>NC_045150.1:3733709-4962810 GCF_008831285.2 Nymphaea colorata
TTTAAGAAAATGTTTTTGATATATTTTGAATTCTTATGTTTCATTTAATATTTAATATCTATTTGCATTTTGTTCTTGTAACTAAATTAGCAAAAAACTCAAAAATTCTTATTTTTTGTATTTCTTATATTTTGATTTTTGATTAGTGAGATGTTCCACAAAAGAATTTGAACCAATCTAAGAAAAGCCTCACCAATAAGAACCTAAAACTATATCTAGATGTTGAAAAGGTGAGGGGAAGAAGAATCCACAACCAACCTTGATAAGCTCCACAAAACAGATTCTCTTTTTCCTTGAATTTGGCTTATTCAAGTGAAGCCTTCACAGAAGCAACTGTTGGAAGTGGATGACTTGTTGACCATTTCATAACTTCATTTTTAGGCAAATGAAATGGATTTAAGGTGACAAAAAGGAACATCTGTCTCCAAACTCTGCAATTCCATTAGTTTAAACCAACAACTACAAAAATATTGTTTTGGTCATTTGAAAGCAATAGCATGAATAAGGCAATTGAGAATTATATAACTGTTTCAAGATCCTCTATGGAAGGTACAAAAGCTCTTATAGTAGAAATATCATTCATATGAAGAACAAGAAATAAGATACCAACAGGTTGAAAATGGCAAGCATGATATAGAAAAGAAAATGTCATTAGATAATAACAAAGATCATTCAGCAGCAACAAAGGTAACTACACAAGCAAACCTATAAGAGCACAAAGTTATTTTAATGAAAATATAAACTTACATGAAACACTTCAAACAACATAGATAAAATAGGATTTGTCACCTATTCAGTTTTTATATATGTTTTGGCAAAATTTATAAGATGAAAAATCTATCCAAACTAAGACACAGGTATCCTCATGTATGTGCAATTGCACACACACACACACACACACACACACACACACAGAGAGAGAGAGAGAGAGAGAGAGAGAGAGAGAGAGAGAAAGAAAGAAAGATTCATGACATAGTAACATATTGCGGAGAATTGGAAAAGCAACTATGATACAATATTACAAACCTGAACCACATTGAGCCAATAAGTCAAGCAAATTCTTTTGCCTTTTACCCCAAGAAAATTCCAGGCTGCCCAGGCTGTTGGATTTTTGGGCATTAAGCTATCATCATGATGAAGGTATATATCACTGCAATCAAAATGAAAACCAATCTTCAGTAGAAATTGCATAAAATGTATATGAAGAAATTGAAGTGCTGCTTTAAGAGAACTCCAAGTACCCCTAGATTTTTTGGATTAAGATATTATCAAGGTATATATCATTACAATTAAAGTCAAAAAAACCAATCTTCATGATAAACTGCATAAAATGTATATAAAGAAATTAAAGAGCATAACATAATACACATAGGAAAAGTTACGACCTCTTTAGAAGACAATTGCATGCTTCTTGTAACCAATATTGTGACGGCACTATTTTTGTCTTCTCTAATAACTTCTAATTTTGATATTGATTCTTTTGCTATTTTCCATTAAAAACCATAGTTTTATTATATTCTTACTTAAGAAGGACCAATTGAACAACTCGAGTAAAATCTAGCATGTAGTGATGCTTCTTTCTCTCCATTTTCTATTGGGCAATCATAAGAACCTACAACACAGTTAATTTTTGATACACTAATGAGGATGGGTTTGCCACTAAATTATGTATGCATGCTGATGGGATTTGTAGGAGACAAGTTGCATGGAATTTGAGAACCAAGAATATCTTTTGTGTTGTCTCACTGAAGTATAGCACAATAAGAAATTCACAACATCCATTATCAAAATCAGAGCATTACCATGAATCTATAACTCCAACTACTCCTGCCCCCC
Organism: Nymphaea colorata; assembly: GCF_008831285.2. Lineage (NCBI taxonomy): Eukaryota > Viridiplantae > Streptophyta > Magnoliopsida > Nymphaeales > Nymphaeaceae > Nymphaea > Nymphaea colorata. The sequence goes on from NC_045150.1 coordinate 3,735,546, forward strand.
TCCCCCAACAAACCCTCACAAAAAAGAAGTCCCAATGTCTCCTACTTTTGTCAAGCCTTGAAGAATGAGATTACCATGAGTTTGATTACCCAATGGCAATAGTTATGTTGTTAATTTTAGGTTAGTCGTAAGATTTGTACATGACAATCAACAACACATTTTGGCTTGAGCAATTACATGCAACATTATCAAAATCAGTACATGGATTCATTCAGACAACAAAGACATTTAATAAATCATCTAAATCGAATCAAAGCAGAATTATTTGTGAATCAGATTCTTAAAATTATATCCTCAAATAAAAAATAAGGAAAATGTTAAACGGTCACAAAAAATCAAGAAAATGATAAAAAAACTAAAGAGTGACAAAAAATAAAAATAACAAGAATTTAAACTTCAATAGGTAAACTAGAAAGCAAAAAGTTTTAGAAATTTCTAGTTTTAAGTGACAACTCTATAGTTTATGAAACTTTCATAATTGGACTTGCCAAGTAAACATTAATTCAACCAATTGAACGTTAAATCTGCTGACTTTTTAATCTCACTCGAAAATTGAGTTGAATGGATACTACATCAATTTCATTGGCCACATCAGCCTAATTTTACAACAACGGTTCCAAATGAGTCGTATGTTAAAACAATAGTAATAGCAACCAACATATATCAGAAAAAACTAGAAGGGTGGATTCAACAAACAAATGGTCCTACAAAAAACATCTACTAAAACCATACTAAAATAGTGTGCAACATAGATATGTAAAAAGAAAAAAGGTGAATTCAAACAAATAATTGAAGAGCACCTGTCGACATATTGAAAAGCACCAAGAACTCTGGTCTCATCAAAAGTAGCATCTTGTCCAAGTATTTTTAGAGCATCAGGAGCATGGGCGGCCATTATGCATCCATCATAGGTATCACTGGTATCAGTTTCAGTCATTATGGAGCATCCTGTAAATTTATACGGTAAAATTTATGGATGTTTTCTTTTCTTTTTTATTCTTTATATCATTTTGGTAAAGCTCAACAATGAAACTACAAAAGGGCTAACATATAAACATAAAATCATCATCAATGGGCCACAGTAATAAAAAAATAGAAAAAAATTAAAGATTCATAAGTGCCTACAAATATTTTGTCAGTCATAAAGCCTTTGATGTCTTGTGTTATATGATTTTCTTCACTTCTAAGAATGACAAAAGAAATTTTTACTTCATAGAGTCTAGAAGTGCATATAGGATCAACTACAAATTCATGAATTTTCCACAAATTTTAGTCACTTATTGACATGCACAGGCAAATAACCCAATCTTATAATCATAAGAACAAATTGAAAGAGAATTGAAATAAACAAAAAAATTTGATGACCACTCATTACTTGATCTCTTATAGTTATTATATGTTCATAAGCTATTATCTTTGCATAAGTTGATGAACATGAAGACATGACAAAAGAAAGGCTGCTTCAGTCTTTCCATATATTGGACCACTTCTATCTTCTATTTTTTTATGTTCTTAGTTTCTCACAAGTTACTTCTTTATTGAAATGAAGAGCATGGTCAATGTAATGTTCTATGCTAGGGAATCATAACTAAAAGAGTTTCAAGACTAGAAAAATTGACATCTAACTTTATTGTTGGACAAAAAATTGCTTTTTTTATTCATATAGCTATGAACTCTTCGACAAGAAAGTGTTTTACCTCCAGGAGCTGTCAAAATAGATTTCACAGCACAACCTGTTCTTATCTCACAACTCCATTTCTCCAATTCAACTCTTATCTGTTATTGTTCAAAGGACCAAATGTAATAGCATTAAAGTTCAAGAGACGAAACATTTAGTCACTTCATTTACTATATGACTGGGAATCTGCAAACCTTATTAATATATGCATGTGAGCAATCCTTCACGGTGAACCATTGTGGCCGCCCAAATAGCTGCAACATGATACACGAACCTTCTTTGAGAAACAACAAAGAATTATATAACAAATTCAGCAAGTGGGCAAGAATGTTTCTTGCTCAATCTTAGTGGGGATTACTCTTTGAGGTAAAAGCACTTAAGACTATAATATTTCTCTTTGAAAACAAAGAGAAGGCTATCATTATTACTCTCCTTTGATTCTGAAAACTAAATCCTTTCTCACAAGAAAAATAACTTCTTGTGTGTTCTAACCCTAAATGTATTTGGCAATCATTCATTTTCTTTTGCCATCACCAAGTAAAGCCTTCCACTTAACCTAGGAGCCATTGGTCTGCTTGCTTCAACTTGAAGGAACCCTCTAACAATCATCATGATCTACCCTAGATGAAACAATGAAGAGACTTCCACTCGACCTTTTCATTCCCATACTACAACAATAGTTTTGATTCGACCTTGCTCATCAAATGTTTGAAGGACGAGTCCTAGCTTTATTATGGTCTCAAACAAATAATAACCACAACTCTTGCAAATTGTGATTATTCTTTTGCAATTGTTCCAAGGAAAGAATGATAGCGTTGGACTGCCATTTCAGGCACCCGAATTTTGGAGTTTAGGTGAACCGTTGACCATGTTGGTTGTTTTCATAGAGAGCGATCCCTAGCACTATTGGATTGGAAAACGTCTTCAACTAAACTATCATGTGGGCTGCATTCAGGTGCCTCAAAAAATACAAGGTTCATTTAAAAAAAAAAAGGAGATTTGCTTACTTGTTAGGAAGATTGCTATTGGTCTGAAGATTTTTTAAAATTGAAAGCATCAAAGATGAATGGAGATAAGACTTTCTTTTTTTTTTTGTTTTGCTAAGGGGCGCTTGAGTCACCAATTTGGGTCTAGTGACGACACTGCATGTGGCTAGATGTTATGTCCAACTTCATTTCAATGAAATTTTTGATAGGCTAGTGTGGGATGAAGCCAAGTCCATCTGATATGTAATAAATTTTCTTATCCTAAATGTGCTTCATTCGCAGCCTTCTGACAAGGGTCTTGTTTCCTTCCTCTTCCACCCATATAAGTGAAGCAAAAATTTTAGGAATGAGGAGGTTATAGACACCTGAAGAGCATGATGGTTTCGGCAGAATGAGAGCACACAGTAAGCAGAGCAGTTGAGCATTTGTTCAGAGGAGCACGACCAAACTGAGGAACACATCGGGATCTGCAGCCCAAGCATTCATGATTCAACAGTTGGATTCAAGTTATGGTTATCAATGCAAGATGAAGTAAGATAAAATGGAGGTGAATGGGTTGGTCAAGACTTACAAAATAATGGTCCCGAAATGCATCAGAGTAACCCAGTGATTTGATGAACTGTCCAAGTGTCTCACTACGATCGAGGTCAAGGTTGTTCTCATGTTGCTCAAGGTACCTGCGAAAGCAAGTGCCTTCTTCGATTTAGTACCACTGCAACCAACTAGTGTTTCTTATTGCTTTCATTCTTCTTGCGAAATTTGTCATCTTCCTTATGAGATTAGCTTATATTCCACTTTCCAGAGTTGCCCTACAACTTGCTTTCTAGGACTCTTGGACTAGTTGGCCATGAGATTCACTTTAACGATAGATTTTGACTTAGCTGCTTGGTTTCATTTTTCAATGTCTTTACTCAATTTTTTGATAAACAAAATCTGAAAAAGTTCATGGTGCTACTGGTTGTGTCATGTTTGGATATAGTCATTGGGATAAATTGTTTTTGAGGTTTGCTATTCTGTTTTGGTGATCATCATTTGTTTGCTTGTCTATTAGCTAGTTGCAAAAATAGCTCTTAGGTGAACATTGTTCATCTTGTTGGTTGTGAACTACCTTGGTTTGTGGGGTCTGCTGACATGTAGTCTTCCAGTGCCTGTTATCACGATTGGGACACTAGTGTCCAGTGGGAAATTTATGGTTCTTTCAAGGTAGTATTTTCTGTTGCCCAATTTATTATGATTTTTGGTATGAAAGGTCTAGGGAACAAAATGCAGATGTGGAGAAATTCTCCATTTATATGCACTTCCAGTCCGGGTTCATCTTGGGGTTCATCATCAACCATAGGACTTCAAGGTGCTTCTATTGTTAAATTTGCTAGTTTAATCACAACATCCAGGTTTGGATTTTGCATTCCTTTGTTTGTCAATCGAATATCATAGGAAAGTGGTATTAAAATGTCCAGCATATGCTACCAGACAGTTGTCAAGTCAAACAAAAGTTCCAATTGTACCTACCACCTCTTGTGTGATGACCTGAAACTTTTGTTCCACTTCTTTTATTGGAACTCTAATACCAACCCCTCTCTCTATCAAAAGTTACACTTGTTTAGGTGAAACAAAAATACCATAACAAAGAAAAACCCCCCAGAATCGAACTTCCATGTTTGTTTTGCCATGGAACTTCCCTTGATTTTGAATCACAGGTCCACTTCTACAATGGAATAGCATGTGTTCAAACATGGCCTAAGGTTTTTTCTTATGTCGAATGATTTTAACATTGTTTTGAGTCAGTCAAGAATGTCGAGTGAGATATACACTAGGATTAAGATGAAAAGTTGTGGCAAATCTATAAAATAATATGTACGATGGGTGTACAAATCCATGAAATACATGTGAACTAAGAACTTAGAAATATAAAACCACATAAAAATTTTAGTGCACATGAAAAGCGTATGTTTAGTACACTGAGCCAAAAAAAAACCAACAGTATATTTGTGCCTGATTACAAATATGATGTGAATATTATTACTAAATCTTAATATTTGAATATGTCTTTTATTTGAATATTAGTTAATTTATATTCCAATAGTTGGCATTTCTCATGTAGGATTTCAAATTGATTCTCTTAGGAGATTGGAAGAAGTAAAGTGCTTCGATCTTAAAGCACCTGCTAGTGCACTTATGTTGGTGTAATATTATTATACAAGCACTAGTGCATAATCTCGGTTTACCTACAACCTATCGGTTAATAAGGAGAACAAGAAAGAGATTACTTCATATCCTAATTCAAACATGCCCTTGTTTTTTATTTACAATAAATTGGCCAAAAGTAGTTTCATCCACAAGTATGAGACCTAAACTGGTGCCAATTTAAGAGTAACAGGGATGTTTTCATTCAGAAAAACCCATCCATTGATTTTGAAGCCTACCTCAAGACGTCGCGTTTGAATTTGATTATCTCTCGGAGCATTCGATAGAAGGAAGGTCTAAAGGCATTTTTCTTCTGGGCAAAAAGGCTGGACAGCCCATTCCTACTCCCCCACTCACATGTCCTACCTTCATCCAAACTCACTGAGAAGGACATGTCGCTTCTTTGCACATTAACTCCAAGGTTTTCGAAAAGCTCCATCATATTGGGATATGTGACCTGAACACAAACATTAAGTCAATTTCATTAACATGATCACTGGAAAATAAGATTGTATATGAATTAATTTATCTGAAAGTTATACTTATGATTGTTCAAAGAGATGGCTAGCTGATACCATATCAAACTCCTATGGTCTCTATATGTTTATACCAAGGGATGCAACCCATGCCCTGCTTTACCTAAAAATTATTGGTATTTGACTCTTGAACCTTGACTGCTAAGTCTTAAGTTCAACCACCTAACGAAACAGACAGCGATTGTTGGCATGATTCATTTTCTTGTCAAATCCAAGAAAAATCTGCAATAAAATTGAGAGTTTAGGAAAAAAATTTTACGTGTTAATTATCTAACGCAAGTGACTAGTGCACCTAAAATCAACATATATAATGTGTGTGTGAAACGCATATAGGAATGTAAACAACTACGATATGGTGTTGCTTTTTTTTTTCCTTTTTACTATACCCATTTTGACCTAATCTACTTTTTTTACATATTTCAATACAGTTCGAGTGGAAATGAATTACAACACTAACTTTATGCTTGTTTATAAGCAGAAGAATAAGAACAAGAAGGAGACATGTATAGGTTCAATATTTCATACTCCATTGAACACCATAAATCCAAGGTCCAAATCGACACCATTGACATGGACGGTCTGAGCATGGCCACCCAAGTGAGCTTCTTTTTCATAGAGAACCACGTGAACTCCGGCCTTGGCCAAGATATAAGCTGAAACCAGGCCACTCACTCCCCCACCAATCACCGCAACCCTCATCTTTGTTTCACCTGCAAAACCATGTAGCAATTTCTTTATTTAAGAGGTGTTTGATGAGACTGGAATTGTGGAATTCTATAATTAATTTTTGATAAATTTAACAGTATCAAACAAAGAATTTTGTTTTAGTGATTATAGGTTCATTCTTGAATCAAAATTCCCGAATTGAGTTTCTATCCTAGGTTGGTGGAATTATGATGATTCCAGAATTTTAGAATTTTTTCATCTCTCTTTAGGACACATGGTTTTAATTGATCAATTATAGAACTCTAATTCCTGTTTATCAATCACGCACATCATTGTCAAAATTTGGAATAAAAATTCCACACTATCAAACGCAAAGAGAAAATAGAATTGGAATTTTTATTCTAATTCCAGTCTGAGGTGGAATATTATATGTAGAATTTTAATTATAGAATCACAATTAAGGCTATCAAATGCCGCCTATGACCTTGTCCACTAGGACCTGCGCACTGCACGAGTGTGTATTGATACTATATGAAAGGAAGGGTTGTGCCCAACACGGAATACCACTTCTTCCCATGAAGTATATGGTAGGGTAATCATGCTTGTTCCTGCCAATCTGACCCCAGCGAAAGCAAAGCTTTCCAAGTGTTTTTGAGTCAAGGAGGCTTTCTTTCTTTTTTCAGTGCTAGTGTTAGAGCTAGGAGTTTTTTGGCTGAAGGGCCCTTCGGTCACAGACCTAGGTCTAGTGCTGGCACTACAATATGAAATGAACTTATCAAAACCAAGAGATTAGTATAGCGAAAAGTTTGGACCTTGATTGCTGGACAGATGGTGAGGGTTCAATTCTCATGAGCACCACTCTTAATGAAAACTCATTGGACTCCCTAGGCAGAAGACAAAAAAAAATGTACGCTTTATAGATGACAGTGACTATGTATCTCCTCCAACCAGGGTGAAGGGAAGGGAGGGCTGGCAAGAGCCATGGCCCTTCCTCAAGTTTCAAAATTTTCAAATTTACGTATGATTTTTTTTTAATTAGCTCTGCCCTAGTAGAATTTTAGAAAAAATAGAGGTTGCCTCCCCTCTAAAAAATTCCAAAAATTTTATTTAGTAGTCGCATGATTGTTCTACCTCCTAATATGAAATCCTGGCTCTGTCCCTGCTTCTAACTGGAATATTGCCAAGTCTAAATCAAAACTGAGAGAAAGTCCGCAACAGGGAAAGGGCGTTAGGCACCGGGTTGGGTCTGAGCTGAGTCTGGCTAGACCATTGACCGACCTGCACACGAACCACACAATCAGTTGATCGGTAACTTGGTGATTTGATTTAAATGGATCATGTCAGATCCAAACCATAAACAAATTAACACTATCTTCATCAATTTGTCAAGAAAAAAATTCTCTTCCTTATTCTTAGGAATCTAACACTTTTAAGGAAATACACAAATCCATCATATATCAAGAACCTCAATGTCCTCTCAACCCTAGCAAAATTAAATTAAACTTTAATTACTTTAAATCTGGACCAAGATCTGATCCCATTGGAAACTTTTTTTTTCTAATATTCATTGTGCTCCTGGGCACGTTCATATTGTTTTCAAAACGGTTTGGATTATATTTGCACGATATCCGCAAAACTGAAGTGGTGGCGCACTTAATTAGGCAGGTCGTCCTTTTGAGGTTGGACGGACAAAAGATGCCTCCTGCCTGCGCTGTCAAAGACAAAGACACGCTGCAAGTACAACAGACGTTGGTACTTAATGGCGTCATGTGGAAATATGTATGGGGACTGCAGGCTCTCGCAAAAGCGCCATGGCACAGGACTGGGAACAGGCTGTTCCCCTTCTGCACGTTACATCACCATCAATATAGTAATTAAAACTCTCGACCCTCGAGTGAAAGAAGAAGAAAAATGTATACATCACAGTGCATTACAGTGTAATGTTGGAAAAAATATACCAAGAATTTGATGTAATGTAGAAAATACTATGAGGATCCTCTTTCTTTCCCTTTCCCTTTGACGCCAAAGTCCATTCGTTTTTTCCCTTTAGGCATCCTAAAGTCCCCACAATGTGATTGTGACCCTTTCAATAGAATTTTTCTTGGGCTGGTGTGGTTCGATAATATCCCACATGAGCGGCCATGTATCTTCGCTACTGGTTTAGTAAAGTAGTGACTATGAAGTTTGAGTTAAAGATAGAACTTTCAATAGCCTATCACTCCGATCAGCTATGCTATGCATCTAGAGAGAAAAGTTTGGTATCTTGATAAAACCAAGATGTTAATGCAAGCATTGACACAGCTTTGAATGTTAAAGGGCAGGTGCTTCGGTTCTCTTGCTGGGTGGTTAGATAAAATATTCTTCCTACTCACACAACAATTATACTATACTATATCACTTCAAAATGAAACAGTGAAATGTGTAGCCTGAAACTGTTAAAGATGAGAAATGGAGCAGTTACCTTGCTTTACGAGCCCAATAATATTGATCCTGAAAAAATTGTTCTGCCTTGATTCCTTAAAAATCAATTGCCCTTCCTTGGACAACTCACTGTTCAAAAACTGATCAAAGTAAATCTGAACGAAGAACCAAGATAGTGAAGAGCCTCATAGAAACAAAGAGAACGAGAGAGAGACGGGGAGAGAATGAGTGGATGGCACTCCTTTTATGGGCTTTCATTATCCTGATCATTTCTGTTAGGCCCCTTTTAATTTATAGAATTGACAATTGCCTTCCATTACAGTTTTTTGAAAAAAATGTTTACTATAAATCAAGCATTCATTTGTTCATCGTAAAAAACAATAAAAAAGGAACAAGCTCTATTGGTAAATAATCTATTATTCCTTCAGGAGGCTAAAGTCAAAAAATAAGAGAAAAACAAGGTTTAAGTAAACATAAAAAAATTAAAAGAAAAAAAGTTGAGTGGAGCTCAATATAAACATAAACACAAACATGGTTGAGCTGAGCCTCTACATGCATTAGCTTATATAAAAGGGCTTTGTGAATGAAATGTTAAGTAACAGCGGTTTAGGCTTTTTGAAATCAATTTCTAAATAAAATAGGCAGTAAAAACTATATTATATACTTGATATTTTTTTATTTTTTGATGTTTGATTTATTTTTGACATTATTTTTCAGGATATTATATGCTTAACATTTTTTTTTATGCTTATACATTGTTGCAATACGGGTCGCTTCACAAGCTTAATGCATTACTTCAGATCAATACACTTAACAACATCAATTGCTGCAAAGGTCAAAAAGTAAAATAAAATAACTATTTCTACCTGCATTCCTTCAATAAAACTTTTTGCCATCCAAAAACAAACACCACAGTGTTAAACCTTTTCCTCTAAGAGAGCATATGAGTAAAGCGAACAAAAATGTAAGGAAACAAATAACAATGAGACTCACGCCAAATTAACATCGAAAATTCTCTTGGAGATAGTAAAATCACATTCGACTATCAGTCAGGACCCAAGTGAGTTAGCACCAAAAATGGATGGCTCGGCCAAGAATGAGCTAACTCTCTAAATCGGTGACTTGGATCATAATCACCAAGTTTGGCTCTAACTACTTTAAGCTGTAAAAATTCATTTTGATTCTTAAGTTCTTAACCAATTTTCTTGCTTATTCTTTTCACGCAATAAAAACTTTTATTAGGAAAAAGGAAACAAATATTCTCTGAACTATTTACAAGTATATTTTCATAATTAATCTCTAAACATCTAGATACCCATGTAGAATCAAAGTTTGACATATATATAGATATATATATATAGATATATATATATATAGAGAGAGAGAGAGGTAAATGCAAACCAAGCAAGTTTTCTTAGATTCAACCTCATTCATTGTTAGAGTTGTTGATAAAATCATAACTATGGTCCTACTGCTCTATCTTAGGTGTGAAGCAGTAGATTATATTACAATAAAAATACCCTATAAAAAATTTGCGACCTGAACCAAACGAGTTGTTGAGCAAACTTGTCAACCCACTGAGCCAGTCGTCTACCAACCCGAGTCTGGGCCAGCTTGCCAACAAGGACTTCAATATAAACTCATGGAACAACAAATAGAAAAGCAACACTATCAATAAGCAGATAGAACAAAAACAAAAACAATATAACTTAATAGGGACTAGTAATTTTTCCACAATGAAAAAAAAAAAGCTTCTTGTCTTGCACCGACTTCACAAGCGGATTTTATCCTTTCCTTTTCTTTAATTCCCCCCCCCCCCCCCAACCTAACTTTTCAGTTAATCCCATAGTTTCTGTCATATTTAATTTTTAGGAATACCATGTGAGTATTTCATCATCAATATACCAACGTGTTCCGCGTAATGTTATCAAAATTGGTTTTTGAGTAGAATCAGAAAGCTTATTATTGAGTGAATCGTTTAAATCAAATTGAAATCACAAGTTTTTGTAAATTGGATTAATTAAAACATATATTTTTATTTAAAAATTTGTAAAATGATGATAATACCCACTTTACATAATAATAATAGTCAACAGACCAACCTACTAACAATACCTTAATAAGAATATATTAATAGAAAAATACTTCGATCTTGTTTGAGAGGGAAATGCTCTTGCCACCATTCTTTATTTTCTTATCATTATTCTTTAATACTCTGCCCCTCTTGTTGGAAATATATATTTTTTCTATCAAAACAGGAGAAACTAATATATCAACGATTCCCAGGTATTCAAGAAAGTGGCCAATTTTTACCCTTTGGCTCTGCTAACATTATGAACACTACAAAAAAAGAGGTAAAAGAATACCAATAAAAATAAGCAGAAAACCACTGAAGGTTTTACTAATGTTTTATCACGAGCGTTAGTAGAAATAACGTCATTGATACTTTTACTAACATTCTGAATAAAAATTAACCTGTTAGTGACACGAAAGAATAAATGTCACTGAAAAATTTTGACATTTTATATTTATCGTTTTTGCTGATGGAATGCTTGTGTTCGTGAAAAAGCTTTTCATTAATGCGAACGGCTAAATAAAATTAATAACAACGAGAAATCAGAAACAAAAAAAACAACAAAGAAGCTCAACGACAAAATTTAGCATCTATAGTTGAAGTGGCAATTGCCATAATCTTTTTTGCAATATAATCTAAAATAAAGGTACGTAATAGAAAATGAGCCTATAAAATGCATGGAGAAAGAAAGATTGAGGGAGAATGAGAGAGGTTGAAGGAGAGAGAGCTAGAGGAACATGCCTTTGAACGGATAGGATTGAGAAAATGAGAAAGAAAATGTGTGAACAAGAGGAGGGCACGTTTATGTTTATATAACCCAGCTATAGATTTTCTGACAAATCTGACCACTGAAGGTCTAAGCATGGGCAGTAAAAAGGGTCTCCTGAAACGGGTAGTCTTATCCTGTATTTATTATATCTGACCCTTTGATAATGTCATAAATGCCTATCGTATAAGGTCACCGGCCACTTTTGACTATGCCATGACACCCACAGGAAACGTTAGAAACAGCTGATTGAAAAATAATAAAAATAATAATAATAATAACTACAGATTCTCTTAGAATTGGCCGATTTATGGTTGATTATAAAAAAACTGTCGATTATTTGAGGCTTTCTGATCAGATCTTCCATGGAATTGAAAAGAATCTGACTAGATTTAAACCGGTCCATTCAGCCTTACTTTAATAAATAATTTCATGAATATGCCCTAATTTTTGGAACAGAATATTTATGTTATACTCATATAGTATTCCCAATGTTAAACAGCTCTTCATGTTAATATATAATTTCATGAAGGTAAACACATGAGGCACAATTTTACTAATCTGTGGCTACCATTTTGTTCAGCTAAATAAAGTCCAAAAATAGTTCCGAGTTACAATACTCAAGAACCCACTTTTCTTAATTTACTGCCAAAATTAGCCTTGTACTTTTCGAAGTTTTGATTTTTTTCTTCTTACTTATGAAAGAGAGAAAGGTCACACTTATGAGCCTTTGTACAAGTTATTTTGATTTTGAGGAAATAACATACATACATACACTGGCTTAAAAATATTCGCCCAACTTGATGAAATGACTTATAAATCACTCCGCACAATAAATCAATCTGATCCCATGAATGTGATGTAGATGTTGTATCAAGGTTTGTAATTAATGACTCAAATTAAACCGTTGAAAAAGCAGCTACCATAAGTACGTATATCAAATTTTTAGGCAGCTGGTAAAACATATTTTTAGTACAAAAGAAAAAAACACAAGTACTCAAATTTTCACCATATTTTGTACCATTGGATCGAATGGAACGACTGACGTTGCGAGATTTGAAGCTGTAGGACATAAGTTGATTAATCTTGGGTAACAAATTCCACATTAAATATTTATGGTTTAAATTAACATAGTGGACAGTCTGCTCTGAATTAGGAGTAGTTGGGAGGAAGCCCAGTTTTTTCCCAGTATGAATTGAACAACAAAATAATGGATCCCAGACCTAGATTATATTAATAGTCGGTCATATTCCAGTGGTACAACATACATGTTGCTCCAGATTCGAATGAAATATGGACTTGTGAAATGGGTGCTCAATGTTCTATGTTCAGACTATGGGTATCTGTAGTAGGGGGCAAAGAGAAATATATATATATATATATATATATATATGGTATTGTAGTGCTCCATAAATCTGTTTCAATATTTTTGATATGTTACTGTTTTTATTGCCAACTTACTCCTTGGTTTATATTTAAATATATTTAAGAATGAGTTCCACTTTTTACATCTCTCGCTCTCTCTGTGTTTTTCTCTCTCCCCGCCTAATGGCCGCTGGCGGCCGTCGCAGCCGCGGGACATCTATCCATCACTTCCTTCTCATGCTCTACTTTCTTCCATTTTCGTGCTGGCCCTTTGTTGGCAACAATTGCCTCCTCCTTAGTCTCTTTCTCACGGCTCCTGACCTTCTCCATCTCCCATCCCTGTCTATTAATGGCCACCTGGCAAGGTACCCAATGACATTTCGAGGTACCCGGCAGGTCAGGCCGTCACGCCTGACTCAATATATATTATAAAATTATATTTAATATATATTTATATATATATTTATTTAATATAAATATTTTATTGCTCCCAATGCGGCCACCAACTTCTTGTTTGGTGCTGACGTCTTTAATGTCTTGGTCTTTTGCTGTCATGTTTGCTACTATTTGTTTTTGAGCATCTAGACTCATTCCCTCCTACTGAGGCTTTCCCTGATCTCTTACCAATGGTGCGGGTAAAAAGATGCATGGAAACCATTCCGCACCAGAGCGCTATCAGGGTCCCGGGAAAAGACGACTGCCCTCATCTCCTTGATGGAGACCGGCCTCAATTAACAGTATATTTTCCTCCGTACACACGCTAGGGCCCTGGTTCATGTCCTCTAGTATTTCTCAGAACCAACCTCAATCTAAGTAGATCTTTGAAAAATTCATCACGTACCACCCTGATTTCGTTAAGATCCTCCGTGACCACTAGCCGAGCTAGAAATTATGACCGGTGTGAGCACTAATTCAATAAGTTTTATAATTTTAAGGGCATTTATATATATAAACACTAAAATATATCAAATTGGTAATGTAAAAACAAATAACCTTTGTGAAGAACTGCCCACACCAATCATCATGTCGCTTCATCACTGGCCGTGACTCCATCAGGTCCAACCATCTTGTGGATGCGGCATTTGGCAATCCAGTCAAACGCCATAGTGTGGAAGAACCGAGTGTTCCGATCTTTGAACCTGATGAGGGGAAGGCAGCAATTTTTTTATTTTTTTTCCGAGGACTTCATTGATGGTAAGAACATAAATTCGGTAAGACGGAGTCCACCTGCAGGGACAGAAAGTTGTCATCAGCACAGCAATTACTGGAAGAAGACAAGAATAGCCAAATCGGCGCAACTATGCTCAGTTTCTCGAATTCTCTCTTGCTTCAGTGCCTTTCGAAAGCGATTGATTGTGCCAAACAGCAAGTCAACTAAATTGGATAAATATTTTGAGGTAACAAGTTTCTCAAACCAAAATGATTTAAGAACGAGAAATGATTCTTTGAACTTTCAAAGGAGCAGTTAGAATTGGTAGAATGGTATACAAATTTAAAACTTCGAGTACAAATTGAAAGTTAAAAAGTGTTACCCACAAAGCCTCTGTTAATATCTCTGCCACAATCACTGTTTCACATTCAAATCCCTAGCTGTTTGTCTCTTTTCCCATCTTATGTCTGCCCCTAAGTCCCCTTTTTCTTGCTTTCTTTTCTTTACCTAACTAAAAAATGTCTTCCAGTTATCTAAAAAAAAACGTTCTTCTGTGATTTAACAAGTCCTTGCACATGCTTGAGCGGCCTTTCAAATATTTTACTTGATTTTTCAATTTATCAATTCCACATTTTGGTCGAAATTTTGACTGCAGTTTTCTTCCTATATCGTTTCTTCCTTTACCTGGACTTTCCTCCCTTTTATGCAAGACAGTTCAAGCATTACTTGAACCAAATATTCATCATGCATGGTCAACCATCTCAAAATTTTAGATTTTTCAGCTTTAAAAAAAAAATGCCACAGTCATAATTCATATTACAGCTTAAAAATCTAATACAACCACAATAAAACCAAGACCCCCTAAAAGTGGGCCCCACCTAGCTCGTGTGGTCAAGAGCCCCCCGGGTCACACCCCCCATTTAAAAAAAAAAAATAAATAAATGTTTTCTCCCAATTAAATGAAAAAATTATTTTCAATGAGAAATGAATGATATCATAACTAAAAACTTAGGAAAAGAGAAACATTTATGCATCTCTCTCTTCTTTAACTAGGTCTTCTTTAAAGAGTTTTCAATCTTCGAAAAGCAATAACTAGACTGGTCAAACCCACTTAATTCAAGTAGGTTCAACCCTAGTGCACCCAAATCTTAGCTAGACTCAATCACCATGAGCTCAGCTTGACAAAAAAGTAGGTCTGTCTCACGATCCAATTAATGGACAAAAATAGACTTTGACCGAACCAAACACACTTTGACTAAACTCAGTCAAAGTACAATTTAGCTCAACTAAGTGCTTTCTTGGTTCAAATTTATCAAATTACCTCAAACAAAGTCAAACTACTCACAAATGAGATTTGACTTTCGTCAATTGGTCGAAATTGACCAATCTGGACAATTTTACCCTTCCATGGTCAAATTGAACTTATAGAGCCCAAATTGGTTTGTGAAAGGCAAATAAACATTTAGATTTGTCAAATGCATAAATCAAATACCAAATTAAAATTCTATTTTTCAAACAAAAGTTTGATTCAGTTGAAATCCGTCTTCAATCAAACTATAGATGAAAATACCCTTTTCGAACCAAATTTGACAGAATTTTCAAATTTTTTTTAAATTTAAATTGTATTATCATAATTCAATGGCATTTGGAGCTTAAAAACTAGGTTTTAACCTAACAAGCTCGATTTCAGACAAAAAAAAATTAATAGCACAAAATAAGGCAAAACTCTGTGCCAGGGCATTTTCGTCTAAAATTTTAGTCAAAGTTGGTCAACTAAGTCTGAACCAAGGTTGACGACACCTAGCCCAGCCCACCTACCTCGTGCAAATGGGCTAAGAATGATTAAATAGAGCCATTAAAACTCATTTAGTTCATTTTTTATCTCCGTAAGCCCTGATTAATCTTCTAAGGCAAATTAAAGGAGGTGGTTGAACCCACCTCCTCCTCTATATAAACCTCCCCTTGGCCACCAAGGGGGAGGACGAAATTTTGAAGTATTCCATCAAGTGCTGCAGCCAAGGAGCTAGGAGAGAGAAGCTAAGGAAGAGATGAGAGATTCATCCAAGTACTCTTCCCTCTTTTCTCTTACTTTCTTCTTCATTTTCTTCTATTCTCTCCATTGATTTTGCTAAGTTAGGGTGCTTAAGTGAACCCTTACTTAAGATTTTCGTGGTGAGAAGCCTTCTTTCCTACTGTAAATTCCAGCAAGCAAGATATTCTACTTCTAGCTTTGCTAAGCTTGAATCGAACCTTGGATCCTTGCTTAGGATTGCTCGATTTAAAAAACAAGTGAAGGCGAAGATCAAGTATCAAGACCGACCATAAGGTAGGTCATTTTAACCATTTTTCATCTATTTTAGCTTCTCATTAGTTCATTTTAATTCCAGCAATTCGTGGGAGGGTTTTTTTTCATTTGTTTCATGGCTGGGAATGATGTCCAGCTAAGGGAAACTTACGATTAAATGTACATGTTAATGCATCATACATGCATACATCGGTTTTTCTTAAAGATGAACCCATGTATCAAATTTTGAAAAGGGCCCTAAGGCCATGTCCCTTTAAAAATAACCAGCTTAAAACTATTTTGAACTCTCTACCATGAGTGAATATCACGGTGAGAGACTGATCTTGCTGCAATATATATATGACGAAAAAACCTATTAAGGATGGATGGATTTTCATGAATGTAATCCACCTTTGCATGGCGAAATTAAGGATGAACTAGCTTAAGCATTCATTTATCCATTTCTATTTAAAGTTATTTTGTTTCATGCTTTATTTAATTGATCAAGCGTAGTAGGGGAGATTTGGAACAAGTTTTTAATCTTCCCATGTAAAAGAACCCAGCTATGAATCTTCATGATTTGTGAGTTATGTGGTCCCTTCATAAAATTTCATTTTGAAGAGTAAAGTATGTATATGTATACATTGTTATATATATACATATGCGTATTCAATCTCTTGTTAAAAATTGTTTTCCTCTCTTAAAATCAGATTGGAACACGTTTCCAAACTGGTTTTAAGAAGACGTTCATTTTGATTTTCATAGTACCAAGTTATGAAATCATTTTCATTTCATTTTAAAATTTGCTTAATTTCAGCAATCCATACGTAAGATGTATGTATGTTGTTGAAATCAAATCATGTTTTATAGGAATTGGTTTAAGAATGTCAAATTTTACATATTTGAAATGCCAACTATCCTAGAACCATCCAAAGAAGTTGACGATTTCATGACTACGAAATCTGAAATTTGATCAAGGACTTCTCATTTCTATCTAAGAAACAAGCTCTTTATTGGAATCAATGTCCACAATTTTCAGCTATCTAAATCAACATAAAGTCTGATTTTCTTTAGCTAATTTGAGACAAAAGTGGATGTCATCAATATCTTCCATCTATTTCAATGATTGATTTTGGCATCATTTGTGTATTTTTTATCATTTTGATAATTTTATGTTAAGTCCCAAGCTTATGGACTACATCTCTAATTCATGTGTTTAATCATATAGTAAGCACATTTAGAGAAAGTTCTACATTTTAATTAAAATCAATCTTTATGTGTAAATTGTATGATATGCAATTACAATGGATGAACTTTGAGAGATTATGAGAGAGTGAAGAATGTATGTTCCATATGAATGAATCTTGAGAGATTATGAGAGAGAGAAGAATGAATGTTCCATATAGTTTCCCTTCTCATTTCATGCATTTACTTTCACTCAAAATCAATGGCACTACATGCACATTTTCAAGAAGTTAAGTGATTCAAATTTGAGTTGCAAAAAGTGACCAAGTCATATTGCAACAAAAATTTGTAAACTTCTCTTTAACTTCACAAGAAAACACAAACAATGCATTCATGATCTTGGCCAAAGTATATTTGAAAAACAACACGTTTTCTAACAATTTGGAACATATGTTTCATCAAAAGAATGAACTCTACCTAACCAAATCACACGATTTGGCAAAAGAAGAATTGAAAAATCAAGTTTCTTTGCTAAGGAAACTTAGATATTTTTCAAAAGTTGATTATAAATTCAACTCATGAACCATCTAGAGTTCACAATAAAGAACTCAATTTCACTCTTCACAATCCTAAAGAATTGTATATTTCAAATCGAATGGCACAAAATCAAATGTTTTTGAACCAACTTGAAAATCCTCTAATCTTCAAAATGAGTTCAAATCACTCATTCAAAATAAATTTTGGTTCTTGAATCCAAAACCTCAATGCATAAGCATATAGGATTTGCATCAAAAACTCGTATATGGTCCAAATGATCCTTAGTCCTTAGTCTAATTACCCCTGTTAAAGGCGGCAGGAACGGTTGGACCTCGTACCGACGGGCGGATCCCTTTTCATTAAAATATTTTTCAAAACCTCAATTTTAAAAGAATTTTACTGATTCGCATATGACACCCTTTGAGAAAGGGGTGGGGTGCGAACACATACCCATGTGGATGTCTTACCCTAATAAGCACCCGAATTTAGGTCACTCATGAACAAAATATTTACGAAGTATTTCTTGAATCGTTCATCGGAGCACACATTCTTATGTTTTAATGAAGTGGTAATGCACTAAGCATGAAAATGCATGAGATATGCTAGTATAACTGTTTTTTTGAAATGGGAATATTACATGGTATGGCTCAGTAAGAAATACCAAAATGAGTTTTAGCAAGAAACTGATCGAACACCAGGCGGAAAAAGATTTTGGTCTGAAACCATCTCTTTCCAAACCCCCACCCACACCTCTGCACGTACAACCTCTGTGGTGGCTACCATAATGCACGATCAAATATAACTAGGAGAAAGGAAAATATTCAAGAATAGGTGATGATGCAATGTAACAAAGAAACATGTAACAGGCATCGGTAAGAAGACGATACTAAAGTGTAGAAAGGTGGCTCAAGAACAAAAAGGAAATCACTTAAATCCATGACTGATTTTAACACAATCATTTCATCAAACACTTAAGAGGCAGCAACAGACATACAAAAAAAAGACAAACAAACAAATAACGTTTTCCAGACCCAATATGTGCAGCATGAAGACGTTTTCCATATGGACAAATACAAGTTCCATCAATACCTTGAGTGGATCCCTTCTGTATCTTCGTATCGAGCAGGCCTAATATGCCAAGGAAGAAGATGGGCAGCAGTACTCAGGTCAGAGATGCTTGAGAGTGAGAGAGAGAGAGAGAGAGACACACACACACACACACTTTGGATTCCAATAACTTGGATCTGTTTGAGAGAGTGGAAATGGAATTCCAGATCCAGTGTCGCATGCTTCGCTACATGGATATGGATGTCAGTGTTTGGATCTGGTATGATTTAAACAGCCCTTTATCTGTTTGACAGGGTTTGATTTGTATATACTGTTGGAGCTTTGCGATGAATCAAGATAGCGACAAAAAAAAATGCAGAAATCGAAAAAACCATTAATAGATCCATGTGTTTCATAGGGCGGAAGTAGAACCTGTAGAGGCGACCACTGACTGAATGTCGGTGGCTGTTGGTAAAATGGCTACAGTCCCCATAGAGTCGTTTCCCTGTGGAGGTGGCAGCGGCGGCGGCGGTGGCAATGGGTTTCTCTCCTCAGCCATAGCAACCCAGTGATGGGGACAGGCAATTCACGTATCGACCCAGACGGGAAAAACTTGATGTATCTCACTTCATCACAAGACACAAGTATTTATACTTAAGGGTCCGAAACGGATATGGACCCATATCAGCGCAGGACTATCCAAATGGAGAAATCCCAACAATCTCCCACTAGTCCAAGTCGATATCAAGGGCAAACAAAATGAATGGATTATCCTTAAAATCCATTCCAAGGTCCCACATTTGTTGTCTTACAAAACTTCTCAACAAACAAATGAGAATACAAAACAAATTGACAACAAACTTAATGAGAATCAACAAACTGTATGTGATCACATTCATAAATGTATATAATAGTGTATTTACATTGAACTACACAAACTCATCCTCTTAACATGTTCAAAAAACATACCAGATGCTAGCACTTTAGTAAGAGGATGTGCAACCATATCTCTAGTCCCAATGTGTTGAATACACACTAGTTGATTCTTTGTCTGTTGCTTAACAACAAAATACTTAAGTTCTATATGCTTACAAGTACTTTTGTTGTTATTGGAAAAGGACAATGCAGCTTCATTATCACAGTGAACTTTAAGTGGTGTATCAATAGATTCCACTATCTTGAGCTGTGAAATGAAGTTCGTTATTCAAATTTGCCTGCAATGTAGTCTCATATAATGTAATGAATTCTGCTTCCATGGTATGAGCAGTAGTCACAGTATGCTTTTTGCTCCCCCATGAGATGGCACCTCCTGATAGAAGGAAAACAAAACCAGTAGTAGACTTTCTACTATCGGTACATCCTCCAAGATCGGCGTCTGAATAGCCAATCACTTCTAAATGGTCCACCTTGCGATATGTCAACATGTAATCTTTTGTCCATTGCAAGTATCGCATGACTCTCTTTACGGCCTTCCAATGTGCCATGCCTGGATTAGACTGAAATCTACCAAGCATGCCAACAACAAAGGAAATGTCAGGCCTAGTGCAAATCTGCGCATACTGCAAGCTACCAACCGCTGATGCATATGGAATGTTGATCATTTGTGCCTTTTCAAATTCGTCATTTGGACAATCATTTAGGCTCAATTTATCACCTTTAGCTATGGGTGCCGAAATGTGAGAACAATTCTTCATCCCATATCTCTTAAGTACTTTATTGATGTATGCTGATTGGGAGAGACTTAAAACACATTTAGATCTGTCTCGACGAATCTCAATGCCGAGAACAAATGAAGTCTCACCCATGTCCTTCATATCAAAATGAGATGCGAGAAAATGTTTGGTTTTTGTTAGCAATTGAAGATCAGTTGAAGCAAGCAAAATGTCATCCACATATAAAGTCAAAATTATGAACTTACTCCCACATGTCTTAAGATACACACATCGATCAATGATGTTTTCTGTAAACCCAAAAGTCGTAATGACTTCGGAAAACTTAATGTACCATTGACGTGAGGCCTATTTAAGTCCATAAATCGCTTTATTAAACTTGCAAACTAAATGATCTTTACCACTCTGAGAAAACCCTTGAGGTTGATCCATATATACCTCTTCATTAAAATCACCATTTAAGAAAGTCGTTTTCACATCCATCTGATGTAGCTCTAAGTCAAAATGAGCTACAAGTGCAAGGACAATCCTCAATGACTCTTTAGCTGAGACAGGTGAATATGTTTCATTATAATCAACGCCCTCCATTTGTGTGAATCCTTTAGCAACCAATCTTGCCTTGTATCTCTCTATGTTGCCTTTAGAGTCCCTCTTAGTCTTATAGACCCATTTACACCCTACGGGTTTAACTCCTTCAGGCAACGACACAAGGCTCCATGTCTTGTTTTTAGCCAAAGTGTCAAGCTCTTCTTTCATGGCATTAATCCAGTGCCTGTATTGTTTGCTTTCAACGGCTTCAATAAATGTCAAAGGGTCATAATCAACATCTATGAAATCACTAGGCTTTTGTAGATATACCACATAGTCTGATGATATGGCAGATCTCCTAGCTCTTGCAGATCTACGAACAAGTAATTGATCATTTTCAATTTGTATGTCTATATCCTGTTCGTGTTCATCAGTATGATTTACATCTAATTCATCTGGATCTGATGCATTACCTGTATGATTTGCATTCATGTCATCCTGACAGACAACATAATCATACACATTTATATTCTCTTTATCAGGTCTACTTTCAGTATCATGTATTTCCTCAAAAGTGAGGTTTTGTAATGCGTCTAATTCAAATGATCCATCTTCTAGGAACTTAGCCTTATCTGTTTCCACAATATGTGGTATATGAGATGGACAATAAAACCTATAGCCTTTCGATCTTTCTGGATAACCAATAAAGAAACCACTGGTTGTTGTAGGATCAAAGGTTTTTATGTAAGGGTTGTACAACTTAGCTTCAGCATGACATCCCCATATGTGCATATAATAGAGAGAAGGTTTCCTACCTGTATACAATTCGTAAGGAGTTGTGGGAACAGCCTTAGTAGGAACCCTATTATGTATATGCACTGCTATCCTGAGAACTTCACCCCACAAAGTTAGAGGGAGAGTTGAATAATTTAACATAGCTCGAACCATTTCTTCAAGCGTACGATTTCTTCTTTCAGCAACACTATTTTGGTAGGCGCTGCCAGGCATAGTGTATTGAGGCACAATGCCTTCTTCCTTTAGAAATCGCGCTAATGGTCCCTCCTTTTGTCCCATCTCAGTGAACCTACCATAATATTCACCACCTCTATCTGATCTAACTATCTTGATAACCTCACCGGTTTGTTTCTCTACTTCTTTCTTATATTCCTTGAAAACTTGACACACATCGGATTTTTCAAAAATTAAGTAGAGATACAAATACCAAGAATAGTCATATATAAAGATGACAAAATATTTTTCGCCTGTGTAACAAAGAGGAAAAGGTCCACAAACATCTGTGAATAATTCCTAATCTTTCAGTACATCGCTCGACACCTTCTTTATATATGTTAGTTTACTTTGCCTTTATACAATCTACACGTATGTCGTTATCTGTAAAATCAAGAGATCGTAAGATCCCTTCATCTATGAGTCTCCTTATTCTCTTTTCAGAAATATGACCCAAACAGCAGTGTCATAGCATGTATGAATCATCTTTTATGGTACTACGCTTATTGCCAATTATATTATGACTAGAAACCAACGATTCAGGAGATTGGATCTTCACATTCAACTTGTATAAACCATCACACAAAATAGCAGAACCAATTTCAACAAGAACTTTATAAATGAACATAATTGAATTCTCAAAATTTAAACAAAAATCAAATTTGTCCAGTCTTGATACAGAAATCAAGTTTCTACTATATGATGGAACAAAGAAAACATCATAAAGATCCAAAACAAAGCCAGTATCAAGTCTAATCTGGCATTTTCCTACAGCCTTTACATGTGAGCGCATTTTGTTTCCTGAGAAAATGCTCCTCTTATGTAGCGTTGGTTCCCTTTTTCTCAAAAAGTCCTGTAAAGAATTGGCAATATGCACAGTAGCACCAGAGTCAATCCACCAGCTATTAATAGGAGCATGTAACATATTACTTTCAAGTGAAACAAATGACATGTTACCTTTCTTCTCTAACTAATTCTTGTACTTGATGCAGTCTGACTTCTTATGCCTCTTTTTCTTACAAAAGAAACACTTTATAACAGTTAAGTTAGTCTGTGCAGTTTGAGAAGCAGTTTGACCTGTTGACTTCTTCTTGGTACTCCTTTTCTTTAAACTTTTCTTTATGCCAACTACCAGCCCCAGAGTGAGAAACCATATGTGCACTTTGCAACTTCTCAACCTTCATTCTTTCCTCCTCTTCAACCAACTTAGACATCAATTCATTGAATGTTCATTCAGTATTATGTGTGTTGTAACTGATCTTAAAAGGAGTGTATTCAGCTGGTCAAATGGTCAAAGTAAAGAATACCAAGAATGATTCAGAAATAGTCAACTTCATGTCATTCAATTGAAAAGCAATGTTCCTCATTTCTAACATATGCTGGCGAATGTTATCCCCTCCTTGATATTTCATAGATATTAACTTTGACATTAGGGTACTGGCTCTGGCTTTATGAGAGCTGACAAACTGAGTCTCGACTGCATCCAAGAACTCTTTCACTGTTCTACAAGATGGGATAACACCACGTATGTTCTTAGCGACCCTTGATTACAAAAGCAACAAGTTTAGTCGGTCAGAACGCTCCCACTTGTCAAAGTACATTGTTTCATTATGTGTACTTTGTGGTGTAAGTGGCTCAGTCGTCTCAAAGCCATATCCAGATCCATATACCTCAATGTAAACACAACATTTTCTTTCCATTCAGCATAATTTGAATCATCAAGTAAAAAGATAGAATTTGAGCCATTAAAATAAATAGAACCAGGCACTGCAGATGACAAAAGACATCGATAAGTTGACATGCATCATATGAAACAAACCTTATGGAACAGTAAACTAAATGAAAGGCTCTTTATGTCTACTATTTCCAAGACAAATACCACGGGTCATTAGGATACTACTTTGGTAATATACCTAATACGCACATGTATTCCATCTTAATTTTATCTAGTAAAACTAGAAAATGTAAATTCAAACTATAGTTAAGCATAACACCTTTGGGTGCAAAATGACAAAACTATGTAAGAATCTATTTTCCTATTTTACTCTACTTATTTTCTTGAACATAACACACTACCTTTGGGTAATTATGTTACTTCAAATGAGAATAAATACAACATGAAACACTAATGTGTCTTTAAATCATGCGTAGTCACTTTGGTGAGGTATGACATGATTTAACTAATCATAGGCTCTTTACATTAGCGTTATCGTACAAACTTTATGATCATGCAATAAAACTAACTTTAGCATATTCCTAAACAAAACATGATAGAAGAATATGTTATAATAACACATATAAAATGAAAGACACGAATCACATGAATCATTTCTGCATAATCAACTTAATGCTAACTAAATTATTCATTAAAGCTCCATAAAACATAATGAATCAGTCTCGTATCGATCTAAAATGATCGAACCGATCCATTAAACACCTTAAATGGGCATACAACCACATATACCAGCTCCCTCTAGCTTAGAACTGGTTCCGTATCAGTCCAAAATGGACCGAACCGGTGGAAAACTAGATGAATCGGTCCGAAAAGGGAAAGAACCGGTCTCAAACAACTCTGAATCGGTTCGAAAAGGCCCGAATTGGTTCTGAAACTGAATGAACAGGTCTGAAAATCAACTGAACCAGTCCAGAAAAGATCTGAATCGGTCCCAAAATGTCCAAACCGGTCCTGAAATGGACCGAACCGGTTTTGAAACGGGCCGAATCGGTTCTGTTTTAAGAAACAGGCCATATGGATACGGATCGGGTCCGATAGGACCCGACCCGATCCAAAAGGAAATCAACAAACGGGCGGGCGAAAGTCGAGCGGCAACGAGAAATCTTTTTTTTTTTTTAAGCATTATGGATCCGGGTCCGTTCAACATGACCCGACCCGGGTCTGACCGTCTCCTGCTCGACTGTCTCCCGCTCGACCGAGCGAGTGGTCTCAGGCAGCGAGAAACCGCCGCTCCTCTGCAAAACGCCGAACGCAGGGAATGGCGGTTTCTTCTCCGATGGGCTGAGGGAAGCCTTGGTGGGTGCCGGCAAGTCTCACTCCGTCGTCCGGTGACGGTCAAGTTGCCGGCAGGCTAATGACTGGTCGTCGCCCTCCCTGTGCCCTAATTTTTCAGATTTTGGGCATAACCGGTGGCAGCGGGATACCAGCGACGGGCGACTTTGGGTGGATGCCGGTGGGTGCTGTCGGGGCCGTCCGGCGACGGTGAACCCGCCGGTGGCCTCCCTTCATGTAATCGCCCTACTATGGAAGGCGAACGCCTTCCCCTTTCCTTGTTCATCCGTCTCTCCCAACGCAGTGGGTGGGCGCCGGCAAGGTGCACGTCTGACGCCTCTCCCTATTCCTTTCTCTACGGCTGCAACGGGAGCCAACGCTTCCATCGCCCATTATGCAACAGAGGAAGGAACAGGCACGCTGGTGCCCTCTTCTTCCACGTTTCTGCCCTATTCCCTTTGCGTGAAAAAAACAGTATGCAAAGGAAAACGCGTAGCGGAAGCATGTTGTGGGCCCATAACCCATTGTTGGAGCTTTGCGATGAATCAAGATAGCGACCAAAAGAAAATGCAGAAATCGAAAACTGCATTAATAGATCCATGTGTTTCATAGGGCGGAAGTAGAACCTGTAGAGGCGACCACCGACTGAATGTCGGCGGCTGTTGGTAGAATGGCTACAGTCCCCCTAGAGTCGTTCCCCTGCGGAGGTAGCGGCAGCGGCGGCGGCAATGGGTTTCTCTCCTTAGCCATAACAGCCCAATGATGGGGACAGGCAATTCACGTATGGCTAAGGGGACCGATTACCCAGACGGAAAAAACTTGATGTATCTCACTCCATCACAAGACAAGAGTATTTATACTTAAAGGGTCCGAAACGGATATGGACCCGTATCGACGCAGGACTATCCAGATGAGGAAATCCCAACATATACTGGATCCAATTAACAGGCAGCCAATGAGAGTTAAATTTTGAGACCACATTTCTCAGAAGCAGAATAATAGCCATTAGAATCAAACAAGAGACACATCACATCTCAAGGACTAGCTATGCTGCAGCATGGGCGCCACACTACAAGGATAAATTTTGAGAAAAAAACGAGGAGAAGTCAAAGCCTCAGACGATAGAGAAAAAGTTTTTCTACTTGGGGAAAGGCAGAGCAGAGATGGATGATTTCGGCACCAAGATATCAAGAAAAAGAAAAAGTAGGCAATAAAATCAGTTAAAATATGAGTTGTGTCCAAAATCAGCCCTTCTGGTTAAAGCGAAGAAGTTGGTTTGCTTAATATGAACATGCAGAAGCAGTAGTCATGAAAATTAAATATTTCTTATTAAAACTAATCGGGTTCCGAGAACTTGCAAAGTAGATTCTCCGAAGGAGCAAAAGAAAAGAATGAAAAAGAAAGGACACCTCTTCCAACAAGACCATAAAAACCACTAAAGAACTGGTACTTCTAATCGAGAGTGAGGGAGAGAAACAAAGAGAAATATTAAAGTTTAAAGAAAATAAAAACAAAAGGTCAAAAAAGTGGATATTATATAATAGATTTTTTATATTTATACAATCATATTTTTTAATAATAATAATTTTCATTTCATTTAACATATGAAATGCATCATCTCATGTTTCTACTTTTTTATCTGATCGTTCTTACTTCGATCAAGTGTTTACCCGCACCAAATGTCAGTAAAACCTTTATTGATGTGCCAGTACTGCAGTACACCAGATGTCGTTGATTGTGTCATCGACAAAAACGCGACTTCATGAAAAAAAAAAAATTAGTGATTCAGAAGGTAAAACGTCACTGAAAGTTAGATTTTTACACCCGCCCCCTTCGGTAACGCCATTGTACGCTAATGCAAATTTAATTTTCAAAACCTATAGCGGTGAATAAAAAGCACCGCTGTACGCAAGAGAAAACTAAAATATAGAAAATGAAAAAGAATTGAGAACAATAAAAAAAAATGGGAAACGAGAAAAAGAAGAAAGGAAAAAAGGAAAACAAAAGAACAAGCACATCCATTTGAACAACAAAATAAAAGCACAGTGGCGAAGTCGATTTTTTTTTTTCATATTAATGGGCGTAGTGGCAAGCTTAAATAATCAAATTTATTTATTCTTAAAACAACTTGAGATCATTTAGAAGTCCGTATTGTTTACCAATATTTTGAGAGTACAACCATGGATTATCTAGCTATATACTTGAACGACATTCATTAAAAGCTGTGTCCAAAACTATATTGTTGTTGTTATTAGGTTAATTAGATGATCCTTGTCTTTCAAATAACCATTATAAGGGGCACTGGTGTTATGGATGTCAATGAATTAAATATTGTTTTAGACAACCAAATAATAAATTGCAACTTAATTAGACAACATATATTTTTCTGTAGTCATCCAAGTAAGGAAATTAGATTTCTCGACCACGGTTTTATGGAGACACCTATGTGGGTTGGCTTAGGGCCTTTTAAGTTAAAGAAACATCAAAAGTTTTATACTTAGATGTGCTTGGATGTCACTTAAAACAGAGCTTTAGAGGCAAAACACCATTTGTTCTTGAGAAGATTGGTGCAACGGTTGGGGCAAGGATCATTAGGTAGCCGGTTCCCTCAATTAATACCTATGAGGTCAATTGTCTATGCTGCAAATAGGGAGCCACTGATGTGCAAGCTGATGCACAGTGGTGCCGATACTTCAAAGCACCAAAAGTAGGCCCTGAACGAAAGGTTGGGTCGAATACAGTTTCGATTCTTTTTTATGTAGTAAGATAAAATACTCTTTTAGGTCAACCAAAAAACAAAACACCATTTTAATTACATTGCTCTTTTAGGCGTATTTAGATGACACTGAATGTGAGCATGTGAAGAACTCAATTTTGTTAAAATGGCGTTTTGAAACCCAAGCATGTAAAACAAATTCAGAAAACTAATTAGAAAACCAGATTTTAACAAAACCTAGTGTTTATAGAACGACTTTTTCGAAAGGTGACATTCAATAGAGCATACAGTCATTGATAATGCAAATTTGAAGCATAATTAAAACTACTACAAGTGATCGTGGTAGCACAAGGGATGATAGCGGAATTTAGATCCAAATATAATTCAAATGTAGACACGTGAAAGCCAATTCGATTTGACGCAAATTTTCACACTCTCATATGAATCTTATTGGCCTATGGTGCTAGACTGCTAGTAGCTCCCATGGCGTAGTTTGTGTTATGCTGCGTAGGCAGCTATTTTCCTTATCAGAAAAGGGGTGGCTTTTGCATGCAAGTTAAAAGCACGGAGTCAAGGGGGAGCGGTATGGGCCTAGCCCCACCTTAATCTTTTTTTTTTAAAATAAGAAACTTATGTAAATTTTAGAAAAATTTACTTTTTAAAAAAAAAATGATATTTCGGCTGGTGCCAAAATGTATAAACTTTAATTTGGGCCCCTGATGAAAAATTTTTGGCTCCGCCTCTTAAAACCTGGAGCAAAGTTAAGGAGGGGGGCATAGGTTCTCGCTTCCATGGTGTGATTAATCATCCTGCTCACTCAAAAGAAGTGTTACTAGTGACCCTTGGTCGTGTTTGGTTTTCTTATGTATGTTAGAGTTTGTCCCAAATATTCTGCACACTAATTGGAACGGCCTATAAGTCTTTGGTAGTGTACTTAGTCACTTTATCTCATTATAGAGGTGAATATTTCTAGAATATGGTAGTCATTTCCGAGGGAGATCCAAAACTCCTTTTTAGACGCAAGATTCAAACACCGGTAAAAATGAGAATTCAAGATCTTCGATATATACACAAAACATCGGATTTAGCGTCCGATTTTTTGGGGGAGGAAGTCTGAACTCTGACCTCAAATGCACGAATCTAATGTCCTCAATAATCTCGGACACCTTGGATATGAAATCAGAGACAAATAAATGCCACTTTTAGAGTATCGAATTACTTACCGCATTTTCCAGCTTAGGTCTCAATTACTTACTTAATGCAGGAGTGTCCCCTGGTAGAACTTTCAACACATTGATTTGAATTTTAATGCGCTTTTTTTACTTTTTTATTTTTATTTTAAATTTTAAGTTTCATTTAAGATTAACAAATCCGTATAAAATATTCAAAAATGAAAAATGCTGTTGATATATTGTCAGAACTATTTTTTCGGGTGATCGGTAGGTGGTTTGAGGCATAGTCACAGAAAAAGTGTTTAAAAAAAAAAATAGTGAAAAAAACGTGATAAATTAAATGGCAGTTTAAAAGTTAAAAAATGTGTTTTTTGGAAAAAAAACGTTAAAAACGAAAAGGACACGTTTTAACACGTTTTTTTCACTTTTTTCATTTTTTTAGTTTTTTAATGCCAAACAGATTTTTTGTTTTATTTTTTATTTGTCACAAATCTAATTATTTTTTGATGCTTATGTTATTAGTTTCTCACTTATTTTATTTTCCCCCCCATTTTTAGTTTGTTTAAAATTTTAAAAATTTACTGTATTTATTCTGTTTTTTTCAAGCTTGTTGTATTATACTCAAGAAAAACCTCGCCCAAACACCCCCAATTAAGTCGACGTTGTTACCCCTAGTATTCACTTCCTCCACACTTGCATTAGTACATTTTTTTCTTCTTCTGTAATGTTATGAATGATGTGCTCAAGTTTGCATGGTGTAACAAAAATGTACTTTAAATTTAGAATTCATTGTTTTAGCCACCTAGTTGTCATCTAATTTAAAAGGCTACACGATAGAAATAAAAATATATTACCGACGACGACAAAATAAGATCCATTTTGCATCAATCTAACTTATTCCTTAATTTGGACAGAATAAGTAACGTCACTCGATCATTATCAAATTGACTGCATTCTTTCCATCAGTATCCCACCATAGTGCTTTCTAATAGGCCATGAACTAGATCAAAATCATTCTCAATGAAACTCTAAAATGTGATTCAATTTTGTTCATCAGGTTCCAATAAAGACCATAGATCTTAAACGAATCGATCTGGTGGAACAACTCAGAAGATAAGCCGGTGGAATAGAAAAGTCTTATCTTCTTTAAGAGTTTAGAAATGAAAGCACGGAAAGAATCTCATTCACTACCATGTAATGAAATATTGCACACTATCAACCTTTGGGTTGATGTTTATGGCCTTGTGCGGATGTAGGTAAGTAAACATGGGCTAATCACACAAAATTGCTTCTCATTCATATTCATTTTATTTTTTTCCAGTACAGTTGAAGAAAATATAAGCCGAGGATGGTCCGCAAATGAGCATTGAGATCATTGCTTTCTTTTCTAACAACATCTTTATAAAGCAAATTTAGACTGAATAATCATCAAGTTTAAGGAAGGATTGAAAGCAAGAATAAACATATCGAAGGCCAAAACTAAAATCAAGGTGAAAATATTAATAGAAGATTTTTATGGCAAAAGATAATGGTGCTTGTCTCTACAGAGATCAAATAAAATTGGGACGGAGAAAAAAATATTTTGCATTTAATGAGAATAAACGAGAATTGAACGACTCCCGAAAATAATGGGCAACTTTAGATGTATGACTGCTGTATAATGAAATGATGCACATTGTCAACTTTAGACAACGAATCCTTCTTGTTCTTTTTATTTTTTCAACGCTCTTTTTCCCCAAACTCTACCATTCTTCTTCTTCTTCCTTTGCCATTGCAGGCTTTGATTCAAGTAATACATAGATCCATCTCATTCCCAACCGATCCTTGTTTTGTGGCCAGAGGGCAATCCTTGGATCCATGCATATGCAACTTAGCAAATATTTTTTCTTCTACAGTTCACCTATCCAAATGGTCTTAATATCATTTTGGATTTGGATCCAGTTCAAACATTCATGACCCGAGACAGTCAAATTCATATCATATTGATGCTGGCATCCACTTCAACGTATAAGTGTGGAGTAGTTGTTCCAAAGAAATAGCCCCTCATCTCCAAGGTCAATTTACAACCCTTATCCAAACCCTTTAACTCGTCAACTCATGACGTTAATGGAACTCTCTCTCTCTCTCTCTCTAAGGCTCCCTTCCCCACTCCTACATCATTACGGTGTGCTGCCTTCTTTTCCCTTCCATTCCAGTCAGAGACTAGCGCGCATGGGAATGAGGGAGGGAGCGAAACACTAAAACGAGAGAGAAAAATCCTTTATTTTCTTCGCCTCTTTTTTCTCTCTCCTTTGTTTCTACAAAGGGAGGGAAAACATCATCACCATGGTGACAACAATGATGATCATGAGAGTGAACCAGTAGGGCTTTGGTTTCTCCTCAAATTTTAAAAACTTTAAAAATTTATATATGTAAAGTTTTTGTTTAATATATATATATATATATATATATGTCAAAAATTTTTATTAAATTTTTATTTTAACCCCTATTAAAAATTTAAAACTATACTTCAGCGAATGCGACAAAAAATTTCTAACTCTATCCCTGATCACCGACATCATGATCACTATTATCTTGTTGAGCATGATTTTCTTCATTTTGTTTAGACAAAAAAAATTGGATGATCAGCAGGCAGAAAAAAAGAAATATTTTTTATCTCTCTAGTTTAACATTTAGCGGTTTTTGGTACAGCCTCTCTACAGTATGGTTCTTTCCCTCCTCCTCGTTTTGGGGTTTCCTCCATTTCTTTTCCCAACATTTCATGTTCGAAAAGCTTTTCACCAACAAGTACAGTGTTTTCCATTTGAAGAGAAACTTATTGTTGATATTTAGTTCTTACTGGTCACGTTCCTGTAAAATGTTGCTCGCAATTTCTTTTTTTAGTTTATTCTGCTTCGTAGGAGGTGTGAATGAAAAGAAAAAAGAGAAATGAACCAAAGACAGACTGCACCAAGAAAGTCAAATGCTAAACCAAACAAAAATATTTCATTTTCTTCGCCTGCACCTCCTCTATTTTGTAATATTAGAAAGTACTATTGAAAAAGATTGCACCTAATTTTTTTTTCTATATTATCAAAAGTATCTAACTTTTTATTTCATAGACTTTATAGAAAGTATTAAGAAACCTGTCAAAATAGATTTTTTAAATTTTATATATATATATATATATATCTATATATGTATATATATATATATACACACAAAAACTGTAAACCCTGGGCCGGCCAGACACCTAATTAGGTTAAATACCACCTTAAAGATTCTACAATAAAACAAGGGGATGCTAATAGTATCTTTTCAATGTAGGCGCAAACAGACCCATATAATTGACCAAATGTTAAAATACTTGTTCGGATTTAAAACTACCTGAAATATCAAATCTGCTCAGAGATATGATGTTCTATCATACCTTGGTTATAACTTTAGGCTGAACTTAAATCCTATGCACTCTTCACTGTATCCACTTTTCGGGATTTGATTTTAGCTTTTAAAACAATTGATGAAAAGTCTAAAATTAAATACAAACAACATTATGATATGTTACTAACGGACTTTCAAATATGGACATTAGATACAAGCAAGCGACCTATGGCCATTTCACCGCTATGGGTCTCATGATTATTCCAAAAAAAATGAAGAAAAAAAAGAAGCCAAAAATAATAAAAGTGCTAAATAAAATTTATAACAATGAGAAATAAGAAACGGAATAAATGAGCATATGAAATACATGGAGAAAGAGAGAGAGAGAGAGAGAGAGAGAGAGAGAGAGAGAGAGAGAGAGAGAGAGGATGAAGGAGAGAGAGCTAGAGGAACATGCCTCTGAGAAAATAAGAAGGAAAATGTGTGAACAAAAGGAGAGCACGTCCATCTGTAGATTTTTTGAAGCGAATGTTCCCATGTCACTAAAGGTTTAAGCATGGGCAGGAAAGGAGGGGTTGATTGAAAAAATGCCTACAGCAAAAAGGGTCACCTGCTTTAATTAAACAGTGAAACAAGTTGTCATCTCCTGTATTTATTATATCTGACTCCTTAATAATGTCATAAATGGTTATAGTATAAGGTCACTGGCCTCCTTTAATATGCCATAACGCCAAACCATGTTAGAAACAGCTGATTGAAAAAAATAAATAAATAAATAACGACAGATTCTCTTAGAATTGGCCGATTTATGGTTGACCATAAAAAAACTGTCGATTCTTTGAGGCTTTCTAATAAGATCTTCCAACGAATTGAAAAGGATCTGATTACATTTAAATCGGCCGATTCAGACTGATTTTAATAAGTGATGTCATGAATATGCCCCAATTTTTGAAACAGAATATTTATGTTATACTCACATGGTATTTCTAATGTTAAACAATCTTTAGGTTTAAAACATAATTTCATGAAGGGTGAACACATGAGGCACAAATTTACTAATATATGACAACCATGTTTTTTTGGTTAGCTAAATAAACTCCAAAAATAATTCAGAGTTACAATACTCAACAACAAAATTTCCCAATTTACTACCAAAATTAGCCTTGTACATTTTCCAAATTTTGATTTTTTTCTTCTTACTTATGAAAGGGAGAAACGACACACTTATTAGCCTTTGTACAAGTTAATTTGATTTTGAAGAAATACATACATACATACACTGGTTTAAAAATATTGTCCTAACTTGATGAAATGACTTGTAAATCACTCCGCATAATAAATCAATCTGATCCCATGAATGTGATGTAGACCGATGGCTAAGCAGCTACCATAAGTACGTACATCAAATTTGTAGGCAGCTGGTAAAACATTTACAAAAGAAAAAAACACAAGTAGTCAATTTTTCACCATATTTTGTACCATTGGATCGAATGGAAACGACTGACGTTGCGAGATTTGAAGCTGTAGGACATAAGTTGATTAAACATGGGTAGCAAATTCCACAAAAAATATTTATGGTTTAAATTAACATAGTGGAGAGTCTGCATCGAAATCTAAATTAACACAATAAATTAACATATTCATGCTAACAAGAAAAGTACTAACACATCTCTCTCTCTCTCCCCACCTAATGGCCTCTGGCGGCCATGGCAGCCAGCGGACATCTTTCCATCATTTCTTGCTCATGCTCTACTTTCTATATATTTACATATATAGAAATATGGTATTTAATATTAAATATCAATATTTTATTTTTTTTATTAAAATCGTTACAGGGCCATCGCACAGCCCTGTTGTTTGCTTGCTGTTTGCTGCTATTCGATTTGAGCGTCTAGACTCTTTCGTTCCTGGTGGATGCTGGTCGTCAAGAGCATTCAGGTTATTCGAATCACCGTAGTTGGAAGCAGAAAAGTGCTACTATCTATAGTTTGGTTAACACATGTCATGTTTAATTAAACATAGCCCAGCAAAGGAAAGCACATTTACTTTCCAATGTTTGTGCTATAAGATCATTTGGTGGGCCGGCTTATGTCTATGAGGAATTTCAGACATTATGGCTATCTTAACGTAAATATCCGCTTAAGTGATTGCATTTTGGGATATTACGTCATTTTAGATGGTATGAGGTAATTTTGAAATGTATAGATACCAGTACGCAATTACGGAGTCTTTGATGGGCGGAATCCGTAATTGTCCTTATTATAAAATGGTAGTGGTATCTAGGGTCGTGTCATGGTTGCCCGAAACATTGGTTTCTAGGGTTTTCCTCTTCCCCATCTGAGAGAGACCTCAAGCGCGCCGCACGTACCCTGGAAGACACTGCTGCGATCTTCCCGTGCACCAGATCAGATGGATTCAGGTACGCTTCCGCTTCAGTTTAAGGTTTCGTTTATTTCAATGATTTAGCATGAGCATGATCCTGTTTTAGGGTATATACGTTTGGTTTTGTATATGCGTTATGGGGAGAAATCCCAACAATTGGTATCAGAGCCTATGCTCATTGTTGAATCGTTGATCTTTTGGATGATTTTGTGCGTCGTTCTTCCCGTTCGGATGTTCCCCTTTTTGTTCTTCCGCTGCAAGTTTTCCAAAAAAAAAAAAAAAAAATTGGGCAAGCAACGGAAGCCGTCGGGCTTCCATTGCAGCCACAGGAAGGGGGAATAGGGAAGGGCGATGGAGGTGCAAGGAAGGGCGTCGGCCGGCCATTAGGCGACGACCGAACCTAGCGTCCTTGCGCCACCCGCCGGCGGCCACCCACGCTGTTGGGTGGCCTGCCGGTGGATTATTCGTCGCCGTCTCAACAACACATAGGAAAAGGGGAGACGATGGAAGGCGTTGGCCTTCCGTTGATGGGCGACGACTGGGAAGGGAGGCCACCAGCGGGTTCGCAGTCGCCGGACGGAGCCGTGCGACCCACCGGTGCCCACCCGCGGCCTGCCCGCTGCCGTTTCAGCCGCCCATTCCAGTCGACAGGGGCGGAAATCAGAAAAGGGGATAAAATCAGGCAAGGGCCAAAACCGGCCGGAATCGGCCGGTTTTGAGCGGGCGATGGCCGGCCATCGCAGTGGCGACGGCCGGCCGTCGAGGCGGCACCCGCCGGCGGCCACCCACGCAGTTGGGTGGCCTGCCGGAGGATCACCACCGCACGCCTGCCGTTCGGCAAGCGAGCGGTGGAGACGACGCCTGCGACCGCTCACGCGTTCGAGCGGGCGGGTCAGACCGAGTCGGGTCTTGACAGACCCGATCCGGATCCATTAGTTTAAAAAAAAAAAAAAAAACCATTTTGCCGTCGCCCGCCGGTCCGCGCGTTGTGTTCAGTTTTTGGACCGGGTTGGGTCCTGTCGGACCCGACCCGTATCCATGCGGTTTAATTTTAAAGAATCGGTTCATTATTGTCAAACCGGTTCTGTAAAGAATCGAACCGGTTCATTCAGTTTCAGACCGATTCAAATCGATTCTGAACCGGTTCGGACATGTTGGAACTGATTCAGACCTTTTCTGGACCGGTTCAATTGGTTTTCGAACTGGTTCGCACCTTCGGGGACCGATTCGGATATTTGGTGGAGTGATTCATTCAGTTTTAGAACCGGTTCAGACCTTTTAAACCCGATTCAGACCATTTTGGGGCCGGTTCATTCAGTTTTAGAACCGATTCAGGGCTTTCAGGACCGGTTCGTTCAGTTTTTGAACCTATTTTTGTCATTTTTTAACCGGTTCATTGGGTTTTGGAACCGATACGGTCTAATTTTGATCGGTTCATCTAATTTTTAGACCGGTTCAACCATATTTAGGGCCTTTGTGGGTGCTTTTGTTGTGGTTTAAGAACGATACGGGCTATTTTAAGGCCGATTCAGTAGTTCTTGACCCTCTTAAGCACGATTATGGTACTGGTTTATATATTTTGCACTCTTTTGGGCCCATTTCATTGAATCATTTTGGTTTTGGATTTAATGTAGGGCATACATGTATGGTAATTTGGTTTATGCATCAGGTTTTGGATTCAAGTAAGGCAATTTTGTATGTGTCACATCATTGAATCTTTTGGTTTTAGATTCAATGAATGGCAAATTTTGTATGTAAATTTTGATTCATGTATCATGTTTTGCATGTTATTAAAATTATGGGTGTACTTTAGATGAATATTTGGATTATAAATTTGATCTTTGGCCATGTCTGTTGTTTCAAATGAGTAAGTTTGTATTTTATGTCGCCAAAGTGACCTCTGTTGTACGAATTTGCTTGTTTTAAACATTAGATGATAGTATACTTGATCCGTGCGGACAATGATCAGCCCAAAGGAGGATTGTTGTTCGGTCAGGTTTAAGTATACAAGGCAATGAATATGTGATAATTTTTCAGGTTTCCATGTAAATAGCGAGTCAATCCAAAGATAGGCTCGTTGTTTGACAGGGTTAATTATCTATATTCGTTGTTGACCAAGCATACCACTTGCAGTTAGTATTTCAATCCAAAGATTGGATATTAATGTTGCACCGGTACCTTGTGATGGGATTTAGGCCATTGTATTTAAATTCATTTATATTTGTTATTTCATCTTTGTACATGTATTGATTGTGAGCATGCTTTGGTTTGTTCTTTGTAGTGAGTTCTGCTTCCATGATATTTACAAATTTGAGTACTATTACTGAGATGAATGATTCAATTTTTATAAGTAAGAAAAGAAAGACTGTTAAGGAAGTTGCAGTTGACCAATCAACCGTTAAAAAACAAAAGAAGCATAAGGAATGCCTATCAGGCTGCTTCTTTTCCAAGGTGAAGGTCATATGAAGGAGGATTGTACTAAATATCACGTATGGCGTGAAAGGAATGGTACACTTCTCACTTTGGTTTGTTCTGAGGTTAATTTAACTTCAGTACCCAGAAACACTTGGTGGGTAGATTCAGGTACTACTACTCACATAAGTGTCTTTATGCAAGACTTCCTAAATTGTCGAACGCCAATTGATGCTGAAAGATTCATCTATGTGGGCGATGGCAAGAAGGCGAATGTTGAAGCCATAGCAGATTTTCGGTTATTGTTAAAGACTGGTTGCTATTTGAATTTGACAGAAACTTATGTGGTACCGTCTCTTAGACGGAATTTGGTTTCTTATTTTCTCATTGAACAAATTCAGTTATTATTATTCATTTGGAGGAAGTAAACTTAAGTTGTTTCTATACTCAAATTTGATTGTCACTGGTTCTTTGTCTAGTAGCAATAACCTTTATTTGCTTGATACGGTTGCTTCATATAATGAAACCTTGCATGTTACGTTTAGTGGTACTAAAAGAAATTAGCCAAAGAGAATTCTGCTATGTTATGGCATTGGCGCTTAGGACATA
Source organism: Nymphaea colorata (assembly GCF_008831285.2). Classification (NCBI taxonomy): domain Eukaryota; kingdom Viridiplantae; phylum Streptophyta; class Magnoliopsida; order Nymphaeales; family Nymphaeaceae; genus Nymphaea; species Nymphaea colorata. The sequence goes on from NC_045150.1 coordinate 3,773,289, forward strand.
TCTCTGAAAAGAGAATATAAAGGCTTATGTCAAAAGGAATTCTTAAGTCCCTTGATTTTGCAGACTTTAAGGTTTGCATTGAATGTATAAAGGGAAAATAAACAAATATTAAGGGGTTATAAGTTTTATAATCCATTCAAGAAGTCTTTCTTTGAAAGGAAAATGCCGATTTCTTTGAGGATATTGAGTTTGGGGAGGTGATCAGGTTAGGAGCATTGCCTTTGAAGAGGGACCTGAGTCCACTCATACAGATGTTGTAAGCAATAGTCAGGTATTCATTCCTGCCATTGTTCTATCAACATATTCAGAAGAAGGCAATGATGTCGATCTCCATACTGAAGAACAAACTCAACAACCTCAAGAAAATCAAGTAGAGGTGCTACTGAGGAGATCCACTAGAGAGAGGAGAAATACAATTTCAAATGATTTTGTCTATCTCCAAGAACATGATATTGATATGGGCTTAATGGAGGATGATCCTGTCAACCTCTAGCTAGCAATAAAGAGTTTTAAATCTCTTGAGTGGATGGATGCCATGAATGAGGAAATAAAGTCCATGATGGATAATGATGTATGAGAAGTTGTTCCCTTGCCTGAAGGCGTGAAACCCATTGGTTGTAAATGGATATTTAAAACCAAGAGGGATTGATTAGGAAACATCGAAAGGTATAAGACACGTCTTGTTGCAAAGGGCTTTACTCAAAAAAAAAAAAAAGCATTGATTATACAGAGACTTTCTCTTCAGTTTTGTCGAAAGACTCTTTCAGGACCATAATGGCACTTGTGACTCATTTTAACTTAGAGCTGCATCAGATGGATGTTAAGACAGCGTTTCTAAATGGAGACATTGATTAAACGATATATATGGTGCAACCAGAAAACTTTGCTTTAGGTGATGCGAAGAAAATGGTCTGCAAACTCAAGAAATTCATCTATGGGCTAAAGCAAGATTCCTATCAGTGGTATTACAAGTTTCATCAAGTTATAGTTTCATTTGGTTTCGAGACTAATATGGTTGATGAATGTGTATGCCAAAACTTCAGTAGGGCAAATTTATCTTTCTGGTTTTATATGTCGATGATATATTGCTGGCAAGTAATGATGTGGGCATATTGCATGAAACTAAGAATTTTTGTCAACAAAGTTTGACATGAAGGATCTTGGTTGTGCATCTTTTGTTTTGGGGATCTAAATATTTCGAGATCGTTCTCGGGGTATTCTCGGATTATCACAAAAGGCCTACATTGATAAGGTACTTCAGCGATATGGCATAAAATGATTGTAAACAAGGAGATACTCCAGTTGCTAAAGGAGACAAGTTTTGACTCAAACAGTACCCTAAAAGTGAAATTGAATCTAAGGAAATGGAAAGGATTCCCTATTCGTTTGTTGTGGGAAGCCTTATGTATACTTAGTTTTGTACTCATCCAGATTGCATTTATCATTGGAATGTTTGGCAGATACTTAAGTGATCTTGGTGTGGGTCATTGAAAAGTAGCCAAAAGAGTTTTGAGGTACTTAAAAGGAACATAAGATTTTATACTCTTATACTCACATACAGGAAGTCAGACCAGTGGGAGATCATTGGGTATTCAGATTCTGACTTTGCTGGGTGCCAAGATAATGGCATTCAATCAGGTTTTGTGATTGCAGAATTTTGTCACGAGGCTGCGCATTATGTATGGTATAGAAAGACCACTAAAGTTGTTGTGTGATAATAATTCAGCAGTCATGTACTCTTAAAACAGCCACAGTTTGTCAAAGTCGAAGTACATCGACATTAAGTTTTTGGGCTGTTAAAGAGGAGATATAGAATGGTCAGGTGTCTTTAGAGCATATTGGGACAAACTCTATGATTGCGGATCCGCTTACCAAGGGTTTAACACATAAGGTCTTTCACGAACATGTGTTCGTATGGGGTGTTATCCTTGGATGATGTGCTGGTTTAGTGGGAGTTTGTATTTTGTTTACTCTAATGTATGGACATATATTCAGTTTTCTGCATAATAAAGTTTAAAGTTCTTTGGTTCCATTCTGTGTTTATGTTTTGATCTCCATAAGGTTTTAAAGTTGGACCAGTTGAGAATAGACATGTTGTAATTACATTACATGTAATTCTCATGCTATACATCCATATCAGATCTATGTCATTGATTATGTTAACATTTGTGATCATTGAAGGTTTAGCTAATTTTATTATAGCGAAAGCCGCTTTGGTTCTGTGTTGATATGATCATGGACGAGATTGGTGAAATGACGTTTAATAAGATAGCAATTATGATCTCCTAAGGTTTTATGTAATGTCTAAATGTACAAAGACATATTTGGCCCAAGTGGGAGATTGTAAGATCATTTGGTGGGCCGACTTATGTCTATGAGGAATTTCAGACATTATGGCTATCTTAACGTAAATATCCGCTTAAGTGATTGCATTTTGGAATATTACGTCATTTTAGATGGTATGGGATAATTTTGAAATGTATAAATACCAGTACGCAATTACGGAGTCTTTGATGGGCAGAATCCGTAATTGTCCTTATTATAAAATGGTAGTGGTCCCTGGGGTCGTGTAATGGTTGCCTGAAACATTGGTTTCTAAGGTTTTCCTCTTCCCCATCTGAGAGAGATCTCAAGCGCGCCGCACGTACCCTGGAAGACACTGCTGCGATCTTCCCGTGCACCAGATCAGATGGATTCAGGTACGCTTCCGCTTCAGTTTAAGGTTTCGTTTATTTCAATGATTTAGCATGAGCATGATCCTGTTTTAGGGTATATACGTTTGGTTTTGTATATGCGTTATGGGGATAAATCCCAACATGTGCAACCGACGACATTACCCATATGACAACTACAGTCGCTGGAACCCCTCGATATATCTGGACCCTCCTAAGTATGCGAACTTTTTTGGTTTTTGGCACAAGAAAATCTCTTTCTGATCGCATTCTCTAGTTAACAACATGGTTGCATCTGCTACTACTTAACAGCATGGTTGTTTCCACACATTCTGCAAGTTATTGTTCCAGAGTTGTGCCTCTGATGGTTTAGAAAAAGGAATTTAACTTTCTATAAAGAATTTGGTGTTATTGGTGCTCGAAAATTGTTGCAGTTGAATTTGTCCTCATCAGAGTTGCATTTCTTGCTGTAAATTAAGCCAACAGTGCAGCATAACATGGCAGAAATGGAACTGAAATTGGAATCCCTCTCTCTATCTCTCTCTCATTCTCATAGGAGTGTTCCCATTCATCATCTTCATTTTTGTTTTCAATTATTACAACACCAACAAACTGACCGAGAAAAGTGATGTATATAGCTTTGGGGTGGTCCTTCTCGAACTCATCACAGGCCACCGTGCCATATTAACGGTAGAATCACAATGAGTCCATATCCTCCAAAATTATGAGAGGTATCTCATAATTTTGTGTACAATGCATCCACCGATACGACGTTAACTCTATTTGTAGAGGTATCTCTGACATGTGGTAGACTCCCTCTTTCCAAAACAAATACAATTGGAATCCAATTTGAATCATCTTCTGAAGTGACCCAATTAAATGCATGCTGGATCTCGATCTGGGAACCTTGCATAATGTTGGTCGATGCCTGGATTCCTTGAAAATTATACATACAACAAGCATATTGTGTGTGTGGGAGAAAATTGGTAAACCAAATTAAAATTGGATTTTCCATTCAAACCTGAATATTAAACCTAAACTAGATCCAATTTATCACACTCGCATCCAAGCAAGGTTTAGTCAGATTAACAGCAAATCAGACCTCTATAGGAACACTTGGGCTGATTTTTCTTTCAACATAAGCCAGTTTCTATAAGGGTCATTTGAAAATCGGATCATTATATTTGTATTCCATGAATCTACGACAAAGTCTGGGCTAGATTCATTAAACACTAGAATCATTAGATGGACATGAATTTTCTCTATACTTAGAGACAAATTCATACAACACACAAAATATTCTATTTGTCAAGTGACTCAATACCTTTGCTGTGATCCCCTTCGTTCACATAGTCAGTTCTATAGACAAAAGCTGGTCGCATAGAGGAAGCATCAGAGTGGAGACACTCCACCCAGCCAAATTATGATCCACTGGTCTTCCCCCATTGCTAGGGTTGAACAAAAAATGAACTATTTATCCTTGCTCACTACAAGACCAGCAATCATCTCCAGAAGCTCCAGCAATGGTTGAATTTCCCCCAACGAATTCACCTCTAGTTTCAAAAAAATGAAAATATCATCGGCGTACAACAGTGGAGGGCACATGCCGAATCCCACAAGGGAGGGAGTTCTGACGCTTCGTTTTGAGATTTTAAGTTGAAGGTGTCAAGTAAGCACTTCCAAAGCCACAATAAACAGGTAGGGAGAGATGGGAGCCACAATAAACACCATCTTCACCATGTTACCTGACCGAAGGAAGGAGTTTCCTACTTCAATTAGGCTTTCCCCGCTTTGTTCACAATCGTGCTGGTAAAATGACGCAGGGAAACCATCCTGCGGAGGAAAAAACGACACCATCTCTTCCATGGAGACCGGCCTCAATAAGGTGCTTTTAGGACACGCTCATTCACTTCTTAATTTAAAATTAAAACCAGAGGATACAAATTTACTTGATTTAGGATGTTGTCGAATGGTTAAAAATTAAAAATTTACCGTTAAAAAAATATAAATTATTACTAAATCACTATAACCAGTTTTTTTTCATAAATCATTATTAATGTGCAAACAAAGACTGCATTTTAATAGTAAACTTTAACATTTAACCATCTCTGAGCATTTAGTAGACTTGAACTTGATATCTCACTTTACAAGTTACTTATATCAACCATAAAAATATGCAGGCGAATATATATATATATATATATATATAATTCCTTCCAACCGGTCATAATAAAATGGATGGGCTAAGGTTGCCTAAGGCAGACCTTCTCAAAATGAATGACACTAAAAAAGAGGGGCTCAAGGGGTCTGGCACAGTAGGGTGACAGTCCAATGTTTGAGGCGCTGCCCATTGCACAAGCAGGCGCATGTCAAGATCACATTGGTCGGAGTGAGGGAAGAGCATTAAAAGTTTTACAATCTGGGTGAGAACTTTTTCCCGAGTAAAGTTTAAAGAAAATAAAAAACAAAAAAGTGGATATTGTATAATAGCTTTTTTATACATATAAAATATTTTTAAATAATAATTTTCATTTCATTTAACATATGAAAAGCCTTATCTCATGTTTCTGCCGTTTGTCTCATCGTTCTTACTTTCTATGGTGATCAATTGAGTCTTTACCCATGCGAGAACGACGTCCATAAAATTACACCAAATGTCAGTAAAACCTTTATTGATATATGCCAGTACCCCGGATGTCACTGATGGTTTCATCGACAAAAATGTAACTTCAGAAAAAAAAAATGTTTTTTAGTGATGCAGAAGGCAAAACGTCACTGAAAGTTGGATTTTTAAGGGAAATTTAGTTTTGACACCTATAACGTTGAATAAATTTCACCGCTGTATAGTTCCTAAATTATTAAAAAGGCAGGAGCCGTTCTTCTCATTCTGCTTGGCCGGGAGCTTACGCAAGAGAAAAATAAAATATAGAAAATGAAAAAAAAATTGACAACGATAAGTTAAAAAAACTGTGAAACAAAAGAACTATGAGGAAGTTTTTCTTTTTTCTCTTTTTCTTTAATATCTCAAATTGATTATTACCACTTCCTAAGAACATCCATTTGAACAAAAAAAATAAAAGAGCAGTGGCGAAGTCGATTTTTTTTTGTTCACATTAATAGGCGTGGTGACAAGCTTAAATAATGAAATTTATTTATTCATAAAACAACTTGAGACCATTTAGAAGTCCATTGTTTACCAATATTTTGAAAGTTCCACCATGGATTGTCTAGCTATACATGAATGGCTTTCATTAAAAGGTGTGCCCAAACTCTACTGTTGTCGTTATTAGGCAAATTAGATGATCTCTTGCCTTTCAAATAGCCATTGTAACGGGCACTCGTGGATGCCAATGGATTAAATATTGTTTTGGACGACCAAATAATAAATTGCAACTTAATGTGACAACATATCTGTTTCTGTAGTCATGGAATCAGATTTATCGACCAAGGTTTTATGGACACCTAATTATGTGGGGTAGCTTCATGCCTTTTTAAGTGAAAGAAAAGTCAAAAGTTCAATACTTGGATGACACTTAAAACACAGCTTTGGAGGCAAAACACCATTTGTCCCTGAAGAGATTGGTGCAACGGTCGGGGCAAGGGTCAATAGACAGATGGTTCCCTTGATTAATCCTTAGGAGATCAATTTTCTGTGCTGCAAACAGAAAACCACTGATGTGCAAGCTAATGCATAGTGGTGGCGACACCTCAAGCACTGGAAGCAGAACTTGTATCCTAAGGGAACGAGAGGTTGAGTAAAAGCTTCGACTCTTTTTTATGAAGTAAGATGAAATATTCTTCTTACTCAACCAAAAAGAAAAACATCATTTTAATTACTTTGCACTTTTAGGCGTATTTAGATGACACTCAAATGTGAGCATCTGAAGAACCCAGTTTTGTTAATATGGTGTTTTGAAACCTAAGAATGTAAAACAGATTAAAAAAACTAATTAGAAAACCAACTTTTAACAAAACCTAGTGTCTAGAGAACGACTTTTTCTAAATGTGACATCCAATAGAGCGTACAGTAATTGATAATGCAAATTTGAAGCATAATCAAGACTACTACTACAAGTGATAGTGGTAGCACAAGGGATGATAGCGGAATTTAGATCCAAATATAATGCAAACATACTCGTGTGAAAGCCAATTCGATTTCCCCAAATTTTCACTATTGCATATGAATCTGATTGGCCCTGGTCCAGCTTGTCGGATTTGAACGGATACATGTTTTGACATAAAGACCTTTTTTAACATGGTCTGGTAAAGAGCGGCGCCAGTAACCCCGATGGCATAGTGCAAACATTAAGTGTTATGCTGCGCACATGCAAGTTAAAGTCTGGTACCAACACAACTCTAAAACAACCTGGGTCACTATTCTCGCTTGCATGGTGTGATTAATCATCCTGCTTACTCAAAAGGAGTGTTACTAGTGACCCTCAATAGAGTTCAATGGTGAAACCAGAAAATTTTATCAAAAGGGCACTCACTATATTGGGTTTGGTGCTTTTGGGGCATTAACGTGAGTTTGCCGTGGACACACCACATCTGACTGGACCAGATCCAACCCCTTTCTAATAAAAATTTACAAGTGCTGGTATTGGTTGGCGTGGGCAATGGCCCACACCAGAGCTATGTCTGGTTGCATCATGTTAACAAGAAGATCATGTCATTCTTAGGATCTACAAATCTTATTGCAATAAATACTCCTTTGTCCAAAGACGCAAGTGAGTCTTCTTTAGTAGGAAAGGCTCATAAGCAGCCATTTCTTGTGACAGGTTTTCATGTCAGTGGTGTTCATGTTGAACTTCTTCAAATGGATGTTAGGGGCCCTGCACATGTTGTGTTCACGGTTGGTTATAAATATACTTTTTTTCTTATTGTTGATAATTATTCTCTTTTTTTTTTTTTTGGGTTGTTATTTCCTTTAAGGCTAAGTTAGAGGTACATAACTGCTTTAAAAATTTAATATGTTAGTAGAAAAGCAGTTCGGAACTTCTGTTAGCTTTATGCAGTCAGACAAAGAAATCGACGGAGTTCAATGCGAAGGGAGAGACAAGCCGGTCTGCATGAGGGAGGGGACATGGAGGGAGATAATGGGAGAAGATGGACACGATGGAGCGGAAAATCAGGTTCAGGAGCAGCAGGTTGCTTTTCTACCCTTTTCCTTTTCAGAAGATTATCGTCTTCCTCACAATGGGGATTTCAAACTTTGCACAAGAATGTGGGGCTCCCTTTACATTTATGACTGTCACTGAGAGATTGTTCTCCTATTTTATCTACGATCTTATAACAAAAATTTGAACAATTTATACTCTGTAGGTGGTCATGGGTTCGAACGTGTTCTTACTGATGTATGATCAAACCGATACAACATTTACTAGTAGTGCAGTTGGCTTGGAAACATGCTCTAGATCACCTTCTGTGGCTGGATCGTTCCTAAACAAAGATAGTCTACAAAGCTGCAATTTAATTTCCAAAAACCTGTTTGTAGCTGGAACCATGCCATGCCCTGAATCACTTTGCCAATCCATAATTTCCACCTTTTGTTATTGGATTGAATGACTACATGACCTTGGTTGTCGTGGTGTACATATGTGGGGCTTCCTTTCTCTTTGGTAGTCCAGATGTTGGTTCCAGAATTGAAAATGATATGTTTGATAATGAATTAAAATTTTAGAATTGATGAACTAAAACCATCATGACATGTGCCCTAAAGAGAGATGAAAAAATTCTAAAATTTTGGAATTAAAATTCCACCTCCTAGGGTAGAATCATAATTCCATAAATTTGGTTCATGACTAGTCTTGTAATTCTATAATCAAAATTCTTTGATTGATAACACATTTCTCATTTCATCAAAAATGAGAATTTTAATTCTAAAATTCCATAATTTCACCGAGTATCTAGAATGATCGACAAGTCGTCCACTTCCAATTAGGGGCAAAGGCAGGTGTAGTCTATGTGTAGGCAATTGCCCACATGGATGTAACAAAATTTCTTGTTTTTATATTAATATTTCTGAGCATATTAGCTCATTTACATATTGGTGTGTGTTAAAAATTTAAAATTTTATACCCAGTGCCTCTTAGCCAGAATTTTTTGGCTTTGCCTCTCGCTTCCAATGGTTGCATCTATAAAAGCTTCACTTGAATTTAGTGATATCCAAGTAAGAAAAGAAATCTGGTTCTGTCGAGTATATCAAGGTTGCCTGTTAATTTTTCTTTTTCCACACTTGTTCAGTATATAGTTTTAGGGTTTTCATTAGAAAAAAAAAATATTAAAGATAACTTTATTTTGCTGGAGAAGTAATTCAAAAAATAAATAATATAATAATTGAAAATTGTATGGAAATTTGATTTTTATTTTCTTACAAAATTTTGATCAAAGTCCAGTAGTGTTACTACGATATTAAATGAAACATAGAAGTTTAAAATGTGTTGAAAATCAATTTCTATGAAAATGGAAAAAACACGATGTTTTCATTGATAAAAATACTGCAAATTTCCCCTAATTGGTAGTTTTCTTTCCATTTTTCTTTTATTTTTATATATATAGGGTTGACCTTGTAGGATTTACTGACATGTGAAATGATCGAAATAATGAAAGAATGTGAGTGTGTGTTATATCAAATATTTTAGGACACAAGTTTGCGTTGTGCATTTATCAAGTGACTTGCGGAGTTTGGTTCCTATTCTTCAAACAAGGCCGCCTTCTTATCCTGCTGTTCCAAGGCTTATCTCTGGGCAAGCAACAAGAAGCCAAGGCTTTCTCTCTTTTTCCTTACATCACAGAAATCGATGCTGCTTTTCTTGCTGCTGCTTCGCTGGATGATAGGCAATGACCTGTGCCATAGTATCAGGAAAAGGATGCACTTTTCATCTTTTCCATGACTTCTCCTTTCCCTCTTCTCTAGTTAGAAAGTTTTCACACCGTTGAATTGTGCATTCTGGGGGTTGAGGCCCACAAAAATCAAACGAAGAACTGGTATTCTACTAGTCATTGGTTCACCAGCTACGCCAGGCCCCTTGGGGCAGATTCATCTGTCTCTTTGAAATATCAAAATATTGGTGCCTAAGAGCGCTGCCCACAACCAAGAATAAGGGGCACTTGATATTGGTTAACATGAGGCCAGTTTCTGCCTAATTGGCCTATACGCAATGCTGCTTCACAGATATATTAATAAATAATGTAAACAAAATAATAATTTTAAATTGCTAATTGAACTTTTTATGGAGTGTGTTCTTGTGTGTGTGTGTGTGAGAGAGAGTGAGAATGCCATCATTGTTTCATTTAGGTGCTTGTGCTTAATTTTTTTATTTAAGAGAGACACTGCTAACAAATCCCCATCACGTCAAACAAGAATAAAGGCGAATAGAAATAAAGTAAAACTGACAAAGCAAAGGTTCAAGAAAATCAAGAAGCCAAGAACACAGTGAGTGCATGCATAGTCTGATGGCTTAAAAAATGAGGAGCAGAAGTGACAATCTAAATATGCATGCATTTTTGAACAAAATTTGTTACTAAATTTGTATTATAATAGGCAAGTACTTAAATGGAAACTATCATTCTTGACTACATTCTATAGGACTTGTGGCTTGAATGTACTACATACTTGAATTCAAGCACCAAAAATTAAGAAACAACCTAGTGCAGCTGTTTTACTAAAATGCCCATTAACTCTACCAGCTTTATGTTTCTACAATTAAATCTCCTACTTCATTTTTCATTTGTATAAATAGATAAAAAACAATTATTATCTCTACTTGCTAATATATTGTAATGTCAAAAGGTTGCGATGCATTTACCAATAAACTGCTTAAACTATTTCACAAATGTTCATAACTATTCTGTTGACAGTAGTAATTTGTCTTTCATTCGTAGCTTGCAGTTGTGTGGCTAAGTAGCATGAATTTGCTTCTTAATTAAGCAATCAGGACCTTTTATGTATCATATTCGACTGACTGAATGTTCTTGTATTCCTATTCAGATTCAAATGTGAATGTAAATAAAGAACAACATATACCATACCCAGTGGCGGACCCATGTTGTAGCTGGTGTGGGCAATCGTCGACACTAACCCACAAAATTTACCTTATTTACATATAGAAACTTCATTATTTTTCTGTTTTTATATATGAGTGCTCTTAAAATTTGAAATTTAAATTTAGAGTGCCCCTTAGTCAAAATTTTCTAGCTCTGCCACTGACCATACCTGACTTTGACTTTTAAACTCATAACTAAATCTACTTCCAAATCCACCTTTCAATTCACAATTAAATCTGAAGTAGAATCAAACTTGGATGTTCAGAAACCACTTTCAAAATATGTTTTTATTATGCATATTTAACCAGCCAAGTTTATCCTTGTAATCTGATCGGATGTTTATTCAAAGCTAAATATGATCTAAATTTGAACGGATGTCATTTTTTAAACCCAAGTCTGATCTACCTTTTTAGTTGGAAATTACTTTTTACCCATATCCAGCCTATTCAAAGCAGTTCAATCAGATACAGATATCCAATGTGTATCTGATCCTTGACATACATAGACATAAGCATGAAACAATGCTCAATCCTTACAAAAATATATGAACAATCTTATCTTTGTATGCATTATGACCATTCGTTGAGTGCCTGACCAGTCTGTCACGAATGAAGCCATGCCCAATGCAGTGTCTTAGATACATGAGTGGGAGAGAATGTGTGTGTGTATGGTTCGGTCCATAATAGGACTACACAATGAGTTGAATCTGCTCAAGCTGAACTGGAACTTGCTCCTCCAAATTCAATTCGAACTTGACTCATTTATAAACGAGTCGAGCTCAAGTTCAAATGTTTGCTCAAAATGTTAAACGCACCGAATTCAAGATGTAAGAACTCGATTCCTTTAAACTTGGGAAGCCTCAACTACATAATGAATATCTCATTCTCCTTGTTGGAGCTTTTTATTGACATAATGTTCTGCTCTCTCTGGCCGAATGATGTAGAATAACTGGTTGGGCAGGGTGGTGAGTTGTAGATCGATGTGTCCTCTCTTTGATTTCTAGGGGCGTTACATTCTTATGGCATTGAAGGAAGTGTGATTTGGGTGAACGATACAGACAGTTGCGAAAGTGGACAAGGTGTTTGTCCCACCCTCTTCCCCCCTTCTCTCTCTCTCTCTCTCACACACACACACACACACATACACCACCACCAACTTGCTGATTGTTTTGATGGAATCCACATGATACGGTGCAATGAAATGCCAATGTAGTATATTGACTTTTCCAAGAAGGATGACTGAGGAGAATCAAGAAGAAAAAGCTGTTAATTGGTGGTAAATGACCAAAATACCATTTCCTTGACGTTTTCTTTGTCATCCATCCTGAGAAGATCAATGACCAAGATTGTTCTTTTGGGACTAGCACTTAAGGTTATTGTACCTCCCTCCTTCTCTCTCTCTCTCTCTCTCTCTCTCTCTCGATGAAGATTGTTCTTTTGAGACTAGCACTTAAGGTTCTTGTACCTCCCTCTCTCTCTCTCTCTCTCTCTCTACATATATATATATATATATATATATATATATATATATATATATATATATATGCACACACACACACAATCGCTTAGTATGGAATAGTTCAAGCATTGTGTCCAACAATTATCAAACGATCTCAAAGAACCAAGGGGTGCACTCCTCCTGACATTTATATACAATAACTATTTTTAGATATAGATGCCTCAAACATTTTACCCTTAGACCAGATTTTCCCTTGAACTTCCAATATATGAAAATAAATTATTGAATAGAAGTATACCATGCATGGCAACAAACATTACAAGTTCAATATCATTTTCTACAACAAGCTTCTCAGAACACAATCTTCAACCGATCAAGTTCTTTGCAATCTTTCCATGCATCTTATAAGAATGAGAGTTAGATTTGCTCAAAACTTCATGGTTATTGGGTTTACATGCTATTTGGATTTCCAATTAAATTCAGACTTTGATGTAAGGTTTTGTTAAAAAATAAAATTATACAATGGGTGCAGTTTGGATTGAGGATTAGTCAATCAGGTTCCTTTTTCAGGTGAGGTTGCGAAGAGAAGTTAGGCTTCAAGGGGCATAGCATAGCTGGTCCAGGTAGAGTCTGCTTAAGGGGGGTACCTACTTCGGTACATGTGAGTGTTATGTCCCTGCATTTTAGGTGATGAGGCACAGTATTCATGATGAAGGGTATACTATTGCCATCACTAAGCAGAAGGAACCCAAGACCCTGGAGGCATAGGGAATTGGTTGGGTTGGGGGGCAGGGTGGGTGGAGAGGTGCTTCTAGCTTCTTCTCCAGGCTGGGTTGTAGACCTCATGCTCATCCCGAAGAGAGGTCAGCACATCAAAATCGGCTCTACCTAATCAACATATTTTTTGTAAGCACAACCTGATTGATCATGAAACCATCATTTTGAGATACAATATCAAATTGTGATGCTGCAGTCTCCTCAAACAAGGATATAAGAAAATCCAAATCATTTATTCTTGGATGTTGGAAAACCAGAGTCTAGAGAAACTCATAAACAAGGTGGACTCTAAAAATTATCAGTGATTCAAGTTTGCATACAGATCGTGGACAAGGTGAAGTTTTATAACAAACTTCATGATCAAGTACAGAAGACAACTACCATATAAAGTCAGACAAAATCCATCTCATATTGTCAAGGAAGCTCAAGATGTTGGCATGCTGTCATAAGGGTTACTGAAGGCACTCAAGTTACCAGGTCGAGACAACACAACCTACACCAATATGTCAGATCATCAAATATCAGTATTTAACATTCCTAATCAGGACATTAATAAATGGCATTAAAACAATTAGTCTACACTTTCACAGACACGTTATTGTGGTTTCTATAAGGAACTACAAGTCCAACTTTATTTTGAAGCTGTGAGTTGTCATTGTTTGTTCCTCATATAGCCTTTTAACTTCTCTTGGATAAGTGGTTTTGGTGGAACCATGTAGGCCTCCACATGAACACTTGTATCAGAGGCGTAAACCAAAATGCAGGATCCATTATTGACTTTCAAAACAATGCATTAATGAGTGGATGCATAGTATACGAGGAAAAGCTTTTCACCTGATAATTACCAAGAGTACGGGATTTGAAACCAGCTGCACAGTACACAAAGTAATACTCCCATGTGCGGATGAACTTTTCATCAAATCCCAACTTCAGAATTTTGCTGGAACACACCAATTCAGCACTTTCTAATGTTACTAACTATGAACTGCGAAGTGGCTTGCCTGAAAGAAAGTAACATGATGATACCTTTTATTTTCTTTAAAATTCCTTCTCCAGTAGAGTAAAGTCTGGAGGTAATGGATGCCAATGTTCTCCACATGCTCAATACTGGGTTTTACCAATCTATTAGACTTGAACCAAATGTACATAAGAAAGGAAATAGATAGTCAAGAAGAGAAAAGAGAACCAGCGAAGGTAGTCATACCAAAGTCTAGATGCAGTTGTCATAGCTGATGTAACTCTACTCAAGGAAGGAAGTAACCCACCAGGGAAAATGTATGTATGCATGAAGTCAGAACTTCTTCGATGTGCATTATAACGTTGATCTGGAATTGATATAAACTGGGATAACAAACAATCAACTTCAGTCATTTCAAATTTAAAAAGTTAACCATGTTATTGAGGAGAAAGATAAAGGACCTTAGCTATGTCAAGGAGTAGTACCATCCATAATCAAAAAAATGTTTTTAAAAAAAAATTTTTAAAAAAACAAAAATAAGTCAGCAAATTAAAATGGTAAACAAATGCCGTTTTTTTTAATTAGAAAAACTAAAAGACCACTAGCAAAACACTTTTTTCCCGTTTTCTTTTACATATTTTTAATGCCATACTCCTTGTTTCCATTTTCCAATTTGCATTTGTTGCTTGCCTTTTTTTTTCTAGCTTCTCATTTATTATATTTTTCTAATTTTTAAGAACTTTAAAAAAATTTACCATATTTTTCATGTTTATCTTCAAGTTTCATGTGTTTTAGTAAAGAAAAACCTCACGTTTAAAATATAAAATAATACTTGTGACTATTACCACCAGCAGCTCCTCCTGAATCTTGACATGACAAGATGAAATATCATGCTCATATATGGATGAAGAAAGATTTTATTTAGCATGGACATGATATTCTATTCACCTGTTTCTTCTATTGTACGTAAGTGCACACACACTGCATTCTCTCACAAACATATTCATTTAGAAGTGGTACATTATCAGATCTGAAACCAGATTCAGAAGAAAATAATTTCAATTGATACTGAGACAAAACAATTAACTTTGGACATCCAATCAAGCACATTGCATTATACACCACTGCAATATATGCCAACATGAAGATATATATGCATTAGAAACAGGATTTGGCAATTGCAATAAGAAATGATACTATTAATCCCAAGGATCGGCCATAAGAATGGTCATCAAAAGCAATAGTTACTGTTTGGGTTTAAAGCCTCGAGAAGGAATATCAAATGCTTAGGCAGGATTGGACAACGAAAGTGGCCCTTTGGCAATGAGAAAAATTTGCAACTGTTCTCATGCATATGCCCAAGAATTAGGGTAGAATCGTGAAACATTTGTTAAAATGTTCCCAATTTTTAGAGCATATTTGTGGAATAATTACAAATTGTTCCCTTTCTCAAATGGGCCCTAAAGGAACTCAAAGGATTTGGCAAGAAAAACTAAATGTTAAATGATTAGCTTCAAAAATAAAAGCAATTAGTCTCGAGGGACATAGGTAGTTCGTCGAGCAGGGGGCATGTACCATGGGCACTATGCCTCTATGTCTTAATTGGAGGCCTTGGTACTTAGTTGAACAGTGCACCACTGTCATTGCTTAACCTACGATCCTAAAGGTGTTTGTTTTTGGAAAGGGGGTTGGCTTTGGGCCTCTTTTCAGGCAATGGGTTGTTAATTTCTTGCTAACTCGAAATATTTAAATGCAATTGGGAAAACAACACTAGATAGCTAAAAACCTCATTCTAGAACTTTAAAAACACTAAAATGCTATATAGAAAAAGCAAACAGGAATGAGCCATCTAGCCCTGTTTAGGTGGTCACTTAAGAACCTACCTGGTCTAGGTTTTCCACATAGGAGCCAACATAATGACTTGTTTTATCTTCTAGTATGAAACCCAAAAAGGAAAAGGTCACAGAAAAAATAAAGTAGAGATATAATTATAAAACCTTAAGCACAAAAATTCCATCTTCAGCCAACAAGGACTCGCAGCATCCAATGAACTCCTCCATGTATTCATGTCCAACAGCTTCTAGCATCTCACTGTTTAAATATGAGAAAGTAACAAGAGTGTAACATGATCAGATCACCTTTTATATTTTTTTATCTAACTTCTAAAGCAAACAACAACTTACCAAGATATTATCCTATCATACTTTTGAAACTTTGGCAGCTGGCGGTAGTCACACAAAAGAAGTTTAATTTGGTCCTGTCAATAAAAATTACAAGAAATCATAATAGGAAATATGTTCCCCACAAATTTAGTTTTGTGCCTTTGTCTTGTAAGTGGCTGATTTTTATATTAATATTATAATAAATAATATGCATAGTTTATACTCTCTCTCTTTCTCTCTAATCAACAATATAAGTATTCAAATTCCATTTATGAAATGGAGTAAAAATCCACCACCTGGACTGGAGGGGTATCCAACACATAAAAGATACAAATCTTGGATAAACAGATAACATAACTGGCATCAATGAATAAGATATATACTTTCATCTTTAATTGGAAGCCATTATATATCAAGAGGTTCCCAGCATAACAGTAACATGTTGAGTAATTTTTTACCATTAGGAAGTACCATGACAAATCCACTCTTGAAAGCTAAACATGACAATGAGCAGATAAAAGACTGTCAAATGGTAAACAACTTTGGGCACAAACAGGCCATGACATTGTACTATTTGGTCAACTTCAATAGTTAGCATTTCCAACTATTATCCCACAATAACCACATATGTAGGGAAAGTAATAACCCACTGTTTGATTGACAAGGGTGTATGTGCTTGAGTACAATGAAATTTAGTCAATATTTACGAATATGACTAAATGAAATTTTAATGAGATGAAGCTCAAGAGTAACGACTTACTTCAAAACCAGCTTCTTTAATCTTTTCTTGAGCATATTTTAGTTGCTCTTCTGATAGTGTGATTCCAGTATATCTACATCCTGTTTGTTTGACAACTTCCAATGCAAGGCTTCCCCAACCACAGCCAATCTCAAGAACTTCATGCCTGTTGGTAATCCTTGCCTGCATATCAACCATAACTAGAAACGTTACAAATGCTCAAGATTATATGACCTTGTAGCAAAATAGTTCACCTTTGCAATCAAAAGGAAATTTTTTCTCATCTGTGCAACTTTGAGATCTTCATTCTCTTCCTGCCACATAATTAGAAAGTGAGAAAAGAAAATTAAAGCCTCTAACAAAACACACAGATATATTCATCGCTTTAAGCAATTTATGTAAGATGAAACCATACAAACCTTGAAAATTGCACATGAATATGTCATAGTCTCGTCCAAGAATAGTGAAAAAAATTCATTGCTCTAGAACAAAAAGTACAAAGAAGTGTCAACTTCCAATTAGGGAAAGAAAAATGCACTAAGTCAAAGATTCGTAAGATAACCAAATGACTTTTTATATGCAACTCAGTGAAACAATAGGTTATGATGAGCCATCACAATTTAATGTGACAAACATGTAAACCATTTGAGGCAATTCTTGAGAGACACACATGTGTTCCATTCAAATGGATGAAATGGACCAATGGATGTAAGACATAGTGATCGATGCAACAAAGCATAGAAAGCAATGATGAACTCATTGTATTCAACATAGAAAGGACTTTTTGTGACCAGCGGAGCATAACGGGAAAAACACAATTTAACAGCAAACACATCAACCAGAAGAAGGATTAGAAAAGAAAGACCAGATCATAGTGGGAGGTGATATTTTGCCGAGCTTGTCTGATTGTATTTCGCTGTGAAAGATGTTGAAAAAAAAACTTTGCAGATGCAAGTCCTGCACTTAAGATTATTGGTTTCCACCAACCCCTAAAATATCAAGCAGTTTTATTTGTCAGAAGTCTCTCTAGGCAAAGCTTCATTTTGCCATCTGATACATACGAAAGCAATGAGCACCATAAAACATATGTTACCCTTTATTCATGTGATTTGCAGAAAGGTTATGTTTATCCCTACCACCAATAAATATCTACAAAACAAATAACAAAATTATTATTACACATCGGAAAAGCTAAACATTTATTTCTAAATATGTCATGGTGAAAAGTGTGATCACCAAAAAGAGGTTCAGAAGGCCTTCTTCTTTGTCGACAAAGGAAATATCCCCACTTATGTATGCATCAGCAAGCCCTAGATCAGCCTCTGTGGCAACCTATATTAAGGAAATTTTTATGACAAAATAAAGTTAACATACCAAATTACAGCTGCAAGAGCACAATATTGAAGAGTGATTAGTTATCAAAGAAAAATCCATTTGGTGAAATTAAAAGACAACAATTACATTATAAGCTGCATACCTTCCAATAAAACAAAGGAGAGTGAATTTTCATCATAGATTTGAGGCCATCTTTATTATTGGCCCCGCAAAATTCGAATATTGTGCCACCTTCCTCTAGCAAGCTGCAGGTGTTACAAAACAATTTTTAATAATTATTTTCCTCTTTTTCCATTTTATGTAGTAAGCATCTTTTATTGTTTTATTCAAATTATTTCTTAGATAGCCAAATTTTATTAATTTTAATTGCATTTTTTCCATATCTTTTGTCTAATATTTTATGTCATTTGGAATACTAACTTTGTGATTTCACATACTTGTTATCCAGCTTTTATGAATTTCTTACCTTTTGTTTCTTCTACCATACCAAAAAAAGAAAATAACTTTTATATATATTTTTGCTTCTATTTGAATAAGTACAACTTGGTACCAAAAACAGATTTTTGGGCCTTCTTCTTCTTCCTCTATCCATTTCCTTTCTCCTTTTTCTTTTGGCTTCCCATTGTACCAATTGTACAATGTCCACCCACTCCTCTCTCTCTCTCTTAATCACCAACATTTTGTGGAACCAAATCAGCTAGTCATAACACAAGATGAGAGAATGAAAATTATTCATTAAAGAGATAGAGGTATAAATATAACACAATGCAGGAATTGTGTAACATCTTAGAGGGGACTTGCCTCAAGTAACCTGTTGAGACATAACTTTTCAGGAATCTAGTGACAATTAGCCGTGCTCCCCTGACCATCAAAGAGGGTGTCATTCTTTTTCTGTTATCTATAAGAACACATTTTGATCCTAGTAAACCTTTTGCTGCGACCATTCCAGCCTATAGAAAGAAAACAACGATGTAAATATGAATAAGCTAAATAAGAACTGGATTTATAAGATAAAAAGCATTCTATACATGTGAATTTTCCAATGTCAATGAACCATGGACAAATTCTAGCCCCCAAAGGTCAGATATTTCATTATAGGATTGAACTTTGATAGCTAGTTCAAAAGGTAAGAACATAACCTCTTTCTCATACTTTTGACCCTATTACCAATTTAACATTCTTAGAGATTTGTATGCAACAATATTTACCTTCACTCCATCTTCATGGAAACCATAACCTACAAGGGGAACATGTGTAAATAGAAATTGATTTTTGCAAGATAAATGATATAACAAAAGGCCACGAAGCAAACACAAAGATTCGAAAAGGGAAACAATTACTAATCCAGCACTAAAATGACTGCTTAAGCTTAGACTCATGCAAAATCCATTCATATGGTTAGATTCAAGAAAAGAACATGGAAATGGAGTTCAATCAGTTAAAGCATAGAGAATATATACCTATAGAATGCCATGATAGGATTCAGGGTTACTGGTTAAACAACAGACACACTCTTTTGCATTTATTTGGATTAGTATATGTTTCAAGAAATCATAGATGGTCAACCAAATCAAAGGAAACATTTCAGATGAAGAATCATATATATACCTATATATTTCAACAAAAATGAAAAATTGAAACTTAAAGACAAACAACGAAGGGAAAATCATGATGCTGAAAAAATTGCTAGAATGGAAACATGGTCTTTTTCCCTTTTAGAAAAAATGTTTTTGATATATTTTAAATTTATTATGTTTCATTTAATATTTTAATATCTATTTGCATTTTGTTCTTGTAAATAAATTTGCAGAAAACTCAAAAATTCTTATTTTTTGTTATTTCTTATATTTTTATTTTAGAATTAGTGAGATGTTCCAAAAAACCAAATTTGAAACTAAATCCTAAGAAAAGCCTCACCAATAAGAACCTAAAACTATATCTAAGATGTGAAAAGGTGAGGGGAAGAAGAATCCACAACCAACCTTGATAAGCTCCACAAAACCAAATTCCTCTTTTTCCTTGAATTTCACTTAATTCAAGTGAAGCCTTCACAGAAGCAACTGTTGGAAGTGGATGACTTGTTGACCATTTCATAACTTCATTTTTAGGCAAATGAAATGGATTGAAGGTGACAAAAAATGGAACATCCGTCTCCAAACTCTGCAATTCCATACAAAAATATTGTTTTGGTCATTTGAAAGCAATAGCATGAATAAGGCAATTGAGACTTAGAAAATAACTATTTCAAGATCCTCTATGGAAGGTACAAAAGCTCTTATAGTCGAAATATCATTCATGTCTACATAAAAGTGTTGGATTAGCCCCAAAGGAAGATAAACAGGAAAGCATTATATGAAAAACAAGAAATAAGATACCAACAAGTTGAAAATGGCAAGCATGATATAGAAAAGAAAATGTCATTAGATAAGAACAAAGATCATTCAGCGAGCAATAAATGTAACTACACTAACATACCTATAAGAGCACAAAGTTATTTTAATGAAAATATAAACTTACATGAAACACTTCGAACAACATAGATAAAATAGGATTTGTCACCTATTCAGCTTTCATATATGTTTTGGCAAAATTTATAAGATGAAAAAATCAATCCAAACTAAGACATAGGTATCCTCATGTATGTGCAATTGCACACACACACACACACAGGGAGAGAGAGAGAGAGAAAGTGAGAGAAAGAAAGAAAGATTCATGACATAGTAACATATTGCAGAGAATTGGAAAAGCAACTATGATACAATATTACAAACCTGAACCACATTGAGCCAATAAGTCAAGCAAATTCTTTTGCCTTTTACCCCAAGAAAATTCCAAGCCGCCCAGGCTGTTGGATTTTTGGGCATTAAGCTATCATCATGATGAAGGTATATATCACTACAATCAAAATGAAAACCAATCTTCAGTAGAAATTGCATAAAATGTATATGAAGAAATTGAAGTGCTGCTTTAAAAAGAACTCCAAGTACTCCAAGCTGCTGGATTTTTTGGATTAAGAAATTATCAAGGTATATATCATTGCAATTAAAGTAAAATAAACCAATCTTCATTATAAACTTCATAAAATCTATATGAAGAAATTAAAGAGAATAACATAATGCACATAGGAAAAGTTACCACCTCTTTAGAAGACAATTGCATGCTTCTTGTAACCAATATCGTAACGGCACTATTTTTGCCTTCTCTAATAACTTCTAATTTTGATATTGATTCTTTTGCTATTCTCCATTAAAAATCATAGTTTTATTATATTCTTAATTAAGAAGGACCAATTGAACAACTCAAGTAAAATCTAGCATGTAGTGATGCTTCTTTCTCTCCATTTTCTATTGGGCAATCATAAGAACCTACAACACAAGTAATTTTTGATACACTAATAAGGATGGGTTTGCCACTAAATTATATAAGCATGCTGATGGGATTTGTAGGAGACAAGTTGGACGGAAATTGAAAACCAAGAATATCTTTTGTGTTGTCTCACTGAAGTATAGCACAATAAGAAATTCACAACATCGATTATCAAAATCAGAGCATTACCATGAATCTATAACTCCAACCACTCCTGCCTCCTCCCCCAACAAACCCTCGGAAAAAAGAAGTCCCAATATCTCCTACTTTTGTCAAGCCATGAAGAATGAGATTACCATGAGTTTGATTACCCAATTCCAATAGTTATGTTGTTAATTTTAGGTTAGTCATAAGATTTGAACATGACAATCAACAACACATTTTGGCTTGAGCAATTACATGCAATATTATCAAAATCAGTCCATGGATTCATTCAGACAACAAAAAAATTTAATAAATCATCTAAATCAAATCAAAACAGAGTTATTTGTGAATCAGATTCTTGAAGTTATATTCTCAAATAAAAAATAAGGAAAATGTTAAACAGTCACAAAAAATCAAGAAAATGATAAAAAACCAAAAAGTGACAAAAATAAAAATAACAAGAATTTAAACTTCAATAGGGAAACTAGAAAACAAAAAATTTTACAAATTTCCAGTTTTAAGTGACATCTCTGTAATTTATGAAACTCTAATCATTGGAGTTGCCAAGTAAACACTAATTCAACCACTTGAACATAAAATCTGATGATTTTTTAATCTCACTCTAAAATTGAGTTGAATGGATACTACTGATCAATTTCATTGGCCACATCAGCCTAATTTTACAACAATGGTTTCAAATGAGCCATATTTTAAAACAATACTAATAGCAACCAACATATATCAGAAAAAACTAAAAGGGTGGATTCAACAAACAAATTGCTGGAAAGCACCTATAAGAATATTGAGAAGAACCAAGAACTCTACTAATAAATTCCAATCACACAACAATGGTCCTACAAAAAACATCTACTAAAACCATACTAAAATAGTGTGCAACATAGATATGTAAAAAGGAAAAAGGTGAATTCAAACAAATAATTGAAGAGCACCTGTCAACATAATGAAAAGCACCAAGAACTCTGCTCTCATCAAAAGTAGCATCTTGTCCAAGTATTTTTAGAGCATCAGGAGCATGGGCGGCCATTATGCATCCATCATAGGTATCACTGGTATCAGTTTCAGTCATTATGGAGCATCCTGTAAATTTATACGGTAAAATTTGTGTATGTTTTCTTTTCATTTTTTTCTTTATATCATTTTGGTAAAGCTCAACATTGAAACTACAAAAGGTCTAACATATAAACATAAAATCATCATCAATGGGCCACAGTAATAAAAAAAATAGAAAAAAAATTAAAGATTGATAAGTGCCCACAAATATTTTGTGGGTCATAAAGCCTTTGATGTCTTGTGTTATATGATTTTCTTCACTTCTAAGAATGACAAAAGAAAGTTTTACTTCATAGAGTCTAGAAATGCATATAGGATCAACTACAAATTCATGAATTTTCCACAAATTTTAGTCACATATCGACATGCACATGCAAATAACCCAATGTTATAATCATAAGAACAAGTTGGAAGAGAATTAAAATAAACAAAAAAATGTGATGACCACTCAGTACTTGATCTCTTATTGTTATTATATGTTCATAAGCTATTATCTTTGCATAAGTTGATGAACATGAAGACATGACAAAAGAAAGGCCGCTTCAGTCTTTCCATATATTGGACCACTTCTATCTTCTATTTTTTTATGTTCTTAGTTTCTCACAAGTTACTTCTTTATTGAAATGAAGAGCATGGTCAATGTAATGTTCTATACTAGGGAAACATAACTAAAAGAGTTTCAAGACTAGACAAATTGACATCTAACTTTATTGTCGGACACAAAATTGCTTTTCTGATTCATATAGCCATGAACTCTTTGAGAAGAAAGTGTTTTACCTCCAGGAGCTGTCAAAATAGATTTCACAGCACAACCTGTTCTTATCTCACAACTCCATTTCTCCAATTCAACTCTTATCTGTTATTGTTCAAAGGACCAAATGTAATAGCATTAAAGTTCAAGAGATGAAACATTTATTCACCTCATTTACTATATGACCGAGAATCTGCAAACCTTCTTAATATATGCATGCGAGCGATCCTTCACGGTGAACCATTGTGGCCGCCCAAATACCTGCAACATGATACATGAACCTTCTTTGAGGAACAACAAAGAATTATATAACAAATTCAGCAAGTGGGCAAAAATGTTTCTTGCTCAATCTTAGTGGGGATTACTCTTTGAGGTAAAAGCAATGGAGAAGGCTATCATTATTACTCTTCTTTGATTCTGAAAACTAAATCCTTTCTCACAAGAAAAATCCAAACTTCTTGTGTGTCCTAACCCCAAATGGATTTGGCAATCATTCATTTTCTTTGGCCATCACCAAGTAAAGCCTTCCACTTAACCAAGCAGCCATTGGTCTGATTGCTTCAACTCGAAGGAACCCTTTAACAATCATCATGATCTACCCTAGATGAAATAATGAAGAGACTTCCACTCGACCTTTTCATTCCCATACTACAACAATAGTTTCGATTCGACCTTCCTCATCAAGTGTTTGAAGGATGCGTCCTAGCTTTATTATGGTCTCAAACAAATAATACCCACAACTCTTGCAAATTGTGATTATTCTTTTGCAATTGCTCCAAGGAAAGAATGATAGCCTTGGACTGCCATTTCAGGCACCCGAATTTTGGAGTTTAGGTGAACCATTGGCCATGTTGGTTGTCATGATAGAGAGCGATCCCTAGCACTATTGGATTGGAAAACTTCAAGTCTTCAAATAAACTATCATGTGGGCTGCATTCAGGTGCCTCAAAAAATACAAGGTTCATTTAAAGAAAAAAAAAAGAAATTTGCTTACTTGGTAGGAAGATCGCTATTGGTCTGAATTTGGTCTGAAGATTTTTTAAAATTGAAAGCGTCAAAGATCAGTGGAGATAGGACTTTTTTTGCTTTTCGTTTTGCTAAGGGGCACTTGAGTCACCAATTTGGGTCTAGTGACGACACTGCATGTGGCTAGATGTCATGTCCAACTTCATTTCAATGAAATTTTTGATAGACTAGTTTGGGATGAAACCAAGTCCATCCCATATGTAACAAATTTTCTTATCCTAAATGTGCTTCATTTGCAGCCTTCTGACAAGGGTCTCGTTTCCTTCCTTCTCCACCCATATAAGTGAAGCAAAAAATTTATGAATGAGGAGGTTACAGGCACTTGAAGGGCATGATGGTTTCGGCAGAATGAGAGCACACAGTAAGCAGAGCAGTTGAGCATTTGTTCAGAGGAGCACGACCAAACTGAGGAACACATCGGGATCTGCAGCCCAAGCACATCTTTTTCATGATTCAACAGTTGGATTAAAATTATGGTTGTCAATGCAAGATGAAGTAAGATAAAATGAAGGTGAATGTGTCAAGACTTACAAATTAATGGTCCCGAAATGCATCAGAGTAACCCAGTGACTTGATGAACTGTCCAAGTGTCTCACTACGATCGAGGTCAAGGTTGTTCTCATGTTGCTCAAGGTACCTACAAAAGCAAGTGCCTTCTTCGATTTAGTACCACTTCAACGAACTAGTGTTTCTTATTGCTTTCATTCTTCTTGAGAGATTTGTCATCTTCCTTATGAGATTAGCTTATATTCCACTTTCCATAGTTGTCCTACAACTTGCTTTCCAGGACTCTTGAACTAGTTGGCTATGCGATTCACTTTAACGGCAGATTTTGACTTAGCTGCTTGGTTTTCATTTTTCAATGTCTTTACTCAATTTTTTGATAAATAAAATCTGAAAAAGTCCATGGTTCTACTGGTTGTGTCATGTTCGGATATAGTCATTGGGAGAAATTGTTTTTGAGGTTTGCTATTCTGTTTTGGTGATCATCATTTGTTTGCTTGTCTATTAGCCAGTTGCAAAAATAGCTCTTAGGTGAACATTGTTCATCTTGTTTGTTTTGCCATGGAACTTTCCTTGATTTTGAATCACAGTTCCACTTCTACAATGGAATAGCATGTGTTCAAACATGGCCTAAGGTTTTTTCTTATGTCGAATGATTTTAACATTGTTTCGAGTCAGTCAAGAATGTCAAGTGAGATATACGCTAGGATTAAGATGAAAAGTTTTGGCAAATCTATAAAATAATATGTACGATGGGTGTACAAATCCATGAAATACATGTGAGCTAAGAACTTAGAATTATAAAACCACATCAAAATTTTAGGGCACATGAAAAGCATATGTTTAGTACACTGAGCCAAAAAAACCAACAGTATATTTGTATCTGATTACAAATAGGATGTGAATGTTATTACTGAATCTTAATATTTGAGTATGTCTTTTATTTGAATATCAGTTAAGTTATATTCCAATAGTTGGCATCTCTCATGCAGGATCTCAAATTGATTCTCTTAGGAGATTGAAAGAAGTAAAGTGCTTCGATCTTAAAGCACCTGCTAGTGCACTTATGTTGGTGTAATATTATTATACAAGCACTAGTTGTGCATACTCACAGTTTACCAACAACTTATCGGTTGATGGAGAAAAAGAAAGAGATTATTTCATATCCTAATTCAAACATGCCCTTGTTTTTTATTTACAATAAATTGGCCAAAAGTAATTTCATCCACAAGTATGAGACCTAAACTGGTGCCAATTTAAGAGTAACAGGGATTTTTTCATTGAGAAAAAGCCATCCATTGATTTCGAAGCCTACCTCAAGACATCGCTTTTGAATTTGATTATCTCTCGGAGCATTCGGTAGAAGGAAGGTCTAAAGGCATTTTTCTTCTGGGCAAAAAGGCTGGACAGCCCATTCCTACTCCCCCACTCACATGTCCTACCTTCATCCAAACTCACTGAGAAGGACATGTCACTTCTTTGCACATTAACTCCAAGGTTTTCGAAAAGCTCCATCATATTGGGATAAGTGACCTGAACACAAACCTTAAGTCAATTTCATTAACATGATCACTAGAAAATAAGATTGTGTATGAATTAATTTATCTGAAAGTTATACTTATGATTGCTCAAAGAGACAGTACAGTTGGCTAGCTGGTGAAATTCCTGTCAACAGTTTGATTCTGTGGGCTCTATTCCTCTGGACTGTAAACAGTGACAATGATAGCACCCTAGTTGATGAGGTGTATTTTCTCTATCCCAAGTACCGAAGCAGCCCTAGGCCTAGAGGCAAGGAAAAATAAGATGGGGAGAGTTTTGGCTCCTCGGACATCAAACTCCTATTGTCTGTTCCTTTTTTCTCTTTGAGAGGCAAGTCAAGGTTAAACAGCTCTCTACAAGTTTATGCCAAGAGATGCAACCCATGCCCTGTTTTACTTAAAAATTATTGGTATTTGACTCTTGAACCTTGACTGATAAGTCTTAAGTTCAAACACCTAACTAAACAGACAGAGCGATTGTTGGCATGATTCATTTTCTTGTGAAATACAAGAAAAGTCTGCAATAAAATTGAGAGTGCAGGAACTATTTTTTACTTGCGAATTATCTAACACAAGTGACTAGTGCACCTAAAATCAATATATATAATGTGTATATCAAAGTGTATATAGGATGTAAACAACTACGATATGGTGTTGCTGTTTTTTTTTTTTTCTTTTTGCTACATCCATTTTGACTTAATCTAATTTTTTTACATATTTCAATACAATTCATGTGGAAACCAATTACAACACTAAGTTTATGCTTGTTTATGAACAGAAGAATAAGAAGAAGGAGACACGTATAGGTGCAATAATTGTCATACTCCATTGAACACCATAAATCCAAGGTCCAAATCGACACCATTGGCATGGACGGTGTGAGCATGGCCACCCAGGTGATCTGCTTTCTCGTAGAGAACCACATGAACTCCAGCCTTGGCCAAGATATAAGCGGAAACCAGGCCACTCACTCCGCCACCAATCACCGCAACCCTCATCTTTGTTTCACCTGCAAAACCATCTAGCAATTTCTTTATTTAGGGGGTGTTTGAAGAGACTGGAATTGTGGCATTCTAGAATTAAAATTATAATTTTTGATGACATGAACATTATCAAACAAAGAATTTTGATTCGAGAATTATAGGCTTATTCTTAATCAAAATTCTCGAATTCTAATTCTGTCCTAGGTTGGTGGAATTATGATGATTCCAGAATATTGGATTTTTTTCATCTCTTTAGGACACATATCAATTATAGAACTTTACTTCCTGTTTATCAATCAAACACATCATTGTCAAAATTTGGCATCGAAATTCCATACTAGCAATAGTAAAGAGAAACAAGAATTGGAAATTTTATTCTAATTCCAGTTTGAGGTGGAATATTATTTGTAGAATTTTAATTCTAGAATCACAATTAAGGTTATCAAATGCCCCCTATGACCTTGCCTACAAAGGACCTGCACACTGAACGAGTGTGTATTGATACTATATAAAAGGAAGGGTTGTGCCCAACACCTAATTCCACTTCTTTGTCTGAATCCTGCCAACCTGACCAGCGAAAGCAAAGCTTTCCAAGTGCTTTTTGAGTCAAGGAGTTTTTTGGCTGAAGGGCCCTTAGGTCACCAACCTAGGTCTAGTGCGGGCACTTCAATGTGAAATGAACTTATCCAAACCAAGATATTAGTGTAGCGAAAAGTTTGGACCTTGATTGCTGGACAGATGGTGAGGGTTCAATTCTCATGAGCACCACTCTTAATGAACTCATTGGACTCCCTAGGCAGAAGACAAAGAAAAATGTACGCTTTATAGAAGACAGTGACTATGTATCTCCTCCAACCAGGGTGAAGGGAAGGGAGGGCTGGCAAGGGCCATGGCCCTTCCTCAAGTTTCAAAATTTTCAAATTTACGTATGATTTTTTTTATTAGTTCTGCCCTAGTAAAATTTTAGAAAAAATAGAGATTTCCGCCCTCTAAAAAATTTCAAAAATTTTATTTAGTAGTCGCATGATTGTTCTACCTCCTAATATGAAATCCTGGCTCTGTCCCTGCCTCTGACTGGAATATTGAAAAGTCTAAATCAAAACTGAGAGAGAGTTGGCAACAGGGAAAGGTCGTTAGTCACCAGGTTGGGTCTGAGCTGAGTCTGGCTAAAACATTGACCCACCTGCACACGAGCCACACAATCAGTTGATCGGCAACTGGGTGATTTGATTTAAATGGATCATGTCAGATCCAAACCATAAACAAATTAACACTATCTTCATCAATTTGTCAAGAAAAAATTTCCCTTCCTTATTCTTAGGAATCTAAAGAAAATACACAAATCCATCATATATCAAAAACCTCAATGTACTCACAACCCTAGCAAAATAAAATCAAACTTTATTTACTTTAAATCTGGTACAAGATCTGATCCCAATTTAAACTTGTTTTTTAATATCGATTATATTCCTGGGCACGTTCGTATTGTTTTCACAATACCAATATGCGATTAAGGTTCGGATCCGCAAAGCCCAGTACAAAACGGTTTGGATTATATTTGCACGAGATCCGCAAAAATGAAGTGGTGGCGCACTTAATTAGGCAGGTCGTCCTTTTGAGGTTGGACGGCCATGTGAAGGACAAAAGATACGTTCGGCCTGCGCTGTCAAAGACAAAGACACGCTGCAAACATAAGGGGGCAGAAGTTGGTACTTAATGGCGTCACGTGGAAATATGTATGGGGACAGGACGCGGAACGCGCCATGGCACAGGACGCGGAACAGGCTGTTCCCGTTCTGCACGTTACATCGGCATCAATAGTACTGAAAACTCTCGACCCTCGAGTGAAAGACGAAGATAAATGTATACATCACAGTGTAATGTGGAAAAAAATATATCAAGAATTTGATGTAATGTAGAAAATACTATGAGGAGGTGAAAAACACTTCCTCTTTCCCTTTGAGGCCAAAGTCCCTTCCTTTTCCATTTTCTCTTTTAGGCATTCTATCAAATTTTTGAGTCACCACAATGTGATTATGACCCTTTCAATAAAACTTTATTGGGCTGGTGTGGATGAATAGTATCCCACATCAGCCGCCATGTATCTCTGCTACTGGTCTAGCAAAGTAGTGTCTATGAAGATCGAATTAAGGGCGAGACTTTCAACAGCCTACCAGTCGGATCGGCTATGGGAAATCCACCACGTGTTGTGCCATCAAAACAAATCATAAGCCAAATGTTTCAACCTAAGATGCCATTGGAACTTGGGGCCCGAAGGCCAATCCATTGCTCTCCTTTGGCCATTTTGAGAACACATGGAGAGGGGCGATGCATAGCTTGATACCCAGGCAGACGTGCCCTTGGCCGAACGGCCTTGGACGCAACTTGCATTAAAAAACTCGAAGATTCGTGGGATTCTGCAATTCACGCCAAGTATTGCATTTCGCTACGTTCTTCATCGAGGTGGAAGCCAAGATATTGTGCTAGAAAAGTTTGGTATATTGATGAAACCAAGATGTTAGTGCAAGCATTGACACAGCGTTGAATGCTAAGGGTAGGGGCTTCGGTTCTTTTGTTGGGTGACCAGATAAAATATTCTTCTTACACAATCAACAATGACACTACACTATATCACTTCAAAATGAAATAGTGAATGTAACCTAATGAGAAATGGAGCAGTTACCTTGCCTTCTTAGCCCAGCAATATTGATAGTGAAGAAATTATTCTGCCTTGATTCCTTAAAAGGCAATCGCCCTTCCTTGGTGAACTCACGGTTCAAAAGCTGGTCGAAGTAAATCTGAAGGAAGAACCACGATATTGAAGAGCCTTATATAGAGAAACAAAGAGAACGAGATAGAGAGAGAGACGGGGAGACAATGAGTGGATGGCCTTCCTTTGTTGGGCTTTCATTATCTTCTTCATTTTGTTAGTCCTGTAGAATTGACAATTGCCATCCATTGTAGTTTTTCGAAAAAGATGTGCCCCGTAAATCAAGCCTTCATTTGTTCATCCATTGATAAATAATCTATTATTCCTTCAAGTTGGTGAAGAGAATTATAGGTTAGAAGAGCTATAAGACATGTTGCTGCCAATGTTATTAGAAGCGCACGCATGACGCATCATGTGCATCATCTCACAGTTTGTGTTTGATGCGCGCGCATCCGTACTCATCAGGCACAAATAATTTTTTTAGAAGGTTATGATATTTTTTGTAATGCTTTAACGTTATTTTTGACATTTTAATAGTTTATCTCTATGATATTACTGCCAAATCAGTTTGCTTAATGACTTGACATATCAGTTGATATGCATGACCTCTCGCATGACTTCTCGTACATGTTTTTATTTGCTTATTTTTTAGATGTTTTATTACAAAGTAACTTAAATATTTTAAATTAATTTTGAAAAATAAAAGTACTAAACCCATCTTACCAGTGTGTTGTATTGACAAAGGAACGACAAAATTTCAAGTAAACATAAAAAAAAAAGTTAAAGTGAAAAAAAAGAAGAGAAATCAGGTTTAAGTAAACATAAAAAGTTAAAAAAGGAATTAAAAAAGGGTTGAGTTGAGCTCAACATAAACATAAACACAAACATGGCTGAGCTGAGACTCTACATGCATTAGTGAATGAAATGTTAAGTAACCGCGGTTTAGCTTTTTTGAAAATTAATTTTTAAATAATAATAGATCCAACAACTGAGCCATATGTCAACAAATGTCTAGAGAAGTCAAATACGTGATGCAAAAGCTTTTTAGTAACCACGATTTCCTTTTCTTTAATTCTCCCCCCTAACTTTTCAGTTAGTCACATCGTTTCTGTCATATTTTTTTTTAGGAATACATTGTGAGTATTTCATCATCAATATACCAATGTGTTCTACGTAATGTCATCAAAATTGGTTTTTTAGTAGAATCAAAAAGCTTATTATTGAGTGAATCCGCTAAATCAAATTGAAATCACAAGTTTTTGTGAATTGGATTAATTAAAACACATATTATTTATTTTAAAATTTGTAAAATGATAATAATACCCACTTTACATAATAATAGTAATAATAATAATAATAATAATAGTCAATATATTAATCTAATAACATTACCTTAATAATAATATTTTAATAGAAAAATACTTCGATCATGTTTGACAAGGGAAATGCTCTTGCCCCCATTTTTTATTTTTTTATCGTCATTCTCTGATACCCTGCCCCTCTTGTTGGAAATATATATTTTTTTCTATCAAAACATGAGAAACTAATAGATTAAATATAACATGGGAATATGCACCTTTCAACGATTCCCAGGTATTCAAGAAAGTGGCCAATTTTTACCCTTTGGCTCTGCTAACTAAGGTATATGAACACTACAAAAAAAAAAGGTTTTTATCGACTCAAAAAAAAAATTAATAAAAATAAGCATAAATAGTGTTTTACCATTACCATTAGTAAAATAGTGTCATTGATACTTTTACTAACATTCTGACATTATGTTAATAAAAATTAACCTTTTAGTGACACGAAAGAATAAATGTCACTGAAAATTGATTTTGACATTTTATATCTGTCGTTTTTACTGGTGCAAGAATCCGTCACTAAAACTGTAACAGTTTAACTGATGGAATGTTTGCGTCCCTGAAAAAGCTTTTCATTGATGCGAACGTTGTGCCACTAAAAGCAAGCGACCTATAGCCATTTCACCGCTATAGGTCTCATTATTATTCCAAACAAAGGAACAAAAAAAGAAACCAAAAATTAATAAAAGTGCTAAATAAAATTCATAACAATGGGAAATAAGAAAAAGAATAAAAAAAAAAACTCTCGACAAAATTTAGTATCTATAGTTGAAGTCGCAATTGGCATAATCTTTTTTGCAATATAATCTAAAATAAAATAAGTAATAAAAATGAGCATATAAAATACATGTAGAAAGAGAGACTGAGGGAGAGAGAGAGAGAGAGAAAGAGAGAGGATGAAGGAGAGAGAGCGAGAGGAACATGCCTTCGAACGAATATGATTGAGAAAATAAGAAAGAAAATGTGTGAACAAGAAGTGGGCACGTCCAATTTTATAACCCAGCTACAGATTTTCTGACGCGAATGTTCTCGTGTCACCACAAGTTTAAGCATGGGCAGGAAAGGAGGGGCTGATTGAAAAAATGCCTAGAGTAAAAAGGGTCACCTGTTTTAATTAAGCACTGAAACGGGTAGTCATCTCCATATGTTTATTATATCTGACTCCTTTAATAATGTCATAAATGCCTATAGCATAAGGTCACTGGCCTCTTTTTTCGGAATTATTAGTATCATTGGCCGATTCTCTAAGAATTGGCCGATTTATGGCTGACTGTAAAAAAACTGTCGATTCTTTGAGGCTTTCTAATCAGATCTTCCACCGAATTGAAAAGGATCTGATTACATTTAAGTCGGCCAATTCAGACTAATTTTAATAAGTGAATTCATGAATATGCCAAACAGAATATTTATACTCACATGGTATTCCTAATGTTAAACAGCTCTTTAGGTTAATATATAATTTCATGAACGGTGAACACATGAGGCACAAATTTACTGATCTGTGACAACCATATTTTTTGGTCTGCAAAATAAACTCCAAAAATAATTCCAAGCTACAATACTCAAGTACCCAATTTTCTAAATTTACTACCAAAATTAGCCTTGTACTTTTCGAAATTATGAACTTTTTCTTCTTACTTATGAACGAGAGAAAGGTCACACTTATTAGCATATGTATATGTACTTAATGACTTATAAATCACTCCGCACAATAAATCAATCTGATCCCATGAATGTGTAGATGTTGTATCAGGGTTTGTACTTAATGACTCAAATTAAACCGACGGCTAAGCAGCAAGCATACGTACGTACGTCAAATTTGTAGGCAGCTGGTAAAACATATTTTTAGTACTCAAAAATTTTCACCATATTTTGTACCATTGTATCGAATGGAACTGACTGACGTTGCGAGGTTTGAAGCTGTGGGATATAAGTTGAGTAAACATAGTGGAGAGTCTGCATCGAAATCTGGTACTATACGTAGCTGATACAAAATAATGGATCCCAGATCTATATTATATTAATACTTGGTCATATTCCAGTGGTACAATGTACATGTTGCTCCAGATTCAAAGGAAACATGGACTTGTGAAATGGGTGTTCATTGTTCTATATTCAGACTATGGGTATCAGTAAAAAGGGACAAACAGAAAGACATATATATATATATATATATATATATGAGATTGGTACAGCAATGGAAACGGACATATATATATATATATATATATATATGAGATTGGTACAGCAATGGAAACGGTAATATAAGTATGTGGTGCTATGTTGCTATGTTTCATGAATTCATGAATCTGTTTCAACATTTACTTTAATTAAACTTTATTTACTTTAAAACGATTTGGATTATATTTGCACGAGATCCGCAAAAATGAACTGGTGGCGCACTTATTGAAAAAATATAAAACAATAATAGAAAAGAGCTTAGAGATTAACGTGGAGCATATCTTCTTTACCCACGGAAGACCATCGGCCTTAAAATTGTTAAAGTATGTCAATCTCTTATATAGGCATTACAGCTGAGATAACTCCTTATTTTAAGGAGCTGTTACAAGATATTCATTATCTAGAAAACGGTTCCTTGATTTTTGCGTTTAGTTTTCATCATCAATGTCTTCCTCTTCCTCAATGGTTCCTTGATTTTTGTCTTTCCATTGAGTGCATTCACATCCTCAATGTCTTCAACGATTTCCTTGATTTTGATCTACTCTTTATCATGCCCCCTCAAATGGGTGGTGGGTAAACGACACCCCCTCAAACTGGGTGGTGGGTAAACGACACCCAGTTTGCCTCTTTTGATTTTCGGTGGTGGATCTGGATAAGGCTTTTGCACAAATATCGGCAACTTTGTAAGGCAGATCATGCTCTCGCGGCAATTCAGAAATCTCAAGTTTGATTCCTTAAGATTTTATTCACAGGATCGAGTCCTAGCTTTGGTGAAGAAGGCAACGATCTCTTTGGTCATCTGCAGGCTATCTATGGACTTCATTCTTCTTCGTCCAAGCATCCTGCTCTGATACCATGTTGAAAAAACATAAAACAATAACAAAAAAGAGCTTAGAGATTAACGTGGAGCATATCTTCTTCACCCACGGAAGGCCATCGGCTTTAAAATTGTTAAAGTATGTCAATCTCTTATATAGGCATTACAGCTGAGATAACTCCTTATTTTAAGGAGCTATTACAAGATATTCATTATGAGCATTCACATCCTCAATCTCTTAACGATTTCCTTAATTTTGATCTACTCTCTCTTTATCACGGCCTGCGCTGTCAAAGACAATGACACGCCCCAAGTACAAGGGGACAGACGTTGGTACTTAATGGCGTCATGTGGAAATATGTATGGGGACTGCAGGCTCTCGCAAATGCGCCAGGGCACAGGGCGCGGAACAGGCTGTTCCCATTCTGCACCAATAGTCATGAAAACTCTCGACCCTCGAGTGAAAGGTGAAGAAAAATTTATACATCACAGTGTATTGTGGAAAAAAATATATCAAGAATAATGGAGAAAATACTACGAAGAGGTGAAAAACCCTTCCTCTTTCTTTCCCTTTGAGGCCAAAGCCCATTCCTTCTTCTCTTTCATAGAGTAGTGTCTATGAAGATTGAATTAAATATTATGACTTGCAATAGCCGACTACTCAGCATCTCGAGAAAAAAGTTTGGTATCTTGATAAAACCAAGATGTCAATGCAAGCATTGACAGAGCTTTGAATGCTAATGACAATCACTTCAAAATATTCTTCCTACTCCAACAACAATGACAATCACTTCAAAATGAAACAGTGAAATGTGTAACCTGAAACTGTTAAAGATGAGAAATGGAACAGTTACCTTGCCTTACGAGCCCAGCAATATTGATCGTGAAGAAATTTCTCTGCCTTGATTCCTTAAAAATCAATGGCCCTTCCTTGAAGAACTCACGGTTCAGAAACTGGTGAACTGGTGAAAGTAAATATGAAGGAAGAACCACGATAGTGAAGAGCCTCATAGAAACAAAGAGAACGAGAGAAGGACGGGGAGAGAATGAGTGGATGGCCCTCCTTTTACGGGCTTTCATGATCCTGTTCATTTTTGTTAGGCCCCTTTTAATTTGTAGAATTGACAATCGCCGTCCATTGCAGTTTTTTGAAAAAAATGTTTACTATAAATCAAGCTTTCATTTGTTCATCGTAAAAAAAATAAAAAAGGAACAAGCTCTATTGGTAAATAATCTATTATTCCTTCAAGAGGTTAAATTCAAAAAATAAAAGAAAAAAAAAGGTTTAAATAAACATAAAAAAGTTAAAAAAGGTTGAGTTGAGCTCAATATAAACGTAAACACAAACGTGGTTGAGCTGAGCCTCTACATGCATTATTACCTAAGTCTGACTCATTACTTAATTTAAAATCTTATATTCTCAACGTGTGCCACTTAATATATTGATTCCAACACCATTAGTATATGCAGTAACAACTATGTTTAAAGAGCACCAAATTTTCCTGGTCAGACAAACAGAAGCAATAAGAAGCTCAATATTAGTGCTTAAACATTGAAATCCAAGTGTTTCTATTTTGCATTTGCAGCAGTAAGAGAGAGAGATAGAGAGACAAAACTGTTGCCTTTACATAAAATACAGAAAAATGGAAACCCTTGTCTGTCCAAGGAGACCCACATTTTCTCTGCAGATAAGGAAATGGAAAATAATGTCTATGCAAAGCACCTGTCAACGAAAAGAAGGTGCGGAAAGATCTTACACAGTTTGTTGTTTTATTAACTTTTGACCTTATTTTCAGGATATTATATGCATTTTTTTATTTTGATGCTTATACATTGTTGCAATACGGGTCGCTTCACAAGCTTAATGCTATACTTCAGATCAATACACTTAACAACATCAATTGCTGCAAAGGTCAAAAAGTAAAATAAAATAACTATTTCTACCTGCATCCCTTCAATAAAACTTTTTGCCATCCAAAAACAGACACCACAGTGTAAAACCTTCTCGTCTAAGAGAGAGCATATGAGTAAAGCGAACAAAAATATAAGGAAACAAATGACAATGAGGCTCACGCCAAATTAACATGGAAAATTCTGTTGGAGATAGTAAAAACTACCAAACCGAAAACAATTCAATATGAACTTCACTATATTGTTAAATGGAAATGGATGCAGGTCGGTATCACAATGCCTGCACTTCAATCATTGTTGACTAGGGAATCGCCCGAGTCAGGAATCACATTAGACTATCAGTCAGGACCCGAGTGAGTTAGCACCAAAAAATGGATGGCTCGGCCAAGAATGAGCCAACTCTCTAAATCGGTGACTTGGATCATAATCACCAAGTTTGGCTCTAACTACTTTAAGGTGTAAAAATTCATTTTGATTCTTAAGTTCTTAACCCTTTTTTTTTTGCTTATTCATTTCACTCAATGAAAACTTTTATTAGGAACAAGGAAACAAATATTATCTCAACTATTTACAAATATATTTTCATAATTAATCTCTAAACATCTACATACCCATGTAGAATCAAAGTTTGATAGAGAGAGACAGATAAAGGCAAAACAAGCAAGTTTTCTTAGATTCAACTTCATTCATTGTTAGAGTTGTTGATAAATCATAACTATGATCATGCTGCTCTATGTTAGTTGGGACGCAGTAGATTATATTACAATAAAAATACCCTATAAAAAATTTACAACATGACCCAAACGAGTTCTTGAGCAAACTTGTCAACGCACTGAGCCAGTCGTCTACCAAGCCGAGTCTGGGCCAGCTTGCCAACTAGGACTTCAATATAAACTCATAAAAATAGGGACAACAAATAGAAAAGTAACACTATCAATGGGGACTATTAATTTTTCCACAATGAAAAAAAAAAGCTTCTTGTGTTGCACCGACTTCACAAACGGATTTTATCCTTTCCTTTTCTTTAATTCCGCCCCCCCCCCCCCCCCAGCTTTTCAGTCAACCCCATAGTTTCTGTCATATTTAATTTTTAGGAATACCATGTCATTATTTCATCATCATACCAACGTGTTCCGCGTAATGTTATCAAAATTGGTTTTTGAGTAGAATCAGAAAGCTTATTACTGAGTGAGTCGGCTAAATCAAATTGAAATCACAAGTTTTTGTGAATTGGATTAATTAAAACATATATTTTTATTTAACAATTTGTAAAATGATGATAATACGCACTTTACATAATAATAATAATCAATAATAGTCAACATACTAACCTACTAACAATACCTTAATAATAATATTTTAATAAAAAATACTTCGATCTTGTTTGAGAGGGAAATGCTCTTGTCCCCATTTTTTATTTTTTTATCATTATTCTTTAATACTCTGCCCCTCTTGTTGGAAATATATATTTTTTCTATCAAAACAGGGGAAACTAATATATCAACGATTCCCAGGTATTCAAGAAAGTGGCCAATTTTTACCCTCTGGCTCTGCTAACATAGGTATATGATCATTACAAAAAAAGAGGTAAAAGAATACCAATAAAAATAAGCAAAAAACCACTGAAGGTTTTACTAATGTTTTATCGCGACCGTTAATAAAAATAGTGTCATTGATACTTTTACTAACATTCTGAATAAAAATTGACCTTTTAGTGACACGAAAGAATAAATGTCACTGAAAATTGATTTTGACATTTTATATTTATAGTTTTTGCTGATGGAATGCTTGCGTTCGTGAAAAAGCTTTTCATTAATGCGAACGCTGTGCCACTAAAAGCAAGCGACCTATAGCCATGTCACCGCTGTAGGTCTCATGATTATTCCAAAAAAAGAACAAAAAAGAAACCAAAAAATAATAAAAGTGCTAAATAAAATTAATAACAATGAGAAATCAGAAAAAAAAACAAAAAAATAGCCCACGAGAAAATTTAGCATCTATAGTTGAAGTGGCAATTGCCATAATCTTTTTTGCAATATAATCTAAAATAAAGAGACGTAATAGAAAATAAGCCTATAAAATGCATGGAGAAAGGTCTTGCACTTTTCAAAATTGGCCTTTAGTGACGTGGGTAGTCTTCTCCTGGATTTGTACTTTTCAAAATTTTGAAAAGTACAAGGCCAATTTTGGAAAGTACAAGGCCAATTGTACTTTCCAAAATGAGCCTATAAAATGCATGGAGAAGACTACCCTTGTAGGCATTGACCTTTAGTGACGTGAGATCGTTCGTCACAAAATCTATATATGGGTTATATAAACATAGACGTGCCCTCCTCTTGTTCACACATTTTCTTTCTTATTTTCTCAATCCTATCCGTTCAAAGGCATGTTTCTCTATCTCTCTCTCCTTCATCCTCTCTCACTCTCCCTCAACCTCACTACCAAAATTGGCCTTGTACTTTTCAAAATTTTGATTTTTTTCTTCTTAATTATGAAAGAGAGTAAGGTCACACTTATTAGCCTTTGTACAAGTTATTTTGATTTTGAAGAAATAACATAATACATACATACACTGGCTTAAAAATATTCTCTCAACTTAAAAATAAACTAGTAGTCGATCATACTCCAATGGTATAATATACATTGTTGCTCTAGATTCGAATGAAACATGGACTTGTGAAATGGGTGCTCAATGTTCTATGTTCAGACTATGGGAACGGGGCAAAGAGAAAGGTATATATATATGTAAAGTATTGCAGTGCTCCATAAATCTTTGGTAGGTACAATCTTTTTATTGCCAACCTACTTCTTGGTTTATATTTAAATATATTTAACAATGAGTTCCACTTTTTAAATTTCTCACTCTCTCCCCGCCTAATGGCCTCTGGCGGCCGCCGCAGCCAGCGAACATCTTTACGTCACTTCCTTCTGATGCGCACTTTCTTCCATTTTCGTGCTGACCCTCTTTGTTGGCTACAATTGCCTCCTCTAGTCTCTTTCTGACGGGTCTTGGCCTTCTCCATCTCTCATCACTCTCTATTAATGGCCAACTGGCAAGGTACCCAATGACATTTCGGGGTACCCGGCAGGTCAGGCTGTCACGCCTGACTCGTTATATATTATAAAATTATATTTAACGTATATTTTTATATTTTATTTCTTTTCTATTAAAATCGGACCAGGGCCATTGCACAGCCCTGTGACTGTTACAGCCTTTCCCCGCCGACGTTGCTCTCAATGCGGCCAACTTGGTGCTGAGTGTCTTTAATGTCTTGGTCTCCTTTTGCTTTCCTGTTTGCTACTATTTGTTTTTGAGCATCTAGATTCATTCCCTCCTACTTAGGCTTTCCCTGATTTCTTCCCAATGGTGCGGGTAAAAAGATGCAGGGAAACCATTACGCACCGAGGAAAAAACGACACTGCTCATCTCCTTGATGGACGCCGGCCTCACTTAACAGTATGTTTTCCTCCATAGAACCAACCTCAATTCTAAGTAGATGTTTGAAAAATTCATCACATACCACCCTGATTTCCCTAAGATCCTCCGTGACTACCGTCTTACGGATGCGGCATTTGGCAATCCGGCCAAACGGCCATAGTGTGGAAGAACATAAATTCGGTGGACTTCATTGATGACAAGAACATAAATTCGGTGGGACGCAGTCCACGTGCAGGGCCAGAAAGTTGTCTTCAGCACAGCAATTACCGGAAGAAGACGAATAGCCGAATCGGCGCAACTATGCTCAGTTTCTCAAATTCTCTCTTGCTTCAGTGCCTTTCTAAAGCGATTCATTGTGCCAAACAGCAAGCCAGCTAAAATGGATAAATATTGCGACGTACACAAGTTTCTCAAACCAAAATGATTTAAGAGCGAGAAATGATTCTTTGAACTTTCAAAGCAGCCTTAGAATTGGTAGAATGGTATGTGAATTTAAACTTTCAAGTACAAATTGAAAGTTAAAAAGTGTTACATTGTCCCCACAAAGCCTCTGTTAATATCTCTGCCACAATCACTGTTTCACATTCAAATTCCTAGCTGTTTGTCTCTTTTCCTATCTTTTGTCTGCCCCCCAAGTCCCCTTTTTCTTGCTTTCTTTTCTTTACCTAACTAAAAAATGTCTTCCACTTATTTAAAAAAAGCATTCTTCTGTAATTTAACAAGTCCTTGCACATGCTTGAGCGGCCTTTCAAATATTTTACATGATTTTTCAATTGATCAATTCCAAAACCTGGTCCAAATTTTGACTGCAGTTTTCTTGCTATATCGTTCCATCCTTTAGGTGTGAAGCCACCTTGGACCTTCCGCCCTTTTATGCAAGACAGGTCAAGCATTACTTGAACCAAATATTCGTCATGCATAAGCCAACCATCTCAAAATTTTAGATTTTTCAGCTTTAGAGGAGTCCATATCTACATCAAAATCAATAAATGCTATAATCATAATTCATGTTACAACCTACAAATCTAATACAACGACAATAAAACCAAGACCTCCTAAAAGTCGAGTGAAAGTGCTTTTTTACAATGAAGAAGTACCACTACAAATACAAGCACAGCCTGAAAATAAAAAATAAAAAGAAAAGGAACCTGACCACACTATGAACAGGACACATTTATTAGGTTCACATCTCGTTTCATGATAGAACAGGATGCATTTATGTTACCATTATGTTATAAGTGCACACACCAGCCAGCACACATGGTAAAAATCCATCTACATACCCATGTAGATGTCTTACTTGTAGCATGTCTTACCCTAAATCTGCACCCAAATTTAGGTCACTCGCAAACAAAATATTCACAAATTTATGTTTTAATGAAGTGGTAATGCACTAAGCATGAAAGTGCATGAAAATCATGTGGGAAGCTGCTGACTTGATAGTAGTGGGGTGAGAAAATTAAGTTTAAGTAGGTTTTGAACACTTCAGGGAAACTTTATATAGGAGAATTTGCAGCACATTCTGTTGAACCTTGTTAAATGCATAAACCAAGAGTCAGCGTCATTTGCTGGTTGACAGAGTTCTATAAGGAAGCTTACCTAGTTTCAGATCTTGTGGCAGTGGATGCGGGCTCACGTAGCGTGAGGCAGGAGCAGCTTCTATTTTAGGCTGGCCTGTCCAGTTGGTTGAAACTCATGCTTTCATGTATTCCTTATAGATGGATAAAGTTCAAAAACTTGAGAACTTACAAGGTGAAAAATAAATAGAAGACTAACAATAATTTGCACATAGTTCTGCGTGACGTGACGACTCAACCATCTAAAAGAGGAAAAATAAATAGAAGACTAACAATAATTTGCACTACTTAAAAAGCATTATAGTACTGCTACTGATCGAGTAACAAGAAAATAACTTCCAAAAAAAGACTTCTGACGAACGTGCACTTTCTGGAAAGGATGAAGGTGACTCCTTAACTGAGGTAGAAAGGTTACAAGATTAAAAATTCAGAAGAAAGGAAAAGCGAAGAAATGACTAAATGCTGTTTACATGATCCTTCATCAGGCTATGGAGAGAGAGAGGGAAAGATATTTAGAAAACTTCAAAAGCGCAAATCACATTCCAAATGAGGCTCCTCTCAACGAAGGGGATTGCTGAGAGGTAGGTTCCCCACCTTTATTGCCATAGGAAAGCCAAAGGGATGTATCACATCTAGAAGAGGCCAGTAATATGGCCAAATACATTTTTGGTTCCCCACCTTTATGAACCTGATGTTTTCCTTATATTATCTTGTCTACAAAACTGACTGATAAAAAGAACAGAAAAAACAATAAAAAGTCTACTATCTATTCTATCAATCTTATAGCTAACAAGTAACGATGAGAAAGTTCAACCTGCTCAAGCATTTGGATACCATGAGTTGTTCGACTACCCCGCAGGGCTGTTGCGGATAAGCTGCTTTAAGACATCCACTGTGCAACGTCCTGCTTTGACCTGCCAGGCTTGTGGTATGAAGGATGAAGACAAATATCTATAAGTAATAAAAGTGCATGCAAAAGAAGTTTTAGTGGATCTGGAGTACAAAAGAGTAACTAACAAAGAAAGTACAGGGATCATAAAACATTTAGCTACGTTTTGCTAGAAACATAAAAACCGTGTCATTTGCTCTGTACCTAGAAACTATTAGACACAATTTTTTTTCTTTTAGCAACAGTTTTGGAGGGGGGGGGAGAGAGGGAAATAATACTAATTATTATAAAAAATTTGAATTGTTTACAACTGAAAGAAACGCAAAAATGATTCTTTACAATTGAGACGTAAAACTTCTTTTTTTTTTTAAATTTGATCTGATCAACTGCCCACTCTAGCACATGTAACGAGTGACCCCCTCTACCAGTTCAACTAATGGACAGCATCCATTATTGCCACTGTCCTTGTCTGCATGCAGTTACATCCTGGACGCCAGTAGATGAACCTGTAGACACCCCAAACTTTTTTCATTTTCAAAATAACCATGTTGCCCATTTCAATGAAGATTTTGTGCTGATTTTCTCAAGTATTTTTCAAATGCAAGAGCCAAAGATCACAAACATAGACCTTACAATCCAAATGTTAGGCAGCTGGATCTAAATCACCCAATTTGCTGGCAATCAGAAAAATGACCATTTTTGCCCCTGATCACCCCTCATTTTCAAAATCTTGACTAATTTTCATGAAACAGCTGTGGAACTCATGAGAATTTTTGTTTTACCACTCCAATTATGAAAATACTCATATTTGCAGATTACCTAGAGCTTTCATAACCCATTTTCTAAGCTTAGATTTGGTAAAATTTGGTTTTATAAAATGGCCTATTTTTTTGTCTTTTGGCAATTCTTCACACTATAACATATGTTGATCTCACCAACTTCACCTTCAAATCTTTTTTCATTGTCAACAAACTATTGAGTTATATCCTCAATTTCCAATGCCCGAAATTCTCATTATAAATCTCCCATTTCCCTCCATTTCAGCTCAAGTGAGCTCATTTGGTTAGTGATTTATAAAATTCTCAGCATTGGCACATTGTCACATCCATAGAGCTCACATTAACATGTTGTCAGTGCTAGGAGTGTATTTTGAAAGCTATATTCGACTAAACTCCTCCCAGTTTGAGCTCTAGAGAGTTGTCCTAACATCAAGGTCACACTCTCCCCCATATTTTGAGTGTCATAGCTGAAATTCATAGCTGAAATTCTCTTATTCCATACCTAGTCATCATGTGCTATGCTATCAACATGTTCTTTAGTGTTAGAACTATCTTTTGCTCAATTCGAGTTAATTCATCTTAAGTTTAGCTCATTTTCTATTTCCATCTATTTCACATACATCTCTGAAGCATTTAGTTTCAGCTCAAACTTTGTTACTAAATTGTGTTCATATGAATGCGATAAGCACTCAGAGAAAGCAACATGTGTTAACGCATCTGCAGGGTATTGTTATACAATAACAACAAAATGCGACAATGACACTGTATGGAGTGGTTTTATGATAACAAGACACTTCCTAAGAGGACGCGATACCCACTCAAAAAAATTTAATGTGAGGACACTAATGTGCACTTCTTTTACAATAAAAAGGCACTACTAAGAGACAATAAGCACTCAGACGAAACAAATTGCAATAACGCATTTGTAGGATTCATTATATGATACACTCAACTAAAATTGTGTTTATAAGGACGC
Organism: Nymphaea colorata; assembly: GCF_008831285.2. Classification (NCBI taxonomy): domain Eukaryota; kingdom Viridiplantae; phylum Streptophyta; class Magnoliopsida; order Nymphaeales; family Nymphaeaceae; genus Nymphaea; species Nymphaea colorata. Next base: position 3,817,459 of record NC_045150.1, read on the forward strand.
AATAAGCATTTGAAAAAAATAAATGCGATAACGACACTATATGGAGTGATTTTATGATAACAAGGTGCATACTAAAAGGATGTGATACCCACTTGAAAGAATTTAATGTGACAACGACACTAGTGTATGCACCTCTTTTACGATAAAAAGGCGCCTACTAACATGCGATAAACACTTGGACGAAACAAATTGTAGGATTTGTTATAGGATACACTCAACTAAAATTGTGTTTATAACAACGCGATAAGCACATGAAAAAATCACTCGAACGAAACAAATTGCAATAACAAATTTGCAGGATTTGTTATGCGATACACTTAACTAAAATCGTGTTTATAAGGATGCGATAAGAACTCCAAAAAAATGAATGTGACAACAAAAAAAAGCGACAACGACACTGTATGGAGTGGTTTTATGATAACAAAGTGCTTATTAAAAGGATATGATACCCACTCGAAAATATTTAATGCGACATTGACAGTGGTATGCTCTTCTTTTACAATAAAAAGGCTCCTACTAAGAGGCAATAAGCACTCTGACGAAAAAAATCACGACAACGCATTTACAGGATTCGTTATACGATATACTCAACTAAAATCATGTTTATAAGGACGTGATATGTATTCAAAAAAATAAATGCGACATCAACACTGTGGAGTGGTTTTACGATAACAAGGCGCATACCAAAAGGATGCAATACCACTTGAAAAAATTTAATGCGACAACGACACTGGTATGTACTTCTTTTAATATAAAAGGGCAGCTACTAAGAGGCAATAAACACTAGAACAAAACACATTGCGACAATGCATCTGCAAGATTTGTTCTATGATACACTCAACTAAAATTGTGTTTATAAAGACACGATAAGCACTTGAAAAAAATAAATGAGACAACAACACTATATGGTTTGGTTTTACGATAACAAGGTGCTTACAAAGAGAATGTGTTACCCACTCAAAAAAATTTAATGCGACAATGAAACTAGTATACACTTCTTTTACAATAAAAAGGCACCCATTAAGAGGCGATAAGCACTCAGACGAAACAAATTGTGATAACGCATCTATAGGATTTGTTACAAGATATACTTAATTCAAATCGTGTTTGAGGAAGCGATAAGCACTTGAAAAAAATAAAGGCTTCGATGTTCTATGGACTGGTTTTACAATAACAAGGTGCTTACTAAGAGAATGCAATAACCGCTCAGAAAAATGCAATGCGACAACAACACTATATAGCCTTGTTTTACAACAAAAAGGTGCCTACTAAAAAGTGGTAAGCACTCATACAAAACAAATTGCAATAACGCAATTGCAAGACTCGTTATACGATATGAAAGAATTGTGACAATGAAATAACAATGCATTTATGAGAGAATCAAATAATATTTACTTTTTATTGATCATTCTTATGAACAAAAGAATATTGTTTGTAATCAATCAAATAAATATGATTCAAAAAAAAAAAAATCTCGATCATGTCGTGACATGAACTTCTTCAACTCAAAAATTTCTTTAGTTAAATCGACGAGATGATCAATCATTGACTTTATTACTATGACCAAGCTCTATCCATTGTGTGGTTAGGACACTGGGTTGCAGTCCCTGCACGGACCTGGCGTCTTTTGCTTTTGTTCTCCCTGCCCATATGATCAAGACTCCGTTTACTGCAGATCTTCCTCTAAGCAGCATCCTCCGCTCAAGATGATGAAGATGATGATGCTGTTGCCATTGTTGGAAAATGGCTTATTACTTCTGTCTGTAAAATCGAGCCTGAGGGCGGTTTCTGTGAGTGGTAATAGACAAGGTCTAATAATGATAAACCCTCATTTTTGAAATTCGAAGGGGAAACGTGGACTTTGTGTGATGGTTTATGCGAGTGCGAGCTTTCTGTTTTGCCCTGTTATGGATGACGATCGAAGTTGGGGCACATCTAAACTTGCTTCATGTACCCAATAATGAACTACATCCTAATACTACTCGTGGTACCCTAGTGCAAACCCCTCACTATAGTAAACAACAAAAACTTCACCCATTACAGAGCTCTTTCTAAAACAAATGTTGTCAGTCAACTCTAGCCACAAAAGCACTCACGTTCCTTAATCTCTTGATGGGATGGGGTGACAGTGGTATCGATTGGCCAAAACAACACTGCAAGAGGACTCGACTTTCATGTTGTATTTCTATCGTTCATGTAGCACAACCACAGTTCTTTGCACAACAACTGAAAAGTTTTCCCAATAATCCAATCATTGGTTTTGCCACCAATATATGGTCTAAACAACACCTACACATAAAAATGGAATAATCATCAACACCCATGTTTTCCAGCATTAGTATTACTACTTGCTATACATACCTGATACCTGAGCTATATACAAATTCAATATGATCAACCTAGATGACTCTCTATCGTTGTAATCGTTAGGACTGATACCTCTCCACTATGTATGTAATGGATGAACATTTGTAAATGGATGCTCGACACTGGGTCTAATAGCAGGTATGTGCTCTCACATCCAGAACTACCGACAGCACACAGAAATAGACAATACAAGATGATGGATGATCATCTGAAACAAATGAATTTGCATGATGAAGTTACTATCTATACTTTTAGCAACAACCAGCATCCTCTAACGGAGGCAACCCCGTTCTTAAATTGTTACAGTTAGCTATATAGTGTGTTAGCAGAGCTAGCCCCCATGCATAGTAGTGAATAACGTTCACATTTTTCAAAAATTGGACATACCGTTAGCTTATTTTTACCATGAATTGTCACTAAATATACACACACCAAATAAATATACAAGAAAGGACCTCAATACTTGGTCTGCTTCATGTGAAGCTGCGTCATAGTTTGCATTCTTTCGACACCAGCTCTAAGATTTCTCTTTAATTTTTACATAGATCCTTTACAATTATTTGTTGTTATATATATTGTGCCTCTTAAGGGTTGTTTGGTATTGAGAACAATGTGTAAGTGTTCTAAGAGAGACAAAAAGTTAAAACGCTTTCTTACTGCTTAAAGGAGTATATTATGAGATAGTGAGACAAAGTTATAAGTGGAACAAAATCATAAATAGTTTTTTTACTGCTTGATGTTGTATATTATGAGATAATGAGATGGTGCTGTTAGAATAGTTTCTTTACTACTTGATGTTGTATATTATGAGATAATGAGATAGCGCTATTAGAAGGACAAAAAAAAATGAACACGTTTTTTAACTGCTTAAAGGAGTATATTAGTCATAACGATATGCATATACGGACTCACAAAAATTACATTTATTGAATCTTATTTTTGCTATTTTCACTTTTATCCCTACATCAAGCTCATTTTTGTGTTAATCATGAACATTTTTTTCTCATACTTAAAATGACGCATGAAATTACATACATGGAGGTAGCGTATATAACAAGCTTCGAGAGAGTTTTACTGCAACGGGGACATTTTGGTTTTCTCGACATACATCAAAAGGGTTCTTCCTAACCTCAGTGAGAGAAAGATTTAGAGTTGTTAGAAAATAAACTTTGTGCACCAAAATTAAGGTAGTTTCATGTTACACTTAACCAAAATTGAGGTAGGTTCTTGAAACACTCACATGATAGTTCTAATCTCTAAGGGTCTCTTCAAGAATGAGATTTTCTAAAATAGTGTTTGTTAACCAAAATTTGCTGGCATAGCCATAGCTTTGAGATATTGAGTAGTTAAAAAAAAATTAGTACATGAACCTATTCTTGATATATGCCCATTTATTTTGGTGTGCTTTTGTAAAACTTTTCTTTTAAAATCCCCCTTGTGGCAGTCTCTCTTGTAGGTGGAGTTGAGAGTTCTCTTAGCACATTTTGGTCCGTCCTTGTTCCTCTCTCTCTCTCTCACACACACACACAGGGATGTGGAGGCTAAAGGTGGGGGAGGGAGTTGGAGATGCATGGCTGAGGACGGCCAACAATCACGTAGGGAGGGATGTGTGGGAGTTTGATCCTGATTTCGGGTCGGAGGAAGATCGAAAGGCGATCGAAGAGACGCGGGCAAATTTCACCAGACATAGGTTTGAGAAGAAGCACAGCTCCGATCTCATCATGAGAATGCAGGTGAGGATGCATGGAACGATAATTTCATCATCTTCCTATATATATCAAGCATGCATGTGTGGATTTTTTCCTCCTAGCTGGCTACCTGTAAGACGAACCATGCATTCTTTCTATATGTTGACCTTCTCTTTAGTTTTCCTAGTTCTTTCATTTTAGAGTAAAGCAGTCAATCTTCTAACTAGTACTTGGCCTAAGAAGGCTTCAATCACCACCTTCTGTTGTTGCTTCCGTCAGTCATCCAAGCGAACATAATGGACATTTTTCAGAACTTTTGTGCAATTTTACCTTCGAATCTCACATATAAATAGTTTTAAGGACCAGAATGTCAAGTGACTGGGGGAGATCCACATCTGATAGGGAGTCAAGCACCCACCCAACTCTTTGTCTTCTTAAGATAAAGGGCTTGCTCTAGATGCCTCGATGCGACTCTTGCTGTGTTTCAGTATTGATGACCTTTTTTGGATGCACATAAGGCAGCCACCCCAACCCTTTCCAAAATTTAAAAAACCAGGAATGACCTTCCAATATCCAGCATAACATAAACCTGACCTTAAAAACCAGGAATGACCTTCCAATTTTCCAGGATAACATAAACTTGACCGCAATTTTCATGGGTGTGCTCAATTCAACCCGTGTTTGACAAAGTGATGGGATGAAGATTGGCTACGAAGATACGTTTATATATTTTTCTCTTTTTTCTGTGAGCTGGAAAGACTTTCTGGAGAAAACTCAAGCTGCTGCGACTAACATGTCCTGTCCAGCAATGTGAAACTTGGGGACTGTTTGGAAACAGTAATATTTATTTTGCCGTTTTATGTATCCAACATACAAATTAATTAAATTCATTAGATACTTTAAAAAGTATTTCATAGATCTGTGCAATTAAATTCATTAGATACATTTAAAAAGTATTTCATAGATCTGTGCAACAATAAAAATTCTGTTGTTTCCAAATGACCCCTTGAAAGTAAATGGGTACCTTCAATTCCATAATCAAGGTCGGTCTGCAGAGGCCAGAAATATGCAAATGGGCACCTTCAATTTGGCTACCAAGTGATTCGTTTTTCATTTAATGCCTTCTGCTACACACTAGCTGCATTATTAGGTGGGGTTTGCCTTTGGACATATTGTTTTGTCTAATATATGACACTGTAAAAAAATTATGGAATTCATTTTTTGGTGATTAACTTGTAAGTTCTTTCCACGAACAAGTCAACTTGACATGTGCATAATACTCGATAGGGGTGGGTATCGGGCCGGGCTGGGCCGGCCCGACCCGGTAAGGGCCGGCCCAGGCCCGGCCCAATAATATTGCGGGCCGGGCCTGGCCACCAAAAATTAGGCCCGGCCCGGCCCGCCTGCAAGGAGGGAGAACGGAGAGGGGAAGGGAGAGGAGGGAGCTGAGAGGGAGAGGAGGAGGGAGACGGGAATGGAGATTGGAGACTGAGAGAGAGAGCGGAAGGGAGAGGAGGAGGAAGGAGGGGGAGAGCAGAGAGGGAGACTGGAGATTGGAGACTGAGAGGGAGACCGGAAGGGAGAGGAGGAGGAAGGAGAGGGAGAGGAGCAGGGAGAGCAGAGAGGGAGAGGGAGAGAGACGGTAAGGGAGAGGGAGAGGGAGAGGAGGAGGGAGACCGGAAGGGAGAGGAGGAGGAAGGAGGGGAATCGGAGCAGGGAGAGGGAGAGGGAGGCGCGGGACTGAGAGGGGATCGGGTAAGGAGAAGAGGGAATGGAGGTGGGCGACGAGGACGACGCTAGAGCGGAGTACAGAGAGGCCGTCTGGGAGGGCAGGGCCGCAGCAGGTAGAGACGGAGACGATGCTGTTGGCGACGGAGGAGAGCAGAGCCGCCGCCTCGTCTTGCTTCAGGTTAATTCCCTGCCTTGTCCGCTTCCTCGGCCTCTCCCTGGGCCTCCGGTTCCGCTTCTCGTCCGTCGTTGCCTTCTTCCTGGCCATCATTGTCAGGCAAGGGGGTCGTTGTCGGGCAAGGGGGAAGGGGGAGGGAGACGGGAACGGGGGGAAGGGGGAAGGGGGAGTGAGATGGGAAGAGAGCCCGTAGTATGGCCGATCGGGCCGCCGCCGGGCCGGCCTACCCGGCCCGGGCCCTGCCCGGCCCTGCTGCCGGGCCGGCTTGTCTGGAAAATGTCTTATCATCAAGCTGGCGTGGTGCTTATTTTTGGGCCCGAGTTAGGCTGAGTACCCATCGAGTCTCAGATTCTATGCATTAATCTTGCAATGCTTGACAATGCAGCGTAAAATTCAAAACGAAATTGAAGAGATGGGTGACATAGCACCACACCAATTGAAGAGATGGGTGCAGTAGAAATCATCTCTCAATCGGACAGTGGCATTCTCCTTTCATTTACTCAAAGTACAAGAATGAGTAGCAAGATATCATCCAAAAAGAAAAACCCAATTTCACCAAATAGAGAGCAAGAGGCCCATTGAACTAGGTATATTAACTAAAGATAATTTATCACTGCGTTGTAAGATAATCCTAATTGTATACAGTATCTAAGTTTCTTTATTTTTACAAACACATGAGAGAGAGAGAGAGAAAGAGAGAGAAAGAGAAGCAAGTATCACAACTCCTGCAAATTCAGCACTTACCTTTACCGGGCTAGGTGAGTGGAATCATTTTAATCGCAACTGTACAGAATTTGATTAGTAATCATAATTGTTTGTTTATGCTCTTAGAATTGTTTAACGAATATTGTTCAAGTGAAGATCTATGTCACCAGAGTGCGGGGTGCGGGTGCGGGTGCCGGCGCTGCACATCTCAAAAAATTTGGGTGCGGTGGTGGAGGAAGACTATTTATTAATATTATTAATTTATAATAATAATATATATGACAAAATTATCTTTAAATCATAAAATTATTAAATATGAAAATCAAAATTAACAATTTTTCCCATTTCTTTCTTAATAACAAGATTAGGTTCGGGGTCGGTGGAACGAGGCAAAGCGCTCCATTGTTCAATAAGGAACGAGGCTATTCCTATAACAATTTTGGTTTTGGATAAGTCAAATTGGATCAAAATCCAAATCCAAACCCAAACTCTATCAATCGCCCGACCGGTTCCCCTTGCTCGTCTTCCTCTTCCTCATCTTCCTCTATCTTCCTCTTGGTTGCCCTCTCAATCTCTCCATATAGGTGACATCGACACAGAGAAAAGAAGGTGGAGGAAGGAGTAGTGGCGGCGGCGGTGCAGCGCGGTGGCGATTTGCTTCTCTTCCTCCCTCTCTTATCCGTTTCCCCCTTTCTTCCCGTCCTCACCTCTCTTCCTCCCTCTCCCATCTGTTTCTCCCTTTCTTCCCGTCCTCACCTCTCTTCCTCCCTCTCCCATCCGTTTCCCCTTTCCTCCCGTCCTCACCTCTGTTTCTTCCTCTCCCATCCGTTTCCCCCTTTCCTCGGGTCCTCACCTCTCTTCCTCGCCTCTTTTCCTCCTTGCTCTCCCTCTCCCTTTTCCCAAAATAGTGCTCCTCATCCGATGCGGTTTGGGTGCGCATCAAGCCCGAATCCGCACCCGCGTAGGCGTGGGTGCGAGTCCAATCCAACGACGCGGGTGCGAGTCCAATCCAGCCGCACCCTGGTGACATTGGTGAAGATCAGAAGCAAAAGATAAGTGAAAAGAATTTTAATATTAAGGAAAATATTCGTATTGAAGGTTTAATCAACTGGAAAGGACAAAGAATAGCAGCAATAATTAAATAATAGAGAAGACGTCGGAGAGTGAAAGTTGTCAAAATCCGAATAAGTGCATCTACTGCACAAATTTTCCTCGATAAAGGTTGGTTTGGCCGAACTGGGCGGATTCGCGTCTAATTTGGTTCGGAAGAGAGACCAAAACCAAAAGCTGCAAAGTTCCTGCTATACGGAAAATGCCCAATATGATGATCTAAATCGACATAATTTTTCAACTTATGTGGATGCAATCGGTCTTCGACTCGATCCGCTCCTCCCTTAACATTCTAAAGAGAAAATAACAGTGTTCAAAATCCCAACTCTGTTAGTCTGTTTCAACCTATCACTTGTGAGAGCATTTGAATTGTAATTACATTTTCAAATAAGGTGGACGTGCAAGTACTCTCATTCAACGACATGAAATAGATCCGCTTTTTAGGTATTAGGGGCAGAGCCAAGTATTCTCTCAATTTTTTTTAATTTTATTTGGAAAATGATATTTTGGTCTTTGTCTAATTTTTGAAACTATAATTCGGTTTTTTTTTCTTAAAAAAAATGTAGGATCTTCTCGGCTAGTCTGATACCTAATCTTGTGGGACATAAGGTTCCAATCCGTCTTTTGTATAACCATATCGCTAGGGATGTCAAAGTATCCGGATTTGGATGAAAATTTAATATCCGACTAAGAAATCGGATCGGATTTGGATTTACATAAATATCGGATCAGATTCAAATATAGATTTGGATCAGATTCATTTTTAAACAAATATCATGTATCTACTGCTTGAAAATTGGCAAAATCCAGTTCAAAATTTGGATTCGGATTCAAATATAAATATAAATATCAGATTCGAATCAGATTTGGATGGTAAAATCGGATTTTGGATTTGGATTCGGATATGACTTTGTTTTATCTGGATTCGAATCTGAATTTGATTCCGAATACATGAATATCTGAAAAAGTGGATATGATTAAAGATGTATCTGATCCAAATCTGATCTGTTGACAATTGACATCCCTACATATAGCAATCCCCCATGCTTTACGCATAATTCATAAATCATAATTCACTTTTTTTAAAAAAAATTTCTAGAGTTTAAAGATTTCTGTTTTCTGTCATAACACGCTTTGTAGAAGCAGTTAATTAAACGGTTTTTATGTTATATCAATTAATTAATTACACACTTTTATTTTATAACCTTTTTTAGAAAAAATTCAGAAATACATTTAAGGAATTGATTAATAATAATAAGCACACCTAACCTTTTTGTATTCTTGAAAAAAAACGCTCAGGTAATCATTAATAGAAAAACAATCATTTTGCATAAAAAGGACCAAATTTGTAAGCTCATTTATTTTCACTAGTTTTCTATAATATTATGTGTGATTAATTATGTTTAAATAACTTTGTTTCTCTATATATCAAAATAACGACGTGATATTTTTTGTTCATATTAAAAAGATTTTCAAGGGACTGATTTAACAACTGATTCTTATGAACCTTTTTTTTCTTAACAATAAAAAGATTTTGGTTCTTATTCCTGGCAATACAAGATCGGAAGGCTTTAACTTGAACACACAAAAAAAAATGTAATCTTTGAACTGTTGTTTTTAGTGTACATATGTCAAAGTTATTTTATTTTTGTTGGAAGCTGATTCAGGTTTGGATCAACAAATTCAGAACATTAGACAATTAACCAAAACATTTCTATTTTGTGAACATGATTTCTTGCAATATGTAGTATGCTGGAGTCATTGGCAATCAAGCATCTGCCAGTCTTGGTTGTGTACTTGTTGGTCACTTTTCTTCTTCTTTTTTTTTTTTTACTTATTGGAAAGATTGGTTGAATTTTCATTTGATTAGTATGGAGGCTAAATTGAATTTAATTTTGCATGCAATATATTCTACAACTTTTAGAAAATCATACATTAATCCAGTTTCACTTCTAGTAGTCATGTGGTTGCTTGTCTATGAACCCAGTGATAAACATAATTAGTTTCCTAATTAGCTATTATGGAAACCCACACTAACACCCCTGGTCCTTTTAAACTAATGCAGTTTGCAAGAGAAAATCCATGTGACTTGTCCATCCCTCGTGTGTTCGTTAAAGATGGTGAAGATCCTTCAGTGGAGGCTGTGACACAGACTTTGCGAAGGGCTCTTCAATTCTACTCAACTTTACAAGCACATGATGGCCATTGGCCTAGTGATTTTGCTGGTACATTGTTTTGTATGCCTGGATTGGTAAGTTTCTAGTTTTCTTTTTTTTTTTTTTTTTCAATCTCTTATGTAGGAAAAGTCAATGTCATCGTGTGTCAAATAGTTGTCAGATGGTTAAAATTTAAAAATTTGTTACTAACATACCACAACATATAATTTTCTTATATATGTACACACACAATATGAAACGTGGATTTCTCTGACCATTTGGATGCTTTGGATCTCACTATATATATATATATATATATATATACCAGGTAGCACCACCTACTGCAGCGACGGTGGGCCCACCAGTGATGGCAGGGGAGAAACGCCGGAGGAAGAAGGGTAAAAGGAGAAGGGTGGGGGGGGGGGGAGAGAGATTGGACCATCCAATTACAATTCGGACAGTTCAGATTTGATGTCTATTAAATATAGAGTCATTTTTAATTGTCCTCTGCATATATGTTCAGCTGTTATTCACCGTCAGCATGTCTAATATTTAATGTCTGCACAAATACACAACTAACATTTTAAAAATTTTAGTTTACCGCTTGAGTTAAAATGTGTACAAAAAAGAGAGTTTCTTTTAATTGAATAAGAAATTACAATATAACATTTCCACTAAAATTTTCCTCCGGTTTCTTTTGTGAACTTCTCCCCTTTCTTATTGAACTTATGAAACACCCTGCATCCTTGCCAACTTCCGTTGGATTTCACTTTGTTTACATTCTCCCTCCCTCTCCCTCTTTAGGTTTTCCTTTCTTCCTTTTGAGTTAGGTGAAAATACTTCATTCATCCTTCCTCTAAATCTGCTTATTCCATTCATCCATCCATCTTCCACCATGATTACGGAAGGGTGAGGAAGGAGAAGGTGTGGGCAAAGCCCTAGTGAGGGGTGGGTATCTTCTTCAGGACATGGTTGTTGTGTTTCTGAAAACTACCTCTTTGAAATTTGCCTGAAAACATGATTTTTTAAAAAATGTTAGGCATGTGTTTGAGAAACCATGCAATGTCATGTGCTGTTTGTAATTCTTCCTTAGAACTATTCAGTTTCAAGAGGGGGAGATCTAAGTGGTGTTCTTTTTTTTTTTCGTACTCAGTTAACTGGATGGACATAACAATCCAAACAATTGGACTGCGTTTCCATCTTCTATACTTTCAATAGAAAATAAGTGGGCGGGAATTATCAACATTATTGCATGTTGTATTGCAGGTAATTGCTCTATATATTACTGGAGCGTTGCATAATGTTCTATCTTCAGTGCATATACAAGAGATGTGTAACTATCTATATAATCATCAGGCAAGGATGAACATTACACATTTCTCATTGTTTTCTTTTATTGCTCTATCTCTCCTTTTTTCTCTTCACTATTCTTTGTTGTTGCCGAACTTGGATATTTTTTCTGAGATGTTAAAAAAGTTTTGAGGGAGTTGCACTATTGTGGATATTATGGTTTTAGAATGAAGATGGAGGCTGGGGATTTCATATCGAAGGTCCTAGTAGGATGTTCAGTACAGGATTAAACTATGTCACTTTAAGATTGCTTGGGGAGAGACTTGAAGGAAAGGAATCATGTCCATTGGAGAAAGCACGAAAATGGATCCTTGATCGAGGTGGTGTGATTTTCATACCATCATGGGGAAAGATGTGGCTTTCGGTATGGTAGACCTCTAATTGCTTTTGTGCACATTTGTGGCTTTCAATATCATAACATATCTTGTTTTATATTGTGAATTAAGATGCTTGTGTTTTTTTTTCAAATGTGCCCATATCTTCCCATGAGCAATTTGGCTACAATCCAAAACATTAAGTATAGACATGCATGATAGATGATGCATTTCTTATGTCATAATGTCGTGGAAAACAGAAAGTAGTACAATACATTTTACATATAGTGGATGAATGCATGCGTACCACTTGGGTGTAGAGTAGCTCATAGCTTAGGTTCTAAATCCTTGCAAAAGTGTGAGATAATTTTTGAAGAATTATAACTTCTGTTTTGAGGTAAGCTAATCCATGATGATGGCAGGAAACTTGCATGTGTACGTCACCATTCACCAGAAGCTGCACTTTTTCTAATGTTGATAAATTCACCATAGTGTCTTCAATATTGTTGGTTGCTATATTAATTGAGAAAACACCAATTATTCAGTCCCTTGATTTTTTTCTTACTTACTCAAAATGATGATATTTGAACTACATAACTATGATCCTGTAAGAGGTCATTCCATGGAAAGATAATCCATTGAATCATGTAAAGACTCACTCCTAAAATGGGAAAGTTTTTAGAATACACGTTAACTATGGCAACATCAAAACAAACTCAAGGTCCTGATGTTGTTAAAGATGCATATAAGTTTTCACCCCCCCTCTCTCTTTTATTGGATAATAGAAAAAGTGAACTGTATGTCTATGTCAAGATTGCATCTAAGTCACAAGGACATGTCAAAAATGGTGCTGCACCAGCATCGATACAGGTGCGGGTGAATCCACACCTTGACATGGCAACCGACTTGGTTTGCTGGCTGCTGCAGACCGCACTCTCTCTTGTTTTCTCTTGTTTTTTTCTTTTTTTCTCTCCCATCTTCTGTCTCTCTTGCCCCTGTTTTCTCTCTTTTACCTCTTTTTTCCCCTCCCTTTTAAGAGAGAGTTTTCTTTTCAAAGGACGAGAAACTTGACATCCTTTTTTAAAGGACATCATATTTTATTCGTCTACATTTTAATTTTTTTAATGAAGATTATAGGCTTGCTCATCCTTTGTAAAGGATGATTAAGGTTGTTGGCTGCTCTCCATTAAGGTGGACGATCGTGCCTCTCATCCTTTTATTAGTTTATTTGAAATTTGAATGAGCTTAACATAACCTTGATAAAAAATTAAAAAGGCAATAAACCATCAAACTTTAGTTACTTATATACCAGATTATATATGTATGCCCTCGCTACAGCCGCACCCACATTTTTTTTTTTGGAACCGGACGCATACCGCAACAACACAGGCAGCCTGCACTGCACCTATGTGACATAGCTTTGCATTAAGTAGCACAACAAAAACAACCTACAAGAATAAACTGTCATATGGTCAAGATTTTATGAGAAAGAAGAACACATGCTGCAAATACTGGACATTTGATTGAGAGGATAACTGAGGCTAGTCTTTCGCTCATTGAATTGCTTGGCAGCTGCATAGTTGAAGATAAGGAGAAAAAAAAAAAAAACAGAACTGAGATCATAAAAGGCTGTAAGGTTCAAACATCATTAGTTGATCTTGAAGATGAGGAACCAAGGTTAAATGAATCAAAATGTCTTTTGTTAATCAATGGTGCAAAAATTTAGGTGTGTTTTCAACAATATAAATGTTTTATATTTGCTTTTAATCTTCATCGGTAGTTTAAAGTGCATTTCGGAATTTCCTTTATGAATTCTGCATTTGTAATGGTACATGCTGCACAAACTTCGTTCAGTAGTCTATATTTTTAGAATATGAACTTCTGCAAAAACTGAGTACGTAACATATAATGCATTTTTCTATTCACAAAAGTATGTATTTTTAGAAAATGACGGACTGAATCAAGTTAATATTTCTTGATTAACTAATATAGGTGCTTGGATTATACGATTGGTCTGGCAACAACCCATTGCCCCCTGAGATATGGCTTCTTCCTACCTTCCTTCCTATTCATCCAGGTAATGGTCAATTGTTATTGGTAATTTCACTTGGTTATTGAAGATATAAACCATTTTTTCCCCGGTAGCTAGTTGTCATTACAGTTGAGCAATGGATGTTGATCTTTGAATAGCATTCCTTGCACACACTACTGCACAAGAAGATATCTCCCAAAAAGATAGTTTTCCTCATTCCCAAAACTGAAATTCGGTTCTTGTAAAAACTAGAGCCTCATTTGATCGGTACCAACTATTGATAATTGCTCAACTTTTTTGAGGTGTGACATTGTGAATTGGTTTCCCCATAGTAATATCACAAAAGTCCAAACTTGCACCAACATGAGCATAAGGGAAGGAGCAGGTAGCACAGTGTCAGACAACATTCCAGGGTAACATGGAACAAAAATAGTGTAGAGTCAGTATATTTGTTTGTGTTCAAGATTAATAGTAGTAACCGAGATTAATAGTAGTAACCGTGTAAAATTGCATAGTTATTTTTCTCTATAGCTAAGGCTGTTGTTCACCCATAAGCTTAAGTAATTATTCATATTTATCCTTTTTGTGTCTACTTTAATAGAATGCCTTTGCGAACTACAATAGGCACATGTTCTAGTTATACCATCTGCATTACTTCTCCTAGTTTTACGAAAGTTGTTTATGTTATTATGAGCATTATAAAATTGTGTGGTTTCTGGTTACAATATTGGCGCTCCTTTTGTTGCGTATTTTTTTTAAGTCTCTCAACCTTTTGAAGTATCGTCACTATTTTATTTTCTTTTATGGAAATATTTCCATAGAGTTTATTACCAAATAAAGATTCATGACGAACAGGACTAAAACCACGCAACAACAATCTCTACAATACTAAAAAATTATAAACTCACAAAGTCGATAATGGTTCTTCACAATAAGCACATAAAAGCACAACAAAAGGAATAAAAGGTTAATTATGCATTTCACCAAAATTGCTGAGGAAGCATAAAATTTTGAATATTGTAGAAATGCCTTTATTTTTACAGATTCTCCAACACGTATATTTGGAGTTGTTGGGCCACTTGAACCAAGGTCGAGATTTCAAATTGACCTTCAAAGTTTGAAAAAAATAAATAGTACAAAACTTACGAATGATGATAAATCTATATCCATTATATATCTATCTAATATGCATATAAAAAAGTGTATATAAACCTATACAATGTGTGTATATATATACACACACGCGCACAAAATTGCATGGACACAAACACCAGTGTTAGTGTCAGACATGGCCATGGCTGTCGGACACTTTGAGCCCTAAAGAATTAGACACTTGGACATGAATAAATAAAGATACATACACACACTGCCTTTGTTCTTTTGTCATTTTTTTAAAAAGGGAGGACATTTAATCGCCTTTTCAAAAGGATGACCAGGACATATTCCCTTTTTTATGATGACCAATGTTTTCATTTTTAAATGAAAACCCTGGTTATCCTTTAGAAAAAGAACAGTCCTTTACTATTTTTAAAATATTTTTACCAGAGAGAGAGAGAGAAATTCATGTGTTTCTTGATTGAAAGGAGGAAGAATGATAGAAGAGAAAATGGAGGGAAAAAGAAAGAGAAAAAGAAAAATAAAGAGTTAGAGAGAGAGAAAGAAGAGTGGAAAAAGAAAAAAGGAGAGAAAAGAAAGAGAGCGAGTGGACACACATACGAAGCTTCACCTTTTAAAACTAAAGAATCAAAGGAGCATGTTGGTGTTAGTGTCTAACAGGGCCTACCACTGATATTTTAGATTTAAGAAGTATCCATGCAACACCATGCATATTTGTATAGGTCCTAACACCATCCATCAAAACACCAACAATCAAACTTATGGTATTATTATAAAAAGTTTGTAGAGAAGATAGTTGAACCTCAAGGAGAATGATGCCTGGGCAAAGAGGATTCAGATCTCCTCCTTATCAGTTGCTACCGGATGAATGGCTAAATAGGTAGATTCCCCTTTGCTTTTAATTCTTTCCTCTCCATTCTCTCTCTTTCTCAGTGGGCTGGAGGGGATGTTCCGCTAGAGAGAGAGAGAGAGAGTTTTAGGGTTGTTACTTTGTCTATCTAACACGGGCACACAAATGCTTGTTACTTTGTCTTCACCTTGCTTCTATTAGGGTTGAAATTTTCATCTTAGTGCCTTCATACGCTTTAGCTGGTCATAGGTATGCCATGCAGCATTAGGAGGACATCAATCCATATGGAATTCCACCCAAGCATTCTTGAGTTATCACTTTAGTTCTCCAAAATTGCTAGACCAAGGTAGCTCTAGATTTTGGAAATATTCTTTGGTTTTTCCTAACCCAGGGTCTACTTTTGTTAGGCAATAAAAGACACCATATTTGCATGTGAACCCAAGGAACTTAACTTGCTCATGTCGTAATTGATACCTAGAGCACCATATTTGGGCACATTTGACTTTTTTATCCTCAGCTTAATAGCACCCTGTTCTAGAATAAAACTTGAAATATACCTTAACAGTTTTCATATTGTTAAATAATTCCTTTCACCTGGCATATGATATCTGCTCTTCTCAGTAGAGGGTTTGTGCAGCCCAAGGCAACACATTAAATCAACTTAACCCATTATCTATTAGCATATAACATCGTTTCATTAGTTTTTCTTATTTCGATATCCGGTCTAGTTTGTAACATTGCATATCAAAACCAACCACGGAATGGACTGACCACAAGTTTGATTTCTGCTTGAGCTAGCAACCCTTCAATTCCTTGCGAAGGATATCAAAGAACTTGCATAACTTTCTAGCCTTTGACAAATTATTCCTCCTTACTTTCTATATCAATACAAATCAGATGGTATGAGGTATCCTTGAGAGAGTTACCTGTAATCCTTTGACAGCCAATATTAATTTTCGCTCATATAATTTTTAGTGCATAAGTCTAGGGATAACAAAGTAGGCTGCAAATAATAATTTTATTTCTCTAGCTGAAGTAACATAATCTTTATGAACCCCTCTAAAATAACTAATTTGTCTTTTGAAATTCTATCCATTGATTATAGGTAATTTTGGGAAATACTCAACGCACACAGAGTTATCTCCCAGGGGAGCTGACATCATTCGAAAAATCTATGATGTTATCAGGTCTGAATTTGCCCACGGTCCTCAACCATCTTACTTGGAGGGGGAACCGGATCATGCCTTGGGCCATGGCATTTTGCCATGGTCCTCGTCCAAGCCAATCAAGCCAGGGTACCTGCCCCAGGCTTAGTTGTAATTCGGGAGAGGGATTTCTAAACAGAAAGGAGGACGCAATGACCACACTCATTTGACTAGTTATCAAGAAGCACATGTCTCTGCAAAATTGAAAGTCCATGTTTGGATTCTTTTTTTTTTTTTAATTAGATGGACTCATGTCCAATGCAAGGAAGTTGGTAACCAGAAATATAAGAACTGAGACGGCTGAAAGCCAGATGGATGATGGCTGCAACTAGTCACCGTTCGTTAACATGTGAGATCAAATTATCAATAAACTTTATAATTAATTCACAAATATTTTTGAAAGCATGTTTCAATAAAATTTTTGGGAAAAGTTTTACTCATCAAGTTTTGTGGAGGAATGTCAATCACACACTACATTACCTCTCTTATCACGTATGCCTATTACTCACTACCACAACCATACAGAACTCACTTGATTTTATCCCAAATGTTGGAATAGTAGCTTGCAGTGATTCACCTAACACATGAGGTATCTAGTTCGTTTCTAGGATGGCCCAAATGTGTTAGGGAAAAGAATAATAAAAGCATGTGGCCCTTCATGCATGCACAGATTTCCATATCTGGCTTCAAACAGGGCTAGAGGGAAAGCGTGAACAAAAAGGAGGAAAACAACTTTTTGGAAAGGATGAGATTACCATGTATCCACCAAATTTTGATTATTTTCAAATTTTTCTATTATTGTTTCACAAAAAATCGGTCATCCGTGGTGGATCCACATGGCCTGAAGGCTAATTATTCTTTTTTAAAAAAAAAGGCTTCTTTTGCTTGTATTATTTTATTGTAACAAACATACATTGATAAAAAAATAAAAAAATAGAAAGAAAAAAATAGGATGTTCCATCCTATTATAAGCATTTCAAGCTAGCAGAAAAAAAGAAAAAGGAACTGATGAACAAGCTTAGAATCAGTTTTGGAAAAAGAAAATAATCTGATAATAAAGAAGAAAAAACGCCATTGGATGCACATCCTACAATGGAAACACAATTGACATGAGGATTTCTCTAGTGATTATTTTTTTATATGTTTGTTCATGCAGGAAAATTGTGGTGTCACTGTCGCGTGGTCTACACACCCATGAGCTACTTGTATGGAAATAGATTTGTTGGGCCTATCACAGAAACAGTCTTAGAACTGCGGAAAGAGCTTCTTCCTCTACCATATGATCAAGTAGATTGGAATAAAGCACGAAGTTTATGTGCAAAGGTTGGTGAATGCATATTGACCATTACTCACTAATGCATTCTTAACAGGAGGGTTGTTTGCTGAACCAAATAGCATGAGTGCCCTGCTTCAGGACTTATAATGCCATTCTTTACCTCTGGCTCATTTTAGCTAGCTTTTTTCTAAGTGTATTTTTTGATTAATGATTTTCTGCATCGAATTTATATATATACACACATATGTACATATATATGTATGTAAGTGTGTGTGTATGTTTATACATGCATATATACATATAATATGTATACACATATACGTATGTATTTATGTATGTATATAGTCATTTGGCATTTCCATCAACCTGAAGCTGTTTTTGATAAGTTAAGCTGTATTGATGGACTTGAGCATTCAAAAATCTACAATTTAGAAAAGAGGAAAATTTGTCAAATTCTAATCTATACATTGATTTGGGAAATGAGTTCATTAACCATCTTGAGATTGTTAGCTCGTAAAGTATAACAAAACCTTCATGGTATTTTTAGTGAATCCTATAATTTTGGATATCCTAAGTTCATTTAAGTCATCAAAATCAACTTTAGAACAAATCACATCATTTGCATTATATTTGGTGACACATCTACAGATATTTTGTCTAGTGTGTGTCACTTAGCTTCTTCAGTGCTCTGAAGTTGTTTTTGTGAACCCAGGTGCCAAATGGGTAAACAAGAAGTGCCCAAACTATAGCATTTGAAAAACAAATTTTGAAACTTCAAAGTACAGATTGGGTTCTAAATAATCAAGACATCAACAGCTTAAATATGTTGGCTGATAAAAACCAACCCGTACATCATATTTTCATAATTTCTTTTTTCAATATTACAGTCTCGGATAATCTTCATTCATATAAGGCATTAGATTTATAAGAAAAAACTTCAATGCATTGGAAAGAACATACACCTCCTTAAATGTCACTATAATTGGAAAGGGCAAACACCCTGGATATCTTTATATATGTCTGTGCACATGTGCTTGTACCTCTATTTATAGGTTTCTAAACTATTATATTTCTTGCGAACAAAATGTCATTTTTAATTTTATTACTATTGTCATAAAGATGGTCAAATCTGCAACATTGTGGTGGAAAGAACAACATATTCACACAAACTAGCAAGTGTTTTTTGGAATTTATCTTTATCAGAAATAGTGTTCCCATGCCAAGGAAATCTAAGAGGCAACTCCATGACAGTTAAGGAACCTTGTTTCCAATTGTGGAGTTCTCCCTTGAGTTACATCATTCATAACTTGGACATTTGTGAACAAATAGTAGTAGGATTATCTATAACTTTTTAGCTGATGTTTGGCACTCTAACAAGCACCTCGTGTGAGGAGTTAATTAAACAATAATTGCTTGATCCTGCTTCATTCGTAATACATCATTTTGGATTATGGACATGTGTAATTTATTGAACCATTGTCAACTGTGTCTTCCCATGTGATGAACTCAGTTGGCATTTTAATTGACAAATCAAAATAGCCGACAAATTATAACTATTATAAAGGCAATAATTTGTTTTTCCA
The DNA here is from genome assembly GCF_008831285.2 of Nymphaea colorata. Lineage (NCBI taxonomy): Eukaryota > Viridiplantae > Streptophyta > Magnoliopsida > Nymphaeales > Nymphaeaceae > Nymphaea > Nymphaea colorata. The sequence goes on from NC_045150.1 coordinate 3,837,117, forward strand.
AGGATGGTTGAACTGTTGTTTTTTTAGAAAATAATTGATAGAGAAAATTGGAGGGAAACATGGAGGAGAACCATTCACATCTATGTCAAGAAATGATGAATGAGGGTACATTGAGAGAAAACAAATAATGGGTAGTGCAACGACATGAAAAAAAGACAAGTACAAACATGATATATGCATATATCTGGGTCATATTTGACATGTGAGACATATTTGGTTCAAATATGATGTAATATATACGTCTACTCTAGATCTCTGCAAAAGGAAAAATGGCCATAAATTATCAGGTTTAAAATATGATGTGATAAATATGTTTGCTTCAGATCTGTGACAATTAAGAAATTGCAAGCTTGATGTCTGGGTTTGCTCATCCGCAACACGAGGAAGAAGGGAATACAAGAGAGAAAGGGGATTTCTTCAGCAGTATAATAGCAAGCTCAAGGGTTCTATGCATTCTAATCATATTAATCATGAAGATGTGAATTTAAAGGACTTAAAAAATACAAGAGTAAATAATAAAACAACAAGCTTGTCAATCTAGATCGGATCAAGATCCAAAGCAGAAAGACACGTATATACATGTGCCTTTCCAAACCTCTTTGTCCCTTAAGTTGTACATGGTCTTAAACCATGAACAACCTGCCTTTGGGCATGCAATATCTATCAGCATTTCTGCATATTTTCATTTCATTGGTTTGAACCCCAGCATTTATAACTTGTATTTTCTATCTGACTCTTTGTTTTTTACTTAATACTCATATTTTTGCTGTAGGAGGATCAGTACTACCCGAATCCACTCATACAAGATGTTCTTTGGGAAGCACTTCACAAGATTGTGGAACCATTCCTAAGGCATTGGCCTGGGTCTCTCTTAAGAGAGAAGGCTTTACAGACAGTGATGCAACATATACACTATGAGGATGAAAACACTCACTATGTTTGCGTTGGTGCAGTGAACAAGGTTTGTTTAAATATGTTATGCTTGTTGCTATTCCTTGAACGTGGCTTTATGGAGACACGACTTTCTTATATTACCTGTGAAAGAAATAAAATGCAAGAGCCATGTTGATTGATGTAGTTTTTGTTAGAAATATGAAGATTCAAACCAACATCTCTCTTGAATATAAAACAAAGGGAGAGCAGAAAGATGGAGGCTACAAACAGTCACAAAATTCCAACTCTCACCATGACCTTATCTCTTGGCATTATAAAGTAAAAGACCTCCATGAAGGACGATTAGGTCCCCTATCAAGTAATAATGAATACAATAATACAGAATATAGAATAAGTTACGTCTGCACCCAAGATCCACACTAGATCTGAATCGATGTTATATTAACAGCCTTCCTCAAGTTGTACATGGTTTTAATTGTGAACAACTTGCCTTAAAGAACCAAAACATATGCTTCAAAATTAAAGGCATCACAGCAGCTGACAGTGACAAAAGACTTCAGGTCACTAGAAATCATCTGTCATGAAGAATGTGAAAAAGCACAACCAAAAAATGACGTCTAACATAAGTCTTAGAATCAGAAAATCGTGTCAAAGGTAGGAAGGCTTTATTCTAGAACTCACATTGGAGAACTTGTTTTCAGATTTGAAGAGGAGATATTTTAGAATTCAACAAACACAATTTCAAAGGAGAAAGCAGAAGGAAAATGATGAATATGAAGGAAACAAGGAAGAAGATTGGTGAAAAGATAAATAGATCATCTAACCCACTTAACTAGAGAAGCAGTGATCCCTTGGGTCACCCTTTCAGAATCCACGCTATCAACACTTTTTTGATACCATGTCAGTTTTTAATGTTCAAAATTAATCCACTATGAAAACCAAGATGAAAATATAAAGGAGAAATCTCAGCAGCCACAAAGATGATAGGAAGCATGCCCTAGTCCTTCATTAAAAGAGAACATTTTACATGAAAAAATACATACAGCCTTACTTACAAAAATTAGGAATATGCCATTGTCTTCTAAGACTGCTTGCCAGAATGTACAACTAGATCGGATATATTAGGAACCCATGTCTAGTATAAGTCTTATTATGATTTTTCAATTTCATCTCTAAGGCTCTTGCTTCAGCTAGATTTCAGTTTATACTTAACAAACCTTCAGTGATCACACCATGAGTTTGAAGGGATGTTAAATCGCATGTAATAATTCTTGTAAGTACATCTATATGCATTTTTATATACTATATATGTCACAATATTTTATTGTTTAACATATATACACAAGCACACCACATAGGTCTCTTACATAGATTTTCTATTTTCTGTTTTATGTATGATTCTATTTTTTTCTATATTTTGTTTTTTGTTTCAGCCGACTGATCAACGGACGTAGAAATTGGCTAGAAAAACTAGCATTGGAGCTTGCTCACTGGCCGCCTGCTTTCTTTATATCTTTATGTCTCTTATTATAAAAAAGGGACTGATTTCCTATGTTTGGTGTGGCCTTAGAGCCTGCATTGCAATGATTCTCCATTTAGTAATACATTCGGCCTTTATTTGATTTGAGAGTTTCTTGTGTGTGAAAATTTGGTGGAGATTATTAGAACCTTTAAGTGACAGTTTTCTTGATTATTTTATGTTGTTTTAGCTCCGATTTACTTATATTCCCATCTTTTTTGTTATGTAGTTTTTGCTTACAAATTTTTCTTTCATTTCTTTTGTAAAATAGCAAAGGGAATCAAACCATATTAGTGATATTACATGTGGATATGTTGGTACATGTAAAAGTGTAAAAGTTAGCTTAAATTAATCAAATCATCAAGAAAAGTAGCAAATTATGTATCTAATTGCCTTAGTGGGGCCAATTTGGTGCGTATTGGCTGTTACACACATAACATTTTAGAAGCTGTTTCTATGCTGAGAAAGATCCTTTCTGAATGCTTTCCCATTACCTATCAAACTTTGGGTCCATTAGCTTCTTAGACAATTATATGGCTAACAAGTTGTTTGAAATGATAGGCCCTAAATATGCTTTGTTGTTGGGTTGAAGATCGAAATTCAGAAGCATTTAAGTTGCATCTTTCAAGAATACCAGATTATTTATGGGTTGCAGAAGATGGAATGAAGATGAAGGTGATAAAAAAACAATGCCTACTAGTTCAATCATATTAACTTGGGCTCCTATAACTGTTTTTGTTTGAAATAATATATTGGCAGAGTACCAATGGATGCCAGTTGTGGGATGCTGCTTTGGCTATTCAATCAATACTAGCAACTGAACTTGTTTCAGATTGTAAAACGACTCTTAGGAAAGCACATGACTTCATAAAATGTTCACAGGTTTGCTTGTTGAGCCTATATTAAAGGCTGCTGATTAGGCATTTCAAGCTTTGTGGTTCCTTGCATTTCAATAATGCATTTGGTCCTTGTCCTAAAGGTTCAAGACAATTGCTTTGGTGACTTTAGCTCATGGCATCGCCACACGTCAAAAGGTGCATGGACTTTATCAACAGCAGACTGTAGATGGCAAGTCTCAGATTGCACTGCCGAAGGACTGAAGGTGTCAAAATTTAGTGCCACCAAGATAAATGTTAAATTTGACCATATTCAATTGTAATTTTTAATTCATTTTCAGGCTGCTCTTTTACTTGCAAAATTACCATCAAATGTGGTAGGAGAACCTCTGGTAGTAGAGAAATTTTATGATGCTGTGGATTTGATCCTATCTCTACAGGCAAGCTAAATAGTTTACCATATCTAACTTTTCATTGATTGAAAATTGTTAACAAATTTCAGTATCATGTTTCAATTACAGAATCTGTGATAAGGATGAACCGCAGAATGCATACTAGGGAGTAACTCATAAATCAAGTTGCCACAAGACTATATGGATTTGACAATTTTGTTGTTGTTTTAGCTTTCCTATTTTATCTTTGTAGGTCAATTTTGTTTCTAATTGGCATGCTATATGATTGTCTTCATTGGCTGTTGCTTCTATCACATGGTTATATTGATTAGCAAGTTGCATCGGTGTACTCCATTCAAATCAATTTTTTGTTTTTCCTTTTCATAGTGTGTTCATGATTATGTGTAGCACTCTAGTTTACATTTCCTATTTTCCTTTCATAGTGTGTTAATGATTATGCTATCTTCTTTCATTTTAAAAAATGTTTCTTATGCATAATAAAAAGTAAACAAGAAAAAATTTTCTAATTCTTTTGGATGAGTATCTTTCAAATATTTGTAGCTATCTTATGAGATAAGAGCTAAAAGAGTTGCTTCTGATACAAACTGATTCATTCACAATAAGAAAATCTATATTTGTGTCTTGGAAAGGGATGTCAAATCTTGTTGATGTCACACACTATTTCATCATGAAAGGAGAAGAATCAGAATCTGGTTAATCAAGTTTGTTTTGATCCAAATATCCATTTGAAATTTTAAATTTAATATTGGCATAAGACTCACTTAATTGAGTTCAAGCTTCTGGTCAGCCTTTGTTTCGGGTATAGTTGACAAACGCACAAGTCGGACTCAAATTGGGTGATGACTAGGTCACTGGTCAGTGAGTTGACTCAGGGGCACATTTGGGTCAGGCCATAAGTATGTATAGTGTATTTTTGTTACTAAACAATAAAAAGTTTGAATACATCTATAATATAACAACTATCGAGTAAGTACAATCAAATTGCCATAGTTTTGTGATTTCAACTGCACAATAATAACAGGTAAGAAACTTGTGTTAGAATAATTTATTTTCTAATAATCAACTATATTATATTTCTTAGCCACATTAGGTCATAGCAGGAATGGGTGCTGAATGAAATAGTTTATAATCAGGTCGTCCAAAGCCAATTCAACCTATTCAGTTGAGAAATTGACTTTGATTTTTTTTTTTACTTAGAAGAGATGGAAAGCTCATTTTATATGGAGCTAGGGTCTCTTTGGACATCTAGATGGATTTGTGTCTGTTTTCCCAAAATTCATCTCATGTAAAGAACATGATATTGAATGTTCCACGATGTTCATTATGAACCAAAAGTTCCTTAACTAAGAGAAAAGAGAGCACTTGTTGGTGGCCTATATCACGTCAACTTTGTCACAAGAGATTCTTGCAGCAATTCTAGATGAATGTACAACTGTTAGCCTATACATATGTCTGTACATATAAATATATACAAATTATTACATTGTTTAACACTTAAACATGTAGGCTAAGACACAACATATAAAATAAATCTTTTATTAGAGGGCTAAAATGCTTGTCAAATACGTTACCTAAGTAAGGAAAAATCTCATAATGCATACAGCTCATTGGTTGAGTAAGCTGTTGGGCTTGCACCAGTGGGTAGCTTACTCCTGGTTGATGGGCAAGAATGACCAGGATATAGTTACACAAAAATAAAAAAAGAAAAAAGAAAAGTACAAAATGTATATAAAAGAAGAAATACATAAAAAATAAGAAAATACCAAAGTTACATATTTGTTATATGTACACAATTTTTTTGCATTATATACACATAATAGACACACACATTTCAGAGACTTTTTTTTTTTACTTTTTCTTTCCCTCACTCTATCACCTAATTCTCTTTCCACCTTTTTTCCTTTCTACAACCATTCTTTGAGGGACTGGAAAATACATTCATATAATTTCTTAGATACATGTGGTTCTCGATTAGTATTGGATGTAGTTCCAGAACATCTTAGTTTTTACATCCCATTCTGCCCAATTATGTTATCCAACCTCTACTTTATTAGACAGCTATGCCTTTGAAAAATAATGATTCATCTCATTGTACTACTATGTGGATTACCATACTATTTGCTTTGCATGGTTTCTCACAGAATAAATGTGGTGGCTTTGCGGCTTATGAGCTATCAAGATCATATGCATGGTTGGAGGTATATCCTTAGTCTATGCATTAATTTTTCTTTTTTTGAAGATAAAGGAAATTTTTGAAAAACCAAAATTCCCATGTTGTAGCTTCAAGTTCATTTCTTTCATGTCATACTAGAGCATCTTTCGAAACATTGAAGTGGGTGGGATGAGGAAAAATAGCATAGAAATGGTGCATTATGTTGTAGCTCACTAACTGTTTATAGTCGAGAACTGTAGCTTCACAAAGAAGCCATAGAGAATGTTACCATGAAACCAATGCACTTTATGATAGATAATTCACTGTTTAAATAGATACAAAAGTTGAGCAATAAAAGTATCAGAAACAATGAAAAACCTATGAACTGCTTAAGAGGTCACTTTAGTAACACTATTATATTATGACTTCATAGAGCTGTATATTGTGAAGAATCTTTTGATTTTCATTCTTACATGTTGCTTATGTAAGTCAATCTTGCACATTATATCATGAACATTACCAACACATTTTGCGTTTAATTGAGGTTTTATTTCACTGAGAGTAATCCAACTTGCATTTACGTCCATTCACAACGTAAAGACCTAGCTGATAACTGATGCTAACTCATGGAATCAAATATAAAAGCAAAGAACCTCTTAGGTATTGCTTGGAACATTCAATTCCTAGAACTGAACACCACTTTAATCAACTGAGTGGAAGAAGTTGGAAAAATTAGGTAACAGCTGCACTATGTGCATCTATTTGGTGCTAAGCTTTTGCGGGAATTTTGTATACCAAGTATAAACTGATAAGTAAGGGTGTATAAGGTTGAATAACACAACCTCTTCACAAGAGAGACCATTTTTAGCAACGGTTGATTTTTCCTGGTGTATATTTTAGTGTTTGATTGATCTAATCCACAGAAACCTGAAACGAAAATGTGCAAGATACAAAGCATAAATGAAAGGTGTAATCATTCAATTTCAGAAGAACCCAATTTGATAGTTCAACAACATAACATCATGGCTATCCAGGAAATAGGGGAGCATTGTAGGGATCACAAGATCCTTTGTTCTTGTGAAAGGGCCAATATATTTACGTTGAATTGCACTAAGCATTGCACAATGTCCACTAATAGTCATTTATATAATATCAATGTTGTTATTTAGTTTTGGAGGGTCATATGGTGTTCATATTATTAAAAAATGATGTTCCATGTATACCATAAAGCATGATGGAAGGGAATTTGTGCATCACACTGATCCCATATCTTAGTGCATAATATTTGCTCACACAACCAGCCTACTTTTCCATAAATGAAAGAAATATGAATGGTTTAACCATGAATATTGGGAAAAAGGAAGTGTTATTTTTCTTTCTTGTTGCTATGTGAAATGTGATACAATAGGATAACAAGTTAACATGTGAAAAATGGTTATTTTTTTATTACTTGTTTACAAATATGAATTAGGGGCTCAGAGCTTGTATAATTGTGGATAAGTTCTTACAATTGTTAGTTGCAATTACCTGTTGATTTTTCTAGAATGCTTGATAACTTTGGTATCACACTCTTTGCCCATTTTAAATCCAAATGAATTCATTGTCACTTTCAGATCATGAATCCATCTAAGTTCTTTGCGGCTATGATGATTGATTATCCGTGAGTACTTTCTCATCTTATGTTTGATCAACAACAAGTTACTGGACAATACTTCATTATGCACTAATGTCCTTTTTCTTTGTTCATTTAGATTCACAGAATGTACATCATCTGTCATTCAAGCCTTAGTAGCTTTTAGAAGCGTATATCCTGACTATCGAAAGGAAGATATAGAGATTTGTATCGCAAAGTCTCTTAGTTTCATTAAAAAGATGCAATTACCTGATGGATCATGGTGAGCTTGTTTACTCTCTTCCATCATTCTAAGTAACTTTGTTTTTTCTGATATATAGTATATACATAGAGTGCTGAAGTTAGAATATCATTGTTTTGATTGTGAAAATAGAACCACTAAACTGCTATTGCTATATACTATTGCCATCATAAGTTTTTCGCAATAATCAACACCAAAATTTTCATTATCATAATAGATGTTCCTAACTTTTTTGTACACTCATCATTCATTTTGCCGAATTTAACTTTATTAGCATTAGTTTATTTTTCTAAATTGGAATGGCCAAAGCCGGCTCATAATATGGTTTATTTTTTTTTATATTTCAGTACAATTTTTTTTTATTATTTCATGTCAACCTTTTTAATCACATCCTAACTAATAGTGAGGGGAATATTGTTTTAAGAGTGCTACAAAACTTTGTTGTAGTTGTCACTTATCATCAAAACTATAAGAGCATATTTTAGAAGTATTTTCAAAACTTATTAGTTCTTTAAAAATGATTAAAAAAGTGAGGTGTACTTGTAGCTTTTTTTTGAGGAAAGAATGGTAAACTTATTATTTTTGGCTCAAAAAGATATTAGATGTTCCTTTGGCAATGCCAAAGAATCTGTTTTTGCATTATTGGCAAACTGCAGCTACTTCACTATTTAGGTGTTGTAATAGATGCATAAGTTCAGTAGGAGTTTATTGATAGTAAAAGATCAATGAACTTGATCTAGTAATAAAGTAATGAAAAATCAATGCTCAGTATTAAGTATTTCATATCTGTACTAGAGTTATCTTGCAACTTACGTTAAAGTAGGAGAAAATCAATGAAAAGAAATTTAGGAAAGTAAGAGGGAAGAAAATAGAAGAAATCGAGAGAAAGAAAAGAATATACGAGTTAGAGAGAGAGAGAGAGAGGGAATCTATTAGGCTCCAAATCCCATTTAACTAATGATTAGGTTAAAGACAAACTATCAGTTAGCCATACATACTTGACTGAAATTATGTATGGGCAACCACAACTAAAACTATGTTTCTTTGCATATTTGCTTTCAAATCACTGCCTCAAGATGTAAAATTTAATGAAAACATCTATGCAAAAATAGGTTTTCCAATGTTTTGTTAAAAATATACAAAGAAACAATAAAATCTTTACTTTCCCTGTCATGAATATGCCAATTATTGAATATGCCCTAATCTAATGTTGGTACATAGTGTATATATATATATGTGTGTGTGTGTGCGTAAATATATGTATATGTGTATTATATATATGTATATGTATATATATTTATATGTATAGGCTCCTTAGACTTAGCATCCATCAAACTGGTTACTTTTAAGTGTTTTTCTAAAAAACTTGCTGCATAGTTACATAAAAGTATTTGAAAATGCTGGAGAAAAAGAAAAACAGGACATCTAGATCGGACGGTATGAACCAAAAATCTGAAACTATTAATCTAAAAACCATAATAAAATTCAATGTGCTCATTGCGTGTTCAAAGTTCTTTTGAATTTTATAATTTTGGACATTTTGTAACTGTCCATATAGTTGAATTAAAAATGGTCCAAAAGGGCTGCACAACCATGTTCAGCAATCTAATCTGAGGAATATGTATTAATTTTGCTTGAACATGCCACCTAACAGTTGTTCCTACATACAGTTTCTCTCGTTTTAAGTTCAAAAAAGGAAACTCATGTCCACTTTCCAAATTCTAGCTAGTCACTTAAATTATGTATCACATTTATCATGAGAAATGACCTGTACAAGAAAAGTAAAGTAGAAAGCTACATGACAACATTAGTGCATTAGCATTAATATTTTTCTTCCCATCCATTGAGTAGTCCTAGTTTTCTCTTTTTCTTCTTTCTTTTTTTTTTTATTATAGAATGGCCTAATCCATATGAGCAGACTATCCTATGACTCCTGAACAATTATGATGCCTCCTTAAATTGGATGATATATTTCAATTCTTGAGGTCTCCTGTTCCTAATTGTTCTTTCTCCTCTCACAATGCCCTTTTAAATGTAACACTAATCAATGGGAATGTATATTCTGAAATAGGTATAGTTACTGGGGTGTATGTTTCACATATGGCACATGGTTTGGGGTTGAGGGGCTGGTGGCTGGTGGCATGACCTATGAGAATTGCTCTGAAATCCGTAAAGCATGCGAATTTTTGCTATCAAAACAACTAGAATCTGGAGGTTGGGGTGAAAGCTATCTTTCATGTCAGAATATGGTAAGATTTGTCCTTGATGCCTATTGTGCTTAATCAATATTTAACCAAGTATTAAGACTATTGCGGAAATATCATAAATGCATTTCACTATCACTCAATTAAATTCACATGTGGAATGGGATTTTTCATATGATTTATCTTGTCTTTAATATGTCTAATATGAGAAATACGCAGCAGACACGATTTATCTTATGAATCTTGTAACCTATCATTAAACATTAATGTAGGAATAATCATTCTTCTTAGAAATTAAACAATAAGGAATAAGCAGCTTCGTATCTATGTATATTTATTGAATTTCTACAAACATAAGGATTTTGATCTATTGGGGCTTCATAATGTTATATCTCAAGCGAAAGTAAAAGCTAAAGCAGAGAAAATTGTTTTGAAATTCTCATAATTTTAGAATTTTGTAACTGAACAAGGAAGGGTACTTTTTCCTGTTTTAAGTTCAATGGTCCTTGACAAAAAATTTCTATTTGTCCCCAACTTGTCATAATTTATAATTTTGTTATTTATGACTGAACAAAGGAGGGGTGCTTCCTCTGGTATTAATTAAGTAGTTAATGACAGAAATTTTTTAATATTGATGCATGTTCAATAAGGAATACACAAACCTGACGGGAAACCGCTCACATTTTGTCAATACATCTTGGGCAATGCTTGCACTACTTAGTGCTGGACAGGTATGATTTGTTTTTCAGACCAAGTAAAGTTTTTGTTTTCTGATGGCTGATTGTTCAGGAAGCATGTCAATCATCCATTTATAGGTAATTGAAGAACAACCTTATTCTCTGGATCTACAGTTTAGGACATAGTTTTTTAGCTCAGTATATTGTTATAATATTATGTTCTCCATGCCTCTATACTATGTATGTGCCATTGACCTATCTACTTAAGTTTAAAATTTGATCTAATGAGAGTTATGTGTATCTGTAGCATGTTTTCTGTTGTGGTTCTACTGATGTAAAGACATGTTAATTGTTTTGTAGTTTTACCTAACATTTTTTGTGCATCACATTTCTTACTTTAAGGGCCAAACTTTAAGTTCACCTATTCTAGAGGCAAGTCATCTTTTTGGTTTTCTATCATAGGGCTCATAGGGCTAGTATAATAGCTGCTGTAAGAAAAGGTGAACCTTCTTAATGAAGCCATCTTAGCATAAATCTTGGAGTTATCTTTGGCTTAGCAATTTATCTAGATTCATTTTTTTTATAGATGAACTTATATGTAGCACTCACTTTAGAAGCATAGTGATGGATCTAAGGCATCGGAATGTTAAGATCTGACTTTTTCTTTCAAACATTTTGGAGGTAAGTGAACGAAATGTCTAAGGCCTTAGATGGGGACTGGCTATACATACTCTTTGTACCTATGTATGACACAAGTATACCAAAAAAAAAAAAGATCTTTTTTGCTTATAGTCAATATCACACACTTATGGTACCCTAGCAACCCGATACAGTACCAATACGCTGCTGGGCATGGTCAAAATTGTACCAGGTATGGTCATTTCCTAGAACTGTATCCATCCATTTTAAGACTGGGCAAAATTTACAGTCATTTTAAGTTTGAATTTAGGGTTTTTTTTTTACTGTTACGTGTATGTACCATGGCTACCATGCAAATACCATGGCTATGAATACATTTAATACTATAATAATGAAGGTTAACTGTATATTTAGTGTTGTAATAATGAAGGTCAACTATATATTTAATGTCATTATAATGAAAACTAAGCAAAAAGAGGCATAACAAAGGTGGGAGGGAGAGAGGGAGAGAGAGAGAGAGCAAGAGAGAGAGAACCCGATTACCGAACCTTAAGTCGCAGTATATAAAACTGTATCAATGAGGGGATGTAACGAAAAATTCCTGTAACTTGATTTCTAAAAAACTTCAGTATAGCTTAAAAATAAAATTTCCATCATAAAGTCTAAATAGTATGGAGTAGTTATATATATACATATGTATATATATATATATAGACACACACACACACACATGTACTCCCATACCCAAGCTTTTTGAAAATGCTCTGTATCCTCACCTATGTGACATAGCTGATAATGAATTTGATTGTTTAGCTTAATGTTGTCAAGTGGTATCATATGATATGTATGTCACTTTTTTATTTTATGATACGATATACAACCCATGTCGCAAATATGTGGTGTATCATATATGTCTGGTGTAGTTGGATACAGGTCAAATCTTTGATTGTTGCGTGGAATCAGCCATTATTTATTTTGTTAATTTTTCCTGATTATTTTCATTTAAAGAATTTGACCCTTGAGCCGTCAATGACTCAATTTGACTTTTAGAAGCATTTCCGAGAAGATAGCATGTCTGACCCAATCTGTAGGATTGAGCAATGCATAATAGGTCTGATATTTCACGAGTTTTACTAATCATATGTAATTTGTAAGCATATATGTTGTTACGAACAGCTACGTGCCAAACAGATCTCAGCACCGAAAAGGTATTGTAAAGTACACGTGTTTAAACTTAATATGGATTATTGGCTATGTTGGTATGTATAAATGATTAAATTCTATAATAAACCTTGTCTATAAATTTCTTGTTGGCAATATATGAATGACTACTTGCATTCTTTAAAAGATAGTAAATGGGTATCAAAATAAACAAGTTTTTGTTATGCATGACTTATACTGCTAGGAGTCTTTTAATGGCCATAAAATGTTTTTCTTCATAGGCTCTTCTATATATATAAAAAAAAAGCCTTGAAAACTCTAAATTCTTGAATGGAATCAGCGACAATTTCCCTTTTACTGATTTTTTTCTGATTTTTGAATTAAAAAATAATTTTACAATATGTTTATGATATGGTGTAATACTTTATGACATAGCATGTCTATTAGCTTGACTGATACAGGTTATGATATGCTTTTTAGAACATTGGTTTAGATAACCCATTTAAACTTCAAAATGGAAAAGAAAAGTATATTAGTGGACAATGATTATGGCAGCAATGGTCCTTGTGGTTGAGTAGCAAGAAATGGTAGTGGGAATGACGATATAAGACAATCAATCAATCAAATACTCTGACCTGCTGTGCTGATGAGCAGACAGGACGTCTTTCTTTTGTGTGGTACAACAACCTTCCATTGTGTGAGACAGCTAATCTTAACAATGCAAAACAGATAAAGGCATGAAGGGTCCAAACGCCCCTAAGTGATATACACTGGATCAGATCTACAGTGAAATTCCAAACATACAAAATACCACGACATAACAGCCTCCCTCAATCTGATATGCCTGTATGTCATGCTCAGCTTGTTTTCAAGGAAACAAAAATCTCCTTATGTGAACTCTTTACTGAACAAATATGCAACTTGATTTGTCTGGCGTGTGCTGCTATGAATCTCATGCCTCTCCATTAGCTCCATTGCTTGATTCTTCAATTTGATCCAAACAAAAGAGTGTAACAATACAAAAAATGCATTGTCACAAAAATATATTCAACATTTTCTTGTCTAAAATCATAATTATTTTGGGGGGGGGGTGGGCAGAGGGAAATATGTTTGTGGTTTATAGATTAAGCTGAAGATAAATTGGTCAGGAAAATTCTATACCACTATGTTGAGAGTTATTGTCGTGAGGGGTTTATTAGAAAATTAGTAGTGGTCAATGGAGGTCTTGTCAATAGTTTTATCTTATTTGGTGGACTTATTATGTAATTTTCTATGCCGACCGTCATCTTTATTCACTTGAGGTTAGGTCTAATCTAATTGACATCTTTTATTCTTCAAACTTGTTGCAACCTGGTATCAGAGAAAGGGAAAATTAGGGAAAGATTTCATTATCTCCATAGATTTGCAGTAATTGGCTAGGTTGGAATTCTAGAAAATTATTTGAACATATTTGACAGTAAAACCAAATTGAGTGTTAATTTCAAGAATAAAGGGATTTACGAATATAAAAAACTTTAGATCATATAGAACTTTTCTAAGCTTGCATATAGAAGTAGACTGCCATTACATTTTTGACATGACACAAATTGGAGTTATGTCTTTCATTAATGTTTCTTCAAAAGATCAAGTAGCTGATGTGTTCACAAAGTGACTTCCAATTTCTAAATAAATAACATGTTGTATCAAGCTGAACATGATTGACATCAATGCACCACAGCTTGAGGGGGAGTATTGAGAGTTATTATCTAAAGTGGTTTATTAGACAACTAGTAGTGGTTGTAGGAGGTACTTTCTAATAATTTTATCTTACTTGGTGGACTTATTAAGAAATTTTCTGAGTGGACCATAATTGTTATTAATGTGAGATTAGGGCTAATTTTAATTGTTTCTTTGTTCTCCTCCAAACCTGTTGAAAACACTAGTTATCAGATGGACATTAAAGAGTTCCAATTTCATGCCTATTTTTTGGAGTTCACTTGGTAGTCTTGCATTTGCCTATTTGGATAATAGTTGCTTTCCTAAGGAATGACCAGTTAATTCTCTTTTTGTTTTTTTCTCTTATTATTTTTCTCTACCCACCACTAAACTCTACTCATGTCCTTTATTTTCCTAACCACCAATATACTTTGAGATTGAATTACTTGATAACTAGCAAATTTCTTTTGGAGTTAGGCTGAGAGAGATCCAAAACCTCTGCATCGTGCAGCAAGAGTGTTAATTAATGGCCAAATGGACAATGGGGATTTCCCCCAGCAGGTATGTATTCCCATGGACTTTCACCATCATTTATCTGCGAAGGCTTTGCTCATAAGTAGGGCTTCACATGAACTGAATCGAGCTTGAGATGAGCTCAATTCAACTAAAAAAAATGTGAGCATGACCTCGGCTTGAACTCATAAAACATACTCGAGCTCAACTTAACAATACAACATCGAGTTCAAGCTCGATTCACTTAACTCATTTGATTTGTTTATGTTAAGCATGTCTCATTTTTTTTAACTCATTAATTCGTCTAACTCGGTTAGTTGCTACTCATTTAACTGTTCTATCATTATATTTCAGCATCCTTTATGTAGTTGAGCTGAGTCAAGTTCCTACAATACGAACCTGATTAACATTTCAAGCATACATTTGAACTGGAGATCAACTTGTTTATAAGTGTGTCAATTTCAAGTCGAGTTTTGATGATTGAGCTTGAGTCAAGCTCAAGCTGGTTTGACTCATTGTGCAGCCCTACTCAAAATCTTTCTCATATGTATATATATGGGTGATTGATTCTTAATCTTCTTGCAGAATGAAATGCCATATTGCAATGTGATATGCTTTTGTCTATGTATTCTCATATATTCTATCTATTCCTTATATGTTTTTTTTTATTGTTAGGAAATTATGGGTGCTACCAACAAATACCTCATGGTCAGTTATTCTACATACAGGAATGTATTCCCAATATGGGCCATGGGGGAGTATCGCAAGCACATGCTTTCAGCCTTCTGAAATCATTTCTATTATAGCTTCTTGTTGAGTAATACTCTGAGTCAGGATCCATGTTTCCTCCTTCAAACAGTTGTATTACAAAAGCTATGTACTAAGCAAATCTGTAATAAGGTCTAGACAACTCTACTAGATGGATGGAATTAATATTTTGAGACAATCAAAAGTCTGCAAGGGTATTTCACAATTTTTCCTGATAATAATGGATTATGATGAAGATTACTTTCGCCCTACCTGTGACATGCAAACCATATAGAACAGTATGTCACCATCATTTTGATCCACTTTAACATTTTCCTGCCTTAGTTTGGAATATATGTCTTGTTGCCTTTATAAGTACCTCGCTATTTGCTCCTTCAAGTTTGTGTATTCTGGTGGAACACCCTAATTCTATTACTAACACTTGTTTATTTAGGTGAAATACAAAAAGGGGATTGCCTCACTCCTTTTCCCATTTTTTTAGATACTTGGTTTTGAATTAACTCTCCATGCATAGTTGGATTTAGCAAGTTTCCATTTTTACCAATTTGAGCTCCTGCTTTGTTGAATGCATGTTTTCAGATCCTTTCTTTCAAAAGCTCCATCTCTCCTATATCTCCATCAGATTGTGTTTCTCCTCTTTTTACATCTTCAACTTGTAGTTGTGCAGATAAGATTCCCACACTAGTTATTCTAGATCTATCTTTAAAGCTCGTATCTCCAAAAGGAGTAAAAGTCGTGTTGCTTTTATAGTACTTCTAACCATAATCTTTAATTACTTCTAACCCCCTTCTTTATCTCATGTTCAACTCCTTCTGACTAAGTAAATACTTAAAACTTTTATGATCAGTTATATCTGACGCTTTTCACCATACAAGTGATGTTTCCAAATCTTCAAAGTGAAGACCACAACTGCCAATTCTAAATCATGTATATCATGTTTTTCATTTATGCCTTTTTAGTTGTCGGAATCCATAAGCAAGCACCTTATCATTATGCATTAAAGCACAAATAACCCTGTAGAAATATGCAATGGAAGAGAGGAAAAAGAAGAGGCACACGATATACGTGGAAAACCTCAAGAAGAGGTGAAAAACCACGGAGAAGCTCTAACCTAGGGGCCAAACCGCAACCCTAGGAGAGAGAAAATATATTCCACTTAATCAACAACACAACACAAAGTGGGATTATAAAGGGGGAACCCGCCTAGGGTACCGAGCCACCCTCGGTTCCCGTGCCCATGGAACCGGGTCCATATCCAGACCCGGTTCCCTTACACAAGATATTCTAACACTCCCCCTCAAGCTTGGCATACATGTCAAACATGCCAAGCTTGCTCACATTTTTCTCAAACTGAGATGTACATAAGGATTTGGTTAAAACATCTGCAATCTGATCTTCAGACTTCATATAAGGCACGATCAACTCCTTAGAATCAATGCGTTCCCGTATGAAGTGGCGATCAATCTCCACGTGTTTGGTTCTGTCATGCAGGACGGGATTATTTGCAAGGTTAATCGCAGATTTGTTGTCGCAGTACATCTTCATCTTCTCTTCCATTTCAATTCCAATATCTGCTAGAAGGATCTTCAACCATAGCATTTCTGTAACTCCCATAGCAACTGCCCTGTATTCAGCCTCGGCACTGGATCTAGAACAAACTTCCTGCCTTTTACTTCTCCAAACAACCAGGTTACCCCCTAGAAAGACGCAGTACCCTGTAGTAGACCTCCTCGTATCAGTGCACCCTGCCCAATCTGCGTCAGAGTATCCTTCAATATTAAGTTGGTCTTGCTGAGTATACAGTAATCCCTTCCCTGGGTCATTCTTCAAATACTCCAACACTATTTCTGCACTCTTCCAGTGACAATCAGTAGGAGCATGCATAAACTGACTCAACACATTCACAGCATAGGTGATATCAGGGCGAGTGAGGGTAATATAGATGAGCTTACCCACCAACCTTTGATACCGACCTTTGCCTTCCTCATCCAAATGTTGCCAGTCTTGATGCTTATCTTAGTACCAGACTCCATTGGGGTTAGAAAGGGCCTACATCCAAGTTTACCTGTCTCCTTTAAAAGATCCAGGGTGTACTTCCTTTGGCTCATAACAAGCCCTGTCTCTGATCGAGCAATCTCTATCCCCAGAAAGTACCTTAGTTTACCCAAATCTTTCAGCAGCAGCTAACCTCTCCTTCATCTTCTTTTTCTCTTCTTCATCATCACCTGTGACAATCATATCATCAACATATACAAGAAGGAGACTCACGAAACCATTTCTCTGCTTAATGAATAGGGTGTGATCACCATTTCCCTGTTTGTACCCATTAGTCTTCATCACTATCCTCAGTCTTTCAAACCAAGCTCTAGGAGACTGCTTTAGTCCATACAAGGCTTTCTTGAGATGACAACATCTTCCGCTTTGGGCATATCCAGGGGGCATGCTCATATAGACCTCTTCTTCTAGACGGCCGTTCAAGAATGCATTCTTGACATCAAGCTGGTCCATGCTCCACTTCTTTTGCACAGCAAGTGCTAAGATGACTCTCACGGTTTTCAGTTTGGCAACATGGGCAAAAGTTTCAAGATAATCAATACCATATTTCTGACTGAATCCCTTTGCAACAAGACGAGCCTTATACCTTTCCACAGTACCATCAGGTTTGTACTTCACACTAAACACCCACTTGGAACCAACTAAATGAGTGTCCTTGGGGATATCAACAACTTCCCACGGAGAGAGAAAATATATTCCACTTAATCAACAACACAACACAAAGTGGGATTATAAAGGAGGAACCCGCCTAGGGTACCGAGCCACCCTCGGTTCCCGTGCCCATGGAACCGGGTCCATATCCAGACCCGGTTCCCTTACACAAGATATTCTAACAAACCCCTTATGAGAAGCATCACTGTACATGACCAACCCAATTCCTTCTTCAGGCAAAGCAAGTACTACACTAGATGCATGTTTTTGTTTCAGTTTTTCAAAACTTTTCTCATAAGCTGAATATCTCTCCAACTTAACATTCTTTCTGGTCAACCCAATTAAAGGAGAGGCAATAACAAAAAAAATCTTTTATAAACCTTCTATAATATTCTGCTAAACCCAAGAAGCTACGAATTTTTGTAGGAGAATTAGGTCTCTCCCAATTAAGAACTTGCTCCACCTTCAATGGATATACAATTGATGCCTTCACCTGAATAACATGCACCAAAACGGTAACCTTATCCAACCAAAATATACACTTGCTAAACTTAGCATATCATTATTTGCTCTTAGCAATGATAAGGTAATCCTAAGGTGGTTTTTATGTTCCTCCTTAGTTCTTGAATAGATGATAATATCATCTTTGAAAACAACTATGAACTGATCCAGATAGGGTTTAAATACCCTATTTATGAAGTTCCTAAAGGCTGCAAAGGCGTACAAGAAATTCATAATGCCCATAACAAGTTTGAGAGTTACTCTTAGGCACGTCTGACTCTTCAACATTCATAAGATGGTACCAGATCTCAAATCAATTTGGAAAATACACAAGCACCCTTAAGTTGATCAAACAGATAATCAGTGTGAGGAAGAAGGTACTTGTAGTGTATGCTCACCTTATTCAGTTGTCTATAATCTATACATAATCTCAGACTGTCATCCTTCTTCTTCACAAACAACACAGGTGCAATTGAACTTTGAAGTTTTTCAAGTCAGTTGGAGCCATTTTGTAAGGAATGATAGCAATAACTTGAGTTCCCAGCATAAGTTCAATAGCAAATTTGACTTCGCGATTAGGTAGTAATCTAGGTAATTCTTTTGGAAATACATCTAGGAACTCACAAATAATGGGAATATCTTCCATTCTCTGCTTATGAGTGGGGGTATCAATCACTAAGGTCATAAAGGTCTCAAACCCTTCATAATCATTGTCCAGTCTATATGACAAAAAATCAGACATGGGCAAAATTTTGCATTCCCCTTGAAATACTGCTTCAACATCATTTGCTATAGAAAAGTTGGCTTCTTTTCTGCTACAATCTACCATGGCATGGTACTTAGCTAAATGATTAATGCCTAGAAACATTTCAAATTCTTGAATTTGCATGGGTATCAAGTCTGCCATGGTATGAAATCCACCCCATGAAAGGGTACAGCTATAATATACTATTTTGACCTCTATTATGTCTCCCAATGGTGTAGATACTGCTAAATGTGGATACAAAAAACTATTGTTGTTTCAAGGATGTGGCAGCATTATATGATACAAAAAATAGTTGGGTACTTTATCAATGAGCACATAAACCTCCCTACTGAAAAGAAAACATTTACCTGGAATCACATCGGGAGATGCCCCAACTTCATGAACTAACATAGTCAAAATTCACCCTCAACCTCAAGTTGCGCCTCCTCATCCTCGATTAGGTTGTTTTGAATTGGATTGGATGGTCTAGTAAGGCCTATAGTAGATGCACTCCCAACTCCTAAAGGCTAAGCCCCCACTATGCATTTCTGAAGTGAAGGACAATCGCTTCTAATGTGCCCTATCTATGCACATCATAACAACCTTGGAACCCTTGCTGAGATTCCCCTGGATGTCTACACCCACATGTTTAACAGGGCTGTATGGATCATGATGACCCTGAGGGCTGTATGGATCATGATGACCCTGAAGTCGATCCTATTCTTAAAGTAGTATGGTAGCCTCCCTTGCTCATAGAATAGTTACTTCTCCTCTGACTAGTTGATGCAGAACCACCATTGGCATTGATATGGCCACTCTGATTTGTGTGGTTGACTAGTTCTACTGCTTGATACTAGCACAACCTCACTCTTACCCATGTACAGACCCTCAGCTTCTTTTTCTTCATGTATAACTGACTCTGCCTCATCACGCTGGCTCTGCCAACCATGTAAACACTCTATACACTACTAAGGCCACTTGCCTTTGAATCTCAAGGTTCATTCCTTGTTCAAATTGCTTACATATTTTTGCCTCACCCAAGGTCACTCCAGTAAGATAATTTAACAGTCTAGTAAATTTTTGTTCATACTCATCAACTGATGTAATACCCTGCTTGAGCTAAAAGAATTCTTGCATCTAGTTCTCCAGATAAGTTGTTGGGTAATACTTTTCTTCAAATTTGCACAAAAAGTCAGCCCACGTTATTGCATTCTAATTCAAGAACTTACAAGATCCCACCAAGCCTCTGCTGCATCCTGCAACAGAAACACGGTGCAGTCAAGCTTATCATCATCTGAGCTATGTA
Organism: Nymphaea colorata; assembly: GCF_008831285.2. Classification (NCBI taxonomy): domain Eukaryota; kingdom Viridiplantae; phylum Streptophyta; class Magnoliopsida; order Nymphaeales; family Nymphaeaceae; genus Nymphaea; species Nymphaea colorata. The sequence continues at coordinate 3,857,720 of NC_045150.1, forward strand.
AATATTTAAATATCTTCTTCATCTGATGTAACCATGACTCTACTGTTGTTAGATCTTCCACACAAGTGAATGGCTTTGCACCCAACTTACGAGTGCGTTCCAAACTCAAATTTGTTGCCTTGATTTTTAGATGTTGTTCTTGATGAACTCATTGAGGCATTGTCACAGAATGGCTAGCTTTGGCCCCTCAACTCCATAGCCACGACTGTGACCTCTATTACAAGGCAACATCTTCCCATAAATCAAGCCATTCGTTATAAGTTCCTATCATAATATGCATGCATGCTTCTGACTTTTAAAATTCTAAACTTGTGCCCTGATATCAAATTCTCACCCATTGCTCTAGGAGATGTGGAGAAAACAGTAACTTTATAGCACAATTCAAAATCTAACGACCACTAGGATAAAAATTTGAATTATAAAATTGATAAAATGAGCACAATATGAATATAACAGATACTTTTTACATGATATGCAATGCATAATCAAGAACATGACTCTAACTTCTACCTATCACACTGGGAAGCTAGAGGCTCAAACGTAATGATGTCTAGCTGCCTGGTCACAACTCCTAGCTTGCTCAGCTGAAAAAGAAAAAGTTCAAAGGTGAGTCCTATTGACTTAATGAGTGTCATGTAAGAAATCGATAATCATATAAAACAAATACAACTACAACAATTAAGAGATGTCTTGGCATATGAAACTTTCAAGTATAATGAACTGTCTCATATCACTTTCTTACTTATGTTCGCTCTATAACCTCAAGAGAGACTTGCTTTCCTTCCTCCTTCATGGAATCTTGCAACTAGTGACCATCTTTTTTTTTTTTTTAATAGAGGAGTTGCCCCTCACCCTTTGTGGGCTACTCTTGGTCACCGCCTTCAAGCAGCCCTTGCGGTCAACCATGATAGGGACTTGCTGAAAAATTTTATTAAAACTCTCATAAACTTGTCTTTCTCATTTCATAACAAGCAAATAATTAATTATATCATAACTAGACACGTAAAATACCATTGTGCTAACAATCTATTGCATACTAAAACATAACCCTCAATGCTATAGCAGTTTAAACAAACAAGCACACATGCTTTAAAAAAGTTATAGTAAAAACTGCTCACCGAACAACAAAACACTAATTAGTACGTTCTTTGGCCACATCCTTGGGTGTATTTTTGTAGTCCATCCCACCTAAACAAAACAATAGATGCAATTAGCATACTTTGTGAAGGATATTAACCTATTTTTCTTACACGACCAGCGGTCTCACCAATCATAACCTATCAAACATGCTGTCCAAACAAGAATAACACATACAGGACTTGGAAAACCCCCTTCTTATCCTCAATTTATCCTTAATTTGAATAAGCTTCTAGTCTAAAATGAAATTTTTAAAAGAATTATAGAAACTAAAATTTGCATTACCTTACCTTCTTTACCATTTTTCTCTTCCTCTATTCCTCAATTTCTTGTCTGCCCCCCTTTCTCCCTCGTCTCTTCTCTCGTTCTCCCTCTCTATGACTTCACCTCTCCTACTCTTGCTTTCTCATTCTTTCCCTGCCTCACTTTCTTGTTCTCTCAAACTCATTCTTTGAAAAGAGATGCTAATCTTACTCAGTAACTTGAATTTCTTCAAAAAGAAAATTGTTGATCATAGACATGAAAGGGTGACGAACTGTTTTAGATTCTTCCTCAGTTTGATGTTGTTTTTTCTAGATGTTAGCCTTTGAATCATCGATATGTTTTTGCAATAAATTGTCAGGCACTGGACTTCTTTAAATCTTGTGGTACCACCATACTTTATTTCCTCTTTTTTGTGGAATCTCTCAAGGTAAGCTTGGTTTTGCCTCCTCAAATACATTTGTTTGATAAGAAAAATAATATATGTTTTTTGGTAATATTTTGCATTATATTTTTTATTGATTGATAATGTTTGTGACTATGTTTTGTTGAAATGTAATATTTAATTTCTCATAGAAAAAAATAAGTTTGTTTAATTTATTTTCTGTTGTTGAAATGTTATATCCTAGTATTAAATTGACACTTTCCGGTCACTGTGGGATGAATACTGAATGTCAATTGGTGACTCTGAAGCTGAACGTCAATTTTATAAACTCCTTCAGCATCTAATGAATTGTGATGCTACTTTTGGTACTGAACTGTATATTGATTAACAAAAGTTGTGAACAAGATTCAATCTGGCGTGACTAGTATGACTGATTTCTGGCGCTGTCAATGTTATCCATCTTGATAATGTTTTCTATTGTGTGGACCTATACAGAGTTTTATTACCACTACTTTAGACCTATACAGAGTTCTATTGTGTGAACATCTTGATAACGTTTTCTATTACCACTACTTTAGACTTGTCTAGATGAGCTAGTGGAACTATTTCCGCCTCATCTTGATGGAATGCGATTAATATATAGGCTGTGTAATGCCAGATTTGGATGCCATTCAAAGAGTAGTTTTCTGGTGTAGAAATTAATAATTCATTTTTTCTTTGGCACTGGTTCTTTTTTCTCTAGGTGGCATAAGCCTAGGTTGTCCTGAAAATTGTGGTGCTGCTAGGATGCTTTTGACTCTGCTCTATGAAGTCTTATAACGAGCAATCACAACTTGGCCCCCAAGATTGATTCACTCCTTAAATGCCATTGTCCCCTTTTAGGAGTATTTCAGAATCTGAAAAAAAAAATCTGCCTTTCATATTTGCGACCTAATCTCCAGTGCTTAATTTCCCAGGAATAGTTGAGATGATTCACATCAAGGTCTAACATATTAGAATCTGGTAGCTATTTGTTTATATATATATATATATATATATATATATATGGAAGAGAGAAATTGGTGGAAACCAGACCAATCTCTCTCTCTCTCTATATATATATATATTTAGAGAGAGAGAGAGAGATTGGTCTGGTTTCCACCAATTTCTCTCTATCTCTCTCTCCACACACACATATACATATAGAGTGTAAGTCTCAACAGGAAGTCAGAGACAAAATTGGCAAAACATGAATTTCTTGACGACTATAGCAGTCCGGACATAAATCTCAATATATGGTGAATCATAGGGAGAAGCAAATATTTCCCAATGGCTGAAACCATTGGAAAGAAATTCAAATTTCTGATGGTTTCAACTATTGGGAAATGTAATTCGCAATGCTTGAAGCAGTTGGGCTAAAATAACTCCTAATGGTTCTAGGTGTCGGGGAATTAAATTCATCGTTTACGATGCCTAAAGTTGTTAGGAAAGTTTTCTAACTAACGATGGTTTTGGGCATTGGTAATACAACTGCTGATGGGATTTTCCCGAAAACTCAAGAGCCATTGGTAATTACACCGCTGACCACTCACCCTGGTCTTTGCCAATGGTTAGGGCCATCAGTAGTTGTTATGACTGTTATAGTGGTAGTCAATTTCAAAGTTTCAGTTCTGTTTTCACCTAGTTATCTGCTTTTTGATTTTTGAACTTGCATGTTTACTTTCCGTTAAACTTTTTACATAGGATAGCTATTAGCTAATGTCAGTTTAGGTTACATTTAATTATTTGCTTTTATTATAGTTTCTTAATACGAAATTTTCATGAACTTTTTTATTTATTATTTCATGTTTTTTTATTGTTGCTACTAAGGCTTCTAATGAGGCACATTACTTTGCTTGAGAATTCCTTTTGAGAACCTTGGCATGCTCTTGAAAGGATTTCAAGTTCTAGTCCAGGACTTTGTATGCTTGCTTGTTTTCTTTCTTTGATTGACTGTGAACATTTGGATTTCTTGTAGACACTTTTATTATTTGTTAGTAGTAAAGTTGAATTTATCTAACTTGGACATCTACCTTGTTTTTCAATTCTTTATGTAATTCCCAACATTCTTGTATATATTGCTTTTTATTATTTGGTAACTGACTTTCACTTCATTTAATTGACAAGATCATTTAAAATTTAGAGGAACAGCGATGTCAAGCTAGTTACATAAGTTGACCATGGAACAAACCTAAGTGGGAGGTGTATGTTCTTGGACAAATATTGCTTCTTTGGTAACTGAGTGACATAGACTGACGCGTTTTACAAAGTCAAAGACTTGAGGCCAAATTAAATGCAGTAAATTTAAGAGATTTTTGACCCATCTCATTGTGTATTACAATCTATAAAATCATTACAAGGTTGATGTTGAATAGAATGAAAAATATATTTTGGCTACTCTTATTGGAGCAGAACAAGGTGCATTTTGGCCCCAACAAGTTATTTAAGATCAAATCCTGTTCATACATGAAATGGTGCATAGTATAGAGAATTCAATGAGGAGTGGATACTACAGATCATTAAGAGCCTCACTTCCCCAACATTTCTTTGGTGACAAATGGTAGACATGGTAAATTTTTTTGAAAGTACTAGAGGTATCCATCAAGGAGACCCACTTTAACCCTACCTATTCATTATCATTGTGGAAATGCTTGCAAGAAGACTGAAGTGGGAGACCTACGGGAAAAATAACTTGTTACCTAAAATTCAAGGGTCAAGATGGCTACTACGAGATTTATACTTCACTTATGACATAATTCTATGGAACAACAGCGGCCGAGCTATGATGAAGGTCCTGCTCAGTCAACAGAAGTCTGGCAGAACAGGAGCTGTGCTAAATCCGCAGGCTCCACCTCCTTTGGCCGAGGTGTAAGGGACAAGCGCAGGGAGAACGGCCATGACAAACTGCAGCAGGGAGAGGACTGGCTGCAGGGGGAAGAAGATGGGTATGCACGATATTCCCCTTGGTGCACATACAACCGGTATGATCCGCAAGAAAATGGATGCTTTTCTGCTTGAGTAATGTCTGAAATTATGCAGGAAGCATTCCAACCCTGTTGGAACTCCCACAGCATGCGCTGGACAAAGCAGGTTCATGTTGTCTACCAAGACGACCGAATTGCTGCAACAGACCTGCGTTATTCTGAAGATTTTCCGGCAAAGGGTAGAAGTGTGCAGGAAGAGGCAGGAACCTGTTTGAAGGAGAATGGCTGGAATATTGAACAAAGGACTAAGGTGTGCCTTCTCAAGGAGAAAAGTGCGCTGAACCAGTCCACGACACCCAGCAATCCTGCACAGCCGAATGACTTCCTTCAAAGGTAGTTGCAACAAACTAAGGGCCAGGGCATGGTGATTGAAGCCCATAAACAGCCTACGACAGCCGTCTCATATCACCTCAAGATGAGAATGAAGCAGCCAACAAGAAGCATCCAGCGCCTATGTCATCACTCAGCCCGCCTGCACAGCCAGACGTCGGACTCTAATAGCAAGCTGGAAGCTTGGTCGTTGAGGCTGACACTCAACAACAGCTTGCTAAGACGAAGACTAAGACTAAAAACACAGCAGATCAAGGCGATCCACAGCCGCACACATTGGGTGAATCGACCTTTGAATGCTCACAGGTTGAAGGCAATGTCGAGAGGACTGAATCCAGTAATCAGTCATCTTCTAAGGAATCTCAATCTGTGACAATCATCAAGCTGAATGACTCCCTACGTCCGATGAAAACAGCCAACACTCGGATGCATTTGAGATTGCCTCTGCCACAACCGAAAACCTATTGGCGGCATTGTTTGGCATCCTGTCAATCCATTCCGGTGACAGGCCTGTTCATCAACTCGCAGCATTGTTTGGCATTGCCTCGGCGTCTACTCCAGTGGTCTTCTTCCCTCACATTGCATAGATTAGTTCCTTGGTCTCCTATTGTTTCGACAAGTCTAAGCTCAACCAATGCCATGATTCTAGCTTGTCGGAATCAATCGATCTTCCCTCCCCTGTTCGCACAAGGGAGGAAACAACGATTGTTCTCCTCCATGGCGTTGGCACCTCTGTTGATCATTCTCCAAGATATTGCATTGGAGTAACCCTGAGAGTGTTGTGGTTCCAACAAAACCAAGCTTGACCGGAACCATCGCCGGAGCCGGCCAGAATCCCTAGATTTCTGGCCGCCTCCCCCTGCTACGATTTCTTCTTCAACGTGAGGAGCAGGCCAACCGACCACTGTCTCACACATTCAAAAATCTGGCATCGGAGTTGGCCAGAATCTGGCAAAGTCCACTCACCTATTGGCGGCCGCTCAGCCCTGTGTGTGAAACAACCCGACAGTTACCGCTTCCAACTTTGAAAAATTGGCATTGATTCCACAGACCCCCTTTCATTGGGAATCAGACATGCAGCATCGCCTGGGAGTCCCGGTTCTAACACATCGATACTCGATCAGAACTGATGATGGAGTCGGCCAGAATCTAAGTTTTTCCAGTCCCCTGTTTCTGAGATTGCAGACCTTGTTGCAGCAGAACATGTATCTGTTCACAGGGCCATAACTTCGGATTCTGGTGTTGAAAATCAACAAGAGTGAGTTCATTGTCTTGCTTACTTCCTCACGGCTCCAAGGAACTATAGCACGAAGAAATCCGAGCAGAAACCCAAAATTTGTAGAGGTGTGACATTGCACCTGTTCCTACGCCACTATCTCTACAACTATAGAAATCACATCTCTGATCAGCGGGACATATTTTCAGATTCCAATGCCGAATAGATGCAACGAACCATAGAACCATAGAACAAGCCAATCGGAGCCGTGAGCTCAAATTTGTAGAACAGTGAAGTTGCCCCTGTCCGTTGACAAAATTCTACTACTGTGACTGTGGCTGCGTTTCCTACTCCAGTCTCGCCTCGACATCTCAAGTAAGGTCTCAGTCTGCGGCAATCTCACTGCCTGCACTGCTGTCGGCAAAGTTGGGACGATGGGGAGTCACGGCTGAAGTGTTGTAAGAGGTAGGACTGGGTCGGGAAATCTGTAACCAGTTAGGCGTTGTTGCAAAGCCAAGGTCCTGTCTGGCTGGGCATTGCTTGTGACAAGGAGTTAACCTCTCTTAGTTCTGTTTTTGGTAGTTGTTTCCAAAGGTAATCCAAGGTGGTAGCATCTGCTTGGCAGTGCCTCGGCCAGGTGGTCCTCTCATTGGTGGTATCAGAGCGGAGGTACATCCACGGCGACTCCAAAACACAAAGTCACCCTTCCTTCACCGATGCACTAGAAGCCGCCTTTAAATTGGCCCCTGCAATGTGGGAGAGAGGTAATACCTGTCCCCCTATTTCTATAAGAAGATACGGTTCTATGGGCATTTTCAAACCTGCGCCAGCAAGGTACCCCTCTATTCATCAGGCTCTATTTTCAGATTCCTTTGTGGGATCCTCACAAGAAGGGTCGGACTGGTGCAACCGCACTCGTAGGGGTTTTTGTCATTGTGGGTCTACCTTCGCATCGGAAGAAGAGCCTCATTCATCACTGTGCGAAAGATCAGGTTCAGTGCTGTTTTCAAGTGCAGTCCAAGGAAGTGATTGCAGCATTGTCATGGGTTATAGGTGTCGGTTTGGCCTAAGATTTCTCAGACTCTCACATAACTATTGCAGTGAGATGGCGCAGCGGAATTTCTTTCAATAAGTGCTGGTTACTTATGTGCTTTCGCGGAAAGACCCACTAACAGGCACAACAAGCAGAACAACGTCAGACCCCCGTTTCAGGTAGCTGCAAGATGAGTGACCAGTGGAGGGACTCTTTAGAGGACTGGCACAATCCCTTGAGTCATCCGGTCAACCTATCATCCCACATGGGGGAACTTGCTGCATGAAAGATAAGACAAACATCGGAAGGCATCCGTCTAATGGCTGGACTAAATGAGTTGCGCGAAATGTTAATCAACCTCGCCCCATCTCCTGGAAATATGTCCAAACCTACCGACGAAAGAGTCGACCCCTTAAGATGGGTAGCAAGCTGGACTGGACCTTCCAGCAAAACACAGGATGCTGCCTCTTATCATAGGGCTCCTCCAACCAGTGCAAATCTTTGGACTGAACAAGCCACTCGACGTGGACTGGCAGAGGACCATTGCAGGCCAGCCTACAAAGCAGCAGAGTCCTGGTGGAATGAGGGCAGTAGGCGTGAAATTTTCGCGAACTAGGAAGAAGGTGGGTGTGCAACAGAAAATCGCAGCAAGGAAGGAACCCGACCTTGTTGGAACTACCGCGGCGAAAGCTGGACCGATCAGGTTCAGCCTAGCTATCACACTCAGGCAGCAATCCAACGGTAGTGGCCAAGCTATGTCGAAGGTCCTGCTCAGCCAGTGCCCATGCTGACTAACACAGCAGCCGGTTTAAGCAACCTACCAACGTGGGCCAAACTACGATGAAGATCGAGCCTGGCAAAATGAAGATGGGCAGATCAGCAACGACACCAATGCTGCAGACTCCACCTTCTATGACAAGGTGCGAAGGACTGGAGTGTGGTCGAAGGCCATGACAGGAGGCAGCAGGGTGGAGTATGGCAGCCTCGACAAACCCCATGTCGCGCGCCTACCCGGGACGATCTGTCTGAAGTTCAAGGCTTCCCAGCTCAAACAATAACTGAAAATGCACAAAAGGAGAAGAGAGCCTGGCTGCGTATGAACTAGTATAGCTGGCTCAGTGATCAAAGAACTAGAAAGGTTCTTCGCAAAAAGTGACAATAGTCCTTGTTGGGTCTAACTATGGCACCCAGCAACACGGTCCAGCCGAGCGTTTTTCCTGAAGGGAACTCAGCAGCCAGCAAAGGGCCTGAACCTGGTGGTTGACTCTAACAAACCTTCAGCAGCACTTGAAGAGTCTCTGTCAATGCACAAGCTTGAGAACACTGTCACTCAACTCGATGCACAGCAAGCTTTGTCGAACCTACCAGCCAAGGTTGTTGATCCCCTGCAGTCTAGTGAGGACAGCCCCTTACAGGTCAGCAAGAGCAGCCAACAAACCAACTGTTGCCTACCCATTCCGGTACCTCCAGAAAAGCCTGTGCTTTTTACGCGCAGCAAGATGGGAGCTTGGGCATGAGTGTGGTCAAGTCAATGGCCTCAAGGGAGATGACAAACCAGTCGCCATTCCGATGCTGTCGAAGGAGCGAGAGCATGACAGGAGGAACTCCAATCAGACTGCTATCTATATAATGACAGAAAAGAAAGCAGCAAAAAATGTGCTCGTGATTGTGGCATTAACACCCAGCGCTAAAGAACTAAGTAAGAGGAGCTATCTTGGCATCAAGGGAGCAGTAATACTCGTTGATGCTAAGGCTGCCCAAGACGTCTGCAAGCCACATGCTGCTCAGCAAAGGGACAGCATAGGAGGACCCTTCGGTGCTGCCTAGGATGGGGAAGACTGCGTACTAGGCCAACTGCTCCATACTAGTCTCGTCATGTTCATTGGGGGATTAACTCGTCCAAAGTTTGACAGCCCATGGCTGGGACCAATGTTACCTATATCGTATAGGTCGAAGAAACCTATATGTTATGCTGCGATACAAGGAAAAAACTATAAAGGGGCCCAACAGCCACTTTTTTGCATGATCTTTTAAAAACCTACACTCTTCTCTCTCTCTCTTTTCTTGTTTCTAAACACTGCAAGAGAAATGGGAGGGAGAGATTTTCCCCATTCGCATCAAGCATTACCGGTGAAGAAGCTTTCTTCCTCGAAGTGGGAAGTTGGGAACGGTGGGAAGCTTGGAAAAAAGAGGGTTTTTTGGTGTCTAACACCAAGAAAGTAAGAAATAACTCATTTTCACTGTTGAAGCATTCATTTCTATTATTTCCTACATTTATTTGTATGTTTTTACTTGTTTTGTAAAGATATAATGTCAGATGATGCATGGCAGTGATGTACAAGGGTGAATCCTAAAGACAGGTTAAATGTTAGGTGCAATTTTTGTAAACAAATCATATCAGGAGGGTTCTCTCGCTTTAAACATGATATAGTTGGTACGCACAGCGATGTGGCTCAATGCAGTGTCTTTCAAGAGAACCCATTGCCACCCTATGTTAAGCACCAATGTTTGGAGCTTATTAACGTTGTGAAAGCAAATAGGATTGAAAAGGAAATGTGAGATGCAGATCTTAGATATGGAACCCATATGAAGAGGAAGGAAGCGAAGATGTTGAGCTTGAAGAAGAAGATTTTGGTGTCAGTTTGGGAACAACTAAAGGGAAAGGTGTCATGCATAGAGGTGGTTGTTCTTCAACTGCCACCAGAAAAAAAAGAGGTGCAAGTGCAAGTACAGGTTTACGAGAATGTGGCAGGATTCATGGTCGTATTATTGGAACTGGTGACGGTAGAGTACCTACTATGAGGTCCAGTATTGGGTCTGGTTCGATCAAGAATTTTTTTTCCAAATATACCGTACAACCATGTGTTCAAAGGATATTGTTGAAGCAGCAAATGAAACCATAGGAAGGTGGTTCCATGACGCTTCCATTCTCTTTAATGCAACAAACTCTTTCCATTTTTAGGCTATAGCAGATGCGACTACTTTCGTAGGCTGCAGGTATAAAATACCCTCTTATCATAAATTGTGAGGTAAAATTCTTAATAATGTAGTTAAAGATGTCTAAGGCATATTGTGATGAATTGAAATTGAGCTGGAAAGAGACAAGATGCAGTGTAATGGCAGATGGGTCGATAGACATCAAGAACAGAACATTGGTAAACTTCCTTGTATATTGCCCCTTAGGTACAATGTTCTTAAAATCTGTTGATTTGTCTGATACTTCTAAGACTATTGATGTTTTGTGTGAGATTTTTGATAAAGTTATACAAGAAGTTGGGCCTCAGAATATCGTGCAATTCATCACTCATAATGCTACAAATTATAAAGCTACAGGTAAAATGTTAGCAGCATGATATAAGACATTTTATTGGAGCCCATGTGCTGCTCACTGGGTAAATCTAATGCTTCAAGATCTTGATGAAAGAGATGATATGAAGTGGACAGTTCAAAGATGCCAATAAATTATGAAGTTTATTTATAATCATGCTTATGTCTTGAATTTAATGAGAAAATTTACAAATGGTGCTGAGTTGATTCGACCTGCACAAACATGATTTGCTACAAATGTTTTGACTTTGAAGGGTATACTCAAGCAAAGAAATCCTCTTAGGCAGATGTTTTCAAGTGATGATTGAGCTACATATCCACATTCCTATAAAAGAAAGGCCATGACAATTGTGGATACCATATTCAATGCTAACTTTTGGGAATCATGTGTGAACTTACTGAAGATTTTGTGTACCTCTAGTGAAAGTCCACAGATTAGTTGATAGTGAAGATAGACCATCTATTGGATATTTATATGAGGCTATGGACAAAACAAAAGAGGCTATTAGGGATAATATGAAGGGAGAAAAGAAGTTGTACGTGCCTATATGGAAGATTATAGATGAAAGGTGGTTTGGCCATCTTCATCGCCCACTTCATGTAGTTGTCTACTACCTAAATCCTGCTATTAGATATCTTCCCACTTTTAAAAAGGATAGAGAGGTCGAGTGTGGCATGTTGGATTGTATTGAGATGTTAGTAAGTGATTATAGTGAACAAGAAGCTATCCATGTGTTGATCAACAAATATGATAATGGTTCTGGTAGCATGGGGAGAGACACAACAATTCGATGCAGGTCATCTTTGCGTCCAAGTATTTCACAAAGGGACTTTATACTTTTTGGTTATTTTATTTGTTGTTTCTACCTTCTCATATATTTATACTGTATCATATTTACTTTCCATCTGTTATTAGATTTGTGGCGGGATAGGTTTGGGCTTGATTTTCTAGAATTAGAGAAGCTTGTAATAAGAATCCTCAGCCAAACATGTAGTGCAACTGGATATGAAAAAATTAGAGTGTATTTCAGCACATGCAGAGTAAGAAAAGGAATATGCTAGAACATAAAAGGTTGAATGATTGTTTTCGTTCGTTATAATATGAAGTTGAGACAAAGGTAAATTAAATACATCTATTATGCAAAATAGCCAATTCTAATATATATTTTAATTTTTAACAATTTGTTAATTTTTTCTCTTGTTACATTTTAGGGAAATAGAAGCAACATCTATGAGGAAGCATCACACTCAATATGATCCTATCAGCCTTGACCATTTTGATGTATTAGATTCTTGTGTTGAAGAAGAACCATCCTCAATCCTTGATGAGGACGATCTTGATTTTTTTAACATTGAAGGAGCAATGGAGATTATTGAAGAAGAAGAGGCTGGGGAGCAATTGAATGTTGGTGAGGTTCCAACAGAGGGGATAGAAGCAATTAATGAAGAAAATGAAGATGATGATGCAGATGACGAGGATTATCGTTGAATCGTGAAAGATGATAACTACATGTTTTGAACTTATGAATGGTGATGTAATCTAATTCTCTTTGGCATGCTAAGAGGATAAGACTCATGGATATTATGTTATTTTGAATATCTGATTTCTTATTTTGGAATGTTTTGTTCATATACATGAATGTTCCTTTCAATACATTTTTCTTAATTTTTTCTTTTTTTTGCTTATTTTTTTTTATTTATGTTCTTTTTTCTATTTTTCTGATTTTTTAATATTTTTTAAAAATTAGAAAATTAAATTTACGATACGCTACACTACATTTATGATAGATTACGATACGGTGTATAGGTCGGCCCAACCGATATGCCATACACAACGCCTTTTACAACATTGGCTAGGACTGCTCGATAGGGATTACGCCCACCTTGACAGAACTAAGGAAATCCTTAAGGAGGAAGATGAAGACATGGCCATTTATGCCTTATAGCCTTGCAGCCAAGCTGAGAACGTCGCGAGCTTAGTTATGGTTGATTCCGACCAAGGAGTAGCAGCCTCCGACATAAGAAAAACCAGAGGAAAGGAACCGATGTCCAGGCTAAGGGAAGTGACCAGCCCATAGCTAAATGAGCAAGGTCATCTCAGGCCGAGAGGAAGAAAATCCTCAACCAAGAAGGACAGCTTATGTCCGGGCACCCACAACCACCAGTCAACGAGGTTCATTGGAGGACATCAAAGGCAGCATCACCAACCTCCAACACACATACCACTTAGCGTGCCTTCTTCCATAAATGTATTGCAGCAGCCTAGGAGGGGTGGCTGGACCGTTCTCAGTCACAACAAATGGTGGCGAAACTTCAGGCGTAATCAGTCCTCTATCCTTGAGCAGGAAGACAAAGGAGATGCCCCTCTCAAGCTGCCAACCGAGCACGAAGAAGAGGACAGAGGTGAGTCTGCTACCCTTCCTCTCAGTCAACCAGCATAGTTGAAGGCATCCTTGTGCTCCTCGATGAGGTCATCTCCTACCGGTGCAGCCGAGTTCATCTCGTCAAGAACGGCCTCTACCAAAGCACTCCATGCACAAGGGTACCCTTTTGTGCAGCACTCAAGAATCTGGAAATTAGGTTGCGGACCAAATGTGCTGCTTGGCCGTCCATGGTTCGAGTCACTCAACAATGTCTCTCTCGACCTACTTGAAGGGACCATCCAATTTCCTAAAGCCAACGGAGGGCTAGCCACTATCTTCACCTCGGAATATTACAGTCAAGCAATCAAAGCCTCAAGTACGCTGCAAACTGACTCCTGCGACAAGAGGATGGCTTCTGACAGGAAAAAATAGGTAGGTCCAGGCCAGGTGGGTGTGAAACAGGAGGCAGAACTATGGCCTAACTTCGGGACCATCAAGGGAAGCTGTTGCGGTTGGAGGACACCTTTGGCTGAGCCTGTAATCCGGCTGAACAAAATCCCTTGCCCTCCAACCAAACAGCAAGGTACCCTTTCAGAATCTCAGGCCAGCAGTCAAAAGAAGAAGGTTGGACTGCCCTTAGATATGATACTAGATGGCTTAACCTCGTCCAAGGCAGCTGAATGAGGGTGAACAACATACTACACGAGCTAAAACAGGTTCAACGAGAAGACATACCCAGGTACTACCACCCCCCCCCACTCGCAATCTGTTATGTGAGGACACCACCAGCAGGGGCAGGTTTCAAATGACGAGCATGGGGCATGTGTTAGAAGAAGCTAGTGGTAGAAGCGTGCATGGTGCAGTCTTCTTCCTACTAAAGAGTTGTAAAGGGAGAACTTCGTTGGTAAGGACAATGTTTGCTTGGTTCAACCAGGGCTGGTGCAAACTGAACCAAAGAGCTTACATCCTCGGTAGCATGGGGTGAGGCAGCATCATTACTGCTGGGGCAGTTTTATCAAAAACCACCCTGCCTTGGCTGAGAAGCAGGGACATCTTCTTTGGGACCCCGGTGGAAGGAAGCACCACTTAAGGGAGTGCTCGCCATCATGGTGACAGGCGATACTCCAAGGAGCCTAAGGGCAGGCTCCATTTTAAGGGGTGGATTTGATTCGACCCTACCCTCATCCAGCCATGATGGACTAACAGCAATGACAGTGCGGGAGAAGGGAGGCATGGCTGCGAGGCTCATCACTGTCGGGCAAGGCAAGGGCAGCCTCTTGCTTCATTTCCCAAAGGGCCTCTTAGTTGCTAGGGAGGTTAACAATGGGCCGGCATCAGGCCAGGCATCGGTTTGATGCATGAATCCAGCTACGGGCGAGCCACAGGCCTTGAGCGACCTGCAACTTCGGCCAACGTCAGCCAAAGTCCACCTAGCACTCGGCCAGGTGCAACCAAGGTGAACTCAGCCTTGTTCAGTTGAGTGAAGCTTGTTCAACACGAGTTCTAGGCGAGACACTTTCCTCTTGTGATGTAGGACACAACCAAAACATGAGGATATAGTTGCCTGACATGGCCAACACATCTCCAAGCGGGACACATCCTTGTGTATGGTGGGTCACTAGACGACGCAAGCCTCATAGACACGGGTCTGGAACATATACCTCGGGCTGGGTTTGGGTAGTCCATAAATCCAAAGCCTGGACCCGCACTTTCTTTTTGAGTTGGATCGATGTAATGGGTCTGGCTTAGTCCTGGACCCAACTTATAGCCTGTATCACCCAATTTTTGTATGTAACCGAGGATGAGACGCCGGGTGAGGTGATTAAACAGTCGACCGAACTGGTTCGACCATTCAGCTTCCAGCGCAAGGATGAAGATGGCATATGACAACTTCCAACCTTTGGCGACCTGTTCCAAGCGACAGCATGGTTCCAATGTGCAGCAATGTGGGTCCTTGACGTGAGAGCATTGACAACCGACGGCTAGGCGACATCATTTGGTCGAGCGACAACATTTTTCAGTTGGTAGAATGCATGCAGTCCGCTCCTCTGCAAAACCCACTTCTTGCTGAGTTTTCAGGCAGCTTTTGATCATCTTGTATTCCTTCGGATTTCTGTAACAACAAAAGGTATCACCGACACCCAAATCAATGACGATTAGCTCAATGAAGTGTTAGTTTTTCTTCTTCCCCCAAATGGTCCAAAATTCTAACGTGTTTATCGTTCGTTGTGGTACATCGTTCATGTAATCCGACAACAATAGTTTCTATGATTTTTAGCAACGTGGATGTTTCTGGTGACCCCAGTAGCTCCGAACACCCACTCATCCCTTCGAGTAAGCTTAGCAGTAGCACGGTGAGTTTGCCGGTGGTGATAAACACCACCTCGACCCGCTGTTTTAACCCACATAATAGCGAAAAAAAGGAGCTACATTTTTTGTGATTCTTCCCATCTCCCGTGACAGCAGTAACTTTGACCACCTTACGCCCCTCCTGGTAGGTTTTTTTGTCGATCTGAGAGCCTGCCAGCAATGTTAATCACCGCCTGACGCAACGAGGACTCTACCCTGTCGACCCCTCATGGTGACAGGTCTCTTCAACAGCAGGAAGCATTGTTTGGTGGCTCATCGGCAATAGATCCGGGGCTCTTTCGTTCTCCCAGTGCTCAGGCCTAATCCTCAGCGTGCCACAATTCCAACGAGCCCAAACTCATCTGGAGACGACCAGAATCTCTAGATTCCAAACCTCCTCCCCCTGCTATGATTTCTTCTTCAACGTAAGGAAAAGGCCAACCGACCACCGTCTCACACATTCAAAAATGCAGAGTTATCTCCTCGATCATTCGCTCACCTAGAGATTGCATAGGAAGCATCGTCTTGGAGTCCTCTTTCTAATGCACCGGTGCTCGATCGGATCCGGCATCAAAGTTGGCTAGAATCCGGTGACTTTCGCTTGCCTATTGGCAGCCTTTGCTGTAGCTCAGTCCTTCGCAAGGAACAACCCGAGAGTTACTGCTTCCAAGTTTGAAAAATCGGCATTCATTCTACAAACCCCCTTTCATTGAGAAATAGGACATGCAGCATCGCCTAGGAGTCCCGCTTCCAACGCACCAGTGCTCAGGCGGAGCTAATGTCGGAGCCAGCCGGAATCGAAGCTTTTCTTGTCCCTTGTTTTTAAGACTGCAGACCCTGTTGCAGCAAAACGTATCTCTGTTTAGAGGGCCATCACTTCGGGGTCTGGTGTCAAAGATCCAAAAGAGTGGGCTCATCATCTTCCTTACTTTCTAACGATTCCAACATACCATAGCACAAGGAAATCCAAGCAGAAATCCAAAATCTATAGAGGTGAAGCTAACCTTGTCCTTCGAGATAGGTAGGGCCACCAAACTTTTGACTGTTAATTTCAAAAATTCGGCGTTGGCTCCACCAACATCCTCTCGCCGTAAAATCAGATGTGTAGCATCGTCTGGGAGTTGTACTTCTATTGCACCAGAGCTCGACCGGAGAAGTGGCCAGAGTAGGATGGAACAACAGGTTTTCCAACGGCTTGTTTCTAAGACTGTTGTTCCCGCAATAGCAGAATATAGCCCTGCTCAAAGGGCCATATCTTCCGATCACTGACATCTGCGCAATTCCAGTGAGCCATAAATCATCAAGCCAATCGGAGCCGCTATCACAAATCTGTAGAGTGGCCAAGTTGTCCCATCCTTCAACAGGCCCCTAATGCAGAACTTGCGATAGCCACGAACAATCACTATTACACAACCATTGCTGCTCTTCCCACCCTCGGCTTCACTCTTTCACTGGATCCTCATCGTATTCAACAAGCCGAGGCACAACCATATCCGAGTTCTGTGGAGGAAAATCCAGCCCTCGAAAGTCAACTCTGTTCCACAATTGTAACAGTCGCAACAGGAAGATGAGGGGCGCTCACGAGGTGTGCACGGTCATCTACATCGGCAGATCAACCCCGCTAGACAATTCGAGGTGACGTTGTAAGGCTAGGGTTTTGTCTGGCCGGGCATTACTCTATATCAAGGAATTAACCTCCCTTGTAAGAATGGTAATAGGATTCTGGTAGTCGTCATCCGAAGGTGATCCAAGGTGGTAGCATCTGCTCAGCAAGCCTCGGCAGCACCTCGGCCATGTGGGTCACAACAGGTGGTGGTATCAGAGCCACCTCGAAATACATCCATTTACAGCAGTTCAGTGCCCACTTATTCAAATACAGTCTGCGGAAGTGATCTCAGTATTGTCTGAGGTTACAAACCTCGGTTTGGTCTGAGATTTCTCATATGGTCTCATAACTATTGAAGAAAACTAGCATGGTGGTTTCCTGTGTCAATACGATCTGAAAATCTTTGCATTTTCCTAAAGTATCCAACTGACTAGTGCAGCAAACAAAGTAAACTGGTGCGTTGGCCATAGCAAAAAAAAAATGGCGAGCAGTTACAAAAAGGAGCTGGACGAAAATAAGGCGCTACTGATCCAATGAAAAAAGGCGGTCAATCCAAGCTGGGATGATCACCCTTGGGAGCATGAGCAACCGCAAGAGTGGAGCTCCTTAGAGTACCAACCGAAGAAGAGAGAAGCTGCATTCAACAAACAACAGAGGTGAACGCAAGACAGGCCGATTTCAACAGACTAAAGAAAAGCTGCCCCATTCGGTGTACGACTTCTGCGGTTGGCGAGATGAGTCTGATACTCTCTTTGAAGGCAGACATAGTGCTGACGAGGAATTGAGTACCATACACGAACACCCAGTGGCTGAGTCCTACAATGGCTGGGACCAACCCGGGGAAGGCCAAAGTCGCCCTGAGCCGTTCGCTAATGAGTATGAGCTAGAAAGCTCTCGGACCTGGGAGGAACCTGAAATTGACAAAGCATGTTATAGACAGAGTGAAATTACCGGCTATAGAAACATGTGTTACTGTCCCCATGAAAAAGGCTTTCCTTATCCTCCAGCAAACCACAGGTCTGGGTCAACCCACAACAGAGGAGAACCCTGGCTGAACGAAGGCCACAGCCACACTAACTCTACAAACTATGGCAAAGAAGGCTGAAGCGCAGCATATGATCATGGCAGGGGGGATAAGATGCGCCCCAATATGCACCAAGAGTGGGCTAGCAGGCTGAAGTCGGCCAGCGCCACTTGGCTGTGTTTCCTACGATGGGCATAGGAGCTCTGCCCGACATGAGGGCAGGCACTGTGCTATTGAGGATTGGCAGTGCTCGGCCCAGGACATGAAGGTAGAGGTCACCTGCGACTATTGGCCGAACGAAGGTGCGGGACACAAGGCAGACACACGTAGGACTTCAACACTAGATGACTGTCGACAAGGAGGAATTTTTGTCTCGTTGGTACTCGAGCAGGGAGAGCTGGACCAACCAAGACCAAGCTGTTTGCCACGACCAACGTGGTGCAGCGACTGACCTTCGGGGGTCTTTCGGCAACGAAGGTCTGGCCCAGTCAAATATTGGTTGGCAGCATGAAGCTACACTGACACCGCAGATTCCACCTTCTGCGGCCAGAATGCATGGGAGAGGCGTGCGGTGGAAAGCCATGACAAGGAGTAGCAGGGTGAGGTTTGGCAACCTAGACAACCCCTTGTCTATGCACCTTTCTTGGCTTGATCAGCCTCAAACAAGGCGCTCCCCTGCACGTGCTCTGCTGATGGAGGTGAGACCAAGGGGAAACTCTGGCCACACGACGAGGAGGACACCTCTAGTTCGTCCTTGATAACCAGATATATAGCATGGGCAAAGTTGTGTAATATCACTATGAGTCACCTTGAGGAGCAACTATGGGACTTATTGAACCAGACCACGGTGGCCAACGAGGGGGTCAAGCCCGCGCAATGCCCTCGGGGAGAGTACCTGGACTAGGAGGCTGAAATTCCCATGCAGCCAGCTTCAGAGAAAACTAAACCTTGGGCAGAATTTGAGGGTGGTGACGCAGTGGACTCTCTGACATGCTCAAAGCATGAAGTTTTCAGGACAAAGGAGGAGAACTGGACTCGCGCCTGGCAGGACACTGCCAAGGTTTTCGAATTGGAACGGGGAAAGAGAACCCAGGTTGGTCTTTTCAAGCAAAAAATGCAGTCGATGTTGCCCATGCTAGTCACAGCCAGCGACTGCATACCAACCGAGGAGGGCACTCTGCCACCAGTGGACCCAAGGATGGCCTCAACCAATCATTATGGCACTTGTCTCCTAAGGAGAGTCAAGTGTAGGTTCTGCGGCATTAGAGCTCTACCAGTTCAGCATGGTTGGGTGATGGTGTTGGACAGGGTAGCGCAGCAGCTTGTCGATCTTCCTTGCCATTCGTCGGAGAACCCCACCATCGTTTTCGTGATCACCGGTTATTGTTGATCATCACAGCTCGCTCGATGCCCTGTAGTCGTCATTTTCCAGCCGTTATGTGTTGCTGTTGCAGCTGAACACTTCGCCCGATCAGCGATAGTCAACCGTTGGTGCCGAGGCATACCTTCTTCGGCAAAAATCATCACAGCTGCCATCCGATCGCCTAAAAACTCCTGCAGTCCACTAGAATTTGAATCCTCGGGCGACAGGAGGTTCATGCCTTCACGTGCGCGCCCTTCTAGTCAAACTGATTCAATAAAACATTAATGCAGCTTATTGTGTCGTCTTATCCCAGGTCTCACCAAAAACTGGATGATACAGATTATAAGTCCGGTTTAGGACTAAGCCCGACCGATTACAACGATATAACCCAAAAAGGAAATGTTGGTCTGGGCTTTGGATTTATAGACTACCAAAACCTGGCCCATGGTACATGTTTCAGACCCATGTCTAGGAGGCTTGTGTCACCTAGTGTCCCACTGTCGTGCCTTGCCATGCACAAGGATGTGTCCCGCATGAAGAGATTCTGGTTGTGTCAACATGGTTTGGTTGTGTCCCGCATCACAAGAGGAAGGTGTCCCAGCCAGAATTGGTATTGAATGAGTTTCACTCAACCGAACAAGGCTAAGTTCTTCTTGGATGCACCTGGCCGAGTGCTGGGCCGACTTCGGCCATCCTGGCTGAAGTTGCTGAACACCCAAAGCCTATAGCTCACCCGTGGTTGGATGCTTGCATCAAACTGATGATCGTCCTGATGTCAGCCCAACGTTAACCTCCCTAGCAACCGAGAGGCGCCATGCCTCTGTGCATCGGCATTATCGTCGCTGCCTCGCCATCCTAGCAGGCCAAGGGTAAGGTCGCATCAGATGCGCCCCTCTTAAAATGGAGCCTACCCTCAGGCTCCTTGGAGCCTCTCCTGTCACCGTGATGGCGAGGCGCTTCTTCAAGTAGTGTTTCCTTACACTGGGGTTCCAAGGAAGACGAAGTTGTTTCACAGCCATAGTGTTTTAGTTTTCTGCAATCTTGCCCTTGCTGGGGCTGCGATGTTCCTCCGGATGCTACCAAAAATGAATTTTGTTGGATTCTGTTTGGGTTTGGGGCAGCTTCGTTTGTGCTTTACGGAACCTACTCCCTCCGACTGTGTCCTCTTTTGGCAGAATTTTGGGAGGAGGAAGACTGAACATTGGCATTCCTCCATCTTTTTCCAGCTCGTGCCCCATGCTGGCCATCTTCAGTCGATTGTCTTGGGTGGGATTGAGCCACCTGGTACGACGCCCAAGGATGGTGCAACCATTTCCCTTGGTGTGCTGGTTTGAGAAGGAGTACTTTGCTGCTCGGGTGGAGGGTAGGGAATCTAGCTCAACCAAATTTTTGTCACAGCTCAGGTAGTCCCCCGCTGTCGCAGCTGTCCTTGCTAGTCCAAGGCGTTAGGCCATCGATGTCCCCTTTGCTATTCACATGCCTGTTCTACCCTTTACTATTTCACCTTGGGAATGGAGGTGTTGATCTTCTCTACGCTGTTGTGGAGAAGAGCATATCAGTCTGGGTTTGGCCCATTGGAATTGAACCTATTGCAGCATGCCCTTCACAATGATGCCTTCTAGTGGCAGATCTTCACATGGAGGGAAAGTGTTTGGCGGTGTGATTTTCTTTACAGCATCCTGTGGCTTGGGTGACACCATGCAGATCTTCTTTTGGCAATTTTGCCAAAGGTGCAGCCACCCTAGATTGTGGCTACGAATGTACCAACCACCCCCCTTAGGCTGCTGCTCCATGCTTCTGAGGGAGGGCACTGTTACAGGGTCTGTGTGTGTAGGAGGTTGATCCCACGCTGAGCACCTTCGTAGCCCATGATACACTCCAGTGGATCCAGTAGAATTTGGTGGCTGGATATGTTGAAATCTAAACTATTTCTCTTCCCCTTACTTGACCCGAATTGATGTAGTTTGTTAAGTTGTGGGCTAGTCGTCCTCTTTGGTAGCTCAGTAGTCTTGGCCCATCTGTTCGCCTCACACCGGTTGCCCCCTTACCTTGGTCTGAGGGGTTCTCTCAAAACTCAAGGTGTTCATGATGGGGCCGTTGGTTCACGGTCACTCTTTCACCCTCCTCCTCAACGATCCTATTGATTCTTTCAAGGAAGTCGAAGAAATCTTTGCTTAGTCGCTTTAGCCGAGGGCTGTCAAGTGTCAAGTTCAATGCCTGGTCCCCATCCAACAAAAATAAATAGGCTTGCATGGAGCTGCGACCCTGCACCTAATTTTCCCAATGTCTGTAGGCAGCGCAGAAGGGCCCTCTTGTGTTGACCCCCATTCAAGCCACCTGCTGACTCAAGATGGCTTGAGCAGACCACCGCATGGCAATTTCAGCCTCTTGGTCCGTGTACTCTCCCTAGGGGCATTGTGCAGGCTTGACCCCCCACTACACATTGGCCACCATCATCCGGTTCAACAAGGTGTCTTTTCTTTGACCTATTATTCCATGTCGATGGCACTATCTTCAATTTCTCCGATGCAGAATCTGCAACCCACAATAAGCAAAACGGAAAAAGATTACAGAAAACCGGTTTTCGCAATCATCGTTCTCCCAAGTGGCACATGTACAACTTGGAATACAAACCTGCTGCTCTGATGCATTTGATTCCCAAAAGATGATAGCTGAAAAATGACTTTCTAGTGGTGGCTAGATAAACAAGAAGAAACATAAATACACAGCTGATAGCATACTTATCAAGATTTGCATCTTTTGGCACAAGACCTAGATTTGCTTGCACTACACTTTCCTTTTCCATAGCACTTTTCCATAGCACAGTTTTTGAGAACATGATTTTGTCTAATGATAAAAAGAGAAAAAAGAATAGCAATAATAAACATATATCAAATGCTCTTGAGATATTTAAACAACAAAAGTCACACTCGTTCAAAAGAAACGTCAATGAGCTCACCTGCTTTAAGGTCCTGGGACCTTAAGAAAGGCTTCAAAAAAATTTTGAAGCAGGACACAAGAAAAAAATTCAATAAAATAGCATAAAAGAAAGACAGAAGAAATAAGAAACAGTCAATGACGAACGAAAATTGTTGTCAATAAAAAAAGAAGTGATGCTAAAATTTATTCCTAAATCTAATCAATCAGCAAGAGATTCAAAGGATTAGCTGAAACAAACAGGAATCATTTGCAAATGAGAGAAAGTTAAAAATTGTATCATTTATGTTACAAAGGTAAAAGAGAAAAAATAAAAAATTCAGAATATTGAAAATAATTAAAAATAAAAAGGACATGTGCCCTTACTGAATTGGATCTATATTGATTCAAAGTGTGTGACGCTTGTTTTATTTTTCAGGTCGGGTCGGATCGGGTCCAGATCCAGACCCGAGCTGCACTCGTGGTAAGGAGCCCGTCGCGCGAGGGAGTTCCCCTCCCTGACTTCTTCAGCGTCTTCTTCTTCCCCTTCTTCGTCTCTTTGTCTGCTACGACCGCAGCACGGTGAAGAACGAGGCGTTGGGTTGAGCAGCGGCCACAGCAAGGGCAGTGGCAACGGCGGCAGCACGTGGGTAAGCTCCCTCTCTCGCCCTCTCTGTCTGCCTCTTCCCTTCTCTCCTGCGCATTCTTCCCTCTCTGCAGTGCTCTCTCCTTCCACGCACGTTGTCCCTCTCCTCCTTGCTCGAGCTCTCATTCCCCTCCTTCTCTCGCCTCCTCCTCCCTTCTCTCTCGCCTTTTCCTCCTTCCTCTTCCTTCTTCTCCTCCTCCATCCTGTGCAGACACTTCCCTCACCGTCTGAACCCTCTATCTCCGACCGTCTCTCCCTTCTCTATCTGCCCTACCCTCTCTGCCCGTCTCTCCACTCCGTCTGAACTCCCTTTGGTCAATTTTTGACTCGTTTAGGGCTTTTTGGTCAATATGCAGCTTGGGGACGCATTTGTTTCCGCACATAGCAGCGGGGTAAAGGCGTTGGCGGTGGTGGCATTGAGGGATTCTAGCCATTTGGGGGCCTTTCGAACCCTTGAGGTGGCTGCCTAGACCATTGCAGCAGTCTAGGGTCGTGATTTGGGGTGAGCAAGGCGTAATTGAGCCCATTTTATTTTATATTTTCCTTTGGAGCATGTATAATTCTTGTTGAAGCATGCTATAATTTAGAATTGGTGTTTTGGGGATGCATGTTAGCGATTGTGCTTTTTGGGGAAAGTGTAGGATTATGTTGGAGAAGCGTTGATTCATGTATTTATTGATCTCTTAGACTCGAGGTGTTGATTTTTGAAGCAATAGGGAAGCATGGTAGAAATTGTGATGTTGTGGAGAAGATTTAGAACCGTCTTTTTTAGCACGTGGCTCACGCTTTTGCGAGCGGGCTTATCTTGGAGTTATTTGGGGAAAGTGTACCGAAGTTAGATGTGACAATGGGGTTGATGCCTAGACAATAGAAACTATTTAAGAATGTGTTAAGGATGGACTGAATGAAGCATTGAGTTTTGGGGTCTCGTGCCAATGTCTAGAAGTTAGGAGGAGGCCTATTGGAGGGCCTGTATGTCGACACTACTCATCAACACCCTCTTGAGGCGATGATATGTGCCTCAATGATTTTGTTTTAACTTGGTTTGGATTGAAAAACTAATTAGTAGAGATCTTACCTTTTTTCTATGTCTACAGGTACACCGGGCACGTCCCGTAGACCTTGAGCGACCAGATTTGAAGCTCGAGGCATTTTGGAGAGTTTTCTGGATGCATGACAGGTATGGCAGCATTCCAGGCAAATCCTTGCCTAGGGCACTGTGTGAATGTGTGTTCTTATGATCGTGGGATCCTAGGATTGTGATGTGATTGATTAATTGATTGTTTGGTGAATGAATGTGTGTATGCATGCAAATGGTTTGATATCTGATATGATGTATTTTGAAAAGCTATTAGAAGTTTGTCTTGAAATATCACGCATTTGCATGTGCATGCTAGAATTGATAACTGCTTAGGACAGATGAGGTTGGGTATCGAGTCGAGTGTCTCCTCGACCCCAATTGTGCATTAGAAAGCATCCTAGAATGGTAACTGCATAGGACAACTACGAGCCCATCATAGATCGAGACTACTCTCTGTGGTTTGGCTAAGTTTTTCAAAGATGTAATTAGTGTGATAATGAATGTAAATGTTGTGTTTGTTGCATACACATTACTGTGGGCAATGATACAAATGATTGAACAGAGGGTAGTTGTACCCATAATGTTGAGACAGTTAGCCAAAACTGTTGTTGTTATGTATAGCCCTCGTGTGGAGGCAATTGGAGGTGTGAGTTCACTCGTGAAGTGAACCAACCTCATGAGCTAGCCAGTTAATTGTGTTTGTGCAAGGATAATTGTAAGAATGAAAGAATAAGAGATGAGAGGCCAGTGGGATGTAGCTATGTGTTTGGGAGTTGTACCGCCTTCGCCACTGGTCTCGCCTGTTCGGAGCGCAGGAGGTGCAAGGCCCCAGGGTACTGTTGTGTGACGTGCTTGGAGCGTGGGCTCCTGCCTTCCCAACCTAGGTGTCCAAGGGAGGGCTAAGTATCTCTCCATGGAATTCACACATCCATGGATGAGTGCTCTACCGCTGCAGTAAATGGATGGATCCATACTGTTCTGGGCCACCATGGGGTTGTCTCTCGACTGTAGGCCACTCGCGGTGTGCACGTGCCTGTGTTTGCACCCCACAGAAACTGTCAATTCACTAATATTGATAAAAATAAAATGTATGTGAATAAACTGTACGGGATTGATGTGCATGTGATTGTTGTGCTTATGAATGCAAGTAACATGTTTAAGCATGCCTTGCATGTGATCTGAAATTGTGTGACTGTGGCGATTGAGTGGCCTTTGCATGTCGTGCCCTGACATGACATGATGACAGACTGTTCTGATGTTTGCTCGTATAATTGAGCCCTACCTAAGAAGGTTTAGACTTGTCCTGGCTTGTTGTCATACTGCGAAGGCTAAGCCTTCAGTTGTTTCCTTTTTCAGGTTTCGGCAGACCTGGGGTAACAGGTTGAGCAGATGGCTTCACTCACGTTCTAGTGGAAAGGTTTTGGGTCAATTGTAGCGTCAGAGCGTCTTGTTTTGGTTTTATTGATGCCTTATTTTTGTTAGGTATCAATGTTGTGAGTTGGACATTTTTGTCATTGTACAGATGAACTGAAATTCTTATTTAATGGAAAGCTTGCCCATTGTTTTGCATTGCTTGGCTCATCTCTTTTGAAATTGTTGTGTAGTCGCACCTCGGTGCTTGATGTTTAAAAAAAATGTTTGAGTGTCAAAAGGTCAGAGTGTGACAAAGTGGGTTGATTTGGATCCATCGATTTCAGTACCATGAAATAAAGTACAATTCCAGCCAGGGTCATTCTTGAATGGCTCAAAATCATGTCAAATTGCTGAATAAATGTGATAACAACAATAATAGTAGCAATAGCTATTAATGAAGAAACCACTTAAATCAAACAAAACCAAATTGTTCTTAGCTCACTAACAAATCACAGTATTATCATGTCAGAGAGGCATTGTGATCACCACAACACCAATATATTGCTAGAATGCTGGATGCACATCATGTACTTAATAGGCAGCCAAGTTGGAGAAGAGAAAAACCAAGTTAGAACGAGACTGTCATAAGTTAATGTGGGAAATACACAATAACATAATGGAGAATGCAGACAAGAAGGAAATGAATTTCCAAATTTACATGAATCGTTGAACATGTCCTGCCTGCAAGATACACCCACAATGATTTCATTTGAAAGCAGAGACTAGAGATTAAATAAGTAACTAGTTTGGGAAAAAAAGAAATTAACATAACACTAGAAGAAAAAACAGTTCTTTATGACCAACTTAAGCATAAAATGCTTATTCATGTGCATATATTTCTAATAGAAGCACTAAATTAGCATGTGCTAGAGGAATAAGTAAACAGCATGGAAAGCAGCACTTTCAACATATGGAAAAATGTTAGTGGAAGACAACCTGCTACAACACAAGGTTATGTTGTAATCAGAAATCTAGTAATAAGTTATCACAACCCATCATACAACAAACATAAAGAAGACAAAATGAAATGGCATGCCTAAGAGTGGATCATTGGAAAAACACATGCCATTCACTTTGATGAAACCTAAAACCAATACTCTGCCCCATACCACATCCTATCATCCATGTCAATAGAGGCATGCTTCAAGAATCTTGACCTCTTGTAGCCCAAGAACCAAATCAGGCCAAAACAAACATCAAACATATTGCTCTTGTGCCTTCAATCAGAAAAAGTGGCTACGAAAGGAAAGACCATTCACTGCAAAGGTATGAAGTATGGACTACATACATCTCTTTGATCTCTCTATCACAAGAAACCAATCTCAACACAACAGCGACTGAAACTGAATGGAGGAGGCGTATGCTGGAAACAGGCCATTGGTGATTGAGGAGGTGGATGTATCACCTTCTTAGCCATGGGAGGTCAGAATGAAGATCATATGCTGCACCGACATCCCCTTCCCAACTCTGCCTATAACAATCTTTTCCTTCCCCCTTCCCATCTCTGGGATATTTAACCCTATGATGCACTTGTCATGCACAGAAGTGCTAAGGAAAATAGAGGGACGAAGAATGAAGAAGTCAAACTCATCTCAATCCAACTTTTAAACAAATTCGACCATCTCCAAGCTTCCAAACAGTGGGAGCCTAAAAGTTAAAAATGCATCACTAAAAACACTCAGAATTAATGCTACGAATATGATGGAACCAAGCTGGTTGGTGGATATTGCAGGTGGTGACTGACTTGATGGGAATGGGTGCAGACTATTGCGTCCAGTGTGTGGGCCTTGCCTTCCTCATGTCGATGCCTATAGAAAGTTGTCGTGTGCTACTCTTTCTCTCTCGCTCGCTGACCTGTATAAAGACAAACAAGCTGAAATCAACAAGCATGTGACAAGCAACTGCACTACCCAGTGCTAATTTATCAACATGTAATCATCAGTTTTCGGAAGAATGGATGAGCGTGGTACTTACCATGCACAACCAAAGTAAACATGTTAGGCACGCCAGTAAAAAAAATTGCTGCATCGTGTAATCCAGAATCAGATCAGATGTTAGAATTTCTCAATAAGAGAAATTCTAGTTATTTGTTATATAAGAAATGGGTGCTATCATAAGTACATTGTTTAAATTAAAGCAAGTAATGTTTTCTCTTTCATCTGCAATACTTATAAGGTATTGAATAATTCATCATCTTTGAAGTAAAAATTGTTAATAACGGCTAAGCAAATTTTCTAATTGCACAACCAAGGCAAAACAGATTTTGGCCAGAAAAAAAAAAGATTTTTTGGTGTTTTTATTCTTATTTTTGACATGATCTTTGTGGATGATATATACTAGTCTATTTTCCCAAAAACTTATGCTTCACTATCTGTCGCATAGCTATGCTTTGCTTCACAAGCTTAGCGCAGCGCTTCACCTTGGCGCACTGGACAACATTGTATAATACTGTGAATTGCTGGCTAAAATTTGAAGTTCAACCAAATCAATGAAATTGGGCAACTGTCCAAAAAAATCTATGCACAGAAAGTGCATGGTAATACTAGTAAGACCTTGACAATAACTCAAATCCAAGCAAACAATTAAGTACTAAAAGAACATAAGAAATTTACCTCTCCAAATAATCAGGCTCTCTTCTCCTTTTCAATGGGTAGCAAGATCAAGGTTAGGCAGAACCCTTCCAAATTATACCAACATAGCAACACCCTGGATCACTGTGATAATCATACAACAGTTATCAATGATGACTTCCTCATAATAGATCTCTGGATACTTTTCTGCTACCCTCTCGGCAGCACTGCAACCAATGATAATGGAAAGCTAAGTGAGATCAAAGAAGAGAGAAATCATCATCTCGGAAATGGAAAGCAAATATAAATGTACCTTAAGAAAAAGTCCATCAGTCTTCCTCCTAATGTTGGCTTTGTGTATGAGAGAAACTTTTTTTCTTCCATGGGTTTTAGCATAGTGGAAAGCATATTCTCCAAATGTCAGCCTAGCTTGTCTGGTAATGATTTTGAGACTGTCAACAACTCCTCTAACAACCTGATTACACAGGCAAGAGGAAAAAATTAACTGAAAAGCTTGAAAGAGAGGGCAAGAGAAAAACAAGAGATTAGCATTGCTCACTGATGCTCCAGACTACTGTACTCTCCTTCCATGTTCTCATGAATTGCCACATTATCGGGTTTTGTAAGCAGTAAATCTGAATTAGATGGATAGCATGAATCAAGGATTTCAGTTAGTTTGATGGCCTGGAAATATGGAATCGGAAATATATTTCTGGAAATATATTTCTTGGAAAAAAGGAATGGGAAAAATATTTCTGATTCCCATTTTGATGTGTGTGTGATGACTGAGAAATATATTTGTAGAAATATATTTCTGTGTTTGATGATAAGGAAATATATTTCCACATTTTCAGAAAATTAATTCTTAGTTTGGTAATAAGGAAACATTTTTCCACATTTTCCACAAGAGGAAGATTGATATGGCATTGTAAGCAACACCCATTCCAAGCTCCATGCAACTTCATCTTCTGTCCTCCCATTTATTAATAGAAGTTGTCCTTTCGGATCTGCATTATCTAACTGACATAAGTTCTACCACCATTTGATAGCTTATGCATGACTAAGTAGTTTGTGATAGAAAGCGCAAGAAATAAGCAGGACCATGTCTAATAGAAACAACATCAGCAAGTTTATCAAAAGGAACCATACTATTAGATCTGGATGCTAGCAGTCTTCCTATTAGCTTTCTCATGTATCCCTACACCATTTGTGCAGGCCTTAGTCTCCACCAACAGCAGCACAAAACAAGATCAAGGGCGTCTTCTCTTCATCCACATACTGAAGATCTTGCATGAAGGAAGAAAAGAGAAGTAAGACCACATTATGATCACATCCACATACAGCTTGGACACAGAAGAAGTTTATGATCTTATATAGTAAAAGATTATTAATTTTCTTTACCAAAGTTATCAAATGCCAAAAAGAGAAAACATTTCAATTCTTTGTGACAATCTGCCTTGATGAGACAAAAGTGACCTGGGCTCATGAGAAAAGAGAAGAATGAAGCATGACTAACCAGGAGAAATTAGGTTGCAAGAGAGCGCTATCTGAATGGCTGCATTTTGTTTATCACCAATAAGCATCCAAAAGTTGATTCCAGCCTTCCGAAGCAGATCTATTGTTTCAGGAACACTTTCCTGCAATGGCATCCAAAAGAAAATGAAGACAATCTACTTTATGTCAAACCAAAAGGAAAGCTCTCACATGAAACAATACTCCCAGAGAAGGAAAAAGAGAAGCACCTGTCTTCTATTGCAGCAACTCCAAGAACCTCAAGACTGTGGTCAAAACATTGGCAAACTTCAGCACTTCTCCACTAAAGGGAATGATTTGCATGCATTGACAAACTTTACATCTTCATTATATGACTCAAATATGTCACCAAAGCCAGAGTTCAGTCGGAAAGAATCACTTGAACAGAAACCAAAAAGTAGAGAAAAATCAAGATCTCAAAAAATCAAAATCTCAAAACTAAACAGCTCACCTCCTAGTCAACTAGAGAAGCATTAGACTCTTTAAACAACAGAGACCATTCTCTATATTCATCTTCTGATAATTCTTGCCATGCCAAGCAAAGGGTTCGCAACACCAAAATCCGACCACCGAATCCAGAAAAACAACTAAACCCTAAATCTTCACCATTCATGTTCAAACACTAACCTTTCGACGAAGACCTTGCAGATCTGCTCACATAGGAACCATCGAGAGAGGAAGAGATGGAGGGCTTCTTTTATAACTTTGGTCCCAAAATTTCGAAATTTTTAGAGTGTCAAGTTCAATGCAAAACTTTGACCCAAAAACCATACAAAAGTCGGTTCCCAACCTCTGCAAAATCATTGGTGGAACTAGTAGTTTTGTGCAGTTTGAGGAAGATAAGAGTCCAATAAGTGGGAAGTCCAAATCGAACACAGCGAACAACCAGATATTAAGATAGACCAAAAAATGCACATTTACTACCTCAAATAGAAACAAGTCAAAAGGTTCTTCAAAAGTGTTGCTTACTAGTTTCCTTACAGAAGTTGAAAAATAAACAATTGCTAAAGTGTGAAGAAAAGGGCAACATTGTGTCCATTTAGATTTTTGACTTGTGCTCCAACTCTTCCAACTCCTCCACTGAAAGGATCCGCCCTCACATTTCTCCAAAAGTGCCTACGGCTGCAATGACCAACTTGAAAAAAAATGAGAACAAAGAAAAACAAGGGCATAAACCTAAAGCTTAGACCCACTCATGAGGAAGAACTCTAAGCTCAACTAATAAACAAATGATATACATGAATAACCAAAATCGTTACTTGAAATCTATGTTCTCTAAATTAACTGGACCTAAATATAAACAAATTTGAAAGACCGTGAAAGAAGCCTACACAACTCTGACTTAAGTTGTCATATCACACCCAAAATCCAAACTCAATTCTGGTAAAAGATAGACCAATTGAAAATTGTTTGGTTTCTGCAAGCAATCTAATTTATGCACATATATGTAACTTTCTCTAGCAAAAATTCTCTGTTTTCAACATCAACTTTGCAACGACTGGGTCAGACCAGACTCCCTACAATAAAATAAACTAAACCCAAGGGATAAGTCTTGGGAAGCAAAACAAATCAATCATCAAATGTTAAAGTCACCCAAACATCCATAGTTTTGGAATAGAATTCTGCATCAATCTCTGCAATTGTAGGAGATTTCTGGTGTAGAGGGTGTGGTTTAGAGTTCTCGGGCAATGTAAATGCATAACACTTGGCTTCCTACCAATTATGACAAGCTGACAAACAATAAACACAAACAACCAATGATAGGATTTGCCGATCTTTGTGCGAACTTTTGCAGATAGCATTAGTTTTTGTTTCAGCCAAAAATTTATGTAAACTCACTCAAATCAAATTGGATGCCACAATTTTGCAGGGAACTCAAGTCAAAACTGGATTGTGAAGTACAAGATCAAACTCTCGTGCAACAGGAATCGGCTTTTCCAAAACCACTATACATCCACAAGAACACTGATGAGTTGGGCTTTAAACTTTGACATCAGCTGCATGAATCAAAAGACACTGACTATGTAAAAAAAAAAAAAAAACTAATGATAAAAAAGTTAAAAGCTAACGACTCTTTCAAACCCTTTCCTAAGCAAACCTTAAAAGAGAAATCAACAAAAATACTACCTAGCCTTCACAAGAAAACAAACTGTGATGGGAACATGGAAAGGGGAAGATGAAAAATTCATTACACTCAGCATGAGTGGAATATGTTTGAGGGGTTTCATCTATTCTACGATGGACTACCGGTTTGGTAATAAAAAGGACAACATTTTTCAAAACCAGGGGGTTCCTCATATGCCCATAAAGTCAAGA
Organism: Nymphaea colorata; assembly: GCF_008831285.2. NCBI lineage: Eukaryota > Viridiplantae > Streptophyta > Magnoliopsida > Nymphaeales > Nymphaeaceae > Nymphaea > Nymphaea colorata. The sequence goes on from NC_045150.1 coordinate 3,889,591, forward strand.
AACATTACAAGAGATGTAAAGTATTTACTTTTAAATAGTTTATAAATAATCAATTTAAATAATAAGCCGAACGTGCTCGTGTTGTGCGAATGATATGCCTTTCATTTACCCTCAATACCGTACAAGCACCGAGATTCATTTCGCATAAATGTTGTTGAATGGGAAGCCTTTAAATTTCAAAAAATTGAACATAAAGTAATCATCCTCATCGTCTTAAGAAATCAAAAAGAAGAGCAGATATTGACCCAAGGATCGCACATCCATGAAAGATTGTCACATTTCAATTCCTTCGACTTCAGCCTTCATGCCATTTATCTCTTGACATGCACCTTTTTTGTTTTTCTTGGTTTTGCTTTTTTTTTTTTCTGCATTTGGCTTTTCGCCTTTTCATTTTTTCTTGCTTTTGATTTTCTTTTTCAGTCCGACCTTCACCTTTGATGGAATACCTCACCACCCCAAAGGCTACTATGAAGCTCAACCACTTTGGTGGTCAGGTGTAATTTTGTCACATATCAACCCGTTTCACTCTGCCTGTTTTCAACATGCCAAAAGTTCATAAGTCATTATCTTCGCGGTATAGACATAAACAACCTATATGCCCACCCAGTACTCTTGATTATTAAATTAGAGGAACAACTACTCAAGCCCCAAGCACATCTCTCAACTCTTATTTTGCTACCTGCCAATATTTTATAATGCATTATGGCTTCTCTCTTAGGGTATTTTCCTCCTAAACCCTTACAGACACTTGATCACTAAAGTCAAGAGCATCTCCTAGTATTGACTTTCTCAGCTTCATAGGATCTTTCCAAACTTCCTCTTCTAATGATTGGCAACAAAAAAAACTTGAAAGTTTCCTTTTACATGGGCAGGTAGTAAGAACAAAACGAAGGCATATCATTGCGTGATAAGACACTTTTAAAATGTTTTTAGGCACAATTAAAAATTTTCTCTTTCAAAAAAGCACTTGACATCAAATGGCATCACCTGGAATTAGGAACTCTCTTCTACCAAAAGAGGAGTTTTTATTAAACTAGACTGATTTGTTGGGTAGAAGAAGAACTTAGTTTGCTCTCCTATAGAAGTAGGTTAGATCAAACTATCCAATTCAAAAATCGAACTATCGAATTCAAAAATCAAATACAAATCATACATTCTACTCTGTCCCCACCAATCTAATCACTTCTTCCTTGCACCTTATGCTAAATAAATCAAGAATTCAAGCAAAAAAAATAAAATAGTTTATAAGAACATAAACATGTCCTAAAAAACGAAGAAGTGAACCTATATTTACTAAGTTGAACCCTTACCAACTATAAGATATAAAATTTCACTCAAAAAAAAAATGAAAACAACAAAGCAAACCTTTCCACCAATGTCTTGTGAGGTTAATGACTAAAGATCCAAAATTCCAAAAAAAATGAAGACTACTAAGTAATGTTGCAAATCCAACCTAATTAGTCCAACTGAAAACTAGTGGCTGTTTTACATATGCCAAAGATGTTTTAGATACAAAAAAAAAAACAAAAATTTTTGAAGGTCATTTTTATATTTAAAAACGATTTTTAATTTGGTGAAAATTCTATGAGAAACACAGGACAACGGCTACAATTCCTAGTCTACTTCAAAAGTGATCCTACAAATAAAAGTTCAATGTTCTCCAGTAAAAACAAATGATATTAGCACGTCAAAAAAGAGAAATAAACACTCAACTGAACAATCACACCCACACCGGTATATCCACACCAATGTAACATAAGTATCCATGCAACATGGTATATATTACTCATTCCATTCATACCAATAAATGAACATACATGTGCATCTTTTTGAAAGCACTCCTGAAAACTTGCAGCAAAAGAAATGCAGACTTGAAACCGATAACTTATTTTATGAGGCACAATTGGCTGATATGGCCTACATGCAGCTCAACTAAAGTAAAAAAAAAGCTGTGAAATGGACCAATTTTCCTTCCTACATACTTGCAACGACCTACCAACTTTGATTTTCAGGGAACAGGTTATTTTTTTTTGTAAATAACTGCACAAAGTGCGAACAGCATACTTGCAAAGTGCATCGTCCAGAGAGCAACTTGTATGTGTGAATCAAACATTTATAAGAAGACAACTGAATTACTTGAGAATCTTTTATTTTAAATAACATGCAGCTTCAATCCAGATACAACTTGTTGCAGCTCACGTTCCTAGAATGCTTTCTAAAGGTAGAATTCACATCTGCGCGTTAGTGTTTTGACTGCTTGCAGCTTGACACATGTTCATAGGTTTCAATTTACAAACAGAAAACATAGTTTACATTCTAGGTGGCGTTGTTCACACATCAAACTTTGTATATGCTTCTTTTCTCCAAAAATCAGTTCGGGTTGTATAGTTGATGTCTCCTGTGGTATTATCAAATAAAATTTTTTGTGAATTACATGCACTGGCATCAAGCCTTGCACACCTAACAAGCAGAAGTTTTTTTAAATGAAGGCAGAAAATATGGTCGCATCAGCAGCTTCTCAGCAAGGTGCTTCCAACCCCCCATAATCTCATTCAATCTCAACAAATTTTGTTATAAGCAGCACCACAGGGGGTGAGCAGGAGGTAAGAGGAGAGTGTAAAGGGTGTCAAGTAGAAGATGTCCATTAAGATCTCAAACCCTTCTTTTCAGCCCACTTCAACTCAAAAGAGGGATTCCACAACCCAAGTAGAAGGACATGATACATGTATCAATGGAATGAGGAAGAATGACTGCGTGAAAAGGGATTCCACAACCCCTTATTCCAGAAGAGTGGAAAGGTTGTCGACGGCAGCCATTGCCAGAACAAAGCATGAACAGCAGATTTACTTACATCCCTATTGCCAAATCATACATTTAAACCAAAAAAAAAAACCAAAGACGAAGCTATCATTTTATTCACACCAACCAGTAAAAGGGAACATCAAAAGAACACCCAAATCTACCCTCCCTACACAATATAAGCAAAGAGACAAAGGGTAAGGAAATAATTTGTCACATTTGAGAAAACAACATAAAATATACATTATTCAACAAAGTAACCCAACCATAGAAGGCTATGCCCGAAGTTGTAACAAGATATTCAGTAAAATACACCAACAGCAGTCAGTAAAGCATACCAACAATAAAAACAACACAAAGAGAAGAGGGCTGCCTTGTGCAACAGAAGATGCAGAAACAAAGGGAGTACTATGAGAAAGCAGGCACGCACGAGGAAGTAAACTAGTTTACCTTAGCTTTTTGCGATGGAGTAACACGGGCAACAAACAGCGGTTCTTGATAAAACAGCCAATTCAGCAAACGATGCATGTCTATGCTTGGGTAATCTCCAGAGCCCAACCATCAATTACAAAAGCAACATACTGGATGTAGAAAACACCAATTCTAACTCCTTTTAGAGAACTCAAAGCATCCACTGGCACTTTTAACTGGACAAAATTAAACCATTTTCTACTATGTGCCTAGTGACGATACATTAGCAGCCAAAGGATACTTCAAATTATTCGGATATCTATGAGTTACAGATAAGGTAGTGATACCCTGAGAGGGAGAAAAAAAAACTTGGTGAATTTGACAACATGAAAACAGATTTCTTGAAATGGCTCCTCACATTCATAAATTTTGTATTATACAATTTATGCAATTACTTGAGATATAAAATGACAAAGTTTGCACCTTAGGCTCTGAGGTGCTTATTCGCACTGTAAGCAACACACTTTCCAAGCTCCTTGCAATTTCATCTTCTGTCCTCCCATTTAATAACAGAAGTTGTCCTTTCTGCTCTACATGATCTAACTAACATAAGTTCTACTACCATTTGATAGCTTATGCATGACTAAGTAGTTTGTGATAGAAAGCGCAAGAAATAAGCAGGATCATGTCCAACAGAAACAACATCAGCAAGTTTATCAAAAGGAACCATACTATTAGATCTGGATGCTAGCAGTCTTCCTATTACGTTTCTCACGTATGCGTACACCATCTGTGCATGCCTGAGTCTCCACCAACAGCAGCACAAAACAAGATCAAGGGCGTCTTCCCTTCATCCACATACTGAAGATCTTGCATGAAGGAAGAAAAGAGAACTAAGACCACATTCTGATCACATCCACATACAGCTTGCACACAGAAGAAAGTTTATGATCTTATATATTAAAAGATTATTAATTTTCTTTACAATAGTTATCAAATGCCAAAAGGAGAAAACATTTCAGTTGTGACAATTTGCCTTGATGAGACAAAAGTGACTTGGGCTCATGAGAAAAGAGAAGAATGAAGCATGACTAACCAGGAGAAATTAGGTTGCAAGAGACCGCTATCTGAATGGCTGCATTTTGTTCATCTCCAGTAAGCATCCAAAAGTTGATTCCAGCCTTCCCAAGTAGATCGATTGTTCCAGGAACACTTTCGTACAATGGCATCCAAAAGAAAACGAAGACAATCTACTTAAGTCAAACCAAAAGGAAAGCTCTCACATCAAACAATACTCCCCATAGAAGGAAAAAGAGAATCACCTGCAGATGGTCTTCTATTTGTAGCAACTCCAAGTCTATTGCAGCAACTCCAAGAACCTCAAGACTGTGTTCCAAACATTGGCAAACTTCAGGCACTTCTCCACTAAAGGGAATGATTTGCATGCATTGACAAACTTTACATCTTCATTATACGACTTAAAGTAGAGAAAGAATCACTTGAACGAAAACCTGAACGTAGAGAAAAATCAAGATATCAAAAAATCAAGATCCCAAAACTAAACAGCTCACCTCCCTCCCAGTCAACTATAGAAGCATTAGCCTCCTTAAACAACCCAGACCATTCTCCATATTCATCTTCTGATAATTCTCACCATGCCAAGCAAAGGGTTCGCAACACCAAAAGCTGACCAGCGAATCCAGAAAAACAACAAAACCCTAAATCTTCACCATTCATGTTCAAACACTAACCTTTCGACGAAAACCTTGCAGATCTGCTCAAAGAGGAACAATCGAGAGAGGAAGAGACGGAGGGCTTCTTTTATAACTCCCGTTGAAAAATTCCAAAATTTTTATAGTGTCAAGTTCAATACCCAACTTTGACCCAAAAACCATACAAAAGCCGGTCCCTAACCTCTGCAAAATCACTGGTGGAACTAGCAATTTTGTGCAGTTTGAGGAAAATAAGAATCCAATAAGTTGAAAGTCCAAATCGAACACAGGGAACAAACGGATATTAAGATAGACAAAAAAAATGCACATTTACTACCTCAAATAGAAACAGGTCAAAAGGTTCTTTAAAAGTGATGCTTACTAGTTTAATTATAGAAGTTGAAAAATAAACAATTCCTAAAGTGTCAATTTAGATCTTTGACTTGTGCTCCAACTCCTCCACTGAAAGGATCCACCCTTACATTTCTCCCAAAATCCTAACTCAATGCACGAAAAAGATAGACTAATTGAAAATTGTTTGGTTTCTGCAAGCAATCTAATTTCTCTACCAAAAATTCTCTATTTTTGACATCAACTTTGCAACCACTGGGTCAGATCAGACTCCCTACAATAAAATAAACTAAACCCAAGGGATAAGTTTTGGGAAGCAAAAAAATCAATCAACAAATGCTAAAGTCACCTAAACATCCACAGTTTTGGAATAGAATTCTGCAGCAATCTTTGCAATTGTAGGAGATTTATGGTGTAGAGGGTGTGGTTTCGAGCTCTCGGGCAATGTACATGCATAACACTTGGCTTCCTACCAATTATGACAAGCTAACAAACAAAAAACACAAGCAAACAATGGCAAGATTTTGCCGGTCTTTGTGCGAACTTTTGCAGCCAGCATTAGTTTTTGTTTCAGCCAAAAATTTATGTAAACTCACTCAAATCAAATTGGACGCCACAACTTTGTTGGGAACTCAAGTAAAGACTTGATTTTGAAGTACAAGATCAAACTCTCATGCAACATGAATCGGCTTTCCAAAACCACTGTACATCCACAAGAACACTGTTGAGTTGGGCTTTAAACTTCGACATCAGCTGCATGAATCAAAGGACACTGACTATGTAAAAAAAAAAAAAAAAGCTATTGATAAAAAAAGTTAAAAGCTAACGACTCTTTCAAACCCTTTCCTATGCAAACCTTAAAAGAGAAATCAACAAAAATACTGCCTAGCCTTAACATGAAAACAAATTGTGATGGGAACATGGAAAGGAGAAGATGAAAAATTCATTACACTCAGCATAAGTGGAATATGTTTGAGGGGTTTCACCTATTCTATGAGGGACTACCAGTTTGGTAATAAAAAGGGCAACATTTTTCAAAACCAGGGAGTTCCTCATATGCCCATGAAGTCAGGAAACATTACAAGAGATGTCAAGTGATTTCTTTTAAATAGTTTATAAATCATCAATTTAAATCATAAGCAAAACATGCTCGTGTTGTGCAAATGATATGCCTTTCATTTACCCTCAATACCGTACAAGCATCGAGATTCATTTCACATCAATGTTGTTGAATCTCTAGAAGGGAAGCCTTTAAATTTCAAAAAAATGAATATAAAGTAATCATCCTCGACGTCTTAGGAAATAAAAAAGAAGAGTAGATATTGACCCAAGGATCGCACATCCATGAAAGATTGTTGCATTTCAATTCCTTCTAGATCAGCCTTCATGCCATTTATCTCTTGACAAACACCGTTTTTGTTTTTCTTGGTTTGCTTCTTTTGTTTTTCTACATTTGGCTTTTTGCCTTTTCATTTTTTTTTGCTTTTGATTTTCTTTTTCAGGCCGTCATTCACCTTTGAGGGAATACCTCACCACCCCAAAGGCTACTACGAAGCTCAACCGCTTTGGTGGTCAGGTGTAGTTTTGTCACATATCAACCTGTTTCACCTTGTGGGTTTTCAACATGCCAAAAGTTCATAAGTCATTATCTTTACGGCATAGACATAAATCACCTATATGCCCACCCGGTACTCTTGATTATTAACCCAGATGAACAACTACGCAAACCTCGAGCCCATCTCTCAACTCTTATTTTGTTACCTGCCAATATTTTATAAGGCATTATGGCTTCTATATTAGGATATTTTCCTGCTAAACCCTCACAGACACTTGATTGTTAGAGTCAATAACATCTCCTAGTCTTGACTTTCTCAGCTTCATAGGATTTTTCCAGATTTCCTCTTCTAGTGATTGACAACAAAAAAAACTTGAAAGTTTCCTTTTACTTCGGCAGGTAGTAAGAACAAAATGAAGGCACGTCATTGCATGATAAGACACTTTTAAAATGTTTTTAGGCACAATTAAAAATTTTATCTTTCAAAAAAATACTTGACATCAAATGGCATATCACTTGGAAGTAGGAACTCTCTTCTACCAAAAGAGGAGTTTTTATGAAACCAGACTGACTTTTTGGGTGGAAGAAGAACTTCATATGCTCTCCTATAAAAGTAGGGAAGATCAAACTATCCAATTCAAAACTTGAACTATCGAATTCAAAAATCAAATACAAATCATCTATTCTACTCTATCCCCACCAATTTAATTACTCCTTCCTTGCACCTTATGCTAAATAAATCAGGAATTCAAGCAAAAAAAATAAAACAGTTTATAAGAACATAAACACGTCCTAAAAAAGAAAAAGTGAACCTATATTTACTAAGTTGAACCCTTACCAACTATAACATATAAAATTTCTCTCAAAAAAAAAAGGAAAACAACAAAGCAAACCTTTCCACCAATGTCGTGTGAGGTTAATGACTAAAGGTCCAAAATTCTAAAAAAAATGAAGACTACTAAATAATGTTGCAAATCCAACCTAATTGGTCCAACTGAAAACTGGTGGCCGTTTTACTTATGCCAAAGAAGTTTTGGATACAAAGAAAAAAAAATTGAAGGTCGTTTTTATATTTAAAAATGATTTTTAATTTGGAGAAAATTCTATGAGAAACACAGGACAACAAAAGGGTTCGCAACACCAAAAGCCGACCACCGAATCCAGAAAAACAATAAAACCCTAAATCTTCACCATTCATATTCAAACACTAACCTTTCAACGAAAACCTTGCAGATCTGCTCACAGAGGAACAATCGAGAGAGGAAGAGACAGAGGGCTTCTTCTTCAGCAAGGGCAAGAGAGACGAGGAGGGGAGCAGGAGAGTGAGAGGGCGAGAGAGACGACGAGGGGAGAAGGAGACTCAGAGGGTGAGAGAGATAATGAGGGGAGATGGAGATTCTGAGGACGAGGGGAGAAGGAGACTCAAAGGGCGAGAAAGATGACGAGAAGCACGCCAGAGGAGGCGACCAAGGGAGGCAGCTGCGGGCTTGCGGCAGGAGGGAGAGGGAGGCGATGCGTGGGTGCCCTAACAGTCTGAAAAAAAAAACTGGAATATGTTTCCACCTCTCGCAGTGGAAACAAATTTCCAGAAAAATATTTCCGTAAACGTGTTTAACTGTCAAAAATGTAATTCCATGTTTGATGGAATGCGAAAAATTATAAAAGTTTGAATTTTATATCCTCTCTGCTACAGGATATTTCCAGGCCATCAAACGGCCCCTAAAAGCAATAGAAGAGGCAAACCATATTAAGTGCATAGTTCAAACACTTTTGAAAAGGTAATCCGAAACAAAAAAATTGAACATGCCTCACAGTAACAGAACCTATTCTGATGCCCATAATTTAGAATGATAAGAGAAGGAATAAGCACCAAATCCTTGTCCATCATGGACATGAAAAACCAATACAACTGCAAGGAGTTCAAAGGCTGGCTGTCAAGCCGAGTTACTACAGTGAAAAATCAAAATCCTGTAGTGTTCAAGCCTTAACTTGTACAAATTTTTGAAATTTTGTAGCTTTTCAGTCAAATCAACTGCACCGCTAATAATTGTTGCATTATCTTTTTCCTACTTGAAACTTTTGCTAATGCAGCTTAGCTTGGTGCAAAGTCTATGATACAGGACAATTCCAAACTGACATGAAGAACTTATTTGGCTGCAACATTTGTTCAGATTTTTTTTAGTAGAATAGAAGTACAAAATAAATGTGTGTAAGCCACATAAATATACATCATCCACAAAAATCCATGTCTGTGCATGTGTATGTGTTTTCGAGGAAAGAGATGTTCACATCTTCAATATTACATTTCCCTTTTTGTATCAATTTTTACTCCAAAAATTTGGATCCAACTTTGTAAGAAGGTGATTTATCTAGTGAACCCCAAAAAATCAAGTCCAGGTTGTTGCCATTTTGATGCCTAAAAAGTGAGAAATGCTTGAAATTAACCTTCCTTCAACATTTAACACTTGACATCAACAACAAACAGCGAATTAACATTTCCCACCTAGGCGCTATTTTAAGAAAACCTACACTGAAAATTTCAGGCTTTCAGCAGAATGTCAGATAATATAAATCTAGTGCATCTTATTACCCCGCAGCAGCATTGAAGGGAAAAATCAATCTTTGGCTTCCGAAATGATCATCCAGCGGAAACCGGTTTGGGTCTAGGACTACCGGATCGTACATAATCAGATTTGAAATTAACAGTTCAGGATCCACATAATCCGTGTTATATTTTTCTATGTGATGGTTCCAACTTCCACCATAAGTACTTATCTTTCTGTTTGAATGCAAAGCTATAACAGGATATGAAGCTGAGAAATTGATTGGGTTGGATATCAAATCCAAACTTTAGTCTCTAGGCAGGTTTGCTTCGAAGGGCTTGTTTGATTGGAATCGATTAAGTTGGAATGACAGTGCAAGCATCGTCTTGCCGGTATGATCATGGATTCACGTCCACCTCAAAGAAACATAGTGTATATGACAATGGATGGATGGCTTGAGACTTGATGTCCTTGGTAATTGACTGTCTTGAACTATTCGTCTGTGGATCAATTGGCCAAGCAAACAAACACCCGGATAACTTGTTCGAAATGGTGCCCGTCTCATACACGTAAGAAACCAAACAAACATGCGACTATTTTAGTCACTACTTTTTGGAACCGCCCAAAAAGATTAAGTTTGTCAGAAGGTGAAACGAGTGCGAGCTGATCTTCAATTGTCTCAGAACACCTACATCTCAGCATTCAAGTATGCACTTTGATATATTTCAGCGGCGAAGAAAATGATTTGAGATGACCGCTTCTTTTTTGTCCTTTTCCCATTCAAACATGACAGAGGATAAATGTTTCAGTTTCTTTCGCTTACGAAAGATTACTATGCATAACTAGCGAGAGCAAACAAACACCCGGATAACTTGTTCGGAATGGTGCCCGTCTCATACACGTAAGACACCAAACAAACATGCGACTATTTTAGTCACTACTTTTTGGAACCGCCCAAAAAGATTAAGTTTGTCAGAAGGTGAAACGAGTGCGAGCTGATCTTCAATTGTCTCAGAACACCTACATCTCAGCATTCAAATATGCACTTTGATATATTTCAGCGGCGAAGAAAATGATTTGAGATGACCGCTTCTTTTTTGTCCTTTTCCCATTCAAACATGGCAAAGGATAAAAGTTTCAGTTTCTTTCACTTACTTACGAAAGATTACTATGCATAACTAGCGAGCTGCTGATCAATGAACTCTTTTTAAGGAGCACATTAGCTTATCCTTCATATTCAGCTTCGCAGCTTTGCTGAAACTCATTTTGTAAATGATCTTAACAACCCCAACAACTCTTTCAATCTCTCTTCATCGACATTTTCTGAGATATTGTGAACACAAAAGTTTCAGCCTTTATTGCATATATCTAGCATAATTAGAGTCAAGCTGCTCACAAGGTCAGATGGCTATGTAAAAACAGAGGTTTTTGCACCCTGAAAGTATCAGGTCCAACACCATAACGAAGTTAATTAAGCTCTTCATGGTATTCAATTCACCTGCTCATAAATACCGTCAACATATTCTTAAGACCATTAAATATTTTATTTTTATTGTATGAAAACGACATACGCAAAAACTTGGAGTATGAAGGAGTTGTTCTATATTTTGAAACAGTGAAAGAGAGATCTAGAGAGGGAGAGTAGAGCAGAACACATGCATTACAAATACCGCCATTGCCAAGATAACACAATTGTATAATACTCCAAACATTGCAGCCCAATTGATTGAAATCATCCTTGAAGCTTCCCGCAGTCAAACATGGAGGTCTGCAGTCTTACCCAAGAAAGAATCCCAACCAGCATCCTATTCCTCAATAAGATGATCGCCGTGCCACCACTCTGTTGCAGCCTCCCCACCCAGTAGGCCGCCAAAATGAGTCTGAACCATCTTCACCTCCTCTACTGCACATACTTCTCCAATCCTTCTTTCACTCTTTGGTCTCTCTGTTCTTCATTCCCCTTTATCCCTAGGAGGCTTCTCCCAAGCACCTGACAAGCACAACAGCATTCTCCAGAGCACAGCATCCACCCTGACCAATGTCAGGAGTCATTGGTTGCATGGCATCCCCAGTCACAGTCACCTTTCCCATGCAGACCTCATGACCCCACAACATCATCCATGGCGACCTGTACCTCAGAGATGAACACATTATGGAGTTCAGGTCGGTGTGCTCTACGACACTCACTGCTTCCAGTGCCCTCTCTATTTCACTTAAAACAATTTCTCTCAACTTCAGCGGGGTCGTCTTTTGTTGTCGCATCATCTACAACCGATGAGGAAAACAATGAAACTTCAGTTTGTGCAATTTTTCTTTTTGAAAACAGAATATCGCTTCACATTATACTGCATGGAATGCCTAAATCATTAATGCCAACTGGATTAATAATCTCTCCCAGTCTAAGCCAACACTCAACAATATTGCATTATTGTATATAATTGACAAAAGAGACATAAACTTCATGAGCTCTAAATATTTATTCTTAATTATATCCACATCAGATTCCATGCCTCAACATGACTACAAGTACATGCTGTCTAAACCTTAATTTCTTGCATAAAACTATTAAATTACCCAGCAAAAGATTTGATTTTGCTGAATTAGTTTGCAAAGTTTGATTACATATAGCTTTCGCATGCTGAATTGTTGTTTAAGATATGCTAAAATCCAGCCATCATGGAGCAGCATAGAGATGAAACCAGGACACTTTTCCATTATTATATTCAATCAAGGCGCACCAACACATTTTGTTTAAACCGCTTTTCATTGCTCATCAAACTGAAGTTCATGATGAAAGGGCATAAGGAAGTCCTCCAGAATGAAAGAAAGGCATCACTTACTGGGCAAGTTTCTTTCCTTACTTCTACCACCTATAAACGGATACAAGCACTATTGTCAATCAGAAGCATGAAATGCTCAATCATTACAACTAGACAACTATGAATTAGGAGACATACACATATACCCACATTTGCACGACCATGTATTTTATTAGTTATTCATGCTATACTGCATGTCCATTTGTACATTATTTTTATATTTGTATTTGCATTCCCATCTTTCCAGCAACTACATGCTAGTTAATGACGAACCTTCAGACAAAGCAAATGTAGGACCCAGGAAACAAAGAATAACCTTCTTTTATTTTATAACAGATCTTGAAGTTAGATATGTGGTTTTTTCAAATCTTGCTAGATCACAGTACGACTTAATCCATGCACTGCCATCTAAACACTTTATTTCAATGGTAAGCATATTAGATGCATTAACCCATTAGCTTGTCTACCTTTGTCCATAAAATTATTTCTAACATTATAGGACGGGAGCGATTTTTGGAGAGTATTCCTTAAATCCAATGCTTATGACCATGCAGATTCACTTAAACAACATTAGGTCAAGGAATTTCCAGAATTACTTGACCCCAGGATCTTACTTCAGTTGCTTGAATAAGTCGTCTCCATCATAGTCAACCCATCTTCTTACTTCATCAATCCTTTCTTAAAACATACACATATCTTTTCTTCCTTTCAATCACTCGACTCATACAACATGCTGGTTCACTCCTATTTGCAGCATGAATCAAGATGTTAATCTTGCCTTACAGCTGATGGACATCTTCGACATAAAAATCAAGCTGGCGGCAGAAATATAACTTTAAGCGAACATTCAACATTGCCAAATAGAAAGATTTCTTGCTGAATCATCTAAAATGACCTTTATGCAGAAGCAAAACGTCCCAAAAACTAAGATCCTACAGGATATCACTTGTTGGACATGTTGCCATCTGGTGCCCTTTCAATGCTTCAAAGTCCAACTCATATCAGTTTTGATCCTTAGTACCATCCTGAACTCTTCAAGTCCACATATTGGCAGCACAAGAAGACCTATCGGGTAGAGAAGTGAAGAAAATAGAATTCCAATAAAAAAAATGTAAAATATAAAATAAAATCTTTTAAATATAAAATACATTTTTAATAATAGGATATATATTAGATAACAATAATAAAAATTTATTAAATTATAAAAAAAAACACTAGTCGGGCCAAATCGGGCCCCATCCGGCCTACCCGGGGCTGCCCGATATATTATTGGGCCAGCTTGGACCAGCTTTATATTTGTCTAGCGAGCGATCCGTGAAGGAACCATTGTGGCCACCCAAATACCTGCAACATGATACATGAGCCTTCTTTGAGGGACAACAAAGAATTATATAACAAATTCAGCAAATGGGCAAGAATGTTTCTTGCTCAATGGGGATTACTCTTTGTGGTAAAATCCCTTCAAAGGCTATAAGATTTCTCTTTGAAAACAAAGAGAGGGCTATCATTATTACTCTCTTTTGATTCTGAAAACTAAATCCTTTCTCACAAGAAAAATCCAAACTTCTTGTGCGTTCTAACCCTGAATTATTTGGCAATTATTTATTTTCTTTTGCCATCACCATGTAAAGCCTTCCATCTATCTTGACACAGCAGCCACTGGTCTGCTTGCTTCCACACTAAGGAACCCTTTAACAATCATCATGGTCTACCCTAGATGAAACAATGAAGAGACTTCCACTCAACCTTTTCATTTTCATTTTACAACAATAGTTTCGATTCGACCTTCCTCATCAAGTGTTTGAAGGACGAGTGCTAGCTTTATTATGGTCTCAAACAAATACTTCCCACAACTCTTGCAAACGCCTTGGACTGCCATTTCAGGCACCCAAAGTTTGGAGTTTAGGTGAATCGTTGACCATGTTGGTTCTCTTGATAGAGAGCGATCCCTAGCACTATTGGATCAGAAAACTTCAAGTCTTCAACTAAACTATCATGTGGGGTGCATTCAGGTGCCTCAAAAAATACAAGGTTCATTTAAAGAAAAAAAAAAAGAAATTTGCTTACTTGCTAGGAAGATTGCTATTGGTCTGAATTTGGTCTGAAGATTTTTTTAAATTGAAAGCATCAAAGATCAATGGAGATAGGACCTTTTTTTTTGCTAAGGGACACTTGAGTCACCAATCTGGGTCTAGTGACGATAATGCATGTGGCTAGATGTCATGTCCAACTTCATTTCAATGAAATTTTTGATAGGCTAGTGTGGGATGAAGCAAGTCCATTCAATATGTAATAAATTTTGTTATCCTAAATGTGCTTCATTTGCAGCCTTCTGACAAGGGTCTCGTTTCCTTCCTCTTCCACCCAAATAACTGAAGCAAAAATTTCCTGAATGAGGAGGTTAAAGGCACCTGAAGAGCATGATGGTTTCGGCAGAATGAGAGCACACAGTAAGCATAGCAGTTAAGCATTTGTTCAGAGGAGCACCACCAAACTGAGGAACACATCGGGATCTGCAGCCCAAGCACATCTTTTTCACGATTCAACACTTGGATTCAAGTTATGGTTGTCAATGCAAGATGAAGTAAGATAAAATGGAGGCGAACAGGTTGGTCATGACTTACAAAATAATGGTCCTGAAATGAATCAGAGTAACCCAGTGACTTGATGAACTGTCCAACTGTCTCATTGCGATCAAGGTCAAGGTTGTTCTCATGTTGCTCAAGGTACGTGCAAATGACAGTGCCTTCTTTGATTTAGTACCACTTCAACCAACCAATGCTTCTTATTGCTTTCATTCTTCTTGAGAGTTTTGTCATCTTCCTTATGGGATTAGCTTATATTCCACTTTCCACAATTGTCCTGCAGCTTGCTTTCTAGAACTCTTGAACTAGTTGGCTATGCAATTCACTTTAACAACAAAATTTGACTTAGTTGCTTGGTTTTCATTTTTCATAGTCTTTACTCAATTTTTTGATAAATAAAATCTGAAAAAGTCCACGGTTCTACTGGTTGTGTCATGTTCGGATATAGTCATTGGGAGAAATTGTTTTTGAGGTTTGCTGTTCTGTTTTGGTGGTCATCATTTATTTGCTTGTCTATTAGCGAGTTGCAAAAATAGCTCTTAGGTGAACATTGTTCATCTTGTTGGCTAGGAACTACCTTGGTTTGTGGGGTCTGCTGACATGTGGTCTTCCACTGCATGTTATCATGATTCGGACACTAGTGTCATGTGGGAAATTTATGGTTCTTTCAAGGTAGTATTTTCTATTGCCCAAT
This sequence comes from Nymphaea colorata, assembly GCF_008831285.2. Classification (NCBI taxonomy): domain Eukaryota; kingdom Viridiplantae; phylum Streptophyta; class Magnoliopsida; order Nymphaeales; family Nymphaeaceae; genus Nymphaea; species Nymphaea colorata. The sequence continues at coordinate 3,905,060 of NC_045150.1, forward strand.
TTATTATGATGTTCTGTATGAAAGGTCTAGGGAACAAAATGCAAATGAGGAGAAATTCTCCATTTATATGCACTTCCAGTCCAGGTTCATCTTAGGGTTCATCTTCAACCACAGGACTTCAAGCTGCTTCTATTGTTAAATATGCTAGTTTAATCACAACATCCAGGTTTTGATTTTGCATTCCTTTGTTTGTCAATCAAATATCATAGGAAAGTGGTAGTAAAATGTCCAGCATATACTAACAAACAGTTGTCAAGTCAAACAAAAGTTCCAAGTTGTACCTACCACCTCTTGTATGATGACCTGAAACTTTTGCTACACCTCTTTTGTTGGAACTGTAACAACAACCCCTCTCTCTATCAAAAGTACAACTTGTTTAGGTGAAACAAAAGTACCATAACAAAGCAAAAACACCCAGAATCAAAGTTCCATGTTTGTTTTGCCACAGAACTTTCCCTGATTTTGAATCACGGTTCCACTTCTACAATGGAATAGCATGTATTCAAACATGGCCTAAGGTTTTTTCTTATATCGAATGGTTTTGACATGGTTTCGAGTCAGTCAAGAATGTCGAGTGAGATATGTGTTAGGATTAAGATGATGTTGTGGCAAATCTATAAAATAATATGTACGGTAGGTGTACAAATCCATGAAATACATGTGAGCTAATTTACAAATATAAAACCACATCAAAATTTTAGTGCACATGAAAAGCATGTTTTTGGTACACTGAGCCAAAAAAAACCAATAGTACATTTGTATAAGATTACAAATAGTATGTGAATATTATTACTGAATCTTAATATTTGAATATGGCTTTTATTTGAATATTAGTTAAGTTATATTCCAATAGTTGGCATCTCTTCTGCAGGATCTCAAATTGATTCTCTTAGGAGATTGAAAAGAAGTAAAGTGCTCGGATATTAAAGCACCTGCTAGTGCACTTATGTTGGTGTAATATTATTATACAAGCACTAGTTGTGCACAATCTCGGTTTACCTACAACCTATCGGTTAATAAGGATAACAAGAAAGAGATTACTTCATATCCAAATTCGAACATGCCCTTGTTTTTTATTTACAATAAATTGGCCAAAAGTAATTTCATCGACAAGTATGAGACCTAACTGGAGCAACAGGGATTTTTTCATTGAGAAAAAGCCATCCATTGATTTTGAAGCCTACCTCAAGACGTCGCTTTTGAATTTGATTCTCTCGGAGCATTCAATAGAAGGAAGGTCTAAAGGCATTTTTCTTCTGGGCAAAAAGGCTAGACAGCTCATTCCTACTCCCCCACTCACATGTCATACCTTCATCCAAACTCACTGAGAAGGACATGTCGCTTCTTTGCACATTAACTCCGAGGTTTTTGAAAAGCTCCATCATATTGGGATACGTTACCTGAACACAAACATTAAGTCAATTTCATTAACATGATCACTAGAAAATAAGATTGTATATGAATTAATTCTGAAAGTTATACTTATGATTGCTCAAAGAGATAGTACAGTTGGTTAGCTAGAGAAATTCCTGTCAACAGTTTGATTTTGTGGCCACCATTCCTCTGGACTGCAAATTGTGAAAACAATGGCACTCTAGTTGATGGGGTGTACGTCTCCAGCCCAGGTACCGAAACAGCCCTAGGCCTAGAGCCAAGAAAAAAGAAGGCAAGGAGAGTTTTTGCTCCTCGGACATCAAACTCCTACGGTCTCTGCATGTTTATACTTTATACCAAGAGATGCAACCCATGCCCTGTTTTACCTAAAAATATTGGTATTTGACTCTTGGACCTTGACTTATAAGGCTTAAGTTCAACCACCTAACTAAACAGACAGACCGATTGTTGGCATGATTCATTTTCTTGTCAAATCCAAGAAAAGTCTGCAATAAAATTGAGAGTGCAGGAACAATTTTTTACTTGCAAATTATCTAACACAAGTGACTGGTGCACGTAAAATCTACATATTTAATGTGTATATGAAAGTGCATATAGGAACGTAAACAACTACGATATGGTGTTGCCGTTTTTGTTTTTCTTTTTACTATACCCATTTTGACCTAATCTAATTTTTTACATATTTCAATACAGTTCAACTGGAGATCAATTACAACACTAAGTTTATGCTTGTTTATGAGCAGAAGAATAAGAACAACAAGGAGACATGTATGGGTTCAATATTGTCATACTCCATTCAACACCATAAATCCAAGGTCCAAATCGACACCATTGACATGGACGGGTCTGAGCATGGCCACCCAAGTGTTCTTCTTTCTCGTAGAGAACCACGTGGCCTTAGCCAAGATATAAGCCGGAACCAGGCCGCTCACTCCCCCGCCAATCACCGCAACCCTCATCTTTGTTTCACCTGCAAAACCATGTAGCAATTTATTTATTTAAAGGGTGTTTGATGAGGATGGAATTGTGGAATTCTAGAATTAATTTTTGATAAAATGAACATTATTAAACAAAGAATTTTGATTTTAGTAATTATAGGCTCATTCTTGAATCAAAATTCCCGAATTGAGATTCTATCCTAGGTTGGTGGAATTATGATGATTCCAGAATTTTATAATTTTTTCATCTGTCCTTAGGACACATTGTTTTAATTGATCAATTATAGAACTTTAATTCCTGTTTATCAATCAAACACATCATTGTCAAAATTTGGATTCAAAATTCCATACTATCATATGCAAAGAGAAACTAGAATTGGAATTTTTATTCTAATTCCAGTTTGAGGTGGAATATTATTTCTAGAATTTTAATTCTAGAATCACAATTAAGACTATCAAATGCCCCTTATGACCCTGTCTACTAGGACCAGCGCACTGCACGAGTGTGTATTGATACTAAATAAAAGGAAGGGTCGTGCCCAACACCGAATGCCACTTCTTTGTCTGAATGGTAGACAAATCATGCTTGTTCCTGCCAATCTGAACAGAAAAAGCAAAGTTTTCCAAGTGCTTTTTGAGTCAAGGAGGTTGTCTTTCTTCTTTTGTCAGTGCTAGTGCCAAAGCTAGGATTTTTTTGGATGAAGGGCCCTTAGGTCACCCACCTAGGTCTAGTGCGGGCACTACAATATGAAATGAACTTATCAAAACCAAGAGATTAGTGTAGCAAAAAGTTTGGACCTTGATTTCTAGATAGATGGTGAGGGTTCAATTCTCATGAGCACCACTCTTAATGAAAACTCATTGGACTCCCTAGACAGAAGACAAAGAAAAATGTAACACTTTATAGATGACGGTGACTATATATCTCCTCCAACCAGGGTGAAGGGAAGGGAGGGCTGGCAGGGGCCATGGCCGTTCCTCAAGTTTCAAAATTTTCAAATTTATGTATGAATGAATTTTTTTTATTAGTTCTGCCCCAGTACGATTTTCATAAAAAATAGAGGTTGGCCCCCACTAAAAAATTTGGAAAATTTAATTTGGTGGTGGCATGATTGTTCTACCCTCCTAAGATGAAATCCTGGCTCTGCCCGTGCTTCTGACTGGAATATTGCAAAGTCCAAATCAAAACTGGGAAAGGACGTTAGTCATCATTCCACAGACTGAGGACTGGGCTGGGTCTGAGCTGACTCTGGCTAGACCATGGACCAACCTGTACACGAGCCACACAATCAGTTGATCGGTGACTGTGTAGATCCAACCCATAAACAAATTAGCACTATCTTCATCAATTTGTCAAGAAAAAAATTCTCTTCCTTATTCTTAGGAATCTAACATTTTTAAGGAAATACACAAATCCATCATATATCAAAAACCTCAATGTCCTCACAACCCTAGCAAAATAAAATTAAACTTTAATTACTTTAAATCCGGTCCAAGATCTGATCCCATTGGATACTATTTTTTTTAATATTCATTATATTCCTGGGCATGTTCATATTGTTTTCAAAATACCAGCATGCGATTAAGGTTCGGATCAGCACCCAGTCCAAAACGGTTTAGATAATAATTGCACGATATCCGCAAAAATGAAGTGGTGGCGCACTTTGTCCTTTTGAGGTTGGACGGCCTTGTGAAGGACAAAAGATGCCTTTGGCTTGCGGTGTCAAAGACAAAGACACGCTGCAAGTACAAGGGGACAGACGTTGTTACTTAATGGCGTCATGTGGAAATATGTATGGGGACCGCAGGCTCTACAAACGCGCCATGCACAGGACGCGGAACAGGCCGTTCCCGTTCTGCACGTTACATCGGCATCAATAGTACTGAAAACTCTCGACCCTCGAGTGAAAGATGAAGAAAAATGTATGCATCACAGTGTAATGTGGAAAAACATATATCAAGAATTTGATGTAATGGAGAAAATACTATGAAGAGGTGAAAAAACCTTCCTCTTTCTTTTCTTTTGAGGCCAAAGTCCATTCCCTTTTTCCTTTTAAGCATCCTATCTACTTTTTGAGTCACCACAATGTGATTGTGGCCCTTCCAATACAATTTTTCTTGGGCTGGTGCCGTTGGATAGTGTCCCACTTGAGCAGTCATGTATCTCCGCTACTGGTCTAGTAGAGTAGTGTCTATGAGATTGAATTAAAAACAAGACTTTCAATAGCCTACCAGTCCGATCAGCTATGCTATGCATCTCGAGAGAAAAATTTGTTATCTTGATAAAAACAAGATGTCAATGGAAGCATTTACACAGCTTTGAATGCTAAGGGCATGTGCTTCTCTTGTTGGGTGGTTAGATAAAATATTCTTCCTACTCACCCAACAATGCACTATACTATATCACTTCTAAATGAAATAGTGAATTGTGTAACCAAAAATTGTTGAAGATGAGAAATGGAGCAGTTACCTTGCCTTACCAGCCCACCAATATTGATCGTGAAGAAATTGTTCTGCCTTGATTCCTTAAAAAATCAATCGCCCTTCCTTGGAGAACCCACGGTTCAAAAACTGGTCGAAGTAAACCTGCAGGAAGAACCACGATATTGAAGAGCCTTATAGAAATAAAGAGAACGAGAGAGAGACGGGGAGAGAATGAGTGGATGGCCCTCCTTTTACGGGCTTTCATTATCCTCTTCATTTTTGTTAGGCCCCTTTTAATTTATAGAATTGACAATTGCCGTCTATTGCAGTTTTTTGAAAAAAATGTTTACCATAAATCAATCCTTCATTTGTTCATCGTAAAAAAAAATAAAAAAAAGGAACAAGCTCTATTGGTAAATAATCTATTATTCCTTCAAGAGGTTAAAGTCAAAAATAAGTTTAAAAAAAGGTTTAAGTAAACATAAAGAAGTTATTTTTTGATGTTTTATTTACTTGTCACATTATTTTTCAGGATATTATATGCTTAACATTTTTTCATTTTGATGTTTACACATTGTTGCAATACGGGTCGCTTCACAAGCTTAATGCATTACTTCAGATCAATACACTTACAACATCAATTGTTGCAAAGGTCAAAAAGTAAAATAAAACAACTCTTTCTACCTGCATCCCTTCAATAGAACTTTTTGCCATCCAAAAACAAACACCAGAGTACAAAACCTTCTCGTCTAAGAGAGAGCGTATGAGCAAGCGAACAAAAATACAAGGAAACAAATAACAATGAGGCGCGCACCAAATTAACATGGAAAATTCTCTTGGAGATAGTAAAAACTACCAAACCGAAAACAATTCAATATGAACTTCTCTATATTGTTAAATGGAAATGGGTGCAGGTCGGTATCACAATGCCTGCACTTCAACAATTGTTGACAAACTTGGCGAGTTGAATCGCCCGAGTCAGGAATCACATTAGACTATCAGTCAGGACCCAAGTGAGTTAGCACCAAAAAGGGATGGCTCGGCCAAGAATGTGCTAACGCTCTAAATCGGTGACTTGGATCATAATCGCCAAGTTTGGCTCTAATTACTTCAAGGTGTAAAACTTCAATTTGATTCTTAACTTCTTAACCATTTTTTTTGCTCATTCTCTTCACTCAATAAAAAATTTTATTAAGAAAAAGGAAACAAATATTATCTCAACTATTTACAAGTATATTTTCATAATTAATCTCTAAACATCTACATACCCATGTAGAATCAAAGTTTGATAGAGAGAGAGAGAGAGAGAGAGAGATAAATGCAAACCAAGCAAGTTTTCTTCGATTCAACCTCATTCATTGTTGGGAGTTGTTGACAAATCATAACTAAGATCATGCTGCTCTATGTTAGGTGGGAAGCAGTAGATTATATTACAATTAAATACCCTATAAAAATTTTGATTGAGAAAGAGAGAGAGAGAGAGAGATAAATGCAAACCAAGCAAGTTTTCTTAGATTCAACCTCATTCATTGTTGGGAGTTGTTGACAAATCATAACTAAGATCATGCTGCTCTATGTTTAGGTGGGAAGCAGTAGATTATATTACAATTAAATACCCTATAAAAATTTTGATTGGGAAAGAGAGAGAGAGAGAGAGGATGAAGGAGAGAGAGCGAGAGGAACATGCCTTTGAACGAATATGATTGAGAAAATAAGTAAAAAAATATGTGAACAAGAGGTGGGCCCGTCTAATTTTATAACCCGGCTGTAGATTTTCTGACGCGAATGTTCTCGTGTCACTACAAGTTTAAGCATGGGCAGGAAAGGAGGGGCTGGTTGAAAAAATGCCTACAGTAAAACGGTCACCTGCTTTAATTAAGCACTGAAACGGTTAGCCATCTCCTGTATTTATTATATTTAACTCCTTTAATAATGTTATAAAGCAGCTGATTTAAAAAAAAAAAAAAGTTAACGACAGATTCTAAGAATTGGCCGACTTATGGCTGATTGTAAAAAAACTGCCCATTCTTTGAGGCTTTCTAATCAGATCTTGCATCGAATTGAAAAGGATCTGAATCTGATTTTAATATATAATATGCTTCAATTTTTGGGACCGAATATTTATGCTACACTCAACTCTTTAGGCTAATATAATTTCATGAATGGTGAACACATGAGGCACAATTTTACTAATCTGTGGCAACCATATTTTTTTTGTCAACTAGATAAACTCCAAAAATAATTCCGAGTTACAATACTCAAGAACCCAATTTACTACCAAAATTAGCCTTGTACTTTTTGAAATTTTGAATTTTGTCTTCTTATGAAAGAGATAAAGGTCACAATTTTTAGCCTTTATACAAGTCATTTTGATTTTGAAGAAATCTTCTTCCAACTTGATGAAATGACTTATAAATCACTCCACATAATCTATTTTATAAATCAACCTGATCCCATGGATGTGATGTAGATGTTGTACCAAGGTTTGTGATTAATGACTCAAATTGAACCGATGGCTAAGCAGCTGCCATACTTACCTACATCAAATTTGTAGGCAGCTGGTAAAACATATTTTCAGTACAAAAGAAGAAACACAAGTATCGATTTTTCACCATATTTTGTACCATTGGATCGAATGGAATGACTGACGTTGCGAGATTTGAAGCTGTTGGACATAAGTTGATTAAACATGAGTAACAAATTCGACATTAAATATTTATGGTTTAAATAAACATAGTGGAGAGTCTGCATCGAAGTCTGAATGAGAAGTAGTTGGGAGGAAACCCAGTTTCGTCCAAGTATGAATTGAACTACAAAAGAAGACTCCCTCTGATTTTGCAAATGAAGATATAGGACACATTATATTGCATTAATGGTGGGCCACAAGGTTGAGCTGAAACCATATCACCTTCCAAAGGATCTGTTACTATACGTATCTGATACAAAATAATGGATCCCAGATCTGCATTATATTAATACTCAGTCATACTCCAGTGGTACAATATACCTGTTGCTCCAAATTCGAATGAAACATGGACTTGTGAAATGGGTGCTCAATGTTCTATATTCAGACTATGGGTATCGGTAGAAGGGGGCAATGAGAAAGATATATATATATATATATTCAATATTTTTGATAGGTAAGGAACAATATGTCACTGTTTTTATTGACAACTTACTTCTTGGTTTATATTTAAGTATATTTAGTAATGAGTTCCACTTTTTACATCTGTCGCTATCTCTCTCTCTCCCCGCCTAATGGCCTCTAGCGGCCATCGCATTCGCAGCCGGCGGACATCTTTCCATGATTTCCTTCTCATGCTCTACTTTCTTCCATTTTCGTGCTGGCCCTCTTTGTTGGCAACAATTGCCTCCTCCTCTAGTCTCTTTCTCACGGCTCTTGACCTTCTCCATCTCTCATCACTGTCTGTTAATGGCCACCTGCCAAGGTACCCAATGACATTTAGGGGTACCCGGCTGGTCAGGCTGTCACGCCTGACTTGATATATATTACAAAATTATATTTAATATATATTATTATATATTTATTATAAATATGATATTTAATATTTAATATAAATATTGTATTTCTTTTCTACTAAAATCGGACCAGGGCCATTGCACAGCCCTGTGACTGTTGCGGCCTTTCCCCACCGATGTTGCTCTCAATGCGGCCACTTTTGCTTTCCTGTTTGCTACTATTTGTTTTTGAGCATCTAGATTCGTTCCCTCCTCCTCAGGCTTTCCCTGATGCAGGTAAACCATTGGGCACCAGAGCGCTATCAGGGTCAGGGGAAGAAACGACACCTCTCATCTCCTTGAATTAACAGTATGTTTTCATCCATAGACAAACTTGGGCCCTGATCCATGCCCTTCAGAATTTCTCCAGAACCGACCTCAATTCTAAGTAGATCTTTGAAAAATTCATCACTTACCACCCTGATTTCGCTAAGATCTTCCGTGACCACTAGCAGAGCTAGAAATTTTGACTGGTGTGGGCACTAATTCAATAAATTTTATAATTTTAGGGGCACCTATATATATAAACACTAAAATATATCAAATTGGTAATGTAAAAACAAATAACGTTTGTGAAGAACTGGCTCCACCACTGTCCGTGACTCCGTCACGTCCAACCATGTTGTGGATGCCGCATTTGGCAATCCAGCCAACGCCATAAGCTCTTCGAATGTGACGAGGGGAAGGCGGCACATTTCGTTTTTTTTTTTTAGTGGACTTCATTGATGACAAGAACATAAATTCGGTAGGATGGAGTCCACGTGCAGGGACAGAAAGTTGTCTTCAGCACAGGAATTACTGGAAGAAGACGAATAGCCAAATCGCCGCAACTATGCTCAGTTTCTCGAATTCTCTCTTGCCTTTCGAAAGCGATTGATTGTGCCAAACAGCAAGTCGGCTAAATTGGATACACAAGTTTCTCAAACCAAAATGATTTAAGAACGAGAAATGATTCTTCGAACTTTCAAAGCAGCAGTTAGAATTGGTAGAATGGCATATAAATTGAAACTTCGAGTACAAATTGAAAGTTAAAAAGTGTTACGTTGTCCCCACAAAGCCACTGTTAATATCTCTGCCACAATCACTGTTTCACATTCAAATTCCTAGCTGTTTGTCTCTTTTCCTATCTTATGTCTGCCCCCAAGTCCCCTTTTTCTTGCTTTCTTTTCTTTGCCTAACTAAAAAATGGCTTCCACTTATTTAGAAAAAGCATTCCTCTGTAATTTAACAAGGCCTTGCACATGCTTGAGCGGCATTTCAAATATTTTACATGATTTTTCAACTTACCAATTCCAAATTCTGGTCCAAATTTTTTTACTGCAGTTTTCTTGATATATCGTTCCATCCTTTATGTGTGAAGCCACCTTGGACCTTCCTCCCTTTTATGCAAGACAGTTCAAGCATTACTTGAACCAAATATTCATCATGCGTAGTCAACCATCTCAAAATTTTAAATTTTTCGACTTTAGAGGAGTCCATATCTACATCATAGTCAATAAAGAAAATGCTATAATCATAATTCATATTACAACTTACAAATCTAATAAAACAACAATAAAACCAAGACCTCCTAAAAGTCTAGTGAAAGTGCCTTTTTACAATGAAGAAGTACCACAACAAATACAAGCACAGTCTTTAAAAAAAAAAAAAAAGGGAACCTGACCACACTGATAGAACAGGATGCATTTATGTTACCATTATGTTTTAAGTGCACACAACAGCCAGCACACATGGTAAAAATCCATCTACATACCCATGTAGATGTCTTACTTATAGCATGTCTTACCCTAATATGGACCCAAATTTAGGTCACTCACGAACAAAATATTTACAAAGTATTTCTTGAATCGTCCATGAAAGTGCATGAAAATCATGTGGGAAGCTGCTGAATTGATAGTGGTGGGGTGAGAAAATTAAGTTTAAGTAGGTTTTAAACACTGCAGGGAAACTTTATATAGGAGAATTTGTTGCCCATTCTACCGAACCTTACTTATAGCATGTCTTACCCCAAATCTGCACCCAAATTTAGGTCACTCGCAAACAAAATATTCACAAATTTATGTTTTAATGAAGTGGTAATGCACTAAGCATGAAAGTGCATGAAAATCATGTGGGAAGCTGCTGACTTGATAGTAGTGGGGTGAGAAAATTAAGTTTAAGTAGGTTTTGAACACTTCAGGGAAACTTTATATAGGAGAATTTGCAGCACATTCTATTGAACCTTGTTAAATGCATAAACCAAGAGTCAGCGTCATGTGCTGGTTGACAGAGTTCTATAAGGAAGCTGTTTACCTAGTTTTAGATCTTGTGGCAGCGGATGTGGGCTCCTGTAGCATGTGGCAGGAGCAGCTTCTATTTTAGGCTGGCCTGTCCAGTTGGTTGAAACTCATGCTTTCAAGTATTCCTTATAGATGGATAAAGTTCAAAAACTTGAGAACTTACATGTTCTCACTCTAATTATCATCATTAATGTCATTAAGCCGAATAACAACTCCAAAAAGTGCCCAAGCATAACAAGAAAAAAAACTAAAAATATATTGGGACATACACATATTACACCTAAAAGGCCCTGATGACAGCAATTGTTCAAGAACAGTTTGATTATAGTAATGGAAGTTAGCCTTCAGAACACAAGACTACAGTAATGGAAGTTAGCCTTCAGAACAGTTTGATTCATCCTTAACTTAATTGCATACGTTCGATAATCTGTAGGTCACAAATTCAAAGAATCAAATCACACTGCAAATCAGCTATACTCTTTTCGTCAACCAATAACAAGCATCAAGACGTGCTTAAGCTCCAACCTTTAATGGACTTGAGTATAACAGTTTTTTGAAATGAGAGTATTACATGGTATGGCTAGTTCAGTAAGAGATGCCAAAATGAGTTTTAGCAAGAAACTGATCGAACACCAGGCTGAAAAAGATTTTGTCTAAAACTATCTGTTCCCAAACCCCCACCCACACCTCTGCACGTACAGCCTCTGTGGTGGCTACTATAATGCACGAGCAAATATAACTAGGAGAAAGGTAAATATTCAAGAATAGGTGATGATGCAAAGTAACATAGAAACATGTAACAGGCAGCAGTAAGAAGACGGCACTAAAGTGTAGAAAAGTGGCTCAAGAACAAAAAGGAAATCACTTAAATCCAAGACTGATTTTAACACAATCATTTCATCAAGCACTTAAGAGGCAGCCAGACGTACAAAAAGAAAAAAAAAAACATACAAAGACAAAAAGGACATACAAAGACAAACAAGCAAATAACGTTTTATAGACCCAATATGCCCAGCAAGAAGACGTTTTTCATAGGGACAGCAAGAAGACGTTGGACAAAGACAAGTTCCATCAATACCTTGAACGGATCCCTTCGGTAACTTCGTATCGAGAAGACCTAATATGTCAAGGAAGAAGATGGGCAGTAGTACTCAGGTCGGAGATGCTTGAGAGTGTGTGTGAGAGAGAGAGAGAGCCGATAAAATGGGAATATATAACAAAATTTGGGGACAAGAGGTCCCCTAGGTACAAAAACAATCCGCATAAAACAAACCGCAAAAACAGAAGCAGGAAGACGAAATATACAAAACAGTGCACAGAAAAATAAGAGAGAGAGGAAAGACGGAGCGACACAGTCACCCAGCCGTGGATGGGCAGCAGCGCTTCAACCGAATGGAAAACTAGACATCCCCTTGCACAAGACGAGCTACAGAATCTGGCGTAGAGAAGGTGCCCCTAAAGACCCTGTTGCTGCTTTCCTCCGAAATGTGCCACCAAGCTGAAATGAGCCACAACCTCCAGACATGACCCCAGGAAGCAGACAGGTGGGGGGAAGGACAAAAGAGGAAAAGAAGATGAATGGATGGTGGGTTTGAAAGACTACTAACAATAGAGGACCAAGTAGAAGCAAGAACACTAGAGAAAAAATGGCAAGAAGTAAAAAGGTGGACCCGAAACTCAGTCGCGACAAGACATAGGGGACACTGATTAGCCAAACTGATGCCAAGGCACTGTAGGTGGTCTTGATATGGACGGTAAGAAAAAGCCAGACAAAAGCAATAGCACGAGGAGAGGGATCAGGAGACCAAAGGGAATAGGGTGGGAGCGACGCGACAGAAGGACCAAAGGAGACCAGGTAGCAAGAAGAAAAAGTGGACTCACGGGTAGGTGAAAGAGTCTAGGATGGGGACGTGGATGATGAGAGGTCAGCAAGGTGAAGGAAAAGAGGAAGGACAGAAAGCATGTCGCACCAAAAGTGAGAGGGGGAGGTGTGAGAGATAGAACTATTTCAGACGCTAGGGGAAGACAGGTCAAATTTGGAACTAATGAATTGGGTGATGGGAGAATGCTCAGTCGCTAACCGCCACCACCAAGAACACAGGGAAGACTCGCAAGCCCGACTAAGGTTGGTAACCCCAGCACCCCCAAGAAGACGTGGAAAGGCAACTACATCCCAATACGCAAAGCGATCTGAAGGTCGATCACCGTTCCAAATAAACTTACGAATAAGCTTGTCAAACCTACTCAAAACAGCCACAGGAGACCGATAGACAGCCAAAGCATGGAGAGGAACCGATGCAAGGCAGTGCTTAGCTAGAGTAATATGACCTGGGAGAGAAAGCAACTTTCCTTGCTAACCCTGAAGGTGATTACTAAGCTTCTGCTCCAGTCCATTCCAAAAAGAGGGTGCAGGAGGCAATAATGTAATCTGAAGCCCTATGTAGTCCATGGGCAGGCTACTAGCCTTACACCTAAAGCAAGCTTCTGCGAGAAGTATCGTGGCCGGATCCGCGTGGATGAGGGAAAGGTAACATTTGGCAGAATTGATAGAAAGACCCGAGATGAGCTCAAAAACCTAAAGGATGAGCCACGTTCTCACAATCTGTTGGCAGGAAGCATTGCCAAACAGGAGAAAGTCGTCAGCATACTGAAGGGTGGAGAAGGTCTGTAAGTGGGAGAGCGAATCAGGTGTGAGGAAGCCAACGACCATTGCGTGATGAAAAAGCGCAGAAAAGCTCTCAACAACCAAGTTGAAAAGCAAGGACGATAACGGACAACATTGACGGAGGGCACGCTTGAGATAGAAGAAATCGCCACACTTCCTATTGAAGGAGACCGCAAGTTGGGCCTCAGTGATAAGCGACAGGATCCACTGTCTAAACGAAGGACCAAAAGAAAGACGGGCGAGGAGGTCAGAACGGAACTCCCAACTAACTGAGTCAAACGCCTTAAAGATGTCCAACTTAAGGATGAATGAAGGAAGCCGTAGACAGTAAAGGGAGTCAACAACCTCATTGGCTAAGGACAACCGCGTCCTGCAGACGCCGACCCTTGACGAAAGCAACCTGGAAGGGGTTAATGATAGAAGGCATGATAGGCGCAAGCCACAAAGAGAGCAACTTAGCAATAATCTTGCAAGGTGTGCCTCGGTTGGAGATCGGGCGAAAGTGGGTGACGTCCGTAGGGTTAGGGCGCTTAGGCACCAAGACGCAGGTAGCCCGATTGAATTCCTTCAGGAAAATGGAATTGGAAGCGAACTCATCACAGACGCAAACACATCAGCGCTACAAACCTCCCAAAAGGTACGAAAAAACTCGACAGGGAAACCATCAATGCCGGGTGCCTTACCGGAATCAAGGGCCCAGACTGCGTTCTTGATCTCTTGGTGCAGGAAGGGCCGCTCAAGAGATATCTCACAAGAGACAGAGAGAGAGGAGACATGAAAATCCGGCAGGGGGGCACGAAAGCGAAGAGGTTTAGAGTAGAAATCCCAGAAATGAGCACTTAGAGCCGGAAGTATGTCATCGGCAAGAAAAACACCACCCTCGATATCCAAGGACTGGAGCAACGTCTGACGGAGCCTTTGAGAGGAGGCCAAGTGGAAGAATCTAGAGTTCTGGTCCCCATGCGCAAGCCAACCCAGCCTAGAGCACTGCTGCCAGTGGATAGACTCCCTAATCCGCCACTCCTAGCAAGACACTGCAGACAAAAGAGACGAGAAGATTGATCCGTAGAAATAATGTCAGAGCCTTAAGGGACAGGATCTCCTCATCCCAATCGGCCACCTCCGAAAATTTGCTGCTCCAAAAAATGCGCTTCCAGGCTTAGGGCCTCCCTCCGGATGAAGTGCAACTTCCGCGAGAGCCTTAAAGCAACCCACCTGCCATTGACGGCGCGAGCCCACCAATTAGGGACGGTAGCCACAAAGGATTCATCTCAGAGCCACCAAAGCTCAAAACGGAACCTGGCGTGCCCGATACCAGCCCTACCCCGAAGAAGGGAAAGGAGCAGCGGAACGTGATTAGACAAGTGCCTCGGACCAAGAACCAAGGAGGACGAAGGAAAAGCAGAGAACAACTCAGGCGAAAGGAAGATACGGTCCAATCTACGAAGGACCGGAGGGTTTCTATTGTTGGACCAAGTAAACGTACCCTTAGTCGAAGGCACGTCAAAACGACCAAAATCATCAATGAACGATCGAAATGGAGACATAGACAGGCCAAAAGTGATAGGGGAGGATGAATCAGCAAGGCTAAGCAAACAGTTGAAGTCTCCGGCCAGCAGCCAAGGTGAAGTTGCGAGCTGGCGAACCTGATGAGCTCATCCCACAGCTGTCCACGCAAAGCCCTAACGCAAGGGCCATAAACCGCAGTAACAAAGATCGAACCATTGGGCCAGAATCCGCTGAGAGAAGCAGAGATAGAGTACCTACTGACATGCACAACAGCCCCCGTAAGGGGTAGAGACCAAGCCAGCAGGATGTCGCCAGCAGCTCCACTAACTGGAAGGAACCCAAAGGACGGTTGACGCAATAAAGTACGAACACAGGCGTGAGAGATGATAGGCATCTTGGTCTCAACCACGATTAGCACCGAAGGTCCATGCTGACAGACCCAAGAAGAGAGATATCTACACCGATAACGGGCACTGAAGCTGCACATTCCAACATGCAATCTTCATAGGGAAACCACGTGAAGCGACGCACGCCTGGCCACCCTGGCAGCACCAGGAGGGAGGATGGAGGCTGCGAAAGTGCCAATCCTATGCAATTCCCACCGTAACTTGGACAGGCTGGAGCGGGAGACCGGTGCCACAGCGGCAACAAAAGAGGAACGCAACAAATCAAGTTCCTCTGGTGGAAGAGAGACCTTAAGAACGGCAAGCACATCCGGGAGGGAGATGCCTAACTCAGCATCCAACAAGGGGACAACAGGTGGCAACCTATCGAGCAGGGAGTGACAAACAACTGGTCTACTGGTGGGACTAGGCAATAGAGCAGGGGAGGACAAGGAGTCAGAGGTGGATGCAAAATCAGTCCACAGGGTGGGGGAAAAAGAGTCAACACATGGGATGTGGGGAGGGCAGGGCTAACGGGTGGGAGGGGCTGGTAGGCGGGGTTTTGAGGAGAGCCGCAACTGAGTCTAGGGAGCAGAATATGCAGGGAAGGCAAGTCGGTGCTAAAGCTACTGTCAAAAGAAACTGAAGGAACCCAATTCAGATAGGCAAAGGAGGAGGTTCTGGGTGGGGCATAGGGGGGCCAGTAACAAAGGTGAAGAGCCACAGACAGGCAACAGAGGGAGAAAGGCTAACTGGGGGTGACGAAATGCCAGAGGCCAAGACAACGGAGGCCACAGTCGAACAAGAGAGAGCAACAACAACAACCTTAAGGGGGCGACCCCCTACTGACAAGTGGGCAGCCGAAAGTAACGGTGCGGACGACTGGACATCGCCAAGGTCAGACTGACCAGCAAACAGCACCGGGTCGGGGTATCCTAAGGTGGAATCGCATGAAGCCCCAGCTCGCAAATTAGGAAAAGGAAGGGGCAAGCAGGGTAGCTCAGGGGAGCGCGGCAAAGAGCAGGCTAGACTCCTTTGCTGAGAAGAGGCTGGCGTCCGCGGTGAGGGAAGCAAGGGCGGAAGCTGTGAAGGCGAGAGCTCGACCATCGAAGAGCACTGGTGTGGCGGATCACCTGGGCTGAAGATATGTAGAACTTGTATCAAAAAGGCGGACCCCGCGTACAAGTACAAGCAGGCCCAAGTCAAGGAAGTCTGATAGAGCCAAAGAACATAGAGCTCTCATCCGAAGAAGGAGACCACTGAACAACTGGCAGAGGAACCTGGACCCAGAAGGAAGAAGCGACCACTGCAAAGCCATGCTACCGACCAAAAAGGCCGTGATCATTCTGACAAGCAGGAAAATGGCATCGGGAACACGTGACGGCCCGGCGGCCGTTCAAGGAAGCACACCTCTGACACCACCACTGGCCCCATCTGACGCAGATAGCAGCGACAAACCAAAGAAGGTGACGAAGCCTGGAAGCACACCTGGAAGAGGGGACAAACCAAGGTGAGGGGCTGGCCTACTAACGGAGACCACCTTGGGGAGCCTCATTCGCAAGGAACAATCACCCATCTGCAAAAGGAAAAAACAACAACGCACGGTCTGGAGGAAAGCCTGGAGGAGTCCGCGAGCGTCTCTCAGCTGAAGTGAGCCGGCTAAAAGACAATTGAAGATAGTAGATTGCCAACTGAAAGATAATGCCCTAGCCTGATGGACCCCCTCAGGCGAGCAAAGGAAACTGATCGCCGCACAACAAAGCAAGCGATTAAGAGGGAGGGGGTTACCCGGCCTGATACCACAAAGACTAGGACCCCCAACCCAAACCCAAGCCCCCGAGGGCGGTCGTAAAGGCGGGGGAGGAGGAAGGGCTGCCATGACACCACTCTCGTGCAAGAGTGAAGCGGCGGGTCTAAAGCCCACAACGTGAGGGCTACGCACCAAAAAAGGACCTGTTTCTCACAGGCAATTCATCAAACAGTTACTGCACATCTCGCTCTAGGTGGAAGGAGAGATGCCCCACGGCTCCAGCGCGACCCAAGCGACAGAGAGGGAAAGGGGAAGAGCTGCATTGCTCGGGGAGAGGAGCAGCTTTGGGTGGCAAGGGGGTGCGGGAGGACGCCAGTCTTGCTGGGAGAGGAGCTGCTCTAGGTGCCAAGGGGGTGCGGGAGGATGCCGGTCGGGTAATGCTTAGGGCGCTGAACGGGTGAGGAGGCGGTGATGCTCAGAGGGGCGCCGAAGGAGTCGGAGGAGACTGCCCGAGGGGCCAGAGGAGTCCACCCGAGGAGCCGGAGCCATCTGAGGGGCCGGCGGAGACGGAGTAGACCGCCCGAGGGGCCAGAGGAGACCGCCCGAGCGAGAGAGAGCCGGAGGAGGTCGTCCGAGGAGAGAGAGAGAGAGAGCAAGAGTTAATTGTTGAAAATGGGTGATATGGTCCTGTTTGGGAGAGTCTGGACATGGAATTCCAGATCTAGTGGCGCATGCTTCGCTACATAGATATGGTCCATGGATGTAGGTGTTTGGATCTGGTATGTTGAACAACCCTTATCCGTTTGCTAAGGTTTGATTAGTATATACGATCCATTTAACAGGCAGCCATTGAGAGTTAAATTTTGAGACCTCAATTCATAAGGAAAATAGTACCCAATGCGAATCAAACAAGAGACACACCACATCTCCTATCTCTAGGACTAGCTATGCTGTAGCATGGGCACCACACTACAAGGATACAATTTTGAGAAAAAAACGAAGAGGAGTCAAAGCTTCAGACGATAGAGAAAAAACTTTTCTACTTGTGGAAAGGCAGAGCAGAGATAGATGATTCCGGCACAAAAATATCAAGAAAAAGAAAAAGTACGCAATAAAATCAGTAAAGTGATGAGTTGGGAAAGAAATGTATGTGTCCAAAATCAGCCTTCCTTCTGGTTGAAAGCAAAGAAACTGATTTGGTTAATATGAACATACAAAAGCAGTAGTCATGAAAATCAAATGTTTATCACATAAACAAAGACAAACCATTTATTGTTCTCATATGAACATCAAGGTATGCTTTAGATCGAGGCTGAGTGACTACCTTGGTGGATTCCACTTATGGATATAAACCACTAGGACCCCATTAATTACATATAAACCATTTATGGATAACTTTCATCACCGTCAATGGATTCCACTTAGTAACTTCTCACAGCATGCTTTAGATCAAGGCTTAATGCCAACCTCATCATGACCCCCGCAAAAGAGCTGTTAGAGAATAAGAATTATAATCTCACACATGCCAACCAGCAAAATAGTGAACTCCTATCACATTGATATGGAAACTTGACATGAGACCACATGGTACAACGTAAGAACCTCCAAACTCCATGGTGTTGGGCTATCAGCTTCACTGTGTGTGTTTGTGCTTGCTGGTGAGATGTGTATGCATCTGTTCGCATCCACAAAACTTGGTATTAGTTTTGGAGTGCTTTAGAAAAATGAGTTTTGTTTTAAAAATGAGAGAGAAATGGACTCGCTCATTGGTACCGATCGACCATTTCCGGTGCCTTTACCGGGGGTAATCAATCCAAGAGCTATGTCTATTATTGATGCATTTCATTTTGGCTTAAACATCTTTTCTATATGCGGTGTAGAAGAGTACTGAAAGTTTGATGTTTCAAACTTTTGAAAAGGTTCTTGAAGCATTATTTGAGAATGTAAAATATTTTAGGAAAAAATTAAATTGAGAAATTTTTGTAAATATCATTTAGAAAACTTGAGAAATCATTTTGAAGTCATTGTAGTGTTCTCTTAAGAGTTTAAGTAGGTTTGAGGTTTTGCTCTAATTCGATTACTACCTACTTAGAGTTCTACCTCATCTTGGTTAAGTTCTTTAGAGATATTGTGATCATAAGTAACATTAAGTGATTGTGGATGCATGAATGCATTGATCATACATGATTCATTCCTACCACAACATTAATCTAAAGACATTCCTACCACCACATACATCTAAGATTTTTGTTTTGATAACTATCATATATAAGAATGAAAAGTTTTTGAAAAAGGATTGGGGTTGTAGACCATCAAGTATGAATCCAATATTTGGTCATTACTTGTTTTTTGGTCTTAGTGAAGTCGGTAAATAAAAAGATCATGAGAGGAAAATATTAAAAAGAATAGAAAAGATGAAATATTCTCATAAAGAGAAAGAAAGAGAGAAAAAGATGTACATATGCGTGTACATACCACCACATAAGTATATATATGAAAGTTTGTAAAAATGATATTGATTTGAATAGAAAGAGAGATTTTAGAAGAAAAGAGATATACATACGTATGTATACATACATATGTATGTGTATGTATAAGAAAATTTGTAAGGCAAGATATTTGTCTTGAAAAGAGAAATAAAAGATTCTAGAAAGAGAAAATAGAACACATGTATATATGTATTCTTGTGCATATGAAAGTTTGTAATATAGAATGTGGAAACAAAAAAAGAGAAAGGTAAGTGAATCATCATGTGCACATATATGTATATAACATGTATATACATAGTTTTCATGAGATTCGAAATCAAGGAATAACTTAAAATAACCGACTTCAAGTTTGATGTAGGCTGGAGGGGGGCTTGAACTCATGCAAGAGCCTAAGCTAAGTCTCCAAAGCCATATTAGAAATGGTTCTATCGAAAATATTTTGAAAAACATGATTTCAAATATTTTTATATATAAACATAAGCATAATCATTTTGTTGGTTACAAGGAAATATACATCTTCCACCATTGGGCACGGAAGAAGAACAAACCATACGATAAGATGCTCATTAGGGTTCCTAATAGGATGATTAAAAAGGAAACTAGCGCAAAATGACATGCAAATGCATATGAACATGTACATATTTGTTCCTCAGGTTGGACAAGCCCCAACCTAAAAAACCAACATAAAAATAAAGAGTCCCCAAACCACACTCTCATTCCCACCGTGCATTCACATATAGATGAAAAATCAACCAACTATGCATGGATAATATCCTGAAACAAAGCAATATTCAAAGAAAGAGAGAAAACATGATTCAATCATAAATTGAAATATCATCTCATCTTCTCATGCTCCTGGTGCACTCGAGCATAGCTTCTTGACTCTAAAATAGAGATTGAGAGCTATCTCATATGGCCATGGGAAGATGAAGAAGAGATGAAAGAAAAACTTCACAACAAAACTACATTCAAGAAAAGATAGAAGATTATGCAAACAAAAAATGAAATATCATCTCCTCTCGTGCTCCTGGTGTACTTGAACATAGTTTCTTGACTCTAAAATAGAGTGGGGAGATGAATAAGAGAGGAAAATAGGAGAAGCAAAACAGGGCTACATTCAAGAAAACGTAGAACATGATGCAACCATAAAATGAAATATCATCTCCTCTTTCATGCCCCGATGCACTCGAGCATAGCTTCTTGACTCTAAAATGGAATTTGAGAGCTATCTCATATGGCCATGAGGAGATGAAGAGAGAAAATAGAAGAAGCAAAACAAGGCTATATTCAAGAAAAGAGATTGCATGATTCAATCATAAAATGAAATGTCACTTCACCTTCTCATGCTCCCGGTGCATTCAAGAATAGCCTCTTGACTCTAAAATAGAGATTTTAGAGCTATCTTGTATGGTCATGGGAAGATGAAAAAGGGAAGAAATAAAGAAAAGCATGGAGTAAAATGTGGGTTACATATATTTTAAGAGAACGATTTGAGGGAAAAATGATCACTCTTGCTTCGAGTGATCCTTGACTCACTTTGAATAGAGCTCCAAGGTGATGAAGAAGAGGCTTCCAAGAGATTTTCGTGCTCTCTTGAAGAGTTCCAGCTTGCTCAAGTTGGAGAAGAAGAAGAAGAATGAGAGGAAAATGGAGGAAGAGGGAACATGGAGGAAGAGAGCTTAAAACAAACTCTGAAGTCCTTAAATGAGAATGCACTAGGGCTTTTCCAAGGGCTAGCTCCTTTGCCCAAAAGGGGGAAAATAGGGGTATTTATAGAGAGTTTTGGAGCCAAAACTCAAAACTCAAATTTTTAAAATTTTATAATATTTTCATATGAATTTCAAATAATTTTGAATTTTTTTTAATTTTTTTGAAAAAGAAATAGGTTTGAAATGAGTATGATTAGTTGTTAGGCCTGAAAATCCATTTTTGAGGTTTAGGGTGGGATAATGGCCAATTAAAATGCTCAAAATCACCCCTAATGGTTCGTTTTTGAAGAAAAAATGGAGGCTAAGCGCCTTGGCAGCACAAGCACACGGCAACGCACCGCGACCACGCGGTCACACGCACGCGGCAATGCGTCGCAACAGCATGGTCGTGCGGTCGCGCGTTGCACACGACAGCACGTCGCACGTTTTGAATCCGATTTTGGTTCAGTCAAGTTGTCGACTCATTCGAGCGTGCGACTTAGGCTTAAAAACATGTTTTGGCGTGAGAATGAGACCTTAAAACAAAGGGAAGGTCGGCACACTCACGACACTCAAATTTTGTCGTTTCAAACTTGATTCAAATTTTGGGTTTGAAATGCTTGTTTTGGATCTGAATTGTGGTTTGAGATTTAATTTGGATTCAAAAATTGGATTTTGTGTTTTGGTAAAAGAGCGTAGCATTTTCAAAAAATTTGAGGTGATTACAACATCTTACAAGTCCATTAAATCCAATGCCACATGCCTGTTGGCCTCAAATTTTTCTCTCAAGTCCGATGTATGCAACATTAAGCAATAAGAATAGGTGAGAAAACTAGCATTCTTAGGATTAGTAAATCAAGTAAGAGAATATATACCAAATCTAGCATAATACTGTCTACCATTACAACAAAAACTTAAGAAAAATACTGAATATAATTGGAATGGCAAAGATAAAAAATCATACAAAAAATAAACCATTTGTAAAAACTTACCAAAATTAGAATTTCCTGATGAAACAAAAGAATTTATATTGATAATCAAGACAGATGCATCAGACAAAAGCTACGGATCAATACTAAAATATAGATATCAGAATTATAAATCAGAGTACTAATGCATATATCATTCAGGAAGCTTCAAGGATAATGAAATTAAATGGAAAATAAATAGGAAAGAATTAAAAGAATTATATTATGCATTGTTACATTTTGAAATTTATGTTGTGTTTAGACATTTCATAGTTAGAGTAGACAATACACAAGTAAAATTTTTGCTTTCAGCAAAATCAGAAGATTTGAATGTAAAAAAAGAAATTCGACATTTTGCCAATGATATCAGATTATTTGATTTTGATATTGAGTTATTATCAACCAACAAAAATGGCTTACCAGATTTGCTGTCAAGAAGACCCATATGAGGGGAGGAAGATACATATAAAAACAAGATACTACCAAGCACACACACACCCTGTTGCAGACGTATGTGCCAAGTCTCACGGTCACAAGATTTCTAACAAAAGATTTATTGCAGGAACTTCGAGAAGAAATAGTAACACTCAAAATACAGTTACTAGAAACAATGTCAAAAGTAGCAGCTCTGGAGGAAGAAGTGAAAACAGAAAAAGCCAAGCTACAAAAAGAAGGCATAGCTAAAAAAGAGAAAGAAGAAGGTAAAACAGAAAAAGCCAATCCTCAAAAAGAAGGCGAGGAAAAAAGAGAAAAACGCATGGTAGAAAAAGAAGTCGTACCAAAAAAGCCAAAATTTTTCAAAAATCTAAATTTAAATGAAAAATTACACTTGTAATAAAAAAATCTGCACCAATACAGTTTATCTCTCCACAGATACAGCCCTATACAAAGTCAATCCAGCTATAGAAAGAAGCCAACCAAATTTACACCATAACCAAATACCTAAAAAGTTTAGCCGAAGTCACCAATTTCCTAAATCTGAACTCAAAACAAAAAGACACTGAGCCTACTTATGGATATTCAACTATACCCCTCCAAAGTTTTGACAAGTTATATGCATAGCCAAAAACCAGTTCAAAATTAATTCAAACAACCTACAATTATGTATTGTTATACACTGTCTACATGATAGATGCCACAAAATCAGAAGGAATACCAGAGATATATAAGTATGCCGGACAATATATCTGGATAACCAAAGCATAATTGATATGTGTGAGATTTTATTCAGCCATGGCAGAAGTTACAGAGATAAGATATACCCACTAGTTCACTGTATTAAAATTGGATTTAAGGGAGATTTATTTACTTGACCAACACACAATAAGTCTATTACATTCTTGTTTTTCCTCCTTTTTGCTCACTATATTTAATAACAATAAATGTTGGATTACTATGTTTTGATTCTGATTTTTGTATATATCCTTCTTTTAAAAGCTCAGTTATATGCATTTCGAACTCTTTTAAATCGTCTAGAACATATTTTAATGGTGTTTGTTGTACAAATGTGTCTTTATTTATTAATTCTATTTTTACATATGTTTTATGTTTTGCCCAAACTTTTAGTGGATTTTTTGAGTATAGTTCTTCTAGTTTTTTTTTCTATTAATCCTAATTGATTTATCGCAAATATTTCATATCCTACCATGTTAACTTGTTTTCTTTCAAGCCTGTGAGTTACATGACTATCTCCTTTAATCCATGGTGTGTCTTGTTTTAATGTATTTTTTACTATTAATGCTGGTACCTTGTTTTTATAAGGTGTTGTTAGTGTTAAATATTTATTTGTTAGGGTTAGTGGTAAGTATCTGCTAAGAAACTCTTGTCCTAATATCATGTTTTTGACTTGTAATCCATTATAGGCATATATTTCTCCTATTACTAGTTCTTTATCCCATATTTGGATTTTTATGTTTCTAGCTTTTTGTTCTAATATATTACCTTCTCCATTGAATCCTTTGATTGATAGTTTTGTTTTTTCTCATTTTTCCTTAGGTAGACAATTTTCCCTTCAGAGATTTATCTGTGCACCAGTGTCTATATATGGAGTGTAGTATCTAATTTGGTATCCTTCTATTATTATCTTAATTAAAATATATGTAAATTTTTCTTTTTCTATTTAGTCTGTGTTGTATTCATCATATCATTCATTTATTTCCCTTTTTACATCATAAGAGTGTTCTTCCGTAAATAAGTCTAGTTGTCTTTTTACCCATCTATCTATAACTAGTAGGGTTAACTTATCTATGAATTGTTTTACTGTGATTAAAATTTTGAATTTTTTTTTTTTTTTCTTGATTTTTCTTATTTTATTTGTGTGATGTTTAGGGGTTATAGTGCACGTATATAATTCTAGTTCTTTAATCTTCTTAGTCATATTCTAGATATAATTATTTGCTTGTTTTGTGTTTCTATTTTTACTAATTCCTTAGTTATATTGTAATCTGCCATTTTATTTAGCCATTTTTCTCTTCACATAACTTGTGTTTTGTTATTACTTATTTGTCTTTGTATCTCAAAAGTTATTCATATATCTTGCTATCCTAAGGTTACTAACTTACTCACCAATCCAAGACTATCTATAAAGTTTCTTTGTATGTCTTTGTAAATATGACTACTTGGTAAGATCATGTCTGATTTTACCAAATCTGGTGTAATATAGTTTTCTTCTGATCATGTGTCAATTAGTATTTCTTGGATTTGTCTATCTATTAGACCTTGTATCTTACATTATTGATTAGTTTTTCTGACTGATGGCTCTCCTACTGGGTCACATATACTTAATCTTTTTTTAATGATTTCGAGTTCTTTGTTCTCGTTATTTCCCAAGTAATATCGCTCTTTGCCTTCAATAATTGTGATTAAATTTTGGAAATGATCTTCTATAGTTATGCTGTCATTGTCTTTTCTTTTGCTGAAATTTTGTGTTTATTGGTTATATAACACATACTTTTAGCTTAACTGTCTTGATTTTACTACGTTTTTCTAGTTCAATTCCTAATAGTTTTCAATATAATAGTAAACTTTTGTTTATATTGTCATCTGTTAATGATATGATGTACTTTGGTTTTGTCATGAATTTTATCTTTTGATAAATTAAATTTTCTTTCAATTTAGCTATAATTACTTTATCTAGCGGGTACAGTATTCTGTCATCAGCTAAATATAATTCCAATAATGTATTTGATCTGGTATCAATGACCAAATGTCGAATTTCTTTTGTTAGAATCAAATCTTTTGATTTTGCTGAAAGCCAAAATTTTACTTGTGTATTGTTTGTTCTAACTATGAAATGTGTAAACACAACATAAATTTCAAAATGTAACAATGCATAATATAATGCTTTTAATTCTTTCCTATTTATTTCTCTTGTTTTAAAAAGTGATATGCATACCCAGAAACCAATACAAAATTAATCCAAACAGTCTGCAATTATGGATTGTAATACACTGTCTACACGTCAGATGCCACAGAATTAGAAGGAATACCAGAGATATACAAGTATGCCAGACAATACATCTGGATAAGCAAAGCAGAATTGATATATGTGAGATTCTATTCAACCATGACAGAAGTTACCAGAGACAAGATATACCCACCAGTCCACTATATTAAATTTGGATTTAGGGGAGACTTATTTACTTGACCAACACACAATAGGTCTGTTACCATTCTTGTTTTTCTTCTTTTTTGCTCACTATATTTATTAACAATAAGTGCTGGACTACTATGTTTTGATTCTGATTTTTGTATATATCCTTCTTTTAAATACTCAGTTATATGCATTTCGAACTCGTTTAAATCGTCTGGAACACATTTTAATGGTGCTTGTTGTACAATTGTGACTTTATTTATCAATTCTATTTTTACATATGTTTTATGTTTTTACCAAAATTTTAGTGGATTTTATGAGTATAGTTCTTCTAATTCTTTTTCTATTAATCCTAATTGATTTATCTCGAATATTTCATATGCTATCATGTTAACTTGTTTTCTTTCAAGCCTCAGAGTTACATAACTATATCCTTTAATCCATGTTGTGTCTTGTTTTAATGTATTTTTACTATTAATGTTGGTACCTTGTTTTTACAGGGTGTTGTTAGTGTTAAATATTTGTTTGTTAGGGTTAGTGTTAAGCATCTGTTAAAAAATTCTTGTCCTAATATCATGTTTTTGTCTTGTAATCCATTATAGGAATATATTTCTTCTATTACTAGTTTTTTATCCCATATTAGGATTTTTATATTTCCAGATTTTTGTTCTAATATATTACCTTATCCATTGAATCCTTTGATTAATAGTTTTGTTTTTTCCCATTTTTGCTTAGGTAGACAATTTTTCCTATAGAGATTTATCTGTGCACCAGTGTCTATAAAGGGAGTGTAGTATCTATTTTGGTATCCTTCTATTATTATCTTAATTAAAATATATATAAATTTTCTTTTTCTATTTTAGTCTGTGTTGTATTCATCATACCATTCGTTTATTTCCCTATTTATATCATAAGAATGTTCTTCTATAAATAAGTCTATTTGTTTTTCTACCCATCTATCTATAACTAGTAGAGTTAACTTATCTATGAATTGTTTTACTGTGATTAAAATTTTGAATTTTCTTAGTTTTTCCTTGATTTTTCTTATTTTATTTGTGTGATGTTTTGGGGTTATAGGGTGCATATAAATTCTAGTTTTTTAATCTTTTTAGTCATATTCTAGACATAATTATTTGTTTGTTTTGTGTTTCTATTTTACTAATTCCTTGGTTATATTGTAATCTGCCATTTTATTCAGCCATTTTTCTCCTAATATAACTTGTGTTTTGTTATGACTTCTTTGTTTTAGTATCTCAAAAGTTATTCATATATCTTGTTGTCCTATGGTTACTAACTTACTCACCAATCCAAGACTATCTATAATGTTTCCTCATATGTCTTTGTACATATGACTACTTGGTAAGATCATGTCTGATTTTTCCATATCTGGTGTAATATAATTTTCCTCACATCTTGTGTCAATTAGTATTTCTTGGATTTGTCCATCCATTAGACCTTGTATCTTAAATTGTTGATTGGCTTTTCTGACTGATGGCTCTCCTACTGGGTCACATATACTTAATCTTTTTCTAATAATTTCGAGTTCTTTGTTCTTGTTATTTCCCAAGTAATATCGCTCTTTTTTCCTTCAATAACTATGATTAAATTTTGGAAAGGATCTTCTATAGTTATGCTATCATTGTCTCTCTTTTTTTTTTGCTGAAATTTTGTGTTTATTGGTTATAACACATATACTTTTTGCTACCTTTTTCTAGTTCCATTCCTGATAATTTCTAATATAATAGTAAACTTTTGTTTATATTTTCATCTGTTAATGATATGGTGTACTTTGGTTTTGCTTTGAATTTTATCTTTTGATAAATCAAATTTCCTTTCAATTTAGCCATAATTGCTTTATTTTGCAGGTATTGTTTCTGTCATCAGTTAAATATAATTCCAATGGTGTATTTATTACTTCTTTAAAATAGGCTTTTATTAATATTTCAATTCTTTCAAAATATAAATATTTCATAGGTTCTTTAGGTTTTATATGTTTAAGTTATTATCTTACACTTTTTTTTTATCAGGGTACTCTAGTTGTTCCTTTTGCTTGCATAATGTCTATTACATGCTCTCTACTATTATATACATAGTTTTCTTTTAATTCCCTTTTAGCATATTTTTTAATATTAGAATTTTATTTAGTTTAGTATATTAAATATTTTTTCTGTGCAGGTGTCAATGTCCTTATTTTTTATTTTTTTTTTCAAAAAGTTTTTCATCAAATATTAATCTTTGAATTGTATAATTTTCTGCCAACTCTTCATGCTATGTTACTTCTTCAAGTTTTTCTAGTATTTTATCTGTTTTCCTTCTTCAGATGTATTTTGTATTTCTCTGTCTATTTCCATGTTATCACTTGAGTCTATTTCTGCCTGAGATTCATATATTGTTTTGTTATCTAATACATCTATCCTTAGGCTTTCTAATTGTTCTATTAATACATATTATTTTTCTAAAAGATTTATTGTTTTTGGGTTTCTAGTTGTCCTACATTCTTTAGCCATATGTTCATATTTTCTACAACTACAACATTTGCATGGTTTACTCTTTTATGGGTATTGTCTTATATATTGTTTATGTTTCTGGTTTTTCTTAAACTTTCTTTTATAATTTTTATATTTTCTTCGCAATTTAATATACTTCATGTATTTTTTCTTTCTTTTATGATATTTATGTTGGGTACATCCAAAAGTTCGGATTTCATAGACCGCACAACACTTGTATGAGTTTATATATTGTTTGAATTTCTTCTTCTCTATATATTTTCTACATTGTTGTTTGTACCATGTTCTTAAATATTATATCCTAGATCCTAAACTGTCTTCTTCAGGTAGATTGTTTTTAAATGCCTTAAAAATTTTATCTGAAATAGTCCTTGGTAATCTGCTATATAATATTTCTAATGCAGCTTCCCTTTCTTCTTTCCTCAGTTTTGCTTTATAGTAGTTTTTATTGAAATTTTGTATATAGTCATCTAAGTAACACATATGAGAACTTGTTATTTATAAGGGTGCTTTTCTTGTTAATTCTTGTTGTTTTTTGGCATTTATTTTATCTTTTTTTGTTATAAGAAATTCTTTTTTTATTGCTTTTACAAACTTGTTTAACATGACTATGGGTTGTAATGGTATAATTCCATCATCCTCTGTTTGTTTTTGTAAAGTATTTTTAAATCTGGTTCGATTTCTTCAAACCATAATTTTACATTGCCAACAAATGAGTTTTCAATATAGTTTGTTGTGTTTTTAATGTCTATCTTGGCTTCTGATGTTTTTAATGTCTATCTTGGCTTATGTTATATGTTTTAACATGTCTGCTTGCCATATTTCAATTATTTCCATTATATTAATTGCTCCATCTAGGTTTAATATTCCTTGTCATGCTTTCCACAACTTTTTTTTTTCAAGGTTTCCTGGGTAATAACTTCTTTAGTGATTCTGAATGTTGGTTTATAAGGTCTCAAACTTCCTGGTTCTTCTTTTACTTTTACATCTTCTTTAAGGGTCGTATTCATGTTAATTTCTTGTATATTGCTTATTAAATCTGGATACGTTACTGAATCATTGTCACTTTCATCTTGTAAATAATCTATTTTATTTATTCATAAGATTTCTAGCTCGCTTGATCTTGTTAGATTTAGTTCAGTGTGTATTTGCTCTTTTAGGTTTTTTAAGTCTGTTTTGATTTCATAAACTTCTGTTCCTATCTTTCTTATTTCAGAGTTTGAATTCTTTATTTCTGTTTTTAAATTATTAATGTCTTGGACAATCTTTATCAACTGCTTTAATTCTATTTGGTAATTTTTTAGTTCTTCTTTTGTCATTGTCTTAGACATTCATAGAGTCCTATATTTTGTTTAGATTGTATTTCTTCTTCTTCTAAATCTTCATTTAATAATGTCACATCTTTTTCTATTACATTCTTCTATTTTTGTTTACTTCTATCATTTTCTTTGTTCAATCTTACCATTTTTTCACATTCTCCTTCAATTATGTATGGGTCTACTTGTTTCTAGTCTCCAGTCTTCTTCATATAGCTCGATAAAATTTCTACCTAGATTTGTTTTTATTAGACTTTTTCTCTGGTTTTGATATATATAATATTTTTGTTTAATTATGTGTTCTTTATAATTCATTCAAATGATCATAAAGATATCTTCCTATTACTAACTTATTATTTTGAAGTGCTGTTTTTATATGATATTTCCCTTCTAGTAATCTTACTATATCCTGGACTAAAAATTTAATATGATTGTTTATCCTTTTCATCTATTACTACTATTTCCCATTGGTCTATTATTGTTACTTTTGGTTCTCATTTTTCTAATATTTTATTTATTTTTACTAGAGTGTCGTACATCATATCATAAAACATTTTATGGTTTTCTAAAATATTTTTAAAAGTTAATTTTTATATCATCAGTTTTGTCTAACAACATCTATGAATATGGTGTTTTATAAAATTTTCTGCTTCTGGAATTAAAACTTATTCCTTCCCATCCCTTCTCAATTTCCAACAATCTGGTGTGTGGTGTTGTGTGTTTTATTTTTCCTATTCTACACAGTTGTTAGACCTGATATAATATACTTTATCCTGGCTTGAAGCTCTTCTATTCACTTGTTCTTCACACCATACAGCTCTCTTGTCCACACAGTATACCTCTGTTTCATATTGTCTCACCATATGACATTAATGTTTTACCCTTTCAGCCTCTGCCTCAGTGGGTACTTACTCATTGCCTTTGGCCTTTGACAATCCTTCACAACTTGTGCCTATCGTGGAGGATAAACAACTAGTACCTATTGTGTGTTGGTCAAGTAAATAAATCTCCCTTCTTACCATTAAAAGTATGTCATACTTTGGTGTTCAAATATGTAAAGAAATTATAAACACAAACAAAACAAAATAGATTCTAAGTCATTCAAAATAGGTTGATCAGGAAGAACAATTATTCATTCCATCAATATAAAAAATACATAACTCAAACAAACATAACTTACAGAGATTACATCACTGGGTTTCCCGAGTAAAGTTTAAAGAAAATAAAAACAAAAAAGTCAAAAAGTGAATGTTATATAATAGCTTTTTTATACTTATACAATCATATTTTTTAATAATAATTTTCAAACATATGAAAAGCATCATCTGATGTTTCTACTTTTTGTCTGGTCGTTCTTACTTTGTATGGCAATCAATTCAGTCTTTGCCAAGGAGAGAAGGACGTCAATAAAACTACACCAAATGTTAGTGATGTGTCAGTACACCAGATGTCACTGATGGTTTCATCGACAAAAATGCCACTTCAGTTAACAAAAGAAAAAAAAAAGGAAAAACAGTTTTTTAGTGATGCAGAAGGCAAAACGTTACTAAAAGTTAGATTTTTACACTCGTTCCCTTCGGTAACGCCATTGTACGTTACTCCAAATTCAGCTTCCAAAACCTATAGCAGTGAAGAAACTTCACTGTGGTATGCTTCCTAAATTATTAAAAAGGCAGGAGAAAAATAAAATATAGAAAATGGAAAATCTTTTGACATCAATAAGAAAAAAAACTGAGAAACGAGAAGAAAAAAGGAAAACAAAAGAACAAGCACATCCATTTGAACAAAAAAAGAAAAGCGCAGTGGCAAAGTCGATTTTTTTTTTTCATATTAATAGGCGAGGTGGCAAGCTTAAATAATCAAATTTATTTATTGATAAAACAACTTGAGATCATTTAGAAGTCCGTATTTTTACCAATATTTTGAAAGTACAACCATGGATTCTCTAGCTATATACTTGAATGACATTCATTAAAAGTTGTGTCCAAATTCTATTGTTGTTGTCATTAGGTTAATTAGATGATCCTTGTCTTTCAAATAACTATTATAATGGGCACTGATGTTATGGATGTGAATGGATTAAATATTGTTTTAGACAACCAAATAATAAATTGCAACTTAATTAGAGAACATATATTTTTCTATAGTCATCCAAGTAAGGAAATTAAATTTCTCGACCATGGTTTTATGGAGTAGGACACCTAATTATGTGGGTTGGCTTAAGGCCTTTAAGTTAAAGAAAAGTCAAAAGTTCAATACTTAGATGTGCTTAGATGTCACTTAAAACGGAGCTTTAGAGGCAAAACACCATTTGTCCTTGAGAAGATTGGTGCATAGTGGTGACGATACCTCGAAGCATCGAAAACAGACCCTGTATCCTAAGTAGGGCTGGGCTGCCGATGGGGGCCCGGGACCTGGCCCGGTATGGGCCTAGGTCCGGGCCAAAAAAAAACTTAGATCGGGCAGGGCCCGGGTCAGCCCGGGCCCCACACGATCCGTCCCATGCCCGGCCCGATCCGGCCCGTTAAAGACTAAAAATATATATATATTTTTTTAAAACCCCATTGTGCCCTATAGATCCTCTCCTCCTCATATATGTGCATCTCCGCCTCTCCACCACAGGTAACCATTTCTCTCTATCTCTCTCTTTCGTTGCAGTTTGTCTGCCATGAAAGAGCAGCCATTTTTTGTGCAGATATGTGAAGGCGAAAGAGTGATTTTGGAAGAGTGAAGGGCCCGGCCCGATACCACGGAACTGGCTTCCTTTTCCCTCACAAATTTCCCTCTTTTCGCATTTCCATTTTCCACTTCTCGTTTCCCGACCCAGATGGTGCCAAAGGGCGAGAAGAAGCTGGTGGAGAAGCCGACGAAGGAGAAGAAGACGGTGGCGAAGAAGGCCCCTGCTGAAAGGAAGCCAAAGGCGGAAAAGCAAATGTACACATGTGAAAGCCAATTCGATTTGACGCAAATTTTCGCACTCGCATATGAATCTTATTGGCCCATGGTCCAGCTCTATCCGATTTGAACGGATACAAGTTTTGACACAAAGACTTTTATGAACATGGTTTGGTAAAGAGTGGTGCTAGTAGCCCCCAGTGCACAGTTTGTGTTATGCGGCATAGGCAGCTATTTTCCTTAACAAAAAGCGGGTGGGTCTTGCATGCAAGTTAAAGCCTGGTGCTAGGGATGGAGTCAAGGGGGACCTGTTTGGGCCTTAGCCCCACCTTAATTTTTTTTTAAGAAAAACTTACATGTAAATTTTAGAAAATTTTACTTGTTTTATATAAAAATCTAAAAAATAATATTTCGACCTGTGTCAAAATGTAGAAACTTTAATTTGGGCCCCCTCGTGAAAAATGTTTGGCTAAGCCTCTGCCTGGTAGGGAAAGGAGGGGGGCTTCGGTTCTCGCTTCCATGGTGTGATTAATCATCCTGCTCACTCAAAAGGAGTGTTACTAGTGACCCTCAATCGTGTTTGGTTTCCTCAAGTATGTTAGAGTTTGTCCCAGATATTCTGCACACTAATTCAAACGGCCTATAAGTCTTTGGTAACTCAGTGTACTTAGTCACTTTATCTCATTTCCGAGGGAGATCTAAACTTCCGTTTTGTTGGATCAGCAAAGTAAACAAATGCAACGTTTAAACACCGGTAAAAATGAGAATTCAAGATCTTTGATATATATCCAAAACATCGGATTTGGTGTCTGATTTTCTAGGGGAGGAAGTCTAACCTTTGTCCTCAAATGCACGAATCTAATGTCCTCAATAATCTCGGGCACCTTGGATATGAAATCAGAGGCAAATAAATGCCCCTTTTAGAGTATCGAATTACTTACCTCATTTTCCAGCTTAGGTCTCAAGTATCGAATTACTTACCTCATTTTCCAGCTTAGGTCTCAACTACTTACTTAATGCAGGAGTGTCCCCTAGCAGAACTTTCAACACAATGATTTCAATTTTATTGTACTTTTTTACTTTTTTATTTTTATTTTAAATTTTAAGCTTCATTTAAGATTAACAAATCCGCATAAAAGATTAAAAAATGAAAAATGCTGTTGATATATTGTAAGAACTATTTTTTCCGGTGATCGGTAGGTGGTTTGAGGCAATCTAGCTCAAGATCAGGTTTGTTCTGCAATTAAATAAAAAATATTGGGGGTGCCGGCAGTGGCGGATGACGAGAGTGATCTGGAAATGCCCAGTGGATCAAACGACAACTACCTACACAAGTTTGCCCAAAACACCCCCATTTAAGTTCACATTGTTACAAAACTACCCCTAGTTATCGAATATGCGCCATACTGGTTCACAATTTTTTGTGTGTCAATTAATGACTAAAATATTTGTTCACATTGAAAAATAAAACTTTTTGTAAAGAAAAAATTGAGAATGAAACAAAGCAAAAAAGAATACGGAAGACATTTCTTTTTAATGAATTATGAAAATGTCCTTCCCTCATTTACTGCACACGGCATACATAACTTTCTCTTGTAAAGTATTAGTGCAATTTCTTTCTTCTTTTATAATGATATCAATGATACACTTAAGTTTGCATGGTATAATAAAAAATGTGCTTTAAATTGGATTTCATTGTTTTAGCCACCTGGTTGTTATATAATCTAAAAGGCTAAACGATAGAAATAGAAATATATTACAGACTACGACAGAATAAGATCCATTTTGCATCATATCTAACTTATTCTTTAATTTGGACAGAAGAAGTAATGTCACTCGATCATTAACAAATTGACTGCATTCTGTCCACCAGTAATGTCACTCGATCATCTCAATGAGGCTCTAAGTGGTGATTCAATTTTGTTCACCAGGTTCCAATAAAGACCATAGATCTTAAACTAACCGATCCGATGGAACAACTCAAAATATAAGCCGGTGCAATAGAAAAGTTTATTTTCTAAAGAGTTTAGAAATGAAAGCAGGGAAATAATCTCATTGACTACTATCTAATGAAATATTGCACACTATCAACCTTTGGTAAGCCGAGGATGCCCGCAAATGAGCATTGAGATCATTGCTTTCTTTTCCAGCGACGTCTTTATAAAGCAGATTTGGACTGAATAATCATTAAGTTTGAGGAAGGATTAAAAGCAATAAAATATGGCGTAAAATATAGAATAAACATATCAAAGGCCAAAACAAAATCAAGGTGAAAATATTAATAGAAGATTTTTATGGTAAAGGATCATGGTGCTTGTCTCTACAGAGATCAATTAAAATTGCGACGAAAAAAAAAATATTTTGTATTTAATGAGAATAAACGAAAATTGAACGACTCCGTAAAATAATGGGCAACTTTAGATGTATCACTGCTATATAATGAAATGATGTACATTGTCAACCATAAGGTCGATGGTTGCAGCCTTCCGTGGACGCAGGTGACTAGACACCGAATCCTTCTTGTTCTTTTTATTTTTTCAACACTCTTTTTCCCCAAACTCTGCCATTCTTCTTCTTCTTCTTCCTTTGCCATTGCAGGCTTTGATTCAAGTAATACATAGATCCATCTCACTCCCAGACGATCCCATTTCTCTAGTTTTGTGGCCGGAGGGCAATCCTTGGACCCATGCATATGCAACTTAGCAAATATTTTTTCTTCTAACAGTTCACCTATCCAAATGGTCTTAATATGAGTTTGGATTTGGATCCGGTTCAAACATTCATGGCCCGAGACAGTCAAATTCATATCATATTGACGTTGGCATCCACTTCAACGTATAAGTGTGGTGTGGTTGCTCCAAAAAAACAGCCCCTCATCTCCAATGTCAATTTACAACCCTTATCCAAACCCTTTAACTCGTCAAACTCATGAAGTTAATGGAACTCTCTCTCTCTCTCTCTAAGGCTTCCTTCTTTTCCCTTCCCTTGCACTCAGAGTCTAGCACACATGGGAATGAGGGAGGGAAAGTTGGTGGATGATTTTCTCCCTCTCCTTTGTTTCTAGAAAGGGAAGGAAAACATGATCACCATGATGACAATAATGATGATCATGAGAGCGAAGTTGGTGGTTGGGACTTGGAGTAGACAGTCTAATGAAGTTTACAATTTATCATTAAACCGTCAACACTGAGACCCAACGACCATCATCGCCATCAGAAGTGGAGGGAAGAGGGGCCAGCAGGGGCCATGGTCTCCCATCAAATTTTAAAAACTTTAAAACTTTATATGTACATGTAATGTTTTAGTTTAATATATATATATATATATATATATATATATATAATTCAAAAAAATTTATTTCAGCTCCTATTAAAATTTTAAAAGTTCAAACTATAGTTCGGCCCATGCGACAAAAAATTTCTAGCTCCACCCCTGATCACCAACATTATGATCACTATCATCTTGTTGAGCATGCTTTTCTTCATTTTGTTTCGACAAAAAAATTGGATGATGAGCAGGCAGAGAAAAAGAAACATTTTTTATCTCTCTAGTTTAGCATTTAGCGGTTTTTGGTTCTTTCCATCCTCCTCGTTTTGGGGTTTCCTCCATTTTTTCCCAACATTTCATGTTTGAAAAGCTTTTCACCAACAACTACGGTGATTGGATGATGAGCAGGCAGAGAAAAAGAAACATTTTTTATCTCTCTAGTTTAGCATTTAGCGGTTTTTGGTTCTTTCCATCCTCCTCGTTTTGGGGTTTCCTCCATTTTTTTCCCAACATTTCATGTTTGAAAAGTTTTTCACCAACAACTACGGTGTTTTCCGTTTGAAGAGAAACTTATTGTCGATATTTAGTTCTATGTTGCTTATTTTTTATGTTTCTTACTGGTCACCTTCCTTGTAAAATGTTGCTCGCAATTTCTCTTTTTTATTTATTCTGCTTGGTAGGAGGTGAGAATGAGAAGAAGAAAGAGAAATGAAGCAAAGAGAGACTGCACAAAGAAAGTCAAATGCTAAACCAAACAAAAGTATTTCATTTTCCTTGCCTGCTCCTCCTCTTGTCTACTTTGTTTAGGGAAAACACGATCACCATAATGATGAAGATGATAATAACGGTGAAGTTGGTGGTTGGGACTTGGAATTGACCATCATCACCGTCATCATCATCATCGTCTTGACAATCATGTTTTTCTTCCTTTTGTTTCTACTGGAGGAGGAGCAAGGGAGGAAAAAGAAAATGCTTCATGTTTTTTTGCCTGTTGATCTTCTTCTTCACTCCTTTCTTGCTACACAAAGAGGGAAAACACAATCATAATGATAATGATAACGATCATCATGACGGTGAAGTTGGTGGTTGGGACTTGGAGTTGACAATTTAGCATTAGACTGTCAACTCTGAGACCCAACGACCACCATCACCGTCAACATCATCATTATTATTTTGGTAATCATGTTTTTCATCCCTTTGTTTCCAAGAAGAATGAATTGGAGGAGGGCCAAGGGGGGGGGGGAAAGGAAAAAATTTTCATCTCCCTTGTTTACCATTTGGAGTTCTTGGTCCACTCTTTCTATAGTCTAGTTCTCTCTCTCCTTCTCATATATGGGTTCCCTCTTCTTTTTCTTTCCCCACATTTCATGTTCAAAATGCTTTTCACCTACATTTATGGTTTTTTTTTTCTCTCTAAAGAGTGATATTTTTTATATTTTCTTATTTGGTGTTTATTTATTTCCTTTATTCTAGGTCGCTTTTTTTATAACATGTTGTTCATAATTCTTCTTCTTAATTTATTCAGATTTGTTGGAGGAGACAACAAAAACAAAAGAGAGAAACAAACCATAGATAGATAACACCAAAAACACCAAATGCTAAACCAGAAAGAAAAATGCTTCATTTTTTAGCATATTCTTCTTCCTCTTCTCCTCTTTGTTTTTACAAAGGGAGGGAAAACACGATCATCATGATGGTGAAGTTGGTTGTTTGGACTTGGAGTTGACTGTCCAATGGAGTTGACAGTTTAGCATTAAACTGTAGCTTTAGGTGCCAAAGACTACCATCACTGTCATTATCATCATTATTATCTTGGTGATCAAGCTTTTCTTCCCTTTGTTAGAATTGGAGGAGGTGCAAAGGAGGAAAAAGAAACTTTTTTCATCTCTCTCGTTTACCAATTCGTGTTCTTGGTGCACTCTCTATAGTATGGTTCTCTCTCTCCTTTTCGTTTTTGGGCTTTCCCTTTTTTCCATACATTTCATGTTTGAAATACTTTTCACCTACAAATATGGTGTTTCCTCTTGGAAGAGAGACTTATTGTTGATATTTGATTATTTCGCGTTTATTTATTTGTTTTATTATAGGTTGCTTTTCTTATAGCATGTTGTTCATAATTTCTCTTCTTAATTTATTATGCTTCATTGGAGAACGAAAAAAGAAGAGAGAAATAAACCATAAAGCGACCACACCAAGAACACCAAATGCTAAACTAGAAAGAAAAATGCTATATTTTTTTTGCCTATTCCTCCCCCTCATTTCTCTTTTGTTTCTACAAAGGGAGGGAAAACACGTTCACCATAATGATAATGATCAACATGATGGTGAAGTTGGTGGTTGGGGTTTAGAGTTGACAGTCCAATGGAATTGACAATTTAGTATTATACTGTTAACTCTAAGACCCAACGACCATAGTCACCATCATCAACATCATTATTATCTTGGTAATCGAACTTTTCTTCCCTTCGTTTATGCAAAAGAAAGAATTGGATGAGGATCATAGGAGGAAAAGGAAACATTTTTCATCTCACTGGTTTACCATTTGGCGTTCTTGGTGCACTTTCTTCATAGTCTGGTTCTCTCTCTCCTTCTCATATTGGGGTTTACATTTCATGTTTGAAATGCTTTTCACCTATAGTTATGGTTTTTTCTCTTTGAAGAGGGACTTAAAGTTGATATTTGATTATGTGGTGTTTATTTATTTCTTTTATTATTAATTGCTTTTCTTATAACATATTGTTCGTAATTTTTCTTCTTAATCTGTTCTGCTTTGTTGGACACGAGAATGAAAAGAAAAAAGAGAAATAAACCATAGCAAGACCATACCAAGAACGCCAAATGCTAAACCAGAATGAAAAATGCATCATTGTTTTCACCTATTCCTCATCCTTTTCTCATCTTTGTTTCAACAAAGGGAGGGAAAGACGGTCACCATAATGATAATAATCATCATGACAGTGAAGTTGGTGGTTGGAACTTGGAGTTGACAGTCCATTGGTGTTAATAGTTTAGCATTAGATTGTCAATTCTGAGACTCAACAACCATCATCACCGTCATCATCATTATTATCTTGGTGATCAAACTTTCTTTCCCTTTGTTTCTATAAAAAAAGGAATTAAAGGAGACCACAGGGCCGTGAGTAAAGGTAAACATTTTTTCATCTCCCTGGTTTACAATTTGACATTCTTAGTGCACTCTCTGTATAGTATGATTTTCTCTCTCCTTCTCATTTTTGGATTTCCTCTTTTTTTCATGCATTTCATGTTTGAAGAGCTTTTTACCTACAATATTGGGGTTTTTTCTCTTTGAAGAATGACTTATTGTTAATATTTCATTCTTTGGTCTTTATTTATTTCCTTTCTTATTGGTAGCTTTTCGTATTACATGTTATTCATAATTTCTCTTCTTAATTTATTCTGCTTTGTTGGAGGTGAGAACGAGAAGAAAAGAGTGAAATAAACCATAGCGAGACTGCTCCAAGAATGCCAAATGCTAAAACAAAAAGAAAAATGCCTCATGTTTTTTTTTTTGCCTATTCCTCATCCTCTTCTCTCATTTGTTTCAACAATGAAAGGAAAAACACAGTTACCATAATGATAATGATCATCATGATGGTGAAGTTGGTGTTTGGGATTTGTTGTTGAAAATCCAATGGAGTTGTCTCTTTGGCATTAGACTGTCAACTCTGAGACCCACCCAGCGACCGTCATCACCATCATCATCATTATTATCTTGAGGATCAAGCTTTTCTTCCCTTTGTTTCTACAAAAGAAAGAATTGGAGGAGATGCAGGGCTGGGAGGAAAAGGAAACATTTTTCATCTCCCTAGTTTACCATTTGGCATTCTTGGTGCACAATCTCTATAGTCTGGTTCTCTCTTGCCTTCTTGTTTTGGGGTGCTTTTTTCTTTTTTCTTGCATTTCATGTTTGAAAAGCTTGTCACCTATAATTTTGGTTTTTCTTTTCTCTTTGAAGAGTGACGTATTGTTAATATTGGATCCTTTGGTGCTTATTTATAGCCCTTTTTGTTGACCGCCTTTCTTGTAAAATGTTGTTTGTGATTTCTCTTCTTAATTTATTCTACTTCTTTGCTGGTGAGAACGAGATGAAAAGAGATAAATAAACAACAGCAAGACCACATCAAGAATGCCAGATACTAAACCATAAAGAAAAATGCTTCATTCTTGTCGCCTATTCCTCTTCCTCCTTTCTCCTTTGTTTCTACAAAGGGAGGAAAACATCATCACCATCACCATAATGATAACCATAATCATGATGGTGAAGTTGGCGTTTGGGACCTGGAGTTGACCGTCCAATAGAATTGACAGTTTAGCATTAGACTGTCAACTCTAAGTCCGAGTGACCATCACCACTGCCATCATCAAGCAAAAATTTTTCATCTCCCTGGTTTACCAATTGGCGTTCTTGGTGCACTTTCTCAATAGTCTGGTTCTTTCTTTCCTTCTTGTTTTGGTGTTTTCTCTTTTCTTTTTTTTTTTCTTGCATTTCATGTTCAAAAAGCTTTTCACCTACAATTTTTGATTTTTTCTCTGGGAAAAATGACTTATTATTAATATTTGATTCTTTGGTGCTTATGTATAGTCTTTTTTTATCAGTAACCTTTCTTTTAAAATGTTGTTCGTCGTTTGTCTTTTTAATTTATTTTGTTTCTCTGGAAGCGAGAAAGAGAAGAAGAGAGAAACAAACCATTGAGAGGCCACACCAAGAACACCAATTGCTAAACTAGAGAAAAAAATGCTTCATTTTCTTCTCTGGCTCATCCTCCTATTCTTTCCTTTGTTTATACAATGGGAAGGAAATCACGATCTGATGAAATGATGATCATGACAGTGAAGTTGGTGGTTGGGACTAGTAGTTGACAGCCTAATGGAGTAGACAGTCTAGCATTAGACCGTCAACTCTGTGTCCCAATGACCATCATCAAAATCATTATCATCCTGGTGATCGTGCTTTTCTTCTCAGAAACAAAGAATCGGAGGAGGAGCAGTCGTGGAAAAGGAAGCATTTTTCATCTGTCCAATGAAGGAGTTGGGGATTTCTTTTGTTGGGTAATCAATGCTATTAAGTTATCGGGAAACAATTTCCCTTGGTTTGTCGGTTTTCACGGGTATCACCTTTTGTGTTAAATTTGTAGGATTAGATTTCTAGTTCTTTGGTTTGTTCTGTTCTATTTTATTCTCTGCCGTTAATACATCTTATTCTTATGGATAAAAGTCCTGGATTGGTATTTATTGTCTTTTTATGAAAGTCTTGGGTTACTAATGAACTTAAGATTATGTATGACCTTTTCTCTAATACAGATGTCTTGAATCAAAGCGGGTAATGTGCACACCACCGTGCACGTGAAATTATGCCAAAATATTCTTGCTTAAAGTTAAAAAGAAATATTTTAAATGGGCGAAAAGTGGTTAGGAAAATTTTGAAAATCTAAAATCGATATTTTCTTATAAAAACATTTAAAAATACCCCAACACTTTGCTTTGGTATATACTTCTGCATGCACATGATTGTACACACGATTCGATGGATGACTGCAGTTATTTTATGTGCCATTTCTTTTATCATTTGCAGTTGTAATCGCCCAAAGTTTTCGAAAGTCTATGCTCAACATTTTTCGAATATTTTATGACGATTTTGCAACAAAGTTCAATGATTTTTTTTTTGTCTCAAACACTTTGATTTCTCTTAATTCTAGTCAATTTCTTCATTGATTTGGCTATCAACAATACTCGAGACTCATTTGGATCTAATTTTTAGACTTTGGACCTAATGCTAACTGCAATTTAGACTTATTTCCTAATCCAAATCCAAGCTCATGTCTGGATCTTGCCTAAAAGCTTACATAGAGACCCGAAACCAGACCTTAGATCCAAATCCAAGCTTGACATTCAAAACTAATCCCTACAGCAGATCTAGATCTAAATTTCAGCAATAGAGTCCAAAATCTATGGATCTAAATCCCAACTGTAGACCCAAAACAGACTTTCAAATCGAAACAGAATTTTACATCCAGACCTAGATCCAAATCTAAATTCTAGAATTGACCCAAATTTGAGCCTTTGATCCTAT
This sequence comes from Nymphaea colorata, assembly GCF_008831285.2. Taxonomy (NCBI): domain Eukaryota; kingdom Viridiplantae; phylum Streptophyta; class Magnoliopsida; order Nymphaeales; family Nymphaeaceae; genus Nymphaea; species Nymphaea colorata. The sequence continues at coordinate 3,946,735 of NC_045150.1, forward strand.
TTATATCCGATCCAGATCCAAAATCTAGATGCGTATCCTTATTCGATTCCAAATTCTTAATCCAACATATGTAGATCCAATTCCAAGTTTCTATCACAATTTACATCCAAATATGATGCAGATCCAAATCTAAATTTCATATCCGAATTTGACATCCAAATATACTAGTCTAGATGAATTCTAAGCTTTTGATCCAAATCCATATCTAAGTATGAGATTTGAATCATTTCCGATCCCAAATCCATATTCGAGATCTAAGTTGATTGTTTGTATCATTGTTGGCTTAAAAATTCTTACTTTGACCTGCCTTGATATTTGGATCTGGTTTAAGATCCAAATCTGAGCGACTGACCTTTCCCAAGCCAAAGTATGAAGGTGTTATCGTTATTTTCCAAAATACCATTGATTTCTTCTTCAAAATTCACAAAATAACCATGATTTTTTTAAGATATCTTTAAATTTCTCAAAAATGCCCTTGATTTTCTTTAAATATCCTTCATTTTTCTAAAAATATCATCATTTTTTCAAAAATAACAACAATGCCATTTTTTTCTCTATGTAGAGGCCATTGCTGACATGGCAGGCCATACATAACGGGCCCGGCACTAGCCGGCCAGGTCTTACAGGGCCTGGGCAGGCCTACTATATGGCAATGGCACGACCAAGCTAGGCTGTTCTGGGCGAACTGGGGAGGCCTGCCCGACCCTGCTAGCTATGGCTTGGCAGGCTGGCTAGTTCGGGTAAGCCTGTGGGCGGCTTGCACCTAGGCCTTTGGCCAGGCAAGGCGGCCATAACAGGCCTGTGGCCAGCCGGAATGGCCTTTTTAGGCATAACAGGGTCGGCCTTCAGGATGTAGTCCCCTCCTGGCATGGGCAAACAAATTTAACCCTCTGAGTGTAATTAAGCAAATTTTAACCCAATAACAACCAGCTAATGGCTAATTATGCTTTAAAATGACTGTAAGGCCCTTAGCGTTCCAAAAGAATGGCCAACGCAAGCCATCTCCTCATTGTTATTTTTTATTAAGTTCTTTATTTATCTCTTTTCAATTCGTCTCCATCTCTCTTTTCAACTTTTTTATTTCTTTTTTTCACATTTCTCTTATTTTACCATCTCTATCTTTCTCTATGTTCTCCTTTCTTTTTAGATAATCTATTTCTTTATCTCTCTTTAAATCTCCCTTAGATTTATTTATCTGTCTCTTTTCATTTCGATATTGAAGTCTCTTTTTCTTTTTCTTTTATTAATCTAGTTTCCCATTCATTTTTTTAAATCTCTCTCTCTTCAATCTCTTTATTTTTTTTAAGTATATATTTTTTTCTTTTTCAAATCACTCTCTTTTAAACATCTTTCTTTTACTCTCAATCTCCCGATTTTAAAATTTCTTTTTGAATGTATCTCTCTTTTATTAGTGTCTCTCCTTTCTCTTTTAATTTCTCTCTCTCTCTTCTATTAATCCATCCCCCTCTCTCTTTCTTTCCATTTTTCTATTTTATTTCTCTTTTTTTCTCTGACACACTCTCTCTCCTTATTCCTCACCCTCTTTCTTCCCTTCGTACCTCCTTTTCTCTTTATTTTCCCCCTTTTTTTAATCTCTCTTTATTTCTGTTCCTCTCTTTTCATCTATTTCTCTCTGTTTCTCTTCTCGTACATTTATCTTCTCATATCCTGACTTATTTAAATGGATGAGGGCTTGTGGGTGAAATTTTCTTTTTTATTTCAATTATTTTGAGGTTGAGACAAGTCCGACTCAAAAAAACATCAAACACTAGATGATGCAGATCTGCATCTTTAATGCATCTATTGCCATTGTCAAAGCTTAAAACCACCACTAACCTTTCTTACTTCTGGACTTCTTTATAGCCTTCTGATGACCCAACCTAAAGTTTTAAACAAACCATTGAGAGGAGAGTCTATTCCCTCGATGTATATCATTATCAAATTTGTTATCATTCGTATGAAGATTTTTTTATATTTTTTATTTTTTTCATATAGATATGTATGAGTATGCATAAACACAGACCCTCACTTCATAATACATGGATGGAATGATTGATGCCCTTTTTTATTGAATTCTGAAGAAGCTAAGACTAAAACCCTATCAAGGTAAAAGTCGAAATAGGGACAAGTCTTAACTTTTTCTTAGAACTCAAGGAAAACACTTTCCAAAATCATGATATTTACTCCCTCTTTCCAAAAGCTAGATCTTCAAAACCAATTTTTTTTTTCAAATATTTACAATATTGCAAAGCCCTCCATGTTTTTGGCCCTATGATGGATCAAACTATTGGTCACTGTTCATTTAATTCAAAATTTTATTTTTCAAACAAAGTTTGAAAAGTTTGCTTTTACAAAGCATGATAAGTTGAAGTCATGTTTTATAAAACAAATAATTTACAAACATTTTTCAATCATATTTCCTCAAATAAGTTGAAAACTTTGATTTTTAAAACTATATTCAAACACAATTTCTCTTGTACACTTGAATTCTAATGATAATATTGAAAGAACTCAAATGATTTTAAAGTATTTCTCTTTGAAACAATTTATTTTCTAAACCACTTCTACATTTCAAGTTCATATTTCTAAGATCGTTACCATTTAATGTTCATTAAAATACCCCTAAGACCATAGTTCTACCACGAAAGAAATATATTTTAAACCAAATTTTATTTAAATTTCTTCAAAATCACACTTTCAATGTTTTAAAAATTTCCGTTAACTTGAGCACACATGCATGTAGGTTCTTATGATAACACTTTATACCATTAGAATGTGCAAAGCAAAAGGTAGTCCTTAGTTTGGTTACCCCCAATGAAGGTGTTGGGAACGGCTGGACCTTGTATTGATATGCAAGTCTCTTTCTCTCAATTTTCAAAATAAAAAAAGTTTTTTTTCTACAGCACTCCCAAAATCAAGATTAATTTTGAGATGCAAACAACAATATAGATAGTTTAAACTAGTTCGTCATTTTTATGTTTATTAATATAAAAAAAAATAGTTTGATATATTTTTTTGAACTTTTATTGACAGGACAGTGTTTGCTTACACATTTAATGATTACAAGAAAAGATGTTTCGGGTGCGTGGCAAAAAATTTTAGTGCGAATGAAGGCAAAGGCTCCCTCTTCCCCCTATCCTCTAGGTCCAGGTTTGCTTTTGGTGCCTCGTGGCAGTGGCCTCGCTATACGTCATCTTTCATATGTGTGTCCTTCTTTTGGGAGTTACCATGTTCTGTTTGATGTAAAACAGATAGTGGATTTGTTTCTATCTACTATTCTATAGATTTCTTATGTACCCATAGGTGCTATATTGGATTTGAATTAAGACTCACACCACTTGAGCTCAAAACAGGAACTTACCGCCTACCAATCCCTGCCCCTATAGTTGCACCAACTCCCTTGAGGATTAATAGAAAAGATGTTGCAACAGCTCCTTAATATAATTAGGAGAAATTATCGGACGTATGACTACTTTATACTGAAATGCTGCATGTTGTCAAACATAGGGCCGACAGTTTTGGGCTTCCATATGTGTAGACGATTAAACATTAAGCCATGTTAGGTTGCATCTGCTTTTTGTTTCATTTTATTTTCTAATTACTTTTTTCCTCAAATGCTACCATTCTATGTCTTCTTCTTCTTCATCCCCAATCCACGTCCCTCATGGTTTGTCGAATACCTTATTGCACCTTCCACAGGTTTGGACTTTGATAAGCTAGAGTTTCCATACTCTTTTCAAATGCCGTCCTTATATGTTGGGTTGCATGAGCAACCAATCTATTATCTTTTTCTTCTCCTTCTTTTTGTTTTAAGAAAGGTAGCCAACTGTTCTGGATGTGCTTGAGATTTTCTCTGAACCGTCCACTGAGTTTAATCTATGTTTCTTGATTAGTCCTTGAGGCTCACATGATGCTCGAGTTTCACTTAGCTGTAAAAAACTGCACATTTTTGGCTTACAGTAACTTGGGTCTGCATAGGAGTGTTTGGAATTGGAATTCCAGATCTACTCTCACTTGCCTCTCTAGATGGATCTGGATATAGTTGGTGGTTTGGATGTGGTATGTGATCACCCCTTATCTAATTGCGAAGTTTGATTGGTCTGGATCGGATCCACAACAGGCAGCCATTTAGAGTTAAATTTTGAGATGACAACTCTCAACATCACAAAGACAGTAGCAGCCATGGAAATCTTACAAGAGACATTCTGCATGTTGTACCTTCCTCCGACCAGCTACACTACCTTCATTTTAGGTTTTCCGAGGGTGAGGTGGTGAAGGGAAGGAACAGAGAGAGAGAGTGTGTGTATGTGTGTGTCTACTTGAAAATTAGAACTTGCATGGAATTGATTTTACCATGAATCAATATTAAATGATTCTGAGTTTAACACCGTGGGCAAGGGTCTGACATGTGCTGCCATCTAGCTTTATTTGTCTAACAGCTTTGAACTGTATATTTTCACTCTTACAATCACAATCTTTTCTTGAGTTAGGAAATGGGTACCATAAAAGCTTCTGGATTAAGTCCCTTTGCTTTTTGATGTTTTATCAATCATGTACATGCATAAACATATTTATCTATACAATTACATTATGCATATGTGGCAAAGGTACAAATTTTAGCTGGAGGGGCACTAATTCAATAACTTTAATGCTTTTAGATGCACATATATATATATAAACAACCAAATATATCAAAGCACAAAAATAAAAATAAACAAACAATCTAAGTGAAAGGGTAAAAAAGAGAAGGGAAAAATCAAAATTCAAGCAAAATTTAAATTTGAAAAGATAAATTAACTTTTCAAATAAAGCCATACCTGCATACCTGTATCACCAAACTTGCATAAAAACACAGGTATTTGACCTATGTGACAAAGAATTACCCTCTTCCACCTTCCAAGTTTGACTCCTTAGGGTCCGTTTCACAAAAAGAACAAAATATAATTTTTATATGAACTTGGCTCAAAGATTAGAGCAGATTCATAGAACACCTAAAAGGTCTTTTATGAATTTGTTTCAATTTTGGAGCAGATTTAAGGATCTATTACAAACAGTTCCACTTTCGACAGGCACTTAAGTATGAATGTCTTAATTTGACATCAGTTAGAGGGAGATAAGTGCTCCTCTAAACCTACTCATTTTCCTTCAACTTGGTTCTTCTAGCAAGGGTGCACCATGCACCAACCCCAACCTCCACTCTCTCTCTTTCTCTCTCTTTCTACATTGCCACCATGTTCGCCCTTCAGATTCCTTCTATGGATAAACAGAAGAATAAGAAAAGGAAAAAAAAATGCAGTCAGTTTCTTTTAGCAGCACCATTTCTCTGGGGGTCTAGCAGGTTGCTTCCGGGCAGCAGTAGCAGAATCCATCCACAAACATTTTGTTGCTGAGAGGAGGGGTTGTACCCATAACTGATTCATGTTCATACTACTCATGTGGACATGACATGCTTTTATATATATATATATATATGTATATATATATATATATATGTATATATATATATATATACATATATATATATATATATATACATATATATATATATATACATATATATATATATATATACATATATATATATATATACATATATATATATATATGACAGATAGATGGTTGATAGAAACATATTCAATCCATGGAAATCACGGTGGAGTTGGCATGTATTTTCATCTCAAATCTCAGACTCTACTATTGCATTCAATGATAATAAAACAAGAGTTGTAACTGCTCCTTAATATAACCACGTCAAATTCCTTCTCCTCTATGTTAATTTGACTTTTTCAACATGGTATATCAGAACAAGTAGCTTATTGAAAAAGATTTGAGCCAAGGATGGCTTGCAAACAATCATAGAGGTTGTTGCTTTCTTCACTAAAGTAAGGACTCGATTCAGTTAAAATAATATGTTCTTCAAGTAAACTTGAATGTGAATAGCCCTTCAACTTAAGGAAGGATGAAAGCAATAAAGTATGACATCAAGTATGGATTTAATGAACATATCAAAGGTCAGGCTAAAATCAAAAGAAAAATATCAATATAGTATTTTTATGGTAGAAGATCTGGGTTCTGAAAATATAAAATATTTTGCATTTAATGATAATAAAAAGGAGTTGTAATGACTCCTTAACATAAGGAGCAATATTGGATGTATGACTGTTATATAATATTGAAATCATACACGCTATCAACCCTAAGGCCTGCGGTTGTGGCCTTCCTTGGCTGTAGGTGATTAAACACCCAACCACGTTAAATTGCTTGTCATCCTTGTTCATTTTATTTTCTCCACACTCTTTCCCTCAGACGCCGCCACTTTTCTTCCTATTCTTCCCCAATCCACCCTCATGGTTTTGTCAAATACACTGTGGTTCCCTCCACAGGTTTGCACTTCGATGAATCAGTCTTTGGATTCTTTTCAAACACCATCCTCATCCATTGGATTACATGAGCAACCAATCCATTGAGTAACCAACTCTCCTGGATGTGCTTGAGATTCAAATTCGACAGTCCATTGAGTTTAATGTATGTTTCTTGGTTAGGCCTTGAGGCTGAAATGATGCTAGGGTTTCACCTTAGCGGTCAACTGTACACTTTGTATTCCAATAGCTTGAACCTGTTTGGGAGAGAGAAAGATTTGGGCACAAAAATATCAAGAAAAAGAAAAAGGATGTAATAAAATCGGTGAAGTGACTAGTTGGGAAAGAAATGGATGTGACCAAAATCAGCCATTCTTCCGGTTAAGGCGAAGAAACTGATTTGCATAATATGAACATGCAGAAGCTGTAGTCATGAAAACTAAATGTTTCTTATTGGAAATAATTGGGTGAATAATAAATATAATTGAGAACCATAATATCGTTGTCATAATCTCACCCCAAGTTCTATAAGTAAATAATAAAATCAACTGACGTTTATTTGGCAAATAAAAGTTTGTTCTCTTCAACAAAAACATGGATGTTCTCGATGTTCTTCTAAGTCTTACTTTCATTTCTCCAGTTTCTGAAATTTGTTCTCTTTCAATCTCTCTCTCTCTTTCTCTCTCTCTCTAATGCTAGCTCTCACTCTCTCTCGATTAAAAGTACGGATTCTGAGCATCTTTAATAGTTTTAAGGTTTTGTTAGAAGAAGGGATGTTCTTCCTTTTTCCTTCTTTTTTTTTTTTTGCTCCTCTTGGCAGTCTACTATGCAAGTTCTCAGAAAATCTAGTAACTCAATTCGAGATCACGATCTACATAGCCTTATTCCCAGCCATAGATCGCAATCTTGAACCTGCACCCAAAGGCCAAGTTACTAGACTTTCTAAGAATTTGCAAATATACTCTGAATAGGAGCAAACGACAAGAGGGAAAAAGAAAGAACAACCCTTCCTCTAACACGACCATAACGCTACTAAAGACGCTCAGAATCCGTACTCTTAATCCAAAGAGAGCAAGAGAAAGAGAGAGAGAGAGAGAGAGAGAGAGAGAGAGAGAGAATTGTCCTTTTCTAGTATGGAACCAGTCACTTGAGGAAGAACAAAGTTCAATTTGTGCCAAATTTGCCATGAACAAGATGTTACTTTGTTATAGAAAAAATAAATATGAATTGTATAATGCCATATCTCCTGATTAGTTTCAATATGAAACACATCATTTTCTTGACTACTGCTTCTGCACGTTCTTGTTAAGCAAATCAATTTCTTTGCTTTAACCTGGAGGATTGGTTAATTTAGAACATCGTCACATCCTTTATGATTGTAAAGGCTTACATATGTGGTTAGACTAAATACACAGGTTCTATAATTTCCTCCTCAATCATTTCAGTCCTCATCAGCATTAAATGCTTACCCAATACATGTAAGTCCTCTAAGTACTGCAATTTTGGGCATGTCAATTTGCTCTTGTATCAAATTATTGAGTGTATATGTCTTGTCATTCAAGTAAGCATTAGGTTAACAATCTACTACGTGAGGAAGACCCAAATACCCTCCCATTTCCCTTGCCTCCACTGTCTTAAGCTATGTGGGGACCCGGGTGGAGTACGGTGCACCCATATAGTAGAATATCGTGATCCCACCTTTTACAGTTCAAACAAGCAACATACCCTCTATGTGCACATCTGCTCTACCAGTTATGCTATGCTGCTTGAGTCGAGTATATTTGTCTCCTTTGTGGACCAAAAGAGATGGAAACAAGAAGCAAGGACATTGTAAATGAAGAGAACTAAGCTTACTTGATTAAGATAGGAGCAATCACATTTTAATTACTTTAAATGGGTTGATAAATAATATCAGTGGAGCGAGATCAGATAAACAAAGAAAACTACGTAAGTTTTTAGCAAAAGGGGGAGGTGAAGAAGGAGCAACTTTAGGGGCATAGAAGCACATGGCAAAAGAAGTCATCATCATGTTGCATTTTCCTCGGGTTTTGAGAAGCCTAGAACTAAAATCATAACTTTTCACTCTGACCTTAAATCCGACCTTCTGTCAATTTAAAAAGTAAAAAAAAAAAACATATCTCAAGTGTGGATTATAGAATCCTTAGTACTCACATCACCTGATCTATAGATTTCAAATCTGGAATAATCAAATGCCCCCTTATCTGAGGGTGCATCAAAAGGACCTACCGCATCAGCTGCAACGAGGAGCTAAAACGACCTAGAAATCACTACATGAGCACAAATCTTCATAACAGCAGCTAGAAACTCAGAGAATTCATGTCTGCATCTGCACTCGATCTGGACAAAGCGCCACACAGAGATCTTTATGACCGCACAAGCAATACCGGCTTCAGCTTTCGTCTTCTCATAATCAAGATAAGAACGATATAAACACCGAAGACCCACAAAAAAGTCTAGCAGAAAAGGAAGACCGGAAGCCAAAAGGCCAGAGCAAACGTGTGAGTGCTGATTAGGTGAGGAACACACCCAACCGATTATCATAAGCTCATTGTAGATGCCATGATGGACGCGATGAATGGCACTTTAACAACTATGCCTTTCTTGAGGATGGTGACACTTTTGAAAGTGGCCATTCGAGGATGCTGACTCTGACCTTTGAACAGCCGATCTCTGTCCATTCTTTAGAACCTCAGTTGCATTGAAGATACCGTAAGACCACTCAGGTCCCAACGTAGATCTACACCCTGTGGACAAGAAGAAAGAACGGGCTGCGGCCTTTCACTCGGGTAGTAGGATTTCATCTTGCATTTATGAATTAACTACACTGCTCCAGAATGGACAACGGTCGGCTGTTCAAAAATGCCTCCTGCTTCCATAAAAGATTGCTGGGGAAAGCCATGGCTGTGAAAAATTGAAGTGACGTTCATCACCTCCATCAAGGCATCCGTCATGAGATGATGATAATCCGTTAGATGTGTCCCATCACCCATTTGGTATGGCCTTTTTGTTTCTGGTCTAACTTTTCCGCTACAGGTCTTTCCTTGTGTTTATATCTTTCTTACCTCGATTATGAGAAGACAAAAGCTGAATCACACCTTGCTCATGTCCTCACAGGGCTCCCAGTGTGGCGCTTTGTCTAGATCGAGTGCACGGAATCAACCATAGATTCTCTCTAGTTTCTACATGCTGATACCGAGATTTTATTGGTTGGCCTGAGTGCAAACTGTCAAGGTGTCGTCAGTTTATGTCGTCAGTTTATTTCTGTAGATGTTACTTCTCTCGACTGCAAAGAGTCTGAGACATTCCAGTTGAATAGTGTACCAAATGACCACTTGAGTACAAAAGCAGTTTTAGACCTTGGGGACAGAGCAGGAGGGAGGGCTTCTGCCACTCACTTCGCCAGTAGATTCCTTCCTGCTCCCACCCAATGCAGAGATTTCTGCTCATGTTCATGTAGTGATTTCAAGGTCGTTTTAGTTCCTCATTGCAGATGATGCGGTAGGTCCTGTTCATGACGTAGTCGCCTAAAGGTGACATGATCACGACTTGTTTTTGCCATGTCCCCCATCTATGCTCCTCAATTTGCTTCTTCATCCCCTCCTCTTCTTCTTACACTCACCTAGTTTTCTTTGTTTCTTTGGTCTCGCTCCACCCATATTATTTGAAAAACCAATCAGAGTAATTAAAATTTGCTTGTTCCTATCTTAATCAAGTAAACTTATTTGTGATTTCATTTATGATGTCGTTACTTCTTGGTGTGTATATATATATATATATATATATATATATATACACTCAATATTTTGATACAAGAGGAAATTGGTTTGCCGAAAATTACAGTACTTGATTGGAGGACTCACAGTGGTAAAACTAGGGCAAGCAAAAGGTGAAAAGGAAATGTAAATGTCAGGTTAAATTTGAATCTCTGATTTTCAATCTAGTACTGGCTGGCTGGGTACTGAATTAGCTGGTTGGAAAGAAAATCGCTAATTTACTAAAGGAAAGCAACAATGGAAAATAATCCTTACTAAATGTTAAAAGGTAAGTTATCAACTCAAAGTGGAGCCAATGGCCATGTTCTTGTGTTCGTTGAAAGGAGAGACGGTTGGCATCTCCCCTCACAGGGACGGGAATAGGTTTCGAGCTTTCCGTTACCACATATGGTTAAGGCTACCCGTTTAGGCGGATCTTGCCAATGGCCATGTTCAATATATGTAACACTTTTTGGTTCAAAAAAACCTACCAAAATCCATTTCATGAGAAACATTGGTTTGAGCGCTGACTACACAAAGTCTCACATGTACTACTCATGTGGACATGACATGCTAATATATATATAATCGATTAAAGGTGTAAATGCTTACGCGACATCATCCTATCAAGGTAGTTGCTTTCTTTTATCAAACGAAGGACTCGATCCTGTTTCAAACAATATCTTCCTGAAGCAAACTTGGACTTGTCGACACCAAGATTTGGGTGGCCACATGCCCTGCGGTCTACAACTGACAAGCTCTTATATATTTTTATATATCCATGTGTGTGTGTGTGTGAAAGTTGGTAAAAACCAGACCACTTACCTAGGTAAGTGGCGAAAACCAGACCTATTGAAATTAATTATTAAGAATCTTCCTTTGAAATCTAACCTCATAAATATGATCTTAAGAGTTATTTGATGAGAAATATATATTAAGTTAGTTTTTTTTTAAACTTAAATAATGTTTCTTTAATAGTATAAAAATGAACGGCTTTTATAACTCAAAATTTTGGTAGCATAAAGATCAATGCAAAAATGACTTGAACTAAAGCATGATTTATATTAAATTAGTTTTATAAACACATTAGACGGTCCATATTTTTTCAAAACACTTTTTGATATGAAGTTAAGAGGTCTGGTTTTTATCCCTTACGCATATCTGTAGAAATGGTAGGTGTGAGACCCCTAATAATTTGTCTTTGCTGTTGATTATAACAAAATGGATGACTGACATATATAAATTTTTAGAACCAACTCATGCCTACCCATATATGTGTGTGTGTGTGTGTGTGTGTTCATGTGAGCTTGTGGGTTGTAGAAAGCAGGGCATGTAGCTAAATAACCATAAAATGAGTTGGAGGGTACTTTATTGCATGGGGAGCTTGAAGGAAGACTGCTAGGAGGAAGGGAGAGTAGGTAAGGATGCTTAGGTAATGCTTAAAAAACTTGACATTTCAATTTTGGGCCTTTCAATTCCCACATAAATTCTTTACTGTAACATCTCACTGCTCATGGATTGAACCTAAAGACCGTCAAGTCAAAAGGTTCAATGTGTGTTTCTTTGCATAAACCGATAGTAGAATGCATGCCCCATCTTTCTTATCCCAAACAAATGGTTTGATTCAACTAATCTTTCCACCCTTGCTTGCTTTTTCACCAACTTGTCTAGATTGGCATTGGGTTAAACTGGAACGGATGGCCCTTATAGATGGCAATGGACAAAATCAACTGACAAACCAGTTCTAAGTTCTTTGCGACACAGCATTCACTACTTAATTTAGATGGGAGGATTCAAATCGGCTGGATGTTGGGTGTTGTGGAATAGTTAAAACTAAAAAAAAAAAAAGAATGCCGCTAAAAGCACTATAAATCATTGCTAAAGCACCACAAACAGTATTTTTTTCTATTTGTCATTGTTAATGCTCATATGGTGACTGTATTTTAGTGGTAAACTTTTATTTTTAGCCATCCGACAGCATTGGGCATCCAGTAGATTTGAACTCTCACTTTACAACTTACTTATATCAACCTTTAAAATATGGAAAGAAAGAAAGACTCACTTTACAACTTATATCAACCTTAAAAATATGAAGAGAGAGAAGCAAAGATCATTTGGTGGGCCGGCATATGTGAATGAAGAATTTCAGACATTATGACTGTCTTAATACAAATATCCGCTTAAGTGATTGCATTTTGGATATTACGTCATTTTATGTGGTATGAGATATTTTATAATGTATAGATACCTATACGTAATTACGGACTCTTTGATGAGTTGAATCTGTAATTATTCTTAATATAAAAGGGTAGTGGTCCTTGGGGTCGTGCAACGGTTGCTTGAAACATTCGTTTCTAGGGTTGTCTCTTCCTCATCTGAGAGAGACCGCACGTGCACCACACAGACCCAGAAGATCCTACTGCGATTCACCGTCCGTGCAGTTCAGATGGATTCAGGTATGCTTCTGCTTAAGTTAAGGTTTTGATTCAATGATTTAGCATAAACATGATCCTGTTTAGGGTATATTGTTTTTGTGTATGCATGAGGAAAATCTTCCATCAAGAGAAAGAGACAATGTTTTACTGTTGAAGGACATAATGAACTTAAAACAAAAAAACAAAGATAAACTAGCAATAGCAAATCGGTGGTAGAAGCCCCGTTGGGTCTGGTGTGCTTGTAGTCACAGGTTAGAGGCAAAGATAAAGCACGTAAAGAATGTCAGGAACCTTTATCGACATATAGAGCAGATGACACTCATGTTTTCACTTACGAAAGTGTAAGGTCAGTAAAAATTTGATTTTTACTGTTGTGAAATGTATCCTTTAGTGACTCTAACCTTTCTTCAGTGAAATTTTTATACTTTCAACATGATTGTCAGTGAAAACTGGGTTGTGATGCAAATGGCAACCTATGGCAGTGAATTTGATCACCGCCGTAGGCTTCTTAAACTAAAAAAAACTTGGAGAGCTTGAATCTAACAGCTATAAGAAAAATGAGAAACAAGAAAAGAAAAACATGAGCTGGAACAAACGAACTAGGAGTGAGGTTTTCTTTTCTTTGTTATCTCAAATATGATGCTAAATCTCTCTTTTTCAAGCTGCCTATAAGTCGAGGTCGTTTGAAGTTGCAAGAATGCCTGTTCCATTTTTCGTGCAGGCAATGCAAACATCAAACACGGAACAGGCGGATAGGCTGGATGTGGAACGGAGGGTATAAAAGCTGGACAAAAAGGACGTGGTATTCTATCTCTAAACCATCAAACAATGGACAGAAAACACCATAAATATGACAGACAAACCAGTGGTGTGGTGTGGTAGACAGGTGTCCTACCTCTTCTGTTCAGTGGAACAGTTATCAAACAACCTTTCAGTGTATTTAGTCACTTTATCTCATTATGTTGGTAAGTATTTTTAGAGTATGCTAATAATTGCCTAGGCTGATCGAAACCCTTTTAGTATGGGACCCACAAGGTAAACAATGTGAAACCATTCAAAAATGAAAATTTGAGATCTTCAATGTGTATCCAAAACCTCAGATTTCAGGTTCCAGTTTTTTAGGGGAAGGGTCTGACCTCTGGGATAAAGAAACACCCCACTTAGGTTGTGTCTGTCTCACCCCATATCCCAGATCCGCGTCGAACTGACATTGTAGGATCTCAAATCTATGGATTTAAGGTCGGACCGTCTTGTCATCTAACCTTAAATCCATGGTTTTTAACATATAACATGAATTTAAAATCCATGGTACTGAGATCTTCAGTTTGTTTAAATTGAAAATCTCACAAAATGCACCTTTTTATGTAGCATCGGATTTAAGATCGGAGACTATCAAATGCAACTTAAAATAACAAACTACTGACCAGCAGCTTATGCTTCAGCTATTTAATTACATTCGAATATAGCTGGGCATTAGGTTAGGCATGAGTTGTAAAAATAACCTTATAAACAAGATTAGCAGAAAATTTAGCGGGCAAAGGCAGACTGGGACATGAGGCTCACCAGTGCCTCGGCAAATGTTCTTATGTATACAAGGATTTCAAAGGTTGCATTCGAGCCCAACAAGGCATCAGGATTTCTGGACAAGTTATGACGGGTCTGGCACCGAACCTTACAAGCAAATCTCCATTTGAGAAATGAGGAGTTTAATATTGGTGTAAGGGTCTGCCCTAATAAAACTTTGGTGCACTTATTTTGTTTTTAATGCATTTTTACATATTTTTGTTCTTGTTTTAATTTTTAATATCTTCTGCTGGGGTTTCACTTTGCTGCTTAGATCATATATTTACTCGAGAAATGTAAACCCTTTGGATTAGTGATGTCAATAATTCTGACAAGAATTCAATATCTAATTGAACCGGTTCTAAAAATTGGATATGGAAAAAGATTTAACATCATACTAAAAAATCTATTTAAATTTGGATTTTAGGAAATGACATCCAATAGAATTTATATTTAAATAAATAATACACCAGGTTTGGACCAGATTTAATTTAAATAATATCCCATTTCTAATGTCCATATTTGAAAGTCCGTTAGAAGCATATCATAATGTTGTTTGTATTTAATTTTAGACTTTTCATCGTTTGTATTAAAACCTAAAATCAAATCTGAAAAAGTGGATACAGTGAAGAGTACATAGGATTTAAATTCAGCCTAAAGTTATACCCAAGGTATGATAGAACATCATATCTCTGAGCAGATTTGATATCAGCTCTGAGATCCCAGGCTATCAAACACGTTGTTCAGGTACTTTTAAATCCGAACAAGTTTTCTTACATGTGCTCAATTATATTAGGGGTGGGTATCGGGCCGGGCCGGGCCGGCCCGACCCGTTTAGACCCGGCCCGGGTCGGCCCGTCGGGCCCAAACCTGGGCCCGGGCCCGGCCTGATAATATTGATAGGCCGGGTACTGGGCCAGGTCCACCATACCAAGGCCCAGCCCGGCCCATTTTGCCGGGCCCTCGGGCCCAGTCGGGCCTTGAAAAAAATGCGATATCAAGCCAACTTATTGGTTTTTCATAAACAGCAATATCAAGCCAACTTACTGGTTTTTCATAAACAGCAATATCAAGCCAACTTACTAGGCCTGGTCAAACGAACCTGCGACGGTGGGCGGTCTAGCCAACTTACTGGTTTTTCAATTTTTTGACCAGGTTAATGATGAATCACTGAATCAGAAAGTTCTCAAACACTAATGGGATGTAAAAATCAGACAATTAGTGTGCTAACCTTAAGAAAGCAGACATCATTTTAGGAAATAGAGTTTCACCAGCTTCGCAATTCATCATAGATTTCAAATAGTATTTCAAGAACCATGTTTTTCATGACACAACCATCTTTTCAATAGCATAATTACAGATTAAATGAGGTAGAAGGGAACAAGGAATTTCACTCAGGGCAGCAGAAACCTTTGGGACAAGCAATCTTTCTTCTAGCCACACTCAAAAGCTAGAACATTATGAATCCAAGAATACTGATCGTTTCCAAATTGGAGGGTCAACTTTAAAAGATGGAACAAATAAGCATAAAACTGCATATAGCAGTTGGATGTCAAATGTAAGCCAACATGAACCTACATAGTGAGAAAACGAAAATTGTCCCCATCATCATATTCAACACTCTGACAAGTCAAGAGCCAACTAACAGAAAACAGGATGTTCAGCTTAATCACAGAGTCAGATAAAAAGCAGTGAAATAAATGGAATCACTTCTGACAACTAAATACAAAGAAAAGATCCCACTCTGGTACATATGGGTCTGTTTGTGCCTACATTTAAAAGATACTATTAGCATCCCCTTGTTTTATTATGGAATATTTACGGTGGTATTTAACGTAATTAGGTGTCTGGCCGGCCCAAGGTTTACAGTTTAAGCAAAGTGTGACTTTCGTCAACAATAGAAAAGTTTTATTTTCTTAAATTTCAAAAATGTAAGGTGGGAAAGAATCTCAATGAATCCTATAATAGTCAGAAGGCATTTTGATAATTTGACCCTATTCCTTTTATTCCTAGAATATAAGCTGGCCTCCTCCATTTCATCCTCTTTCTTCTTCTGATCATATACTTTTGGTGAACTCTTCTCCCATGTGCTCATTTCTATCCTGTTCAGATCATACAACAAACATCAGGAAATTCGCGTTTGCCAGGATCTCACTAATTCTCTTATTTTCGTATGAACTAGTTCACGAAAGCATGGTCATGTTTGCCTATATTTTCATCTGAAATCTCCAACTCAACTATTGCATTTAATGATAATAAAGAAGAAGTTTAACAGCTCAAGGAGCAATATTGGACGTATGACTACTATATAATGAAATGCTCCCCATCATCAATCCTATGGATGAGTGAGAGGGTTAGCCCACCACTTGGGTGTGAACTGGAAGCTCGCACTTTCTCCTCGCACGTATGACCTACTCCCCATGTTATTGAACTGTGTCAGTGTTAGGTGTTGAGATCTCCACATGTTTCAACTTGCACGTATGACCTCTTTGAGCTATACCCCTCTATCATGCCCCAAGTCCACCCATTTGAGCTATACCCCTCGAAACTGCCCATTATCAATCCTAAGGTCAACGGTTGTGGCCTTCTGAGGCAGTTTAAACATAACTTAACCATGTTTAATTGTTTCTCCTTCATGTTCATTATTTTTTTAACATGGTATCAAAGCAAATTTGATTTTTTAAAGAGATCTTAGCCAAGGATGACCTGCAGGAAATCATGGATACAAGAGCAACCAGTCTTATCTTCTTTTTCTCCTTCTTCAAGGGTAGACAGCTTTTCCGATGTGCTTGAGATTCAATCTTAACCGTCCGTTGAGTTTAATTTCTGTTTCATGATTAGGCTTTGAGACTCAAATGATGCCAGGGTTTAAGTGGCCCCCACCTTAAATTTTCAAGATATATATATATATATATATATATATATATATATATATATATATATATATATATATAAAATTTAGAAAAATGCGTTTAGCCTATATAAAGATCTTGGAAAATTATACTTTGATATCAAAATTTTGAAACTATAATTAGATCTCCTTAATTAAAAAATTATTTTCTCCTTGTTGGTAGGTGGAAGCTTCACCGCATGCCATTGGTTTGGTTTTCAATGACTTATATAACAAGAAGAGGAAAGAAGAAAAGGAGGAACCCCATGCAAAATCCTAATCTAAAGGTTCCTCTCATGGCGACCATTTGCACAGAATTCGTTTCATCCATGCACTGTGCAGAGCAGAAATGAAGGTGTCAAAAATGGAAGAAGAAGAAAAACAATCAAAGTTGAGAAAATCCACAAGAAAATGGGAAGAAAAAGAAGAAACAAATCAAAGTCATCCAAAAATCTACAAGAAGAAAAATTCTCTTTCCTGTTTTCTGTTTGTCGCAGGACAAGAACACATGACAAGGTTGTCATGGTGAATCATGCGCTTAATTGCTTGTGGATTTTGGTGTCTTCAATTTGTTTCTTCTTCTTTTCAACCTTTTATGGCAAATTTTCTCAACTCTGATTTGTTTCTTCTTCTTCTTCCTCTTCTTCTTTTCAATATTTTCTGGCGGAGTTTCTCAACTCTGATTTGTTTCTTCTTCTTCTTCTTCCATTTCGGACACCTTCCTTTTCACTCTGCAAAGTGCACTATTGAAATGAATTCTTCTTTGTGCGGATGGTCACCATGAAAGTAACTACTTGATTAGGATTTTGGATGGGTCTTTTTTCTTTCTCTTTTTGTTCCTCTTCTTGTTTTATAAGTCGACTGAAAACCAAAACAATGGCATATCGTCGGGCAGGTTGAGTAGAACATCCATTCATTGTCATTATATATTAAATTAGGGTTGTTCCTGATATATATATATATATATATATATATATATATATATATATATATATATATATATATATATATATATATATATATATATATATATATATATATATATATATATATATATATATATAGAGAGAGAGAGAGAGAGAGAGAGAGAGAGAGAGAAAATTTGAATGGTGACTCTAGCTTTTCAAAGTCACCCAGCCATCTAATCAGGGTCGTCTAATCTAAGATGATGGATGATTAAGATGAAATAAAGAAAAAAAAGATCATTGGTATTCTCATTATCTAGTCATGGTTTTGAACCAATGCGTTTAATGAAATGGATTTTGGTAAGTTTCTTTGAACCAAAATTGTGACATAGGGCTGGCTATTGAACTCACTTTGAATTGACAAATTACTTTTTAGCATCAGGGTTCGCCTTTTTTTTAAAAAAAAAAAAAGTGGATACTAGAGAGCTGGTGTCTGCAGTGGTCCACTGGAGCCGATCAAAAGTTCTATTACAAGAACTGGAAATTACTTTATGTTGTCATAAAAATTACATGGGGTGCCCTCATCAGGCCTGTACTGATTAGATGAGTACCCCTTAGCCAAAAAATTTTAAGGGGCGGAGCAAGGGGATGCAGCAGGGTTCTTGACACCCCTTAAAATAAAAAAAAAATCATGTAAATTGTATATAATTTTAAAAAATTATATTACAGCCATTGTTAAAATTTTGAAGTTACTCCTTTCATATAAAGTTTCTGGCTCTGCCCCCGAAGGTGAGGACGGGAAGGTCTGGTTAATTAGTGGCAAGTGCTATCTGTAAACTTACATAAGCTGCTGAGTTTATGTGACAATTTTGGTTTAGAAACTTACCAAAGTCCATTTTTCATGAGAGACTTATGTAGAATGAGTAGTGTGAGACCTAATTTATTCATCCTTTTCCATTTTTGATTTCTTATGTTCCTGATTTACATCGTTATGCTTTCGTTCTTAATCAAGTTGTTGTTTAATTACAAACACTATACAATAATCGGAAGTAACATAGTTAAGAACAAGATGAACATCAATATTCGAAATAGAAATATGAGCTAATGACAAAGTTTTAAGCAGGTCTACACTTTGCAGTAGTTTAATCACATCCATGAAATATCCTTATGTGCGGTTCTCATTGCAAGTAGAGTGTCTACACATTCTTCGTTCTTGTTTCTGACAAAAAGGCATGGTTAAATCGGCTGGGGTGCTTTTTTTAAGTAAGACATGCCTTCCATTCTGGCTTATCGATGGAGGGTAGCAGATTGACTGTTCTCCGAACCAACCTTCAGTAGATTAATATTGTAAATTTCTGTTAGATTTAATGGTCTTACCTCATCTTGTATAGCTATTTTTGTAATTTTTTTTTCTCAATAAAAGATGGGTGGTCTATCCTCCAGCATGGTTTGTTTAGAAAGTGGAGGGTCTACAGGGCATGGCATAGTAATGCAAATAGGACAACAAAATCTGCTAATAGTAATTCAAGAAGAGAGACTGGAAGGGCACAACTTATAACTAAGTCAATAAAACTGCTATCCTAAAAAAAAAAGGACAAAGTAAATCTAAATCTCGCACTAGTTGATAAAGAAAAATGTTGTAGGAACAATATTAGGTCATCAAATTACTAGAAGTAATGGGAGCTACAAACTTTCATAGCTGTAATACTATAATTGAACAATGTGTGTCTGTATACACACACACACACACATTGTTACTGCCGGCTGTTCATTATTGATTTGCTACATGCAACTCTTGTTGCCCTGCTTCCCTCTCTCTCTTCCTAGGTTGAGGGTTGTTAGTTGTTGGCTAATGAGATACCATTTTCGCCACCCCCCACCCTCTTCATCTTCCTCCTCGTCTCTCTCTTTCTCTCATGTTTTCTTTCCCTTTTTAGTTGTTTAGACAGACAACAACAAATTAAACTATTGGTGACGGTCTTTGCTACTAACTCTTTTGCCATCGCCAATAATCTTATTAGGAACGGTCGAACCCTAGTGCTTAAGAAATGGCTGCTGTTTCCCTTTATAGCAATGCAATATGCTTTCTGCTTCATTGGAGGAGAGAATGAGAAAAGAAGAGCGAAACAAACCATTGAGAGACCACATCAAGAACCCCAAAAGCTAACCAGAAAGAAAAGTGTTTCATTTTTTTTCACCTGTTCCTCCCCCTCTTATCTTTTTTATTCATACAAAGGAAGGAAAAACACGATCACCACAATGATGGTGATCATCATAACAGTGAAGTTGGTGGTTGGGACTTAGAATTGACAGTCCAATGGATTTTACAGTTTAGCATTATACTGTCAACTCTAAGACCCAATGACCAACATGACCATCATCATCCTCATTATTTATCTTGGTAAGCAAGCCTTTCTTCCCTTTGTTTCTACAAAAGAAATAATTGGATGATGATAATGGGAGGAAAAGGAAACATTTTTCATCTCCCTGGTTTACCATTTAGCGTTCTTGGTGCACTCTCTCTATAGTTTGGTTCTCTCTCCTTCTCATTTTGAGGTTTGCTTTTTTTTTTCCCTTCATTTCATGTTTGAAATGCTTTTCACCTACAGCTATGGTTTTTTCCCTTTGATATTTGATCATATTGGTGTTTATTTATTTCCTATATCATTGGTCACTTTTCTTGTAACATGTTGTTCTAATTTCTCTTCTTAATTTATTCTACTTTGTTCGAGGCAAGAACAATAACAAAGAGAGAAACCAATAATTGGAGATCACATCAAGAACGCCAAATGCTAAACTTGAAAGCAAAATGCCACATTTTTTTTGTCTATTCTTCCTCCTTCTAAACATGGCCACTACAAAGGGAGGGAAAACAGGATCACCATATTGATAATGATCATCATGACCGTGAAATTGGAGGTTGGGACGTGGAGTTGACTGTCCAATGGAGTTGGCAGTTTAGCATTAGACTATCAACTCTGGGACCCAACGAATACCATCATCGTCATCATCATCATTATTATCTTAGTGATCAAGCTTTTCTTCCCTCTGTTTCTGCAAATAAAAGAATTGGAGGAGGTGCAAATGAGGAAAAGAAAACATTTTTCGTCTCCCAGGTTTACCAATTGGCATTCTTAGTGCATTCTCTCTATAGTATGGTTCTCTCTCTCCTTCTTGTTTTGGTGTTTACTTTTTTTTTCCCTTAGATTTCATGTTTGAAATGCTTTTCACCTGCAATTATAGTTTTCTCTTTGAAGAGAGACTTATTGTCGATAGAACATGTTGTTTGTAATTTCTCTTAATTAGTTTTGCTTCATTGGAAGCGAAAAGGAGAAAGGAAGAGAGAAATAGACAATTAAGAGACCACAACAAGAAACCAAATGCGAAACCAGAAAGAAAATTGCTTCACTTTGTCCGCCTATTCCTCCCCCTCCTCTCCTTTGTTTCTACAAAGGGAGGAAAAACATGATCACCATAATGATATGATGATCATGATGGTGAAGTTGGTGGTTGCGATTTATAGTTAATAGCCTAATGGACTTGATAGTTTAGCATTAGACTGTCAACTCTGAGACCCCAATGACCATCATCACTGTCATCATCATCATTATTATTTTGGTGATGAAGCTGTTCTTCCCTTTGTTTCTACAAAAGGAAGAATTGGAGGAGGAGTAGGGTCAGGAGTAAAAGGAAACATTTTTCGTCTCCCTGGTTTACCATTTGGTGTTCATGCTGCACTCTCTATATAGTTTGGTTCTCTCTCTCCTTCTTGTTTTGGGGGTTTCCACTTTTTTTCTACATTTCATGCTCGAAAAGCTTTTCACCAATTATGGTTTTTTCTCTTTGAAACGAGACTTATTGTTGATATTTGATTATTTGCTGTTTATTTCTTTTCTTTCTTATTGGTAGCTTTTCTTATAACATGTTGTTCATAATTTGTCTTCTTTATTTATTTTGCCTCGTTGGAGGTCGGAACAAGAAGAAAAGAGAGAAATAAACCATAGCGAGACCATACAAGAACACCAAATGCTAAATCAGAATGACAAACGACTCATTTTTTTTGCCTATTCCTCATCCTCTTCTCTCATTTGTTTCAACAAAGGGAAAACACGGTCACCATAATGATAATCATCATCCTGACAGTGAAGTTGGTGGTTGGGACTTGGAGTCGACAGTTTAACATTAGACTGTCAAGTCTAAGATCCAACGACCATCATCACTGTCATCGGCATAATTATTATCTAGCTGATCAAGCTCTTCTTTGCTTGGTTTCTACAAAAGAAAGAATTGGAGGAGGAGCAGGGCCGGGAGGAAAAGGAAAGAATTTGCATCTCCATGGTTTACCTTTTGGCATTGTTGATGCACTGTATCTATAGTCTGGTTCTATTTTTCCTTCTTGTTTTTGGGTTTCCTCTTTTCTTTTTTCTTGCATTTCATGTTAGGAAATCTTTTCACCTATAATTTTGGTTTTTGTCTCTTTGAAGAATGACTTACTTTTAAGATTTGATTCTCTGGTGTTTATTTATAGCCTTTTTTATTGGTCACCTTTCTAGTAAAATGTTGTTTGTAATTTCTCTTCTAAATTTCGTCTGCTTCGTTAGAAGTGAGAACGAGAAGAAAAGAGTGAAATAAACCATAGCGAGACCGCATCAAGAATGCCAAGTGCTAAACCAAAAAGAAAAATGCTTCATTTTTTTGCATATTTCTCATCATCTTCTCTATGATTTTCAAAGGGAGGGAAAAAACAATCACCGGGAGGGAGAAAGCAATCACCACAATAATAATGATCATCGTGATGGTAAAGTTGCTGGTTGGGACTTGGAGCTGACATTCTAATGGAGTTATCTGTTTAGCATTAGACTATCAACTCTGAGACCCAACGACCATCATCACTGTCATCATCATCATTTTTATATTGGTGATCATGTTTTTCTTCCCTTTTTTTTCTACCAAAGAAAGAATTGGAGAAGGAGAAGGAGAGGAAAAGGAAACACTTTTCATCTTCCAGGTTTACCAATTCTTGATGCACTCACTCTGTAGTCTCGTTCCCTCTTTCGTTCTTGTTTTGGGGTTTTCTTTTTTCTTGCATTTCATGTTCGAAAAGCTTAGTCACCTACAATTTTGTTTTTTTCTCTTCAAAGAATGACTTATTATTAATATTTGATTATTTGGTGCTTATTTATGTTTTTTTTATTGGTAACCTTTCGTGTAAAATGTTGTTCGTAATTTGTCTTTTTAACTTATTATGCTTCTTTGGAGGCAATAAAGAGAAGAAGAGTGAGAAACGAACGATATAGAGACAACATCAAAAACACCGAATGCTAAACCATGGAGAAAATGCTTCATTTTCTTCTCTTTCTCCTCCTCCTATTATTTCCATTGTTCTACAAAGGGAAGGAAATCATGATCTCCATGATGTAAATGATTATCATGATGGTGAAGTTGGTGGTTGAGACCTGGAGTTGAAAGCTTAATGGAGTAGACAGTTTAGCATTAGACTGTCAACTTTGAGTCTCAGCGACCATCATCACCGTCATTTTTCATTATTATCATCCTGGTGATCATGCCTTTCATCTCTTTGTTTCTACAAAGAAAAGAATTGGAGGAGGAGCAGTCGACGAAAAGCTAACATTTTTCATCTCCCTGGTTTAGCATGTGGCGTTGGGGGAGATTTAGAGATTTCATTTGTTGGGTAATCAATGCTATTAAGTTATCAGGAAAAAATTTTCCATGTTGTTTTGTTCGTTTGTCGGGTTTCACAGGTATCACCTTGTGTGTTAAGTTTGTTGGATTAGATTTCTCTTTCTTTGGTTTGTTCTATTTTATTTTCTGTCGTTAATACATCATATTATTAAGGATAAAAGTGTTGGATTGGTATTTATTGTCATTTTATGAAAGTCTTGGGTTTCTAATGTATGTAAGATTATGTATGATCTTTTCTTTAAACCTTTAAGTCTTGACAGATGTCCTGAATCAAAATGGGTGATGTGCAAACCTCTGTGCACGTAAAATTGTGCACAGTGGCATGCAATGACTAAAATATTCTTGTTTAAAGTAAAAAAAAAAATTTAAATGGGCGAAAAGGGGTCAGGAAAAAGTTGAAAACTCATAAATCAATATTTCCTTATAAAAACATTTAAAAATACCCCAACACCCTTCTTGTCTCCATTGGTATATACTTCTGCATGCACAAGGACAAGATTGAGCACAAAATCCAGATCCAAATTTCAGCTTCAGATTCAAAATAGAGCCCAAAATCTATGGATCTAAATCCCTACTTTACACCCAAAACAGACTTTCAAATCAAAAACAGAATTTTAGATCCAAACCTAGATCCAAATCCCAATTCTGAACTCATTTGATCAAAATTTGAGCCTTCAATCCAATTTATATCCAATCCAGATCCAAAATCCAAAATCTATGTCCATAGCCTTATTCGGTTCCAAATTCTTAATCTAACATATTTAGATCCAATTCCAAGTTTCTATCGTAATTTAGATCCAAATTTAAATTTTATATCCAAATTTGACATCCAAATCCAAATATACTATTCAAGATCAATTCTAAGCTACGTTTTGAACCATATCCAACTCTACATATGAGATTTGAATCATTTCCAATCCCAAATCCGTATTCAAGAACTAAGTTTTATTGTTGCATCATTGTTGGCTTAAAATTTCTTAATTTGACCTGTCTGGTATTTGGATCTGGTTTTTGATCCAAATCTGAGTGACAAACCTTTCCCAGGCCAAAGTATTGAGGCGTTATGATTATTTTTCAAAATACCGATGATTTCTTCTTCAAAATTCTCAAAATAACATGGTTTTTTGAAGATATTTTTACCAAAATGCCCTTGATTTTCTTTAAATATCCTTCATTTTTCTGGAAATATCTTCATTTTGTCAAACAAAACAACAATGCCATTTTCTCTCTGTGTAGAGGCCATTGCTGATATGCAGACCGTACCTAGCGTGGCCAGCTAGGTCCTATAGGGCCTGGACAGGCCTAGCATGGCACGACCATGCTTGCCCAAACTAGGGAGACAATGCTGGTTCTTTCTTGCCCAACGCTCGCTGTTTCATTTCTCCTTTTTTTGTTTTTTTGTTTGCTTTCTTTTTAATTTATCTCTTTCTTTATCTCTCTTTAGATCTCTCTTAGATTTCTTTATCAATCTCTTTTCATTTCACTTTCGGAGTCTCTCTTTCTTTTTCATGTTAATCTAGTTCTCCGTTCGAATTTTTTAAGTCTCTCTCTCTCCCTTTGATCTTTTTTCTTTTTTAAATGTATTTTTCTTTCTCTTTCAAATCACTCTCTTTTAAACATCTTTCTTTCTCCCTCAATCTGCCTATTCTAAAATCTCTTTTTTAATGTAACTCTCTTTGATTAATCTCTCTCCTTTCTCTTTTCATTTTTTTTTCTCTCTCTCTCTGTTTCTTCTATTAATCCCTCTCCCACTTTTTTTCCCATTTCTCTAATTTATTTCTCTTTCTTTTCTCATACACTCTCTCTCCTTATTTCTCTCCCTCTCTCTTCCCTTTGTATCTATTGTTCTCTTTAGTTTCTCTCCTTTATTAATGTCTCTTTATTTCTGTTCCATTATTTCTCTCTTTTAATCTCTTTCTATCTATTTCTCTCTTTTTCTATTCCTATACATTTATCTTCTCATCTCTTGACTTATTTAAATGGATGATTTCATCAAACTCATCAATGAGGGCTTGTGGGTGAAACTTTCTTTCTTATTTCCATTATTTTGAGGTTGAAACATGTCTAATTCGAAAAAACACCAAACAGTAGATGATGCAGATGTTAATTTGCACCTTCCATGCATCTATCGTGATTGTCAAAGCTCAAAACCACCACTAACGTTACTTCTTGATTTGTTTATAGCTTTCTGACTGCCAACCTAATGTTTTTAAACAAACCATTGAGAGGAGAGATTACTCCCTCGATATGTATCATTATCAAGTTTGTTATTCTTTGTATAAATGTTTTTTTAATATTTTCTTTCTTTTTCATATAGATATGTATGAGTATGCATAAACATAGACCATCACTTCATAATACATGGATGGAAAATCGAGGTAAATTTTTTATTGAATCTTAAAGAAGCTATGCCTAAACCCTATCGAGGTAAAAATCGAAATAGGGACAAGTCTTAACCTTTTCTTAAAACTCAAGAAAAACACTTTCCCAAATCTTGATAAGTTGAAATCATATTTTGCAAAAACAAACAATGTACAAATATCTTTTTCAATCATATTTCTCTTGTACACTTGAATTCTAATGATAATATTGGAAGAACTCAAATGATTTTAAAGTATCTCTCTTTGAAACAATTTATTTTCTAAACCATTTCTACATTTCAAGTTCATCTTTCTAAGATCGTTGTCATTGAGGATTCATTAAAATACCCATAAGATCATTGTTCTACCAATCCCTGCCCCTATAGTTGCGCCAACTCCTTCGAGGATTAATAGAAAATATGTTGCAATACCATATTGCACCTTCCGCAGGTTGCGACATTGATGAGCTAGAGTTTGCCATATTCTTTTCAAATGTCATCCTTATAGGTTGGGTTGCATGAGCAACCAATCTTTTATCTTTTTCTTCTCCTTCTTTTTGATTTAAGAAAGGTTGTCAACTGTTCTTGATGTGCTTGAGATTCTCTCTCAACCATCCACTGAGTTTAATCTATGTTTCTTGATTAGTCCTTGAGGAGGCTCACATGACTCTTGGGTTTCACTTGGTAGTTAAAAACTGCACATTTTTGGCTTATAGTAATTTGGGTCTGCTTGGGAGAGTTTAGAATTGGAATTCCAGATCTACTGTCACTTGCCTCTCTACATGGATCTGGATATAGTTGGTGGTTTGGATCTGGCATGTGATCACCCTTATCTACTTGTGAAGTTTGATTGGTCTGGGTCAGATCCATAACATGCAGCCATATGGAGTTAAATTTTGAGATGACAACTCTCAACATCAGAAGACTGTAGCAGCCATGGACATCTTCAAGAGACATTCTTCATGTTTCACCTCCCTCCAACCAGCTACACTACCTTCGTTTTAGGTTTTTGGGGGTTGGGGTGGTGAAGGGAAGGGATGAGAGAGAGAGAGAGAGAGAGAGAGAGTCCATCTTTTTAAAATTTAGAAATTGTGTGGAATTGATTTTACCATGAATCAGCACTTGGGAATATATTAAATGGTTCTGAGTTTAACACCATGGGCAAGGGTCTAAATTTAATACAGCTTCAAACTGTACATTTTCACTTTTACAATCACAATCTTTTCGATGAATTAAGAAATGGGCACGATAGAAGCTCCTATATTAAGTCCCATTGCTTTTTTCTATTGGACAAAGCTCATAATGCAATCTATTAAGACTTAGTTGTTTTCTTAATGATGTACATGTGTAAACATATTAATCTATACAATTGAATTATGCATCTCTAGGGGCTACAAATTTTAGCTGGAAGGGCACTAATTCAATAACTTTAATGCTTTTAGATGCATTTATATATATAAACAATCAAATATATCAAAGCATAAAAGTAAAAACAAACAAACAATCTAAGTGGAAGGGTAATAAAGAGAAGGGAACAATAAAAAATTCAAGCAAAATCTAAATTTGGAAAGATAAATTTTTAACTTTTTAAAACACAGCCATACCCACATACCTATAGCACCTTACTGGCATACAAACAAAGGTACTTGACCTATGTTACAAAGAATTTACCCACTTCCACCTTCCCAGTTTGACTCCTTAGAGGTCGTTTGATTGCCGTCCATTGGGACAGGACAGACAGGACGTCCTGTCCATTACACCACTGTCCTGTCCTCATGGACAATGGTGTTCCTTGTCCACCGTTTGATGATTTAGGAACAGAACACTGTGTCCTTTTTGTCCGGCGTTTGTTTCGTGTGTGTCTGTTCTGTCTGTTTTGTCCGTCCTGTCTGACGTTTGTTTTTGTCTTGTCCAATCTATCCGTTTTGTCCGTCCTGTCTGACGTTTGTACTGAAAGAAACCTTCAATTTCAATATCTCTTGTATCTATTTCCATAAAATATTTTATTTACAAGTACAACTTCATCAACAATAAATAAGAAAAAACAAAAAACTTAAAAGACTTTGATCAAGAAGCAATACAAAACGCCAGTGAACAAAGGGAGAAGCATTCACATCACATTGGAAGGAACATGTTCAAATAATGTAAGAGCGTGCACCCTTCATTTCAAGTGAACTTTTCTTGTAAAGAGTAAAAGCATACATTTAATCAAATACACAGGAACCAGTTCAGAATGTCACAACCACAGTTGTGACAAAGCTTTTATGAAAAACTGGAAGAACAGTTGACACTTTCACAAGAAGAATGTGATGGAAAGAAAGAGATCTGGCGGGTCTCTTAGCCACAACATGACATCTCTTCAAATATCTTTACAGTTCAAGCAGGAAAAACTTTCAATTAAACATAAAATGAATCATTCTTATTGAATGCCATAGTACAAAAATGAACATCTCACAATTTTCCTTATCAATGTTAACAAGTATTAACAAGTATCGAACAATTACAAAAGTATCTGATAAATGAAGTAGAGATTATTACATCGACTGTAAAAGCAAAATACAACTATGACAGCTTGCTAAATAACTAGTCTTCTGTCATGCACACTACTCTTCCCATCGAAGTCATGCAATACTTGAGAAGATGCATCACCATCTAGTTCCTGCATTTCAAAAATTAAAAAGACAAACAAATAATTAGGTTATCACCATAAAATATTAAAATAATCAAGTATACTTAAAACAATGACATATAATATAATGAGAATGTTACACAATCAATATCTTACTTGAAACATAATCATTCCACATTGTTGAAGTAATCTGCTCACGAAGTTCATTGTTGCTACCACGTATTTGCGTTTGTTCAGTATTTTCATCATCATTTATAATTTCATTTACTTCACTATCATTTATATCATCAGAAGGAAATTGTTCAGCATTTGGATTGTGGTTGATTATAAAATTATGAAGAACACATGTTGCTTGTACAATTTTAACTTGAGTGGATATTGGATATGACACATGATTCTTCAAAATCGAAAACCTTGCCTTAAGCAAACCAAATACTCTCTCCACAGTAGTGCGCAAAGATGAATGTCTATAGTTGTATAATTCTTATTTTGTCTCAATTTGCCTAGATCCAGGCACATTAAACTCTGATAGATGGTACCGACATCTTCTATATGGAGTTAATAATCCGACAATATTTGGGTATCCAGCATCAGCAAGATAATATTTACCTATTTCATAATCAACAATATGTGTTTTGTCAGTCAAACAATTAAATTAATGATAGTAAATTTAAATCATGAATCTTTATTTTCTTACCATGTGGAATTTCTAATGGATGAAGATTATCTTCCAATGCACTATACAATACTCTTGCATCAGTTGCACTTCCTTCCCAACCGGCTAGTATGTAGTGAAACCGCATATCGAATCCCACCACTGCTAAAACATTTTGAGATAAAAACCCTTTTCTATTTCGCCAACGATTTTGGCCATCTCTTCGAACATATACTGGAATGTGTGTACCATCAATTGCTCCCAAACAATCCTATTGATATGTAATATGTGTTAATATTCTAAATGTTTTACCATACATAAAAATGTTGACTATATCAATTATGGATTATAGTTGTTTACCTTAAAATATGGAAAGAAACGTGGATCTCCTCTAATTCGAGCTGGTGTAGTATCATTTCTACGTCCCACGTATTCATGTGCAATGCGAAGAATTGCTTTCAAAACTAAGTTGAAGTACTTACTAATTGTTTGTCCTGAGTGCTGAAAATCATATTGGGTTCGTCGATTTCGTTGATCATGTCCCAAAGTAACGAGAAACATCGCTACTTGTTCTTCAATTGTGATTTCTCTTGCATCACACAATAACTCCCTACTTTTTAGCAAATTGCATAATAATGCATATGTTCGTTGATCTACCCTCAATAGATCTAAACAATTTCTTGGGTGTCCGTGCATACAGTCATGCACAAATTGGGCTCCTGCTAGTCTATTAGTATGTACTAAATTTCTAGTAAGTCTACTTTGAACTTTCAAGCGTTCCATCATCAACCACATAAGAAGAATAAAAATAACTGTAGATATTTCGTCCATCTTGATAATAAATACACAAATTTCATGAGAATAAACACTATTTAATTGCAAAGAATTGTGAAATAAAAAATAATTGCAAGCATGAGTTCATAGCAATTTACTATATATCACAAATTATAAACAATTAAAAATATCAAAAATACACTATTACAAACAATTATTATATATCACAAATTACAAACAATTACACATATCAAAAGTACTGCATAAACCTCCATAATGATACTTAGCTACAAACATTACCTGCTGTTTAGCCAATCTGCATGCGCAACCAAGTAACCTGCAACTCACGTGGCATCATAAGAAAAGCATTTGCTTTATCAAAATTAGAGAGTAAATCGACTGATCTGAAAAACAAATGATTATCTATTTCCCCTTTTGCATGCATATCTCTTAAAATTGCTCCACTCTTCTGCAAAATGGCTGCAGGTTGGGTTTCCACAAGTTGTCGTATGTACTCACCAATGGTTTCAAAAGTATCATCATTCATGGTTGTAGAGGTTCTCGCTCTTTTGTTTCCCCTCATGCTGTTAGAGGTTTCTCCCTGAGTATGAGTATTGCTATCCATTGGTGAAGTAGGTAACTGAAAATCATTCTCATCTTGCTCATCCACATTTATTTGTGTATCATCTAGTGGCCTACTATCTACGCCACTCCTATTGTCACCCAATGCAGTAGAAGAACCCCAAATTTCTATTGCATGCTCATAATATTTCCATGTTGCTGGCAATTTATATTTTTTTCTATTTGGGTACTTTTGTATATATTCTTTCCACACATTATCATCCGCTTGTATAATTTTTTTATCTGGGTCCCACCCAAATCCTGAAGCAGTAAGCATCTCTTTCATCAGTTGTAAGTCAGGTTTTGCTCTTTTCAACTTGTTTCGAATTTTCTCTAATGTAAACATTGGTCCATATGCTTCTATCATTTTTTGTTCAACCACCTTCATAGCAGTTTCTTTTAGTCCACCTGATGTTCGCATTCCTGGAATCTTTGCTTGCTCTAACATTATGTCAAATAAAAACTGCACTTGATCTTCATCCCACTGTAGTTTGTCATGGTGGCTACTCATCTAAGTTTAACAAATAGAAGTACAAGAAAATCAAACAATTTAGTTACATGAAATAAGTTTAAACAATTGACTGCTTGTGCAAATAAGCAAATATACAATCAGCAACATCAAGTAAACAAATATGTTAAAGCAATGAACAGACCGATCAAGAAGTCCCCATTGAACCAACAAATTTAGAACTCGGCCAAAATAAGAGTCTGATAATAAAACATTTAACAAACATAAAATGCTGAAATCGATCATGTTGGGTGTTGATAATCAAATATGCGGATGCCACTGCCCCATCAAAGACATGTGCACGTTGGTGATGATATAATGGACATTATCAAAGCAATTACAAGCAACTCATGGAGCAAGAAGGTCATTTCCCCCCCCCCCCTTTCTATGGATTAATGGGGCTCTTATTTGCTATAGTGCAGTGCATTGATCTTGCGCATCTAATGGTGGAGTTGTGGTTGGAGAAACTGTGGATAGCTACACTTTGGAAATATTAGAGATGTCTAGAATCCAGACAGTTGTACTCGTCAAAGTGAATATGAGGCCCTGGCCTATTTGGATCTTCAATGTACATTTTCAGGAGACTATACTTATTAAGCTCCTTAAGCTTCAGATTCTCAGAAGCTGAACTACAGGACCAGCTAACACACTCATGAACAGTGTGGCGGTCTGGGACTTGCTATGTAAAAACTAAGAAGAACTGAAAAACCATTGCAAACAGAATTATGATGGGCCATGTTACCTCGACGAGAAGCTGCTGCTGGGCTGCAATGGAAGCTACGATTGGTCTGCTGGTAGCCTACAAATGATAAACGACAATGGGAAAAGGGCAAGAAAAAGGAATACAGTAAAATACAGTTATCATGCTTGTTCTTGAAAAAAAAGGGAAACAATGTTTTAACAGGCAACAAGTGATTACCACACTATTATTAGATCATTGTAGAATAAAAGCAAACATCTATAAGAATTTTTGTTTATTTAACCAAAAAGAAAAAAAAAAAGGAAGATGCCAAAATGAACCTCAATTAAAATCAAGAGGAGCAGATTGCCAAACCGAATAAATGAATACAGTGGCTAGACTTCTCATTTCAGATGGCAGCACACAGAAAAGAATACCAGTTCTTTTATGGCACTTATAAAATGCTTACTATTTATATTTGGGATATTATGTTAGGTGTGAAAAAAATACGTATTTGTAGTTTCAAACTTAAAACTCTCTTTTAACAGGAATAAAAGGCCAAGCCTTTTTGTTGTGTATCAGTTGTTGATGTAAGAAGGGAATTCCAACAGTACCACTCAAAGCCAAGTACAAGATAAAAACAAAGGTAGATTTACATTATGTTCAGGGAATCAGGTGACTTTTTCCTATTTACTGTTGATCTATTGATTCTCTTTCCCACGATCGATGGAAAAGTCCAACCTGGTTCTGCTATTTAACATTAAAGTGGGTGAGAGGTGAAACTAGAACTGACAATAATCACATAGAGAGGGTTCTTCCAGAGTTGCTTGCTGTACTGATCCGCAGGCTCTGTCCAACATATGTACCACTTACCAACTCCCCTTTTCTAGCTCTCCAGACGAGCACAATATGCTTCATGGAATAACTAAATATATCTGCAACTCTAGGAGTGCTCAGGTAAGTTGCAGTGAATCTCAGAGTTCTATTTTCATCAAATACAGATGCTACTGATTCCTCTGTGGTACACGAAAACTAAGAGTTTGTCAATTTAATTGTATGGATGATCATATCCACTAGTTTTTTGTGTCAGGTCATCATATAAGCATGAGTTACTTTTCTTGCATCCTGTTATTGATTATATTATTTGATCATATGTCCAAAATGGTTCATATACTTGAGTATATGATCAGTTAATTTGGTTCTATGAAATAAGTAGCTCAACCATGTGCATATTATAACTGCCAGATTTCAGTTAGATATAAGCTTAAGTTCCCAATTTTGTACCACTCAAAGCCAAGTTTCGATGTAAGAAGGGAATTCCAGTGTTTTAGCCTGATCACTTAATCTGCTTTGATTGAAAAAAAAAAAGCAAAACTGGAGCAAAACAGAATAACGGCATGAAAACTGGAGCGCATTGACCTGTTCTCATGCATACATTTCTCATGTCTAGAAAGGAATTTCTCATTCAGACAACAAATGATTTAACCACCATTTTTTGCACAAACCCTGCCACCATCTGTTTGGAATACAATACAATCATTCATAAAAGATAAATAAATAGGAACAGACCTGCTGAATCGCACATTGAAGCTTAGAGAGACAGAGAGAGCTATGATAATATGTCACCTTTGAAGATATCTCCTTTGTGCCAGCTTGAATTACAGTTGCGGCAGACTGGTTAGCAGAAGCAGCAACCAATGATAGCCGACCAATGCCCTTAACCAATAAAAGAGCAAATAAGACATCATTTTTTGTCACGTGCAGCTACCTCAACATACTAAACTCTCCTTCGAGAACAAGGAAGCGGAGAGAGGACTACTAGATAAGAAGGTAGCTTAGGTTAATTAAACAAGAGCGTCAACCCATCTATTGCAAATGCCTCAGCTTACACCTTAGCGTTCCAAAAATAATTTATTGACGATATTGGAAACTCTTTAGCAATTTAAAACTAGGCATTATGCACCTAAACAGGTATATATTTACACAAGTACTATAATCCTGACAGGCAGCTTGATTCTGAATTCCAACTGAAAAATCAAAAAAGCAGTATGATACCAGTGTATTGAGATTCAGCTGCACATTAGAACTGATTTTCCGTGTAATCAAGGAAAAGAAGAATGGCTTCCTTCAGCAAAATCTATTACATAAACCACATGAGAAATAACAGAAATCAGAAATTCTGCATCTAGAACAGAACAACAAAAGAGAACAGGAAATACTAGCTGATCAAGCTCAGCTGCCTATGATTACTGTTACTGTCATAGGCAGCTGAGCTTGATCAGCTAGTATTTCCTGTTCTCTTTTGTTGTTCTGTTCTAGATGCAGAATTTCTGATTTCTGTTATTTCTCATGTGGTTTATGTAATAGATTTTGCTGAAGGAAGCCATTCTTCTTTTCCTTGATTACACGGAAAATCAGTTCTAATGTGCAGCTGAATCTCAATACACTGGTATCATACTGCTTTTTTGATTTTTCAGTTGGAATTCAGAATCAAGCTGCCTGTCAGGATTATAGTACTTGTGTAAATATATACCTGTTTAGGTGCATAATGCCTAGTTTTAAATTGCTAAAGAGTTTCCAATATCGTCAATAAATTATTTTTGGAACGCTAAGGTGTAAGCTGAGGCATTTGCAATAGATGGGTTGACGCTCTTGTTTAATTAACCTAAGCTACCTTCTTATCTAGTAGTCCTCTCTCTGCTTCCTTGTTCTCGAAGGAGAGTTTAGTATGTTGAGGTAGCTGCACGTGACAAAAAATGATGTCTTATTTGCTCTTTTATTGGTTAAGGGCATTGGTCGGCTATCATTGGTTGCTGCTTCTGCTAACCAGTCTGCCGCAACTGTAATTCAAGCTGGCACAAAGGAGATATCTTCAAAGGTGACATATTATCATAGCTCTCTCTGTCTCTCTAAGCTTCAATGTGCGATTCAGCAGGTCTGTTCCTATTTATTTATCTTTTATGAATGATTGTATTGTATTCCAAACAGATGGTGGCAGGGTTTGTGCAAAAAATGGTGGTTAAATCATTTGTTGTCTGAATGAGAAATTCCTTTCTAGACATGAGAAATGTATGCATGAGAACAGGTCAATGCGCTCCAGTTTTCATGCCGTTATTCTGTTTTGCTCCAGTTTTGCTTTTTTTTTTTCAATCAAAGCAGATTAAGTGATCAGGCTAAAACACTGGAATTCCCTTCTTACATCGAAACTTGGCTTTGAGTGGTACAAAATTGGGAACTTAAGCTTATATCTAACTGAAATCTGGCAGTTATAATATGCACATGGTTGAGCTACTTATTTCATAGAACCAAATTAACTGATCATATACTCAAGTATATGAACCATTTTGGACATATGATCAAATAATATAATCAATAACAGGATGCAAGAAAAGTAACTCATGCTTATATGATGACCTGACACAAAAAACTAGTGGATATGATCATCCATACAATTAAATTGACAAACTCTTAGTTTTCGTGTACCACAGAGGAATCAGTAGCATCTGTATTTGATGAAAATAGAACTCTGAGATTCACTGCAACTTACCTGAGCACTCCTAGAGTTGCAGATATATTTAGTTATTCCATGAAGCATATTGTGCTCGTCTGGAGAGCTAGAAAAGGGGAGTTGGTAAGTGGTACATATGTTGGACAGAGCCTGCGGATCAGTACAGCAAGCAACTCTGGAAGAACCCTCTCTATGTGATTATTGTCAGTTCTAGTTTCACCTCTCACCCACTTTAATGTTAAATAGCAGAACCAGGTTGGACTTTTCCATCGATCGTGGGAAAGAGAATCAATAGATCAACAGTAAATAGGAAAAAGTCACCTGATTCCCTGAACATAATGTAAATCTACCTTTGTTTTTATCTTGTACTTGGCTTTGAGTGGTACTGTTGGAATTCCCTTCTTACATCAACAACTGATACACAACAAAAAGGCTTGGCCTTTTATTCCTGTTAAAAGAGAGTTTTAAGTTTGAAACTACAAATACGTATTTTTTTCACACCTAACATAATATCCCAAATATAAATAGTAAGCATTTTATAAGTGCCATAAAAGAACTGGTATTCTTTTCTGTGTGCTGCCATCTGAAATGAGAAGTCTAGCCACTGTATTCATTTATTCGGTTTGGCAACCTGCTCCTCTTGATTTTAATTGAGGTTCATTTTGGCATCTTCCTTTTTTTTTTTCTTTTTGGTTAAATAAACAAAAATTCTTATAGATGTTTGCTTTTATTCTACAATGATCTAATAATAGTGTGGTAATCACTTGTTGCCTGTTAAAACATTGTTTCCCTTTTTTTTCAAGAACAAGCATGATAACTGTATTTTACTGTATTCCTTTTTCTTGCCCTTTTCCCATTGTCGTTTATCATTTGTAGGCTACCAGCAGACCAATCGTAGCTTCCATTGCAGCCCAGCAGCAGCTTCTCGTCGAGGTAACATGGCCCATCATAATTCTGTTTGCAATGGTTTTTCAGTTCTTCTTAGTTTTTACATAGCAAGTCCCAGACCGCCACACTGTTCATGAGTGTGTTAGCTGGTCCTGTAGTTCAGCTTCTGAGAATCTGAAGCTTAAGGAGCTTAATAAGTATAGTCTCCTGAAAATGTACATTGAAGATCCAAATAGGCCAGGGCCTCATATTCACTTTGACGAGTACAACTGTCTGGATTCTAGACATCTCTAATATTTCCAAAGTGTAGCTATCCACAGTTTCTCCAACCACAACTCCACCATTAGATGCGCAAGATCAATGCACTGCACTATAGCAAATAAGAGCCCCATTAATCCATAGAAAGGGGGGGGGGGGAAATGACCTTCTTGCTCCATGAGTTGCTTGTAATTGCTTTGATAATGTCCATTATATCATCACCAACGTGCACATGTCTTTGATGGGGCAGTGGCATCCGCATATTTGATTATCAACACCCAACATGATCGATTTCAGCATTTTATGTTTGTTAAATGTTTTATTATCAGACTCTTATTTTGGCCGAGTTCTAAATTTGTTGGTTCAATGGGGACTTCTTGATCGGTCTGTTCATTGCTTTAACATATTTGTTTACTTGATGTTGCTGATTGTATATTTGCTTATTTGCACAAGCAGTCAATTGTTTAAACTTATTTCATGTAACTAAATTGTTTGATTTTCTTGTACTTCTATTTGTTAAACTTAGATGAGTAGCCACCATGACAAACTACAGTGGGATGAAGATCAAGTGCAGTTTTTATTTGACATAATGTTAGAGCAAGCAAAGATTCCAGGAATGCGAACATCAGGTGGACTAAAAGAAACTGCTATGAAGGTGGTTGAACAAAAAATGATAGAAGCATATGGACCAATGTTTACATTAGAGAAAATTCGAAACAAGTTGAAAAGAGCAAAACCTGACTTACAACTGATGAAAGAGATGCTTACTGCTTCAGGATTTGGGTGGGACCCAGATAAAAAAATTATACAAGCGGATGATAATGTGTGGAAAGAATATATACAAAAGTACCCAAATAGAAAAAAATATAAATTGCCAGCAACATAGAAATATTATGAGCATGCAATAGAAATTTGGGGTTCTTCTACTGCATTGGGTGACAATAGGAGTGGCGTAGATAGTAGGCCACTAGATGATACACAAATAAATGTGGATGAGCAAGATGAGAATGATTTTCAGTTACCTACTTCACCAATGGATAGCAATACTCATACTCAGGGAGAAACCTCTAACAGCATGAGGGGAAACAAAAGAGCGAGAACCTCTACAACCATGAATGATGATACTTTTGAAACCATTGGTGAGTACATACGACAACTTGTGGAAACCCAACCTGCAGCCATTTTGCAGAAGAGTGGAGCAATTTTAAGAGATATGCATGCAAAAGGGGAAATAGATAATCATTTGTTTTTCAGATCAGTCGATTTACTCTCTAATTTTGATAAAGCAAATGCTTTTCTTATGATGCCACGTGAGTTGCAGGTTACTTGGTTGCGCATGCAGATTGGCTAAACAGCAGGTAATGTTTGTAGCTAAGTATCATTATGGAGGTTTATGCAGTACTTTTGATATGTGTAATTGTTTGTAATTTGTGATATATAATAATTGTTTGTAATAGTGTATTTTTGATATTTTTAATTGTTTATAATTTGTGATATATAGTAAATTGCTATAAACTCATGCTTGCAATTATTTTTTATTTCACAATTCTTTGTAATTAAATAGTGTTTATTCTCATGAAATTTGTGTATTTATTATCAGGATGGACGAAATATCCACAGTTATTTTTATTCTTCTTATGTGGTTGATGATGGAACGCTTGAAAGTTCAAAGTAGACTTACTAGAAATTTAGTACATACTAATAGACTAGCAGGAGCCCAATTTGTGCATGACTGTATGCACGGACACCCAAGAAATTGTTTAGATCTATTGAGGGTAGATCAACGAACATATGCATTATTATGCAATTTGCTAAAAAGTAGGGAGTTATTGTGTGATGCAAGAGAAATCACAATTGAAGAACAAGTAGCGATGTTTCTCGTTACTTTGGGACATGATCAACGAAATCGACGAACCCAATATGATTTTCAGCACTCAGGACAAACAATTAGTAAGTACTTCAACTTAGTTTTGAAAGCAATTCTTCGCATTGCACATGAATACGTGGGACGTAGAAATGATACTACACCAGCTCGAATTAGAGGAGATCCACGTTTCTTTCCATATTTTAAGGTAAACAACTATAATCCATAATTGATATAGTCAACATTTTTATGTATGGTAAAACATTTAGAATATTAACACATATTACATATCAATAGGATTGTTTGGGAGCAATTGATGGTACACACATTCCAGTATATGTTCGAAGAGATGGCCAAAATCGTTGGCAAAATAGAAAAGGGTTTTTATCTCAAAATGTTTTAGCAGTGGTGGGATTCGATATGCGGTTTCACTACATACTAGCCGGTTGGGAAGGAAGTGCAACTGATGCAAGAGTATTGTATAGTGCATTGGAAGATAATCTTCATCCATTAGAAATTCCACATGGTAAGAAAATAAAGATTCATGATTTAAATTTACTATCATTAATTTAATTGTTTGACTGACAAAACACATATTGTTGATTATGAAATAGGTAAATATTATCTTGCTGATGCTGGATACCCAAATATTGTCGGATTATTAACTCCATATAGAAGATGTCGGTACCATCTATCAGAGTTTAATGTGCCTGGATCTAGGCAAATTGAGACAAAATAAGAATTATACAACTATAGACATTCATCTTTGCGCACTACTGTGGAGAGAGTATTTGGTTTGCTTAAGGCAAGGTTTCTGATTTTGAAGAATCATGTGTCATATCCAATATCCACTCAAGTTAAAATTGTACAAGCAACATGTGTTCTTCATAATTTTATAATCAACCACAATCCAAATGCTGAACAATTTCCTTCTGATGATATAAATGATAGTGAAGTAAGTGAAATTATAAATGATGATGAAAATACTGAACAAACGCAAATACGTGGTAGCAACAATGAACTTCGTGAGCAGATTACTTCAACAATGTGGAATGATTATGTTTCAAGTAAGATATTGATTGTGTAACATTCTCATTATATTATATGTCATTGTTTTAAGTATACTTGATTATTTTAATATTTTATGGTGATAACCTAATTATTTGTTTGTCTTTTTAATTTTTGAAATGCAGGAACTAGATGGTGATGCATCTTCTCAAGTATTGCATGACTTCGATGGGAAGAGTAGTGTGCATGACAGAAGACTAGTTATTTAGCAAGCTGTCATAGTTGTATTTTGCTTTTACAGTCGATGTAATAATCTCTACTTCATCTATCAGATACTTTTGTAATTGTTCGATACTTGTTAATACTTGTTAACATTGATAAGGAAAATTGTGAGATGTTCATTTTTGTACTATGGCATTCAATAAGAATGATTCATTTTATGTTTAATTGAAAGTTTTTCCTGCTTGAACTGTAAAGATATTTGAAGAGATGTCATGTTGTGGCTAAGAGACCCGCCAGATCTCTTTCTTTCCATCACATTCTTCTTGTGAAAGTGTCAACTGTTCTTCCAGTTTTTCATAAAAGCTTTGTCACAACTGTGGTTGTGACATTCTGAACTGGTTCCTGTGTATTTGATTAAATGTATGCTTTTACTCTTTACAAGAAAAGTTCACTTGAAATGAAGGGTGCACGCTCTTACATTATTTGAACATGTTCCTTCCAATGTGATGTGAATGCTTCTCCCTTTGTTCACTGGCGTTTTGTATTGCTTCTTGATCAAAGTCTTCTAAGTTTTTTGTTTTTTCTTATTTATTGTTGATGAAGTTGTACTTGTAAATAAAATATTTTATGGAAATAGATACAAGAGATATTGAAATTGAAGGTTTCTTTCAGTACAAACGTCAGACAGGACGGACAGAACAGATAGATTGGACAAGACAAAAACAAACGTCAGACAGGACGGACAAAACAGACAGAACAGACACACACGAAACAAACGCCGGACAAAAAGGACACAGTGTTCTGTTCCTAAATCATCAAACGGTGGACAAGGAACACCATTGTCCATGAGGACAGGACAGTGGTGTAATGGACAGGACGTCCTGTCTGTCCTGTCCCAATGGACGGCAATCAAACGACCTCTTAGTGTCCGTTCTGTAAACAGAACAAAATGTAATTGCTATATGAACTTGGCTCGAAAATTAGAGCAGATTCATGGAACACCCTAAAAAGTTTTTTATGAATTTGTTTCAATTTTGGGTCTGATTTATGGATGTATTACCAACAGTTCCACTCTCCACAAGCCCGTAAGTATGAATGTCTTAATTTGACATCAGTTAGAGAAAGATAAGTGCTTCTCTAAACCTACCCATTTTCCTTCAACTTGGTTCTTCAAGTTCCAAGCTCCAACCTCAACTTCCACTCTCTCTCTCTCTCTCTCTCTCTCTCTACATTGCCACCATGGTCACCCTTCAGATTCCTTCTATGGAAAAATAGAAGAAGAATAAAAGGAAAGAGAAATGTAGCCAGTTTCTTTTAGCAGCACCATTTTTCTGGTGGTCTAGCAGGTAGCCACCAGGCAGCAGCAGCAGAATCCATCCACAAACATTTTTTTGACTGAGACAAGGGGTTGTACCCATAACTGGTTCATGTTCATACTACTCGTGTGGACATGATGTGATTTATAAATACATATATATGAAAGAATGGATGATGATTCTAGCTCCAACCATCTAAGCAGTGCCATCCATCAGTTTGAACGAATATTAAATGATGAAAATTTCCATCACCTTTTTCTCCGTATTTTTCTCTTAACCATCCACCATGATGGAAACCTAAGCAAAATCCAAAAAGTAGTTGCTCTCATGGCGACCGATCATATGCCTATAGGAGAATTCATTTCATCCATGCACTTTGCAAAGCCAAAAGGAAGGTGACCAAAGAAGAAGAAGAAACAGCTCATCAATTATGGGGCTTGGCTTAAGGTCTTCAAGTTAAGGATATTTCAAAAGTTCAATGCTTAGAACGACCTTGGATGACACTTATAATGGAAATTTTTTATGCAAATCATCATTTTACGTTGCTATGTTAGGCATATTTAGATGGCACTCAAAACCCAGCTTTTTCTAAAATGGCCTTTTTAAGGCCAAACATGTAAACCAGTTTCCAGAAAGTAATAAAAAACCAAGTTTGAACGAAACCTGGTTTTCATACAACTACTTTTTTCTGAAAGTGCCATCCCTACGCCATCTTAATGCATAGTCATTGAAAATGCAAATTTGAAGCATAATTGAGATGGTAGAACAAGCGATGACAGTAGAATTGAGATCCAAATATAATGCAAACACATACGAAAGACGAATTAAATTCCCAAAAAATTTCACAATCATATGTAAATCTGATTGGCCCATTGTCTAACTCTGACATAAACGCCTCTTGCAACATCATTTGGTAGAGAGTGTTGCTGGTAGAGTGTCACTAGTCACCCTCTTTCGTGTTTGGCTTCATCCTGTATGGCAGAGTTTGTCTCGCAGATTTTTCCCGCCAATTCAAACGGCATATAAGTCTTTGGTACCTCTTTATCTCATTACGTAGCTTAGTATTTTTTAAATATATCCTAGTCACTGTGGAAGCAGGCCCAGCGCATTTAATTATCAACCCAGGCTACGTCTAGTTAATCTTAGCTCCAGAGTCATTTTCATGACTCAAGCTTGACTAGTGCAGTCTTATGTACAATCCCACATATATATATATATATATATATATATATATATATATATATATATATGGATCATTTTTATGAAATTTATCAACTAAAAAGTTTGGAACTTTAGCTAATGTAGACAAAATTTTAGCTGCAATGTTTTTCAATATTACTTCAACATTACTAAATCTGTTATATGCTTACCACGCTTACCACGTTAAACACAGTATGACTTCCTCCTCATGTACATTTGGTGAATTCCTCTCTTATGTTCACATTCCGTCCAGGGATCATACAACAATATCCTGAAATCCACATTTCCCAAGATCTCATTAGTTCTCCTCTGTCTTTATCTTGAGTTAGTTCATGAAATCACGGTGGAGTTTGCATGTATTTTCATCTCAAATCTCGGAATCTACTATTGCATTCAATGATAATAAAAGAGGAGTTGTAGCAGCTCCTTAATACAACCATGTCAAATTTCTTCTCCTTCATGTTCGTTTGATTTTCTCAACATGGTATAATCAGAACAAGTAGCTTATTGAAAAAGATTTGAGTCAAGGATGGCTTGCAAACAATCATAGAGGTTGTTGCTTTCTTCACTAAATTAAGGACTCGATTCAGTTTCAAATAAGATCTTCTTCAAGCAAACTTGAACGTGAATAACCCTTCAGCTTAAGGAAGGATGAAAACAATAAAGTACGGCATCATGTATGGAATTAATGAACATATCAAAGGTCAGGCTAAAAACGAAAGGAAAAATTTCAATAGAGTACTTTTATGGCAGAAGATCAGGGTTCTAAAAATATAAAATATTTTGCATTTAATGATAATAAAAAGGTGTTGTAATGACTCCTTAACATAAGGAGCAATATTGGATATATAACTGCTATATAATATTGAAATGTTGAACGCTATCAACTCTAAGGTCCACGGTTGTTGCCTTCCTTGGTTGTAGGTGACTACACACCCAACTGCGTTAAATTGCTTGTCCTCCTTGTTCATTTTATTTTCTCCACACTTTCTCTCAAATGCCGCCACTTTTCTCTTCTTCTTCCCCAATCCACCCTCATGGTTTTGTCAAAAGCACTGTGGTTCCTTCCACAGGTTTGGACTTCAATGAAAAAGTGTTCAGATTCTTTTCAAAAGCCATATTCATCCATTGGATTACATGAGCAGCAAATCTATTATCTTCCTTTTTTGTCCCCGATGTGCTTGAGATTCAATTTCGACCATCCATTGAGTTTAATCTATGTTTCTTGATTAGGTCTACAGGCTCAAATGATGTTAGGGTTTCACCTTAAGTTATAAACTGCACACTGTATTCCAATAACTTGGACCCGTTTGGGAGAGAGAAGAAACTGATTTGCGTAATATGAACATGCAGAGGCAGTAGTGATGAAAATGAAATGTTTCTTATTGAAAATAATTGGTTGCATAATAAATATAATTGAGAATTGTAATGTCGTTGTAGTAATCTCACCTCAACTTCTATAATTAAATAATAAAATCAATTGATGTTTATTTGGCAAATAGAAGTTTGTTCTATTCGACAAAAACATGGATGTCCTTTTAAGTCTTACTTTCATTTCCCCAATTTCGGAGCTTTGTTCTCTTTCAATCTCTCTCTCTCTAATGCTAGCTCTCACTCTCTCTGGATTAAAAGTATGGATTCTAAACATATTTAATAGTTTTAAGGTTTTGTTTGAAG
This sequence comes from Nymphaea colorata, assembly GCF_008831285.2. Lineage (NCBI taxonomy): Eukaryota > Viridiplantae > Streptophyta > Magnoliopsida > Nymphaeales > Nymphaeaceae > Nymphaea > Nymphaea colorata. The sequence goes on from NC_045150.1 coordinate 3,990,529, forward strand.
AAGGGATGTTCTTCCTTTATCCTTCTTTCATTTTGCTCCTCCAGAGAGTCGACTTACTTTGCAAGTTCTTGGAAAATCTAGTAACTCAACCTTTGAGAAAATGTTCAAGATCATGATCTACATAGCCTTATTCCCAGACATAGATCATCTTGAACCTACACCAAAAGGCCAAGTTGCTGGACTTTCTAAGAACTTGCAAAGTAGACTCTCAAGAGGAGCAAACGAAAACAGAGAAAAAGGAAGAACAACCCTTCCTCGAACACATCCATAAAACCACTAAAGATGCTCAGAATCCGTACTCTTAATCCAAAATTCGATTTCTAAAGATGCCCAAAATCCGTACTCTTAATCCAAAAAGAGTGAGGGAGAGAAAGAGAACTGTCCCTTTCTAGTATGGCCGGTCACTCGAGGAAGAACAAAGTTCGATTTACCAAATTAGCCACGAACAAGATGTTACTTTGTTATAGGAAAAATAAATATAGTTTGAATTGTAGAATTCACTATGTCCCGATTAGTTTCAATATGAAACACTTCATTTTCTTCACTATTGCTTCCACTCACATCCTTTATGATTCTAAAGACTTACACATGAGGTTAGACTAAATGAACACAAGTTCTATGATTTTCACCTCAATCATCTCAGTCCTCATCAGCACTAAACACTTACCCAATACATATAGCAGCATTGGCTTGCGGATTGTATACCATGATATTTTCACAGAATATGATCATGATATTATAAAAAAGTATATATGACAGAGAAAAACTCTCTTCATCTCTTAGAGGCTGTTTGGCTGCAGGAGTAACATGTTGTTACTGTCCCGTGAATCTGCCCAAAACTACGCTAGGGTTTCACAAGCAAGCAATAGACTCTCTCTCTCACACTCTCTATATATATATCAGTCAGCTATCATACTACAAATCATGAAATGTATTTTTTGTAGGTTTTTTTTAATCAAAATTGTAACATGGAACGTGGCTTTTGGCTCTAATTTGAATACTTGACAGCTTACCTGCTAACATTTAGTCATGATTCCTTTCTTTTGTTGTTTTCCTTTATTGAAGTAGGGACTTCCTTTTCAATCAATTAAATTCACCCAACTAGCCAGTATTAATTTATCCTGACCATTACTTTTTCGTTGTCATCATTTTCTTGCCTTAGTTTTACCACCGTTAGTCCATAGAGTACTGCAATTTTGGGCATATCAATTTTCTATTGTATCAAATTATTGAGTGTATATGTCTTGTCCTTCAAGTGATCATTAGGTTAACAACCCACTACCTAAAGAACACCCAAATACCCTCCCATTTCCCTTGCCTCCATGGTCTTGAGCAATGTGGGGACTTGGGTGGGGTACGGGGTGCACCCATCAATTAGAATATCATGGTTCCACCTTTTACAGTTTAAGGGAGTAGCACCTACAGGAATTTAACCGGCAACATACCTTCTATGTGCACATCTGCTTTACCAGCTATGCTATACAGCTTGAATCGAGTATATTTGTCTACTCTAAGTGGATCAAAAGAGAAGAAAACAAGAAGCAACAACACAGTAAATGAAGAGAACTAAGCGTACTTGATTAAGATACGAGCAATCACATTTTCCAAGAGGGGGAAGGGAAGAAGGATCAATTTGAGGAGCATAGATGGAGAACATTACAAAAAAATCATCATCATGTTGCGTTAAACAACCTTAGGATTTGAGAACCTTGCATATAAAATCATACCATTTCACTCTAATCTTAAATCTGACCTTTTGTCAATTTAAAAATTAAAAAAACATATATCAAGTGTGGATTATAGGTTTGTCCTAAAAATCCTTAGTTTGATACTCACACCATCAGATCTACAGATTTCAAATCCGGAGTAATCAAATGCCCCCTTAATTGAGGGTGCCTCAGAAGGACCTACCGCATCAGCTGCAATGAGGTGCCAAAACGACCTAGAAATCAGTACATAGGCACAAATCTTCATATCAGCATGTAGAAACTCAGAGAATTCATGTCTGCTTATGCACTCGATCTGGACAAAGCGCCACACAGAGAGCTTTTGCCGGCACAACCAACACAGGCTTCAGCTTTCGTCTTCTCATTATCAAGGTAAGAACGATATAAACACCAAAGACCCACAAAAAAGTCTAGCAGAAAAGGAAGACCGGAAACAAAAAGGCCAGAGCAAACGCGTGAGGCTGATTAGGTGAGGGGCACTTTAACATGTTCTAACTCTCTTGTATTCATTTTGCAGTAACCGACCTAAGCATGTTCTAACTCTCTTGTATTCATTTTTCTTACTGGGATTAGAGAACAGTTAATATGATGGGACAGAGTGACATGTCTTCAATCCCCATATTTCGCAAAAGCTGATCCCTATTAAGCTAATACCAAAATTAAAGCGTAGGAAAAGAGAAAGCAAAGCAGGCGTTGCTTTGGTGTTCATCATGCATCACGCATATGTAATGCCCGCTTTGCTTTCTCTTTTCCTACGCTTTAATTTTCGTATTAGCTTAGTAGGGATCAGCTTTTGCGAAATATGGGGATTAAAGATACGTCACTCTATCCCATCATATTAACTGTTCTCTAATGCCAATAAGAAAAACAAATACAAGAGAGTTAGAACATGCTTATGTCGGTTACTGCAAAATGATGTATATTGTAGATGCCTTGATGGATGCGATGAATGGCACTTTAACAACTATGCCTTTCCCAAGGATGGAGACACTTTTGAAAGTGACCATTCGAGGATGCTGACTCTCATCTTTGAACAGCCGATCGCTGACCATGCTGGAGCACCTCAGTTGCATTTAAGAACACCGTAGGGCCACTCAGGTTCCACCATAGTTTTGGACCCTGTGGACAAGGGAAAAAGGGGGCTACAGCTTTTCACTGGGGTAGTAGGATTTCTTCTTGCATTTAAGAATTAATATCACCGCTCTCAACTGCAACTGAGGTGCTCCAGAATGGACGACGCTCGGCTGTTCAAAAATGCTTCCTGCTTCCTTAAAATATTTCTGGGGAAAGCCATGGCCGTTAAAATTTGAAGTGACATTCAGTCACCTCCATCAAGGCATCCGCCATGAGCTGATGATAGTCCGTTAGATGTGTCCCTCACCTAATCCACACTCACCCATTTGGTCTGGCCTTTTTGTTTGTTGTCTAACTTTTCCTCTACAGGTCTTCCCCAGGTGTTTATAACTTTCTTACCTTGATTATGAGAAGACAAAAGCTGAATCCCACCTTGTTCATGTCATCACAGAGCTCCTTGTGTGGCGCTTTGTCTAGATTGAGTGCACGGATGCAAGCATGGATTCTCTTTAGTTTGTACATGCTGATACTGAGATTCTGCTGGTTGGCGTGAGTGGCAAAACTGTCAAGGTGTTCTCAGTTTAATTTATGTGGATAATACTTCTCCCCGACTGCACATAGTGGAATGTGAGACATTCAAGTTGAATAGTAAAAGCAACTCTGGACCTCGGGGACAGAGCAGGAGGGGGGCTTCTACATCTCACTTCACCAGTAGGTTACTTCCTGCTTGTTAAGAGTCACCACCGACTCAAGAGTCATCACCGACTCTCACGAACCATCTTGAGCCTTCTCTCTTTAAGTCGGTGGCTATTAAAAGTAATAATAAAATATTAAAACAAAAATTAATGAGAAGTCGGTGGAAGCATCCACCACCGACTTCCTCTCCCTATAAATAGTGATGATGGGTATGTAAGTGAGTGTGTAAAAAATTGTGAGTTGAGTGTGTGTGAAAAGAAAGAGTGTCTTGAGTGGGTATGCTCACTTCGTGAGCTGCTTGGGTGGTACGAGTGGTACGAGTGCAGCAAGGTGTGTAAGTGGGGTAGCTCATTACGTGAGCTAGTGAGGTGAATCTTTCTTAGACTCTTGGTGTTCATGTAATATTTTATTATTAAAAATAGCAAGTTCATTTTGTGAATTTCGTTGGTGTTGTTATTAAGTTGTTATTAAGTATACTTTGCCAAAGTTATTATTGAGTATCATTTTGGACATCGAGACTCTGCTGGATTTTTTTTCGCATAAATTCGAGGTTGGATCTAAGTTATATTGAGGGCTCGCCTTACGTTTTCCCAACAAGTGGTATGAGAGCGAGGTTCTGTCTGAGGGCTGTTTTACTGGTGAGATTAATTGGACCAATTATATTCTGAAATTATGGCGGCATTAGTGGTTGCATTAAATAATATTAAGAAGCTTAACAATAACAATTATGGCTATTGGAAATCCTGCATGGAGTCATATTTTCTAGGACATGAATTATGGGAGATAGTTCCGGGATCAGACACAAATATTCCTGTCGACGAGGAAGCGAAGAAGAAATGGATGATCAAAGCAAGGAAAGCGCTTTTTGCAATTAAGGTATCTATTAAGAAAGATTTATTAGAGCATATACGTGATGCCAAGACTCCTAAAGAAGCATGGGATGCTTTTGCAACGTTATTTTCTAGAGCTAATGATGCCTGCCTGCAATTGTTAGAAAATGAATTAGCTACATTAACTCAGGGAAATATAATGATAGCAGAGTATTTTATGAAGGTTAAAAATATCTGTAGAGAAATTTCTCAAATTGACCCTGAGTCTAAAATTAGTGAGGCCCGTATACGGAGAATCCTTGTTCGTGGACTTCGTCCAGAATTTGGCAGTTTTAAAATTGGTGTTCAAGGCTGGCCAGTTCAACCAACTTTGTTGGAATTAGAGAATCTCTTGATCAATCAAGAAATGTTAGCAAAGCAAATGGTTGGGCTTTCTCTCAAATGAAATAATGATGAAGCGTTGTTTAGTAAGGGTCAGAGATCACGTTGGCCAGCTAAGCCAGTCATTCGGTCTCCAAGTATGAATATTGACGAAAAGAATGACAAAAATATAGAAAAGAAAACAAGAGAAACTACACAGCAGTGGAGACCAAAGAATAAGTGTTTTAGATGTGGAAGACTGGGTCATCTTGCTCGTGGCTGCAGAGTCAGAATAAATGAAGGAAATACAGTCACGACAAGTAAGCAATATGGGGGAGCTAACGAGACTGTACAGAAAAGTTCATTTTTGTACTCAATGGAGGTTAAAGAGGATATTACACAAGAAAGATGCAATTCCGCTCATACAAAACCCATAAAAGAAAAAGAAGAGAAGATCAATTATCAAACTGATTGGATAATTGATTCTGGATGCTCAAATCATATGACTGGTGATGAGAGCAAGTTTGTAAGTATGAAAGAATATGATGGAAATCGAGTTGTTGTTACTGCTAACAACACAAAGCTCCCAGTGGCACATATTGGAGAAGCAGAGGTTGTAGCCAACTTTGGCAAAGACCGAATTTTACGGAACGTTTATCATGTTCCAGGAATGACTAAGAATCTGTTGTCTGTGCCACAACTTACAGCTTTAGGGCACTATGTTGTGTTCGGCCCAAATGATGTAAAAGTTTATAAGGATGTAGATGTTCAAGGAACTCCCATGGTTGAAGGAAGGAAAGTTGAGTCAATATATGTCATGTCCGCAGAAACAACATATATTGACAAAGCAAAGAAGCATGACACTGCAGATATCTGGCATGAGAGACTCGCTCATGTTGGATACAACAAACTTCGGGAGATGTCTAATAAGGGGCAGTTGATTGGCCTGCCCAAGCTTGAGGTACGAACTGACAATGTATGCCCAGGATGTCAGTATGGAAAGGCGCACAGGAGGCCATACAAAGAATCAAAATATAGAGCTAAAGCGCCATTCCAGCTTGTACATTCAGACGTATTCGGCAAAGTACCAGACCCATCAATTAGAGGTAAGTGGTATTTTATCACTTTTATTGATGATTTTTCGAGATATACATGGGTCTATTTCATGAAAGAGAAGTCTGAAGCACTTGAAAAGTTCAAGGAATTTCACCAGATGGTGAAAAATGAACTCGGGTACAAAATTCAGTGTCTACGCACTGATAATGGTGGCGAATATACATCTGACATGTTTATGGCGTATATGAGACAACATGGTGTTCGAAGACAATTTACTTGTGCCTATATGCCACAGCAAAATGGAGTGGCAGAACGGAAAAATCGCCACATAGCATAAACATGTCGAAGTATGATGCATGCAAAGAACATGCCACCAAGATTTTGGGCCGAGTGTGTCAGCACCGTTGTACACGTAATCAATCGACTACCAATGCCAAGATTTAATTTTATGTCTCCATATGAAATGCTCCATAAAAAGAAGTCATCTGTGAGTTATTTAAGAGTTTTTGGTTGTGTATGTTATGTTTTTATATCTGAGCAGCACAGGACTAAGTTCGACAAGAAGACACAAAGGTGTGTATTTGTCGGATATGATCCATATCCAAAGGAATGGAGATGTGCTAATCCTAGCACAGGACAAGTTCATGTTTCGCGCGACGTCATCTTCGATGAAGCATCATCATGGTGGTCAGAAGAAAAGAAAGCGCTTCCAAACTCTCTAGTTTTTGAGAAAGATGTTCGAAACAACATACAATTCGAGATGAATCAAGGCGAACCTGAATCGGAAGTTCTAGAAGCAAGACGACCAGATGAACAAGTTCATAGCCCAAGACAAGAAGAACGTGCAGATCCATGGAGAACTGGAGTCAATCCAATCCAACAAAGAACTGCAGAAGAAGAAAGACCATCACAATTTGAAGAGCCAGAAGAAGCACCCATAACACGAAGAAGATCAACGAGAATACCAAAACCAAATCTCAAGTATGCAGATGCAGACTGTGCCATCATGGAGGAAATCGAGCCAGCTTGAAGCAAAAGATGTTGAAAAACGGCAATCAGCAATGAAAGATGAAATGAAGGCATTGGATTATAACGAAACCTGGGAGCTCATACCAAAACCTGCAGGAGTAAAGCCCATTACTTGTAAGTGGGTTTACAAAATAAAAAGGAAGACAGATGGCTCAGTTGATAGATATAAGGCTCGACTAGTCGCGAGAGGATTTTCTCAGCAATATAATATTGACTTTGAAGAAACTTTTAGTCCTGTTGCGAAGATCACATTCGTACATATTCTGATAGCCATTGCTGCAAGGAAATCCTGGAAGCTGTGACAAATGGATGTAAAAAATGCTTTCTTATATGGAGATCTCGACCATGAAATCTATATGGAGCAGCCTCAATGATTCAAATCTCCAAACAAGCCAGACTACGTATGCAAGTTAAGAAAAACACTCTATGGACTGAAGCAAGCACCCAGAGCATGATACGGAAAAATAGCTGAATTTTTAGCATTTAGTGGATTTCAAGTCTCCTCAGCAGATTCAAGTCTCTTCGTCAAGGCAAGAGGTACGAAACTTACTATTTTGTTAATTTATGTTGATGATTTAATTATTACTGGAGATGACAATGAAGAAATTAATCTCATTCGTGAACATCTCACGGTAAGATTCAAAATGAAAGAGCTAGGGGAGTTGCGACACTTCCTTGGATTGGAAATTGATTACGAAACTCAAGGATTATTTTTAAGTCAAAGAAGTATGCTCATAACTTACTATGTAAGTATGGTATGCTCAGTTGCAAACCTATCTCAACACCAATTGAGATCAATGCAAAACTTAGAATTGATAAAGGAGACAGGCTCGACGATGTTACTATGTATCGACAACTGGTTGGAAGCCTAATCTACTTAACATTATCAAGACCAGACATTGCCTATGCAGTTTGTGTTGTGAGCAGGTTTATGCAAAACTCCAAAGAAGCCACATTTAGAAGCACTAAAAAGAATATTAATGTATATCAAAGGAACTCTTGACTTTGGTATACTTTATGAGAAGGGGCCAACTTGTCAAGTTGTTGGTCATTGTGATGCAGATTATGCTGGAGACTTATCAACTCGAAGATCAACCATTGGATATACGTTTAGTCTTGGAAGTGGTGCAATTTCATGGTGCAGTATGAGACAGCCGACAGTTTCACTATCTACAACCGAAGCAGAGTATAGAGCAACATCTCAAGCAGTACAAGAATATGTGTGGTTGATGCGACTACTGAAAGACATCAAACAAAATGTGGATTATGCAGTGAGACTCTACTGCGATAATCAAAGTGCAGTCAGACTTACAGAAAATTCTATCTTCCATGCTCCAACAAAACACATAGAAGTGGAACATCATTTTATCAGAGAAAAAGTACTCAAAGGAGAGATTTAGTTGCAGCCAGTCGCTTCAGAAGATCAAGTTGCTGACATATTTACCAAAGGCTTGCCAGTATAGATATTCACCAAGTTTCGAAGAATGTTGAGAGTCACCACCGACTCTCACTAACCATCTTGAGCCTTCTCTCTTTAAGTCGGTGGCTACTAAAAGTAATAATAAAAAAATAAAACAAAAATTAATGAGAAGTCGGTGGAAGCATCCGCCACCGACTTCCTCTCCCTATAAATAGGGATGATGGGTATGTAAGTGAGTGTGTAAAAAATTGTGAGTTGAGTGTGTGTGAAAAGAAAGAGTGTCTTGAGTGGGTACTCACTTTGTGAGCTGCTTGGGTGGTACGAGTGCAACAAGGTGTGTAAGTGGGGTAGCTCATTACGTGAGCTAGTGAGGTGAGTCTTTCTTAGACTCTTGGTGTTTACGTAATATTTTATTATTAAAAATAGCAAGTTCATTTTGTGAATTTCGTTGGTGTTGTTATTAAGTTGTTATTAAGTATACTCTGTCAAAGTTATTATTGAGTATCATTTTGGACGTCGAGACTCTGCTGGATTTCTTTCGCATAAATTCGAGGTTGGATCTAAGTTATATTGAGGGCTCGCCTTACGTTTTCCCAACACTGCTTCCACCCAATGCTGAGATTTCTACTCATGTAGTGATTTCGACTTCATTTTGGTTCCTCGTTGCAGATGAAGCGGTAGGTCCATTTCACGATGCCGTCGCCTAAACATGACATGATCATGACTTTTTTTGCCATGCCCTCAATCTATTCTCCTCAAATTGCTTCTTCTTCCCCTCCCCCTCTTCTTACACTCACCTAGTTTTCTTTGTTTCTTTGGTCTCGCTCCACCCATATTATTTATAAAACAAATCAGAGTAATTAAAATTTGCTTTTTCATATCTTAATATTTTGATACAAGAGAAAATTGGTACGCCCAAAATTACAGTGTGTGATTGGAGGACTCACAATGGTAAAACTAGGGCGAGCACAAGGTGAAAAGCAAATGTAATGATCAGGTTAAATCTGAATCTTATTTTCAATCTGGTACTGGTTGGTTGGGTACTGAATTAGTTGGTTGGAAAGGAAATCGCCACTTTACTAAACGAAGCAAAAATGGAAAGGAATCCTGACTAAATGTTGAATGGAAAGTTGTCAACTGAAAGGGGAGCCAATGGCCATGTTCAATATATGTTACAATTTTGGTTCAAAAAAACCTACCAAAATCCATTTCATGGGAGACATTGGGTTTGAGCCCTGACTACACAAGTTTTACATGCACTACTCATGTGGACATGGCATACATATATATATATATATATATATATAGTCGATTAAAGGTGTAAATTCTTATATGACATCATCTTATCAAGATAATAGCTTTCTTTTGTCAAAGGAAGGACTCAATCCTGTTTCAAACAATATCTTCCTCAAGCAGGGGCGGAGCAAGGATCTTTTTTAGGGGCGGGCCAAATGGTCCAACGAATTTATCCGGGTAGGGCCAAACTAAACCCGAATCTAAAAAATACATTATGCAACAAAAAATTTTCAATTTTTGTAATGTAATTTTTTTTTTCCATTAGCTAGGGTGGCGCCACGGCCTAGGTGGCCCCCCCTCCCTCCGCCCCTGTCCTCAACAAAACTTGGACTTGCCCGTCACCTAGATTTGGCAACCCTCTCATAACCAATCCGCTTATGATGAAAACCAGAACTATTGAAATTAATTATCAAAAAATCTTCTTTTGAAACATAACTTTATAGATATGATCTTACGAGTGATTTGATGAGAAACATATATTAAGTTATTTGTTTCTTTTTACTTAACAATGTTTCTTTAATAGTAAGAAAAAAATGAACGGCTCTTATAACTCAAAATTTTGGTAGCATAAAGATCAATGCAAAAATGACCTGAACTAAAGTATGATTTATATTAAATTACTATCATAAACACATTAGAAGGTTCATATTTTTTTGAAAACACATTTTGATACAAAGTTAAGAGGTCTGGTTTTTATCCCTTATGCATATACATAGAAATGGGTAGGTGTGAGTCCCCACTGTTGATTATTACAAAATGGATGACTGACATATATAACTTTTTAGGACCAACAGCCAAGGTAATTTTTTGGTGATCTCATGCCTACCCATATTTTATATATATATATATATATATATATATATATATAGACATATGTGTGTGTGTGTGTGTGTGTGTGTGTGTGTGTGTGTTTGTGTTCATGTGAGCTTGTGTTGTAAACAGCAGGGCATGTAGCTAGATACCCATAAAATGAGTTGGAGGGGTGACAAATCTAGGCTACTTGTGAACCTTAGATGAGGTGCCAAGTTTATCTTCCCACTGTGGCAGGAGGGTTTTTGCCCTCTCTCTCTCTCTCTTTCTCTCTCTCTCTCTCTGATTTCCTTTTGAAGTAGTTTAGACATGTTATTCTCTTGAGCTTTCCTTTAGTGACAAAGAGATGATGATCTTTCCCAATTGTGCAATGATGGTGCCTACACAATTAAGCATGAACCAATTGCCTTTATTGAGGCCTCTATTTCCCACGGAGCATGATAAACAATGTTGGTGAGAATAAATTCAGGTCCTATTCGCATCCCCAAAATCTTTTATTTGGCTTTGGAGTGCTCCAGAAAAATGAGTTTTTATTTTGAAATAGAAAGAAAGGGACTCGCCCGTCGACACGAGGGTCGTCTGTTCCCGGCGCCTTTACCGGGAGCAATCAACCCAATGGCTATATTTATTATTGATGCATTTCATTTTAACTTGAACATCTCTTTATCTCTCCAGAAAAATATTGAAAGTTTGATGTTTCAAACTTTTGAAAAGGTTTTTGAAGAGTTGCTTGAGAATGTGAAATGTTTTGAGAAAACTAGAGGAAAATCCTTGTGAATATCATTGGAAAGCTTGAAAAGTCATTTTGAAATCATTTTAGTGTTCTCTTAAGACATTAAGTAGGTCTAAGATTTTGCTCTAATTTGGTTACCACCTAGTTATAACTTCATCTCATCTTGCTTAAGTTCTTTTGGAGAGGTGCTTGTGATCGTACGTGACATTAAGTGAGTGAAAATGAATAGATGCATTGATCTTATATGATTGAAAGGTAAAATCATTCATTCCTACCATAACATTCATCTAGATGCATTCCTACCATAACATACATCTAAGATTTTTGTTTTTTTAAATATCATATATATGAAGGAAAATTTTTTGAAAATAGATTGGGGTTGTAGACCATCAAGCATGAATCCAATATTGGGTCATTACTTGGTTTGTGGTCTTGATGAAGTCGGCAAATGAAAAATTAAAATCTTAAATGGTAAGATATTGAAAGAATAGAAAAGATGAAGGACTACATCCCAAGAGGGATATAGAAAAAGAAAAACATCTTGACAATCATAAAATCACATGTTTTGAAAAGAAAGATATGTATTTATATACATATATGAAAGCTTGTGAAAATGATGTTTATATCAAGTAGAGAAGAAAATATCATTTTAGAAAGAGAAAGAGAGATTTTAAAATAGAATACGCGTACATACATATATTTATATATACGTATACGGGGGTTTATAAAAGTATGTTAAATCATAGAAAGAGAAACAACAAAGAAAGATATTCATGTGCATGCATACGTATGTTACATGTATATATGCATACGTTTTCATGAATATGAAAATCAAGGAACGATTTAAAAATAACCGACTTCAAATTTTGATATAGGCCAGAAGGGAGCTTGGACTTATGCAAAAGCCTAAGCTAAGTCTCCAATGATGCATTAGAGAGATTTCTTTTGAAAATGTTTTGGAAAATATGATTTATATAAAAACATAGAATATTTATGGTTTGGTTACAAGAGAATATATTTCTTCCACCTTTGGGTATGGAAGAAAATCTAGCAACACATCGAGGCACTCTTTACGATTCCTAATGGGGTGATAAGGAAAGAAACTAGTGTAAAATGACATGCAAATGCATTTTAACTTGTACATTTTTTTTATGGTTTCCCCAGGTTGAACAAGCCCCAACCTGAAAAATTAATATGAAAAAATAAAGAGCCCCAAGCCATATCCTCATTCTCACTGTTCATTGGTATGTAAATAGAATATTAAAATATCATTAATGGATAATATCAAAACAATATTTCAGAAAAGAAAGAGAGCATGATTCAACTATGGAATAGAATCTCATCTTCTCATGTTTCCGGTGCACTCGAGCATAGCCTCTTGACTTTAGAGAGTGAGAGCTATCTCCTATGGCCATGGGGAAGTGAGGAAGAGAGAAAACGAGAGAAGCAAAATATAAATGGAAAATCAAACAACTACGCATGGATAATATAAAAGCAATATTCAAGAAAAGAAATAGAACATGATTCAACAATGAAATAAAATATTATTTCATCTTCTCATATTCCCGGTGCACTTGAGCATAGCCTCTTGGCTCTAAAATAGAGTTGAGAGCTATCTCTTATGGTCATGGAGAAATGAAAAAGAGATGAAAATAAATGAAGCAAAAGAACAACAAGAATGTATTCAAGAAATGAGATAACATGACTCAAGCATGAAAATGAAAAATCATCTCATCTTCTCATGCTCCCGTTGCACTTGAGCATAGCCTCTTGGCTCTAAAATAGAGTTGAGAGCTATCTCTTTTGGCCATGGGGAAAGGAAGAAGAGAGAAAAAAAGATAAGAGAGAAATGAGAGGAATGATGATTACATACCTCTAAATGAGAAAATGAATTAGGGAAAATAAACAATCATGCTTGAAATAAACTTGAACTCACCTTGAATGAATCTCCAAGATGATGAAGATGAGTCCTCCAAGGGATCTTTGGTGCTCCCTTGAAGAGTTGTAGCTAGTTCCAAGTTAGAGAGAAATGGAAAGAGGAAGAAGGAGAGAGAATACTCTAGGGTTTCTCCCAATGGCCACTCTTACCCAAGAGAGGGGGAAGTGGGTGGCATTTATAGAGATTTTGTAGCTAAAAGCCCAAAATTTGATTTTTTTTTTTTAATTTCACCATATTTTCATCCGAATTTGACATAATTTTGAATTATTTTGAAAAAGAAATGACTTGAAAATGAGTCTGATTGACCATTAGGCTTATAAAAATATATATATATTTTAAAATGAGTTGGGCTTTTGTCCACCCAAAAAGACTAAAATCGCCCTCTAAAAGGAGTTTTTTTGTCAAAAAGAGGGGCAAATGGGTCTTCCTCATCAAAAAGACCAAAATCACCCTCTAAAAGAGGTTTTTTGTCAAAAGGAGTGGCAAATGAGTCTTGCCCACCACAAAGACCAAACTCGCCCTCTAAAAGGAGGTTTTTTGTCAAAAGAATGGGCAAATGTGTGTTTCTCACCAAAAAGACCAAAATAACCCTTTAAAAGAAGGTTTTTTGTCAAAAGGAGGCGCAAATGGGTCTTGCCCACCAAAAAGACCAAAATCACCCTCTAAAAGGAGGTTTTTTGTCAAAAGGAGGAACAAATGGGTCTTGCCCACCAAAAAGACCAAAATCACCTTATAAAAGAGGTTATTTTCAAAAGGAGGGGCAAATGAGTCTGAAATGCTTGATTTGGATTTAAACTTGGGTTTAAAATTCATTTTAAAAATAATGAACCGAAATTTTTAATAACCCCCTTTTCTGAAGAATTTGGGGTGATAACAGGTCCTAAACCATGTGAGCAACCTGATCTTATCACTGATTGCATTGTGATAAACTAGTCTACCACTAGTGAAGTGTCAATGGCTAAAAACCTTGGTAGTCCGACTAGATGTCAGTCAGGTTTCCCGTTCGTTCCACCCTTGCTTGCTTTTTCACTAATAAGGCACACAACCAACTTGGCAATAGAATCAAAGACTCCAATATTGCCATTGAAGATAAGGTCAGTGCTATTGAAAGAAAGGTCTATGTTGATAAAGATGACCTTAGTTTAGTAACTACTCCACAAAATGAGGAAACTCACGATTGTGTAAATCAAGTAAATCCTAAGAAATGGGGAGATGATAAACGTGTAAACTGAGCATATAAAGATATCTCTAGACGTGACCAAATTAACAAGCGAAAAAATAACTTCTTCCATGGATGTAGACCTAAAAAGGTTGAACCACGTTACATCTTGTCTTCTTTTTTTTGTGTGTGAGGTTTTGTATGATGTCAGCGCTCCAATGTTCATCAATGGCATCTCAACCATCAACACCAAAAGGGAAGACCCACAACACAGTTGCAGCTTTACCAAAATCAGGATCAGATGTCACAAATCTGTCGTTCTCAGGTTTGACTTCCTCCATCATACCTTCTCCCACCAATCTTCAGCGTTTCTTATCTATAACATTGTCATCCAACCATTATCTACTCTAGGAGTCTCAGTTTACACCTATGCTTAAGAGTTACAACATGACAGGATATAATGATGGATCATTCAAGTGTTCAAATGAGTTCTTGCCTGCTGAAGATGGCAAAGAAATTGTTCTAAATCTAGTGTTTCTGGAATGGCTCAAGGTGAACAACTCCTACTGAGTTGGATCATCTCATCGTTAACTGAAACTGTACACAGTCAACTTGTAGGCCTTGACTCGTTTTACAAAGCTTGGACCATCATAAAGCGTATTTACACTGCTTAGTCTAGAGCAAAAGTGCAGCAACTCAAATCTGCATTAGAAATCTTGAAAAAGGAAACTGGTTCTATAACAGTATATTTTCATAAGGCCAAAGGCATAGCTCATTAGTTAGCTATGGCCTCCAAGCCTGTCGACGAGGAAGACCACGTTATGAATATTATTCCTGGTCTTTGCATAGATGAATATGGTGCTCTAAAAATTTGCTTGCACACTCGTGTCGATCCCATAAGTTTGGAAGAGTTATATGTGTTGCTTCTCATTCACAAATCTGAAATTTCAAAACTTGGAAGCTTCGAAAATCCACCAAAATGCATCGACAGAATTTTAAGAATCAAAACTATATATGAAAAATTGAGCAACAAAGAGGCCGTTCAGTAAGCCATCCTTAGGATAAAATGCTCACTTGCCTTGCTTGTGGCAATCATGGACACTTTGCTTCTCAATGTCAAACTGTATGTCAAGCTTGTAGGAGAATAGGACATGGTGCATTGAATTGCAAAACGTATAAATTTCAAAAGGAACCGTCTTCTCTAAAGGGTTATCATATGGAAACTTGGCCTCAAACGGACGAAGGTTTTTGGTATTTGGACACCGGCACCACCCATCATGTGACTGGGGACCTAAGCAATTTATCTATGCACATGGAACATCATGGGCAAGATCAGTTGAGAGTTGGAAATGGTGCTGGTCTTCAAATCACAAATGTCGGTAATGTTTCTCTCTATAGCTGAGACTTAAAGTTTTTCATAAATAATGTACTATATGTTCCTACTGTTTCCAAGAATCTACTATCTGTTCATAACTTTGCCCAGGATAATGATGTTGTCATTGAATTTGATGCAAATCATTATTTTGTCAAGAATCAAACAACAAGGTAGGAACTTCTGGAAGGAGCAAATAAAGGAGGTTTATATCAGCTGAGGTTACAATAGGTCAAGCAGTATGATGCAACTCATTAGAAAACAGCACTCATAGGAGAACAGGCCTCAGTTGTTGATTGGCATAACCGAATGGGACATCCTGATTTTAGAACTGTGGTACATGTTTTAAATAATTTTGAATTGCCTATTAGCAGTCAGACTCATAGTAAGATATGTGATGCATGTCAAAAAGGGAAAAGTCATGCTCTTCCCTTTGCACCAACACAACACAAGATTGATGCTCCACTTGATTTAATCTTTATTGATGTTTGGGGACCGTCAACTACTTCATCTATGCATGATTATAGTTACTATGCAATTTTATAGATGTTTTCTCTCGCTTTTCTTGGACATACATTATTTAAAACAGATCAGATGTGCTCTCTATTTTTAAAACTTTTCAAGTCATGGCAGAGCAGCAATTTGATAGAAAAATAAAGGCTGTTCAAAGTGATTGGGGAGGTGAATATAGAATTGTCTCCAACTATCTCAAACAGATTGACATTGTCCATAGAGTTGCTTGTCCACATGTTCATCAACAAAATGAAAGTATAGAAAGAAAACATAGGAACATAGTTGAAACAGGGCTCTCCTTGCATATGCTGGTTTGCCTTATAGATATTGGGATTTTGCTTTTAAAACTGTTGTGTTCTTGATTAATATAATACCAACTCAGGGTTCTTAATATGAAGTCACCATATCAAGTGCTCTTCAAAAAATCTCCAGATTATAAATTTCTAGATATCCTATCTCTGAAACCCATCTCACTTATTTAATCCTTGAAACCAAACCTACCAGTGTGACTCAAGCTTTAAAACACCTTCAATGGGTCAACGCCATGAATGCGGAACTTAGAGCTCTCACCAAAAATGAAACGTGGACCCTTGTTCCTTTGTTGGCCTCTGCTTATATCATTGGTTCCAAATGGGTCTTTCACATTAAGAGGAAAGATGATGGGACACTTGAATGGTACAAAGCTTGCTTAGTCACCGAAGGCTATGAGCACGGCATTGATTACTTCAACCCACAACGATTGTTACCATTTATGGGTGGACTATTCGTCAACTTGATGTTCATAATGCATTTCTACATGAAGCTCTCACTGAGAAAGTATATATGACACAACCTCCTGGTTTCATTGATGACAAATTTCCCCAGCGCGTTTGTCAATTGCATATGGCCATTCATGGATTAAAACAATCCCCTAGGGCCTGGTTCCACTGCATCACCACTTTTTTTGGCCTCTTTGGGTTTCGTTGGGTCTAAGGTTGATCCTTCTCTATTTATGTGATTTTGTGCTATATATTTTTATTTTTGTTGACGACATCATTCTTAAGGGCAACCACGCTACAATGGTTGAGTTTATCATCAATACTCTCGATCAAGAATTCGGCACCAAAGATCTTGGAGTCCTCCACTACTTTTTGGGTATACAAGCATCATTCTCTTTCAAAGGTTTGTTTCTTTCTCAAGAAAAGTGCATGCTTGATATCCTCAGAAAGGCTTACATGGTCAATGAAAAGCCAAACTCGACACCTATGTCAACCTCATTCAAACTATCCAAACATGATGGGGGGTTCTTACGAGAACCAACTCCCTATCGATAACTTGTTAGAGCACGTCAATATCTCACTCTTACATGGTCTGATCTCTCTTTTGTTGTTAACAAAGTTTGTTAATACATGCAGCATC
Source organism: Nymphaea colorata (assembly GCF_008831285.2). Lineage (NCBI taxonomy): Eukaryota > Viridiplantae > Streptophyta > Magnoliopsida > Nymphaeales > Nymphaeaceae > Nymphaea > Nymphaea colorata. The sequence continues at coordinate 4,007,941 of NC_045150.1, forward strand.
TAACTACAGTCCACATGACTGCGGTTAAATGTATTTTACGCTATGTCAAGGCGACGTTATTCTTCTGGTCTTCTCTTAAAACCAGCCACCAATTTTTAGATTGATGCTTACACTGATGCAAACTTGGCCAAAAAAATTGATGATCGAAAGTCTACTGGAGGATTTGCTATCTTCATGGGTTTGTCTCTTGTCTTATGGTCTACTCACAAATAGCCCACTGTTGCTTGGTCTAGTACCAAGGCAGAATATCATGCTTTGGCATCCTGTTCCTCTGAGGTGTTATGGCTCACCTATCTACTTCAGGAACTACACATCCCTATGGCGCACATTCATGCTTATGGTGCGATAATATTGGCACAACTTCTCTTTTTGTAAATCTTGTGTTTCTGTTATCACCCAATTTTTTTTTTTAAAAAAAAACATATTTCATTTTCACTCAAATATCAATTATTTCATCTAGATTTAATTTCTAAGCCTTAAGCCAAATCCTAGACCCAAAATAAATTTGCGACTAGTCGAACCAAAATGAATCTCTAAACCCTTGTCTGATCCCAAACACAAAATTCAAATTCAAACCCAACAAAATCCAACTCGTGGATCCAAATTAGATGCAAAACATAAGTTTAGATTTGATGCTATCAAGTGCCGCACATGTGCGTGCAAACTTTTCATTTTGTTTTATGTCTCATCCTCGCACCAAAAATATGTTTTTGAAATTTTAACCATTCACTAAAACGCATTGGTGACCGATTGAACCCAATCCAGATTTAAAACGAGATCGGAGTCCCTCAAAATGGAGTCCGCCACCCATTTGTAACAAAACCCATTTTTTACTCATTTTAAATAAAAAATTTCCGCTTGAGCCTAGCGTGCAGGAACCATTTTTGTGATCAAAATCACCCCTTAGGGGCGGTTTTGGCCTGGCTGGGTGGGCATTAGCCCTGCCCACACCCCAAAGAGGTGTTTGGAGGGCTAGTGGCTAATCCCACTTAGTCAAAGCTTATTTTAAAAGAAAAATAAAATTATTCAAAAATATTAAAAATTCGCATGAAAATCTTGTCAAATTAAAAAAAAAAATCAAATTTTGAGCTTTGGCTCCAAAACTCTCTATAAATACCCCCCACAATCATCCATCTTGGGCATGAGCCAACCATGGAGAACCTCTAATGTTTCCTCACTTGAAATTTTTTATTTTCCCTTAGCTATCTCTTTCCATTGTTTTCTTCTTCTCTAACCTTGGAAGCAATCGTCTCCAAGTTCCAACTCTTCAAGAGAGCATGGAAAGATATTAGAGGTATGTAATCCTTATTCAATTTTTATCTTTCGTTTTCCCTTGCCACCTCCTCATGGCCATGCAAGAAAGCTCGAATGAGGTCCTAACTGGAGTCAAGAGCTACATCTTGAGTGCACCGAGAGTATGAGCAAGGCGAACCAAATTCCTTTACTTCATTTATTTTGAAAAATATGTTTGTTATATTATTCAACTCATCGTTTATGCTTGAGATGATGATTATGCATGATGTATTAATTTTCCTTAATCAATGGGCAAATGTAAGGCGAGAATTAGTGCTTAGGTTGGGGTCTTTTTATTATTATGTTGATTTTTGAGGTTGGGACTTGTCTAACCAGAGAAAGCCCCTCACGAATTTGTATATGTTATGCATTCTTCATGTCATTCTTACGTTTAGTTTTTTTCTTAATCACCTAATTAGGGACCCCAATGAGTGTTTTCCTACGTTGATTTTTATTTCATGTATGTTTGATTTTCTTTCATACCAAATGGTAGAATAAATATATTCTCTTGTAGCCAACAAATTAATGATTCTTTTCATGTTCACATACAAAAATATTTAGAATCATATTTTTCAAAAGATTTTTTAAAGCAAGAACCCCCTCTAATGAGGCCTTGGAGACTTACCTTAGGCTCTTGCATGAGTCCAAGTTCTTCTCCGGCCTACATAAAAATTGAAGTCGGATATTTTCAAATCATTTTTTCATTTTAACTTTCATGAACATATATATGTGTATACATGTTATATATTTATACGTGCACATGGCTATCTTTCTTTGTCCTTCTCTTTTAATGATTTAACACATTCTTTACAAACTCTCGTATATGTATATATGATTATATATACGTGTATTCCATTTTAAAATCTCTCTCCCTTTCTTTGTAAAATCTTCTTCTCCCTCTCTATTTGATTTACTTTTTTTTCACAAGCCTTATTATACATATCCATATCTATATATATATATAAATATATATGTATATATATGGATGTATATGTATACATATCTATCTCTCTTTTAAATCCCTTGCTTTTGCGATTTTCAAATTGTCTTTCACTCTCTCTTTTCCCTATTATGCTCAGATTAAAGTCTTTCTTCTTTTCCATTCTTTCAAATATTTTTCTCCCATGATTTAAGATTTTAATTTTTCATTTGCTGACTTTACTAAGACCAAAACTCAAGTAATGACCCAATATTGGAATCATGCTTGATGATCTACATTCTCATTTCATTTTCAAAGACTTTTCTTTCTTCATAAAAATATTTGTGACAATTGTAAAATGAGAAACTTAGATGTATGTGTTGGTAGGAGTCTGGTTCTCCCTTTCTTTCTTGTTTTGGGGTTTCCTCTTTTCTTTTTTCTTGCATTTCAGGCTCAACTAGCTTTTCACCTACAATTTTGGTTTTTTCTCTTCGAATAATGACTTATTATTAATATTTGATAGTATAGTGCTTATTTACAGCCTTTTTTATTGGTCACCTTTCTTGTAAAATGTTGTTCATAATTTCTTTTTAATTTATTATGCTTCTTTGGAGGCGTGTAAAAGAATAAGAGAGAAACAAACCATAGAGAGACTACAGCAAGAACACCAAATGCTAAACAAGAGAGAAAAATGCATCATTTTCTTTTCTTGTTCCTCCTATTCGTTCCTTTGTTTCTACAAAGGGAAGGAAATCACGATCTCCATGACGAGAACGATGATCATAATGGTGAAGTTGATGGTTGGGACTTGGCGTTGACATCCTAATGAGTTGACAACCTAACGACTAGTTAATGGCTAGTTATGCTTCAAAATGTTGGTAAGGGCCTTGAAACTCCTTCCTCTATTACTACTCATCATTCCCCTCCTTTAACACACATCAACAACCCCTTGGGGTCCTCTCTTTCTTCCCTAAACTTTTCTCTCATCTCTTTCAACTTTTATTTTCCTCTTCCTTTTGGATAGTCTGGTTCTCTACATCTTCAACTCCAAGCCTCCATCTCTAATTAAAGGAAACCTTGATGGAGCATGTGGAACACTTGAAGAGTTCATCCCTAGTCCATTGAAGCCATTATGAAGGCCGGGCCCCTTTGCCAAGAAGAGCCAAGTTGCCGCCTCTTTCCTAATTCTTTTTCCAACATATTTTCCTTCATAAGGTATGTAGATCTTTGATTTTTTTTTAGGTTTTTCTTCTCTCTCCATTCCATGGCAACCGATGGTAGTGTTAAAGTTTCTTCGAAACTAAGAATACTCCTTATTGTTCTAAATGGATGACCAATGCAAGCCTTCTCCTCATTATTATTTTTTATTAGGTTCTTGATTTATCTCTTCTCAATTCATCTCTATCTCTCTTTATAACTTTTTTCTTTTCTTCACATTTCTCCTATTTTACCATCTCTAGTTTTTTTTTCTCTCTTTCTTTTTTTTATGTCAAACCAATGGAGGTCTATCTCTTTGGAGTTATTTATCTTCCTTAAAGGTCCGTTACTATGACCGAGACAAATATGGCTTTCAAGTATCTATTTCTGTATATTTATTTTCATTTTACCTCTATTTCTTTTTATATATCCATCTTCTTCTTTCTTTTCTCTCTTTTTATGTGTTTTTCTCCCTCATATTTCTTTTTCTTCATTTTCCTTTTTCTTTCAATTTTTTTCTCTCCATTTTTTCGTCTTTTTCTCCCTTGCATATCTTTTTCTTCATCTTTCATTTTTCTCTCTATTTTTTGCTCTATTTTCCCCTTTTTTGTTACTCACTTCTCCTTTCTTTTTAATTTATCTCTTTATTTATATCTCTTTAAATTCTCTCTTAGATTTATTTATCTATCTCTTTTCATTTCACTTTTGAAGTCTCTCTTTCTTTTTCTTTTATTACTATAGTTCTCCATTCAATTTTTTAAAATCTTTTTCTCTCTTCGATCTCTTTTTTATTTTTAAATATTTTTTCTTTCTCTTTCAAATCACTGTCTTTTAAACATCTTTCTTTCTCTCTCAATCTCCCTATTTTAAAATTTCTTGCTGCATCTCTCTTTTATTAATCTCTATTTTCTCTTTTCTTTTTTCTCTCTTTGACTCTCTCTCTCTTCTATTAATCTCTCCCTCACTCGTTTTTTCCACTTCTCTTTTTTTTCTCTCACATTCTCTCTGTCCTTGTATATTTCCCTCTCTCTTCCCTTCTTATTTCTTTTTCTTTTTATTTTTCTCTCTTTTATTAATCTCAATTTATTTATGGTCCTTTATTTCTCTCTTTTTATCTCTTTCTATCTAATTCTCTCTCTTACCCTTCTCATACATTTACCTTCTCATATCTTGACTTATTTAAATGTTTGATTTCATGAAACTCATCGGTGAAGGCTTGTGGGTGACATTTTCTTTCTTATTTCCATTATTTTGAGGTTGAGACATGTCCAACTAAAAAAACACCAAACACAAGATGATGTGGATGTTAATTTGCATCTATCACGATTGTCAAAGCTTAAAACCATCACTAACCTTTCTTACTTCTCAATTTCTTTATAGCCTTTTTATGGCCAACCTAAAGTTTGTAAACAAAAAGAGGAGACTCTACTCCCTCAATATATACCATTATCAAATTTGTTATCATTTGTATGAATGTTTTTTTTTTAATATTTTCTATCTTTTTCATATAGATATGTATGAGTATTCATAAACACAGACCATCACTTTATAATACATGAATGCAAAGATTGATGCATTTTTTATTCAATTGCAAAGAAGCTAATACTAAACCCTATCAAGGAAAAAATCAAAATAGGGACAAGTCTTAGAACTCAAGGAAAACACTTTCTCAAATCATGATATTTACTCCCTCATCTAAAAGCTAGATCTTCAAAGCCAAATTCTGTTCAAATATTTACAATATTGCAAATCCCCTCTTTGTTTTTTGGCCATATGATGAATCAAAGTATTGGTCACCATTCCTTTAATTCAAGATCTTATTTTTCAAACAAAGTTTGAAAAGCTTGCTTTTACAAAGCATGTTAAGTTGAAGTCATGTGTTGCGAAAAACAAGCAATTTACAAATACGTTTCTAAATCTTATTTCCTCAAGTAAGTAGAAAATTTTGATTTTTAAAACTATCTTCAAACAGAAATTATCTTGTACACTTGAATCTAATGATAATATTGGAAGAATTCAAATGATTTTAAAGTGTCTCTCTCTGAAACAATTTATTTTCTAAACCATTTCTACATTTCAAGTTCATCTTTCTAAGATCGTTATCATGTAGGGTGAATTAAATTGCCCCTAAAACCATAGTTCTACCATGAATTAGTTATATTTTAAACCAAATCTCATTTAAATCTCTTCAAAATCATAGTCTCAATCTTTTAAAAGTTTTCCTTAACTTGAACACACAGGCATATAGAATCTTATAGTAACACTAAGGACTATTAGAATGTGCAAAGCAAAAGGTAGTCCTTGGTCCAGTTATCCCCAATAATGGCGTTGAGAATGACCAGACCCTGTACTGATATGCAAGTCCCTTTCTCTCACTTTTCAAAATAAAAACACATTTTTTCTGAAGCACTTCAAAAATCAAAATTAATTTTGGGATGCAAACAATAGTATATATAGTTCAAACAAGTTAGTCATTTTTATGTTTATTAATATCAAAGCAAAACTAGTTTGATATACTTGTCTGAACTTTTATTGAAGGGACAGTGTTTGCTTACATAGTTAATGATTTACAAAAAAAAAATGTTTTGGGTAAGAAGAGCAAAATATTTTGCCTGAGTGAAGGCAAAGGCTTCTCCCACCCCTCTTCTCCTTATCCGCTAGGTTCAGGACTGCTTTTGGTGTCTTGTGGTAGCGGCCTCGCTATACTTCAACTTTCATATTGTGTCCTTCTTTTGGGAAACAAAGAATTAACGCTACTTGAATTCAAAATGAGAACTGGCTGCCTACCAATCCCTGCCCCTACAGTTGCACCAACTCCCTCAAGGATTAATAAAAAGGATGTTGCAATTGCTCCTTAATGTAATTAGGAGAAATGTCGGACATATGGTCGACAATTGTGTTCTTCCATAGGTGCACAAGATTAAACATGAAGCCATGTTAGATTGCTTCTACTTCATGTTTCATTTTATGTTCCCAATACTTTTTTCCCATGTTCTTTCAAATGCCATCCTTACATGTTGGGTTGCATGAGCAACCAAACTGATATCTTTTTATTCTCCTTCTTTTTGTTTTAAGAAAGGTAGCCAACTGTTCTGGATGTGCTTGAGACTCTCTCTCAACCATCCACTGAGTTTAATCTGTGTTTCTTGATTAGTCCTTGAGGCTCACATGACGCTTGGGTTTCACTTAGTTGTAAAAAACTGTGCATTTTTGGCTTACAGTAACTTGGGTCTGCATGGGAGAGTTTGGAATTGGAATTCCACATCTACTGACACTAGCCTCTCTACATGGATCTGGATATAGTTGGTAGTTTGGATCTGGCATGTGATCACCCCTTATCTATTTACGAAGTTTGATTGGTCTGCATCAGATCCGTAACACGCAGCCATTCGGAGTTAAATTTTGAGATGACAACTCTCAACAACAGAAAGACAGTAGCAGCAATGGAAATCTTACAAGAAACAATCCGCATGTTGCACCTCCCTCTGACCAGCTACACTACCTTCATTTTAGGTTTTTAGGGGATGGTGTGGTGAAGGGAAGGGAGGAGAGAGAGAGAGAGAGAGAGACAGTGTGTGTGTCTACTTAAAAATTAGAAATTGCATGGGAATTTATTTTACCATAAATCAGCACTTGGGAATATATTAAACAGTTCCGAGTTTAACACAGTGGGCAAGGGTCTAAATTTGACATGTAATTCTTGTTGAATGCTGCATCAAGCTTTAATTGTCTAACAGCTTTGAACTGTATATTTTCACTCTTACAATCACAAACTCTTCCGTGAATTAAGAAATGGGCACCATAGAAGCTTCTAGATTAAGTCACTTTGCTTTTTTTTCTCTTGGATAAATCTCATACTGCAATTGATTAAGATTTAAATGTTTTCTCAAATATGTACATGCATAAACATATTAAGCTATACAATTAAATTATGCATCTCTGGCTGAGCTATCAGTTGGAGGGGCAATAATTTTAATGTTTTTAAATGCACTTATATATATAACAACAAAATATATCAAAGCATAAAAGTAAAAATTAACAAACAATTTAAGTGGAAGGGTAATAAAGAGAAGGGAAAAATCAAACTTCAAGCAAAATTTAAATTTGAAAAGATAAATTTTTAACTTTTCGAATACAGCCATATCCGCATACCTGTACCACCATACTTGCACACCAACACGGGTACTTGACCTATGCGACAAAGAATTTCCCACTTCCACCTTCCAAGTTTGACTCTTTAGTGTCTGTTTCACAAAGAGAACAAAATGCAATTGTTATATGAACTAGGCTCGAAGATTGGAGTAGATTCATAGAACACCTTAAAAAGTTTTTTGTGAATTTGTCTCAATTTTGGCGCGGATTTATGGATCTATTACAAACAGTTCCACTTTCCACAGGTCCTTAAGTATGACTGTCTTAATTTGACATCACTTGAAGAGAGATAAGTGCTTCTCTAAACCTACCCATTATCCTTCAACTTGGTTCCTCGAGCAAGAGAGCACCATGCTCCAACTTTCAACTTCCTCTCTCTCTCTCTCTCTCTCTCTCTCTCTCTCTCTATATATATATATATATATATATATATATATATATATATATATATATATATATATATGTATATATACAGGTTGCCACTAGGCAGCAGCAGCAGAATCCGTCCACAAATATTTTGTTGACTGAGATGAGGGGTCGTACCCATAACTGATTCATTTTCATACTACCTCTGTGGAATATATATATATATATATATATATATATATATATATATATATATATAAAAGTATAGAGAGAATGAATGATGACTCTGGCTCCAGCCATCTAAGCAGTGTCATCCATATGAAACAGATCGATGGTTGATAGAAAACAAAGAGAAAAAACTGTAGACAAATATTAGATGACGAAAATACACATCACCTTTTTCTCATTACTTTTCTCTTAACCATCCATCATGATAGATCAGATGGTTTTGACTAAATGGGTAGGTGACTCTGAAGTCAGAGCCACCATTCAAATTTTATACATATATATATATATATATATATATATATATATATATATATATATATATGGAATGTGTCCAAAGAAGAAGAAGAAGAAGAAACAACTCATTAATTATGAGGGTTGGCTTAAGGCCTTCAAGTTCAGGATATTCAAAAGTTCAATGCTTAGAATGAGCTTGGATGACACTTAACATGGAATTTTTGGATGCAAAACATCATTTTACGTTCTGTGTTAGCCATATTTTGGTGGCCTTTTTAAGTCTTTGGCACCACCCGAGGAAGGGGTGACGGGGAAAGCTATTTTTTATCTCATTATGTAGCTTAGTATTTTTAAAATATATGCTAGTCATTAAGTAAGCTGGCCCAGCGCCAATAATTGTCAAGCCGGGCTATGTCTAGTTAATCTTGTCTCCAGAGTGAATTTCATGACTCAAGCTTGACTAGCGCCAACAATTGTCAAGCCGGGCTACGTCTAGTCAATCTTGTCTCAATAATTTTTATGAAATTTATCAAATAAAAAGTTAGGAACTTTTGTTAATATAGACAAAATTTTAGCTGCAATGTTTTTCATTATTGCTTTCAACATTACTAAATTGTTTATATGCTTACCATGTTAAACAAAGTGTGACTTTGATTGACAATAGAAATATTTTGTTTTATTAAATTTTAAAAATGTGAGCAGCAAAATATCCTCAATGAAATCATATAATAAAAAAGGGCATTTTAGTAATTTGATCTTATTATTTTCAGCCTAGCGTTCAACCTATTCTTCTCCATCCCTCCTCCTTCTCGTATACATTTGGTGAATTCCTCTTTTATGTGGACATTCAATCCAGGGAGCATACAACAAATATCCTGAAATTCACATTTCCCAAGATCTCATTAGTTCTCCTCTATCTTTATCTTGAGTTAGTTCACAAAATCATGGTGGAGTTTGCATGTATTTTCATCTCAAATCTCTGACTCTACTCTTGCATTCAATGATAATAAAAGAGGAGTTGTAACAGCTTCTTAATATAACCACGTCAAATTGCTTCCCCTTTATGTTCGTTGGATTTTCTCAACATGGTATAATCAGAACAAGTAGCTGATTGAAAAAGATTTGAGCCAAGGATGGCTTGCAAACAATCATAGAGGTTGTTGCTTTCTTCACTAAATTAAGGACTCGATTCATTTTCAAATAATATCTTCATCATGCAAACTTGAACGTGAATAGCCCTTCAGCTTAAAGAAGAACGAAAGCAATAAAGAATGGCATCAAGTATGGAATCAATGAACGTATCAAAGGTCAGGCTAAAATCAAAGGAAAAATCTGAATCGAGTATTTTTATGATTGAAGATCAGGGTTCTGAAAATAAAAAATATTTTTGTGTTTAATGATAATAAAAAGGAGTTTCAATGACTCCTAAATATAAGGAGCAATATTGAATGTAGGACTGCTATATAATATTGAAATGCTGCACGCTATCAAGTCTAAGGTCTGCAGTTGTCCTCCAAGCATGTTAGATTGCTTGTCCTCCATGTTCATTTTATTTTTTCTACCCTCTTTATCCCAAACGCCACCACTTTTCTTCTTCTTCTTCCCCAATCCAGACTCGTGGTTTTGTCACATACACTGTGGTTCCTTCCACAGGTTTGGACTTTGATGAACCAGTCATCTGATTCTTTTCAAACACCATCCTCATCCATTGAATTATGTGAGCAACCAATCTATTATCTTCATATTTGCCTTCTTTTTGTTTTAAGAAAAGTAGCCAACTGTCCCAGATGTGCTTGAGATTCAATACTTGACTGTTCATTGAGTTTAATCTATTTTTCTTGATTAGACCTCGAGGCTCAAATGATGCTAGGATTTCACCTTAGGTTGTAAACTGTACACTTTGTATTCCAATAACCTGGAGCAGTTTGGGAGAGAGAAAGATTCAGGCACGAAAACATCAAGGAAAAGAAAAAAGACGTAATAAAATCAATGAGTGACGAGTTTGGAAGAAATGGATGCAACCAAAATTAGCCATTCTTCCGGTTAAGGCAAAGAAACTAATTTGCATAACATGCAGAAGCAGTAGTCATGAAAATGAAATGTCTCTTATTGGAAATAATCAGATGAATAATAAATATACTTGAGAATTGTAATATCGTTATAGTAATCTCACCCCAGTTCTATAATTAAATAATAAAATCAATTGAAGTTTATTTGGCAAATAGAAGTTTGTTCTCTTCCACAAAAACATGGATATTGTTTTAAGTCTTACTTTCATTTCCCCAATTTCCAAACTTTGTTCTCTTTCAATCTCTCTCTCTCTCGCTATTGCTAGCTTTCACTCTTTCAGGATTAAAAGAAGGGATGTTCTTCCTCTTTCCTTCTTTTCCTTTCCTTCTCCTCATAGTCTACTTTGCAAGTTCTCCGAAAATCTAGTAACTCAGCCTTTGAGAAAAGGTTCGAGATCATGATCTACATAGCCTTATTCCCAGCCATAGATGGTGATCTCAAACCTGCACCCAAAGGCCAGGTTACGAAAAGAGGGAAAACAAAAGAATAACATTCCTCGAACACAACCATAAAACTATAAAAGATGCTCAGAATCCGTACTCTTAATCCAAAGAGAGCGAGAGAAAGAGAGAGAGAGAGAGAGGGGGAGAGAGAGAGAGAGAGAGAGAACTGTCACTTTCTAGTATGGATGTATGGACCTGGTCACTTGTGGAAGAACAAAGTTCTATTTGCCAAAATTTCCATGACCAAGATGCTACTTTGTTATAGCAAAAATAAATATAATTGAATTGTGAAGAGTACATAGGGTTTAAATCAGTTCATGACATCCCCGCTCTAAACCTGAAATTTGTAGTCTTTATGCCCATGGTAAATTGAGCCTAAAATTATACCCAAGGTATGATAGAACATCATATCTCCAAGCAGACTTGATATCAGTTCTGAGACCCAAGGCTATCAAACACCTTGTTCAGGTAGTTTTAAATCTGAACAAGTTTTTAACATTTGGCCAATTATATGGGTCTGTTTGCGCCTAAATTTAAGAGATAGTATTAGGCATCCCCTTGTTTTATTGTGGAATATTTACGGTGGCTATTTGACATAATTGGGTGTCTGGCGGGCCCAGGGTTTACAGTTTGTGTGTGTGTGTTTGTGTGTTTGTGTGTGTGTGTGTGTGTGTATATATATATATATATATATAATTTATTTTTGAAAGGTTTCTTAATACTTTTTGTAAAGTCTATGAAATAAAAAATTAGATACTTTTGCTAATATAAAAAAATTTTAGGTGCAATCTTTTTCAATAGTACTTTCTAATATTACAAAATTGTATTTTTACCATTTTAAGCAAAGTGTGGCTTTGATCAAGAATAGAAAATTTGTATTTCTTAAGTTTTAAAAACATAAGCTGGGAAAGAATCTCAATGAAATCCTATAATAATCAGACGGCATTTTGATAAATATTCCTTTTATTCCTAGAATGTAACCTGGCCTCCTCCATTTCGTCCTCCTTCTTTTTCTGATCATATACTTTTAGTGAATTCTTCTCCTATGTGCTCATTCGATCCAGTTTGGATCATACAACAAGCTTCATGAAATTCGTGTTTGCCAGGATCTCACTATTCTCTTCTTTTCTCTTGAATTTGTTCAAGAAATCATGGTCATGTTTGCCTATATTTTCATCTGAAATTTTCAACTCAACTATTGCATTTAATGATAATAAAAATTGGAAGTTTAACAGCTCAAGGAGCAATATTGGATGTATGATTACTATATAATGAAATGCTCCCCATCATCAATCCTATGGATGAGTGAGAGGGTTAGCCCACCACTTGGGTGAGAACTGAAGCTCCCACTTTCCCCTTGCTCTTAGGGTTGAGAACTGTGTCAGTATTAGATGTTGAGATCTCCACATGTTTCAACTTGCACATATGACCTACCCACCTTAAGTTAAGAAGCATAGTCCCTTACGGGTTGAAACTGTAGACACACCTCCGTCAACGCCCCAAGTCCACCCATTTGAGCTATACCCCTCGAAACTGCCCATTATCAAACCTAAGGTCGATGGTTGTGGCCTTCTGTGGATATAGGTAGTTTAGACATAACCAAGCCATGTTCAATTGTTTCTCATTCATGTCCATTATTTTTGGAACATGGTATCAAAGAAAATTTGACTTTTTAAAGAGATCTTAGCCAAGGATGACCAGCAGGAAATCAAGGATATGAGAGCAACCAGTCAATTATCTTATTTTCCTCCTTCTTCTAGGGTAGACAGCTTTTCCTATGTGCTTGAGATTCAATCTCAACCATCCATTGAGTTTAATTTATGTTTCATGATTAGGCCTTGAGACTCAAATGATGCTAGGGTTTAAATGGCCTATATATATATATATATTTTTATTTATATTTATATTTATATTTATATTTATATATAATTTAAAAAAATCATTTACCCTATATAAAAATTTTGAAAAATTATATTTTAATATCAAAATTTTGGAACTATAATTTGATCTCCTTAATGAAAAAATTTATTTTCTCCTTGGTGGTAAGTGGAAGCATGACCGCATGCCATTGGTTTGGTCTTCAATGACTTATATAACAAGAAGAGGAAAGAAGAAAAGGAGGAACCCCATGCAAAATCCTAATCTAAAGGTTCCTCTCATGGCGACCATTTACACAGAATTCGTTTCATCCATGCACTGTGCAGAGCAGAAAGGAAGGTGTCTAAAATGGAAGAAGAAGAACAAACAATCAAAGTTGAGAAAATCCACAATAAAATGGAAAGAAGAAGAAGAGACAAATCAAAGTCCCCCAAAAATCTAAAAGAAACGAAATTCTCTTTCCTATTTTCTGTTTGTCGCAGGACAAGAACACATCGACATGGTTGTCATGGTGAATGATGCGCTTAATTGCTTGTGGATTTTGGCGACTTTGATTTGTTTCTTCTTCTTCTTCTTCTTCCTCTTCTTCTTTTCAATCTTTTGTGGCGGATTTTCTCAACTCTGATTTGTTTCTTCTTCTTCTTCTTCCATTTTGTACACCTTCCTTGGATTTTCTCAACTCTGATTTGTTTCTTCTTCTTCTTCTTCCATTTTGTACACCTTCCTTTTCGCTTTGCAAAGTGCACTAATGAAATGAATTCTTCTTTGTGTGGATGGTCACGATGAAAATGACTATTAGATTAGGATTTTGGATGGGTCTTTTTTTTTTCCTCTTCTTGTTTTATAAGTCGATTGAAAATCAAAACAATGGCATATGGTCATGCAGGTTGAGAAGAACATCCATTCCTTGTCATTATATATTAAATTAGGGTTGTTCTTGATATGTACACACACACACACACACACACACACACACACACATATATATATATATATATATATATATATATATATATATATATAGAGAGAGAGAGAGAGAGAGGAAATATGAAAGGTGACTCTAGCTTTTCAGGGTCACCCAGCTTTCTAGACAGGGTCGTCTAATTCAAGATGATGGATGATTACAATTAAAAAAATGAAAAAAATATCATGTGTATTTTCATTTTCTAGTCATGGTCACGAACCAATGTCTCTAATGAAATGGATTTAGGTAAGTTTCTTTGAACCAAAATTGTGACATAGGACTGGCTATTGAACCCACTTTGAATTGACAAATTACTTTTTAACATCAGGGTTTGCTTTTTTTTTTTTTTAATATGCAGATACAAGGGAGCAGGTGTCGGCAGTGGCCCACTCCAGCTGATCAAAAGTTCCATTACAAGAACTGGAAATTACATTATGATGTCAAAAAAATTAAGTGGGTTGCCCTCATCAGGCCTGTACTGATAAGTTGAGTACCACTTAGGCAAAAAATCTTAAGGGGCGGAGCCAGGGGAGGTAGCAGGGTTCTTGATTCCCCTTAAAATTTTAAAAAATATTACATCTAAATTGTATATAATTTTAAAAAATTAATATTTCAACCCCTGTTAAAATTTTGAAGCTAACCCTTTCATATAAAATTTCTGGCTCTGCCCTGGAAGCTGAGGATAGAAAGGTCTGGTTAATAATGGCAAGTGCTATCTGCAAAACTTACATAAGCTGCCGAGTTTATCACCCCAATGTGGAGGGAATTGGGATGGTCTGAATGTCTTGTTCATGTGCTTATGTGGAGTTTTTATTGCAAGTAGAGGGTCTACACATTTTAAATTCGTTCTTGTTTCTCACAAAAAGGCATGGTTAAATCGGCTGGTTTACTTTTCTTAAGTAAGACATGCCTCCCATTCTGGCTTATTGATGCAGGGCATACGATGTTTATAGCAGATTGACTGTTCTCCGAACCAACCTTCAGTAGGTTAGTTTTGTAAATTTCAGACAGCTTTACTGGTCTTGCCTCATCTTGTATAGCAATTTTTGTGATTGTTTTTCTCAATAAAAGGTGAGTGGTCTATCCTCCCTCATGGTTTGTTTCAGAAGTGGAGGGTCTACGGAGCATGGCATAGTACATGCAATAGGACAACAAAATCTGCTAATAGTAATTCAACATGAGAGACTGGAAGGTCATAACTCATAACCAAGTCAATAAACAAGACAAACTGCTATCCTTCAATAGGAAAAGGACAAAGTAAATCTAATTCTCGCACTAGAAAAAGGAAAATGTTGTGGGAACACTATTAGGTCATCGAATTATTAGAGAAGTGATGGGAACTACAAACTTTCATAGCTGTAATATTGTAGTCGATAATGTGTGTCCATATACACACACACACATTGTCACTCCTGGCTGCTTATGCTTGACCAAAAAGAAAAACACTTATGAATGCCAAATGCTTGACCAAAAAGAAAAATGCTTCATTTGTTTCGCCTATTCCTCCCCCTCTTCTCTTCTTTGTTCCTACAAAGGTAGGAAAAACACGATCACCATAATGATAATGATCATCATGACGGTGAAGTTGGTGGTTGGGACTTAGAGTTGACAGTCCAATGGATTTGACAGTTAAACATTATGCTGTCAACTTTGAGACCCAATGAACATCATCACCATCATCATCATCATTACTATCTTGGTGTTCTTGGTGTAGTCTCACTATAGTCCGGTTCTCTCTCTCCTTCTCACTTTGGTGTTTACTCTCTTTTTTTCCTACATTTCATGTTTGAAATGCTTTTCACCTACAATTATGGTTTTTTCTCTTTGAAGAAAGACTTATTGTTGATATAAATATTGTTTGTAATTTCTCTTCTTAATTTGTTTTGCTTCATTGGAGGCAAAAGGAAAAAGGAAGAGAGAAACAAACCATATGCTTCATTTATTTTGCCTATTCCTCCCCCTCTTCTCTCCTTTGTTTCTACAAAGGGAGGAAAAACACGATCACCATAATGATAATGATCATCATGACAGTGAAGTTGGTGGTTGGGACTTAAGAGTTGACAGTCCAATGGAGTTGACAGTTTATTACCTTGGTGATCCAGCTTTTCTTCCCTTTGTTTCTACAAAAGAAAGAATTTGAGGAGTACAGATAGGAGTAAAAGGAAACATTTTTCAACGCCCTGGTTTACCATTTGACGTTCATGGTGCACTCTCTCTATAGTTTGGTTCTCTCTCTCCTTCTCGATTTGGGGTTTCCCCTTTTTTTTATATGTTTCATGCTCGAAAAGCTTTTCACCTATTATGGTTTTATCTCTTTGAAAAGTGACTTATTGTTGATATTTGATTCTATGGTGTTTATTTATTCCCTTTCTTATTGGTAGCTTTTCTTATAACATGTTGTTTGTAATTTCCCTTGTTAATTTATTCTGCTTCATTGGATGCAAGAACAAGAAGAGGAGAGAAATAAACCTTAGCGAGACTGCACCAAGAATGCCAAATGCTAAACCAGAATGAAAAATGTTCCATTTTTTTTTCCTATTCCTGAACCTCTTCTCTCCTTTGTTTCAACAAAGGAAGAGAAAACACAGTCACCATAATGATGATCATCATCCTGATAGTGAAGTTGGTGGTTGGGAATTCTTAGATCCAACTACCATCATCCCTGTCTTTGTCAACATTATTATCTTGGTGATCAAGCTTTTCTTTGCTTTGTTTCTACAAAAGAAAGAATTGGAGGATGAGCAGGGGCAGGAGGAGGAGGAAAAATTTTCATCTCCTTGGTTTACCGTTTGGCATTCTTGATGCGCTGTCTCTATAGCCTGGTTCTCTTTTCCCTTCTTGTTTTGGGGTTTCCTCTTTTCTTTTTTATTGCATTTCATCTTCGAAAAGCTTTTCACCTACAATTTTGGTTTTTTTCTCTTTGAAGAATGACTTATTGTTAATATTTTATTCTTTGGTGTTTATTTATAGCCTTTTTTATTGGTGGCCTTTCTTGTAAAATATTGTTTGTAATTTCTCTTCTTAATTTATTCTTCTTTGTTAAAGGCGAGAACAAGAAGAAAAGAGAGAAATAAACCATAGTTAGACCGCATCAAGAACGCCAAATGTTAAACCAAAAAGAAAAATGCTTCATTTTTTGCATATTCCTTATCATTTTCTCTCTATATCAAAAGGAGGGAAAAAACAATCTCCACAATGATAATGATCATCATGGTGGTAAAGTTGGTGGTTGGGACTTGGAGTTGACATTCTAATGAAGTTGACAGCTTAGCATTAGACTGTCAACTCTGAGCCCACTGACCATCATCACTATCATCATCATCATTTTTATATTGGTGATCATGTTTTTCTTCCCTTTGTTTCTAACAAAGAAAGAATTGGAGGAGAGGAAAAGGAAACACTTTTCATCTCCCAGGTTTACCAATTGGCTTCTTGGTGCACTTTCTTTGTAGTATGGATCTCTGTTTTCTTCTTGTTTTGGGGTTTCCTCTTTTCTTGCATTTCATTTTTAAAAAGCTTGTCACGTACAAGTTTGGTTTTTTTCTCTTCAAAGAATGACTTATTATTAATATTTGATTATTTGGTTCTTATATATAGCCTTTTTTATTGGTAACCTTTCTTGTAAAATGTTGTTTGCAATTTGTCTTTTTAATTTATTATGCTTCTTTGGAGACGAGAAGAAGAGAGAGAAGCAAACCATAGAGAGACAACATCAAGAACACCGAATGCTAAACCGAGGAGAAAAATGCTTTGTTTTCTTCTCTTGCTCCTCCTCCTATTATTTCCTTTGCTTCTACAAAGGGAAGGAAATCACGATCTCCATGATGAAAATGATGATCATGATGGTGAAGTTGGTGGTTGGGACTTGGAGTTGATAGCCTAATGAAGTAGACAGTTTAGCATTAGACCGTCAACTCTGAGTCTCGAAAACCATCATTATCATCCTAGTGATTATGCTTTTCTTTTCTTTGTTTCTACAAAGAAAAGAATTGGAGGAGGAGCTGTCGAGGAAAAGCAAACATTTTTCATCTCTCTGGTTTAGCATTTAGCGGAGGAGATTTGGAGATTTCGTTTGTTGGGTAATCAGTGCTATTAAGTTATCAAGAAACCGTTTCCCTTGTTGTTTTGTTGGTTTGTCGAGTTTCACGGGTATCACCTTGTGTGTTAAGTTTGTAGGATTAGATTTCTCTTTTTTTGGTTGGTTCTGTTTTATTCTCTATCATTAATACATCCTATTATTATGGACAAAGAGTGTTGGATTGGTATCTATTGTCATTTTATGAAAGTCCTGGGTTACTAATGTATGTAACAATGTGTATGACCTTTTCTTTAAACCTTTAAGTCTTGACAGATGTCTTCAATCAAAATGGGTAATGTGCAAACCTCTGTGATGCAATGACCAAAATATTCTTGTTTAAAGTAAAATGAAAGAAAGATTTTAAATGGGCGAAAAGGGCTTAGGAAATGTTGAAAGTCTAAAATCGATATTTCCTTATAAAAACATTTAAAAATACCCCCAACTCCCTTCTTGTTTCCTTTGATATATACTTTTGCATAGGGGTGAACAACGAGCCAAGCAACTCAAACTCGGCTCGTTAAAGCTCAGTTCGAATTCAAGTTTGAGCCAGCTTTTTCACTCAATGAGCTGAGCTCAAGTTGATCGTTTAGGTTGTTTATTTTATCAAGAGTTCGAGTTCGTTTAACGAAGCTCGCTTTAACCCAAATGGGCTCGTTAGCTCGAGTAACTGATACTTGTTGTTTTCCTCATTGAGTCATCTTCATTTTCATCTTTTTTCTCTCTCTTCACTTTCTTCCTCTTTCATCCTCCGATGCCAATGAAATCCTTCGATCAGCACCAACATCCTGTGATCGGTGGAACTGCTGATGGCAACCAGCCTGCAACGACGGTGCTCTTCTCCCTCTCTCTCTCTCTCTCTCTCTCTAAATCAGAGAAAACAATGTTTCTGAAACCCTCTGCCTCAAACGAGAGAGGGTCTCAAAAACCCAATGATCTCTGCTTGAGCAAGGGTTTCACTCGAGTGAGGGTTTTGCTTGAGCCAAGACCTCGCTTGAGCGAAACGAGCAAGGGTTTCTGAAACCCACATACCCTTGCACGAGCGAAATTTCTCTCTAACCTCTTCGAGTGAGCTCTGTTCTCCCTCAAACCCTTGCTCAAGCAAAGGTCTGCTCACTCTCAGACCATCGCTCTTCAAACCTCACTCGAGCAGTTGTTTTGGAAACTGAAGCCCATTCTAGGTTTTCAGGCTTTCAGCTTGATCTGAAGATCATTCTTTTTCTTCTTTTAGATTTTTGTAACTTGTGATTGTTCCTTTTCCTTTGCATAACTACCTTACACTACTGTCGTCTTCTTCCATATTCCATACATGAAGCAATGTTGCCTTCCACAGCAGAAGCATATGGAGCAAGCAATTAATCGAGCTAAACGAGTCGGTCGAGTCAATCTCAAGCTCAAACACAATCGATCGAGTCAAGCTCGAGCTACCATTGTAAAGCTTGACTTGAGTTCGAGCCGAGCTCGAGCTGTCCGAACTCGGGCTCGACTCAACTCGTGTTCAGCCCAACTTCTGCATGCACAAGATTGTGCACAACATCCAGATCCAAATTTCAGCTTCATATCCAAAATAGAGCCCAAAATCTATGGATCTAAATCCCAACTTTAGACCCAAAACAGACTTTCTAATCAAAAACAGAATTTTAGATCCAGACCTAAATCCAAATCCCATTTCTAGACTCATTTGATCCAAATTTGAGACTTCAAAATCCAATTTATATCCGATCCAAACCCAAAATCCAAAATCTATATGCATAGCCTTATTCGGTTCCAAATTCTTAATCCAACATATTTAGATGCAATTCCAAGTTTCTATCACAATTTAGATCCAAATCTAAATTTCATATCCAAATTTGACATCCAAATCCAAATATATTATTTTAGATAAATTCTAAGCTTTTGAACCAGAACCAGCTCATAATATGAGATTTGAATCATTTCCAATCCCAAATCCATATTCGAGATCTAAGTTTATTGTTGTATCATTGTTGACTTAAAAATTCTTAATTTGACCTGCTGGTATTTAGATCTGGTTTTTTATCCAAATCTGAGTAACAGACCTTTCCCAAGCCAAAGTATCGAGGCGTTATTGTTATTTCTTCTTCAAAATTCTCAAATTAACCTTGATTTTTCGAAGATATCTTTAAACTCCCAAAATGCCTTTGTTTTCTTTAAATATCCTTCATTTTTCTAAAAATATCATCATTTTGTCAAACATAACAACAATGCCATTTTCTCTCTCTGTAGATGCCATTGCTGACATGGCAGCCCGTACCTAGCATGTCCAGGTCCTACGCTGGCCTGCTAGGTCCTATAGGGCCTAGACAGGCATAGCATGGCACGACTAGACTCGGCCGTGCTTGGCCGAACTAGGGAGGCAACGCTGGCTCTTTCTTGCCCGACCCAACCGACTATGGCCTAGCAGGCTGGCTAGTTTAGGCTAGGCCTTTGGGCGGCTTGCACCTGGCCCGTCCAATCTAGGGCTGGCCGTAATAGGCCTGTGGCTGGCCAGAATGGCCTATTTAGGCCTGCCACTCTGCCGGAAGTGATATGGGTGGGCCTTGAGAGGGTAGTCTCCTCCTGGCATGGTCAAACCCAATCAACCAATTTTTGAACAGATTTGTGTTACTATGCAAATTTTAAGCCAATAACAACTAGTTAATGCCTAATTATGCTTAAAAAATGATGATAAGGCCCTTGCAACTCCTTCCTCTATAATTATTCATCATTCCCCTCTTTTCATGCACATCAACAACCCCTTAGGGTCCTCTCTTTCTTCCCTAACTTTTCCCTCTTCTCTTTCAACTTCTATTTTCCTCTTCCTTCTGGTTCTCAACATCTTCAACACCAAGCCTCCATCCTTAATAAAAGGAAACGGTGGAAAAGCTTGTGGAAGACTTTAAGATTTCATCTATAGTCCATTGAAGCCATTATCAAGGCTGGGTCCCTTTGCCGAAGAGCCAAGGAGCCAAAGTTTTTTCGAAGCTAAGAATACTGCTTAGTGTTCCAAAAGGATGACCAACACAAGCCCTCTTATTTTATCGTCTCTATTTTTTTTTTTCTGTGTCTCTATTTTATGTCAAGCCAATGGAGGCCTAAGGATCTCTTTGGAGCTATCTATCTTAAAGATCGGCTGAGACAATATGGCTTTCTAGTATCTCTTTCTTTATATTTCAATGCACCTCTATTCTTTTTATATATCCATCTTCTTCTTTCTCTTCTCTTTTTTTTTATGTGTTTTTCTCCCTCGTATCTCTCTATTTTCATTTTCCTCTTTCTTTTTATTTTCTTCTCTCTACCTTTTCTTCTTTCCTTCCCTTCTGCCTCTTATTCTTTGTCTTTTATTTTTCTCTCTATTTTTTGTTCTATTTTCTCCTTTTTTTGTCTCTTTGTTCTCCTTCCTTTTTCATTTATCACTTTCTTTATCTCTCCTTATCTCCTAGATTTCTTTATCCATCTCTTTTTATTTCCCTTTTGAAGTCTCTCTTTCTTTCTCTTTTATTGATCTAGTTCTCCCTTCGATTTTTTTTAAGTCTCTCCCCCTCTTTGATCTCTTTTTTATTTTTAAATATTTTTTTCTCTTCTCATACATTTATCTTCTCATCTCTTGACTTATTTAAGTGGATGATTTCATGAAACTCATAGGTGAGGGCTTCTGGGTCAAATTTTCTTTCTTATTTCCATTACTTTTGAGGTTGAGACATGTCTAATTCAAAAAAACACCAAACACAAGATGATGCTGATGTTAATCTATGTCTTCCATGCATCTATCGTGATTGTCAAAGCTCAAAACCACCACTAACCATACTTCTTTCTTTCTTTATAGCTTCCTAACGGCCAACCTAATGTTTTTAAACAAACCATTGAGCGGAGAGTTTACTCCCTCGATATATATCATTATCAAGTTTGTTATCATTCGTATGAATGTTTCTTTTAATATTTTCTTTCTTTTTCATATAGATATATATGAGTATGCATGAACACAGACCATCACTTCATAATACACAGATGGAATGACTGATGCATTTTTTATTGAATTCTACTAAGACTAAACCCTGTTGAGGTAAAAATCGAATTAGGGACAAGTCTTAACCTTTTCTTATAGCTCAAGGAAAACACTTTCTCAAATCATGCTACTTACTCACTCTTTTCAAAAGTTAGATCTTCAAAACAATTTTTTTTTCAAATATTGACAATATTGCAAAGCCCCTCCCTTTTTTGGGCCCTATGATAAATCAAACTATTAGTCAACGTTCCTTTAATTCAAGATCTTATTTTTCAAACAAAGTTTGAAAAGCTTGCTTGTATAAAAGCATAATAAGTTAAAATCATGTTTTGCAAAAACAAACAATTTAAAAATACCTTTTTCAATCATATTTCTCTTGGACACTTGAATTCTAATGATTATATTGGAAGAATTCTAATGATTTTAAAATATCTCCCTTTAAAACAATTTATTTTCTAAACCATTTCAACATTTTGAGTTCATCTTTCTAAGATTGTTATCATTTAGGGTTCATTAAAATACCCATAAGACCATAGTCCTAACATGAATGAGTTATATTTTAAACCAAATCTCATTTAAATCCCTTCAAAATCACACTCTCAATCTTTTAAAAAAAAATTCTTTAACTTGAGTGCACTTGCATATAAGATCTTATGATAACACTATAGACTATTAGAATGTGCAAAGCAAAAGGTAGTCCTTCATATGGTTACCCCCAATAAAGGAATTGGGAATGGCCAGACCTTGTACTGATATGTGAATCTCTTTCTCTCACTTTTCAAAATAAAGATATATTGTTTCTACAGTACTCCAAAAATCAAAATTAATTTTGGGGTGCAAACAATAGTATAGATAGTTTAAACTAGTTAGCCATTTTTTATGTTTACTAATATAAGAGCAAAACTAGTTTGATATACTTGTCTGAACTTTTATTGAAGGGACGGTGTTTGCTTACACATTTAATGATTGCAAAAAAGATGTTTCGGGTGAATGGAAGAAAATCTTCCACCCAAGCGAAGGCGAAGGCCCCTCCCACCCCTTCTTCCCCCAATCCCTTAGGTCCAGGGCTGCATTTGGTGCTGCGTGGTGGTGGCCTCGCTATACTTCAACTTTCATATTTTTGTCCTTCTTTTGGAAAACAAAAAATTGATGCCACTTGAGTTCAAAACAGAAACTTGCCGCCTACCAATCCCTGCCCCTATAGTTGTGCCAACTCCCTCGAGGATTAATAGAAAAGTTGGTGCAATACCCTATTGCTCCTTCCGCAGGTTTAGACTTCGATAAGCTAGAGTATCCCATATTTTTTTTAAATGCCATCCTTATACGTTTGGTTGCTTGAGCAACCAATCTATTAACTTTTTCTTCTCCTTCATTTTGTTTTAACAAAGATAGCCAACTGTTCTTGATGTGCTTGAGATTCTCTCTCAACCATCCACTGAGTTTAATCTAAGCTTCCTGATTAGCTCTTGAGGCTCACATGACACTTAGGTTTCACTTAGTTGTTAAAAAATGCACATTTTTTTCTTACAGTAACTTGGGTCTGCATGGGAGAGTTTGGAATTGGAATTCCAGATCTACTGTCACATGCCTCCCTACATGGATCTGGATGTAGTTGGTGGTTTGGATCTGGGATGTGATCACCCCTTATCTATTTGGGATGTTTGATTGGTCTGGATCAGATCCATAACATGCAGCCATTCGGAGTTAAATTTTGAGATGACAACTCTCAAAATCATATAGGCAGTAGCATCCATGGACATCTTCAAGAGACATTCCGCATGTTGCACCTCCCTCCGACCAGCTACACTACCTTCATTTTAGGTTTTTTGGGGGTGGTGTGGTGAAAGGAAGGGATGAGAGAGAGAGACAGAGAGAGAGAGTGACTGAGTGTGTATGTGTTTGTCAGTCTGTTTAAAAGTTAGAAATTACGTAGAATTGATTTTACCATGAATCAGAACTTGGGATATGTTAAATGGTTCCAAGTTTAACACCGTTGGCAAGGGTCTAAATTTGACATGTAATTCTCATTGAATGCTGCCATCTAGCTTTATTTGTCTAACAGCTTTGAACTGTATATTTTCACTTTTATAACCACAATTTTTTCCATGAATTAAGAAATGGGCACGATAGAAGCGTCTAGATTAGTCTCTTTGCTTTTTTTTCTTTTCTTGGACAAAGCTCATACTGCGATCGATTAAGATTTAGATGTATTCTTAATCATGTAGATGCATAAACATATTAAGCTATACAATTAAATTATGCATCTCTGGGAGCTATAGATTTTAGCTAGAGGGGCACTAATTCAATAACTTTAATTCTTTTAGATGCACTTATATATATAAACAATCAAATATATCAAAGCATAAAAGTAAAAACAAACAAACAATCTAAGTGGAAGGGTAATAAAGGGAAGGGAAAAATAAAAATTCAAGGAAAATTTAAATTTGAAAAGATAAATTTTTAGCTTTTCAAATACAGTCATACCCGCATACTTGTACCACCTTACTTGCATACCAACAAAGGTACTTGACCTGTGTTACAAAGAATTACCCAGTTCCACCTTCCAAGTTTGACTGCTTAGTGTCCGTTTCACAAGCAAAAAAATATGTAATTGTTAATTTGTTATATGAACTTGATTGGAGCATATTCAGGGAACACCTTAAAAAGTCTTGTGAATTTGTTTCAATTTTGGGGTAGATTTATGGATATATTACAAATAGTTCCACTTTAAGCAGGCCCTTAAGTATGAATGTCTTAATTTGACATCAGTTAGAGAGAGATAAGTGCTTTTCTAAACCTAGCCATATTCCTTCAACTTGGTTCTTCAAGCAAGGGGGCACCAAGCTCCAACCTCAACCTCTACTCTCTCCTCTTTCTCTCTTTCCACATCGCCACCATGGTCACCCTTCAGATTCCTTCTATGGAAAAATAGAAGAAGAAGAAAAGGAAAGACAAATGCAGTCAGTTTCTTTTAGCAGCACAATTTCTCCGGTGGTCTAGCAGGTTGCCACCAGGCAGCAACTGCAGAATCATCCACAAACATTTTGTTGACTGAGACGAAGGGTTGTACCCATAACTGATTCATGTTCATACTACTCATTATATATATATATATATATGACTCTTGCTTCAGCCATCTAAGCAGTGTCATCCATCAGTTTGGACAAATATTAAATGATGAAAATAGTCATCACCTTTTTCTCAACATTTTTCTCTTAACCATCCATCATGATGGAAACCCAAGCAAAATCCTAAAAATAGTTGCTCTCTTGGCGATCGATCATATGCCTATAGGAGAATTCATTTCACATTTACTTTGCAAAGCCAAAAGGAAGGTGCCCAAAGAAGAAGAAGGAAATGCTCATTAATTATGAAGGTTGGCTTAAGGCCTACAAGTTGAGGATAATTCAAAAGTTCAATGCTTAGAATGAGATTGGATGACACTTAAAATGGAATTTTTTGATGCAAAACATCATTTTACGTTGCTGTGTTAGGCGTATTCTAAAATGCCCTTTTTAAGCCCAAACATGTAAACCAGTTTCCGAAAAGTAATAAAAAACCACGTTTTAATGAAACCTGGTTTTCCTATAACAATTTTTTTCTAAAAGTGCCATCCCAACGCTACCTTAGAGCATAATCACTGAAAATGCAAATGTGAAGCATAACTGAGATGGTAGTACGAGCGATGACAATAGAATTGAGATCCAAATATAATGCAAACCCATACGAATGCCGAACCAAATTCCCAAACATTTTCACATTCATATATAAATCTGATTGGCCCGCGGTCTAACTCTGACATAAACACCTCTTGCAACAAACACCTCTTGCAACATCATTTGGTAGAGAGTGTCGCTCCTTAATACAACCATGTCAAATTTCTTCTCCTTTATGTTCATTTGATTTTCTCAACATGGTATAATCAGGACAAGTAGCCTATTGAAAAAGACTTGAGTCAAGGATGGCCTGCAAACAATCATAGAGGTTGTTGATTTCTTCACTAAATTAAGGACTCGATTCAGTTTCAAATAATATCTTCTTCAAGCAAACTTGAACGTGAATAGCCCTTCAGCTTAAGGAAGGATGAAAGCAATAAAGTATGGCATCAAGTATGGAATTAATGAACATACCAAATGTCAGGCTAAAATCAAAGGAAAAATCTCAATAGAGTACTTTTATGGTAGAAGATCCGGGTTCTGAAAACAAAAAATATTTTGCATTTAATGACAATAACAAGGAGTTGTAATGACTCCCTAACATAAGGAGCAATATTGGATGTATGACTGCTATATAATATTGAAATGCTGAACGCTATCAACCCTAAGGAACAAGGTTTTGGCCTTCCTTGGTTGTAGGTGAATAAATACCCAACCACGTTAAATTGCTTGTCTTTCTTCTTCATTTTATTTTCTCCGCACTCTTTCCCTCAAACGCCGCTTCTTTTTTCTTCTTTCCCAATCCACCCTCATGGTTTTGTCAAATACAATGTGGTTCATTCCACATGCTTGGACTTCGATGAAACAGTCCTCGGATTCTTTCAAAAGTCATCTTCATCCATTGGATTACATGAACAACCAATCTATTATCTTCCTTTTTGCTTTTTTTCTTTTAAGAATGGTAACCAACTGTCCCAGATGTGCTTGAGATTCAATTTTGACCGTCCATTGAGTTTAATCTATGTTTCTTGATTAGGCCTTGAGGCTCAAATGATGTTAGGGTTTTCCCCTTAAGTTATAAACTGTATGCCTTGTATTCCAACAACTTGGACCTGTCTGAAAGAGAGAAAAGTTTGGGCACTAAAAAATCAAGAAAAATAAAAAGGACGTGATAAAATCAGTCAAGTGATGAGTTGGGAAAGAAATGGATGTGACCAAAATCAGCCATTCTTCTAGTTAACGCAAAGAAACTGACTTGCGTAATATGAACATGCAGAAGCATTAGTCATGAAAATGAAATGTTTCTTATTAGAAATAGTCAGGTGCTTAATAAACATAATTGAGAATTGTAATATCGTTGTAGTAGTCTCACCTCAAGTTCTATAATTAAATAATAAAATCAATTGATCTTTAATTGGGAAATAGAAGTTTGTTCTCTTCCAAAAAAGCATGGATGTTCTTCTAAGTCTTACTTTCATTTACCTAATTTCCGAGCTTTGTTTTCTTTCAATCTCTCTCTCTTTCTCTCTCTCTAATGCTAGCTCTCACTCTCTCTGGATTAAAAGTACGGATTTGGAGCATCTTTAATAGTTTTAAGGTTTTGTTCGAAGAAGGGATGTTCTTCCTTTTTCCTTCTTTTCTTTCATTCCTCCTGAGAGTATACTTAGTTTGCAAGTTCTCTGAAAATTTAGTAACTCAGCCTTTGAGAAAAGGTTCGAGATCATGATCTACATAGCCTTATTCCCAGCCATAGATCGTCTCGAACCTGCACCCAAAGTCCAAGTTACTGGACTTTCTAAGAACTTGCAAAGTAGATTCTCAAGAGGAGCAAATGAAAACAGAGAAAAAGAAAGAACAACCCTTCATTGAACACGTCCATAAAACCACTGAAGATGCTCAGAATCTGTAGTCTTAATCCAAAGAGAGCAAGAGAAAGAGAGTGAGGATGAGATAGAGGACTGTCCCTTTCTATTATCGGCACGGTTACTCGAGGAATAACAAAGTTCGATTTGCCTAATTTGCCATGAACAAAACATTACTTTGTTATAGGAAAAATAAATATAATTGAATTGTAGAATTCACTACACCAGATTAGTTTCAATATGAAAGACTTCATTTTCTTCACTACTGCCTCTGCATGTTCAGGTTAAGCAAATGAATTTCTTCGCTTTAACTTGGAGGATTGGTTGATTTAGGACATCATCACATCCTTCATGATTCTAAAGACTTACATATGTGGCTAGACTGAATGAACACAAGTTCTTTGCTTTTCACTTCAATCATTTCAGTCCTCATCAGCATTAAATGCTTACTCAACACATATAGCAACACTGGCTTGCTAACGATGGGATTGCAGACCATGATATTTTCACAGAATATGATCATATGATATTATATATATATATATATATATATATATATATAACATAGAAAAACTCTCCTGATCCCTTAGAGGCTGTTTGGCTGCAGGAGTAACATATTGCTTCTGTCCCGACTCTGCCCCAAACTACACTAGGGTTTCACAACCAAGCAATAGACTCTCTCTCTCTCTCTCCCAATGTATATATATATATATATCAGTTAGCTCTCATACTGCACCTCATGAAATGGATTTTGGTAGGTTTTTTTGAATCAAAATTGTAACATAGAACATGTCCATTGGCTCCAATTTGAATAATTGAAAGCATACTTGCTAACATTTAGTCATGATTCCTTTCCTTTGTTGCCTTCCTTTATTGAAGTAGGGACTTCCTTTTCAATCAATTAATTCACCCAACCAGCCCGTACTAGACTGCAAATGAGAGATTCAAATTAATTTGTCCTGACCTTTCCTTTTTCATTGTCATCCTTTTCTTGCCTTAGTTTTACCACCATGAGTCCAATTTTGGGCATATTGCTCTTGTATCAACTTATTCAGTGTATATGTCTTGTCCTTCGAGTGATCATTAGGTTAACAACCCCCTACCTGAAGAACACCCAAATACCCTCCCATTTCCCCTACTTCTACACTCTTGAGCTATGCACTGGTGGGGTATGGTGCACCCATCAACTAGAATATCATGATCTCACCTTTTACAGTTCAGGGCAGTAGCACCTACAGGAATCGAACAGGCAAGATACCTTTTACGTGTGCATCTGCTCTACCAGCTATGTTATACAGCTTGAGTTGAGTATATTTGTCTCCTCTATGTGGACCAAAAGAGATGAAAACAAGAAGCAACAACACAGTAAATGAAGAAAACTGAGCTTACTTGATCAAGATACAAGCAATCACATTTTAATTACTTTAAATGGGTTGATAAAGAATGTCAATGGAGCGAGACCAGAGAACCAAAGAAGACTACATAAGTGTTTAGCAAGACGGGGAGAGGAATAAGGATCAGTTTGAGGAGCATAGATGGGGGACATGGCAAAAGAAGTTGTCATCATGTTGCATTTAAGATCCTCAGGATTTGAGGACCCTCAATATAACATCATACCATTTCACTCTGATCTTAAATCCGACCTTTTGTCAATTTAAAATTTACAAAAACATATCTTAAGTGTGGATTATAGGTTTTCCCTAAAAAACCTTAGTTTGATACTCACACCATCAGATCTATAGATTTCAAATCTGAAGTAATCAAATGCCCCCTTAATTGAGGGTGCCTCAAAAAGGACCTACCGCATCAGCTGCAATGAGGAGCTAAAATGACCTAGAAATCACTACACAAGCAAAGCAAATTCATGTCTGCTTATGCACTCAATCTGGACAAAGCGCCACACAGAGAGCTTTTTGTTGGTCGGCACAATCAACACAAGCTTCAGCTTTCGTCTTCTCATAATCAAGGTAAGAACGATATAAACACCAAAGACCCACAAAAAAGTCTAGCAGAAAAGGAAGACTATCACAAGCAAACGCGCGAATGCTGATTAGGTGAGGGACACACCCAACCGATTATCATAAGCTCATTGTAGATGCCTTGATGGATGCGATGAATGGCACATTAACAACTATGCCTTTCCCAAGGATGGAGACACTTTTGAAAGTGGCCATTCGAGGATGCTGACTCTGATCTGTGACGATCGCCGACCATTCTGGAGCACCTCAGTTGCATTTAAGAATACCTTTGGACCACTCAGGTTCCACCATAGTTCTGGACTGGCAATGAAATGTCCTCCAGAAAAATAGAAAAAAGACAGGAGCTGGGCCTATCCCTCTCTCTCTTCCTCTAAAAACGTGAAAATATCTCGATTTCTTTCTCTCACTAGAATGGGAAAGAAAACAGAATGAGAGTCCCCATTTACAAGACATCCACGTGACTGATTCATCACCCCCACATTCAACCTTGGCACCAACTACAACAAACCATCCAAGTTTCCAACGGTTATTTTTTGTTGTAGTTGGTGCTAAGGTTGAATGTGGGGTGATGAATCAGTCGCGAGGATATCATGTGAATGGGGCCTCTCATTCTGTTTTCTTTTCCCATTCTAGTGAGAGAAAGAAATCGATATATTTTCACATTTTTAGAGGAAGAGAGAGGGGGATAGGCCCAGCTTCTGTCTTTTTTCTATTTTTCTGGAGGACATTTCATTGTCAGTCCTTCTCTGCAACCTTTTCACTGGGGTGGTAGGATTTCTTCTTGCATTCAAGAATTAATATCACCGCTCTCACATGCAACTGCGGTGCTCCAGAATGGACGACGCTCGGCTGTTCAAAAATGCCTCCTGCTTCCTTAAAATATTGCTGGGGAAAGCCATGGCTGTTCAAAAATTGAAATGACGTTCAGTTACCTCCATCAAGGCATCCGCCATGGGCTGATGATAGTCCAATAGATGTGTCCCTCACCTAATCCACACTCACCCTTTTGGTCTGGCCTTTTTGTTTCATGTCTAACTTTTCCTCTACAGGTCTTCTCCTGTGTTTTTATCTTTCTTACCTTGATTATGAGAAGACAAAAGCTGAATCCCACCTTGCTCATGTCATCAAAGGGCTCCTTGTGTGGCACTTTGTCAAGATTGAGTGCACCGAAGCAAGCATGGATTCTCTTTAGTTTGTACATGCTGATACTGAGATTTTGCTGGTTGGCCCGAGTGGCAAATTGTCAAGGTGTCAGTTTAATTTCTGTGGGTAATACTTTTCTCGATTGCAAATAGTGGAATGTTAGACATTCAAGTTGAATAGTAAAAGCAACTCTGGACCTCGGGGACAGAGAAGGTGGGGGGGGTGGGGGGGTTTCTACCTCTCACTTCGCCAGTAGGTTCCCTCCTCCTCCCACCCAATGCTGAGATTTCTGCTCATGTAGTGATTTCAACTTCATTTTGGTTCCTCATTGCAGATGATGCGGTAGGTCCATTTCACGATGCAGTCGCCTAAACATGACTTTTTTTTTGCCATGTCCTCCATCTATGCTCCTCAAATTGCTTCTTCTTACACTCACCTAGTTTTCTTTGTTTGTTTGGTCTTGGTCCACCCATATTATTTATAAAACAAATCAGAGTAATTATAAATTTGCTTGTTCCTATCTTAATATTTTAATACAACAGAAAATTGGTATGCCCAAAATTACAGTGTTGATTGGAGGACTCACAATGGTAAGACTAGGGCAAGCAAAGGTGAAAAGCAAATGCGAGGGTCAGGTTAAATCTGAATTTTATTTTCAATCTAGTACTGGTTGGTTGGGTACTGACTTAGTTGGTTGGAAAGGAAATCGCAACGTTACTAAGCGAAAGCAAAAATGGAAAGGAATCTGATTAAATGTTAAATGGTAAGTTGTCAACTCAAACTCAAAGGGGAGCCAATGGCCATGTTTAATATATGTTACATTTTTTGTTCAAAAGCCTACCAAAATCCATTTCATGGGAGACATTGGATTGAGCCTCACTACACAAGTCTCACATGCACTACTCATATGGACATGGCATGCATATATATATATATATATATATATATATATATATATATATATATATATATATATATATATATAGAGAGAGAGAGAGAGAGAGAGAGAGAGATTGAAGGTCTAAATGCTTATACGATGTCATCCTATAGTTGCTTTCTTTTATCAAAGGAAGGACTTGCTCCAGTTTCAAACAATATCTTCCTGAAGCAAACTTGGACTTGTCTGTCACCTAGATTGGGCATATATATATATATATATATATGAGTGGAAAGCTGGTAAAAACGAATCCACTTACGTAAGTAACAAAAACCAGACCTATTGAAATTAATTATTAAAAAAACTTCTTTTGAAATCTAATTTTAAGAGTGATTTGATGAGAAACATATATTAAGTTAGTTGTTTTGTTTTACTTAAATAATGTTTCTTTAACAGTAAAAAAAAAATGAATGGCTCTTATAACTAAAAATTTTGGTAGCATAAAGATGAATGCAAAAATTACTTGAACTAAAACATGATTTATATTAAATTGCTATTATAAACACATAAGAAGGTTCATATTTTTTTTAAAACACATTTTGATATGAACTTAAGAGGCCTGGTTTTTATCCCTTATGCATATATATAGAAATAGGTAGGTGTGAGACCCCACAGTTGATTAGTACAAAATGGATGACTGACATATATAGTTTTTTAGGGCCAATAGCCAAGACAATTTTTTGGTGATCTCATGCCTATATATATATATATATATATATATATATATATATATATATATATATATATATATATATATATATATATATATATATATATATATATCATGTGACCTTGTGGGTTGTAGACAGCAGAGCATGTAGCCAGATACCCATAAAATGAGTTGGAGGGGTGCCAAATCTAGGGTACTTGTGAACCTTAGATGAGGTGCCAAGTTTATCTCCCCACTCTAGGGTTTTCACCCTCTCTCTCTCTCTCTCTCTCTCTTTGTGATTTCCTTTTGAAGTAGTTTAGACACGTTATTCTCTTGAGCTTTCTTTTAGTGACAAAGAGAAGATGATCTTTCCCAATTGTGCAATGGTGTTGCCTACAGAATTAAGCACGATCCAATTGGCTTTCTTGTGGCCTCTATTTCCCACGAGCAAAATAAACAATGTTGGCGAGAAAACAATTCTGGTCCTAAACGATGTAAGCAACCCGATCTTATCACTGATTGCATTTTGATAAACTAGTCTACCACTAATGAAGCGTTAGTGGCTAAAAACCTTGGTAGTCGAACTACATATCAGCCAGGTTTCCGGTTTGTTCCACCCTTGCTTGCTCTTTCACTAATAAGGCACAAAATCAACTTGGCAATAGAATCAAAGACTCCAGTATTGCCATTGAATATAAAGTTGGTGCTGTAGAAAGAAAGGTCTATACTGATAAAGATGACCTTAGTTTAGTAACTACTCCACAAAATGAGGAAACTCACGATTGTGTAAATCAAGTAAATCCGGAGAAATGAGGAGCTGGTAAACGTGTAAACTGAGCATATAAACTGAGAATATAAAGACATCTCTCGACTTGAGCAAATTAACAAGCAAGAAAATAACTTCCATGGACATAGACCTAAAAAGTTTGAACCATGTTACATTTTGTCTTCTTTGTTTTGTGTGAGGTTTTGTATGATATCAGAGCTCCAGCATTCGTAAATGACATCTCAACCATCAACACTACAAGGGAACACCCACAGCAGAGTTGCGGCTTCACCAAAATCAAGATTAGATGTCATAAATCTGCCATTCTCAGGTCTGACTCTCTCCATCATACCTGCTCCCACTAGTCTTTAGCATTTTTTATCCATAAAATTGTCATTTGACAATTTATCTACTTTTGGAGTCTTAGTTTACACCTATGCTTAAGTGTTACAACATGATGGGATATATTGATGGATCATTCAATTGTTCAAATGAGTTCTTGCTTCCTGAAGATGTCAAAGAAATTGTTCTAAATCCAGCGTTTCTGGAATGGCTCAAGGTGATCGACTCTTACTGAGTTGGATTCTCATCGTTAACTAAAACTGTACACAGTCAAGTTGTAGGCCTTGACTCGTCTTACAAAGTCTGAACCACCATAACGCATATTTATGCTACTCAGTCTAGAGCAAAAGTGCAGCAACTCAAATCTGCATTACAAAACCTAAAAAAGGGAACTGATTCTATAACAGTATATTTTCATAAGGCTAAAGGCATAGCTCATCAGTTAGCTATGGCCTCCAAGCCCGTCGATGAGGAAAACCTCATTATGAATATTCTTTCTGGTCTTCCCATAGATGAATATGGTGCTCTAAAAATTTCCTTGTGCACTCGCGTCGATCCCATAAATTTGGAAGAGTTATATTTTTTGCTTCTCATTCACAAATCTGAAATTTCAAAACCTGAAAGCTATGAAGATCCACCAGCCAATATGGTGCATCGACTGAATTTTAAGAATCAGAACTATAGATGAAAAATTGAACAACAAAGAGGGCGTTCAGGAAGCCATTCTCAGGATAAAATGCTCACTTGTCATGCTTGTGGCAATCATGGACATTTTGCTTCTCCATGTCAAATTGTATGTCGAGATTGTAGGAGAACAGGACATGGTGCATTGAACTGCAAAATGTATAAATTTCAAAGGAACCATCTTCTCCAGAGGCTTATCATATGGAAACTAGGCCTCAAACAAGCGAAGGGTTTTGGTATCCTAACACCGGCGTGACCCATCATGTGACTCTAGACCTAAAAAAATTATCTATGCACTCGGAATATCATGGGCAAGATCAGTTGAGAGTTGGAAATGGTGTTGGTCTTCAAATCAAGAATGTCAGTAATGTTTTTCTCTATAGCTGAGACTCAAAGTTTTTCATAAATAATGTGCTGCACGTTCCTACTATTTGCAAGAATCTACTATTTATTCAAAAATTTGTCCATGATAATGATGTTGTCTATGAATTTGATAGAAATCATTGTTTTGTCAAGAAACGAACAACAAGGAAGAAACTTTTGGAAGGAGCAAATAAAGGAGGTTTATATCAGCTAAAGTTACAATAGGTCAAGTAGTATGATGCAGCTTATCAGAAAATGGCACTCATAGGAGAACAGGCCTCAGTTGTTGATTGGCTTAAGCGGATGGGGCATCTTGATTTTAGAACTATGATGCATGTTTTAAATAATTTTGAATAGTGATGCATGTCAAAAAAGGAAAAGTCATGCTCTTCCCATTGCACCAACACAACACAAGATTGATGCTCCACTTGATTTAATATTTACTGATGTTTGGCAACTATCAACTACTTCATCTATGCATGGTTATAGTTACTATGTCAATTTTATGGATGCTTTCTCTCACTTTTCTTGGATATACATTATGAAAAATAGATAAGATGTGCTTTTAAAACTTTTCAAATCAGGATAGAGCGGTAGAAAAATAAAGGCCATTCAAAGTTATTAGGGAGGTGCATATAGAATTGTTTCCAACTATCTCAAACAAATTGGCATTGTCTATAGAGTTGCTTGTCCACATGCTCACCAACAAAATGGAAGTATAGAAAGCAAACATAGGCACATAGTTGAAACAGGGTTGGCTCTCCTTGCATATGCTGGTTTGCCTTATAGATATTGGGATTTTGCTTTTAAAACTGTTGTGTTCTTGATTAATATAATACCAACTCGGGTTCTTAATATGAAGTCACCATATCAAGTGCTGTTCAGAAAATCTTCAGATTATAAATTTCTAAATATCCTATCTCTGAAACACACCTCACTTATTTAAACCTTGAAACTGAACCTACCAGTGTGACTTGAGCTTTAAAACACCTTCAGTGGGTAAATGCCATGAAAGCGGAACTTAGAGTTCTCACCAAAAATTAAACGTGGACCCTTATTCCTCCCCCGGCCTCTGCTAACATCATTGGTTCCAAATGGGTCTTTCGCATTAAGAGGAAAGCTGATGGCACACTTGAATGGTACAAAGCTCGCTTAGTCTCCAAAGGCTATACCCAAGAGCACGACATTGACTACTTCGAGACCTTCAGTCTCATAGTCAAACTCACATCAATAAGAGTCCTCACGATTGCTATCACTTATGGGTAGACTATTTGTCAACTTGAAAAGTATATGTGGCACGGCCTCCTGGTTTCATTGATGACAAATTTCCCCAACACGTTTGTCAATTGCATAAGGCCATTTATGGATTAAAACAATCCCCTCGGGCCTGGTTCCACCGCCTCACCACTTTTTTGGTCTCTTTGGGTTTCATTGGGTCTAAGGTTGATCCTTCTCTATTTATGCAATTTCAGCAAGATTCTGTGCTATATATTTTGATTTATGTTGGCGACATCATTATTACGGGTAATCACACTACAATGGTTGAGTCTATCATCAATACTCTCAATCAAGAATTCAGCATCAAAGATCTTGGAGTCTTCCACTACTTTTTGGGTATTAAGGCATCGTTCTCTTTCAAAGGTTTGTTTCTTTCTCAAGAAAAATACATGCTTGATCTCCTCGGGAAGGCTAACATGGTTGATGCAAAGCCATTCTCGATGCCTATGTCAACCTCATTCAAACTGTCCAAACATGATGGGGAGTTCTTACTAGAACCAACTCGCTATGACAACTTGTTGGAGCACTTCAATATCTCACTCTTACACGGCCTGATCTCTTTTTTGTTGTTAACAAAGTTTGTCAATGCATGCAACATCCCACTACAGTCCACATGACTGCGGTCAAACGTATTGTGCGGTATGTCAAGGCAACGTTATCTTCTGATCTTCTCTTAAAACCAGCCACCAATTTCTAGATTGATGCTTACACTGATGCAGACTGGGCCGGAAGTGTTGATGATTGGAAGTCTACTAGAGGATTTGCTATTGTTTTCCTGGTTTTTTTCACAGAAGAAACCATTGGAGGAGGGGCATGGGAGGAAAAGGAAAATTTTAATCTCCCTGGATTACCAAGAACAACTTGTTATACAAAGGGAGGTGAGAATAAGAAGAAAAGAGAGAAACAAACCATAGACAGACTGCACCAAGAACGTCAAAATGCTAAACCAGAAAGAAAAATGCTTCATTTTTTTGTCTATTGTTCCTCTCTTCTCTCCTTTGTTTCTACAAAGGGAGGGAAAACACAATCACCAAAATGATAATGATCATCATGATCGTGAAGTTGGTGGTTGGGACTAGGAGTTGACTGTCCAATGAAGTTGATAATTTAGCATTAGACTTTCAACTCTGAGACCCAACGACCATCATCACCATCATCATCATCATTATTATCTTGGTGATCATGTTTTTCTTATTTTTGTTTCCACCGAAGAAATCATTGGAGGGGGGGCAAGGGAGGAAAAGGAAAAAAAATTCATCTCCCTGATTTACCATTTGGTGTTCTTGGTGCCCTCTCTCTATAGTCTGGTCCTCTCTCTCCTTCTTGTATTGGGGTTTCCTCTTTTTTTCCAACATTTCATGTTTGAAGTGCTTTCCACCTACAATTATAGATTTTCCTCTTTAAAGAGAGACTGGTTGTTGATAATTGATTCTTTGGAATTTATTTATTTCTTTTCTTATTGCTCACTTTTCTTATAACATGTTCATAATTTTTCTTCTTAATTATTATGCTTCATTGGAGGAAAAAAATGAAGAAAAAAGAAAAAGTTGAGGGAAGCATGATCACCATATTGAGAATTGTTCGCACCCCACCCCTTTCTCAAAGGGGGTCGAAATGCGAATCGGAAAAATTCTTTTAAAATTGGGGTTTTGATGAAAATTTTTAAGAGAAAGGGGATCCACCCGTTGGTACGAGGTCCAACCGTTCTTGTCTCCTTTAACAGAGGTAATTAGACCAAGGACTAAGGACCATTTGGATCATGTATGAATTATTGATGCAAGTCCTATATACTTATGCATTGAGGTTTTGAATTCAAAAACCAAAGTGATTTGCAGGATTCAAAACCCAAAGTTTATAAGTGATTTTAACTTGTTTTGAAAATGGATTCCTTTGATTTGAAGATTGGAGGGTTTTTTAAGTTTATTTAAAAACCTTTGTTTTGGTGTCATTTGAAATCCACAATTCTTAGAAATTTTGAAATTGAGTTCCAAATTGTGAACTCAATTTGATTCATGAGTTGAAATGGTGATCATCTTGTTATCAAAATTGATTTTGAACTCTTCTTTTGCCAAATCATGTGATTTGGTCTAAAATATTTAAGAACTTGTGTAGAGTTCATTCTTTTGATGGGACATAGGCCCAAATTGTTAGAAAACATATTGTTTTCTACACATATTTTGATCAAAATTATGAATGCATTATGTTTTCTTTAGAAGTTAAGTGAAGTTTACAAATTCTTGTTGCAATATGACTTGGACACTTTTTGCAACTCAAAGTTGAATCACTTAACTTCTTGAGAATGTGCACGCAGTGCTATTGATTTTAAGTGAAAGTGAATGCATCAAATGAGAAGAGAAACTATATGAAACTTTCGTTCTTCTCTCTCTCATAATCTCTCAAGATTCATTCATTGCAATCACACGTCATACAATCTATGCGTGAAGATTAATTTTTCTTAAAATATAAAACTTTCTCTAAATGTGCTTATTATATTGTTAAGTACATGAATTAGAGATATAGTCCATAATCTTGAGTCATGGATGAAAAATTCAAAACAATTAAGAATTAGGCAAATGAGGATGAAATCAAACTTTAAAATATAGAAGAAATGTGGATATTATCTTTTTTCCTCAAAATTGTCATAAAAATCAAATTTTATTCTGATTTAAATGTATTAAAATTAAAATATTGATTCTAAGAGTGTTTGACTCTTGGAAAATGATGAAATTCAGTTTTACTCTATACAAACTAAGCATCAAGTTGGCAAAAATCATGTGCCACATGTTCTCGTTCATGTCATGGAGTTCTAAGAACCCTTCTTTCTTTCCAAAATCAGACAAAATTTTATATTATTGTCCTACAAGATCCATTCATTTCTTGGATTATTAAAACACTTTTGATCATGTTCTTTAAGGGATACAAATATTAGAATTTTTGAAGCGTTCTTGAGACTCAATTAATCAAATCTAAGTCTGAAAATTGGATTAGAAATTTCTAAAAGGCTTTTAGAGAGCCGATTAGGTAGGGGTAGAACCTTTTTATTGTTCTTCAAAATATAGTCATTTTGTGGTTGAAAATTGGCATCTCAAATATATAAAATTTGACATTCTTAAGCTAATTTCCATAAAGCATAGTCTAATTTCAACAACTTGCATACATTTTACGTATGGATTGCTGAAATTAAGTAAAAATGAAATGAAATCATAGCCTTGCACCATGAAAATCAACAAAATGATCACCCTTCTTAAAAACCAGTTTGGAAATGTATTCCAACCTGATTTTAAAAGAGGAAAATGGTTTTTAACAAGATATTGCACTAGTATATATGTAACAATATATATACATATGTACCTTACTCTTCAAAATGAAATTTAATCAAGGGATCACATAACTCATGAATCATGGCGATTCATGGCTGGGTTTTTTTACGTAGAAAGATTGAAAACTTGTTTCTAATCTCCTCTACCACCCTTGATCAATTAAATTGAAAGACATAAATCCAAATGACTTCAAATGAGAAGGAAAACAAAACAATGATCAAGCTGATTCATCCATAATTTTGCTATGGAAGGGTGGATTACATTCATAAGAATTCTTATGTATCTATTCCTAATAGGCATTTTCATCACATATGTTGTAGCAAAATCACTCTCTCACCGTAGGATTCTCTCATGATGAGGAGTTCAAAATGGTTTTAAGCTTATTGTTTTGAAAGGGACGTGGCCTTGGGGCCCTTTTCAAAACTTGATATATGGGTTAGTCTTTCTATGATAGCCAACTCATGCATGCGTTATGCATTAACATATACATTTAATCATAGGTTTTTTCAAGCTGGACATCATTCTCAATTATAAAATAAATGAAAATAAACCCCTCCCAGGAATTTTTGAAATTAAAATGAACCAACAAGAAACTAAAGTATAGGAGAAATGACTTAAAATCACCTACCTTGCGGTCGGTCTTAATGCTTGTTCTTTTTCTTCACTTGTTTTCTAAATTGAGCAATCCTAAGCAAGAATCCAACCTTGGATTCGAGCTTAGCAAAGCTAGAATAACAATAGCTTGCTTGCTGAAATTTGTAGTGGAAAAGAGAGCTTCTCACCACGAAAATCCTATGGGTTCACTTAAGCACCCTAATTTAGCAAAATCAATAAAGAGAATAGAAGAAAATGAAGAAGAAAATGGGAGAAAGGGAAAAGGAAGCTTGGACGAATTGTTCTTCTCCTCCTTGGCTTCTCCTTCTTGGCTCTTTAGCTGCAGCAACTTGACACCACTTCAAAATTTTTGTCCTCCTCCTTGGTGGCCAAGGGGAGGTATATATGGAAGAGGAGGTGATTCAACCAACTTCTTAACTCACCTTGGGAACTTGCTTCAGACCTTGGGAACTTGTAAAATGGGTTAAATAGGGTTTAACGGCTCGAATTGGCCATTCCTAGCCCATTTACACGAGCTAGGTGGGCTGGGCTAGGTTTGGTCAACATTGGTTTAGACCTAGCTGACCAACTTTGACCAAAATTTCGGATAAAAATGCCTTTGCACAGGGTTTTTTCTTATTTTGTGCTATTTATTTTTTTCCTTATTTAAAATCCAGCTCGTTAGGTTAAAACCTAGTTACTAAGCCCCAAATGTCATTGAACTATAATAATTCAAATTAAATTTGAATAAAATTTAAAAATTCTATCAAATTTAGTTCAAAAAGGGTATTTTTGTCCATAACTTGATTAAAGATGGATTTCAACTGAATCAAACTTTGGTTTGAAATATTGAATTTTAATTTGGTATTTAATTTATATGTTTGACAAATTCAAATGTATATGTGTCTTTCATAAACCAATTTAGGCTCTGTAATCTCAATTTGATCATAAAAAGGCAAAATTGTCCACATTGGTCAATTTCGACCAATTGACTAAAGTCAAAGCTCATTTGCGAGTAGTTTGACTTTGTTTGAGGTAATTTGATAAATTTGAGCTAAGAAAGCTCTTAATTGAGCTGAATTATACTTCGACAGAGTCTAGTCAAAGTAGGTTCGATTCGATCAAAGTCTATTTTTGTCCACTGATTTGGTCGCGGGATAGACCTACCCTTTTGACTGTCTTGAGCCCAAGTTGACCGAACCTAGCTGAGATTTGGGTGCACCTGGGTCAAACCTACTTGGATTAAGTAGGTTAGGTGAGTTTGACCAGCCTAGTTATTGCTTTTTGAAAATTGACTCCTCTTTAAAGAGGACCTGGTTAGAGAAGAGAGAAATATATAAATGTCTCTCTTTTCCTAGGTTTCTCATTCATTTCTCCTTGAAAATGACTTTTTTTCATTTAATTGAGAGAAAATATATTATTTTTTTTAAATGGGGGGGTATGACCCCTGGGGGGCTCTTGACCACAGAGGCTAGGTAGGGCCCCCACGTGGGTCCCACATAGCATTCTAGACTGAATTAGATCTAGTTCTTGGATTTATGTCAAAATTTGAATTTTGCAATTGGATTTGTATTTCAAATGACATTTTCAATTGGATTTGGATTTCAAATGACATTTGCAATTAGATTTGGATTTCAAATGACATTTGCACATAATTTGGACTCGTAATCCTCCATTGGGATTTGTCTCACGGTTTAAATTGAATCTAAATTGTTCTTTAGATTCAAAATTAGCTTTGAAATTGCAATTTTTCACAATTCTTTTGTAAAATTTTCACATTGCTTCAATTTTGATGTGAAAAAAAATTTGGGGTGTTAACAAGAATGTTCATCATGACGGTGAAGTTGGTGGTTGGAACTTGGAGTTGACTGTCCAATGAAGTTGATAGTTTAGCATTAGACTGTCAACTCTGAGACGCAACGGCCATCATCATCATCATTATTGTCTTGGTGATCATCCTTTTCTTCCTTTCATTTCCACAAAAGAAATAATTGGAGGAAGGGCAAGGGAGGAAAAGGAAAAAAATTTCATCTCCCTGGTTTACCATTTGGCGTTCTTGGTGCTCTCTCTCTATAGTCTAGTTCTCTCTTTCTTTCTTGTATTGGGGTTTCCTCTTTTTTTTTTCTTACATTTCATGTTTGGAATGCTTTTCACATACAATTATGGTTGTTTCTCTCTAATGAAAGATTTTTTGTTGAAATTTGATTCTTTGGTGTTTATTTATTTCCTTTCTTATTTCTCACTTTTCTTATAAAATATTTGTAATTTCTCTTCTTAATGTATTCTGCTTCAGTGAAGGCGAGAACAAGAAACAAAGAGAGAGCCAAACCATGGAGAAATTGCACCAAGGAAGCCAAATGCTAAACCAAAAAGAAAAATGCATCTTTTTTTTTCCTTTTGTTCCTCCTCTTCTCTCATTTGTT
The DNA here is from genome assembly GCF_008831285.2 of Nymphaea colorata. Lineage (NCBI taxonomy): Eukaryota > Viridiplantae > Streptophyta > Magnoliopsida > Nymphaeales > Nymphaeaceae > Nymphaea > Nymphaea colorata. Next base: position 4,049,762 of record NC_045150.1, read on the forward strand.
TTTACAAAAGGAGCGAAAGTACAATCACCATAATGATAATGATCATCATTATGGTGATATTGGTGGTTGGGACTTGGAGTTGATGGTTTAACATTAGACAGTCAACTTTGAGATCCAACGACCATCATCATCATCATTATTATCTTTGCGATCATGTTTTTCTTCCTTTTGTTTCCACAAAAGACACAATTGGAGGGGGGCAAGGAAGGAAAATGAAAAAAAAAAAAATCATCTCACTAGTTTACCATTTGGCATTCTTGGTGCCCTCTTTCTATAGTCTTGTTCTTTCTCTCATTCTCGTATCGAGGTTTCCTCTTTTTTTTCCGCCATTTCATGTTTGAAATGATTTTCACCGACAATTCTGGTTTTTTCTGTTTGAAGAGAGACTTATTGTAGATATTTTCTTCTTTGGTGTTTATTTATTTCCTTTCCTATTGCTCACTATTCTTTTAACATGTGGTATGTAATTTCTCTTCTTAATTTATTCTGCATCATTGGAGGTGAGAACATGAAAAAACGAGAGAAACAAATAATGGAGAGAATGCACCAAGTACACCAAATGCTAAACCAGAAAGAAAATGCTTCATTTTTTGTTTTGCCGATTGTTCCTCCTCTTCTCTCCTTTGTTTCTACAAAGGGAGAAAAAACACAATCACCATAATGATAATGATCACATGACAATGAAGTTTATAGTTGGGACTTGAAGTTGACTGTCCAATGGAGTTAATAGTTTAGCATTAGACTGTTAATTATGAGACCCAACGACCATCATCACTGTCATTACCATCATTATTATTATGGTGATCATGTTTTTCCTCCTTTTCTTTCCATGGAAGAAACCATTGGAGGTGCAAGAGAGGAAAAGGAAAAAAATTTCATCTCCCTGGTTTAACATTAGGCATTCTTGGTGTTCTCTCTCTCTATAGTATGGTACACTCTCTCCTTCTGGTATTGGGGTTTCTACTTTGTTTTTTCTATGTTTCATGTTCAAAATGTTTTTCACCTATAATTATGGTTTTTGCACTTTGAAGAGAGACTTATTGTTGGTATTTGATTCTTTGGTGTTTATTTATTTCCTTTGGTATTACTCATTTTTCTTATAACATATTGTTGGTAATTTCTCTTCTTAATTTATTCTGCTTCATTTGAGTCGAAAACAATAAGTAAAGAGAGAAACAAACCATAGAAAGGTTACACCAATAACGCCAAATGCAAAACCAAAAAGAAAAATGTTACATTTTTTTTCCTATTGTTTCTCCTCTTCTCTCCTTTGTTTCTAAAAAAGGTGGGAAAACATGATCATCATAATGATAATGATCATCATGATGGTGAAGTCATTACCATCATTATTATTATGGTGATCATGTCTTTCTTCCTTTTCTTTCCATGGAAGAAACCATTGGAGGTGCAAGGGAGGAAAAGGAAAAATTTTTTATCTCCCTGGTTTAACATTAGGCATTCTTGGTGTTCTCTCTCTTTATAGTATGGTACACTCTCTCCTTGTTTTTTCCATGTTTCATGTTCAAAATTTTTTTCACCTATAGTTATGGTTTTTGCACTTTGAAGAGAGACTTATTGTTGGTATTTGACTCTTTGGTGTTTTTCACCTATAGTTATGGTTTCTGCTTTGGTATTACTCACTTTTCTTACAACATATTGTTGGTAATTTCTCTTCTTAATTTATTCTGCTTCATTTGAGTCGAGAATAATAAGTAAAGAGAGAAACAAACCGTAGAGAGATTACACCAATAACGCCAAATGCAAAACCAAAAAGAAAATGTTATATTTTTTTTCCTATTGTTTCTCCTCTTCTCTCCCTTGTTTCTATAAAAGGAGGGAAAACACGATCATCATAATGATAATGATCATCATGATGGTGAAGTCATTACCATCATGATTATTATAGTGATCATGTTTTTTTTCCTTTTCTTTCCACCGAAGAAACCATTGGAGGTGCAAGGGTGGAAAAGGAAAAAATTTTCATCTCCCTGGTTTAACATTAGGCATTCTTGGTGTTCGCTCTCTCTATAGTATGGTACACTCTCTCCTTCTGGTATTGGGGTTTCTACTTTGTTTTTTCTATGTTTCATGTTGAAATTGCTTTTCCCCTATAATTATGGTTTTTGCACTTTGAAGAGAGACTTATTGTTGGTATTTTATTCTTTGGTGTTTATTTATTTCCTTTGGAATTACTCACTATTCTTATAACATATTGTTGGTAATCTCTCTTCTTAATTTATTATGCTTCATTTGAGTCGAGAACAATAAGTAAAGAAGAAACAAACCATAGAGATATTACACCAATAACGCCAAATGCAAAACCAAAAAGAAAAATGTTACATTTTTTTTCCTATTGTTTCTTCTTTTCTCTCCTTTGTTTCTACAAATGGAGGGAAAACACGATCATCATAATGATAATGATCATCATGATGGTGAAGTCATTACCATCATTATTATTATGGTGAACATGTTTTTCTTCCTTTGCTTTCCATGGAAGAAACCATTGGAGCTGCAAGGGAGGAAAAGGAAAAAATTTTCATCTCCTTGGTTTAACATTAGGCATTCTTGATGTTCTCTCTCTTTATAGTATGGTACACTCTCTCCTTCTGGTATTGGGGTTTCTACTTTGTTTTTTCTATGCTTCATGTTCAAAATTCTTTTCACCTATAGTTACGGTTTTTGCGCTTTGAAGAGAGACTTATTGTTGGTATTTGATTCTTTGGTGTTTTTCACCTATAGTTATGGTTTCTGCTTTGGTATTACTCACTTTTCTTACAACATATTGTTGGTAATTTCTCTTCTTAATTTATTCTGCTTCATTTGAGTCGAGAACAATAAGTAAAGAGAGAAAGAAACCGTAGAGAGATTACACCAATAACGCCAAATGCAAAACCAAAAAGAAAATGTTATATTTTTTTTCCTATTGTTTCTCCTCTTCTGTCCTTTGTTTCTACAAAAGGAGGGAAAACATGATCATCATAATGATAATGATCATCATGATGGTGAAGTGATTACCATCATGATTATTATAGTGATCATGTTTTTCTTCCTTTTCTTTCCATGGAAGAAACCATTGGAGGTGCATGGGCGGAAAAGGAAAAATTTTTCATCTCCCTGGTTTAACATTAGGCATTCTTGGTGTTCGCTCTCTCTATAGTATGGTACACTCTCTCCTTCTGGTATTGGGGTTTCTACTTTGTTTTTTCTATGTTTCATGTTCAAAATGTTTTTCCCCTATAATTATGGTTTTTGCACTTTGAAGAGAGACTTATTGTTGGTATTTTATTCTTTGGTGTTTATTTATTTTCTTTGGTATTACTCACTTTTCTTATAAGATATTGTTGGTAATTTCTCTTCTTAATTTATTATGCTTCATTTGAGTCGAGAACAATAAGTAAAGAGAGAAACAAACCATAGAGATATTACACCAATAACGCCAAATGCAAAACCAAAAAGAAAAATGTAACATTTTTTTTCCTATTGTTTCTCCTTTTCTCTCCTTTGTTTCTACAAAAGGAGGGAAAACACGATCATCATAATGATAATGATCATCATGATGGTGAAGTTATTACCATCATTATTATTATGGTGAGCATGTTTTTCTTCCTTTTCTTTCCATGGAAGAAACCATTGGAGGTGCAAGGGAGGAAAAGGAAAAATTTTTCATCTCCCTGGTTTAACATTAGGCATTCTTGGTGTTCTCTCTCTTTATAGTATAGTACACTCTCTCCTTCTGATATTGGGGTTTCCACTTTGTTTTTTCTATGTTTCATGTTCAAAATTTTTTTCACCTATAGTTATGGTTTTTGCGCTTTGAAGAGAGACTTATTGTTGGTATTTGATTCTTTGGTGTTTTCCAACTATAGTTATGGTTTCTGCTTTGGTATTACTCACTCTTCTTACAACATATTGTTGGTAATTTCTCTTCTTAATTTATTCTGCTTCATTTGAGTCGAGAACAATAAGTAAAGAGAGAAACTACACCAATAACGCCAAATGCAAAACCAAAAAGAAAATTTTATATTTTTTTTCCTATTGTTTCTCCTCTTCTCTCCTTTGTTTCTACAAAAGGAGGGAAAATACGATCATCATGATGGTGAAGTCATTATCATCATTATTATTATGGTGATCATGCTTTTCTTCCTTTTCTTTCCATGGAAGAAACCATTGGAGGTGCAAGGGAGGAAAAGGTAAAAATTTTCATCTCCCTGGTTTAACATTAGGCATTCTTGGTGTTGGCTCTCTCTATAATGTGGTACACTCTCTCCTTCTGGTATTGGGGTTTCTACTTTATTTTTTCTATGTTTCATGTTCAAAATGTTTTTCCCCTATAATTATGGTTTTCGCACTTTGAAGAGAGACTTATTGTTGGTATTTGATTCTTTGGTGTTTATTTATTTCCTTTGGTATTACTCACTTTTCTTATAACGTATTGTTGGTAATTTCTCTTCTTAATTTATTTTGCTTCATTTGAGTCGAGAACAATAAGTAAAGAGAGAAACAAACCATAGAGAGGTTACACCAATAACGCCAAATGCAAAACCAAAAAGAAAAATGTTACATTTTTTTTCCTATTGTTTCTCTTCTTCTCTCCTTTGTTTCTACAAAAGGAGGGAAAACATGATCATCTTAATGATAATGATCATCATGATGTTGAAATTGGTGGTTGGGACTTGGAGTTGACTGTCCAATGGAGTTTATACTTTAGCATTAGACTGCCAAGTCTGAGACCCAACCACTATCATCATTATTGTCTTTGTAATTATGGTTTTTCTTCCTTTTATTTCCACAAAAGCAACAATTAGAGTAAGGGCGAGCGAGGAAAAGGAAAAAAAATTCATCTCTTAGGTTTACCATTTGGCGTTCGTGGTCCTCTTTCTCTATAGTCTGGTCCTCTCTGTCCTTCTCGTATCGGGGTTTCCCTTTTTGTTTTCCTACATTTCATATTCAAAATGTTTTTCACCTACAATTATGGTTTTTTCGCTTTGAAGAGAGTCTTACTATTGATATTTGATTCTTTAATGTTTATTTATTTCCTTTCTTATTTCTCACTTTTCTCACAACATGTTGTTTGTAATTTCTCTTCTTAATTTATTTTGCTTCATTGGAAGCCAGAACAAGAAGAAAAAAGAGAAACAAACCATAAAGAGACTGCACCAAGGACGCAAAATGCTAAAGCAAAAAGAAAATTGCATCACCTTTTTGCCTATTATTCCTACTCTTCTCTCCTTTGTTTCTACAAAGGGAGGGAAAAAACTATCACCATAATGATAATGATCATCTTGATCATGAAGTTGGTGGTTGGGACTTGGACCATTATTATCTTGGTGATCATGTTTTTCATCCTTTTGTTCCCTTTGTAGTTTGGTTTTCTCTCTCCTTCTCGTTTTGGGGTTTACTCTCTTTTTTTTCCCTACATTTCTTGTTCAAAATGTTTTTCACCTACAATTATGGTTTTTTCTCTTTGAAGTGTGACTTATTGTTGATATGTCATTCTTTGGTGTTTCTTTATTTCCTTTCTAATTAGCAACTTTTCTTATAACATGTTGTTTGTAATTTCTCTTCTTAATCTGCATCATTGCAGGAGAGAACAAGAAGAAAAGAGAGAAATAAACCGTAGAGTTACACCAAGAACGCCAAATGTTAAACCAGAAAGAAAAATGGTTCATTATTTTCACCTATTCCTCATCCACTTCTCTCCTTTTTATTCAACAAAGAAAGGGAAAACAAGGTCATCATAATGATAATGATCATCATGATTGTGAAGTTGGGGGTTGAGACTTCGGAGTTGACAATTTAGTATTAGACTGTCAACTCTGAGACCCAACGACCATCATCACCATCATCATTGTTATCTTGGTGATCAAGCTTTTCTACACTTTGTTTCTACAAAAGAAAGAATTGGAGGAAGCGCAGAGCCGGGAGTGAACGGAAACATTTTTCATCTCCCAGGTTTTCCATTTGGCATTCTTGCTGCACTCTCTCTATAGTCTAGTTCTCTATCTCCTTTTCGTTTTGGGGATTCCTTTTTGTTACATACATTTTATGTTTGAAAAGCTTTCACCTACAATTATGTTTTCTTCGGTGTTTATTTATTTCCTTTCTTATTGGTAGCTTTTCTTATAACATGTTGTTCATAATTTCTCTTCTTAATTTATTTTGCTTCGTTAGAAGTGAGAACGTGAAGAAAAGAGAGAAATTAACCATAGCAAGAAAGCACCAACAACACCAAATGCTCAATCAGAAAGAAAAATGCTTCATTTTTTTTTTTTGCCTATTGCACATCCTCTTCTCTTCTTTGTTTCAACAAAGGAAAGGAAAACACGTCACCATAATGACAACAATCATTGTGAGGGTGCAGTGTATGGTTTAGATTTGGAGTTGACAGTTTACTATCAACTCTGAGACCCAAAGCATCATCACAGTCATCATAATCATCATTATCTTGGTGATCAAGCTTTTTATCCCTTTGTTTCATCCCCATGGTTTTTCCATTTGGCATTCTTGGTGCACTCTCTCTATAGTATGGTGCTCTCTTCCCTTCTCGTTTGGGGTTTCTTCTTTTTCTTTGTTCATGCATTTCATGTTCAAAGAGCTTTACACCTACAAATTTGGTTTTTTCCTCTTTGAAGATGACTTATTGTTAATATTTGATTCTTTGGTGCTTATTTATAGCCTTTTTTGTTAGCCACCTTTCTTGCAAGATGTTGGTTGTAATTTCTCTTCTTAATTTATTCTGCTTCATTGTAGGCAAGAATGAGAAGAAGAAAGAGAAATAAACCATAGCGATACCGCGTCAAGAATGCCAAATGCTAAACCAAAAAGAAAAATGCTTTATTTTTTTTTTTTGCCTATTCCTCATCCTCTTCTCTCTTTTGTTTTTCAAGATGGAAAGCATGGTCATCATAATGATAATCATCATGACAGTGAAGTTGGTGGTTGGGACTTGGAGTTGCCAGTTTAGCATCAAACTGTCAACTCTAAGACCCGACGACCATCGTCATTGTCATCATCATCATTATTATCTTGGTGATCATGTTTTCTTTCCTTTGTTTCCACAAAATAAAGAATTGGAAGAGAAATAGAGGAAAAGAAAACATTTTGCATCTCCCTGGTTTAACAATTGACATTCTTGGTGGACTCTCTCTATAGTCTGGTTGTCTCTTTCCTTCTTGTTTTGGGGTTTCCTATTTTCTTTTTTTCTTGCATTTCATGCTAGAATAGCTTTTCACCTACAATTTTAGTTTTTTTCCCTTCGAAGAATGGCTTATGATTAGTATTTGATTCTTTGGTGCTTATTGACAGCCTTTTTTATTGGTCACTTTTCTTGTAAAATGTTGTTCCTAATTTGTCTTTTTAATTTGTTATGCTTCTTTGGAGGCAAGAAAGAGAAGAAGAGAGAAAAGCAAACCATAGAGAGGCCACACCAATAATACTAAATACTAAACAAGAGAGAAAAATGCTTCATTTTCTTCTCTTGTTCGTCCTCCTATTCTTTCCTTTGTTTCTACAAAGGGAAGGAAATCACGATCTCCATGATGAAAATGATGATCATTACGGTGAAGTTGATGGTTAGGACCTGGAGTTGACACCCTAATGAAGTAGACAATTTATCATTAGACCATCAACTCTAAGTCCCAACAACCATCATCACCATCATGCTTTTCTTCACTTTGTTTCTACAAATAAAAGAATTGAAGGAGGAGCAGTCGAAGAAAAGGAAACATTTTTCATCTTTCTGTTTTAGCATTTGGCCTTGGAGGAGATTTGGCGATTTCGTTGGGTAATCAATGCTATTAAGTTACCAGGAAACAATTTCCCTTGTTGTTTTGTTGGTTTGTTGGGTTTCACGTGTATCATCTTGTGTGTTAATTTGTTATTTATTGTCTTTTTATTAAAGTCCTGGGTTACTAATATATGTAAGATTATGTATGACCTTTTCTTTATACCTTTAAGTTTTGACAGATGTCTTGAATCAAAACAGGTAATTTGCACACCTCCGTGCACGTAAAAGTGTGCACACTGGGCGTGCAATGACAAAAAAATTCTTGTTTAAAAAAAAAAAATATTTGAAATGGGCGAAATGGGCTTAAGAAAAAGTTGAAAAGTTTAAAATCGACGTTTCCTTATAAAAACATTTAAAAATACCCCAACACCCTTCCTGTTTCCTTTGGTATATACTTCTGCATGCGCAAGATCGTGCACATGATTCGTTGGACGACTTTGCAATTATTTTTATGTGTGATTTCTGTTAGCATTTGCAGTTGTAATCACCTCAAAATTTTTCAAAAGTCTATATTCAACATTTTTTGAATATTTTATGACGATTTTGCAACAAATTTCAATTATTTTTTTGTCTCAAACACTTTGGTTTCTCTTAATTCTATTCAATTTCTTCTTTGATTTGGCTATCGACATTACTGAAGACTCATTTGAATCCAGTTTTCAGACTTTGGACCCAATGTCAACCGCAATTTAGACATATTTCACAATCCAAATCCAAGTTTATATCTGGATCTTTTCTACAATCTTATATAAAGACCCAAAACCAGACCTTAGATACAAATCCAAGCTTGAGATTCAAAACTAATCCCTACATCAGATCTAGATCCAAATTTCAGCTTTAGATCCAAAATAGATGTTAAAATTTATGGATCTAAATACCAGATTTAGACCCAAAACAGACTTTCAAATTGAAAACAGAATTTTAAATCCAGACCTAGATCCAAATCCCAAATCTAGACTCATGTGATCCAAATTGGAGCCTTTAATCCAATTTAGATCCGAACCAGATCCAAAATCCAAAATCTAAATCCATATCCTTACTCAGTTCAAAATTCTTAATCCAACATATTTAGATCCAAGTCCATGTTTCAGTGGCAATTTTGATCCAAATATGATATTCAGATCCAAATCCAATTTTCATATCCGAACTTGACATGCAAATCCAAATATACTATTCTAGATCAATTCTATGCTTTTGATCCAGATCTAGCTCTAAGTATGAGATTTGAATCATTTCCAATCCCAAAATTATATTAGAGAACTAACTTTATTATTTGTGTCGGCTAAAAAATTCTTAATTTGACCTGCCTTGGTATTTGGATCTGATTTTTTATCCAAATCTGAGTGACAGACCTTTCCCAAGCCAAAGTGTGAGGCGTTACGGTTATTTTCCAAAATACCATTGATTTCTTCTTAAAAATTCTCAAAATAACCATAATTTTTCGAAGATATCTTCAAATTTCTCAAAATGCCTTTGATTTTCTTTAAATATCCTTCATTTTTCTAAAAATATCATAATTCTTTCAAAAATAACAACAATGCCATTTTCTCTCTCTGTAGAGGCCATTGCTGACATGGCAGACCATACCTAGTATGGCCAAGCCCTGCACTAGCTGGCCAGGTCCTACAAGGCCTGGACTGGCCCAGCATGGCATTACTAGGCCAGGCCGTGCTTGGCCGAACTAGGGAGGCAGCGCTGGCTCGTTCCTACTCGACCCAGCCCACTATGGCCTGGCAGGGTGGCTAGTTTAGGCTAGGCCTGTGGGCGGGTTGAACCTGACCCGTCCAATCTAAACCTGGGGCACGGGACCGCTGTCGGGTACCCAGCCCGACTCGGATCTGAAAAAAAAGAACCCCCCGATAATTTATCGGGTCGGGGGCAGGCCCGATAATTTATCGGGTCGCGTCCCGATGCCCAAGCTTAGTCCAATCTAAATCTCTAGTTAAGCCTATGGCTGGCCATAATAGGCACGTGGCCAGCTGGAACGGCCTTTTTAGGCTTGTCACTCTGCCAGAAGTAAGCTGGGCTGGCCTTGAGGGGATAGTCTCCTCCTACCATGGTCAAACCCAGTTAACCCATTTTCGAACAGATTTAACTCTCTGAGCGTAATTGATCAAATTGTAAGCCAATAACAACTAGTTAACCGCTAATTATGCTTAAAAATGATGATACAGCATTTGGGACTCCTTCTTCTATAACTGCTCATCGTTTCCCTACTTTAACACACATCAACAACCCCTTGGGGTCCTCTCTTTCTTCCTTAGACTTTTCACCTTCTCTTTCAACTTCTATTTTCCTCTTTCTTTTGGATAGTATGGTTCTCTCCATCTTCAACTCCAAGCCTCCTTCTCTAATTAAAGAAACCTTGGAGTTGCTTGTGGAAACTTGAAGAGTTCGTCCCTAGTCCATTGAAGCCATCATCAAGGCCGGGTCCCTTTGACAAGAAAAGCCAAACTGCCCCCTCTTTTTTAATTTTTTTTTTCCATCATAAGGTATGTAGATCTTTTATTTTTTTTTAGGCTTTTCTTCTCTCCCCATTCCATGGGAACCGATGAAGGTCTTAAAGTTTCTTCGAAGCTTTAATATTCTAAGATATCTCTTTTCAATTCATCTCTATTTCTCTTTTTAACACTTTTTATTTTATTTTCACATTTCTCTTATTTTACTATCTCTATTTTTTCTCTCTTTCTCTTTTATATGTCAAGTCAATGGAGGTCTAAGGATATCTTGGGGGCTATTTATCTTTCTTAAAGTTTCAGGACTATGAGACAAATATGGGTTTCTAGTATTTCTTTCTCTATATTTTCAATGTACCTTTATTTCTTTTTAAATATCCATCTTCTTCTCCCTTCTCTCTTTTTATGTGTTTTTTTCCCTCGTATCTCTTTTTCTACATTTTTCTCTTTCTTTCAATTTTTTTGTCTACTTTTCTTTTTTTCTCTCTCGTAGCTCTTTTTATTCATCTTTTATTTTTCTCTCTATGTTTTGCTCTATTTGCCCCTTCTTGTCTCTCTCTTCTCCTTTCTTTTTAATTTATCTCTTTTTTATCTCTCTTTAAATCTCTCTTAGATTTTGTATTAATATAGTTCTCCATTTGATTTTTTTTTAACTCTATCTCTCTTCGATCTCTTTTTCTTCTCTTTCAAATCACTCTCTTTTAAGCATCTTTCTTTCTCTCTCAATCTTTCTATTTTAAAATTTCTTTTTTGTTGCATCTCTTTTCCCTTTTTATTTCTCTCTCTCTCTGTCTTTCTTCTATTAATCTCTCTCTCTCTCTCTCTCTCTCTTTCATTTCTCTATTTTATTTCTCTTTTTTCTCTCACAGTCTCTCTTTCCTTATATATCTCCCTCTCTCTTCCCTTTGTATCTCTTTTTCTTTTTCTTTTTTTCTCTTTTATTAATCTCAATTTATGTATGTTCCTTTATTATTTCTCTCTTTCTATCTATTTCTCTCTCTTTCTCTTCTCATACATTTATCTTCTCATCTCTTGACTTATTTAAATGTTTGATTTCATGAAACTCATTGGTGACCACTTGTGGGTGAAATTTTCTTTCTTATTTTTATTATTTTGAGGTTGAGACATGTCCAACTCAAAAAAACACCAAACACAAGGTGGTGCACATGTTAATTTGCATCTTCCATGCATCTATCTCTATTGTCAAAGCTTAAAACCACCACTGACCTGTCTTACATCTCAATTTCTTTATAGCCTTCGGATGGCCAACCTAATGTTTTTAAACAAACCATTAAGAGGAGAGCCTACACCCTCGATATATATCATTATCAAATTTGTTATCATTCGTATGAATATTTTTTTTAATATTTTCTATCTTTTTTATATAGATATGTATGAGTATGCATAAATATAAACCATCACTTTATAATACACGAATGGAATGATTGATGCATTTTTTATTGAACCTTAAAGAAGCTAACATAAACCCTATCAAGGTAAAAATAGAAATAGGGATAAGTCTTAACCTTTCCTTAGGACTCAAGGAAAGCACTTTCCCAAATCGTGATATTTACTCCCTCATTTAAATGCTAGATCTTCAAAACCAAATTCTTTTTAAATATTTACAATATTGCAAAGCCCCTCCTTTTTTTTGGCCCTATGATTAATCAAACTATTGGTCACAATTCCTTTAATTCAAGATCTTATTTTTCAAACAAAGTTTGAAAAGCTTGCTTTTATAAGACATGATAAGTTGAAGTCATATTTTGCAAAAACAAGTAATTTATAAATATATTTTTCAATCTTATTTCCTCAAATAAGTTCAAAATTTTGATTTTTAAAGCTATCTTCAAACCCAAATTCTCTCTACATTTGAATTCTAATGATAATATTGGAAGAACTCAAATGATTTTAAAGTACCTATCTTTGAAACAATTTATGTTCTAAACCATTTCCACATTTCAAGTTCATCTTTCTAAGATCGTTATCATTTAGGTTTCATTAAAATACCCCTAAGACCATAGTTCTTTCATGAATGAGTCATATTTGAAACAAAATCTCATTTAAATCTCTTCAAAACCAGATTCTCAATCTTTTAAAGTTTTCCTTAACTTGAGCACACATGCATATAAGATCTTATGATAACACTTTAGACTATTAGAATGTGAAAGCAAAAGGTAGTCCTTGGTTCAGTTATCTCCAATAAAGGCATTGAGAATGGCACGACCTTGTACTGATATGCAAGTTCCTTTCTCTCACTTTTCAAAATAAAAGCACATTTTGTCTACAGCACTCCAAAAACCAAAATTAATTTTGGGATGCAAACAATAGTATATATAGTTTAAACAAGTTAGTCATTTTATGTTTATTAATATCAAAGCAAAACTAGTTTTATATACTTGTTTGAACTTTTATTGAAGGGACAGTGACACAGTTAATGATTACAAAAAAGTTGTTTTGGGTGGGCGAAAGGAAATATTTTTTTTGAGTGAAGGCAAAGGCTCCTCCCACCCCCTCTTCTCCTTATCCCTTAGGTCCAGGGCTGCTTTTAGTGCCTCGTTGTGGTGGCCTCGCTATACTTCAACTTTCATATTAGTGTCTTTCTTTTGGAAAATATATAATTGACACCACTTGAGTTCAACACCAGAACTGACTGCTACCAATCCCTGCCCCTACAGTTGTGCCAACCCCCTCGAGGATTAATAGAAAAAATGTTGCAATAGCTCCTTAATGTAATTAGGAGAAATGTCGGATGTATGACTACTGTATCATGTTCTCAAACATAAGGTCAATAGTTGTGGGCTTCCATAGGTGTACATGATTAAACATTAAGCCACGTTAGATTGCTTATGCTTCTTGTTTCATTTTATTTTCTCAATACTTTTTTCCCATGTTCTTTTCAAATGCCATCCTTACATGTTGGGTTGCATGGGCAACCAATCTGTCATATTTTTCTTCTCCTTCTTTTCGTTTTAAGAAAGGTAGCCAACTGTTCTGGATGTGCTTGAGATTCTCTCTCAACCGTCTAAATTTAATCTATGTTTCTTGATTAGTCCTTGAGGCTCACATGACGTTCGGGTTTCCATTAGTTGTAAAAAACTGCACATTTTTGGCTTACAGTAAGTTGGAACTTTATGGGAGAGTTTGGAATTGGAATTCTAGATGTTAAAAAAGTAATTTGTCCTTGAGGCTCACAAGAAAGCTCCCTTGTATATGCATATTAAAAAAAACCCTGAGGGTAAAAAGTAATTTGTCAATTCAAAGTGTGAGTTCAATAGTCATGCCCTATGTCACACAAATTTGGTTCAAAGAAACTTACCAAAATCAATTTCATTAGAGACATTGGTTTGAGACCATGATATATACACCCATGATAAAACAAGAAAAAAACGGTGCATACTCTTTCTAGATAATGAAAATACCTATGATCTTTTTTTCTTTTTTTGTTTTAATAATCCATCATCTTAGATCAGACGACTTTGGTTAGATTGTCAGGTGACTCTAAAGCTAGAATCACCATTCAAATTTCCACACACACAATATATATATATATATATATATATTTAACAGAAACAGAGTGTGTGTTTATTTTGATGCCTTAGCAAAATAACCTAGAAAAGTGAAACCATTGATGCTGCTTTTTATTTTATAGTGTTCCATGTGCTTATTGAAGGGCATGCGTTGTTGTAGCCACTTCCATTGTATATATTGAAGTTGTTAAGTTGTTTCCGCTCTCATGGCTTTTACATTTTTTTAAAAAAGATTTTCCGTGTTAAATTGGTATGTACCTTGTTCTTATTTGTTTCGCTATCCTCTTTATTATCTCATAATCCTAAAGGTCTCCCTTATATGATAAAGGTTTTATACTCTCTCTCTCTCTCTCTCTCTCTCTCCCCCTATATATATATATATATATATATATATATATATATATATATGGGAGGGCAGGTAGAAAGAGTTATTTTATTTGATGCGGACAAGTATAAAAATATTTTAGTAAAGTATAATGCCACTTTTGTCATCATTTTGGGAATGGGTTAATTAGGTTTGACGACTTTTCCGAATACACTATGTTCACAACAACTCCACGTCCTCTCTTGTTTAATGCTTATGTTCTAAGAAGTCCATCAGGTTCATCGAACAAATTTATGGTTTATTTCAAAAGGAATACAGCAGTGTTTGGATGACACCTTAAAAAACAATTTTATAAAAATTAGGTTTTAAATTAGGTTTTGTTAAAACTTGTGTATTAGTTTGTAAAGTTTATTTTGTGCATTTGGGTGACAAACCAAAAATAGCATTTTTTGTCAAAAATCTGGAGGGGAAGGGGTTAGCTTATTCACACCTTTTTTGAATTTTTTCACAAACAGTTTTGGCCGTTATGCAAACACACCTAAAAAAAACATTTTACCTGAAACGAAATTATGTTTTAGGGCATTAATCATTATCCAAATGCACTGAAAACACAGGAGACAATCCTTTCATATACAAATTATTTAATTTTGGTATAGGAATTTTCTTTTAATTTAAAATATTTGTTTTTAAAAAAAAATCAAAACAAAATTAACATTTCGCGACACAAATGAAATGCCTAAACTACTTGACGAATGCCCAAACCAGTGAACCACCATGGTTTAGGCATTTAACTTCCATGACGATGAAATGCCTTTTAACACCCAAAGCACCCCTAGATTCTTCTTTTTGGGGTTTGAGGGAGAGAGAGGTTAGTTTAGATGTTTTTTTCCCTTTTTATATTCGCTAACTTTTTCTATCAGCGAGCCTTCTGCCTTCCTGCGATGAGCGGTTAATTGTAATATAATAAATATTAGGACTTTGAGTGAATATATTAAAACTTATGCGTGTTTCTGTAAATTTCTCGACGTTTCAAAAATAGCCCTAATAAATACTCCTTCTACCTTGCTGCTTCTCATCGCCTCGGAGTGCTTTCCTGCTCTTCCAATTCTCTCTCTCTCTCTCTCTCTCTCTGCTCAATCTTGCGGTCGGAACTCTCAACCGGCGTTCAGAGGACCTGTTTCTCGATCATCGGTAAGCTGTCTTCGTCTTCTCCTCTTGTCATGCAGTCATCAGTAACTTGTTTTCTTCAGTCACTGGTAACCCCTGCCACTCCGTGTTGGATGCAAATTATCTCTTAAAAATAGATTCTTCTTCACTAAGTTTATAAATTTTACCTGCAGAATTAGTTAAAAAATCTTGTTTTTTTATGTTTCCTTTATATTCTAAGTATATTGTTTATTGCACGCACTTTTTTAATTTGACCGCAAAGCGGAACACCGAAAAATTTACGAGTTTAGCGTAAAAATGTGTCTTATAATCCAGTAAAAGTATGATTAACCTCCGTACCTATTAAGTAAAATTTTTTTAACTTAATTTGCTAGTGGGATAAATTTTGATTTTTTTTGTTTCACTTTTTGTTAATATATTTGGAAATTGAACGTTTCAGTAACCGAGTATTCATCAGCAGAGATTTAGTTTACGGAATTTCTGATCCGTTCTCGTTGAATACACTCAGCTTTGACATTGCAGCGACAGAAGTCTTATATCTGGTTCTAACCGCTGACTTACCTTCACCAACTTGAAGGAATAATCAAGCATTTAGCGATAGAGCTTTTGTTTACAGAAGTGCTGAGATGTTCTCACACTCAGCTTTGATATTGCAGCAACAGATATCTTCCATCCGTTTCTAACCCATGACTTTCCTTCAAGTTGGTAAAGTTTACACGGTACTGTCAAGTTAAATTTGATTCGTCATAGAACTTGAATTTTGGTTCTTCACGTCATGTGATCTTGTAAAAAAATGTTGATTTAGATTCACACCTTGATCATGTCCCGGTATCCAAAATAATCTGCATAGAGTAAATTCTTTTTCCCAATTGAACTTTGTTAGGAGGGGGTGCCAAGCTTAGGATTGTGTCCAGGAATGACTTTTGAGATTCTCCCATTAAAAGATTGCTAGATACTATTGCACAAATTGTTGTTTGTTCTGTTAAATCTTCAGCAAATATTGTGATATCTGAGGATGGAGAAAATTTCTAAGCGGAATATAGTACCTGTCCGCCTGAGCTTACATAAAGGAGGTGTCCTTGATTTAATTTTCCCTGCAATATTAAAGCACATGTCAGAAAGGTGGTCCAATTCATTATCTTGAATTAGGTGTTTGATTTAAATCCTCCAGACAGAACTATGCTTTGTTGAGCTGTGATGCCTGAATTGCCTGATGGATCATTACTGTTTGTCAGTTGTGTCTTATACACAATTTTAGGGGTGGAGTGGATAGCTGATGGGGCAACCAACTTAGAGCATGTAGTCCAGGCTGCCGAAGCTGGAATATGGTAGAATGGCTCTTTAACGATGGTTGAACTGTTATGCCGCCATGTCTCAAATGTAGCAAAGGGAACCTCATAAGCAGTTGGTCATGCTCTGGAGTCATTTGTGAACATATCTGCAAACGAAAATTAAATGGCCAGCATCAGTTGCTGATTAAAATAAAGAAAACAATTATTTAAAATAACTGTGTTTCTCACTGCCCCTAGTGTTTCAGTGTCCATCCATCTTAGCTTACTTTGCTGTCTATAATAATGTTATTGAAATTGAATCAGCTTATTCTAATTGAACCTTTGGCGAATCAATTGGGTTTGATAGCCTATTCAAGTCAAATTGCAATCTTTTAGTTATTTTTAAAATTTCTAAAGAGTATTCTTATTCTTAATTAACTTTTATGTGTTTTTTCAAAATAATTCTTTTATTATTTTTTGCTGAATCAAACTGAACGACTGAATTGGCCAATTCAGATAGCTTGACTGATTGGATTCCAAAACCTTATTTTCATAACACTGGTCCAGACTGCAACCACTTTTTAGATAAATTGCAATATCAGATGACATCCCATGTTTATCCCACTTTTCTTGTAGCACGTGTATCTTTCCATTGAGATATCTTGTTATTGATTTTGTTCTTGTTGCTCAATGATGGCATGGTTTTGGTCATTCAGGGAGAGAGATGGGTGGCAGTTTGGTGGTAGTTGAGGACGGGTTCCCACCAGAGCACCTCTTGAATCAGGGTACTTCATATACCTATGACGACATCATATTCCTTCCTGGTTACATTGATTTTCCAGCAGAGTCTGTTGATCTCACCACCAACCTGACCAGAAACATCACCCTTGCCACCCCTTGTGTCTCTTCCCCTATGGACACTGTCACAGAGTCGTCAATGGCTGCTGCCATGGCTGCACTAGGTGGCATGGGCATCATTCACTACAATAACCTCCCCACTGAGCAAGCCACCCTTGTCTCCCATGCCAAATCTCTCCGTTTCGGGTTTGTTTCTGACCCTCTTTGCCTCTCCCCCTCGGAGACAGTCAGTGATGCCTCTGCTGCCCTTGCCTCGTCCTCCTCTTCCTCCTGCATTCTTGTGACCAAGTCTGGCACTACCAAATCCAAGCTCATGGGGATTGTCACAGAGAGGGATCTCTTTGCCGCACCTCATAGGGAAACTCGTCTCAGCGATATCATGACCCGAGATCCTATCTCCATTCCTGCTGAAACCAGCTTCGAGCAAGCAGCTATCTCCTTAATTGCTAAGAAGTTGAAGTACCTACCTTTGTTATCAGAGGATGGATTGGTTGTGGAATTGCTGAGCAGGGATAGTGTGAAGAGGAGGAGGGAGTTGCCAGTTTCTGTTGCACGCCCATCCATTGGAGCAGATGGGAAATTCCTGGTAGGGGCGGCAATTGGGACTAGAGAAAGTGATAAGGAGAGGCTGGAGCACCTTGTCAAAGCTGGCATTAATGTCATCGTGTTGGACAGCTCCCAGGGAGATTCGCTCTACCAAAAGGAGATGATACAATATGTCAAGAGGACGTATCCAGAGCTTGATGTGATCGCAGGAAATGTTGTAACATCTTACCAGGCACAAAATTTGATAAATGCTGGGGCTGATGCATTAAGAGTCGGTATGGGATCTGGGTCAATTTGTACAACCCAAGAAGTTTGTGCTGTTGGAAGAGCTCAGGTTTCATATTCATTTCTTGAATATGTGTTCTTTAATCGATTATTCTCTGATGATTTTGCATGATTACATGATTTCTTTCTGTAATGCCTCTATAATCATGATAAAACTGGTTTTATAGGCAACTAAGATTTAATCATATGGAGAATGCCAATGGTTCGTTACATTATTACAGTTGTATCTCCTTTCTTTAGTTGTAGGAGATTGGATTAGCTTGCTTTTCTGTAGATTGTTCTATTTTTCTGTTGTTTTCGTTTTCCATTCATGTTTTGTTGTGTGCAGGCAACTGCAGTTTATAAGGTTGCGAGCATTGCTAGTCAAAGTGGTGTGCCTATTATTGCTGATGGAGGTATCCAAAACTCAGGGCATATTGTCAAAGCCTTGTCATTGGGAGCATCCACTGTGATGATGGGGAGCTTCTTTGCTGGCACTGAGGAGGCTGCTGGAGGCTATTTCTATAAGGTATATACTCTATACATGTTCTAATTAATCAAAGCCAAAGAACTTTCTGATGATTGAATGGTTTATCATTTGATTCCATGATTGAACTTGGTTAGTGTGTTTGGATGACTCATAAATGCAGATGTGTAAAGAAAATTTCTCAAAGAGTTAGATGATAGCTATGCTTTAGAGTTGGATCTCTTTTTAACCTCCAATATATGATGAATTGACAGGAGCACTTATATCTACCAGTTTGCAGCTTGCAAGTCTTTGCATCTTTTTATGCACATAAACATATAAACAATAACCTTTTTGTTTTATTATTTTTGAATGTTTTGCACAAGATTTAAGGGTTTTTTCTTGCTGTTCTTTGCATGCGCATATGAAGATTGTTGAAAGCATTAGGCTGACTATTGGCAATGAGTAGAGCCAATGCAAAACTAAAGTGCAATTGTAAATTCTGTTATGTACAGTACATAATGCATATAGTCACATAATGATTATTAAAATAGTACAAAAATCCTTCAAATAAAATATACACACAGTCACATTAGCTCATGTGTGTGTGCATGTATATATACGAGATGGAGAAATTGGTAAAAACAAGACACCTAGATCAGGGATAAAAACCAGACCCTTTGATTTTGATTTTAATTTTTTTTTTTTTGTGCAATCTAACCTTACTGATATGATCTTAAGAATGGGTTGATGCAAAACATGTACTAAGTTAACCATTTGTTAGACTTTAATGGTGTTTTTATAATAAGAAAAAATGAACAGCCCCTGTTGCGTGATAACAAAAAAATCAACATTTTTCATTAAAACAACTTGAATCAAAGCATGTTGTATATCAAAATAGTCTTTATAAACATATTAAGATGTTTATACTTTATTTAAAATAGGCTTTTAACAAAAAATCAATGAGTCTGGTTTTTATCCCTGACCTAAGTGTCTGGTTTTTACCAATCACTCATATGTGTGTGTGTGTGTGTGTGTGTCTGTGTGTGTGTGTGTGTGTGTGTGAAAGCATTAGGCACAACGTAAGCAGTTAGATGAACCAGGATTAGGCACATCAAGCAGGCCATAGAAGGGAAAACCAATAAAATGTAATACTAATTGTTAAAAACTTAAAATTAATAATGGAATTGAAACATTTGTCAATGGAAAACATAAAGCTAACAACTTATAATCGATGTTTGAAAACCCGTGAGTCTGTTCTTGACTCATGACTCGGTGGGTCAACTCGGTGACTCAGGCCAGGTTTTGTTAACTACTGTTTTTGAAAGAGAAAAAATGTATAACTTGTCATTTAAGCATAAAAATGTTGTAAAATAGTAAAATACTTAAATACATGAGTGTCATGAGTAACTCATAAATATGCCAACCTAACATCCAGTAATAACTAAGTTATATTTTCTCATTTTATGACAAGAATTGGACAGTTAAGCATATTTCAAAGAAACTGTTTAGCAATAATCAATATGTCAATGAAGAACAAGTCGATAAAAATCAAACACTAACGTCAACATATTCAACATTTACAACTATCTTATGGTCAACAAACTCAACATGTATGTTTATGTGAAACTAAAAATCCAAAAGTAAAGAGTCCAATGTCCTAAAAATTTGAATAAATACATATACATGAAATTAAGCCTAATTAGCTTTAATTTTTAATTTGTAATATGAAAATTTAATGAATGAATAATAATTGTAAATTCTTATATTTCAATAAGTTAAAAGATTCATGTCAAAAATTAAGTAATTATGTAGCTAATAGACAGGTCACCTTGTTAATTACAAAACACAAAGTTTATCACTAGAGTGCACTGAATCAAATGAGTTTCGGCAGAGACATACCAAGTTTCAGCCAAGTCATGGCTGGGTCAGGCCAAGTCAAGCCGAGTTTCAACACAAAAACAAGTCCCCCTCCTGGGTTGATCTAGTAGAGGGCTGAATCAAGCAGTGTCAACTGAGTTGACTCAACAAGTTTTTAAACATTGCTTAACATTAAGACAATTAAAATGCATGAGAACACAATTACATTTTGCATTTCATAACATGAGAAACCTAATCAGGAGTTTGAAAGATTAAATTAATGTAGTTGAACTACTAAAATTTACAAGTTATATATCAAAAAGAAAAAAGAAAAGCAATTAAATATCCATGTTCTATGTTATAGAACATGCCAATCGTTGGCATTTCCCAAAATGCTAACTTCTATATCTTTAATTTTAATGTCTAAAACTAAGATCCTAAGGCAAAACTTAGAATTACCAATGTAACTAAAAAAATAAAGGGAATGTAAATCATCAATGGAAGATAGTTCACATTAACATAGCTTGCTGTAAAATTGTTCTCCATTATAACTTTAATAAAGAAAAGACAGTAATGAGAAGATAATACATATATATATATATGCGAGTTAAAAACTTAAAATAACATAAAATGTTCAAAGTATGATTGTATATGGATTGTAATTGTAGCTATAACTATGAGTGTGACATGCATGCTCACATTTCACACAGATATACTTTTAATGCAATCACATGCCAAAAAAAAAACTGCATAAAAGAAAAAGAAGAAGAAGAAGAGAAAAAAAAACGTCTGAAAGAATAAAGAAAAATAATAATAAAGAAAAAAAATCTGTTGTCAATGAAAAAAACCTAGGCTACTGAGTGTCTAGGCATCTTAGGTAATTTCTAGCCTTTCTCAAATGGCAGGCCACATAAAACCAGGTACCTAGGCAATTATCGAACCCTGAGAGCCTAGGCACAAGCCTAGCAGAGCCTTTGGCATGCACGTAGACCTAAATGAAATTTCAAGACTTTGAAATGAAACTAATCTATGAACAAACAGAGAATGCACAGTCTTCTTTAGTGTACATATGGAGTACGGTTTTCCACACTCTGTTATCTTTCCAAGTATTATCTGAATTGTGTGAAGATTGAAGCCTGTTCTTTTGTCCACTACTTTCCAGTTTCTGTCTAATTTACACTAAGTTTACAGAGGCTAATCTATGCATCCGTATTTCTTATTCCGTGTCCTTTCATAACTTACATTACATTGGTGAATATTTTCTGATGAGAAACTGTCTGATGCATAATGCACTGCATTTAATATGTGGTAGCTTCAAATGATGCACTTTTGAAGTGGTTTTGCTTCTTTAGATCTTTAAATAAGCTACTTACTAATATGTACTTCTACCAGGATGGTCATCGGTTGAAAAAGTATCGTGGTATGGGCTCTCTTGATGCTATGATAAAAGGGAGTGATACTCGATATCTGGGTGACAAATCAAAGCTTAAGATTGCTCAAGGAGTATCTGCAGCTGTGCCTGACAAAGGTTCTGTTTTCAGATTAATTCCTTACACAATGCAGGCTGTTAGACAAGGTTTTCAAGATCTTGGTATCTCCAGTTTGCAGTCTGCTCACAAGTTATGCAGATCAGGGGGGCTTAGACTAGAGGTATTACTTATGCTTTGAATCTGCGGAGCCTCAAAAACAAGCCTGCGTGTACCCTTTTCTTTTTTCGATATCGCATTTTGGAAGGATCTATGACATGTTTGTGTGCCTTGCAGGTAAGGACAGGAGCTGCACAAGTTGAAGGTGGGGTGCATGACTTGGCTATGTATGAAAAGAAGGCTTTCTGAAGTGGTGTTTTAATGGTTTACACGTATTTAAGGAAACTATTAGTCTCACATGGCATCAGTGTCTACTATTAGCATTTCCTGGTGCATGTTTCCAGAACCTGTTGTATTCATCGCCAAAGAACTTGCTTGAGATTAGTAATGTATAATTTTAGACTTCTGAAGGGGCGGGTTCCATTCTTTGGTGTCAGTATGTTGGCTGGTTCTCCATTGATGCAACATGTAGGTTTGACATTCTGAATTTCTGATGTAAAAAGAGGTACTTTGATCGTCTCTTGTTTTAAGTGGGTTAATTAGGTAGGATGCTTATCAAACTAGGTTCATTTTCATCTAAGCGGCAGTTTTGGGTTGCTTATGGTTAATTATAGCAACCACCTTGACAAACCAGCATATTGTGCTTCGTTTTTATGGAGTTGAACAAAGTGGTTGTTGCTCCCAAGGTTAATGATTTCTAATAGGCATGCTGATTTTCCTGAGTTAAAGTTTGTATATTCGCTAGTGCTTTGGCAAATTAACATTGACCGCTATGAGCATCATTTGACTGGTAACGAAGATGTAAGTTCCTTTTAGAACAGGATTTGGCAGATAAATAGATCTTCCACATTTTTTTTGGCAGAGCTATTCGAACATTTGGCTCATTTCGACAATATTTACTAATCCACCATCTCACCGTTTCAATGGATCATTCTGCTTAGGCCAAAATTCATCATGTATGTCACACCAAAAATTACCAACTTTGGGGGTGCATTCCTTATCCTCATGAAAAGAGAGCGAAATTTCCACAGGTAAATTTTTTTCTTCTATCTACGAAATTTCCTCAGGTAAAATTTTTCTTCTTGTCCCTGCAAGTGGATGAAGACCAATGGACCCCAGGTCCTCAACTTCTTCACCCATCGAAGGGACCAGCTAGAGGCCTGAGTAAGAAACTTCTGGTTAAGGAGCACTAAATATAAAGTTGTAAGTTTTAAGGGACACCAACATCTAAGTGAAAAAACAATTATTTAGAAATATCAATATAATTTTTTTTTAAAAAAATGGGTTTCGTCCCCTGGGACAGGCTGATTTTACTCATCTGCTGCAGTGCCGCCCCTTCACCTGTTGCACTGAAGCCCTCCCTCTCCGCCATCTCTCCCTGCACTGCGTCCACGCCCTCAACCAAATGTTTGAGTCAATATGGGTTGGTTGATCTTGGACAGATGAATCAGTCAACAAAACAGAATATGAGGAAATATGCAGCTGTGTCACAACTTTAAATAAACGGGGTTACCTTTTGTTCATTTGTGCTGTTCGGTGAACTAGACCATTTATTACATTCATCTGAACTAACATCCACGAGGGACAGATATCTGCTCTTTTGTTTTTCTTATAGTTTTGCCTTGTTCTAGTAAGGGGTCGTTTAGACTGTTCCATGAATCTACTCTAAAGATTGGAGCATATCTTGGAACACTAAAACTAGGTGCCTTCAAGACAAGTCAAAGGTGGGTCTCCTTTGCGATTATTTCACATTTTCAATAGCATTATAAGTGTGGGATGTCACGCAGACGTGTTAAAAATGGTATCCAGCTTATATTGGCGACTTCTGAACCTTTGCAGGCCATTCAACAACCGTGAGTCTTAAGCATCTTTGAGGATGAAAAGAGCTTTCTCTGAGTTCTAAGCATCCATTTAGTATCTGATTATCTTCCACATACACATGCTTTTCCTTAGATCGCTCCCACTTCTACAGTTTTTAGGGCGCAGAGCATCTTGAGCTTACTAAAGAGGTAGTAGCACGCTGTGCTAAAAAGGATCCAGGCTAGGGAGGAATAGGTGGAAAAGTTTTACAGAGTTGGTCCAACTTTTATGTATGTGGCAGGAGTTTGCAACAGAAATCTTCAAAACATGGAGTTATCCGAAGATTATTGTGCCAGAACAGATCAGGGGACTATGTTGTTGATTTCTGGCCCATATGATTTGGAAGTGAATATTTTTACATGGTAAAACCAAAAAAGGGGACAAAAGGAAAAGAACTCATTATTCTTCCAAAAGAAACTGTCAGAAGAATGAAGAGGAAGGAAAATCCTTGGTCAAATATATCATCAGTTTTTAAGGCAGAATATATTACAGACTGATTATTTAATCCATGCGAGCATGAAAAGGTTAGCGCCTTCAGAAAGTTTGTTTCCCCTTGGGTGCTTGCTGGTGCACTTTGAGTTTTCTACCGCAGTAGTATTTTTCATGCATATTTGATGGATATATTGGTGCACCCTTCTTGTTTGAGCTGCAAATGTAATTTGTTCTATAGCATGCTTTCTGAGTGTTTAAGACGTCAATATTGAAGTTCAGTCGATCTGGATGATCAAAGTTCAGATCCAGTTGGTGCAGTTTGTGCTGGCAATATCTTGGGCATTTTTGCCCACAATCTATTGGCCTTCTGCCAATCAAAAGCAGAAACAAGAAAAATGAGAAAATTCCTTACAAAGAAAATCAATCAAGAAGAAAGCAGTTCCAATTCTTTAGCAACAGAAAGTAGGTTGAGATTAACATCGACCAACATAAAGGGGAGAGATAGAGAGACAGATCATTCTGCTATTTCCTAAGCGTCATGTATTGAGCCACGACCATCATCACCAACCTTCGGATCCTCCTCCATTTGCACGACATCTCCTGCATCATTCCCGTCATCCTCAAGGCTATCATCTTCTTCGTCATCGTCATCGTCCTCGTCTCCGTCGTCATCATCAGAAGGCTCGTACTCTTCCCCGTCGCCACCATCGTCGTCGTCATCGCTAGCCTCCCAATACACGAACGGAATCGTCCGGCCCTTGAGCGCCTCCTTCAAATCAATGTCCTCGCGGGGGAACAAGGGCACCTTCTTAACCAGGAAATCTGGGCCCGAAGGGTCGACCGTCTTCAGGATGCTCAGGATGCTCCTGAATCGATCCTTCTGGGGGAGGGTGTCGGTGGTGCCGATGCTCCGGACCTTGTTCAGGTAGGCAGCGTCGATCTTGGGCTCGAGGAGGTAGACCAGGTGGTGGATGGCGGCGGAGTAGGCCTGGTCATCCGAGTGGTAGATGCCCCTGATGGAGACCGACGCTGATGGAGTCCCCGCCGCAGAAGGTGGAGGTGGGGGTGCCATCCCTTCGCTCTTGCGTTGTTGGTCGGCTTCCTTGGTGGCCGAGGCGGAAGGAGTCGAGCTTACCTTGAGGAAGGCGTAGGCCGAAGTGGGCAGCAGATTGGCGACGCTCTCCTGGTCCACCAAAGGACGCGGCACCGAACGCCTTGGCCGATCAGAAGCTAAAGGAGCCATGGATTCTCAGACAGAGCGAGAGAGAGAGATCGCGCGCTTGGTGCTTCGCATCTGAGGAGAATTTGTAGGGGGAGCTCTTGAAATCGGCGCAAGGACAAACTTCCCTCGCCGAACCTGTTCCCGCCATTTTTTCCCCGGGACAAGAATCGAGGCATTGCAACCCGTTCGGGTCCAGCACTGTCATTAGTATTTTTTTCATATCCGATTCCCATTCTGCAGCCCCTATCTTAACCAAATGTACAAAGAAATTTGAATCCAGATTACTGATCAAATGGAGATTGAGTATGCAGTCTTATAGCCTACTCCGAATCCAAGTCTAATATCTGACTGAGATCCAATTCAATTACATGTAGATGTTGGATCTTATGCCAGTCAAATATGAATTTGGCTTAAAAAATAAGGTTTCAATCGAAGTCCAAATCAGTGAGTTTGTTCAGCGTGGTCACAAAGGAAAAGAAAATGCTACTACTTATTAAAGTTTGATGACGGCCGCACAGCCAATTAGGCCATATGGTTTTATAATACTTTTGAAAATGAGATTAAGATTCTGGCGATTGTATACAGATTTCAGCATTTTCTAGGGGCATTTAAGTCATTAAATATCTAAAGAAAACACACATACACACTACATTATCTGTATGAAAATTTCCAAAGCATAAGGGCCCATTTATTAAAAAGATTAATTACAGCTGATTTTTTGCTAAACTCTTCTGTTAACTGTGCGTTTTGTTTTTCTGCAGGATGGCACTCGTTCTTTTCTCATTTTAGCTTTTGGAATTTCAAGGATGTTCATTTACAATCTTTGATAGGTACACGGTGGTGGTGTTGGAAACGACTTTATTCATTTGGTGGTCTTGGAAACAGCTAATTGTATATCATATAAGAAGGAATGTTTATTAATACCCAAAGTCACATAGGTACAATACGGCAAAGAAAAAGAGTGTGTGGGTATATATATATATTTGTGTGTGTGTGTGTGTAACACCAGTAGGATAATGTTTAATAGCTTCTTTGGTAGTTCCTACATATATCTCATAGAACATAAATACACTAACAAAATAAGGTTAAAATGTAAAGAAAAAATGTGGTTTGGATTGATTCTGACCAAACATACCAACAGTGTACCGCCATACCCCGGTATTGGCATACCACAGTACCGTATTGGTACATGGGCATAACCCACGTACCTATGTGACTTAGTTAATACTAGTTTTACTTAGTTAATACCAGCTTTTCCTGATTATACTGAGAAACTGATCCACATTAGTGTTCTTGGAAACGTACACGACTGCCGCCAATTGAAATAAGAGATACCAGTAATATTTATTAATACTAGTTCTCTTTGCCGGTTTTCCTCGTCTGACTGGAAGCTAAAGCAAATGGGGATATGAAGGAATCGGGTTCAGATGTTCTGAGGCAGTATGGTTATGAGACCATGGCTTGATGAGTTAATAGATTAGCCTGCGTAAATAAAAGCACCAAGTTCTCTGGACGACTACAACATTTCGGTCGTTCCCATCACAGTTCAGTTGGATATATATATATATATTAATAGCGACTCCTGCAGGTACCCTGCATTTAGTTACAAATTTCACATATTCTCACGCTTTTAAACATGATATTGTAAGATACAGTTTTCAACTGAAAGCAGTCCTCAAGGAGATTGGCACCACCATAGGGTGGGTCCTGATAGACTCCCAGTATCTATTTCGAATTCATTGGGCATCAACTCTCTATGCTAGAAAAAGCAAGAGACACTGGCGCACAAGTTGAAGGGCAGTGTCGGCAGTACCTTGAGGCACCGAAAACGGACCCTATACTATAAGAGGTTGTTTGCCAACAGTAATATATTATTGTCGCATGAATCTGTTCAAAAAAAAAAAAACTTCTAATGGCGTTTTATGAATCTGCCACATTTTTTAGAGCAGATTCATAAGATAATAACAAAATATTACCATTACCAAACAACTTCTCTAAGGGGATGAAGGGTTAGGTGGAAATCTTCCCTCACTCACCCACGACTAAAAGCAGCAGTTAACATACTAAAAGTAGCACACATAGCTGAAGTATTCCCAAGCTGTTCCAAGCGTCCAAGTTTGACTGTAATATGAGACTTTTGCAGGTGCTCTTGCAATCTGAAGCTGGTTATATACGCTGCCCTTATGTATGTAATTTCATGCATCATTTTAATGATGGCAAAAAACGTCCATGACTAATATAAAAATAAACCTTTTATAGGGACACAAAAAGAACGTGCAAAAAGAAGATTTGGAGATTTGATAAATGTAAAATTTGTTAGTCTGTATATATATATATATTGTTATGACCAATATAACCCTTTAAGCAATAAAAAAACTTTTTTTTGTTTGCCCCACTCATAGCTTTATCTCATTATCTCATAAATATTATCTCAATACTTATGTTTAGCGTTATTCCATACATCTATCCATTATCTCATTATTTCATAAATATTTTATTATCTCATACTTATGTTTAGCGTTATCTCAGACATCCATTCATTATTTCATAAATCTTTTGTTATCTAATAAACATTATCTCATACTTATGTTTAGTGTGATCTTATACATTTGTTCGTCTATTATCTCATTATCTTATAAATCTTTTTTTATCTCATAAATATTATTTCATACTTATTTATTATTTGATATATATTTGTTATCTCCACACGCATATGCAAAGTTTGGGCATGAAAGTAAATGTGCATATTGATAGTAGGACCCACATCTAGCGTATGCTCATTACATACATAGAACGGCATACAGAACTCTCTCTCCTTGTAATCGGGCACAACTTTGGGCTTGCATAGTAACATAAACACATTTATTCCATCCGTTTTCAATTCTTACTTATTGTCTTCCCATAAATTTCTATTTGTCTTCTTTCTTTTGTTTGACTATGTACACTCTCAAGCTACCTTACCATTTGGAGAGGATTCTAGTTTTCTCTGATCTATTAGATAACTGGCATATCAATAATCAGCGTCTAGGGATACAAATGCCACATGAAGCAAATTTCTTGATTTTAATACTTATGAAGACATACGTATATGCATGTTATGTACGTATGCGTGCACATGAATATCTTGCTTTATCATTCTCTCCTTATAATTTAACATGCTTTTACATACTCTCATATATGTATATATGAATATATATACGTGTATTCCATTTTAAAATCTTTCTCTCTCTTTTTAAAATGATCTTCTCTTATCTATTTGATTTAAACCTCATTTTTCACAAGGTTTCATATATATATATATATATATATATATACAAATTCTGAGAGGGAAAAACTTTTCAAAAAATTTTTACTGATAGTTTAACTATCTTGGGTTCATTTTTTCTACGAAAGAGGTCAAAGTGGGTTCTTCGAAGGTGTAGACAATTATTGATTGGGTACTAAGACTCTTAAGGAAAATCTGTAATTTTCATGGAGGCCTATTTTTACCGACAGTTCATATGAAGCTTAGCAAAATTATGTCCCTCATCACTGAGTGCCTTAAAAGCATATGGGGTCCTGTAGAGAGGTTTTTCAGCTTATAAAAGAGAGGATGATCTGTGCCCATGTGCTAGCATTGATGGATTTATCAAAGGTTTTTGAAGTTGAATGTGATGCACCGAGTGTGGGCATTGGTGCTGTTTCGGGTCAAAATTAAAAAAAAAAAAACAGCTGCATTTTATAGTGAAAATCTTACTCAAGTCAAGTGCCACTATTCCACATACCATATGGAGTTCTATGCCGTAGTACAGGCCTTGCTCTACTGGCAGCATTATTTGATTTCAAAAGAGTTTGTCTTAGACAGACCATAAAGCTTTAAAGTTTTTAATCAAAAGAAGCTTAGCACTTGACATGCTAAGTGGCATTGTTTTTTGCAAGAATAAACCTTCTCTATTAACATCAATCAGGAACTCTTTCTTCACAAAGTGGTTGATGCCCTTAGCAGGAAAAATAGTCTTCATATGTCCATATCAATCAACATCATTTGATTTGATGATTGTAAAGAGCTACATGCAAATGACCCTGATTTCCAAAAACCTTGGGAGGAATGTCTAGCCAAAGCAAATGTCGTAAACATTATTTTCTCAATTCATAATGGCTTTATTTTTCGATGTAATAGGTTGTGCATTTCAAATTTCTCCATCCGATTACAATTGATTCCAAAATTCATGGAGGTGGCATGTCAAGACATTTTGGTCCCGATGAGTCTCTTCCTTCCTTGGTAAAGTTTTATTATCGGTCTAAAATGCAGAAAGATGTGGTAAAGTATGTGAAGTTGTCTAGTTTGTCAGATGGCCAAAGCCAATGACAAAAATAGTGGATTATACACTCCTTTACCCATCCCAGACCAGCCTTAGGATCATGTTTCGATGGACTTTATTGTAGAGCTCCCTAAGATGGTGCGTGGACTTGATTCCATTATGGTAGTTGTTAACCGATTTTCCAAGATGGCAGTATTTATTCCATATATGCATACCATTGATGCATCTTTAGTATATTTGTTCTACTTTAGATATGTTGCCTGTTTCTAATGTCTCTCTTGAAGCATCACTTCTAACCGGGATACTCGGTTCAAGAGTCATTTTGGAAAGTTTTTGTGGGTGCTACTCAAGATTAAGCTACAGTTTAGTAGGGCTTACCACCCCCAGACCAACGGGCTGAAGTGGTCAACCACACTTTAGAAAATTTATTTTGTTGCTTGGTTGGGGGACATACCCGGATTTGGGATTTGGTGCTGCCAGAAGCAGAATTTTCAGATAACAGGTCGGTTAACCATTCTACTATCAAGTCTCCCTTCCCGATTGTGTATGGCAAATCTCCTATCCATGAACTTGATCTCGCTCCAGTGTTATACTCTTTTAATGTCGACCCTCAAGTCATCGATGTTGTTGCTTACATACGTGACATACATCAGCAAGTCAAATAGAAATTGTAGGATACTATGAATCGTACAATGCATATGCTAACCAGGGTAGGAGGAAGGTCAATTTTGAGGTAGGCCAGTTTGTTTGGGCTTTATTTTCGTCCAGAGCGTTTGCCTATTGAAACTTATCACAAGTTAAGGTCCGATAAATATGGCTCTTATCAAATCATTCAGCGCTTAGGAAAAAATGCATACCTTTGCGACCTTCTCGATGACTGGAACATCTCCCTAGTCCCCCACCATGATGCAATTGAATCTTCAGCTAATATGCAGACAGAAGAGACTAGCCATTTGCATGAGGATTCTTTAGCTGCATCGAGCCCACAACATGACGTATCAGCTGGTGATGTGTCTAAGGTAAGTGATTATATTGCAGCCCCACCTGGACAGGAAGAGGTTCCTTTGCATACGTACTCAAGGTGCGATCCTTCCCATCACAAGACTTAGTTGGCGGCCCTCGACATCTATCTTCGTCAGGCGCCAAAGTCTTAGATCCCGAGAGATTGAGGCAGTAGCTTGGCGGGTTGAGTCTCGGATTGCAATCCATTCTGTATCTTAGGATAGTTAGTTTTTCTTCTTATTTGGATGTTCTAGTGTTTTCTTTGAATTTGGACATTCTCATTTTAAGACCCGAGATCCAATTCAGATTTAGGGTTTAGCTCCTTCAAAAAAAAATGCTTTTTAACTTTGATTAATTGGTGTTTAAGAGAAACTTTACTTTTGTTTGCTTTGGTGTCCCTTTGATTTTCTTGTGTGTTTCTCTTAACCGGTGAGGGGCGTGTGAAATGGCACATCTTTAGTTTGGTTCTTATGAATATTATGTCTCTCCATCTTAACTGGTAAAGTGTGATAACTAAGTTAAAGAGTGCATCACTATCATTTGTTTGCCGATGTAACCAAGAACCCCAAAGGCAGGAAAGGAATGAGGAACTCGAGTATCTTATCTGGTCTCCCGCTCACCCTAACCAACCGAACAAGAAAACACAACTAAGAAAAAATTAGGCTCAAGGGAAAGTCGGCAACTAATATGAATACAGTTTTATACCCGAGGTTTCTCTCACGAATCCACCGACCCTTCATTCTTCCCCCTGCCTTTTTAACTTTTTAAAGTCTCTTTTCCTTTTGAATTTTTTCAAGTCTTTTTTCCCAGGTTTCTCTTTCTCAGAATATCATCGTCCGTTTGGAGTATGACCTTATTCACTCCCATGCTCCTTTTTCTCCTTCTTGAAGGGCGATGCTTCCCACTACCGGTCAATTTCTTCCACCAACCTGGCATCTTTTCTTAGTCTAGCCCTAGCAAAAGGCTGGGAGTTTATAATAAATATCTGAATTTTACCTGTTGGAACAAAACTGGTGAGGTGATATACGCATCAAGATTGAGAAGCACATTACTATTTTCTCTCACGGACTAAATTACAAAAACTAATTAATAACTTCGTTTTCCAAGCTTTTTTTTTTTAACAAATATGAAAGTAGTGAAAATCCTACTCTGTTGGCTAATACTCTTGACACCATAATAAGCATGATGTGAGGCTGCTTCCGCAATATCGACTTTCGTCCATTTCTGAGTTATAGCAACCAATGCACCTGCAAGTGCATGAAAGTGAAAGGATCAAAAAAATCATATAAAGATCATATGCAAAAAGATTCCATAACATAACTTGATATGGCGCTTATCTTATACAACATGCTCAACCAGACTCCCGGTATCGAAGTTATGTTTGGTTAGACATACTAAAAGATAGAGCTCTTGACATCTTTACATCAGGAACATTTATAACATGGTTCGTTTCGAGTTAGCACATTAACTATACTAAATTACTGAAACATCATTAGGGATATGGCAAATTCAAATTTTTTTCTTGCAGCTAGAACTAACAGATAATCATCTGACAAGCTGGGTAGTCATCGAAGACCTGATTCAACATGCCCTTGTCCTCAGGTAAAAAAAAGAAAGAAAAAAAAAATCAAACAAAAAACTTAAAGACTGCTAAAGTAGTTTGTTTATTCAGCCAGTCCAGCCCACTTTAAAAACCCACTGTAATTCAACGCAGTTTTCATGATCTAAGAGATCAAATCAGGCTCGCTTTACATATCAAAATGGAGATGCAATTTAAAAGCTCCTCGGGGAACAATTCCAGTCATGTGAGGATTAAAAGAAGGCTATTCTATGCATTTCTCTTCTAGCAATCTTAGTTACATCTTCAAGACCATAACAAGGATGAGGGTTGCCCTTTTAACTCTTAGCTGCTCAGTAACTTCCCAAAGCACCTCCACTTGTTTATCACATTCCATTCACCTCAACTATAATGTGCTCACGCACTTGTACCAAATCAACAATAGATGGAGCACTATATCCATGTCCATTAACCTAACAGACATGCAAATAACAAACCCATTTTTGTATTTGTACATATTTCACAGAAACAATTAAAATAAGTTATTTCCATGTAGTTAAATTCCGCTTGTGACTTTATAGCTCATTACATTAGCCAAAATAAGTGTGAGAATAAAAAATATTGAAGAAGATTTTATTGATAAGGATTTTAAGACCAGTTTGTAGAAACAAGTTTTTAAGTTTGTATTATTGTATATAGGAGATCCCATGAGAGATAGACAGTGGGTGGATGTGTAAGACTTGGGTACCTGTTGGTTTTCTTCTTAAATTCAAGCAAATTTCTGAAAAGTTTGGATTCTCTTTAAAAAAGAGACTTGTATAATCCAGTTGCTATTGGTGCTATATATGTAATAAAGATTGATAGACTTGAGTACTTGTTGGTTTTTTTTCTTAAATTCAAGCAAATTTCAGAAAAAAATGGATTGTCTCCTTTAGAAAAAGCCTCGTCTAATGCAGTTGTTATTGGAGCTTTACATGTAATAAAGATCAGATATTCCTGTGGGCTCCAATAATTTATCTGAAACTCTTACGTATGAGAGGTTTCTCAAAAAAATGACCATACAGGAATGATCTCCAATGTTATGAACATTTACTCTCGTATCATGCATGCTTTTCAGACATATAGACTGAGTCTTATATGGAACTAAAATTTAAAAATTAAAAGCCTGAAACACTAGTTTATTCTATTGCTCATTTCCAGTTTTGAGCACTTAAATCAGACTTGTACCGTTATAGCTTCACAAGCCTATGCCGATAAATAAGATATTGCTTCACAAACCTGTTAGCGTATGGAGGTTCGGGTCTATTCAGACCCGATCCACTTGTTTTCTAATCCACACGCCTAAACATACTAGGCGGTGGCACATCTGTAAATGTTATATAATTTGTGTACATTTTGTTATAACCTGATTAGGTTTATTCTTTAATATAGCTTAAGGATCACACGGCTAAAACTGCTGTGACCCTCTTTCTCCATTTGTCTTCTCTTCTACTTCTTCTTCTCATTCTAGCAGATTTCAGACGGAGAGACGTGCATAAGCAAAGATTCTTACATGGTATCAGAGCCAGGTTCCCTCGTCCTCCGGTGAGTGGTTTCAGTTTGACGTGATTATCCCTAATCTGCCCTAAGTACTCATTTCTGGCGTGGATATCCCTCATTTCTGTTTTTGCCTTGAATCTTGTGTGGTTTGCCCTAAATCCATTTGCCCTAATTTCAGTCCGTTTTTTGCCCTAATTCTGTTTTCTGCCTCAATTCTGTTTTCTGCCCTAATTCTGTTTTCTGCCCTAATTCCGGTCCGTTTTTGCCCTAATTCTGTTTTCTGTCTCACGTTGTCTGCCCTAATCATCTTTATTCAGTCATGGATCAGCCGACGCCCTCTCTTCTATCCTCCAGTTTTCTCTCCCAACTTATTTCCCAAAAATTGAATCATAGTAACTATTTGACTTGGAAACGTCAAATTGTTCCATTTATTAAAAGTCATAGACTCTATGGGCATATCGATGGCACTACTCCAGCACCTCCAAAATATATTTACCGTGAAGTGAAGAAGACCGTAGTGGGAGATCAAGCTATTGGGGCTTCGGCTGGAAGTGAAACTAGCATTGAATATGATACTCTTACGGCAAGTAATCCTGAATATGATGTTTGGCTGGCCCACGACCAGTCACTTGTCGCATATATTACTTCTACCTTGTCAGAGGAGGTATTAGGAGGCATTGATGATGATTTGACAGCCTTTGAATTGTGGTCTACCCTTGCCACAACGTATTCTCAAGTATCGGAAGCACGGTTTCTGCAATTAAGAAGACAATTTCAGGATATCAAGCGTGGGACGCGTACAGTTTTGGAATATCTGAATGAAATCAAAAATGTAAGTGATCAACTTGCTGCCATTGGACATCCTGTCAGCGATAAAGACAAAGTGCAACAAGCCTTGAGTGGCCTGGGAACAGAGTTTGATATTTTTTGCACAGCCTTGGAGGTTTTACCTATCCTCCCATCTTTTGAAGATCTGAAAGCCAAGTTATTTCAACACGAAGCTAGTCGTGTCCAGCGACAGAATTTGACTTCTCCCAACAGCCACAATATATTGATTACAGGAACACATGCATTGCAAGGGAATCGTACTCGACCTTGGACTCCTCAGGCAGGAATGGGAAGAGGGATTCTCCCGACACCACCAGGCATGAATACTACTGCTGCCACATCTAGAAGGGTTCCAACTTGCTTTTATTGTAATAAGAGGGGACATGTGAAATCAGAATGTTGGCACAATCCTCAGAATAAGAATAATCAAGTCAGGCGTGAAAACAAGGCAGCAGCAGGGTCCGTTTCATCCTCATCTAGCTCAAATCCAACATCAAATGTTTCATCGGAGGTGCAACAACTTCTTATGACAGCCTTATCTAAGCTCCACTTGAAGCAAAATGAGCAAGGAGAGTGGTATGTGGACTCTGGAGCAGCAGCCCATGTTACTGGTGACACAGGTACTTTATCTAGTGTTTTCCCTTATTTAGATCAAGGCTCAGTTGTCACGGGAGATGGTTCCCATCACACAATATCGCACATTGGAAATGCACAAATATCTATGGGTTCCTCTTCCATTCCATTAAAGGATGTCCTTGTTGTTCCAAGTGTCAAGAAAAATATTATCTCAGTGTCCAAACTGATTGATGATACTCACTCCTTTGTTGAATTTACACCGTCTTCTGTTTATGTCAAGGATGCTCGAACCAAGAGGACGTTCGCTGAGGGCACTCGCAAAGGCGACATGTATGTTCTTGAAGAAGCTCCAAAGTTGTCAAAATCTCACTCTTCAGATCCATCCTTTTCAATTCATAGTGAAATCAATGTCGCAGAATATAATAAGCCATCCATTTGGCATGGTCGGTTAGCTCATTGTAGTCAGTCTTTTGTTCGAAGTCTTGTTGCAGACGGGCTCTTAGATAAGTCCAGTCTGAGTTCAGTCAGTGAGTCCAGCATGTGCTCGAGTTGTCATCTCTGTAAGAGCCATGCCCTTCCTTTTCAATTAATAAATAAAAGAGCTTCAAAGGTTTTTGACACTATACATTGCGATGTTTGGGGGCCTGCTCCAATTCCTTCTTCTTCTGGGAGTAGATATTATGTTATTTTTATTGATTCATATTCCCGATATACTTGGATTCACTTCATCAAACACAAATCAGAAGTCTTCCGCCTGTTTACTCAATTTCATGCTTTGGTTCGGAACAAATATTCCAGCAATATTGTGCATTTTCAATGTGATGGTGGTGGTGAATTTATTTCTAATGAATTTACTGAGTATCTACTAGATAATGGGATCACTAGACAAACTTCATGTCCGCATACACCTCAGCAAAACGGAATTGCTGAAAGGAAACATAGGCATATTGTTGAAAGCGCCCTTAGCATGATGCATGACACAGACTTACCTATGACATTGTGGACCGAGGCTTTTCATACAGCTGTTCATGTTATAAATCGACTGCCATTGGCTTTGCTTGATGGAAAATCTCCATTTTTTCTATTACATCAAGAACAGCCGTGTTATGAAGATTTACGTGTTTTTGGATGTGTGTGCTATGTACATGTTGATGTTTCCTTACGAAACAAATTTCAAGATCGTGCTGTTTTGTGCAGATTTATAGGGTATGCAGAAAATTACAAGGGTTATAGGTGTTACAACCCTAAAACTGGGCGTGTACATATTTCACGGCATGTTGTTTTTGATGAAAGCAGGTTACAGGACTCCAAGGCAACTTCTTTAACACTCAAGGACAAAAATGAGGTTTATGATACTTGGTTACATGCTGAAATCTTAAGACAAGGGGCGGAAAAGTTGAATGAACACAAGGAGCAAGCTGTTAATGAACCTGAAACACCTGTCAGTAGCTCCTTGGACAGCGTGCCTCCATTTCCTCAACCCAATGATCCACCTCCATATAATCGATTTTCAGGCCTGGTGTATTCTAGGCGATCAGTTCCTACGGCAGAACCTACCGCAGTTCCACGCCAGTCACAACGCGTGAGACATCCTATTGATAGATGGGTGAGCTATAATACTTTTTCTTTGGATTTTCAGTTGTTTATGACAGAAGTCAACAAAAAGGTGGAACCAAAATCTTATCACCATGCGAGTAAGGAAAAATGTTGGGTTGAAGCTATGAATGAGGAAATGGCAGCCTTACATGAATGTCAAACTTGGCAGATTGTTCCTCGTCCAAATACTAAGAATGTTGTAGGTTCTAAGTGGGTTTACAAGCTGAAATATAAGCCAGATGGTAGCATTGATCGACATAAGGCGCGTCTTGTGGCACGCGGGTTCACTCAACAATATGGGGAAGATTATGATGAAACATTCAGTCCAGTTATCAAGATGGGAACAATACGCGTGATTATTTCTCTTGCAGTCTCATATGGGTGGCCTCTTTATCAGTTAGATGTTAAAAATGCATTTCTTCATGGGATTCTTAAGGAGGAGGTCTATATGGAGCAACCCCCTGGCTATACTACTCATGATCCTCAACAATGGGTTTGTAAATTACAAAAATCTCTATATGGGTTGAAGCAAGCTTCTAGATCATGGTTCGATCGTTTTTCTCATCATATACAACAAGTTGGTTTTCTCCGAAGCTCTCTCGATCACTCTTTGTTTATCTATCATTCCGGAGAAGCTACCACTTGGTTGCTTATATATGTTGATGATATTGTTATCACTGGGAACTCGACATCACATATATCCTATGTTAAAAATATGTTGAAGCAAGAATTCAAGATGAAGGATCTTGGCGAATTACGGTATTTTTTGGGTGTTGAGCTTGACAGGACAAATGATAGATTGACTCTTACGCAGCACAAGTATACCCTAGATGTTTTGGACAAGGCAGGCATGACTAATTGCAAACCCATAACTACTCCTAGTGTTCTAAACACTAAGTTGACTTCATCTGATGGAACTGCAGCATATTCCGATCCTACATTCTATCGCAGCATTGTTGGTATGTTACAATACCTCACTTTTACTCGCCCAGATATAGTATATGCTGTAAATCAGATTTCTCAGTTCATGCATGCCCCCACAGAAGGACATATGGATGCCGCTAAGCGGATATTACGGTATCTCAAAGCTTCTCTTGGAGATGGACTAGTCTACACAAAATGCCCCAATCTTTCTCTTGGACATAGCATATATACATATACTGATGCAGACTGGGCAGGCGATCCCGATGATCGACGATCAGTTTCAGGCTTCTGTCTTTTTCTTGATTCTAATCT
This sequence comes from Nymphaea colorata, assembly GCF_008831285.2. NCBI lineage: Eukaryota > Viridiplantae > Streptophyta > Magnoliopsida > Nymphaeales > Nymphaeaceae > Nymphaea > Nymphaea colorata. The sequence goes on from NC_045150.1 coordinate 4,088,027, forward strand.
TATCTGTTGGAGCAGTAAAAAGCAGCGTGCTGTTGCACGATCCAGCACTGAGGCAGAGTATAGAGCAATGGCTGTAGGGACCGCTGAAGCATCATGGTTACGACATTTGCTTGGAGAGCTTAATCTTCCTATTGCCCAATCATCATTACTATGTGACAATCAAAGTGCAATAAAAATTGCCTTCAATCCCATTTTGCATAATCGTACCAAACACATAGAGATTGATCAACACTTCATCCGTCAGAAGGTTGAAGAAGCCGAGATCGTGCCTACTTATATATCCACCAGTGAACAGATAGCTGATATCTTTACTAAAGGACTCACGGGGCAGCATTTTTGGGATTTGAAGAACAAGTTATGCATGGTCAAATCTCATGCACAACTTGAGGGGGGCTGTTAGCGTATGGAGGTTCGGGTCTATTCAGACCCGATCCACTTGTTTTCTAATCCACACGCCTAAACATACTAGGCGGTGGCACATCTGTAAATGTTATATAATTTGTGTACATTTTGTTATAACCTGATTAGGTTTATTCTTTAATATAGCTTAAGGATCACACGGCTAAAACTGCTGTGACCCTCTTTCTCCATTTGTCTTCTCTTCTACTTCTTCTTCTCATTCTAGCAGATTTCAGACGGAGAGACGTGCATAAGCAAAGATTCTTACAAAACCTACACAGACAAATGTGAATTTTAGTATTGCTTATTTCCAGTTTTGAGCACTTTGATCAGACTTGTACAGTTAAGCTTCACAAATGTACACTAACAAATATGAATTTTGAGTCTCACTAAAAGTTTTCAAATCCATTCGCAGCAGATTTTATCTAGCCAAAACTTTTGTAGTATTATAAGAACTTAAATGGAATGGTTTCAAAGCCTAAAAGCTGCATAAAAAAGCTGATAAAAAGTAAGTTGGAGCAATAAGAGACACAAACAAATGATCTACTTGACAAGACACATTACACATGAATTCACTCACCAGTTGATCAAGCAGCAGCAGGATCTTTAGAATTCTTCTTCTTTTTGCATGATAATGGATTTGGCCCCTACCAGAATTAAGTATAGATTATAAACATAAAATTCTAAAGGAACATTGCATAGAAAAATGGAATGCGAGTTAAGATATTATCACCCTAGCTAACATTTTTCAGTATAGAAACAGAAGTAACCAATTCAGTATAACTGATAAAACAAACTTTGAGACTCTAAATCAACCTGAGACATAATAGGAACCAACACAATGTAGCTCATGCACATGGGTTGCCAAATTACCAGAATAAGAATAAAATAAGTGCTTTGATTGAAAGAAACACAATTAGCTAATTCCATGTGAGAAAGTACCAATACCAAGTCAGACTTGGAAGTTAAAAAATAAGCACCTGTGTCGATGGCTAAAGATAATTGTTAATGAAATAAACCACCTAGCAATGAAGAGTTTCTTTATATTAGAAAAATTATCTACAAAGGACATCCTAGTCTATGGAATGCTCATTTGCAACATTCTCTTGGACTGCTTTCCCCGTAAGTGCTTGAAAAAGCAACTTCATGAATGAGCAAACCCTGTCCTTTGAGTTTTTCATGGAACCTATTAAAAACTATAGCCCTTAACCGGAGAACAAACAGAAGAATGTTTCAGGTTTGCTAAATAATAAAATAAAAGGCCTTCTTACTTTGAATATCCACATACTAAAAGCTTGGCATAGAAAGGAAATTGCTGCTATGACGATATGTATCAGAAACAGTGCTAGGAAAGAAGAATATGCAACTGAACTGCTAACCTTTGCCCTTTTCCTTTTGAACTTAGATTTATCTTTTTTATTAAATGCCCAACTTGTACGCGTGCTGCGCACATCCCTTCCTTTTGCAGCATCTCCTAAATTTTCAGTACCATCTCCTAAATCTTGGTCAGAAGGACTCCTCTTTTCCCTTTTCTTTATCGTCTCTAGTTCCAATTCCTTCATGTGTAGGCGCTCCTCTTCAGCCATTCTCACAAATTGCAGGTGACAAGCTGATGGTTGATCAAGGAATAAAGAATTTCTAATTGCATATATTGCAGGAACACCTGGTATCTGCATGGCAATAAGAAATCAGTTTATTTCTGCAGCAAGCAACTCACTGTGAGTGAAGACTAATTACAGCATAAACTTCCAAAGAAGATATGAAACAAAGATAATATTGGCATTGGACCACAGTCGCAATTTAATGACAGTAATATTTATCTCATTGAAGCGTGGTACAAGGTAAAATAGAAATCAGTGATCTTCATTTCAATATGCATAAAGAGAATTGAAAGAAGGATATTCTCATATCAAATAGCAAAGCAGGAAACTGAGTGCCCTGCAACACTCAATGTGACCATTGGACAAGTTTAGTAAAGGAATCCCTTTAGAGCACACCCTCCCCTGCCAACTACTTGATTTGATATTCAAATTTTAAGCAAAATTGTTGCACTTCAGAAAGCATGGATTATGTATAGGCCTATAGCATACCAACAATTGCTGCAGATCTTGTAGACTTTACCACTCTTTCCACAAACTTTTCCATATCTGCAGAGTTCAAACAAGAACTTTGCTACACAACTTCAGATGCATGTATTATTCTGCTCTTTCTAGTAAATCTATAGCACCTTTTGCGCACAACTTCATGCTTGAAATGCCTTCTTAAGATTGGACCCAAATAAAAAATAGTGAACATCTAGAAAAAAGAAAGTGCCTACCATCTGCTTATTCTTTATTTTGCATTTGCGGTCATCATTTTCAGGTTATTTGTCCCAGGTGACAGCATGAGATGGTTTCTGTCATCCTAAACTGCCAAAATAGTTAAAGTGGTGGTTTCTCTGGTTTCAGAATATAAAACGCTAAGATATTCTCCTTTTCAGTAGATGCATTTTTAAAACCCACTACTAGTACGATCACTGTAGGAAGAACAACACATATTATGGCATACACATTATGAAAAGACACAAAATCTACATTTTATCTGCTAAATGAATTAGGGTAGGAATGCATCACATGATCTGTATCCATTAAGTTCCTTTGCCCAAGTAGACTACAACCAACATGACCATCTTGAGATAAATGCCAACAAAAACGAATGTATGAGCACTAGTTCTGGAACCTATAAAGAAGGAAAGGAAGGGAGAAAGAGAGACAGAACCTCCCGAAATGTCTTTCGGAGATCTGCATCTTGGCTTGCAACAAAGAAGTGATCTGAATTATTGTCCTTTACAATTGCTTCAATGCAGTTGGAAGCAGATACTCTATTAGGATGCTCACATCTGCATTCATAACAAGTATTATCAATTACTTCAGTAAGGGGAAAGGGGAAGAAAGAGAAGGAAGGTAAAGGACAACAATAAGAAGATTGACAGACTTGGTTATTGTGAGGCCAAGGGCGCTCTTCAGTGATTCAGAAAAGGATTCCCCAAGCCGCTTAAGCTCTGAAATAATACACCTGAATAAGAATAACAGTTACAGGTTTTAAGATGATGCACTAGTAGCGAAGAGTTCAGTAATAAATTGGTAAACCCAAACAAGATGAAGAAAATAGAAAAACAGGGAAAATGACAGCAGCTACCTTGTGGTAAAGAGCATAGCCCGAGCAGAGAGAAGCGATGAGAGTACTTCCTGGGGAGAACCGAGCTTGTTAAGCACAAGGTGATGAAGGAAGGTGCCATCGCATAGCACCTTGAATGGCTCCCTAAAGCCATAGCAAGTTGAGTAGAATCGCACCACCTTCCGGTTTCGCTTGTGCTTCTTCAATCGCATCTTGCCTCTTTTACCACTTCTTTTCCTGCCTGCACAAATACGAACTCAAATCAGGAACTACGAAACAGTAACTACGTCAAACTAATGGTGTACAACAAGCAAACTCATTTGCTAGAATCGTCAAAAGAAGTACCACTGTAACTCCTGCATTTTAACATAAATAAACTGACAAATTAATTTTACAAATTAACAGTATTTAATTATTGCTGGTGAGCAGTTTCCCCATAAACAGTCCTTGATTGATTAGGAGAGTTTCAAAATCTAATGAGAACGAAACTGCCCTAAACATTTTGTTTTAAAAGGAATTGATCACCTCTACTCACTCATTCTTCTTGTCCTCTTCTCTCATTATTGTTGGTTGTCCATATTGGGGTTTTGGTTAGAACAAAAAGGTATGTGGTCTTCCTCCCTTTTTTCAGTGTTGATTGTATTTTATGTACATGGTGATATGGGTGCATGCATGACAACAATATTCTCATGTTCCCATCAACATGATGATGATGACATATTATATTTTCACAAGAATGAAAGAGATAAACAATGTCCTCATGCAATTTGATTTTCTTTTAATTCGATTAAGCATAAGCACGTTATGCTATGAACATGAATGCATGCTCAATTTATGTTTTTATAGATTCTCTTGTATCGGCAACGAATAGAGCTATTAAAAAAAAGGCTTACAAAGGGGAAAATCCCCTGATAGATTCTCCCTCTCGGCAAGTAAATGACCCAATCGTGCTCCTCGGGTTAGTCAGACTGGTTGGGCATCAGAGCGAAGGGTGATGGTCTATGCAGTTGCTGAAATCTCAAAAACCTTAAGAAAAAGGAAAAGTGAAAACAAGAGAAAAGAAATAGCCAAACCAACATATCAACTACCAATTTCTAACCCAAGCAACCACCCTTTGTCCAGCTTGTTATTCTTCAAGAGATTGAAATAAGTCATTTGGCTTCACAAGCTTCTATAAACATCAATAATTGATAATATCGGATAATGGAAGTCGTGAATTCAATAAGCAAGTCAGTATTATTTTCTAAAATTAAAAGAATATGGTCGTGATTCCTTTGACATCGTGAGGAACTCAAGTAAGTGAAACGTTGAAGGTTTTGAAGTGTTTGAGTTGAGGTTCCACATTACCATTCATTAAATGCTTTATGCTTACTAGAATATGAGACACAATTCTAAAGAAAGAGCACAAATATATTTATTTACACCCCACATAACCAGCCTTGTCCATCTAAGAAACAAAGAGGAAATATCTTTTTACTCTCAGCTTCAATATATGAATGCTTCAAATGAATAAACTGTAAGCAAAGGAAAACAATTTTTACAACACCTTCTACTGATAGAACAGCTTTTAATCAGTACATCAGTACAGAAAAGCAGAAAAAAGAAAAAGGATACAATGTATATCTTTTCTGGAGTTTAGATAGTTTCCAGAGAATATATCATTCGCACTAATGATTAAACAGCTAAAACTCACATCAAAATGACAAATGAACAAAGATAGCAACGTCAATCACCAAATAGGACACGAGTAATATGGAAAGGACAAATAAACCAATCACCTATAGGGACTGAAAGAAATTACACCAAAGAGAAGAATCACCTCTTGAGATTGAACAAAAATTACACCACAGATAAGCGTCAGAGCCTCGAGAGGATGATAGCCAGCTCCTCGTCGGGCACCCTCACTTCCGTGTAAGCCTGCACCACCTCCGCGAGCCGTGCAGCCAACTGATGCTTACACTGGACCAACAAAGAAAAAGTAGGCCGATGAGGATGAAGGAAAATAAATTTAACAGGTGACAAATACAACCATTAGAAAAAAAAGGACGAAGAAAGTGAAGGTACAGGGGAGACTGGGCAGGGACTAGCAGCCGTACACAGAGTTGCTCGGCCTTGTTGACAACGTCGTAGAAGAAAGAGTAGCAGGTGCAGTGGTGGGCGGGGAAGCAGATGTACTCTTCCTTCCTTCTTGATTCTCCCACCACCTGATCCAACGTAATCCGGTAATGCTCAACACGACACGCAAATAAACAGAAAACATGACGAAAAAGAAAACCCAGCAAGAACAAGGAGGGAAAAAGGAAGCCCATGAAGGAGGGGGGGAGGAGAGTGACCAGAAAGAGCGCTCGGCCACTGGGTTCGCCAGCAATGCGCTTGACACCGCCTAAGTCGACGATTCTGAGGGCCCGCTCCAAATTTTTCCCGTATAGAAAATGTAATCTGAAACTCTTGAGGGAAAGAGAGAAAGGTATGAGCTCAGTGGCCGAAGATAACGCCACTGCTATGAGAAAGGGACAGAAAGAAATGCATCCTCACATCGACAGTTGATCGTCCGACACTTCTTCCGGCAATTCGGCACACCCAACAAAACGAAGAGAGAATAAGGAGTCACGGAGGGAGAGAGAGAGAGAGAGAAACACAGAGAGAGAAAGAGAGAGAGAAAACCTGAACCACCACGGCTGATGGAATCGAAGACTGAATCAGCAACGGCGTTGCAGACCGCCATCCACAAACACAAACCAGGAGGCAGGCGCCTGCGCGGCAAAGAAAAAAAGAGAAGGTCGGAAGGATTCAGGAGGGTCAAGACTCGAGTCAACTGATTCTTTGATCTGCGACCAGCCACCGGCTCGTCGGCATCTCTCGCTGGGTTCAATCATTGCAGATTCAAATTCTCACAAATACACGCTAAGTTTTATTTGGAAGCCTAAACTGCCTCCTTTTTTCCAATCCTTTTTTCCATCATTCGCACAGGGCTATGTTGGGCAGGGTTCTGTTGGGGCTAAGTATACCATTTGAAGCCATGCCCCCATCTCTTAACCCCAAGTAAATAGGTGTAACAATTTCACCCACTTTCATATTGGGTCTAAGGGCTCAGTTTGTTGGATTCAAATCCATTTAGGGCTGCAGTCGAGCCCAATGTCAGTCAACTCGAACTCGGCTAGATTGAGCTTGAGCCAAGCTTCAAAAGTTAAAGTTAACCTGAACTCTACTAGGTTGACAATGAAGGAACTGGAGCTCGACTTGAGTCACGCTCGTTTAACTTGTTTAGGTTCAACAAAAACGTGATTTCCTACATAAAAAGATGGCGGAGATGGCTGAGTAGGCATTATTATGAGAGCCGAGCTTTAGAGACTTTTGCATATAAACAAAAGAATAACAATGACAAAAATCTTTTAAAAGAAAAAATCTTTTGAAGTGATGGGTGTGGATGAAGGGAGCGTCGGTGAGGAGAGAGAAAAATAGAGGAAAAAATGAAGACGGGTGAAAAAAAGTAGTGATGACGTTGAAAAAGAATGGAAAAGTAATGATGCGGTTGCGGAAAAGTGAGGTGACGGGAGAAAGTGGAAAAGTAATCAAAAATCTATAAACCTTAACGCAGAAGACAATAATCGAGTCGATTTCGAGTTTAGTTGAGCTCAGTAAGTCAACTTACTCGACTCGCTAATAAACTTGAGATTATATTTAAGCTCGAAATCGACTCCTATAAAAAATGAGTCCAAGCTCCGAGTTGGCTTGACCCATTGGGCAGCCCTAAATTCATCTCTCTCAGATTTGAATCCAACTTCAAAGAGGTAAGAATAGAACAACCAATCAAAGAAGACCCTCTATTATAAGCTCTTAAAAACTTTTCACAATATTAAAATACATGATTAAGACCCATATCCAATTACTATGTTGGGCCCAAGCCCCTAATAAGGTGGATTCCGACCCAACCATAACAGTTTTGTTTGAGCCTCAAAAAGGTTAAAAAACATGACAATCAATAAATAAATAAAAACAACCACCCTTATAAACCTTGGAAGCTGTTTTACATTGAAGATTCTTCAATGTGAAACTAAACATTTAAGGTAAGAACATGATATTTCTCACAACAATCGTATTGAGGTACGTATACCCACCAGCCTCACCACCTGTGTTGCACTCGTTGAAGCAAATCTCGCATAAATGATAGGACAGAAGAAAACTAGGCATTTACGGGTGATCAAAAGGATTATGACCCATTGCATGGAAATGTGCCTCAAGGGTCCTCAGTTGTCTCCATGTGGCCACAATGTGCGTCAACTAGGGTAGCCCTCCAACCCTACTATGCCTTTATTTGGTGGTGGGAAAATAAGATTAGGACTTTGTGAGTTCCATGGTTTTTCTGCTTAATAATGAAGAAGGTGGGAGGAATACTCATGCCATCTAGATTAAGATCTCTTGATTTGGCATTATAGAATGTGCATTATAAAATGAGTTAAAGACTGAAACTATTCCTCACATCCAAATTTAGGAAAACTATGCTAGAATGTCCCCTCTAACGGGGACGAGAATTACAGAAAGGCATTCTGGTTTTTACTCCAATGGGTAAGAATCATCTTATGTTTGCTAGAGAAGGAATGCAACTTAAAAACTTTGAATTGTCTTCCCTGAGCTATAGTGCATTTCCAGGACATCAACCACTACTTTAAGTATTAGCTAAGGAGCTTTGGTACTAAGTGGTTCTATTGGCCAGGGGCAGATCACTCTTAGTCTTTTCTTATTCTCCAAAAAGATTGAAAATGTGGTCATTGTAACTTGGAATCACAGAAAACCAAGCAATCATCACTCTTAGCATTCACTTGTGAGATCTGATGTAAAGGTGATAAATCCCATCTTCTTCTAGATGACGATGATTTGTCAACCATTCCTTTCAGCACTACTTAGTTTTTTCAAGTTACACTATTAAGAAGAACTCAAATTGGGTGACTCCCTTGATGATATGGATCGCATATTTGGTCTTCTTGAAATTGTAAGTGTAGTAATGCTGACAACCAAATGAATGACTTTTATGATTAACATTACTAGTGCGCTAATCTTCTCTCCCATTATAAATACATGATTCATTAACATCCTAATATTGCCTTTCTAACTTGTCATAAAATGTTAGCTCTCTTTGTGCAATCATGTATGAAATTTTTTATATGAATTGCTATCATTGTGCACTACTTTTGCCATACTCATAATTGTGATGTTGTGCATGTGATGAACTGGCAGAAGAGCAAGAAAGAGCAAAATCTGGAGTGTCTGGTTGCTGACATCATGCCAGGTACCAGCTGACCATATCTTCTTCGCTGCTTTGAGAATTTCCAGAAACTACAAAATGATGGCAGTGTCGAAGCAAGGAGACACTGAAGCAAAATTGACCCTCAAGCAGAAGCTATGCCTATACGTGCGGCTTTCCTTCCTTTCAATATAACCAATAAACAATTTCTTTATTAGATCATTAACTTTCTACTTATTGTCTCTTAGCTTAAGGCCGATTGTGATTAAGGGTAGGCAACGAGCCAAGCCCCAAGGGGATGAGTAGTCAAGCTTCGGCCCGGCTGCAGTGGCGGAGCCACATGGTGGCTTGTGTGGGCAGTTGCCCACACCAAATTCACAAAATTAGTTTAATATATATGTTAATGTTTGATATATTTGATTGTTATACATATAAGTGCCCCAAACAAATTAAAAAGTATTGAATGAATGTTTTCACCAGAAAAATTTTCCAACTCTGCTAGTGCTTGGATGGGTGGAACTCAAGGCGTGGAAGCAGACCTATTGGTTTAAATAGATTGGGTTTAACCTGTCCCAGTGAACCTTCTGTGGCTACGCTCTTGCCTGTAAGCTAGTATTTAAATACCCATTTATGCCCTAGCTTTGTGGCCCAAGTTTGAGGAAGATTCATGGAACACTGCAGTGTCCTATAAATCAGTGTTTCATAAATTTCTTTGTCTTTGGAGCAGATATATGTTACTATTTTCATTAATTAACCGTCCCTAAGAATATCCCATTGGATGGTTGCATCCACATAAGCAACACTTTAAAGAAGATTAAGATCAATGGAGGATGGAGTAAAAGACAAGTTGAAAAATAATGTTTGAAAGAATAATTTTCAGGGCTAAGGAAAATGTTTCTACCATAGTTGGCAATGTTAGGAATCGGACTCAGATCGGTAGATAATCTAGTCAGTGGATCAGTGAATTGACTTGGTGACTTAGGGGGTTATAAATTTTTATAGTGTATTTTTATTGTAATATTGTAGTGTAATCTATTGTCTCCCCACCCAACCCAACATAGAGCAACATGACCTTGGTTATGATTTGTCAACAACTCTAACCATGAAGGAGGTCATGAATTTAAAAACACTTAACTTGTATTTATCTTTCTCTCTATCCCTCTCTCTCTCTCTTTGTATCAACCACCTTCCCATGGGTCTCTAGACATTTTGAAATTAATGGTGAGAACATATTTTCAAATGATTGGGCTAGAATTCCTTCCATGTCCCTAATAAAAGCTTTCATGGGAGGGAAAAAAGACAAAAAAAAAAGTTAAGAACTTAACAATCAAGACAATTTTTACACTTTTTAAAACAGTTCCAACCAAACTCGGGCAATTTTGAAATGAGCCACCAATCCAACAAGTCAGCTGATTCTTGGCCAAGCCACCTGAGTTTTGGTGCGGACTCACTTGAGTCCTGACTTGTGGCCCAATGAGATGATGATCCCAAGCCGACTTAGGCAATTCCTAAGTCGACTTGCCAAGCTGGCCAACAATGGTTTCTGCAGCCATTTGACGCACAAAATTGAAAAAGAAATGTTTCCCGAGAAATAGGTTTTCTAAGTTGAATTGCATCTCATATATTGATATGTGCATTTCCTAAAAAAGTAGGGAACATCCAAATAGTAACTTAGAATGGGTAAGAGAAACTACAAAGAAAATAGTTTCTCAAAAAACTTATTGTAGTTTAAATTAATTGTTTTCATTCAATTTCCTTGGCTGCAGGTTTATTAATGAGCTCCAAATTATTCAATGGATGTTTGTTATCAAGCTTGAGTGCATAGTTTACTCTAGCTTCAATAAGTCAAGCTTGGTTGGGGGAAGAAGTGCAATGACTAAGTGGAGAGGGAAACAAGTGCTTCGAGGGGTTCCACTCTTGGCAGACACCCAATATAGGGACATGAAAGGATGTGAGATGCTCCTGGGTGGATTTGCATGATGGGAAGAGAGAGAGAGAGAGAGAGAGAGACAAAAGGAGAACCTCTGCCAATTATAAATGTTAAATGGCCGATGGAGGCTGTTAAGGAGATAAAGGTGCCCTTTAGATAGGCAACAAATGGGCATTTCATAGGGGACTCATCATTGAGAAATAATAAGTTTTACTCACATTTCAGCTGTCTAAAGAACCCAAGACAGAAACATCAGAACCTATAGGCATTCTTAGGTAGGGGTTCGTTTTTGGTATGTATAAACTTTGAAGATAAGTTGAAGACAGTCGATTAGAAGTGAAGTGTTTGGTGGTAGAACCCTGGTGATGAATTGATTGGCTATAGGAGACTCTTTGAAGGTGTCGATTTGGATTCGGCTATTGTGGCGTCCCTTATACCTCTTGAATCAAAAGATATACCTAGTAGTTGCAAGAGGGTTAGATTGAGAAGTATTGGAGATGAACATGGGAAAGAGTCTACGAATAAATTTGTTTCTTAATCAGAAGAAGAATTTCTTCAGGCGGAGGTAACTATTGTTTGTGAGTCTATTAATGTCTAATTTCTCTTCTGTCAAATGTGATGTAAATCAAATAATTGAGCTTGTCCTTCTCTCTCCCAAAGATGGCCTGACTGGGCTGTAAGGAAGTCCTCCTCCAGGGTTTTCTAAAAATTGATCCGATGGACCCAAAAAGGATGAGATCGGAGTTACTGGTGTTGTCACAATGACCAAGACATTTAAAATGACTAAGAACAAACATAAAAGAGAGAAAATGAGAAGAAATCTAGGGCTGTATCACAAAACCAAGAGAAAGTGGATGAAGGGAATAGCTGTTATTGGTGGTGGATCAGCAAGGTCAAATGGAGATGAGATACTAAGAGACTCTCTTGCTTGGGGATGTAACTCATGGTAGTGGTGAGACCGCTTTTGAGGTAGGAGATAACTTGCTTGCCGATAGGTGTTAGTGGGGATCTTGTTATTCCCTTGAACTCAGTTTGGTTAGTACAGGGTTTATCGTTTCTATTGTATATTATTGATGAATGTCTTTTCATGGAACATAAGGGTTTGGTTTGTAAAGTGATACAGTATATGTGTTGGATGAATTTCGGAAGCTTTCTTTGAATATTGTTTGCATGTGCGATACTATGTTGAATAGCTCTCAATTTGTTGTTTGGAAATTATCGGTCAATGCTTTTTGCCTGGATCCAGTATATCTACTTGTCTCCTACATGCTTGATTGTTTTGGGATGGAACCATGTTCCGGTTGTAATTAGCAGTGTTAATATTAAAGAGTTTTGGATTCAGGTGACTGGATTGGATTGGACAAAAAGATAGGTTTCTTCTTTTCAGTTTTTGGAGTATACTTGCACCCAAATTGTTTGTTGAGGAGAGTGCTCTTGAAAATTTTGAGATGTTTCCTTCCTTAGTTATTGGTGAATTTAATACCCTTTGTTGTGGGATGGATAAGACTAGTAGGATGTTTCGTGTGGCTTCATCTGCTGATTTCAATGCTTTTTTGAATTTTGCTTTGCTTCATGTGATTAATGTTTCATCCTCATGTTCTGAAGGAATTAGAAAGGCTCCAAATGATGCGTGCCTCATGTCAAGCCTACGACTTGGATTATAAGCAGGTCGAGTGCCTCAATTTTTCCTTATAGAATAAGATTTATTCTGGAAACAGAAAGGCATGCCTAGTTGGCTTGCTGATGGTGACTGTGACACCCTTCTTTTTTTCTGAAAATTACAGTCGACAGAAGATGGGAAACCAAAAATTTTCAAGATGGGGTATAATGATAATGTGATTTCTGATCCTCATTATATGTTTATTGCTTGAAAGGACTATTTCAAAGAATTATTTGTTAGTTCTCATTGGTCAAATAGTGCTTTGAAGAGTGTGGAAAAGGGCTCGAAGGTCTCTTAGCTATAAATTATGCAACTTTTGATTCTGCTGGGCACGAATGAATTTTCGTAGGTAGTGTATGGTATGTCAAGCGATAAGGCACCTAGGCGTGATGGTTGTGGCATCGGGTTTTATAAGAATTTTTTGTACTGTATTAAAAAAAATGTGTTCTTGGCCACAGCTGATTTCTTTAGAACAAAGACACCTATCACTAGTGTAAATAGAACCCATATTTCCGTTACATCAAAACTTCCACGGTGCTAGGTGCACGCAAGGTTTATGTGCTATTGTACTTTGTAATGATCTTTATAAGATTATCACAAAGTAATGAGTTTTTGTATGAAGCATATTATATACAGGCTTATAGGAGTCGAGCAAGGAGATTTTGCCTATACACTGTATATTCAATTTCAGATTCTTTATATGGATGAGCTGATTGACAATATGGAAAGAAGTGTGGAAGGTTCTTTGTTGATGAAATTGGACTTAAAGAAGACATGCGATAGAGTTGAATGAGACTCTCAGATTTGCCCTCTAAACTTCTCTAAGAAATTGATTGATCGCATAATGATGTCTCTTTTTTCCTCATTTGGTGTGGTTTTGAATGGCAGAGAGGGTGATTTCTTCCATAGTCAACATGGTCTCGAATTTCTGGAGTCGCAAACTCTACAAGTTGTTTGGAAGCACCTCTTGGTTTTCAATTAGCATTGGTGTGGAAAATTAATAAATATGTTCTAGAACTTAAGCATCCAAGCCACATGAAAATCCTGAATTCTCAATTATGACCTATTCAAGAACGGTGTTCTATTATGATGTTAAGGATCAAATTGCATTGACAATTCCATTTTCAAAGCAATGTATTAGCGATTCTGGCACTTCCCATATCCTATAAACCCTGTTTCTAAACTGTAGCTTAAGGTCAATCTCTCCCAAAAATAACCACAAAAATCGGATAAAGGCATGCACAAGTAATTTCTCATATGACTCTATCCAACCTATCAATAAGTTCCATTACAACAACGCTATCCCCATCCAATTTAAACCAGTCAAAGGTATGTCCTAGCATTGCTCTCAGTAACCAACATATTCATCCTTATGACGATGTACACCCAACACACTAAATTTGAGTTTGGATAAAGAAAAATCCCTTGACTATACTTGCACAAAATCATTAAATAGTTACTAAAAGAATGATGATCCCACTACTTAGATCCAAAACGGAACTCATTTATCCAAAGCATAGATCGTCAACTGACTCCAGTACAAAGCAAAAATGGGACAAACAAGGTCTTCCACAAGCCTGCCCTAGCTACAAATTGAGAAAGAAGATTAGTAAAAGATGCTCAACTTTTTGTGGTATAACAAAAATCATGCTTAACCTTCATTTTCTCTCGTTCAATTTCTTCTTCTATCCATAGTTAAGGCCATCAAATGTAAAGCAAATATGAGTGTCATTTTGTTAATTCGAAGGTCCAATGTATTTTTTGTAAGTTTTTTGTTCAGAAAACTTAACCACATGCATATCTAAAATTATTAGCATACCCAGTTAGCAGGCTGAAAATATCCAGTATGACATAAGATTGACAATAATCAGAAGCTCATAGTTTGTGAAGATAAGGATGACCTCAATAGCGCAGGCAATTATGTCCGTCCCTGCTTTTAATACACTAGTAAGTAACTTATGGAATGACAAATAGACAATCAATAAGAAAGATTCCACAAGGTACAGAAAAGGAAAGGAATATTAGTACAAGAAAAGGAAAGGAATATTAGTACAAGAACAGTTTGCAACACATATAATACATTCAGAATTGATATCTTCCTTCAAGTGGTGAACATAAAGTCTGACAGGAGAAACATTGGATAGTAGATGAAAAAGGATGAAACAAAGACCCTCAGGACCCAGAGTAAACAAGGGATAGACAGTCTGCGAACATCTTAACTTCGTTTCAAGTAATGAACATGCAAATTTTCCACGAAGTGTTGGTTTACCTTGTCATCAGTGCTAGCCTAAACTTTTAATTTTTAATAACTACCTTTTTCAGCTGTGCTGGGTTGCAATGTCGCATCTTACTTTTCAGCAATCTTTAGTGCATCCTTAAAGCTAACATACAAGCTGTTCCTCATTGTTTTCCTTCCAACACCACCACCACCACTGCCTTTCCTCATCATTGCAGAAAATTCAGCATAATCTATTCGACCATCCTGCACATGCCAAAGATTTTTAAAACCCCAAATTAGGAAAAAGTACCTGAAACCTAGTGGCAGTCTTCAACGTATTTGGTACCACAAAGTCATGACGTTGTCATAATCCATCATGAATCATGATCACAACCACATGAAGAATTCAGTTGAAATAAGATAGACCCTCTCTTCATGATGCTCTTATTCAACATGATGTCAGTAATCTTCTGCAACATGGTTGACAATAATGCTACTTGTTGATCGGCTGATGCTCACTTGGGTAACTAACATGAGTCATAGCTTTTTGTTTTTATTCATTAAAAATAAATTATAAATAAATTACCCTTAATCAAAAAAACTAGAAAACTAACACAAATTATTTTATTACATGCAATTTTTTCACAAAAAACTAATGTGGGTAACTGGGTATCTATAAGGTCAAAAATAAACTACAATATTAAATTACTCGACTGCTTAGGGCTAATTGTAAATCTCTATTCACTCCTACTCGGTCTAATTTTTTATTACCTAAGCTGAGTGAAGACATAGATTTGACCAACTTTGATCACAGCCAACTGACCTACTGTCAGTCAGTTGGGACCTAATGCAGGCCAACTTAAGCAAGTCAGCTCATGATCCACTCGATTTTGCCACATATTGTCTATGAACTGTTTCCTGGATTATCATATCTATATAAAGACAAAACCCTAATAAGGATTACAAATATGTTTAATTTTCTACATTGCGATGGATCACAGGCTAATGTCAAAATCTTGGCAATGGATAAGCATTTTCTAAAAGCAATTTCTGTGCAAGAGAACATCAGGGAGTGTGTATGTGTGTATATGAATGAGAGAGAGAGTTTACATTATCTTGGTCGATTTCTTTAATCATTTCATCAAGGTGAACATCAGTCAAGCCAAATTCAGAACATGCTTGTTGAAGCTCGTCAATGGTGATATAACCACTTCCGTCTTTGTCAAAAAATGAAAAAGCATTGAACAGAACTTCTTCCTTCTCCATCTTGTTCAAATGCACAGTGGCCGCAAGAAACTCCCCATAATCAAGGGTACCATTATTGTCAATATCAGCCTGTCACTTACCAAACACAAGTTAATAATATGCCTGGATAACAATCAGGTTTCAGGTTAATGACATCATTTCTAGTTTTGCTTACCGCATCCATTAGAGATCTAATCTCACATTCCATAAGTTCAGATCCCACTTTTCTAAGACCCTCTTTCAATTCATCGAATGTGATGGTTCCACTATTATCAGTATCTATCATTTGGAAAATATCCTTTAATCCACCAATTTCATCTTCGGAAAGACTTTCAGCTATAACCTGGCATAAAGAAAATACAAAATGCAGCATCAGATAAGAGGGAGGCCATTTTATGAAGTTTCTATACCATCAGAAGAACTACAATGAAAAAATGTGGAACTGAACTTCAACAGAATTAGAGAAAACACATTGCACCTTTCATACAAAAGGGACCAAAAAAAGTTAATGACCTTATAATATGAAGAAACCAATGCTGACATCATGTGAGGGTCATTTATATATTAAGTAGCACAAAGGAAATGTTGTTAACGAGTATCATGCTATGTGACACGGGTACGCCAGTTTTGCCCAGGTACCCGTGTCGGTACGTGGGTACGGCGACACAGGTACGGCTGCATTTTAAAACTTTTAAAATTATATTTTCAATCTTAATTATTTACTCTAATTTTTAATTTTTCCCATCTTTTATATTTCCCTTCCAATAAGATTCTATATTTTCCTCTCATTTTTCTTCAATTTTGAGATTTTTTGTAGATTATAAGTCTATCAATGCTTTTTTTTTCATTTTATCATTTTTGAAAATATAATATTTGCGTACCCGGGTACCTACAATTTTCAACATTGCGGTGTCCGAACCTGCCCTGCCGTACCCACACCCAAGTGACATAGGTATATTGAACGAAAATTTGCTATTAAAAAACTTTCACACAAATTTTCCAAGTTAATGTAATTTACTGATTATGTGAAAGCCACCAAAATAACTGCTTATTGGATTTTGTTTCTTTCCATCTGCAACAGGGCCTTAGACACACAAATGCATGTCTTTCTCATTTTTGTTTTCCCTTTGAACAAACAAATGAAGATGCAAGTAGTGAAGTGGATTACTTACTCCCATGTTCTATACTTGAAAACCTCCTGAGAAATACGATAATCATCTTGACTGTACATGTCATGATTTCATGGACAAAAACGGTATGTCAAGAGATAGAGAGAAACAAGAAACGTTCAATCTGTAAAAAATGGATATGGCATCTTTTTTATTTTCCTTCAGAAAAGGAGGGCAATTAGAAGGACAACTTGCAACAAAAAGTTTTTCCACACTGCATTGTCAAAACCTGCTATTGTACTGGTACGGGTACCAGTACACAGATGGGTGCGGTTCGGGTACTTGTTTGACCGTACCGGGTATGGTCAACGTACCCAGGTACGTATCTGGCATTTTTTGGACTCGGCCATCTTTAAATTAGGGCTTTTGTTTTTCTTTTTTACTTTTAAACAAAACGCAGAACCTTTGACTTTTGTCAAGGGCTCTATGTATTGCCCACAGCAGCAGCACATGTGGAGTTCTCTGGCAACATTGCCTGCTCCGTCGACTGGTTTTCAGCAGTTTCCAGAGAGAGGCAATGTCTCCGGCAGAAAGGGCAACGCAGCTGCTGTTGTTCAGCGACTTCTCCATCGACTGATTTGGGCATTTTTTTGTTGAAGCTTCTTTTTTTCCCCGCGGTCTATTGATTTACTTCCGGCGTCAGGTTTAGAATCGTTTGCCCTTTTTCTATGATCTGCATCAACTATTCTTCTTCAAAAATCATATCATCTGCAACCATTTTTTTTTTCAGATAACCGTGCATCCATGCATGCTCCCATGTTATTTTTTGTAACTCACCCATTCCATTTCTGCATTTAGCACTTAGATTACAGTTCCACAATGCTGAGTCTTGGTTCGTATTTGACTGTCTAAGGGGCTGCTCAGTTGTTTGGTAGATGATTTTGCTCATTCCATTGCAACTTTGCAATATATGCAGCATATGACTTTGAGATTCATATATATTTTTTTTATACGCTTAAAGTTTTTCATAGGTTTCTTAAATACACTGCTGCAAGAGCCATTGGTATATATCTTTTGTGTTGTTTACTTGTTTATGTTCATATATGTTTTCTATGTTGTTTCTTTTGTGTTGTTTACTTGTTTATGTTCATATATGTTTTCTATGTTGTTTACTTGTTTATGTTGATATATATATTCTATGTTGTTTATTTGTCATAAATATTTTTATGTTGTTGACTTGTTTTTCATTTGTTAGTAAGTTTTCTTTGTATATATATATATATATATGCCGTACCCCCGCACCCAAGTGTTTTGAAAATAGTCCGTACACGCACCCGTACCTGTACCCTTGTGACATAGAGTAAACTGCTAAATAGGGGGCATAGCACCTTCTTGTGACTATACTCAAGGCACGATTATGTGTTCAAGTTTGGTCTAATCCAACTTCTACTCTCATGAAATATATTTGTAGCTAGAAGGCCTGATATGGCTCCCGAGACTTGGGTCTTCCTTTAATTGCTTAAAATTTTATTCACCATTATTTGCAATGGCAAATAAAAGCAGTTATTTGGGTTATGTTTAAAACTTAAAGCAATATTGCAAAAGGCATATCGTAACGCGTATTGGTCAGGCTGACCTATATCCAGTATTGTAATGTATCTAAATGTAGGGTAGGGTATTGTACAATTAATGTTTTAATCTAAAAAAATAAAAAATAGAGAAAAAACCAGAAAAAAATGTATTCCAGAATCCACATAACAAACCCATCACATGTGAAGAACATTCATGATTCATCGTTCATAAATCTTAATATAACAACAACACATTCAAAAAGAAGAGATCATAGATTCAAAATAACATAATAAGCATCCAACCCAAGTTTAAAGTGTTTTAGATTGCATTACAAGTTCACAACATACAAATGTACAATTGTTCACTGTCAAGTGTCAAATATCATGATTATCATCATCATCATTCATCAATCAACACTAATCATCATTATCTTCATCATCATTTTCTTCATTAATTATTTCAATGTCTTTAAAGAGAATGGTCTCACCAACATATGGGCGATTTTTTGTAGAAAACTAGCAAAACATCCCCCTCTCACAGTTCTTAGAGACGTTTAGAAAGTGGGAGGGAAAGGCTGTTTTAAAAAAGAAACTACAAAAAAGGGCCTTTGTTTTGTCCCCATATCATATCACACAGGGCGTATCATGTATCATAGGTGCACCATATAGGCTTTTCAAACCTAGACAATATGTATTGCATGATACGGGCCCATATCATGTTATATGGATGACATTGCCTTAAAATATTATGATCAAGTATAATTAATAGCAATTGTGGTGAATGGAACCAGCAGATCGGATAACTATATTGGATGTTTCAAACAGCGTGCAGAGTCCGCTCTACTATTATGACTTCTTGTTTGTACATTCTATCTTAAAATAAAATGGCTTTGACATAGACTGCCACCTATACCTTCATCTTGATGACCTCCATGCTCTTATTTATTTGATCTCTTTATTTACGGAGTTTGAACTTTGAAAGTCCTTTATAATCAGATCTTACAAAAACTTTTTTCTCCCAGTATATAGCACTGGAGTTTTTCGAAGCAGTTCTTAGAGTTTTCAAAAATGTACTTTAGAATGTTGAACTGCTCACAAAAACATGCATGGAAATGGGGAAATTGTTTTATTTTCTCATCATAATGAGAACAAGGCAATTATCTACTTTGTGCAACTAGTCCTGGTCCTGGAAAAGAACATTCACAGAAATGGGAAATTGTTTTTTGCCCACCATAATGAGAATAAGGTGATCATGTACTTGATGCAACCAGATGTGATTACCGCCAGGTGAAGACAGAACTTGGATTTCTATAGAGATGTATAATTTGTTTCAAAAGTGATCATTGATTGCAAGATTGGTAATAATGAATATGTTCTAACTTGATAACCAAAGAGGAAGAGCAAGTTGACTCATCATAAAATAACAAAGTCAGGGTACCTTACTTGTATACCAGGTGATGTTAAAGAAAAACACCCAATGACTTAGACATATATGATGAGGCTCATTCTTTAATTTTCTATTCCCCCTATACTTAAAAACTTAACATCTGATCTTGTTAAATGCTATAGATGGTAAACAACATCTCTCGAGGCAAATCCGCAAGGAATTGTCCCAAATTTCCCTTGAATATTGCAAATCAGTTTGTTTCAAATCCTCGCAAACCCGCAGTTCCCAGATTTACTGGATGGTAACAATAAGGTAAGTAATCAGACAAATAAGCCAATCGGGCCTTGTTGATTTTCAATAACTACGAGTAAGCCTGGTTACTAGTTTACCCTCCATTAGGCATCAACCAAGTTTCATCTGATTCCCTACAAGCACAAGCTGATGTTAGGCTTGACTTATTAGGAAAGCAGAAATCATCCTATGATGAAGGGAACGTACTCAAGTCCATCTAAGTAATGCTTAATTACTTTAAATGATAAAGTAAAGAAATGATCTACCAACCGTATCTGAAGACATGCTCCATAACCGATTTATGTACATACCACATATGTGTCATGTGTGTGTGTGTGTTTGTATCCACAACCAGGGATACATGGGCTTGGCCAAGCTGAACAGCTACTGTTCAGATTTGGCTTATTTGGCAACAAGCTGATAAGGAGCTGAATCGGAGATTTTTCCCTTTATTCGGTAAATCATGAATGAGATCATTTCTTATCCAAGATCCATAAAATTTTGGCTTCATTCATCAGCAGGAGTGAAACCAAAGCAGAAAATGTGACTACTAGAAGAGTGGGCTAATGTGAAGACTTACCCTCAAAGCCATCTTCTTAAGTTTATTCATGGCAGAGAACTGCTTCAATCGCGAAATTACGGTTGAATCAAGAGGCTTGTCCAAGGCGACATTGTCATCAACGATCCACGGGTGACCTATCAAAAGAGAAAGGCAACACAAGATCAAGAAACCCGCCCAATTGTCAATGCAAGCATTCAGAATGGATTAACGCGGTCACATCTCATCCCATTAGAAAACGAGACAAGTCTACTTACTTAGAACTTGGCGAGCAGTAAACCTCTTCTTGGGATTCCTAGTGAGCATATTGCGAATGAGATCTTTCGCACTTTCAGAAATGCCGGGCCATGGCTCCGATTGGAAATCTAACTGGCCTTGAAGAATCTGTCTGAATATCCCCTGTTCAGTTTCTTGAGATACCAAGAAGAAAGAACAATAAAAACCACAAACAGAAACAACAAAATCGACAGCAATATACGTGAAGGGCAAGTGATCAATCAAAAAGAGAAGAAGAGAAAGAACGAGAAATTGAACGAACACCATAACATTTTCATATATGAAGAGTCCCCAAAACCCAATTTCTCAAAACCCTTTTTTCCTTTTTTTCTTCGTTAATTTGTTAGAGAAGATCGAAGAAGAAGCAGAAGCAAACGGTAAGCTAAGGAAGGCAGGAAGGTGGTACCTGCCCAGAAAGGCGGGACTCCAGACAGCAAGATGTAAAGAATGACGCCCGCGCTCCAGACGTCCGCCTCTGGCCCGTAATGCTTCTTAAGCACCTCGGGAGCTACATAGTATGGGCTGCCCACGACGTCGAAGAAGACGTCGCCGGGCTTGTAGAAGACGGAGAGCCCGAAATCGATCGTCTTAAGAGGGGCTTCTTCGCGGGCGTCCGCGAAGAGGAAGTTCTCCGGCTTGAGGTCTCGGTGCATCACGCCGGAGGAATGGCAGGCCTCGACGACGCCGACGATGGTCCGGATGAGCCCGGCGGCCTTGCGCTCGCTGTAGTGTCCCTTCTGGATGATCCGGTCGAAGAGCTCCCCGCCGGCGCACAGCTCCATCACAAGGTGGACGAACAGCGCGTCCTCGTAGGCGCCCACGATGGTGACGACGTTGGGGTGGTCCCGGAGGTGGCGCATTATCTCCACCTCCCTCCGGACGTCCTCGTAATCCTCCGGGCAGATGAGCTTCCGCTTGGGAATGGACTTGCAGGCGAACTGCTCGCCAGTGACCTTGTGGACGCAGAAGTAGGTGGTGCCGAACTGTCCCTGACCTAGCTTCTTCCCTATCTTGTACACGTCCCTCACGTTCTCCGTCGCCTGTAGAAGGACGCGCCCGCGGGTCAGAGGAGGATGAGGCGCATGAACCGTCGTGCTGCTGCTCGTTGTTGCTGCTGGTTGTGTTTGCGGTTGTGGTTGTGGTTGTGCTTGTCCTTGTGCTTGTTGTTGTGGTGGTGGCGTGGATGCCGCAGCCGTGGTGGCAGCGCCACCAGTGGCCGAACGGCCGTCATCCGCAGGATTGCCGGTGGGTCTCTTCGTCATTCCGCCTGCCAACCAGAGGATCCCTCTCTTTCTCTCTCTTTGGGCAGACGGCTGATCGATGGTGTTGGTGCTTGCCCCTGGGTTTTTGCCGTGGGCAGAGGGAGAGAGAAGTCAATCAGTGGACCTTGTCGCGTTCCATGGTCATGGCCGTGACCCGTGAGTGCGTCATTCCCATCGCCCCCATGGAAGCCACTCAGAAGCTTCATTTCATGCAGCTCTTCGCCCCCCCTTTACCCTTTCTTTGGTTTTTCTTTTTCCATTTTCGGTCTCTCATTTATCCGCAATTGACAGATTCATTCCATTTTAGTCTTTTAGTTTTTGATTACCTGATTTTCTACTATCGACGCAATTTTAGATCGTAACAATATTGAGAAACACTTATCAAGGGTTGGCTTTTTTACTCAATTATGATTTTCTAATAAAAGGCACATTTTTCTTTAAGTACATTAGCCTCAAACTTTTTTGACTTTTTACTCAATTACATTTTTATCCAGACTAGATTTTGCTATTTTTAGATGCAGCTTGAGGTAAAAATGCAATTCAGTGATGAAGAATTACAGATTTTGTTAATATATTTGACTTCAAAAAAATATATTGGAAAATTTTAACAATAACAGATCCGTTTCTATTAATAAATTTAAATTTAGAAACTTGGTTGGAATGCTTGGGTATGAAACTGTCAATTGTAGGGAAACAGGACGTATATTTCAATATTGCCTATAAGAAATGCTGGGGTATGAAGCCGTCAATTGTAGGAAAACAGCCAACAGGACGTATATTTCAATATTGCCTATAAATAAAGACAAATGTGAATAAAAAATAGACAGGCTTTACTTTTCTCAAAATTTAAATAAAACACTCGAACTTTATCCATATTTTTGTTGGAAATGTTTGTTTTTGCGTGCGTAGAAAATTCTCCACTAGTTTATAAACCCCCATAGAGTTTCGTTTATCTTAAAAGTACAACCAATTTACAACCAATTGGTTTCCATATTGTTGTTGGAAATTTAATGGTAGGGATGTCAACTACATCATTTGTTTAGTAGTTGCTGAACTTATGAATTATTTAATTACAAATATACAAATGGGTGCTAAGTGGAAGGCTGACCGCTGCTTCTTTATATATATATATATATATATATATATATATATATAAATGGAATATACTAGATGACTCAATAGTTAAAAGTCATAGTTAAATATATCATTAAACAAGTCAACTGTATAAAACGTAAAAAAAATGCGTCTTTTTTTGAAACGCCAAAAAATAAAAAAAACACAAAAAATGCATATAATAAGTGTTTAATAAGAGTTTTTTGTGTTTTTCGTATTTTTATTATTTTTTAAATTTTTTAAAGAATTTGCCAAGATTTTTTCAGTATATACAACTTTACCATATTATACTCAAAAAATTGTTTACCATATAATACATGTACACATTGTTTGTGACAATGATAATTATATATATAAAGAGATACTCAACCTTTTAATCAAGATTATTTATATGGAACATATGGATGGTTAAGAGAAAAATAAGAAAAGAATATGTGACTTAATATTAAACAATAAAAATATCAGTCACATTTTTTTTCTTATTTTGCTCGTAATCGTCTATCGTGTTGAATAGAATGGCCTTGATTAGATGGCAGTATGGTTATGAAAAGTTAAAATCACCATTTAGTTTCTTCTATATGAATTGAAATCAACCAATTACCGCTGTAACGGGATTATTATTCTTTATTATATATCGATACAAACCATTGAAAAATATGCATTTGGACGTTCTTGATAGACATTGAAAACACGATTAGAAAGATGCATCACATTTAATGCGTCTCACTCTTTTAAGTTATCTAAATAGGCAAAGCAATTAACATGGCAAAGTCCGATAGAAAATTATTTAAAGATTTTAGCCAAAATGTCCGGATACAAGACAAGTTACAATAAATGCACTCAATTGTTCATATTCAAAATGATTCAAAGTGTTGCTTTCCACGTAATTGCTGCTAGTAGCGTCGGATTTGAGATCCGAGACTGATCTCAATGAAAGGAGAAATTCACTGAAGATGATAACTACAGAAACATATACACAACTACTGATTAGAAGATAAAATTACATCTCACAAATGCATATTAATTATAACATAAAAACAATTTCTAGTCTTAATGGGTAAAGAAGACTATAGATTCACAGGTTTAAGATCCCCATGAATTTGAATTGTTCGCAAATCCATTTGATTGATGCGAGATGGAGGTATTATGCACCATGCACTATTTTTTATTATTTTAAAACATTTTTTAAAGTTTAAGTACATTTTTTATTATATATATATTTTCTATTTTCCAAAAAAAATTTGCAATTTTGTAACTAATTCAGCTTAATCGTTGAATCTATTGATTCCGAGATTCGAGTTCATCTTTAGTATAATTTTCTTCACACATCACTATATATATTAGTGCCCAGGTACAACACTTGGCAAGTACCAACAAATAGTAATATTAAAAATTTTGGAAGATTTTGTTCTAGTAATATTAAAAAATTTTAAAAGAAAAGTGAAAAATAAAAACTTGTGAAAATATTTTAAAAATAATCTTACAAGGGCATGTGACACGTTCAAATCAGCCAACGAATGGTTGGCCACATTGAATCAGCCGATTCAGGCCGCTGCTTAAAAGATTCTTCACCATAATATTAAGAAAATGGGTTGAAATTAAAAAATTGTGGTTGTGGGGGATGTTTATCCCACTTATAGTTTTATAGGACATGGATCAATTGGGTGAGAGGAAAGGAGTAAAACCTTTTGTTTTTCTTGTCAATGAATCCAATGTAGTTACTGTATCATTTTGTAGCTATGTGGCCCATGGCTTTTTTTTTCTTTTTTTTTTGATCTTCACAGTACAACCCCCTTTATTTTTCTTGACAGCATAATTGTACTTTTGTTTGGTCGGGCTAATTGGTGCACTAGCGACACGTCTCTTGTTCGATTCCAAATAAAGGTATAGATGAGATAAAGGTACCATGATTTTAGATATAATAACATGTTGACCTAATACTTGGTTTGAATTCTAATGCAGTTTGGCTTGCACTCGAAAGGTTTGAAGTAAAATAATTAGGCTGCTTTTGATAATCTTGGATCTTATATATAAAGCTGCATAAAAATATGTGTTTTGAAAGATCCTCAGTTTAACTTCATTAGAACTCATACTATATGTTAAAAACCATGAATTTAAGGTTAGATTGAGAGAGGGGGTCCGATCTTAAATTCATGAATCATCACGGATATGAGATTTGTAGTGAAACAAATGATGTAAGTAGATAAGATATCTAATAAAAAAGAAGGATATGAAGAAAAAGTTAGCATATAATTAAGAAATCGAATCAAATTTAAAGTTAAGAAATGGCATTTGGTTAGATTCAGATTTATATTTTAAAATTAATAAAAACAAAAGACAAATGTAAAAAAGTTGTTGAAATATAAAAAAAATATCAAAAATCTAAAGGTGACACTCTGGAATTGGCTACCAAGTAAGCCTGAGACTGCCCACAATTGGTCCAAGGTTTTGATTTTTTTTTTACCTCGGTAAAAATTTGTTGTGCTTCCACGCTTATTGCCTTTGGCTTACAGCACAATCCGTCCAATCGATTTTTCCAACGCAATTTTTTTTTTTTTCCGAACCACTTCATGCGATCTCATTCAACCCTTCCCAGAGAGGTTCGTGCGTAAAAAGCCAAAACATTATATTCTCTCCGCGTAATGCGTGGAAAGTCGAGCACGATAAAGAAAGGGTCCACAAATTAATATAAAAAAAAAATATGGGGACATGAAATTTGGAGTTTCCTCGTCGTCCAAAAGAGAGGAAGGGGGATGTCAGAAAATTTTGCGTCAACCGTAGCTCGCAACTTCAGGATATATATATATATTATGAATAAAAATAATAAATAAAAACAATAATAAGAAATGTGTTGAAAGAGTATAAAGAATATTTGATCGTATTGTCTAACAAAAACGAAACGCCTCACTTTTTTCTCACCTCCTGAGGTTTGTTTTTGGTACTTTAAGAAAAATGCATATTGACATTTTTTTTTTTTTGTAGTAAAAAAACATTAAGACATTTAAATTTGAAACAAAAACTGATTGCCTACGACCTCACATATGTCAACCGCTGCTTTGAAGATAACAATAAAAAATGAATGTGGATTAACCCAAAATGTCCATCATTTTTTTCGTTCTATTTTTTTTTTCAACAGTATGTCGTGATGGATTAACGAATGAGTAATTGTAGATCGCAAGATTACATATTATATATATCAAATAATATATTTTGACAAACATAAAAGATGGCGTGACTTTTAAACCACATCAAATAGGCGCTAAAGTTTTGCACTAATGCTCATCCATAGGAACTTCAAAAGCGATGAAAAAATGACAAATATGACCCTTATAAAATATAATTATCTCTTAAAAAAAGCATAAAAAGAAAATTCGTCGCCGCTTGTGCCGGGTCAACCTGATCAAACCAATGCGATGCATAAAGAGAATTCAACGCCGCATGACAACTTCATAGATGTCTTCAGACCCTTATAAATTATATTTTTTACCTTTAATTGCTTGAGCGTGGTTACAATATAACGGTGCCTTCGAGTTATTTTCATCGTTTTCAAAAAGGATATTTTAGTCATTGTCTATTTATATCTTTACTTTGACGTTAGGACCCAAGCACACGTATTCAAAAAAGATATTTTAGTCATTGTATATTTATATACGTACTTTGATTAGGTTCGACCCGACTACCCAACAACTAAGTTAGGGCTCGGTTTGGCTTGGTTTGATTAAAATTAAAAATAATATTTTTAATATAAAATAATATATAAACATAATTAATCATAATACTTTATATATATATATATATATCAAGTAAATAATATTAAAAATAAGTTATTGGACCGAGTTGAGCCCACTGAACTGGGCAGACAATTTATGAGGCCTGCTCGGTGCCCAATTTTTTAGGTCTAATCCTGCACAAATCTCCCATCTGTTGTCATTTTGAGAAAGTGTTTTTCTCCCTTCATTTAACACATTTGCCCGTGTTAGGATCCGAAGGTATAAGCTCCAGCACACTATGGCTTATTGGTAGATGTCTAATCCCGAAAAATCTTCATTAAATTGTACATAATAAATTGTTATACATATCGATTTTGATTCTCTTTTCTTTTCTATTTACTTCACTTTACAATTGAAGGATTGTTTGCAGCATGCCGCAAAAAATGAAAGAGTGAGACGCGTTTTTGAAAATTTTGGAGAGATTAAGAGCTTGGGCTGCTAGGAAATGATAGGGAATATCGAGCAACCAACAGCGTCAGCAAAGGGAAAAAGAAGCAAGACCAAGTCATCTGAACCCACAGATGACCAAGTCCAGTCAAAACCCATTCAAATAGCAGCCTACCCATATTGACCTTTCTAAACTTTTAGCAGACTTGGACTTTTACCCATAAAACAAAACAAGTATGGCAGAGGAAAAAAATAATGTCCAAATGTGTTTTTGGATGACACCTTCCAAAAAAAATTGTTTTGTGAAGAACAGGTTTTGAGAGAAAATGATTTTTTAATTATTTTTTTTAGAATTGTTTTGGGTTTTTAGGTGACATGCACCCACAACCCAGTTTTTTTTATATTAAATAATCAGCTGGGGGAATGGAGGGCAGGTTGTCCAATTTCTTTCAAAAAATTAGGTTTTGCCAAAATTGGGTTTCTGTCAAACTTAGTTTTAATGCAGCCCACACATTTCAAAAACACCAAAATGCAAAACCATGTTTTAAAGTAAGTTACTGGCATGAAAAAGTTTGAAACAACCACGTTTTTGAAAATGCTGTAAGCTGAGCTGCCTATTCGATTCAGCTGACTTGGCTAAAGATATTTCTCAAATCATTTACCCAAAAACTAAAAAAATTGTATAAAATTAATTAAAAACGAAAAGCTCTTAAAATATACTAAAAAAATAATTCAGACTTGACACGCGGCACTCTTGCGTTTGGCTGGAGAATCGAATCGGTTTGCCGGTGATTAGATTTGAATCAGCCGATTCACCCAGCATTTGAGGGAATGGAATCAAGGGTTTAGATGACAATGGTTTATATATTGTCCAACAAGAATTCAAATCTGGATCGGATCGGTTCAGTTAAGTTAGAAAATTTGATCCAAACAAATCAGATAAATGGCTACATTGATTGGACCCTATCATTCTACAGTTCCTGATCAGCTGGATCTCTGTCCCCACAATTCCTCTTTCTAGAGCTATTAATAACCTCACATGTTGCTTTGACCCGATGAACTTTTCTCCTTTCAATAAAAATCAACAAGGAAAAGCCATGAAAGCAAGAGATATATATGTGACATTGGCTGGCAGAAAAAGTCCACGAAAGTAGTAGGAATTCTATGAAAACTTTGTCAAAAAGGTTCATTAAATGCTGTCATAGATGTCGCTTTGAAAATTAAGGCAGAAAATATGGACAAGAAAAATCATAGGGATTTTAATTGATTAGATTTGAATAAGATATACTCTTAACTATATGTACTTTTTCGGATATTCGTGTATTCATATTCAAATTTCGATTCAAACTGAAATCCGATTTCGCAATCCAAAATCCAAATTTTATATTCATATCTGATTTCGAATCCGAATTTTGAACCTTAACTAACCAATTATCATAATGTAAGAGCATTGAATAAAGATATTTATTTAAAACTAAATGCAATCCCAATCCAATCCAAATCCAGTGGATATTCAAATCTGAATCCAAGCGGATATCATTCCTTAAATTTGAATCTAATTTCTTAACCGGACTTTAACTTTTTGTCCATATCCGAAATTTTTTCGGAACAGTTCGATTAAATATCTTCCTTGTATATATTTTGTAATCTTGATATAACTTTGAGAAACATGCACAATAAAAATATTGAAAAAAAATCTTCATATGGTGCCCTTTTTTTTTTTAAATAACAAGAATAGTGACACCAGGTCGAGAAACGGAGGAAAAGATAACATGAAGATAACTGATGTTTGGACAGATAACAAAAATCACTGCCCAACTTTAAAAAATTACCAAATTGGCACCCAAATTTTGAGAAAAAAGTACTAAAAAAGGCCCTCCAAACAGAAAACATTAATTTTTTTATATAACTTGTTAAAAGTATAGAAAACATTAATTTTTTATATAAAATCATTAAAATGGTCCGGATTGGAATGCTCATGTGAAGAGGGTAGTCCCAGCAGAATGAACTGCGCCTGGTTTGGTCTGACCTCAAAAATAGGTCGATCGCATAAACTTCAAAAATAGGTCAATAAGATCTGTCTTTTTAAAAAAAGACAACAAAACGAGAAGAAACTCCAAAAAGGAAACACGATGAAAATACATTTTTTAAATGTTCTTTTCACATTTTTTTGCATTTTTGTTTATGCATTTTGTTTTTGGAAGTGTTTTTTCTAAACTTTTTAAATTCCATCGGATTTTTCTTAAAAAAACAACTTTACCATATTACACCCGAAAAAACCATGCTTTTCGAAACCTACACATGATATTTGTGACTATGGCCTCAAGTTACCACAAGGGTTATCTCTGCAAAGTTGGAAGAATAACAGGAGAAATGCTCTTTGTTGGAGGAATTGGAGCAAAAAGAAACTGCTGACACTTTTCACACCTTGATCACTATGTAAGGTTCTCACTAGCTGGCAATCAACTCAAGCTGGTCCAGTTGGGTGGACAAGGTCTAGGGAGAATGGGCTCTGGTCCTACATTTGTTTGGACCATATAAAGTCTGCATGTCAAGAGAAAGTGGGACCAATTCATTTGAGGACAATGTGGGCTTAGGTATAGACAAGTTCACAAAATAAAGATTGAAGATGGGTTGTGGATGATCTACTTTGATGAATTTGGGCTCATCAGGCGTCTTGAGATCCAAATCCATATTTAGCAGATCCAGATAAGAGGTGGGTGTAACATGGGCATTGGGTATAACATAGGCTTATGTGGGTTTTGATCATGTGAATGTGTAGCGGAATCCAACTAAGTGGATTGCCACCTTTTGAGGGCTGCCATCAATGTCTTCTCGCCCTTGACCAACTCCAAGTTTGGATTGAGTAGTTGGGTAATTGGATTTGGGTTAGTTAAAGGATCCAATGTAAGCTTGGATCTCTTTATGTTCTTGGTGCTTCAATGTGCCTCAAATACCCAAAGCAGCTTTTTGGACATTACCTGCTCCTCATATGGTAACAAACTCAAGTTCAGGGGAATTAAGATCTTAGAACTTGAGGAATAAGGAGAGATGTGTTTGGAGGATGGGTTGAAGCAGGTCGTGGACAAGGTACACTTGCTCTTGGTTCGTCGAACTGGGATCCGGTGTGGTGATGTTTAGGATTTGGTCTTGGAAAAATCAGGAGTTTATGCTTTAGTAGTTACCAATCCATTCAACTGGGGTTAGAATGAAACACATTACCAAACACACCTTAAAAATAGCCTTTATTGTGTTTACGTTTTGCTTAAAAACTTGCTGTTATGATCTCCATAGTCTTACGATTCACTTCGTTTCATCATACAAACATTCCGATTGAGTTGGTTCAGTGGAAAGAAGAATTTGAACCGTCAAGCTCTCAAAGAAGGCATAGCCTAAGTCACGGCCGCTGCAATTTGCTTTCTCTGGCATGGGCAATTGTAGCAGGAGGAGCAAAGAAGAACTGCCCTTAAACCCCCGTGCTGTTGATCATTCAATGCAACTAAAGGTGGCAGTAGCCATAAAGATTTTGATGTTGATCAAGCCAAGTTCAGTGCACTCTCCTTTGTCCTGGATCTTCTCCAAGCAAACAACCCAGAAAAGTACACCAAAGAGCGTTCCTGCAGGATTCCCACTCAGTAACTGCCTCTTCCCCACCACGACGAAGCGTGTGAAATTAAATGGAAACACAGAAACAGAAAACCAAGAAAAGACAGCAACTATGGTGCGTACAATGAGATTGCGTCTGGAGTTTCTCTCTTCTGCGCACTGTTTCTGATTGCTGTTTGGATGTGTTGATGGAACATGGTAGAACATAGATCCCGTGTCTCACTCCGATAGTAAATCCTTGCAGTGGCGAAGCCACATGGAGGCTGGTGTCCTCACAAAGTTTATTTTTATGTTAATGCTTTGATATATTTGATTGTTTATAGATATAGGTGATCCTAAAAACATTAAGTTATTGAATTAGTGCCCTTCCAGCCTCCACTAATGACCCTCGGAGATGCAGTCAGACATGCAATCTGATTGTGGGAAGGCGATTGAGGTAAGTATTGGTGTTGATCTTGCGGGTGCAAAACTCCCTATTATCAATATCCTATAGAACTAGAAAACTGCACTCTTGCACCTCGTAATTTTCTGTCAATGTGTTTTAACTGCTCTCCTCCTCGTGTGAAAGACCTGGCCTCACCTCTTGCTCCCTTCTCGCATGCTTGGATGATAGATCATTCCGTAACACCACAGAAACGGGGCGATTGGAAAGGGTCCTTGCAGTGCCTCGTATTCTGATCGATAAAAAAGAATCTCTTGCGAACTGACCGTATAGTACTGCAGCATTTCCTGTCCTTCCCATAGATTGCCTCGTGTTTTGCTAGTCCATCGTCGCCAGTGCCATCGATGGTTAAAGAAGCTGTTCTGTTTTAGCGCCAGAAAATATCAGAACGATTGGCTAGTTATACGTTGCCAGAGCATCTGATTGGAAAAGTTACAAAAGCAACTTTTAGAGCTCAATTGTTAGTTCTAGTTGCAGGTTCTCTGGCTTCAACTCTTTTTTCTTTTTGGGTTTACTTTACATGTAAGAGAACTTTTTCTTTCTGAAAAGTTGCGTTACATGCAGCAAGTTGCCATGGCACAACCCACCGCCCTACTCGTGGCTTTACGTTTCTTTTTGTGTTTAATGGATTTGGTGAACTAAGTAGTACGCAAACTCCAGACGAAAGAGAGAGTAATACGCAAACTACGTATAACGATCGTGTATCTGATCAATTTTGTGTGTGTGTGTGTGTGTGTGTGTGTCTCTCTCTCTCTCTCTAGATATATATATATATATATATATATATATATATATATAATGCCTACATTTACGTATAGCAAAACGTAAAAGAAACATTATATATTCAAGTTTCAAGCGCCTTTTAGACAGATAAGAATCCTTTTACATGCTTTTACAATGCTCTACAGGCAATTTCCTGAAGGAAAAACAAAAAAGACTGCAAAAAAGAAGAAAGCAAGCAGCTCACAGGCTTCACAAGGCTAAAAATGCAAAAAGTAGGAATAAGATCACGGGCAAACGCCATTATTGACAAGATCGCTGAAGAAAAAGAAAGAAAAGAGCACTTGAGAGGGAGTCTCAATGAAGACCAGAAACACACTCACTTCAATCTTAGACGCCGTTTACTGAAGCTATTTATTTTGATTCATCAGCGACTCTTCTCCGCCATCATCTGGACGGATGTATCTCCAAATGAGACCCAAGGTGCTTCCCATAATGTTCATGATGACGGCGGAGAGGGCAGGAGGTAGTACAACATTGGATGAAAAATGGGAGGTTGCAAGAACGACACCAAGGGATGAGTTCTGCATCCCAACCTACATCATAAATTTCATCTATCAATTCAGCAATGGAGTCAATGCCAAGGCGAAGTTAAAAGGGGCAGACACAAATTGGCACCATGTACAAAGAATTCAGATAAACAGAAAAGGATACCGCTATCCTATAGATAATAAGGATAAATTTAGTAAAAGGAAGATAAAATTCGTAATAAAAAATAAGAATGTTGGCAGAAGTTCGACAGTACAAACTTGGATGCTTTGAATCACTTGAAAATAGATTGGAGTCCAACCAATTCCAACAGAAAAAACGACAACATGAAATTGGAAATAAATGAAGAAAGCAAAGCAAGCAGTAGCACATAAAGTCAGTTCATTTTCCTTCAATGGACATGAAAGTAATGAAAAGATTCTGAATTTACACAAGGTTACTAAGGTAATTCTTTGAACAAAGTGGAAATAAGAAATTCACTTATTACCAATGTCTGATTTATGGCCAATCATGCATCTTAAATTTGGTCGAGACATTAAGCTGAAGATTTAGAAAAAGCAACAGAAAGAATCAAACCAGACAGCAGCTTTTTATCCAATAAAAAGTGTCACACTATTGCAGAATTCACACGACCCTTTAGTCATTTCAATTGAATAACGAATTGTATTACAATAATATTTTTTACTATTATGGTAGTTGTGGGTGTTCATGATGGCGCTCATACAGCAAAACACAGATCATATTACTTAATATCACGGAGGAGAACCATAATATGCAGGTAGCACAGTCGACGCCATTGGTAGGCCCACCAAGGATATTCTATGATTTATAAGTAAAATCAATGTAAAAGACCAGCTTTTCTAGTATGGTCAACAAACTTCAGGGTGATCAGCACATTATTTGTGCCTTTTGCAGTTTTGCCTATCCATTTCTGGCATGCATTCACAGAATAGTTCAAACTAGTGTTGTCCGTATCTTACGATACGGGGCCGTATCGTACGAAACGTATTGTCGCGTTTCAAAAATGTGATACGATACACCACCTGTATCATACAGTTACGATACATGCACCGTATCGTACGATGCATAACGATACAATTACGATACATTACGATACAGTTATGATACAGTTATGATACGTTACGACTTACGATACAGTTACGATACGTTAATCTTTACTGATTTTTTATGACTTTTTTCAGAATTTTTTCTATTTTTCTGATTATTTTTTTTAAATACAATACAGTTACAATACATTACAATATTTTACGATATAGTATATCTTAAAGCCAGACCGATACGGCTTACGATACGCTTTTTATAACATTAGTTCAAACTACACTCATCCATGGCAAAGGGATTCACATTACCTCAATAGAAATTGCTCTGCGTTGTCTTTCTCTAAACCCACATATAGAAGCAACCACGTATCTGCAAGATATCACCACAAAGATCTCATGGGTTACATTAAGGATAACAAAGCAAAGTGTTTCTCTCTCTCCTGACGCACAGCTAAAAAAAACTGGAAAGGTTTCTTATTCACTTCAATTCTCAACAGAAAGAACAGTAAATGTAATATACATGTACATTTATTGATGAATCCATGAACAAACTGGAGGCAGCCATCTAAAGCTGTATAATTTGCACATACCACCGGTAACATATCATATGACAGTACCACCATAAACATGCCAGCAAAGAGGATTGTTTAAATATAATTTGAAAAACACCCGATGAACCAGTTCAAAGCAGACGAAAGGGCCTCTACATCTACTTGAGAAGAAAAACTGTCCTTCATGCAGTTTTGCACCATTTCTTCACCGTGAAAAGCAACATTCTTGGAAAATATAGTTATTCTGGAATTTCTGGAATCATGTGCTCGTGGGTTCAGATATTGATGGGTAAGCCAATTAGAATGGCTAAGAGAAAAAATATACTTATGAATCCATCTGTAACTTATAGTAAAGTTTCAT
This sequence comes from Nymphaea colorata, assembly GCF_008831285.2. Lineage (NCBI taxonomy): Eukaryota > Viridiplantae > Streptophyta > Magnoliopsida > Nymphaeales > Nymphaeaceae > Nymphaea > Nymphaea colorata. The sequence goes on from NC_045150.1 coordinate 4,122,892, forward strand.
GTACTAACTATGCCACCTAAAACATCCTCAGTGACGGCCATAAATTGTGAAAGAAAACCAAAAAGTTAGACTTGGGAGAGATCAAACTTGGCTCAAACTAGAGCCCTCGAACTTGGCTCCACCATGTTTTCTTCAGCTTGAAACCAGCTTATCTAAGCTTGAGATCGGATGAATGGCCGACCTGCATATTGGAGAAAACCCAACAGGTTCTGAACGTAAGACCTACCTATAGTGAACAACGCAACAGGATGCCTACTGCTCCAAAGATGTCTTACATGAAACTGCACAAAGCATTGTATATATTTTTGTTTACAAATATAATCGAGCTTATGAATGTGACTGAGTTGAGCCCATTCAGTGCAAGTTCACAAGCTTAAATGGCATATCAGATTCAACCCATTTGATATTCGAGTTCAAGTGAACAACTGAACATTGAATAGAGCAATTTACTGGGCTCATTGTGCAGCCACATTTGGAAAATTTTCTGTAGTACATGAAGCAAAAAAAGAGAAAAAAAAAATGGAAAGGTTATGTATCCTCTAAAATATAAAGAGACATAGACCATTACTTACCCAACCAAAAAGCCACCAACATGCAACAAAAGGACAGATAAAATAAGAAGGCCTGGCTCTGAAGTTAAAATAGACTCAAGTCCCCAAGATCGACTGAAACTGGATGGCATTGATGCAATGAGATGAACAACATTTTCTGAGAAAACACTGATAGAGGAATATCAAAATTAGTAATTAGTATCATTATTTGACATAGCAGACAGAACCAAGAAAAGAACAAAAAAGCAAGGAAGCAAATGGGCATAAAATAGAAACCTGCTTGCAAGTAAAGAGGAAGCCAATACAGCAAGTAGAGGTGCAAAGGGTACTACGGCTTTCACTATAGCAGGGAATGTACTTTGCACGTATGAACCCAGAAGAACAGGAATAACAACTACCTGCAACCAAGATCATGTGATATTCCTCGATTCTTTTAATTATGAATCTACAACAGACCAATGCAAATATAGATGTCAATAGATTACAGAACAGTCAGGATTACCTGCAATGTGCTTGTGGAAAGTGCAGCTGCATCTACAGGGACATAAGCTCCAGCCAAAATTTTGGTCAGCAGAGGTGTGCAGATTACTGCACCTAAAGTCGTGCATACTGTCATGACTACTGACAGGGGAACATCTCCTTGAGCAATTAAAGTCACCTGTAGCGCTACTTCACAGAAAAAAATGATTACAAGGACAAATTGCTAAGATAACAAACCTGCAACATATCATCTGCCAACGAAATGAATTCCACATAATGCATTTCTTTTGCAGAAATTATGGACCAAGAGTTAACTCAACAAGGATGAACTAACAAATTAAACTCGTAAAGCTTAACTTCATTAAGACTAAACACAATAGACTGCAATTTTTAATTTTTGGCGACTATGCACAGAAGAATGACATTAATAAGATAATGATTTTCTCTCCATCCAATCAAACTAAACAGTGGAAAACTGCCCTTACAAAAAAATTTTAATGGTCGCCCATCTCAAATGCTTTAAACATATTGTCCTTCAGGTACATTATCATGCACGAATTATTCTTGAAAATGTAACACCTATCCATTATTGTGCTGCAATTGGCTATTTATACACAAAAGTTTCTACCAGGTACTGGCAACAAACACCCTTTCCTTAGGAACCTTGATATTTCGCAACTTCCCTGTTACCACTTAAGGTCAATACTCAAGATTGTACCCATAACCAGCTTTACCATGAGCTGCCTGCATACAAGGATCATAATCTGAGTGCTTCTTCTGTTACCTTGACACTTTCTAGAGGGTTAAGGTGTCAGTGTTTGCCACTTTTGGATGCTAACTCCTTAACACTCCATGTTCAACTCATTTTGAACATAAACAACCCAAAAGGAAAAAAGGAATACCTGACAGGGGAACATAGCCATCGCAATCAATCTCAACGACAATGTGTTTATCATCTTAAAGCAAACTGATAAGATTAAAACTATGTGATTCTGTGAATACAAAATATTTCAAGAACGTCCAATAGTGCGTTATTGCCATTATATTCTTATGAACTTTTGGAAACTTTTTTACATATTGTAAGCATATGCCTTCCACTGTTAATTTCTTTTTACGTTTTAAAAACTTTCATAAACGTTTCCCTCCTGATTTTAAAGAAAAATGCTACCAAACCATTTTTCTAGAAAGAACTGCATGAACAACCTTGTTGAGAACTTGTTAAGAGAGATATCAGTGAGATGGTGTTTTATGATATGAACAAGGACTTCGATAACTTCAGGAGCAATCACCGAAACCAACTTTTCGCTGCCAACAACCAGCCTTTTTGGTTACAGACACTATTTAAAAAAATTAACGCTCTCAGTTGGAACGGACCCTCATGCAGCACCACCATAACACCCAGCTATGAGAAAGCAACACCGGAATGAAGCTTCTATAATATGGGTAACAACCTAAATCTCAATACATTGGCGATTCATGCATCACAAACACAACGGCAATGGCTCCCATGAAAGAAAAGGTTCATTCAATAAAAAAGAATTGAGAAAGAATGGCAACTCTTACCACATTGGATGCGGTACCGCCAGGACAGCATGAAAGCAGAATCAGTCCCACAGACAGAGCGGGTGGAAGCCCAACCAATTTGCTAATAATGACACCGAGGGCCGGCATAATCGTAAACTGCGCAGTGCACCCAAAGAAAACCTGCAGGCTTTTCCTCTTTTGTCAAATAAATCCATTGGAATCTTCGTGCATTTTCACAAACAGTTATGCATAAACCAAAAAACAACTCGAGGAGACCAAACGTAACACTAGCAAACCTGAACGGCTGCGCATTCGTGAACAATTACAAGTCGATCAAATACGATTTAACAACAAAACGCAAAACATAGAAGGCCACACACCTAATCCGCGAGCAGAAGGAAGAAGGAACAACATTAAGCGAAAAAGGAATGTGGCGAACGTCCACCACATCCTGTTCAAGAAACAACGAAGAGTGGAGAGCTCACCGAGAGAGGCCGCCGCATGAGGACGTCGAAGAGGTCGCGCAGTTCGATCGTCAGGCCCATGGCCAGCATTATGAAGGCAAGCGCGAGTCTGTAAGAGGCGGGACCCCTCTCCACGAAGAAGGAGAAGGCGGAAGGGTTAATACATGCCACCAATCCACCCACGGTCACGTAAAGCGGGTAGAGGCTGGCCGCCGTGTGGAGTGTATGGTGCCACCAGATTCTCGTATCTTCCACGGTAGTAGTGAGGCTTCCTTCTGCACCATCACCACCACCGCCACCACTACCAGCAGAGTCCCCTTTAGCCGCCGCTGCCAAGAAAACAGCATTCCCTTGGAGGAATTCCGCGCCTGACTCGCGCTTCTGCCTCATGATGAGATTGGTAGGAGGCCGCAGGACCCCCCACCTGCGCCGCCACCTACGAGACGGAAGCCGCCTGATTTCTCCCACAAGGCAGCCGCATAGCCCGCCTGCAACAACGCTTGTTGCAGACATGGTAACTCGCTAGTCGCTTATTCACATCCGCAATCGACTCTCTCTCTCTCTCTGTCTGTCTGTTTATATAGAAGCAGCAGCAAAATACCAAAAGAGATTATACAGAAAGAAGGGAAGAAAGGCTCTGCAAGTGACGTGGATAAGAAGGGGAAGAAACTTTTGGACAGGAACTGGTCACTCTGAAGCTGGATCACACACTTGTCTTTAGTGATCTGATGAACAGCGCAGGACCCGCCGCGTCGTCCTTCTGTCCCTTTACTCCTAGAAAACTAGGAGGTTACCCATGAACGCAAGGATCAGGTGGTCTTGAAGATATCATAAATGAAAACCTGAATCCCAGTCTTTGTGTTTCATTATTTTAAAGAACGGCATAATTGGAAAGACTTTATTTAAAAGGAGCATATTTTCCAAAGAATAACTATACTCAGGTTAAAATTAAAAGAGCAAAGGTCTATAAGACATGAGGCCAGTGCCTGACACATGTAAGATTGTTATGAAGATTATGGTATTAAAAATGAGATCAATTATTACCTAGATCATCAATTTTATCTAGATCATCTTCAACAACCGAGGGACATGTTTGTGTGGGTTAATCGATGAAGGGTGATCCTACCTCACCTTATTTGTCTCTTGGGGATGACATCATAATTCTTAGCTTTGCACATGTTTCCTCGGTTCATAGAATTAAAAAAGTCCACCTGCTTAAAACCAAGGTAGACATGCATATAATTGCACATAAATCCTAGATTTTTCTTATATGCATAGGGTACTCTCTTGTTAGGTGCTTAACAACTGTTCTAAGTAGAAAAATTAGCAAAATTGTTGCAACTTATGTGGGCTTGCTTATGTTTGATAGAAAATCATACCAAACAGTTGTCAAGAATGGGTAATAAGTTTTTATACAGGAAAATTTAACTCTTTTCTTCCATTTGCAGATTGTGCTTAGTCCAACATCATTTTGCAACTATGGTTAATCCTTCGTTGATGGCATACATGATGCCTTCTTCAATCCTAAGTAAACTAGAACCAATATGATGTTTGATGAAAGTTCATGTCATGTTCACTTAGTTTTGTGGAAAAAAATTGTGTACACCTATAAAGGAGGTGGACTTGGGCAAGGGACTTTAGAAGAACCGAACAGGACCTTCCTTGCTAGTCAAAATATATAGATGTTTGAAGGCAGTTCACTATGTAGTATCCTCAATATCAAAGCCAAATGTTCATCTAATCATGGCATGTGGTCTCTAAGGAATAAAGCTCTAGAAGGGATAATGGAACTAGGAGGGCTTAGAGAGTGGAGTTCAAAATGAACAAAAGAAAAAATTGAATTGAAGACTGCACATGGCAAAAATGCAATGTTTTGGTTAGATAAATGTTAAGAAAGATCATAGTTCATGATGTTTCAAGGATTCACTATTGGTAGATTGTAGGAGATCTTCAATTTCCTGTTCAAGACATCCTGCAACATAGATATGAGAAAGGTTATTGCTTTGCTCTTATGAAGGAATTGGTAGTCTCAAGTTGTTCTCACAACAACGTTTGGAATGGATAGACAATAATATGCCTTTTAACAATGTTGCCAAATGCAATGGGGTGAAGCCATGCATTGAGCCTATGAATAAATGTGATGCATAAAGAAAAAAAGTGATGTGTAAGTACTATGATTGAAATTTTGAAGTATTTAATATCTACAAAAAGAATGTTAAAATGAAAAACAACAACTAAAACAATACAATAACTACTACAAGTTAATCTCATTGGATGAAAAACAATTGCACAAAAGGACTTAGATCCAATCTCATCAATATGTACATGTGGTTACAATCATTCAAATGAATCTCTATAGGTATAATTACAAGTTAATCTCATTACAAATTGCAACTATATAAATGAATGACTTATATTTTGTTCGTATCATTACATATGTGTGATTACCATTATTCAAATGAATCTTCATATATATGATTACAAATTAGTCTCATTAAATGAATTATATTTGAAAAAATCAAGGAATACAATCTCATCAAATAAAGTTTTGCAAAATAAGGGACTTATATATTATTCTATAATCATTCAAACTAATTTTTATACATGAGATTACTAATCTCATTGAAAAAGCTACAATTATGCAATGAAATAACTTAGATCTCATTAATATAATTACATATATGTGATTATAATCAAACAAATGAATCTCTATACATATGATTACAAGTTCATCTCATTAGACGAAGTACATTTGTGCAAATGAAGGACTTAGATCTCATTTGTATCATTATGTACAAGTGATTAAATCATTTAAACGTATCTCTATATATGTAATTATAAGTTAATGTCATTAAACAAACTATAATTGTACAAATGAAGGACTTAGATCTCTGTCATGTCATTATATACATGTGATAACAATAAATTAAATGAATCTTTATACACGTGATTATAAGTTAATCTTATTGAACGAACTATAATTATGCAAATTAAAGATCTTATTTGTTCAATATGTACATGTGAATATAATCATCCAAATGAATTTTTAGACATGGTTATAAGCTCATTTCATTGAACAAACTATAATTGTGCAAATGAATTACTTAGATCTTGTCTATTGCATTACATATAGGTTATTACAATAATTTAAATGAATCTTTGTACATGTAATTACAAGTTAATCTCAATGACTAGATCTCATTCAAATCATTACGTTACATGAGATTACAATCATTTAAATGAACATAAGACTGATTACAAGTCAAACTCATTAAATGAACCTCAATTGTGCAAATGAATGACTTTGATCTTGTTTGTTTGTACTAGTACACATATATGGTTACAATAAATTAAATGAATTTCTATTCATGTGATTATAAGTTATGCAAATGAAAGACTTAAATCTTATGTATATCATTATATACATGTGATGATAATCAATTAACTGAATATATATATATATATATATATATTGTAATCACCCCAATTTTTTGCAAAATGTTACATTCTTTTACCAAAACACAAAACCCAATTTTTGGGATTTAAATTAGACTCAATCCACAATTTAGATCCAAATCAAGTATTTCAAACCCAAAATTCGAATCGAGTTTGAAAACGACAAAATTTGAGCATCGAGCATGTGCGGTCCTTTCATTTGTTTTAAGGTCTCATTCTCACACCAAAACATGTTTTTAAACCCAAATCGCACGCTTGAATGAGTCGACAACCAACTAAACAAAATCAGATTTGGAGCGAGTTCGGACTTGCTCAAAATAGAGCCGACCACCCATTTGTAACCAAAAAAGAAATTTGAGTTTTTGCATGTCCTACAATGCACAGTCGTGCGAGCACGTGCTAGCATGTCGCACAACAGAAATTGACCTTTAGAGGGCGATTTTGAGCGTTTTAAGTGGGCATGAGCCCTACATACATCTCAAAAATGAATTTTCAGGCCTACTAGTCAATCATACTTAAGCAAAACCTATTCAAAATTATTTGAAAATGTTATAAAAATCCAAAAAATTTGAATTTTAAGTTTTGGCTCCAAAACTCTCTATATAAATACCCTCATTTTCTCCCTCTTGGGCAATGAGCTAGCCCTTGGAAAAGCCCTAATGCATTCTCACTTGAGGACTTAGAGTTTTAAGTTCTCTTCCTCCATTTTCCATCTTCCTCTATTTCCTACTCATTCTTCTTCTTCTTTTTCTCCAACTTGAAGCAAACTACAACTCTTCAAGGAAACACGAAGATTTCTTGGAGGTCTCTTCTTCATCACCTTGGAGCTCTATTCAAGGTGAGTCTATGATCACCCAAAGCATGGGTGATCATTTTTTTTTCCATCAAATCGTTTTCTTAAGAGGTATGTAACCAACATCTCACTCAATTTTTTCTATTTTCTTCCCTTCATCATCTCCTCATAGCCATACAAGATAGTTCTAAAATCTATATTTTAAAGTCAAGAAGCTATTCTTGAGTGCACCGAGAGCATGAAAATGTGAAGCGATATTTCATTTCATGATTGAATCATGCTATCTTTCTCTTTTTTTTTCAATATAGTCTTGTTTTGCTTCTCCCATTTTCCTCTCAACTTCATCTCTCCATGACCATATGAGATAACCTCTATTTTAGAGTCAAGAGCTATGCTCGAGTGCACCCGGAGCATGAGAGGAGATGTTATTTCATTTTATGATTGCATTATGTTCTATTTTTTTTTAAATGTAGTCTTGTTGTGATGTTTTTCTTTCCTCTCTTTTTTATCTCTCTATGGCCACATGAAATGTTTCTCAATCTCTATTTTAAAGTCAATAGACTATGTCGAGTGCACCGAGAGAATGAGAAGATGAGATGATATTTCATTTTATGGTTGAATCATGCTCTCTCTCTCTCTCTCTTTCCTTGAATATTGTTTTGCTTCAAGATACTATCTATTATACAAATTAAAGATCTTATTCGTTCAGTATGTACATGCGAATATAATCATCCAAATGAATTTTTAGATATGGTTATAAGCTCATTTCATTGAACAAACTATAATTGTGCAAATGAATTACTTAGATCTTGTCTATTGCATTACATATAGGTTATTACAATAATTTAAATGAATCTTTGTACATGTAATTACAAGTTAATCTCAATGACTAGATCTCATTCAAATCATTACGTTACATGAGATTACACTCATTCAAATAAATTTTCATACGACTGATTACAAGTCAAACTCATTAAATGAATCCCAATTGTGCAAATGAATAACTTTGATCTTGTTTGTACTAGTACATATATATGGTTAATAAATTAAATGAAAGACTTAAATCTTATGTATATCATTATATACATGTGAAGATAATCAATTATATATATATAATTATAAGTTATTCTTATTCATATATGTAATTACAACTATTCAAATGATATGTCCATGCATGTTAATCTCATTGAATGGACTATAATTGTGCAAATAAAAAACTTAGACTTCATTTAAATTATTGCATACGTATGACTATAATAATTCAAATGAATCTCTATACATGTAAATACAAGTACATCTCATTATATGAACTACAATTATATAAATGAAGGATCTAGATATTGTTTAGGACATTATATACATGTGATTACAATTAATCAAACAGATTTCTTTGCATGTGATTAAAAGTTAATCTAATTGAACAAAATACGATTATGCAAATAAAAGAGTTGCATCTCATTCATATCATTACATGCGTGTGATTGCAATCATTCATATGGATTTCTATACATGTGATTATAGTTTATTCTCATTGAATGAACTATAATTATGCATATGAGAGATTCAGATTTCATTTTTTAAGTTATGTATGAGTGATTGTAATAATTTAAATAAATCTATTCATATGTGTTACATGTTAAACTCATCGAAAGAAAGATAATTATACAAATGAAAACTTAGATTTCATTTGTATCATTACATACATATGATTATAATCATTCAAATGAATATCTATATATACATATGATTACAAGTTAATCTCATTGAACAAACAACAATTGTGCGAATGAATGACTTTTATCTCATCTATATCATCATGTACATGAAATTACAATCATCCATATGAATTTAAATTTAGTTTATTGTATGAACTGTAATTGTGCAAATGAAGGACTACAATCTTATTTTTATTATTTCATACATATGATTATAATAATTCAAATAAATCTCTATATATATAATTACAGGTTAATCTCATTGAATGAATTACAGTTGTGCAAATGAGAGGTTTAAATTTTATTCATAATAATTATGTACATGTTATGAATCTATAAGTGTAATTACAAGTCTATATCATTCAATGAATGATACTTGTGCAAATAAATGATTTAGATAGCGTTTATATCACCACGCGCATCTGATTATAATTATTCAAATGAATATCTAAATAAAAGGTTACAAGTCAATCACATTGTACAAACAACAACTGTATAATGAATGACTTATATTTAGTTTGTATCATTATGCAAATGAATCGCTATACGAGTGATTACAAGTTAATCTTATTGGATGAACTATAATTGTGAAATGGAAAAGCCTAAATTCGTTCACATAGTTATGTGCATGTGATTGCGATCAATCACGTGAAGTTATCTACATGTGATTACAATTTAATCTCATTAAAACAACCATAATTGAGCAAATTGACGACTTAAATCTCATGCATATTTGTACATACTTGTGGCTTGTGGTTAAAATAATTTAAATGAATGTCCTTACATGTGATTACAAATTGAATTATTAGAAAGAACTATAATTATGTAAATGAATGATTTAAATTTCATTTGTACCAATATGTACATATGATTACAATCATTCAAATTAAAATCTATACTTGTGATTGCACGTTAATTTCATTAAAAGAACTAGAATTGTACAAATGAAGACCTAGATCTTATTTGTAAAAATACGTACATGTGATTATAATGATTTAAATGAACTTTTAGATATATTGTTGTAAGTTAATCTTATTGAACAAACTATGATTGTACAAATGAAGGACTTAGATATCATTTACATCATTATGCACATGTGATTATAATGATTCATATGAATCTATATACATGTGATTACAAGTTAATCTCATCAATTGAACTATAAAAGGACAAATAAATGACTTAAATCTCATTCATGTCAATACATATTATGCACAATTCAAAAGAACTATACCGAGGAGCCTTTGAGCAACTTGAAAAAGCATCTGTTCGCTATGCAAAGTGGAAAAGGAAGCAGAGGAGCTTTGAGTGAATGAATACTCTGAGGTAAAACAAAAAAAAGGTGAATTTGACTAATGCCTATGACTAAAATTTAAAACAATTAAAAAATTACAAAAACATAACCATTTGTTTCACATAATGACTTTTTCAACAAGCCTTACATGAGGCTTTAGGAACTCTAAATAATTATTTGATCGACAAGTTACATTTATGCACCATTGGTGCTAATATTCACATACTTGGGACCATGAAGAAATAACTGATTAATCCTATTAAAGGATAGATATTATGTTTCTCCAATTTGCTTCCTAAAGAGAATTAAGAGTTACTAATGGTAACCATTTAAGCCGATCTAAATATCTGCGATAATAAACTTGAAGGGGCAGATCAATCCAATTGTTGTGGTGGGCTCAACTATGGCCAATAGTTATCGTTATCACGGGTGACACCTTATTTCTTCTCACCCCAACTCAAGAAGAGTCCATAGTGGTTAAATTATTAAGAGAGGGAAATTAAGGGAGAGGAATTAGAAGTGCATCAGGAAAATGGTAAACCCCTAGGTGGAACGTGGGGAAGTCTCCCAACTTTTGGGGAAAAAAAGGGAAGGCAAGCCTGTTATTTATAAAAAGCGTCATACTATTTGATGTATTTAGAAATAACGACTGACAACAATAAATAATTGCCTCAGTTAATCAAATGGATTTCAAGCATGCTCTCTATGGACGTTTCCTGATGAAACCCGTTTAGAAAGAAGTTGCAAATGCACCTTCTGTCTTTAGAAATTAGAAAAAAAAAAAAAAAAAACAGCATCAAAGTTCAAGTAAAAGGATTGCTCCAATTTAATAATTTAGGATCATCAACCTCACTAGCCTCACTTTCATGGAAGGTGGAAAACAAAAGCAGTTACATGAGTGAGAATTATCATAAAGGCCTAGGTGGCTACTTGTAATTGTTCAAAGAATTAGGAAAGAATTGTTCACGAAATACATTAATTAAAAGTTGGGCTGTTTTATTTAGCTCTTTTTATCTTATTAACGAGCTTTAATTTTGTGATTAACCAAAAACAGAAGAGTAACAAATCTTCACCATGGACGTTGGAAGTTCCTTAGCCATGTTGTAAGAATCGATCTGGTAATCATTTCAGATAAGGATGCGCAGCTCGTTCAAACTCCTCTGCAACTCTGACTTGTCTAAATGAGTAGAATTTGAGTCAATAATTAAACATGCCTTCTTTTGGGAGAGATCTTAACCCGTGCAGGCTCTGTCCATTTGAGTAAGCTCGTTTGAAACACATATAGGCATGTCTTTCAAAATATTGCTGGAACAACCTTTGTTTCAGGTGTACCAATTGTCCCATTTACCTCTTTAAAAGGAGGTCTCCATTTCAAAATTTACTTCTAACCTTTTTTTTTTTAATTTTAAAATAAATGTTGGTTCTAATACTTAGTTGGAGACATCAAGCCAATACAAGCTCAAGCTTGGGTGGGTTGAGTTGAGTTCAAGTTTGAGTTGTTGAACTTAGCTTGACTCGAGTTCAAGCTGAGCTAGAACTGGCCTAGATCTGCTCTAACTCAGCAAGGCAACACTCCTAAATACCCAACTCAAGTTCAAGCTGAGCTAGAACTGGCCTAGATCTGCTCTAACTCGGCAAGGCAACACTCCTAAATACCCAACTCATGCAACAGTTTTGCTGATAAGGTGGATGCATCTGGATCGACCAGTATCAGCTAATTTCATATTCAGATAATAAAAAATCACTTTATTTTCATATTCAGTTAACTGGACAATTTTGTGATACAGCTTGCGCTGCTTCTTTTTGTTCAATTGCCATAACAAAATCGCTATTTCTGCAAGTTTTTCTAATATAAAATTAGGATGCGTTTTTGCATGGTTAAGACATGATAACATATTCTATGCTAATGCCGTTTACACCTTAAAAACTAAATTTTGGAGTTGGCTTTTCCGTTAACCTTGTAGAATTTGTTGACGTTGTTTAAAAGCTATCAATATGTTCTCTAATTGGTTGAGGGGATGGCTTCCTGTTTCAGCTGAGTGGAAAAATGAAATATTCCTTCTGGTCACCCGAATATTGTCTAAGTGATCCATTTACAGCTAACTTGAATGCATCAATACAAAATCTGATAAGATCTTAAGTTTCCGAGAGTGCATAATTATATCAACTCATCTCAATAGCTTGAATTGGCTTTTTGAGTTTCGAACCCAAGCGATCACATCCATGTGACTGCTGAAGTTATTGCACCAGCCATTATTCCGAAGCGACGACTACGGGCCAGTTACATGTTGCTTTTGATTAATTTGTTCTTGGGCTTGAGAAGAAAGGGAAATATGTAAAATAGAAAAAAAAAAAAATCTATACTATAAAATCAATTAGAGAGAGAGGAGGGGGGGGGGGGGGGGGAGGAGAGAAAGAGAGAGAGAGAGAGAGAGAGAGAAACCGGTTAGTTTGACCTCCATAATGGCACTCTTAATATTAAGATCAACCTCAATACCATCAGGAAAGCACCCTCCAGATTAAACTGAGGACGTAATAATAATAATAAAAAAAAAAAAACAGATAAGCTTACCCAGTCTCATGCAACATTGATCGAATGAAATGTACGCGTTCATGTTCAGTCTCGACTTGATGGATAATATGGGTAGAACGGCCTAATCCGATAGTACATGATATTCTATTTTCCCTACCTAAGGCCCGGCAGCCTGATTACAGCAGGTTTCGTATACCCAGATTTGTCAATATATTGACATACACGGTGAACAATCATGCTTAAGAATTCGTGAATATGCCAACGGTTTAAAATGTCCAGAAAATTACGTTAAACATAACCCAGAAGCTCGTTTCCTTCAAAGAAAATATTTTAACTATATGAAGATATTACCACATAAGTTGCAGTAGCACAACAGCATAATATACAAGCTCAGAGAGAGAGAGAGAGAGAGAGAGAGAGAGAGAGCTACATGAGCGGCTTCCTCGATAAAAAGGAATCAATGTAAATCTAAATGCTAATAATGTTAGAAACACAATTAATCTCATTTGACTCGATGTTTGCAGTTTCTTTGTACTGATTCATTCACTAGAGTTAGCAAGTCCAACCATATTCAGCATGTGTCGGTCCTCTTTAAACCTCTGCAAGACATTCCCCTTAACAGGTTCAAGCTTTCCCAGCTGCTGTATATCTTTCACAATAACACCCCAGCACTCTATCGTTTCAGGAACGATTTGTGTCTCCAAAGATAAGCAAGGGCTGTTAAAAGTGCTACATTGAAATGAATGACCTGAATCAAAGCTCGCTGATAGAAAAAGTCCAAAGTGATTCACCCGTCCACCAAAACCAATGCCATTTGGGACATTCTCTGATGAAAAGTTCCAAGCACACTGGCAATATAAGAGTGAAAAATTTCACAATTTTACATGAGATCCACAATAATCCACGGATCAAGCAGGTACATGACACATTGTCAACATCTGATGATGCATGCACCTGTCACATGCTAGGATCATGCCCGTGCAACAATAAGCTCTCTTCTATGGATGCAGACAGGAACATGGATATGGCATGGATTCAGAACATTACACAGTTTTTGAAAGCTATGAACAATAAATTTCTTGTGCATTTAACATGACACAATTATAATTTTATTAGCTTCTGAATAATATAAACACGAGAGAAACAATTGCTTTTGAATGTCTCGTAACTAGTGTGTCCATATGGCTTGCCAACAGCTAGCGTAAAGATAACCAAACATGTAATACCAACATTAAGCCAGAGGGAAAAATAAAACCACAACTGCTGTACAGTTTGAAAAAATATTCCCTGATAAATCTGCCAAACCTGATCAACCAATGTCATCAACTTCTTTGTGCCGATCTGTCCATGCACAACTGATGGCAAGACCAAACTCTGATCCACAGCTTGACACAAGATCCATGTTCTTGTATGACTGGCAGCATTAACATGCCTGGCTTGGTTTATTTAAAAATCATTTCTCATATAAATATTATTGCCTTGTGCTCGATTTTAGGTCCATTAATCAGCAAACAGATGAATAGTAAGACAAATGGATGCAACTATTTCATTGTTACCAGTCAATTTTATGGTATATAATATGTGTTAGCATAATTCTGTCCAGCTCTATCTTCACCCAAAACTGATAGCCTGTGCCAGTGGTTTTATCCACTGAGTGTATGATTTCTGTTTGTCTGCATCTTATTTTACTGATGTAAATAACGAGGAAACAATAATGGAATGTCATAATGGTAATACAAGTAGTAGCAGTTGGAGTTGCAGAAGCCCATAATAGCCTGAAATAACACAACTTGAGGGCTAGTAAACTCGCCCAATACCTGAATCAGGCTAAACAGCCTAAACTGTGTCCATGATCTGATGTTAACCACCATACCAGCAACAAACGTACTGACAGAGATCAGAGAATGGACACTCAGAGCTATTCATTTCCGTATTTATTTCTCATTATCAAATAGGACCTTCTAGGCAGTACTGCTCATAGACAACTAGGTGTTCAACTGCCAATATCATTAGTGATGACACTATGCGGTCAGCAATAAACCATTGACCTTATGATTTGCCAATATGTATCTGTTTGATGAGCCTTTTTCTCAAACCTCACACAGCAAGGACAAGAATAGGTTACAAATCTTAAATCTTGAAAAACCAAAAGGTCTATTCAGTTTATACCTCCTTCCTACGAACAGTGAGAGAAGCAATGAATGCATGGTTGATGGCTCTATTTATTAAGAAAGAGATAATTGATAAACATGCTACATGAATAGATGAATGGATACAAGTAAATTCTGGTAACAGTTAATTTTTTCGAGTTTGATAAATGGGGCTACATTATGGTACTTGTGCGTGAAGGATAAATCCCATCCAGGTTATATAGTAGACCAGAAAAAAGTTGCCAGAAAATGAATTCAGTAGTTTTAGATGTTAAGATAAAGAGCAAAGCACTAGTACAGTAACAAGTCAAGGACATCAACTCGTTATGCAGTAAAAAAATACAAATATAGTTGCCTTTTTCCAGAAGCTGGCAAACAACATATAAAGGTTTATAATTTATTACCCATTGCAAGTTGGTGTTTAGTCCTGAAGGCCGGAAGATTGAAGGACGTGGATACAATGTGAAGAGAAAGGATTTCATATCACCATAGAACTCACTATGCCTGTCCCAAGGCTGAGAAGCATAGCCTCCATAAATGTAGCCAGCCTTATCTTTGACAAGTAGGATAGTGGGTCCATTTCCAAGCCTATATATATGACCATGGATAAATTATATAGGAGATTTGCAGTTGCCAATTACACAGCTAATCATCATAACAGAAGCTTGTCCAATCAAAATTTAATTCAACCACAATGTCATAGATTTTCAAGAACAAATCAATATATGGGATCATAAATGTATCTTGTGCAGAGATCTCTACCACCTCAAACAACAGCAATAAAAATTGCAAATTGTCATTAAGAATTCTTTAAGAAAAATGGGCAAATAGACAGCCATCAAAAGCGTACATTTGGTAAAGTAAATGCAAAAATGTTTCAAACAGAATGATCACCATTTGGTCATCTATCTTGTGATATTACAATACAAAGTAGAAACAGACCATGCAGATGAAGAGGCATAAGAGGAACTTTGAGAAAGCGAAGGGTACAAGTTGTATCCGAGCAGAAAAAAAGGTAACAATAGTCACATGCAGAAACCGACACAAGACAACAGCAAGCAACAAGTAACAAATATGCAATTGTTCATACATGAAATTGACAGTAAGCCAGATGAGACATTTATGCAGTTCTATGTAAAAATATAGATAAAAATCTATATTTCTCAAACCCAAAACATCACAAAAGATAGTCAAAACAAAGAATAATGGATTAAACAAGAGAAAGCTTCAAAGAAGCTTAATCACAAGAAGGACAACAATCCCTTCCATAGAGAAAGAAACTAGCTGTTGGAGGTTTTCCAACAGCTAGAAATCCAATCATTAGAGCCTCCAATGGCTATGTTGAAACAGATGGGAAGAGAACCAGAATATTAAAATTCATTAACCCTAATCTCTACTTAAAGTGACATTCGTAAGAAATTACAGAGCCCTCTTGTTTCAAATGAATTTTCCAAAGCAATACTGGGGTGATGCTGTTCTCACTAATGCATACTTGATTAATCATATGCCTAGTCATGTGTTAAATGGGTGGACCCCTCATTCTATGCTACCAGGGAGTCATCAACCCTTTCCTCTTCCACCTCGTGTCTTTGGATGTGTCTGTTTTATTCATAATCACAATCCTAATGATAAAAAACTTGATTTAAGGTCGATTAAGGGTGTATTTATTGGCTATTCTTCCACACAAAAGGGGTATAAGTGCCTTGACCCTTCCAATAGTCGTGTTTATGTTACCAATGATGTCACTTTCCTGGAACATGTCTCCTATTTTGGTGAGAATTCTCTTCAAAAAGAGAAGTCTATGTCAAGGGAAGAGTATTCTCTAGGTCAAAAAATTCAATTCACAGACTTTTTGGAATACAAAAGGGAAGAGAGTCAAGTGACTGTTATAGATGTTCTTGAGCATGACAAGGATGAAGGTTGTTCTACTGGGACTGAGAAGGAACGAAACCACTTGTTTGGGCAGGTTTACTCTAGGCGAACATTACGTACAGATGAGGTGACTGGTGGAGAGAATTCTACTCCCAATCCCAATGCTATACCTTCCCTGGATGACCCAAGTCGTGCTCGGGAGGAGTCAGTTGAAAGAGAGTTTCAAACAAAGGCTGCTAATGAAGAGCTGCCCATCGCCCTTAGAAAGGGTGTCAGGTCATATACTCAACACCCTATTGGTAACTTCATATCATATTCTAAACTGAGTAATGACTATAAATGTTTTATATCATTGCTCTCTTTGGCTGTGATTCCCAGGACTGTCGCTGAGGCTCAGAGTAATTCTAAGTGGGCTCATGCAATGTGAGAAGAGATGGAAGCTTTGAATAGAAACAGGACGTGGAAGGTGGTAAAGATCCCTAAAGCGGCTCATCTGGTTGGATCCAAGTGGGTTTACACCATTAAGTACAAACCAGATAGGAGTGTTGATAGGTACAAAGTTCGCCTTATTGCCAAGGGGTTTACTCACAAATATGGAATTGACTACTTGGAGACTTGTGCTCTTGTTGCAAAGATGAAGTTTGTTAGAGTTATTATCTCTTTAGCAGTGATAAAGGAGTGGAAGATGTACCAACTTGACGTTAAGAATGCTTTTCTCAATGGAGACTGTTGAAGGTTTTCAGTATTCGGGTTTGGGTTTGGACTTGATCCAGTGAGCTCTGGTTTGGGGACTACTTATATCATTGTAAACCCTAATCTTAAGTGTTAATGAAGTTTTAAGAGAGAGAGTGTCTGGCGGCTAGCGCGCACCAGACCTCCTCACCTGTGGTTTTTTCTCCCTCTCGTTGAGGGTTTTCCATGTTACATCCGTGTTCGATCTTTATTTCTCGTGTCTCTATTGTTTCAACATGGTATCAGAGTTGTGAAGTTCTGGCGTAACTGGTTCATTTTTTGCTTCTGTTCTGTTCGTGTTGGAGGACTCGTGCCTGACACTGTTCATCGCCCGATACTGTTCACTGCTCGACTCTGTTCACCGCCCGACGCACCTGACGCTCTACCTAGTATCAACGCCCAAGCCCAACGTCGCCCTGTTTCTGCCACCGTGTTTCTGCCGCCATGAAGTTCCGGTGTCACCCCCTGCATCGTCCAGCGAGCTGGTTCGGTCCTAGTTTTGTTGTCGTGTGTTCGTGCCCAGCATCGCCCGCTGCCTTCATCGCCCACTGCCTTCATCACTAGCATCCCGCAGTAGCTCCCTGCCGCTGATCGTCGTCCTGCTCCCGCCGCTCATCTGCTGTTGCTCTGGTGCCGCTGGTGTCCAGCCTATCGTCGGTGCTTCTTGCTGCCGTCGGTGTCATGTGTTGCCGCTGGTATTCCTTGCTGCCGCTGGTGCCCTTTGTTGAAGTCAGTGCCTTTTTTGTTGTTGCCGACTGGTTCGTGATCATGGCACCGTCTTTCTCTTCGACCGTCAACACTGATCAGACCGAAATCGGGGCTTATAGAACTAAGAGTGTTCCGGTTTAGGTCACTACCATTCGCCTTACCAAGGAAAACTATCTTAAGTGGTCTGCCGCCATCACTATAGGTATAGCTGGTCGAGGCCGTATTGCCTATGTGAATGGCAGTAAGGTTGAACCTGCTGCAAATAGTATGGCTTGGGATACTTGGTTTCTTGAGGACAACCAAGTGAAAACTTGGATTGTCAATTCGGTGTCATCTGATATTCAATCTCTCATTCTTCGTAAGAAGACTGCGAGGGATATGTGGATTATTTTGGAACAAATGTATGGCCAGAAAAAAAGGAAGGTTTGTGTGTATCAACTGATGAAGGATGTGTATTCTCTAAGGCAAGGGGATCTCTCGGTCGCAGATTTCTATGCCGCACTAAAATCAAAATGGGAGGATCTTGACTACCATTCAAATGATACTTGGAACTGTCCTCAAGACCAGATGCATTATGTGACCAAAGAGTGGGAGAATAGAATATTCCTATTCTTAGCTGGACTAAACGATGAATTCGAAAATATAACAAGTCAGATTCTTAATTCTGAAGAATCATTCAGTATTGAAGATGTCTACTCCCGTGTTGAAGCTGAAGAGCAAAGGCGACTAGTCATAAGTGGCAGAAAGGATGATCACATGTCACATAATGAACGGCCAGCCTTGGTTAGCCGTGCCCCTATGGGAACTGTCTGTCCTCCTCACAAATGTACACACTGCAAGAAACTAGGTCACATATGGAGTTTTGTTGGGACCTGCATCCTGAAAAGAAGAATAGTAGGGGGAGGTCTCATGATGGGAAGAAGTCTGTCTCTAATGCAACGAACTCTAGTGAAGGCAAAACTTCTATCTCTGCTGGACAGATTCATGAGCTTCGAGCATATTTGAGTCAGATTGATACTGGTCAGGTCGAAGCTTCAGATTATGTGAATGTCAATCATGCACTGGCTATTTCGGGTGAGAAAGATAATTCTTGCATGGGAGAGTGGATTGTTGATAGTGGTGCCACTCATCACATGACCGACAATCCTAAGCTCTTTCATGAATATAAGCTATCTTTTGGGAAGGAACGTGTCTCTCTTGTCGATGGTTCCTTTACTTCTGTTGCAGGAAAAATGAGTCTTTCTTTGTTAAACAAGTTTTTAGTGCATGAAGCCTTACATGTTTCTCATCTTCCCTTGAATCTTTTATATGTTAGTAAGATTACAAAGGAGCTGAACTGTGAACTTATATTATCTGCAAATCATTGTATTTTGCAAGACTTAGTGACAGAAAAGAAGATTGGGATTGGTTTGGTGTCTGAAGGCTTATATCGACTCCCTATACGCATGACCACAACTCTTATGACAACAGTTAGCAGGACTGAGAAGAAGAGGGAAGAGTGTCATCAGTTTTTTTTGTATTGGCATGAACGCCTTGGTCATCTTCCTTTTGGGATTTTAAAACAATTGTTTCATGATTCATGTTCTAGTTTGAACATTTCTATGTTATCTTGTGATGTATGTCAGTTTGCTAAACATGTTAGGGCTTCGTATCCCATTTCAAATATTCGTGCTAATAAAGCTTTCTCCTTGATTCATTCTGATGTGTAGGGGGCCTTCGAGAATTCATTCTCGTGGTGTCAGTAATTTATAACTTTCATAGATGATTACTCAAGGAGTACCTTTGTTTACCTGTGAAAGATTGTAGTGAAGTGCCTCATGTTATAGAAATTTTATCCTCCTAGTGGAAAACCAGTATGGTGGCTCGGTCAAGACTTTTCGGTCTGATAATGCTCGTGAGTATATGTGTCAAACCGTTGAGGATTTCCTTCAAAAAAAGGGGATTATTCATGAGACATCGTGCAGCTATACACCTCCTCAAAATGGGGTTGTTGAGAAAAAATCGTCAGATGCTTAATGTCACCAGAGCTCTATTGTTTCAAAGGAACCTTCCAAAACGTTATTGGGGAGATGCTGTTGTCACTAGTGCATACTTGATTAACCGCATGCCTAGTCGAGTATTAAATGGGCGGTCACCACACTCTATGCTTCCAAGGAGTAGTCAACCCTTTCATCTTCCCCCTTGTGTCTTTGGATGTGTTTGTTTCATTCATGATCACAACCCCAGTGTGAAAAAACTTGATCACAAGTCAATTAAGGGAATATTTATTGGGTATTCTCCTACTCAAAAGGGGTATAAATGTCTAGATCCCACCACTGGTCGTGTTCACGTTACCAAGGATGTCACATTCTTGGAACATGTCTCCTATTTTGGTGAGAATCCTCTTTAGGGGGAGATGTCAAGGGAAGAGTATTCTTCAAGTCAGGACATTCAGTTTACAGATTTTTTGGATCATCCGGTTATAGAGGTAGCCGGCTGATTTTAATTCCTTATGCTATAATACGATTTGATATATTCAACATATAAATTTTCATGTATTCAATACATATACTCATACAGCCATACATAATACAATCATATATATACTTAAATTCTTGAATACTTTGTTAGAGCACCAAGGCACAACCAAGGACAGGTTCAAAGAACCCCCCCCCCCTCCTCACCCCCCCCAAAAAAAAAAAATAGAGCAGATAATACTTTTCAGCAAACTTGAGCAAATTTTTCCTATTGGATATCTGCTAAACTCATCCAGTTTGGCAAAATTGGGTAATTCATGCTCATGGATGCACATGCACTTACTGACGAAGAAAGTTTTGGACCTCTCATTTAAGGTCAGCACATAAATCTGACCTACTAGATGTGTTCAACATGGTTATTTTCTTAGAAGTACTTTGTCCATTATATCTTCAAATGTCAAAGCATGTTTTAATTTCAAAGCATGTAGGACAATGCTGAACGTATACAGAAGCCTGAGGTTAGAAAGGAGATTACATTATATTGCCCAGGAAAGTATTGAAACTCAGACCATCAACTGAACTATGGTATAAAAGCTTCCATTCCTCCAATTCTTGCTGAGTGAGTGCCCCGCCAATAACCCATGCATATTGTTCTTTCATAATAAGTACTGAAGATAAATCTTCAGGATACAACTGCCGAGGTACAGGGGAGCCTAATCTTCCTGGAACAGTAAGCATTTCCATGCCAAAGAAATGGTTTCAGATGGGTCCATAAAATCTTGTCAACAGAGAAAACAAAGAAACTGAGAAGCAAAAAATGGTCCAAATAATCAACTATACAAAAATTGACAGTGTACAATTCAAGCAGCTTGTAAGTAGAATTACCATATGACAAATCAAATGGAGCATACACATGCACGCTTATGGAGTGTTAAAAATATATGTTTGAGTACACATGTATCGTTTATATATGTATACTTCATATACACTTTATGTTCTTCTCTCTCTTTCTCTCTCTCTCTCTCTCTCTCTCTCTATCTCTCTCACACACACACACACACACACACACATATATATATATATAGAGAGAGAGAGAGCGAGCGAGCTGCTGGAGGCTCCAACGGGTGGATTCCCAGCTATTGGAAAGCCTCCAACAGCTAGAATGGCCTCTATATGTAGGGGACAATTGCCTCTTCTTGTAAGTTGAAGCTATTTCTGTGCAATATTAACATTTCTTTTGTGCCTTAGTGCACATTGAATTGTATGAGCTCTCGTGAGTTTTTGGGTTTGTGAAATATAGATTTATGTCTATATTTTATTATTTTTACATGGTACAGGAGCAGCAAAAGTTTTCCTTTTTCTAGCCAATTTGAAGCTAATAAGGACTGTGAGGAGCTGGACATGTATTGGGACCAAGATTCAATTTTCTGGTGTTGTTGACATTTCATGCTGCTTTTGGAGGCTGAGTATTCAAGCTCTACTGAAGATGGTTCTTTGGAGTTTGAGTGTTGAAGCTCTCCATTCTTGATGATGTTGTTCTCCCAATAAAGGAAAAGAATCATCTTTCTCTTCTAATTTTCAATCTTACATCCACCAATTATGTAACATGGGCTTCCACTATGAAGCATCACACATGAGGTAAAGGTCTCTATGTAATCCTTAAAAACTTGCTGACAAGAAAGCCAAAATAATTGAAGGAAGATCAGAACAATATGGCTGTTATGGATTATGAAAAGAAGTGGAAGGTTAGCCACAAAGTTGCCATGACTTTCCAGGCTCAAGCATGCTAATGAAGCATGTATTGTTCTTAAAGATATTTCATTCAGGCTTTTGATACTTAAAAGAAGAAAAGTAATCACAAAGATATTCACAAAGAAGAATAGACAGGCTTTTGAATTGAATGCCCCAGGGTTTTGCAACTCAAAGAATAAATGAAGATTGAGATTTTACAGGTTTCAAGCTTGAGTAAGAGAAGAGAAACAATTTAGAGTTCACAAAAATGAGATTGGATTTAGAGACAATCAACAAGAAGTTCAGGGTTTTTGAAAAACAAAATCTATTGACAATGGAGACAATATCAAAAGATGATATTTGGAGGACAGAAACAGCAAAGGCATGTACTTGCTATGGGAAACCTAGACATGAAGTAAGGAACAGAAGAGGCTGCTTAGAGAGGAAAAGGGGAAGAGGAGGAGAACTTTGTAAGAAATTATCTAAACTTGAGATAATAATAGAATTTTCTGACGTAACTTATGGAAGAAGTCACAACGTTGATTCAGATATCTTGCTTTGATACCATGTTAAATTTGGAGAAGCTCCCCATAGTCCACACTTGCTAGATGATAATGGAGAAAGAAGGCAAAGAGATACTTGAGAGTCACAATTCCAAGGGGATGAGACTTGATCATAGCCATTTGAAAATATCATGATATTAATAAGAAAATCGAAAAATAAAGTTGTCTTTTTTGAAAAAAACGTGAAAAAGAGATTTATCATTTTTTTTTATTTCCCCTTTTTTTCGCTTTTTCTCCGTTTTAAAGTTAGTGATATCAGGGATTCACCTTTAAACTTAAACTAAATTATTTATTATCATTCTTACCACCATTAAGCCATTACTTTTATAATTTTTTTTCTATTTTGTTAATGTCTTCTTATTACTTTCTCATTTGTTTTATTTTTACCTATTTTTTAGGGTTTTTTTCATTCAAAAATTTGCTGAAACTTTCCCAAGAAAACCTGAGAAAAACCTTGCTGTTAAAATCCCAAGAATGATCTTTAGGACTATGGACCTGTATTACATCCTTTTATGGGCAGGGGTGGTTACATGACATTACATGGGTCAATAACACCCTTGTCACAGAAAAGTGTTACAATCATACCCATATTACAGTATGAATCTGGATCCATGTCCAACAGGTCTTACATCTTTTGCCACCATAAATCTTCACATATGGCAGATGATAGTTAGTTAACCACCAAAGAAGTTTCACAAAACTTCATTGGCACGCTTGAGGAGGTAGCACGACAATCTTCAAATGAACCCAACACAGTCGATGGATAACTTCACTCTGCGACCATGTAAAAAATCTACTCAAAAGGAAAATGAATAAGCTGCAATTTAAACCATGGTCACAATTTACTTATAAGGCTTAATAAAAAACTTAAGAATACAAGGGGAATAATCTCCTCAATATATATAAGAGGGAGCAAGAGAAGGCTGAGCTAGCTGTTTGGGCTAAGCCAATGGCCACCTCAGTCTTGGTCAAAGCATGTCCTGGAACGAAACGGAGCACAAAAATAAAAGACACAAATAATGAAAAATACAAGAAAACAAAATCAAATAAACAAAATAATAGACATAACAAAAATTACAATTTGCCTAGTTGTAATTGACTCAGTTACTCAGGTGACTCAGACTGGATCAACCCTCCACCTGGCCAATGCAACAAGTGAACTCAAAATGATCAAAAATTCAGACAAACTACTGTAAAACCGATTCAGCTCGGCTGAGTCATGATTACAAGTTTTGCTGGTTTTTTCTCTCTTGCTTTTTTTCTCCTGCAGAACTCAGGTGTACTTGTAGAGTAGCTCACATGATGAATAACCTGTCGGAGATCAGTAGAGAACCAGGTGGTTCATCAGGTGGCAATTCTATAGAAAAGTGAACACTCAGGTTTTTTTTAGTCAAAAACATGCTTTTAAGAAGAGGAAACATGACGATTACTGGTTACCTGGTTCTCCTATCTCCCTGCAGTGTACAACACATGTGAAGAATTGCTCAAGACCAATTTTCCAGAAAAATGCGAGGTGATAATGGGTGAGAAGTCACGGGAAAATAGCCAGCAATGAGCAAAAAAAAGTTGGCAGAAGCACAATTGTAGTATGCCTGCTCAGCCAATACGTGAGGGGTCTTGGTGAGCCAGCAAGTTATGCAAAATACAGAGGTACTTGGGCTCAAATGATGGTGCAGTACAAGCGATGTTGTCACTTGGAATATCTCTGTTAAATTGAAAGTTCAAATCTGGATATGGAGCAAAAAAATAAGAATGTAAACATGCTATGGAACTGGGGATTCCCATAAAGGCAGAAAACCTCTATTTCTCTATGAGACCAATCAGTTGGTGTCTCCTAAGCGTACTTCTCTTCTTTAGAAAGGTATTTATTACAATTAGGTGGTTCATGCCCTTATTCACATGGGGAAACCTTATGTAAGCTTCCAGTTATTTTTCATTAAGTTTATCCAAGCATGCTTTGAAAGAAGGCCCAACTCTCATAACGTCCTTCTTCATGGGAAGGTAACTAACAAGAACATGTCAATCTTGCAGTGAAACCAACCTGCACAGCAAAGCCATGAAGCCTGGTTCCTCCAGTTATGTTATTTCTTCCTCCCATACACAAATACACCTTCAGAAAATGACAGAGACACATGCTCCTATGCAACTAAACAGCCTAAATACTAAAAAATGAAACCAAAGAGCAGTAAAAATATTCAGATAGTAAATAAAGTTACCAACCAAATCTTGTTTTAGCTGACTAGACATTGTGAAACTATATATGTCAAATAATTAAAATTTATTTTCAAACAGTATGTAAGAACAATCATGAAATGTAGTGCTTCGACAACCAAACTAGTACGCATAAAAAGTTCCACATAGAAAGAAACTAATAATTAAAATCAGGCACCTGAGTTTCCAGTTAGCAAGCCACCAAGAAACTTTCTCACTGATGGAAGCAGGTTGCACCAATTCCTGAATTCATTGAATGACATGGTATGTTCGCTGCCCCTAACTTCCACTGAAAATGTAGCAGCATTCAGTAAAACTTCCACAATATTCAGGTACGAATTGCACCCATCTTTTAGGCATTTTGAAGAAAAAATTGTCCCATGCATTGAAAGTAGGGCAGCTTCCAAATCGGACCTGAAATACAAAAGTATAGGGGTAAAAACAACTTTCTACTTTTTCATTGTTTATTTTCCTGATTTCACTTTTTCCATGTTTAAAATTATCAAATATCATGATGTATCAAACAAGTGAAGGATCACAATATTTCATAATGACCAAGTATCATAGTGTTTCATAAAGACCAATTGTTAGCCTTCAAAGTTCAAACATCTTAAACATCTAGATCACTACACAAACCCACTTCGCTTATCTACCAGAACAACCCACTCAATTCAAGTTGCATGGGATACTGTAAAGGTCATGCATCATAAGCATAAGCCAGTAAAACATGCCCATCTCAGATCAGGTTCTGGAAAGAATTACAAATCAAGAAAAGAAAGGAACCCTCAAATTTTTTAAACATAAATAGGAAAATATAAAAATACAGCAAAAAGGTCAACATATAGATAATTATACAGATATGCCTCCATTCTCCCACCTTCCTATCACATTTTCACACATGTACACGTACACAAAAACATGGGTATGTGTAGATACTAGATAGATGTTAAAATTTAAAAGTAACTTAAGATAAGTAATCTACAAAAGGAAAAACCAACAGAGCATCATTAACCATGCCAATCCTACAAAAAAATAAGTTATCACATTTTTTGAAAAAGAAATGATTTAAAGATGAACCAAACCACAAAAGCTAAAAAATAAAAATAAAAAACATTGAAAAACATATAACGCCAAGTGACTGAATAAGAAAAGTGCTTTAAATTCAAAATGCAATAAAATTGAAAATGATGCCCTAACTTTAGTGATGTATTGCTCCCATAAAGTGGTAGGTTTCTGCTTCACACATTTACCATCGATATTGAATTTTATAACATATGACAAATTATGCAGATCATTGAAATAATCAAGCAAGTGTGTATCAACATGCCATTGCTTGATTGATACAAGTGCTCACCTATGACAAGCTTTGAAAGAGCTATGCAGAAAAAAGAGAAAGTCAAGAGTAAGGGTGGGCATCAAGCCGGGCCCTGATGGGTGTCGATGACCTGCCTCATAATGGACAATACTTCAGTTAGGAAGATGACTGACAGGCCCCAATTAACCCGGGCCTGGCCCTGCCTGATAAGCAATTGGGCCAGGTTGGCCCGAGTCCGGAGGGCCTGACAAAGGCCCGGATTTTTAGGATTTGAAATAGTATTTGGTTAGGCTTTACTTGTATTTTACTTGTTTATTTTTGTATTTTTATTGTCCTTTATGTTTCTGTTTATTTTCCTTCATTTTCTGTTTATTTTTCCTCAGTTGTGAGCTCAGATGAGTTCATTTTAGAAGCTGTTCAGACACCCAACGACTTGTTTTCTAGCCTTTGGACTCCAACAGCTAGTTACTTCTTGTATATATATGGGCTTTTTGCCCTTTTTGTAATTATGATAATAAGAGTGCCATACGTATTGTAAGCAATCACATCTTTCATGAAAGGACAAGTACATTCAAATGGACTGCCATTTCGTAAGAGGAGAACTTTTCAAGAAGATGATTAAGCTTCCATTGGTTTCATCTGAGTTTCAGTTAGCAGATATGTTAACTAAAGGTTTTACTTTTCAAGAAGATGTATTTGGTTAGGTTTTACTTGTCTTCTTTATTTTTGTAATTTTCACTGTCCTTTATTTTTCTTTTGTTTTCCTCAGTTGTGAGCTCAGCTGATACTCATTTTAGAAGCTGTTCAGTTTTCTAGCCATTGGGACTCCAACAGCTAGTTACTTCTTTTATGTTTATGGGCCTTTTTCTTTTTTTGTAATTATGCTTCTTAAGCTCATTGCTTTGATTGATAAGAGATTTTGGTTGAGTGCTCAGTGCATTGTTCCTTCTAGTTAGAGATCCCTTTTTGTGTGAACTATATATTTTTATGTAGATTTGTATAAGCTGTTCTTTGTAGTTTGTATGCCCTTTTTGTATAAGTTGTACCATGTGTACTTTTGTGGGAGAGATCAAGAGTATAAATTATACCTGCATCATAGATATTTCGATATTTTTGAAAATACCACAGTATAAAAATATAATGATATTAACTGAAAAATTCAGAAAAACAAAAAAAGGCTAAAAATAGCGACATTTTGAAAAAAATGTGAAAATAAATTTATTGAACGTTTCTTTCACATTTTTCCATGAAACATTAATATTATCATGGACTCAATTTTAAACTTAAACAGTTAAACTAATTTTTTTATTATTTTTATCATCATTAAAAGACTCTTTTTATCACTTTCATCTAGTTTTATTTATGTATCCTTATCAGTTTTTCTTTATCTTATTTTTATCTAATGTTTAGAATTTTTTTCATTTTCTAAAGTTTGCTGCAATTTTCCCGAGATTTTTCCTAGCAACTATTGCGCTTGACTAGGGTTGTGCATTGGGCCAGCCCTAAATGGGAGCTTAACCCAAGAAAAACCTCAAGATGCTTGTACTAATATGGGATCCAGTACTAAAGCACCATTTTCATCTACTTAATCAGGAGGATCTTTTTAGGAACCATTATTCTTGCTCTTGACTAGGGTTGTGCATTGAGCCAGCCCTAAATGGGAGCTTAACCCGAGAAAAACATCAGGATCCTTGTGCTAATATGGCATCTAGTGCTAAAGCATCATTTCATCTACTTAATCAGGAAGACCTTTTTAGGAACCATTATTCTTGCTCCTAAATCGAGCTATAGACTATACTATATAGTGATGTTCCCCTTTACACAGAAGATAATGGGAGCCTCAAGATCCTTGAACTTAGAGGGCATCTGATGCTAAAGCATCGTATTCATTTGGTTAACTAGGAAGACCTTCCTAGGAACTATTGCTTTTGGACACAAAAACATTTCAAATTTGCCATTTGTAATGGAATTAGTGTTTTTCATCTCCTCAGCATTATCTCTTGTGATTAGCATATTGTCACCAGAGTAATAAGACAACCATTCTTGCATTTATTTATTTATTTATTATTATTATTTCTTACAAACAACGTAATTTCAGTAAAGCAAAACGTAAAACCACTTTACAACATGAAATCATTAAATTTATCATACCAACTTTTGGAAGTTTGATTCAAACCACAAAGCGCTTATGAAGACAAAAGAATTTTCCTTTAAAACATCCATACCTAGGACAGGATCCAATATAAACTTCTTCATTTGGAACTTTATTTACAAAACCACTCTTGAAATTCATTTGAAAAATATTCCATTTTTTGAAGATGCTAAGGTAAATATCTAGCCATTGTCATCCTAGTAACTGGTTTAGAAGTCTCACTATAATCAATGGAATATTCTTGGAAGTACCTTTTCGCAACTAACCAGGCTTTGCATCTTTCAATAGACTCATTGCTTTTGGTTTTAATTTTGAACTCATCATTATTCTATTGCCTTATTTTCATTTAGTAATTCTAAGATTTCCAAGTTTCAGCTCTAGTGAAAGCCTTAAGTTCATTGCTAATAGTTTCTCTCTATTTTATTATTCCTTCACAATTTCTAAGTTCAGTATCTGAATGAATAGCACTAATATATACTCTATATCTAAGAGAAAATAGCCATATGAGACAACACCTTTTTGGAGTGTCATTGTTCTTTTAGTTTTATCATGGTTAGTACTACAAGGGTTAGTTGCCAACCCAGGGTTAGTTGTCAACCCAGGGACTAGTCGCTTAGCCAACCGACTAGTCCCTAGGTATTAGTTGGTTGGGCCCAAGATGGAAACTCGTCGATCAACTTGGTGACTAGTTGATTATTAGTCATGCATTGACTTGTCCCAACAAGGGCCTTTCAAAAAAAAGAAAAACCTGTGCTACGAACCACCAAATGTAGCACAGGTTTGCTTTAACCTACTTCCAGCCTCAGATGTACAATTTTACTATGCTTCCTTTCCATTTAATAGCTTTCCTTTAGCCTATTTTAATTAGATTTCCTTCAAACCTACACCCATCCTCCAACTTTCACATTTGCTTTTTAATCAGCTTTCCTTCAAATTTGCATCCAGCCTCTCTCTCTCTCTCTCTCTTTTCTCTGTCTCATTTGCAGTTGAAGTTGCAGCCTTACAGGTGTCAGATTTTGAGATATAACGCCAAACCATTGGATGGAATCTTTTGAAGATGCAAGAGGAGAAGAGGAGGAGGTGACTACACGTGCAATAGAGAGAGAAAAAAAAGAAAAGAGGGCAGCAACCATGGCCCTTCCTCCTTGTCATTAATATAACTTAATTTATGTTACAAGTAAATACAGAAAACAACAAGTATTTACAAGTATGCCACCGCCCATTATGTTTGGGCGTGTGGGCAAGATGGATCGGGTCTAGGCAGACCTGATCCAATTCCTACAATCTTAACAGCCCCCCTCAAGTTGTGCATGAAGTTTGATCATGCACAACTTGTTCTTCAATTCCCAGAAATGGTGCCCTGTGAGCCCCTTGGTAAAAAGATCAGCTACTTGTTGAGACGTGGCTATATAAGTAGGAACAATCTCGGCTTCCTTGACCTTTTGATGAATGAAATGTTGATCAATCTTTATATGCTTAGTGCGATTATGTAGAACAGGATTGAAAGCAATCTTGATCGCACTTTGGTTGTCACAAAATAAAGATGACTGAGCAATGGGAAGGGAGAGTTCCCCAAGCAGATGACGTAACCATGAGATTTCAGCTGTGCCTGCAGCCATTGCCCTATATTCTGCCTCAGTGTTAGATCTGGCAACTGCACGCTGTTTCCTGCTACTCCAACAAATAAGATTGGAATCAAGGAAGAGACAATAACCTGAAACTGATCGTCTATCGTCTGGATCACCTGCTCAATCTATATCAGTGTAGGTGGAAATGTTATGTCCATTCAAAATAGTTGTCTGTCTTGTGTAAACGAGTCCATCCCCAATAGTAGCCTTAAGGTAACGCAAAATGCGTTTGGTAGCATCCATATGCCCTTTTGTGGGGTCATGCATAAACTGAGATACTTGATTCACTGCATACACTGGACGTGTAAAGGTAAAATATTGCAGCATGCCAACTATACTATGATAGAAACTAGGATTTGAGTATGCATCACTCCCATTAGATGCATTCAGTTTTGTGTTGAGAACACTAGGAGTATTTATGGGCTTGCAATTTGTCATACCTGCTCTATCTAGAATATCAAGAGTATATTTATATTGTGTAAGAGTTAATGTGTCACCTTTTCTGTCAAGCTCAACACCCAAAAAATATAGTAGTTCACCAAGATCCTTCATCTTGAATTCTTGTTTCAATACCTCCTTAACATGAGATATATGACATGAAGAATTTCCAATAAGAACTATGTCATCTACATATATGAGTAGCCAAGTGGTAACTTCACCCACACGATATATGAATAAGGAATGATCAAGTGAACTTCGGAGAAAACCAGCCTGCTGTATATGGAGAGAAAATCTATCGAACTATGAGTGAGATGCTTGCTTAAGACCATACAACGATTTTTGTAATTTGCACACCCACTGAGTTGGATCATTGGTAGCATAACATGGGGGTTGTTCCAACTTCCATGTATACCTCTTCCTTTAGAAAACTATGAAAGAAAACATTTTTAACATCCAACTGATATAAAGTCCATCCATGTGAGACTGCAAGAGAGATGATAACACAGATCGTTCCCATCTTGATGATTGGACTGAAAGTCTCATCGTATTCTTCCCCATACTGCTGAGTGAAGCCTCTAGCCACAAGACGAGCCTTATATCTATCAACGCTGCCATCGGGTTTGTACTTGAGTTTGTAAACCCATTTTGAGCCCACTACATTCTTATCATCTGGACGAGGAACAATCTCCCAAGTTTGACATTCATTTAAGGCAGTCATTTCTTCGTTCATGGCCTCGACCCAATATTTGCTTCTGCATGCATGCTCATAGCATTTTGGCTCCACCTTTTTGCTCAATTCTCTCATAAAAAGCTAAAAATCCAAAGAGAAATTATCATAACTTATCCATCTATCAATAGGGTGCCGCACACGTTCTGATCTACGTGGACAAGTAGTGACATTTTCTAGAGCAGTTGCTGGAATTGATCGTCGAGTATACACTACTCCTGAAAACCGAGTAAGTGAAGACATGTTGTTGGTCTGAGTAGATGAAGGTGTGGTGTCCAACTGAGTATCTGTGGGTGTCTCAAACTCATCAATAATTCTGTCACTTTGTGCATGGAATGTATCAGCCCATTAGCCTAATATTTCAGCATTCAGCCATGAACCATATACATCATCTATTACATTAAATGTTGCCTGTGGCTCCTTTAAATCCTTTAACCTAAGCTCATCAAAAACATGTCGTGAAATATACACACGCCCAGTCTTTGGATTGTAACATCTATAGCCCTTATAATTTTTTGCATAACCCACAAATCTGCACATAACAGCTCGATCTTAAAACTTATTTCTCAAGGAAACATCAACATGTACATAACAGACACACCCAAAAACACGTCGTTCATTATAATTCGGTTGTTCTTGGTGTAAAATAAAGAAAGGGGATTTTCCTTCAAGTAGAGACAATGGCAGTCGAAAAATGACATGAACAACAGTATGAAAAGCTTCAGTCCACAAATTCATGGGCAGATCTGTGTCATGCATCATACTTAGTGCACGTTCAACTATGTGTCTATGCTTTTTTTCAGCAATGTCATTCTGTTGTCGTGTGTGTGGACAGGAAATCTGTTTAGTGATCCCATGATTTAATAAATACTCAGTAAAATCATTTGAAATGAATTCATTACCACCATCACATTGGAAATACATGATATTACTAGAGTATTTGTTTTGAACCAAAGCATGGAATTGAGTGAACAAGCGGAAAACCTTTGATTTTCTTTTCATGAAGTGAAACCAAGTGTAACGAGAATAAGAATCAATAAAAACAACATAATATCTACTCCCGGAAGAAGAAATAGGAGCAGGCCCCTAAACATCAGAATATATGGTATCAAATAACTTTGAAGCTCGCTTATTGACTGAAAAGGGAGAGCATGACTCTTACAAATATGACAGCTTGAGCACATGCTATACTCATTTACTGGACTTAGACTAGACTTTTGTAATAGTCCGTCTGCAACAAGACTTTGAATGAAAGACCGACTACAATGTGCTAAACGACCATGCCAAATGGATGGCTTATCATACTCTGCTATATTGACTTCATTATGACTGGGAAAAGATGAATATGAAACACAAGACTTGGACACCTTTGGAGCTTCTTCAATGACATACATGTCTCCTTTGCGAACACCCTTAGCAAATGTCTTCTTGGTTCGAGCATCCTTGACATAAACAGAAGGAGTAAACTCAACAGAGGAATGACTATCATCAATAAGATTTGACACATAAATGATCTTTTTCTTGACATTTGGAACAACAAGAACATTCTTTAAAGGTGTGGAGGAATGA
Organism: Nymphaea colorata; assembly: GCF_008831285.2. Taxonomy (NCBI): domain Eukaryota; kingdom Viridiplantae; phylum Streptophyta; class Magnoliopsida; order Nymphaeales; family Nymphaeaceae; genus Nymphaea; species Nymphaea colorata. Next base: position 4,155,957 of record NC_045150.1, read on the forward strand.
GCTATGGATATGTGTGCATTTCCAATATGTGATATTTTGTGATGGGAACCATCTCATGTGACAACTGAGCCTTTATCTAAATAAGGGAGAGCACTAGAAAGCTTACTTGCATCACCGGTCACATGGACTGCAGCACCAAAATCCACATACCATTGTCCTTCTTCATTTTGCTTAAGATTGACTTTAGACAAGGCTGTCATTAAAATCTGTTGCACATCAATAGGAATGTTTGATGCTGCAATCGTGTTCAATACAGTTGACCCTGTTGCCTCATTGTCACGCCTAACTTGTTTTCCCTTGTTTTGAGGGTTATGCCAACATTTTGACTTCACATGACCTCTCTTATTGCAATAAAAGCAAATAGGTATTCTTCTTGGTACATTTGTCTGAGCATTTGTATTTGGTCTTGGAAGAATACCTCTCCCCATGTCTGCCTGTGAGTTCCAAACCCTAGGATGGCTTCCTTGCAAAGCATGGGTCCCCGTGACTAACACATTGTGACTGCCACAAGAAAATAATTCTTGTCATTGTACACGACTTGTTTCATGCTGAATCAATTTTGCTTTGAGGTCTTCAAAAGAGGGAAGAACAGGTAATACCTCTAAAGCAGTGCAGAAAACATCAAAATTTGAACCCAAACCACTCAAAGTCGGTTGTACTTTGTCCTTGTCACTGACTGGGTGCCCGATCATTGCAAGCTGGTCACTGACATTTTTGATTTCATGTATGTATTCCAAAACCGAACGTGTTCCTCGCTTGATATCCTGAAATTGCCTCTTGAGTTGTAGAAATCTTGCTTCTGATACTTGAGAATACATGGTAGCGAGTACATTCCACAACTCCAGTGCTGAAAGATCATCATCAACGCCCGCCAGCACTTCTTCTGATAATGTGGAGGTGATATATGCTACAAGGGACTGATCATGTGTCATCCATGTTTCATATTCAGGATTAATTTCAGCAACGATTTCTTGAATTTTCCCTGCAGCATTCTTCACCTCTCGCATGATCCATTCAGGTGGTGCAGGTGTGGTGCCATTGAGATGCCCGTAGAAACGGTGACTCTTGATGAAAGGGATTATTTGATGTTTCCAAGTCAAATAGTTCGTGTGATTCAGCTTTTGGGAGATGAGTTGAGAGAGGAAACTGGATGACAATATGGAAGAATTGCGGTTGTGATGGTCCATGGTTGATTTTGAGGCTAAACGTATACGGATGAAGGCTTACGATAGGTACTAGGGTAGACGATAGCAACCAGAAAAACAGGGAATTTTAGATTAGGGCAGACGTCAAGAACAAGGGCAGAGATAAAAGATTTTAGGGTTAGGGCAGAAAAACAAAAATTAGGGCAAAGATTTTAGGGTAGGGCATGTTAAACTATAAATCCTTCACCAGCATATTGAAGAGGAGTCTCTTAGGATTCCACATCCTTGTAAAATGTGTTAAAATATTTAATGTCCTTGTAACATGTGAAGAGTCTCCTAGGATTCTATGTTGTAGTTAATATCCTTGTAACATGTGAAGTCTCCTAGGATTCTATGATGCAATTAATGTCCTTGTAGCTTGTGAAATCTCCTAGGATTCTACGATTGGAGACTCTTAGAATTCTGGAAATGGGATTATAAATAGAGACCGTGTCAACCATTTTGGCCACGGCTTCTTCTCCTCAACTTCTTCTTGTTTTCATTCTCTCTCTCTCTCTCTCTCTATCTTCCTGCGTGAGTGCTGTTTTCTGGTTTTAGATATTGGTGTTAGATTTCTATCAGGGCAGAGATCAAGGATTTTAGGTTTAGGGCAAAAAAACAGAAATTAGGGCAGAGATTTTAGGGTTAGGGTAGAAAATAGAAATTAGGGTAGAGAATGAAACTCCTTACCGGACAATCTCAGTGAATGAAACTCCTTACCGGACAATCTCAGTGGCAACAACCTGGCTCTAATACCATGTAAGATTTTGAGATATAACGCCAAACCATTGGATGAAATCTTTTGCAGATGCAAGAGGAGAAGAGGAGGAGGTGATTGCACGTGCAATAGAGAGAGAAAAAAATAAAAGAGGGCAGCAACCGTGGCCCTTCCCCCTTGTCATTAATATAACCTAATTTATGTTACAAGTAAATACAGAAAACAACAAGTATTTACAAGTACGCCACCGCCCATTATGTTTGGGTGTGTGGGCAAGATGGATCGGGTCTAGGCAGACCCGATCCAATTCGTACAATCTTAACAAGAGGTACTATCTCTTTCTCCAAAATGCAAAGCTCTCCTTGTGTTTATAATATATATCTTTATGTGCATATTCTGTGCACGTGTGTGTGTGTGTGTATATATATATATATATATATATATATATATATATATACTGGAGGTGTTCTGCATTTCTTTGTGTATGCATGCATGCATGCACACTAGAGGTGGGCGCGGGGCCGGGCCGCCGGTGGGGGCCCAGGTCGGCCCGACAGGACCCAACCCAACCCGTTAATATTTTAAAAATATATATATTTTTTATTATTTTTAATTTAATAATATATTTTTATTATTTAAAATACAATTTATATTCAAAAAAATTATTTTATTATTTAAAAAATATTTTTTTATTGTAACTGGACCCAGCCGGCCGGGCCCGGCCCCGGCCCCGGCCCCGGCCCGATTGCACAGTATTGTATGTTTCCGCACATAAATGCATATTTCTGTTTATATACAGAATATATAATAAGGAGGTATATGCTGTACACATAGTTGTCCCACTAATTCACAAACTACTTCTAGAACACCAATTACTTACCAATTGAGTCTTCCAAATTCTTGTTTGTAGGTTCCTTCACCAAGTCCCTCTCAATTCCTATGTTTAACTTTCTTATGGATGAACTTGTTAATTTGAGAATGGGTACTCAAAAAGCATAACATACTATACAACATATATAAAATATCATCCTTTTATTGTTCAATTATTATTTATTTATTTTTTCATTTTGTTTTTATTTTGTCGGTAGCTCCCAGCAAGTCATTGGGACTAATGGCTAGTTCGTGCTTTCCCATCCTCTATTTAAAGGGATATCCCTCTTGGAGGCAAGTTTTTTGTTTACCTTTTTTTCAAAATATTTTCCCCTTTATACTTTTTCTCAAGTTCCAGTGCACTATCTATGCTTCATGAGCATGAGCTTTATAAATTTTCTATCCTCTTGTGAGAGCATTTTTTGGCTTAGCTCTTCGTTAGCTCATTGTTGCTGGTTCAAGATTTTTTCTTTGAGCTACTCTTATGCTGGAGTCTGGGTCTCCTTTTTTTAGGACATTTACTGCCCTGCATAGATTCTAGGGGAACGTTATTGCCAAAATGTTTAGAAGAGTCCTTGTGACCTACTTTCCCTTGCAAACACCACATCACTACTCCCACAGAAATTGTGAGGGAAGTTAAGTTGTTTGTTTTTCTTTCAGAACAAACAATGTCGGAAGTTCTAGAAGACTACCTAGCTAACCTGAAGTTCTCAAGTCCAATCCTCTAGCCAGGTGGATAGAGGCACTTTCACAAATTCCAGCACTTATGGTCTCCCACGTCAATCAAAATGGATTTTGCTAGAAATAAATAAAAAATTTAGCACTAATATTCAACGATGCATCAGAAGACTGTGCCACTGAACTCCTTCACAACTATTCTACTACTAAGTTGCTAATGACATCTTGAGTGAAAGATTATGACTGCCCCTTAACAGTTAACCACCTCATCCTATGTCATGATCATCATCAGCCACTATTATATTCTAAATGCTTTTGAGGTTATCTGCATAACATGAGAATCAAGGTACCTTCCGCATGTAAACAGTATGAGAAACACAAGATGGGGCATATATCTGAAATGTAACAAACCGGGAAGCAAGAATTGGTGCAAAAAAAAAGAATGTTTTATGGGCATACCTATTTACAAGACCATCTCCATTTATATCCAGAATTTGATATATGAAATTATCAATTTCATCCCGAGTCCCTTTTTCATACGATGCCTGTAGTGGCAAGTCCAAAAGTCTCACATGACAGAATTACTGGAACTGCTGACTAGTCATGATTTGAACAAATCTATTGCCAGAAATTGCAGCTAGGGAAACAGCATAGAACTTAGCACTTGGTGATATAGACAACAAAAGGTTAAATAAAAAAGAAAGAGGTTTTACTTCAGAAACAATGGAAAACAATAAAACTATAAAAGTAAATCCTGGAAACAGTGGGAAAAGCTTTTGGTTGTTATCTTCTTACACCACTTGAGAAAGACAAATCCTACTTTGAGATACTGGGTTGTCCTTAGCAAACTGCTCCAACAAGAAGCAAGGAGAAAACCGATTGCAGCTAAAACTTTCATGATATATATACATCAACACAATAGGAGCAAAAATTATAAGGCTGACCATAAGGGCATTTCAGAACTCACTTTAGCGATTACAAGATCTTCAAATGTAAGCTTCTGGTCGTTCCTTTCTTGTGTGACCAAGTCAAATATCCTCTCGCCAAGAGGCCCATGGATACCAAAAAATGCCTAGCATAATCCTTCAATATCTTAGTACAAAAAAATGTTCCTAATGGATAAAATAAAAAGAGAAAAGGGTATAAAGAACAGATTCTGCAGTACAGCCAAAAGAACTATCCCTGTTGCACATCTAAACCTTCATTCAAAGCCCTAAATTTGTATTTTTTTTTCTTGCATTTGCACTTCTCGTCAGAATAGCCCATGCCTTCTTTTGAAAGAGAATAATCAGTACCTACGCTGCTTGGTGAAAAACCCTAAGTTCTCATTTCCTGTAAATCATGTTCTATAAAGAAGGTACCATTTTAGCTTTACGTGTCAAATTTGCTGCAAAACCCCATTATTAATAAACAGTTATTCATGCACCAATTTATCTTTCATTGTATGCAAACCCAGGACATTTTTTTGGTAGGTTAAAAAACAAGACTTCCTCAGTTGTTACGCAAACTTGAGGCTATCACTTTCATTTAAGCACAATCATTTCTCAAGAACACTCATGGAGACCTTTACTGGTATCCTATTAGATGTCAAAATATTATGTGCGAGTTGGCTGGTGCCTGTTGTGCCCAGCATACCATATAACGAAGCCCTGAGCACTCAGCAAAAAAGCACTGCATTACTATTAGACAATCGAAACCCAATTTACCAAAGTCTTTGTTGGATTGATCAAGAACGTCACAAATTGAAGTTTATATCGTCATTAAAATAAATAAAACCGTTCCTCATCACAAAAGCACAACCAATACTGGCGAATCAGCGTCGAACAAATGACAGCACGTTTGAATTGATGGATACAACTTTCTGAATCATAATTCTGACAGAAATTATATTCCAGCCCTTGGTTCTTTACACAAATCTGAAAGCTACCAAATCCCTGTTCCGAAGTCCATAAACAAACGTACATTCAAATTTGAAATGGTTCAAGAAAAGTGTGTGTGTGTGTGTGTCTGTAAACACGTCTGTCATGAACCATTTCGAATTCGAATAGACGCTTGCAACATGCTTTTGTGAAAAATATAATTCCAATGTCTACATTGTTAACAAATCGATCAAAAAAATGATATCCGCACAGTTATTTTTGCAAAAAAAAAAAACTACGTCAAATTACCATAAATTTCAGAATGCAACTCTTCACACAGAGAGAAAGAAAGAAAGAAAAAGAGAGAACCTGGAACACCGAAGGGATGATGTATTGGGCGTTGCTTTGAGATTGTGCAGCGAGGGACACGAAGAGCGCATGCAGATCCTCCAGCTCTTTCTTGGTGAATCTCCTGAAAGCAAGAAGGAGTAAGAAGAAGAGCAGCAGCGCACACGAGCGTCAACCGGAGTAGTGAGATGGGATTCCGACCGGGAGGCGGAGATGAAATGCGAGTCGGCGTCGGACGACTCTGAATTGCCCATGATCCCGCCCCTCCCGATGACGGTTTGGGCTCCCGCAGTTTCCCGACTGCACGGAACTCTCTCCCTCAGCCGAGTCGATCAAACGGTAGCTTTCTTACCATCACGCCAAGCAGAACGAGTTTTCCTCTTTATTTTACGCGGACAAAGGTAAAAGCGAAGTTTCCTGAGTTGCGTGCTGACCTTCAAAAGCTGGTGTGGGGTTTTTTTGGAATTTTTTTAGACTTTTTTTCTCACAATCCTTTTTTATTTTTTAAAAGTTTTTTTTTTGGGTTTTAATGGAGGTATTTTGATCATTGCAGGGTACACGGGTATGTACATATAACCAGTTTTGCTGAATGGTGACTGAACTTTTATTAGCAAACAAAAAAATATCAAAAGAAAGTAAGCTGGTCAAGAATAACCCTTTAATTAGCGATGTTCAATGAGTTCAGCGAACTTCAGCACGACTCGAACTCGGTTGCTAAGTTCCAATTAAGCTCAAATCATTTAATAAACGAGTTGAGTTCAAATCCTATTATCTCTCCCATGACAAAAAATAATAACTTAACTCAGCATAGCTTGGTTCTGATCGAGCTTAGTCAAGCCAAGTTGAGCTTTTCTTTTTATGCTCTAGTCAATTCAGCTAAAGCTCGGCACGAGATCTAGCTGTTGGTTTAAAGGCTGAAACCAATCTCGACTCGTGAAATCACTACTTTTAACTGCCAATACAGACCTTGAATCCACGTTCGCAAATTACCATTTTCCTAAATCTTCATGTATCTTTGGAGTAGTACTGCATAATATGTCAACGGCTATGCTCATCAAACTTTTGCATTTTTATTCATTTGGACTTATTTCAGTCTTTTACAATGTATTTCACAATTGCATTTTTTTCAGTTCGTTTAGCATTCAAACTTCTTAAATCTGATCGTAGTGCAGATACTAATCATAGCTATTGGATGACACATCACTTCTCGCTTCTCTTGATCTATAACTTTTGGTTGAGGCCCATCTAATAAAACTCATAAATTTCTGAACAAAAGCGTACAAGCTTTGCAAAACAGAGAAAAATGCAACTGACAATAAATGATCACAAATGACTTAATGAGACCAATCAAGTGGGAAACTTTCCAGAACATGCAATTTGACACCCAAGCAACTAGCCATGGGAGGGAGAGTGATGTCGCTGGCCATGAACCCTATGTTGGAAACCTCTCCATTTATCTCCCAAGATCTTTTTGTTGCTTAGTGATGATGTATATATGTCATGCATTCTATCCAAAAGTGCCACAGCCACTAGCGGAGCGAGAAATTTTTTTTGGTGGGGTCACTCATATTCAATACCTTTAATTTCTTTGGGGCACTTATATGTGCAACAATCAAATATATCAAAACATTAACATATATATTAAACCAAATTTGTGAGGCTGGTGTAGGCAACCCAGTTGCCGACACCAGCCACCATGTGGCTCCGCCACTAGCCACAGCAATAGCATACTCTACAACAGCCTTTTTCAACGTGTATGAACAAAAATGAGCGTCAATTGATGGCACTTAGGAGGCATTTGGCAACAAGAACACTGACGACAATATTTTTCCATGAGTTTGTCCCCAACACTGGGGCAATAAGCTGTTAATCCAAAGTGATCATGAAAACCTTTTATTGAAGGGACTATTTGTAGGAAATAAATGACAGACAAAATTCACGTTATCAACCTGTAGCTTAGCTCATCTATTAGAACAGTAGCTTGAGATGCCCATAAGACACTCTTGAACTATTTTATGTTCAAAAACATTTTCTCGTACTTATAAGGAAGGTTTATGGAATCTTGTGCAGGTAACATTAGTTACACATTCACACCCTTAAAACTATTTTTATTGCTACATCAAGTCTTATTATTGGCTCACTGTTTGTGTCAAAATTTCCAGATCATCAACTATGTTCTCTTTTAATATTATACCTTTGGTGGAAAATTGAAAAATAGGTATTATAGAGCTAAACCGTGTAGAAACTGGTGGTCTGATTTTAGAGGCATACAAGATGTTTAATTGACCTGACTACATTTCACCGGAGCAAAGGCAGGCCCTTATGGAACACTTAGATACTAAAGCATCACAAATACAGCTTCAAACCTGTCAACTATTTCTTGACAAAATAAAATGTATTTACTCCATATCTATTGTTGCAAATTATATGCATTGAGTATACAAAATACTGAGAATCATTCTAAAGAAGCACAAACTTATCACACAATCCAAAAGTTTTACGGGGTTTAGAGATCAAACTATAAGTTGAAAACACTTGTCTCATATTATTTTCTCTTAATCATATTACGCTGGCAGATCGTAAGATGTTCTATGTGCTTTTTGTCAATTAGGTCCTATAACAAGTGACCTCGAGCCTTCTGGAGTTCTGGGTACAAACACGTACGTCGCACGATATGTTGTACCATAATGCAAAGATAAAAGCAATGATTGTAAGAGCACTTTCAATTTCTCTTTTGATTGTAATATGCATGTTTCATATGGTATATTTTTTTTAATATCATCTTGGAAAGTCGATGCCGTTAATGGTGGTTAAGGGGAAAGAGTGGCATCTCAATGAAACCTTTTCTGCTCTCATGTTTCAGTTTTCAGCTTTTCCTTTTGAGAAGGAAGACCAATGCGGCAACGTGCCGACCCCCGCCCGCCTCGCCATCTGGTGGGGGTCGTCGCTGTTACCCCTTTCCGCCGACGTTCATTTTTCTTTTCCATTTTCTTGTTTTTCTAAAAGATAATTATAATTCAAATGGACAAATGTGTTTCATATTTTTTTAAACAAGCAGTTGTATGTGAACTTCTCAAGAAAAAAAAAAAAAAACTGGTGCCTGTTTGATGTTTTTGAAAAGTTAAGTGCCCATTTGCTATTGACTCTTTCGTAGAGCAGTTATTTAGAACCGAGACAACTTGAGTGCATTATGGATAAGGTATCTGTTCTTCATGTGTTCTATTTTCAAACTTAGTTTGTTAATTTGCTTGTTGCATCAATCACCAAATTTGGAAGAAAACCAAGCACTATCTCAAGCATATGCTTTTTCTGTTGTGAGATTCCAAGCAATGGGGAATCGAAGAGAAGGTCCTCAGATAACCAGAACAAACATAATCCAGGTACTCGGTTAAAAAGGCATAATCATTTGCAGTCTCACACTTCATCATCTCAATTAAGAAGTTATTGTAATGCACATTGCTCCAAAACTTTAGAAAGGCAAGGGGAACTGTGAAGATGGTAAGGAGAGGACTATATGGAGTCCAGTCCTGTAATGCCGAGAGCCTGGGAACGGCAGACCAGTGGTGGAGCCAGGATTTTTTAGCGGTGCTGCACTTTGAGTCGTCAACTGGGTGAGGCCCCATTAAAAAGTGTCTTCAGCAGGACTTGGACCTGCATTACTTTGTTGCAGCATGACAATGGACTACTACATCACGCAGGGAGAGATCACTAGCAGGTTTTCTAGCACTTGCTGAAGCATGTTGAATAGTAGAGGTTTCTTCTACTGCATTAATGGGTGGAATTGCAAAGCCAAGAAATCTTGAATATGGGTAAGCATAGGAATGTTAATATACCCGATTTGGATCAGATCTCTCTGATCAAACGATTCCACAAAACATCGGATATGAAAAAAGAAAATTTGATATCTAATTAAGAAATGATATCGGATTTGAATTTGACAAATGGCATCGGATCAGATTTTAATTCAGATATACATATAAATATCCAATCAAAGTCAGATTCAGATTCGAATAAGATCTAGTTTCAAATAAATATTCTATGTCCAATGCTCTTATATTTTGAGAATTAGCCAGAATCTGTTTAGAAATTCAGATTCAGATTCAAATTTGAATGTGAAAATCGGCTTCATATTTTTTCAGAATTAGGTATGACTTTTTTTGTATTTAAATCCGAATTTGAATATGAATATGTGAATATCTAAAAAAGCAGACATGGTCAAGGGCAGATCCAATTAGACTTTGATTTGTTGACATCCCTAAGTAGGCAAGTACCAATCAAATCTGAAATATTATTAGCATAACGTGTGGGAAAATGGAGGGGAGAGGGTTAAACAAAGATTATGCAACAACTATGCCTCTCAACAAATGTTCTTAACAAAGCTCTCAGGATCAACTGCTGAAAATATACTCACCCTAATCACATAAGCAAGTAAATGTCCACATTCCAATAGGTAGTTTGTCAGGATATGAACAAGCACCCAAGCATGGATATTTGAATTTTGAAGAAGATGGACTAGTCCACAAGAGTTGATGTCACAAACGAGCTCATTATTAGCTTTTAAGTGTGTATCATTGTCAGCTTTGCAAGAAAACCTTGTTTACATGCAAAATTTTTTAGGAAACTTTGTGTGCAACCTTCATATAATTGGCTTCCCTCCATTGCATGAAAAAGAGATAGGACCCATCTTATCAGTGTGAGGATCGGTCATTCCTAACATCTTAACCAAGGGTAATCGATCCAAGCCCACTACTATCTTTAATGCTTAAACACCTAAAAGTTATGTTTCAACCTAATGAAGCAAAATGTGAATTGGAATGCACATGAGCCTAAAATTTTGGGAAATGGATTGCTTTTGAAAATTAAGAGGCACCCTCAAGGATGTGTTATAGAGAAGACCAAAATACCTTTTTCATCATCGGACCGTGACATTGAACCTACATCGACATGATGCACACAATTTAATCTTCAAAAAATAATTGAGAAATCAAATAATAAATTGAAGACCAAATTGAAATATATTTTGGAGTCAATCTTGAAACTGAATTTGGTAGAAGACTTGAATAGATATTTTGAAATCGTGATGTAACTTTGAAACTATGCCCTGGAAGTTGCCAAGGCTTTCGACCATCCATACGTCACAACTAATGGACAGCAGTGTGTGTTACGACAAGCACATTTTGGTTCTAAGAGGATAGTGCATGTGTATGATAGCATTTGTGTTAACCAAATACATTAAAAAATTAGAAGGGTGTGTATAGATATATGACTACCAGTTTAGCCATGTTGTCATGGAAAACAAGTTATATCCAATGCAATTGTATACTAATACAAGAAAAATAAAGAAATCTAACTATAGTCATGTGAGCATCCAAAAAAACACAAAGCAAACATGAAAAAACATGAAATTTATGCAACCTGAAGTGAGTCCAATAGCATTGAAGTGTCAGGGAACTGACCTTGTATATTATGCAACACATTCCTTCCAATGCATGCAAACCTGGCACATAGGAACTAGCCTAATTGTTGCATCCATGTGACTAGTCCAATGACCTATGGGGGGCATGGAGCTACTCGAATTGACAGCACATCAAAACGACCACCGGAACTCAAACTATGGTGCAACTAAGCGGACCAAGACTCTAACTTGGGTAGAAGATGGGGCTGCCAAAAACATAACACTAGTTAAAAATTTGGACATGGTAAACAACCTAAACGGGTTCTCATTAATGCAAAATTTGGATCATGTTTTCTAGACACATTAACTGAACGTAAAGAAGTGATAAGTTCAAAAAATATGTCAAGACAAGGAAGAAAATGATGCAACAATCAAGTGCAAAATTCTAGTCGAGCAACAAACAGAACAAAACTTTGTAGAAAACTGCATGTGTTCCTTGGAAGTGAGGAATGGCCTAATCACATCAAATTGACATGAAATCACTCAAATGACATCCAAGCCCATCTAGTTATTACCTTGAATTGACGAAGTAGAAAAAAGAAGGCAGAAATTTAACCTAAGATGTAGCCAAATTCATTCTAGAAAACTACGTTCTGTAGTGCGTAGAAACACACTTATGTTTTGGCAGGCAAATTTGGGCAAGTGAAAGAGGAGCCGAACAGACTCAGTTTGGACTGGAAATTGGTGGGTTGGTTACTGCCATGTAGATGAGAAAAACACACTTTCAGCTTCTCAAAGCCACACCTTAGCTGAGGCTTATGATATCTGAAAATCAGGGGTTTGATATAACCATGACAACTGAGTACAAAAAATAGAAAAATATGATAATATGGTCAATTTAGAATGACAAATTAAATACCCTGACAGACATACATGTGGCTGAAACTTAACGTAGAGACTTTTGGTATGTGGCCACGTGATTCTACATTGTCATTTAGTAAAACCATGCACAACCTTGGAGTGAAAGAATTCAAAAGTCAAAGATTTATACAATCATGAAGACCACAAAGTGAAACGTGATAGAAAATAAGCAACTGGGAAGCTAAATGGGAGAATAAGTCAAATTTGAATCAGATGGAACTTGGTGGGACAACACTAGAGTCCCTAACAAAATCAACTCCAAGACTTGGATCAATTGTGAGACTAGGAAATTTTGACGAAACTGAGCTAAAACGAGCTGCTGACATAAGTACGAATAAAGTGATCGAGTAACTGAAACATATGAGATTAGTGAATTTGTAAAATTGAAATTGCACTTCATCATGAATGTTTTAATTGAAAGTAAGCTAAATGAAGTTAAACCCACTCACAAATGAGGTACTTACCAGCTTGGCAGGACCTGACATAACAGAACTGAGATGAACTTGAGCTCGGACATAAAAAATGGAATGACTAACATTGAGGAGTGACCTCCATATGCTTTGGAATCCAATTGGATTAAATTCATGACAACTTAATTAGAATTGAGCTAGGACTAACCTGCACTCAACCTGACTACCTGACTGAGGAAAAATTATGCTAAAACTGCTAAAAGGGGTGATATAGTGGTCTGTCTTACAAAGTCTAAACTCAGTAGAACTAAAGTTTAACTATTATGTTTCCTAAGTTGTTAAAGTTAAGTTGTATGGATTATGAAGGACTGGTCCTAAACTCGGTTAGGTTGAGGATGAAATACGAACCCAAAAACTTGATATTTTTTAGCAAAGTGGGGCCCACTAAGCTCAATTGAGCTGCTTTAGGACAAAACCGGAAAAGAAAAACCATAGTAAGCCAAAAATGAAGGTCTTGAGACCTAATTTTAGGTTAAAAATGGGTGTTGGAATAGGTCAGTTTAGTCAAATTGGCTCGGTCTTATGGTGTTTCTAGGGTTCAAGGGTAAAATGATATAATGATTAGATGATCCTAATGAATTAGAGTTTTTCTAGTATATTGGAGCTAAAGGTGGAATGGGCTGTCCTGAGGATGCCCTTGGGTGTGGATGTGCCCACTAGAGGCAAAAATCATAATTTGGAAGGGTGAAGTTTTTGCGATGTTTACAAATGTTCCTCTTTGGCCCATTGAGGCTGGGCCTGGTGTTGAAGATAAACGCTCCAAATTTTCCATGTTGTAAGAAAACTTTTTTTGAAAGCCAAGTTTTGAAAATGCCAGTTCAAGACCTCATTCTTTGGAACAAATGAAGGGCAAGGGAATTTCTTCCTCTTTGCCATGAGAAGGTGATTAATTTGGACAAAATAGATTATTGGATTTTGGGTAAATTGAAGCATGGAAGTTTCTTTTGCTTCTTCAAATCATAGACATGTCACGATTTGCAAACTTCTTATTGCAAGGTGGGTTTGGATAGAATTGTGAAGTCATAGGCAAACAAAATCATGCAATTTCAATTGGAAAATCTTTTCAAAAATGCCTCAATTTTGAATGAACTAGTGTTTTTGAAATGCTAATGATTGGTATATGTCGATAGACTCAATCCTAAATATAGATCTAATATTAAAGAATGGGTTGTAAATAATTGGCTGATGATAGAATAGGTTTAGGTTTAACCTTTATCCTTAATGTCAGTCTCTCTTGAGATAGAGGGGAGGGAAGGCTTGAAGGGCTCATGGGCTCATCTATTACGTAACATACTAGGTTTTGGTAATAAAAGAGAAACATCTTTCATGACCAAAGGGGGATGTGCCAATTCCTCTTATGCCTAGGAAGCCAGGAAATAAAACAAGTCATGTCATGTTTTTGTTTTGACATAAATCCTCAATTAATTCATAAAATTAGAGTACTGGTGCAATGCAAATGTCAAAACCTTCACCTACTCTTAGTATCCTATGAGCATCAGGATTGACCTTCCATCAATGCTACCAATTCTTCAGAAGGGATTTCTTTTCATTTCCAAAACATGAACATAAATAAATAATCATAACAGAAAAAATCATTAGAAAAATAGATATTATATTTATAATTGCACATCTGCATAAGATTATGTCATTCCAATTCTTACAAATTTAGCTTCATGTCTTTTATCGCTTGGTAGGAACTAGGATATATATATATATATATATATATATATATATATATATATATATATATTTTCTTTGCCTCTTTCTTGCTTTTTATTTGCTTTTGATCCTTCTGTTTTTTGTTTTCTTTCTTTCCAGACCAACCTTCAACTTTGAGGAAAATACCTCACTGTCTTAATATATATATATATATATATATATATATATACATATATATATATACATATATATATATATTTATATTTATATTTATATTTATATATATATTTTCTTTGCCTCTTTCTTGCTTTTTATTTGCTTTTGATTCTTCTGTTTTTTGTTTTCTTTCTTTCCAGACCAACCTTCAACTTTGAGGAAAATACCTCACTGTCTTAAACGCTACTACAAAGCTCGATCGTCTTAACAGTTATGTGTAGCTTTCAATGTGTAATGTTATGTCGTATTGGATTTTATACTTGAAAACAGTTTAAACGAAACTCAGGTGATTCCAATTTGAGTAACCGATCTAGTGAGTCAGCCGAATTGTCCAAGTTTTGGTGCTGACTCGCTTGGGTGCTGACTCGTGGGCCAATGAGAGGATGTTCCCAAGTCAACTCGAGCGATTTCTCAGTTGACTTGCCAAGTTGGCCAAGAATGCTCTACCTTAAGGTTGAGTCTTCTACATGATTGGTTGACTTGAGTTCCCTAGATGTCAAGACCTCCGCTGGTTAGTAGATTCACAAATGGCTAGAGGTGGTTACTTCTCTTTCCCCATAGAAGCCTAGGAATAATCGATCCTATGCAATGAATTTTTGCAAAATCATTGAGTAAAGGATGCTAACAATTTTAAAACATGGCTTCATGGGTTTGGACTCTCCAAAACCCCTATAAGGTTGCCTACCAAAATCGGTCGGACCTGTGTCATTGTCACACGAGGACTTATAACGATTTTGTAAGAAGGTTACGTCACAAAGAATGAGTTCTTCTTGAACTGTCTCTTAACATAGAGTCTTGTGGTGGGGGTACTACAAGGAAAAGCAAACTCCCTTCAATTTTTCCAGTTGTTGGGTTTCCTTAGAGGTTGTTGGATACTTGATTGGTAGAATGAAAAGATTACTCCTATAGTGGACTCTTTTAGCCTACTAGGAGGACTCTTTGGACATTGATTGGATTTGGATTGAGAGGGTTACTTCCATGACTTGACTCTTCTAGCAAAGCAAAGACCACTTTCTAGGCTGATTGTTGACTCGATTCTCCTAGCCAACTAGAGGACCACTGTAATTTTGGAAATGTCGTAGAGATTTGTTTTAAAAGTCCTAGCCTATCGGCCGGGTTTGAATTGTTGAAAAATGAAATTTAGAAGGAAAGTTAATTTTCTCAAATCCTCCCTAGATATAGGGTTCCTCATGTTTGAATAGAAAATGATCGTTTGATGCAGAGAACCAATCACGGTAAATAAATGAGTGACTAATACCGGAGACTAATCTCCACGTGGGTGGAAAATTTGTGGATCTTAAATCCATGTATTCTCCTGCAAACCTCAACCTAGGAGGTTCATGGAAGGAGGTTTGACTTCAAATCCATGGATCTAAGCTTCTCTAGCTTCTGTAGGACCTCGAGTCATCAAGGAGGATTTGAGATCATCTGAATATCTGATACCGACAACCAGCTAGTATCAATACTTCATCAATTTGTCTCAACATTCAGTGTGTTCACTCGTGTCTAGAGTCGTGCAGTCTTTTGCTTTATTGTATATTTCATTTACTTATGTTAAGTCTTTACTTATGTTTATTCACTTGTAAGGGAGTATCATCTCATCGGTCTAAGTATCATGTTTGAGAATTTTATGTTTTGGGTAGTCGGTATTGGAATCCTTATAAGCTGTTTCGACCATAAAGTTGAGATTATCCTACTTTTCTTACCTCTTTTATAATGTATTAGTTTTTTAAGAAAATATATTGCCAACTTTCTTTATTCACAATGTCTTTTGTTTATAAACTTTTTTTTTCCAAAACGCTTTTTACCTTTCCATGGATTGAAGGCTGGCGGTGATTAACTTATTGCCGTGAGGCAGCCCGCGATAGAGTGTGCCAGGATTGCGCACGACTGGTTTGAGAGTAATGGTACCTCATTGTATATTATCAAATGCTTGTTGGATATCTTATAACCTTGTTTTATAGAAAACATGGTTTTACGACCAAGGCAGGAAGAGCGCATAAAAGGGAGAGAGCGGGGGTTTCTGAAAGTGGAGGGGAGAGTGAAACGATGGCGTCGGATGATGGAGAAGCCCCACAGGTCGTTCTCGAGACCTCAATGGGCCCCATCACGGTGGAGGTAGGAACAACTCCCCCCCCCCTTCTGTCTGTCTTTCTCGCTTGGCTGATTTTATTCCAGTGACTTTCAAGAAATTGCGTATCTTGAAAAAAGTAGTGAAAGATGAAAAGAATGACCAACGATGATGATGCTAAATGATGGTAGTGGTGAAACTGCAGATGTATCACAAGCACGCGCCCAAGACTTGCAGGAATTTCATGGAGCTCTCCAGGCGGGGCTACTACAACAACGTCAAGTTCCATCGCGTCATCAAGGCACTTCTTCTTCTTCTTCTTCCTTTCTCTCTCTCTCTCTCTCTCTCTTATGCCATGACCTAGTTTCGTTGGCGAATGATCTTGTTTTAATGGTGGTGGTGGTTCAGAACTTCGTGGTCCAAGGTGGGGATCCGACGGGCACCGGGCGTGGTGGGGAATCAATTTACGGGTGAGACTCTCTCTCCCCTTCCTTCCTCCCTTCTGCATTTTCTCTCTTTCTTTCTCTTATTTTCTTTTGTTTCGCTTTCTCCTTTTTCCTTTTGTGGAAGTTCAAAGTTTGAAGACGAGATACGCAGCGAGCTTAAGCACACAGGAGCGGGGATCTTGTCGATGGCGAACGCTGGTCCCAATACCAACGGGAGTCAGTTTTTCATAACTCTCGCGCCCGTCCCTTGGTTGGACGGTAACACCTTCTTCCTGCTCTTTTCTGGTCGCTCATATTTCTTACTCAGATATTTGTTCTCTTTAACACCATACTCCGCAAATCTTGCCGCTGTGGTTAAGGAGATTCCTACTAGCTATTTGGAAAGAATTATAAACAATGGCTAGAGAAAGCGGAGGGGCCCTAGCCCCCATCAATGGCTACTAATTCCAGTTACCAACTCGCGTACCAGTCCATCAGCTTATTTGCAAATTTGGCACTGTTAATGGCGACCCAATTTTTTTCCCATTCCTACCATACATATGTTTAGTATGAATGTTCCCCATTCTATTGAGTTTAGTCTTCTCTAGTCTCTACTGCAACCATAAGATTCGAGTTTTTTCTAAGGTAGATTGGACAGATTATGTTAAAAAGTAATTGACATGGCCACCTTCGTTTTCTATTAGAACAAATGGATTTGATATGCCTAGGTGCTTTGCAAAAATGACAAATGATTATTCCTGCTCTCATCCTTGATTTTAAGACTTGCTGAAACGAGCTTGTAAATTTATCATATTGCTCCCTAGTACAGACATAGCAAAAAAACTTCTTCATCTTCATAGCTGACATTCTTAGATCACGACATGGCTAGACCATTATCATCACACTTCACTGGGACCTTATACCCTCCCCACTTAACTTTGTAATGTCTTCAGGAGGATGGGGAGTGAGAGAAGATAGCAAAATATGCCTGGTTTGCTCGGGTTTGTACGATTGTATCTAAGCTCTTTCAAGAAATTGAAAGAATGCCCTTTCTCTGATTTCCTTCATCACATCCATGGTGTCATCATTCTATTTAGGCTCTAAACGTGCCAGTTCATCCTATATCAACAATAACTCATTAAAGTATTCTGTTATTGTCACCTCTCATTGTTGAAGGCTTGAGATTTTATTTGAAAATAAAATTTTTGAGCTATATCTCATTAACAGTGGATGCTCTTGAGATATTCCCATGCTCGAGGGGCCCCTCTTTAACTTTAATATGTTGGCATTTATTTTTATTTCTATGGCGGAGAAGAACCATGAGAGGATTTTCAAAATTTTCATATCCCACTCTGCATGTTTCTTCTTCAAGAGAGTACTCCTTTTTGGCTTCCTTAAGAATCTCGAGTTAACGATTTATAACATTGATGGGTTTCTGCCTGGGTTTTAAAATAGTTCCTTTAATATAGATCAAAGCCCTTTGCGTGTGATGTGTATGTCCATATATCAGGCCCAATTTTGATAATCTGAGCCATGTAAATTGAAGCCAAGGGAGAAATGAGACTCTTTTATCCGTCATAGATGATATGCAAAAAGAATGAAGCTTCAATAAATAGTATTTTTCATCAACAAGAGGAAAATTTGAATGAGCATTTTGCTTGAGGAGTCCAAACGACCTTCACAAGCTTGATCGGCCTCCTTTTAGTGCCAAGTGCTGGTATCACGTAAAAATCCAATGAAATGGCCCTCAACAAGCCACATCACAGTTATTAGTTCCAGACACTCTAGATCCAAAAGGCTTTTCTTAAAATGCACAGAAACACCCTACTAAAAACAATTACTTTGTTAATCACCAAATAATGCTTAGAAAACGTACCATAGGCAACAAGATGGAGCAATTCCACCTTCATGTACACAAAAGGGGAGCTGTAGCTATTAGACCAGTTTCAACTGCCAGAAATCTAGCCGTTGGGGCTGGTCAAGGTCTATTTTTATTAGAAATAATGACATAAAATAAAATGTAAAAATAAATAAAAATATATACGAAAAAGAAAAAGCAAATATGGTACATATATTATATATTTACATGTATATATCATTGTCAAAAATATCGTTCTCAGGTTTTAAACAGTGAGTTCTTTTCTTGGTTTTCTTTTGGCAAAGTTAATTTTTCTTAAAAAAATAAATAAATCCTAAAAATTAGATTAAAATAAAATAAATAAGAAACTAATGAGAAAACATAGAAAACTAAGTTAACTAACTAAATAAATGATAAAAACGATGTTTTTTGGTAATCATAGAAATGAAGATAAATAATTTAACTTTTAAAGTTTCAATCAAAAATAGCATTGGTGCTGTGTAATACCTCTTCTGCTAGATGTTCTTTGCTTAGGGGCTGTGGAATCCCTTTTCACTTGTTGTTGCTGTGTTCCAGCAAGGGCTGCCGCCTGCAGCCCTTTTCCCTCTAGCTGTGTTGCCAATGACATTTCTGATTGTTTGTCATGGACAATTTTGTTTGTTTCTTCCTGTTACCAAAGGGAAGTCTGTCCTTGACATCATAAATGCATCGGTGCCATTTGTTTTAATCCTATTGAGATTTGGAATGAGGAAATGAACGATACCGGTTGCAAATTAAAATTGACAGGCTTTTACCTGAGTAGTTCTCAAGAAAAAGAAGATCATATCTACAGAAAAAGTTGAAAACAATAGTTCTGCGAAGAGAGTAAAAAGTTTGGCTTTGTAGTGAAGCTTCTCTCAAAAGGAGAATCCCTTCAAAACTAAAGCAGAATCTTAGTTGTGAGGGTTATCCCACTTCCCATGTCATCAAACTAATAAACATGTTTCAAGTAAATTTGTTTCTTAGTCATCACACACGCAGCAAAATGAGAATGAAGCAAAATTTCCAATTCTCTATTTCCTGGAAACTTGTTTCCAGAATCTTATTTCTCATTCCAGTTTTTTCAATCCATCAGACGGCCACTTAATGAAAAATGCGTCTTTTGCCAGTTTTTTTTCATTTTAATCTTCTTAACATAAATGTCGGGTCTTTTTCGAAAAGGCACGATACTTGTGATGATGATATATATATTTATAAAATAAGTCAGCCAAAATAAATGTGTTAAAAACAAGAAACATAAGTCAGCCGAAAAAACATCGGTTTTTGAGAAAATTTTGTTTCTTTCCCCTTTTTTTCACTTTGTTTTAGTGCCAAACTACTTGTTCCTTTTTCCAATTTTTATTCTTATCTACTTATTTTTTGGTGTTGTCTCATTAGGTTCTCTTTTATTTTATTTTCCCCTAATTTTAAAGATTTTAAAAAATTTAAAAATTTATCATATTTTTCCATTTTTTTCAAGTTTGCTGTATTATACCTAAGGTAAATATTGCCACTTAAAACACAAATACGATATTTGTGACTATATACACACACACACACACACACACACACACACACACATACACACACACACACACACACACACACACGTTGTAAATATCATTTTTGAGTTCCCAAGCTTTTTTGAGAAAAAGAGATCTCCCACGCAAATAAAAAAACAAGGATAATGTATATCTATATAGATATATGTATATTATATTAATCACCTGCATCAGCATCTGTTCTGACATAACTGACAATGATTATTCTTCTTTGTTAGTCATGAAACTATCTTTCTGCAGGAAAACATACAATCTTTGGAAGGGTTTGTAAAGGGATGGAAATTGTCAAACGGCTTGGAAGTGTTCAGACTGATAAAAATGATAGGTATACAACTACCTTTCACTGGACCTGTTTTGTCTTTTCGAGATAAATGTCAGTAAGTAATTTTGTGTTTGAATATGTTTCATTTGCTGCATTCAACAAAGCTTGGTACATCTGAAGCTTAGCTAACCTTGTCTAAGGCCATTTTTTAAGCATATAATCTGCCAAGTTTTGATTATTATTATTTAATGTTCATAAAGCAATCCATGTACTGGACATGCAAAAGTTTAAATCTTTTGCATGAAATAAAATATGAACGGGGTGTCTCTTCCGTCAATCTATGTAGTCATGCTCCTGGAATACCACTGGATGCACATGAAAAGAGGGTTTCTGGCATTTTTAGTTCTTCTTATTAGAATCTTCTTCAGTAGGGGCTATTTGCTGACGGATATGGACATGGTATGGCAGTACCATCATGAACTTCTTAAAGTACATAAAAACAGCAAGAATAAGGCAAGAGTGAGCGTGAGAAATATTTGAACAGCTATCCTCTTCCTAGCTATACTCCTATTTACTACCATAATAACATTCTACAATTTGGATGATCATGAGATAATGCAATATTGGAGTTGTCACATGGAATATCTTTATACACAAACTAATAGCTAATGTGCCCAGTGGATGTAGGGCAAGCTAATATGTTATAAGAGCAGAATATAATATATTGATCTTTGTACTTGAGATCAAGATAATATCAATTCTCCAGGCTTTGTCCATATTGGATGTAGGGCAATCTAATGTCATAAGAATGCAATATAATATATTGATCTATGTACTTAAGGTAAAGATAATAACAGTCAATCCTCTAGGTATATCCATATTGAAATTTCAGGGTTCTGGAAATGTGAGCAGCAGTTGTTATCACAAAGCTGAATTCACACTATCAGCAGTATGACCTTGCATTGAAAGGTAAGGAACCATGGGAACATTGCAATGTCATACCATATTTTGGTTTGCAAACTTTGGGGTGTCTTTAATAGTGACAATCCATCTGAGATGTTCAGTGACAGGAAGTTATTTGTTTAGGACAAGCAGTTGGACCTTCAGAGTGTTTGAGCTGGTGAGACTGCATGTCTGAGGCATAAGACTTTGTTTTGGTGAAACATTGACCACATCCCAATTTAAGAAAAAAGAATATTTGCAAAGTCCTGTAACAGGTTGAAGATTAAACCTTGTGAAGATGGAATAGTTTTGTTACTTGGAGATTGTAATATCACTGAGCAAAGTGGCATTGTATAACCTGATGAAAATAATCAACATTTAGCTTTATTAAACATAATGATCAGCAAAAATTAAATAGCTTTATGCATGAAAGGTCGATGTGTTAAGAAAGTAAAATCGATCAGTAATTCAGGAAGCACCAAAAAAAAAAAAACCACCATGCAAAGAAACAAAAACAACTAGTAGCTGCTAAAATTACTACAAGATGGTCTCTTAGTGGAGCCACCCATGAAATCTCTCAAACAGATTGTCAATCTCTAACTGGAAAAAACAGGGGAAAAAGTGGTCCTCCAATCACTGGTAAAAAGTATGGCACCTTCACCAGTAGGCCTTTTTGAATTGGGAAAAATTTGCAAGGAATTGTAAAGTTTATGTGCACTCACAGAAGAAAAGAAACAAGTTGGGCCGCAGGAGTGCACACTCATATGTGTGTGTGTGTGTGTGAGAATGTGTGAGAGAAAGGGAGACCTCCCTCGACTCTATCTCAAACACCATGCAGAAGAGTAGAACCTACAGGAGTTGATGAAGAAATGCTAGAACCCACAGGAGTTGATGAGGAGATGTGTCATCTCGCTCCCCCATGCCTGATCATTATTACTCCCCACGATTGACGAAGACAATGTTGTCCTGGGTGAATAAGTTATCTTTGTTTGATAAACTGTATGATGCTATCCAAGATATCTATTTTGTTGTTTGATTTGCATGGACAGGTTACTCCAAATCATCATTGCTTCAATGGTAAACGAAGGAATTCAATGGTAACAACAGGATGTCCTGAAATTTTTGGAGAAGGAACTTAGATCTTACTTTTTGAATGGCTTTTTGATATCTAATTAGATAGTTTCAAGTTTCAACTAGTAAATAGTGTATCTATTGCAAAACGACACCCGTGGCCACGAAACTAGTTTCAGATGCGTATCACATCGTTTTGCTTAATATTTACATTACTCAACATAACGTATTATACAACGTGCTACATTATGTAGAATACTGGTTCTAAATGATTGCATTTTCATACTTCAATGCTTTTTTTAATGTTTTTCAAAATCTGCCTCCATGGGCTTGATGATCTTGATCTTTAACATCAATGACTGCAATTGCATACCAGTATACAAAGTTATCCTCAAGCTTTGCCAATGTCTTTTTATCCATGCTTCTTTTTAAGTAAAGGCTTGTGGTTGCTGTAAAACCATCGCTTTTTCCAATTTCTTTGTTGTGTATATATTCTAATAGTAATTAATCAATATTATTGTTCTTCTATGCAGGCCGGTTCACGATGTCAAAATATTGAGAACAACTGTTGAAGACTGAAGTGAGATTTAGCAAGCTGCTACTTCCAGCTTTTGCCAAGTGCCTGTTTAAATAACTAAAGAAGTGTGTGTGAAGCCTGGTATTTTTTTTTTATTCTTCAAAGAAAGCATCTGAGTTTTGATAAGGAAATATTACACCTGTATCTGATAATGAAGAAGGAAATATTTAGTTATAAAATTACTAATATTTGGCTCTTGATTATTCACCTTCTGCTCTTTGCATTCCAGGCCAGTAGAAGTTGCTTCTATTTTTTCTGATCCGTGCTTTCTACTACTTGGTGCCTTGCCTCTCCAGCATCATGAAAACAAGAGTCTCTTTCGTTAATCCCATTTCCAAGGGAGAATAAGCTCTTCTCTGAAAGTACAAATAGGTAGATTGCCATCTATATCCATTAGTTTTTTGGGGACTCATCAAATATCTCATCCTAATTTGCTGGACAGATGAGCGCTTTGATGTGCCTCCTGCAGCTTACTCCAAACATCAGCTATCGCTTGAATCAAGGAAGTCAGCTGAAATGCATTTCTCTCCATCTTGATTAGATTGAAACCTCCTTGATAACCCATTGGCCACTACATTCTCTACCCCCTTTTTCTACTTTATCTCAATACCATATCTCAACAACTTTGTAACCCATTTCTGCTGGGTAGGAGTGAGGTTCTTTTGATCCATGCGGTGCATGAGGGATGAATAGAAACCTGAAATCTCTTTCCTATTAAATAACGTCTCCACTTTTGAATAGCTAAAACCATGATGATGAGATCCCTTTCCATGCAGATTACCTTTGAACCTTTCTCCCATTAACCTATTGAAGGTGGCGATAGAATGTTTCCCTTGACTCACAACAGCTTCACCAGCTCTCAGATGCATCAGTTTCAATGTGGAAAGGGCTACTAAGATTTGGAATACTCAAAATGGAGGCACTTGTAATGGCTAATTTGAGTTGTATGAAGGCATGCTTGCTTTCTTGACTCTAAGCATATTGATTTCTCTTGAACATCTTAGTGAGGGGGGCGGCTATGACTTTGACATACCTAACACACACTCGGTAATAACCTACCAACCCTAAAAAGGCCCTCAATCCCTTTATATCGTTTGATAGGTGCCATTCCAAAATTGTTGCGATCTCATCCACCTCCATGCATACTCTTCTACTTGAGATTGTATGCCCTAGGTACATCACTTGAGGTCTGCCTAGATGCACTTAGAAGCTTTTGCATGTAGTATACTTCCCCTTGACATTTCAAAAGCTCTTCTAAGCTGATCAACATGTTTTCTTATGCATGGACTATAAACTAAAATATCGTCAAAGAATGCTAAAATAAACATGCGTAAATGTGGTTGAAATATCTCAGTCGTCAGTGTTCCAAAGGTGACTGGCATTTGACAGGTCGAAGGTCATCACCCTAACTTTATAATGCCCTTCATGAGTCCGAAACACTGGTTTTAGGAATATCTTCTATTACCATTCCAATTTAATAGTAGCCACGCTCTGAGATCCAATTTACAGAAAACTGTGGCTCCCTCTAGTTCATCTATCAATTCCTCTATCACCAGAATGAGGTATATATTTTTCATAGTAATACCACTTAGACCACAATAATATACTCAAAATCTCCATTGGCCGTCTTTTTTCTTAACTAATAGAGCTGATGATGAATAGGGGCTTCTACTAGGTTGTATGACATGCTTTTGCGGCATTTGTGTAATCAGATGCTATACAAGTTTTCTTTTACCGTGGCTATACTTGTTGGGTATTGCTTTATCAAATACCTCAGCAAACTCAAAAATAGGGGGTTATAATTGTTTGATTTTGGAACACATCATCACTACTATGCATGCTATTATCCACCACATAAGCACTAACTGAAGTCCTCATGATCTGTAGTTGATCCTATTCACCAAGCATTCCATTTCTGCCTTGCTGGGCTCTTGCATTGATAGTTGACACCCTAATGGTTCTTTCTCACTTTTCTCCTTTAAATTTCATTTTCATTTCCATGACATATTCTATTCAACCAAACTGTTTCAGCCATTGAATTCCCAGCACTATATTGGCATCATCCCTTGCTATTGCGTATAATTTCATTGTAAACCATCGACCCTGAACCTCAACTATTTCTTCCGAGCATTTACCCAGCAAAGTAATGAATCCCCATTCCTCACCGACACCTTGAAGGTTTGCGGCTCTGTTACTTAACACATACATTGATTAGTGGTCTGTTCACACACAAAAGTGTGTCTGGAGCCTGTGTCCACCTGTACCTTTATTTTGCCCCTGAATCTACTGCTGTGCAATCGCTTGACTTGCAATATATTGTCTTCAACAAAAGCATGAAATGAAAGTTTAGGCTTGAGCTCCCTGCCCTGATCTTCCTTTGCATCCCATTCATCTTCAACAGATGCTTCTTCCCCCTCTTGTTCAACCTCCTTCACCAAATACATGTGGTGTTTCTTACAATCATACTCAAAGGCCATTCTCCTTACACTGAAAGCCTAAAGCTTCTTCTTCTTTTATCATTTGCCTGTTCAAACATCAATTTCTTGACCAATTCCTGTTCGGATTTTGGTGAGCCTTTACTCAACACATACATTGATCTGTAGAATCCTAGACAGTTTGACATTGTAATCGAGGTACGCCGATGGCCCACTCGAAAGGTCCAACGGAGTGGGTCTTTGTTATCACCTTAAATTTTTCCAAAAGGATTTCAGTGATTTTAATCATTTTTACGGTGATTTGGATCTAATTTCTGACCTTGGGCCAAATATCACCCCAAAATAGACTCCAAATCCATATCCACATCCAAATCTTGACCCTAAATCCAAAATCCAATTTTAGATCTAGATTTGGATCCAAAACCACATCATAAATCCAAAATTCATTCCTTGATCCAAAATACGAAATCAAAATCCGTAATTGAACCCAAGAAGCAAAATCAAGTTTGAATTAGGAAAACGGATCCATAAAGCTGCCTCCAGGTTTAAATTAGATCCAAAACCAAAATTTGGATCCAAAACAAGAATTTCAACTCAAAATCCTAAGTCAAGATCAAAATAACAATTTACAGCCCTATTTAGCGTTGCAAGCACACATACAAACCTCTCCTTTCTTTTGCATTTCAATCTTCCACCGACAACCTTAAAAATGTGTTTTAAGCCCAAAACATTCATCTAGATCTTCATCCATGTCTTGAGCATCGACCGGAATACTTTCGTGACTGGGCAAACATAATCAGGATCTAAGACGAGCCCGAAACCACCCCAAAATGGTGTTCGACTCTTTCTTTTTTTTTTTACAAGAAGACCAATTTTCCATTCAAAATATACATTTTTAAAATAAATTTTAATTTGTTTTAGAGCCCCCAAAAAATGAGCCAATAGGGTGTTGGGGGGGGGGGGGTGCAGGGGGCCAATCCTGGCCACGTATGCACTGTGTAGGCCGAGCTCGGGCCTGCGCCCTAGGTAAACCCATTTTGGGCTAAAACCTGCCCTTAAGGGCATGTTGGGTGGGCACTGGCCCTGCCAACACCCCAAAGAGGTGTTTGTAGGACTGTTATCACCTCAATTTTTTTTTTCAAAAAGGGTGTATTTTATTTCCACTCAAATCTCAATTATTTCATATGGATTTAATTCTTAAGCCTTAAGCTCAATCCTAAACTCAAAATAAATTTACGACTAGTCAATCCAAAATGAATCTCTAAACCCTTCGTCTGATCCCCAAACACAAAATTTAAACCCAACATTAAACACAATATTCAAATCCAAAATCCAACTCTTTAATTCAAATTAAATCCAACTCCCAATTTGGATTTAAAAAGATTTCGAAGTCACTCAAAACGGAATTGGCCTCTCCATTTGTAACAAAAACCATTTTCATAAAATTCAAAAAATTATTTTTATTCTTTCTTATTAAAACATCCTTTTTAATTACTTATTTTATTTTATTTTATTTTTTTATTATTAAAACAATAGCTTAGCATCGCGCGCTGGCACGCGGCATCACGCAATGCCACGTGATAGCACACCGCCCTCATGCACGATGCACTCTGCCACGCGCAAAGGCACGGTGCACGGCAGAGATGTGCGTAACGCAACTACGCATCTACACGCGACATGTGCACAGTTGCGTCGAGCAAGGGCCTGCGCAGCGTGCAGGCCCTTTTTCATGCAAAAACACTGCCTCTTGAGGGGTGGTTTTGGCACTACTGGGTGGGCAATAATCTTGTCCACACCCCAAAGGAGTATTTGCTCAGTTAGTGGCCAATCCCACTTAGTCAAAGCTTTTTTTTAAAAAAAAATAAAATTATTCAAAAATATTTAAAATTTGCATGAAATTCTTGTTAAATTAATCAAATTTTGAGTTTTATCTCCAAAACTCCCTATAAATACTCTCACAATCATCTCTCTTAGGCATGAACTAACCCTTGGAAAACCTTCATTGCTTCTTCACTTGAAATCTAGATTTTTGTTTAGCTCCCTCTTTTCTTTTTTCTCTTCTACCCTTCCTCCTCTTCTCCAACCTTAAAGCAAGGTTCTCCAAGTTCAAACTCTGTAAGTGAACATGATGAGACCTCTTGGAGGGATATTTTCATCATTTTGGAGCTTTATCCAAGGCGATCCTAAGATCATTCAAAGGAGGAGCCTATATTTGAAGCATATAATCCTTATTCCATTTTATTTTCATTTCCTCTTGCCATCTCCTCATGACCGTGCAAGAAAGCTCAAACGATTTTCTATATAGAATTGAAAGTTACATCTTGAGTGCACCTAGAGTATGAGCAATGTGAAATGAGTTCTATTTCTTCAGTTATTTCCAAAAATATACTTATTACATCGCTTTATTCATCATTTAAGTTTGAGATGATGTTCGTGCATGATAATTAATTTTCCTTGATTAATGAGCACATGCATGGCAAGAATGAGTGTTTGGGCCGGGATTTTTCTTCATTATTATGTTGATTTTGAGGTTGATATTTGTTCAACCCAAGAAATCCGTCCACGAATTTGTATATGTTAAAGTGCATGTTCATGTCATTTTACACTTAGTTTTTTTCTTAATCACTCGATTAGAAACCCCAAGGAATGCTTTTCCTACGTGGTTCTTCATTTCATATGCTTGATTTTCTTCTATACTCAATGGTGGAAGAAATATGTTATCTTATAGCAAACAATGCTTTTATGTTCACATATAAAAATATTTAGAATTATGTTTTTCAAAAGATTTTCAAAAGCAAAAACCCTCTTCAAAGCAGTCTTGGAGACTTAGCTTACGCTCTTGCAAAAGCTCAAGTTCTTTTCTGGCCTACATAAAAATTGAAGTCGGATATTTTTAAGTTATTCCTTGATTTCACTTCTTATGAAAACATATACGTATATACATGTTATATACTTATACGTGCGCATGACCATCTCTTTATATGATTTAACACATTCTTTCACAAATTCTCATATACGTATACGTGTGCATGAACATCCTTTTTACAAGCTTTCATGTATATATATATATGTGTGTGTGTGTGTGTGTGTGTTTCTCTCGCTCTCTTAAATCATTTGTTTTTGTGATTTCTAAAATCACTTTTCCTTTCTCTTTCTCTTTCTCTCTATGAAAGTATTTCATCTTTTTCATTCTTTTAAATATTTTTCTCCCATTATTTAAGGTTTTAATTTCTTATTTGCGAACTTCACCAAACCAAAACTCAAGTAATGATTCAATATTGGAATCATGTTTGATGGTCTACAACCTCATTTTATTTTCAAAAACTTTTCTCTTTTCATAAAAATATTTATGACAATTATTTAAATGAAGATAGAAAGCTTAGAAGTATGTGATGGTAAGAATGTCTTTAAATGATTGTTGTGGTAAGAATGAATCATGAAAGATCAATGCATTCATATATTCATATTCACTTAACACCATGAATGATCGCAAGCATCTCTCTAAAAGAAGTTAAGCAAGATAAGATGAAGTCATAATTAGGTAGTAACCGAATTAAAGCAAAACCTCAAGCCTACTTAAAATCTTAAGAGAGCACCAAAGTGATTTTCAAAGATTTTCAAATGATATTTGTAAAGATTTCTTAATTCAAAATTTCTCAAATCAAAATATTTTACACTCTCAAGTGATTCTTACGTTAATTTTTGAGGTTGAGATTTACCCAACCCGAGAAAACCCTTAAGAATGTGAATATGTTAAATGCATCTTCATCATATTTTTACGTTTAATATTTCTCTTAATCACCTAATTAGGGATCTCAATGAGAACTCTATTATGTTATTAACTTTTTATTTTATGTATATTTTATTTTCTTTCATACCCAATGGAGAGAGAAATACATTTGCTTTAATATAAGAAATGCCTATTGTTTTACATGCTCATATAAAAATATTATTGAATCTCATTTTTAAAAGAGTTTCAAAAATGAGAATCCTCTTTAATGGAGCCTTAGAGACTTTGCATAAACTAAAGTTGATCTTTTGAGGTTGGGCAAATCCCAACCTCAAAAATTAACGTAAGAATCACTTGAGAGTGTAAAACATTTTGAGATAAGAACTCTATCTATTTCGCCAACGATTTTACTATCTTTTTGAATATATGCTGGAATGTGTTTACCATCCATTGCTCCCAAACAATTTGATTGATATATAATATGTGTTAGTATTTTAAATATTTTACCACAAATAAAAATGTTGACTATATCTATTGTGAATTGTAGTTATTTACCTTAAAGTATGGAAAGAAATGGATCTCCTCTAACTTGAACTGGTCTAGTATCATCTCTACGTCCAAGTATTCATGTACAATATGAGAATTGCTTGCAAAACTAAGTTGAAGTACTTACTAATTATTTGTCCTGAGTGCTGAAAATCATATTGAGTTCGTTGATTTCGTTGATCATGTCCTAAAGTAACGATAAACATCGCTACTTGTTCTTCAATTGTGATTTCTCTTGCATGACACAATAACTCCCTACTTTTTAACAAATTGCATAATAATGCATATGCTCATTGATCCACCCTTAATAGATTTAAACAATTTCTTGGGTGTCCATGCATATAGTCATGCACAAATTGGGCTCCTACTAGTCAATTAGTATATATTAAATTTCTAGTAGCTCTACCTTGAGCTTTCAAATATTCCATCATCAACCACATAATAAGAATAAAGACAGTTGTGGATATTTTCATCATGACAATAAATACACAAATCATGAGAATAAACACTATTTAATTACAAAGAATTGTGAAATAAAAAATAATTGTAAGCATGAATTCACAACAATTCACTATATATTGCAAATTATAAACAATCAAAAACATCAAAAATATACTATTACAAACAATTATTATATATCACAAATTACAAATACTTATACACATCAAAAGTAATGCATAATTACAAACCTCCATAATGATACTTAGTTACAAACATTACCTGTCGTTTAGCCAGTCTGCATGTGCAACCAAGTAACCTGCAACTCACTTGGCATCATAAAAAAAGTGTTTGTTTTATCAAAATTAGAAAGTAAATCATCTAATCTGAAAAACAAGTGATTGTCTATTTTCCATTTTGCATGCAAATCTCTTAAAATTGCTCCACTCTTCGGCAAAATTGTTGCAGGTTTCCACAAGTTGTTGTATGCACTCACCAATGGTTTCAAAAGTATTGTCATTCATGGTTGTGGAGGTTCTCGCTCTTTTGTTTTCCCTCGTGCTATTAGAGGTTTCTCCCTGAGTGTGAGCCTTGCTATCTATTGGTGAAGTATGTAACTGAAAATCACCCTAATCTTGTTCATCCACATTTATTTGTACATCATATAGTGCCCTATCGTCTACGTCACTCCTATTGTTACCCAATGCAGTGGAAGACCCTCAAATTTCCATTGCATGCTCATAATATTTTCATGTTGCTGGCAATTTATATTTTTTTTCTATTTTGGGTATTTTTGTATAATGGACATGACATCATGTCTGTCATGTCCCAATGGACTACAATCAAATGATCTCTAAGGGCATTCCATTGTGGAAGTCATTCAGTACTGAGTGTTTCTAAATGCAGAAACCCTCAGCAACTTCCAGGGCTTTCCATTTGGAAAACCTACAGATATGCTAGAGAGAGAGAGAGGGAGAGATGCTGATAGCCCATCTAGCAACTGTGAAACACAATGACATCATGATGGTCAATGAGAAATGGCCATGGGGGGAGACAAAGAGGAGATAGAGGGAGGAAAACTAAAGCCTAAAGATGGTGTGGGATTGGGAAGAATAACATCAAAAAGGGGAGGGAGCCGGGCCAGGTCGAGTCCAGACAAGGCCCCTGGTGTCTAGGCTGGACAGGCACAGTTTGGCCTGGCCTTGGGTTGAGCTGGCATGAGCGTTGCAAACGCAGCCGGAGCCCTGCCCATCGCCTGGTCCTAGTCGTCGGCCTATTCCATCCGCTCGATTGACCATGGGCTGCTTTCTTGAGAAGCAAATATTGATCATTGGTTACTAATCTTTCACATATTACTCATGGTCCATAAAGATGCACCCTTTAGCATTGGGGAGTGGTTCAAAGCTTTTAACTCACCCAAAATGACAACCTACCTGTGTGTAGTTTTGGTCGAGTGTTAAGATACATCTAGCACTCCCTCCATGTCAAAGTCCTATGGAAGTTCATGTGGCGAACATGGTTTTTTAAATTTTGATAGGTTATTTGCGATGTTGTTATCTATAATTTACTTGAAAATCTTTGTCAGCTACCATTCAAGTTAAAAAGTTCCATGTTATTAGAAGATCCACTGAACAATTGAGGAAAATTTTCAAGGTCCCTTGTCAAGCACAACAAACTATCTTCAAAAATGTGCTCCAAGACAATTAGAACCAGAAGATCTAGATAAAATGGCATTATTTTCTCACGACATGGTTCTTTCCTACATTCCCTAATATTAATCATTTTGTTTGCATTCCAAAATTTATTTTGGTTTTTGGAGTGCTTTAGAAAAATAAGTTTTATGGAGAAAAAAGGGATTTGCCCTTCAGTACGAGGATTAGTCATTTTCAGTGCTTTTATCAAGGGTAACTAATCCTAGTGTTATGTTCACTCTTGATTTTTTTCGTATTAACTTTAACGTTTTCTTCATCGTAAATGTGGTGTTGTTTGGCAAGTAAATTCTTTTGAAGATAGGTATCTCATAAAATTTTGTTGAAAGATGAAAAAATTTTGAGTGAATAAACCATTTTGATTTGGGAAATCTTTTGCAAGTGACTTTGAAATTTTTGGAAGCTAAGGTTGACATTTTGAAGACTTCTTTTGCAATCAATTTAGTGTTCTCTTAAGAATCTTAAGTAAGTTTAAGATATTATTCTAATTTGGTTACTACCTAGTTAGAGCTTCATCTCATCTTGTTTAAGTTATTTAAAGAAGTGCTTGTAGTAATTCATGAATTCCAAAATTGATTCTAAATGTATGGATGCATTGATTCTATATACTTGAAAAAGAATTATTCATTTATACTATAACAATCATCTTAACACCTCTTGACAACCAGCTTCAATCATGCCATTCTAGAAGTTTGTCCCTTGCAAGAAGAGCTACCATGATCAAATATGTGATCATTGCCATAGCCTCATACTAGATGACAATGTTTATAGCCCAAAAGCCATTGAACTCAAAATTAAATGCATATTAAGGGTTTTTCTTTGCAATGAAAAGCACTTGGTAGAGTGAAATATAACCTTGCAAAAGTCATGGGGCAGCGTTGGCATTCTCAATATCAGATGCCATGACACTTCTATCCTGTTAAAGTGGTGGATTGGGCTGGGCCTACATGAGCCCAACAACATTGGAAAAAACTAGCCCAACTGACCCCAAGCCTAGGCCTTTCTAGTTATCGAGCCAATGCAATGTAAGCCCGGCCCTGGATGAACCACTAAAAAAAACCTACGATTTCACCAAAACGGAAGAGCCCCTGGCAACGGGGAGAATAAAAAACCCTGGCATCCTTGAGGGCTTTCCATTTTGGAAGCCCCTCGGCAGCGTCGTTGGTATCTAAATGCAGAAACCCCCAACAACATCTCTAGGGTTTCCATTTGAAAAACGCACAGCGATACTACGCGAGAGAGAGAGACAGAGAGAGATGCCAATGGCCCTTCCAGGACTGGTGGACACGGTGACATCATGATGGGTGATGGTCATGGGGAGAGAGAGGAGTGAGAGGGAGAAAAACTAAAAGTCGGAAAGGTGGGGTTTGGGGTAAGGGTGGGTATCGGCCGGGCTGGCTAGGCCCGGGTCTGGTTTCGGGCCCGGGTCCGGCCCGGCCCATTTAAATTAAAAAAATAATTTTTAATTATAAAATAATATTTTTAATATAAAATGTATTTATTAAGAATAAAAAATATTATTAAAACCAAAAAATATTTTTTTATCTTATCGGGTCTAAATGGGCCGGGCCGAGCTGACCCGGGCCTCGCTGTCGGGCCCAGGCCGGCCCGACGCTCAGCCTTAGTTTGGGGAGAATAACAAAAAAAAAAAAGGGAGGGAGTAGGGTCAGGTCGAGCTGCTGGTATCTGGGCTGGAGACTGGAGAGGCAAGGCATGGCCTGAGCCCTGGTTCAGCTGACATGAGGTCCGTAAACAAAGCCCGAGCCCCGCCCAATTGCCCAGGCCTATATCATCCACTCAATTGACAAATGAGAACCAAATATTGATCATTCTCCATCAATCTTTCATTTATTATCCATGGTCCATAAAGATGCACCCCTTAGCATTGGGGAGATTGGTTCAAAGCTCTTAACTCACCCAAATTGACAACCTACCATTGTGTAGTTTTGGTCGACTGTTAAGATACATCCAGCACTCCCTCTATGTCAAAGATCTTCAATGCCCCCTCCCTAGCTGACCGGTCAAAGTTATTCTTTTGCCACACTAAGATATTAAGTGGAAAGTACAATTTTAACTACACCTTGGAAGTAACTTTTCTCCATTTTATTCTAAAAAAACCATGCAAAAGAAGATGAATTCCAAGAGATTGAGATAACGAAAGATGCTTTTGAAAAAGTTGCTAATACAATTGAAAAGAGTAATATTGTGCATGAGTAGAAACCTTCAAGTAAATATTCAAAGAAGACATATTTCCAAAACTAGAAGCCACTGGTATTGAAGAAGAATTACAAACTAAAGCTTACTGATGATGAGAAAATGATGGAAACATTTTTTTGCTTGTTCTTCTTTTATGAAAGGAGGACTTGGTTATGATGTTTAATAGAGCTAGAATTATTTGAGTTATGCACATCATTTTTTGTTTTTTATTTGTATGAATTTTTAGTCATTAATCAACTTTGTTTAAACTTCAACCAATTTTATAGTTATAGTGAATTGTTGCTTTTATTCCTTAATTCAACTATATTAGTTAACTTAGTATTTGGTTAATTTTTTTTGCTTGTTTTTTGAACTTCATTAGCCACCAAGATCATAGATACTTGTGGAATGTACATGTGATTTGATGTTTAATTATATTTACTTGTGGTTTGGATGCTGACATGCATGCAGTATCACTTTACTCAATAATCGAAATTGCTTACCAACCTTTTCCATAATTGCATGTAGAAACATAATATTTATAATTGAAGTTGCCTAGTGACAATGACATGGTACCTGCGGTGCTAGCTCTTTCTAAAAAATGTGACAATTCATTATATAAAGACCGCTAAAAAAAATGCTATTTTAATATTTAATTGCAGAATAAAGCTATAAATTAAAAGAGAAAAAGAAGCAATTTGATGAATGCCGGTTCAATGACGCTTGCTTTCAATTAGTTGTTGATTGTCAAAAGAGGAAAGAGAGGTGCACAATAAGTTTTAGAGTGTTAGAGATATTATTGTAAACCAAGCTAATTTCTCTTATTTCTTTTTTTTTTATATAATCCAAACAAACCTAATTTTAATAATTTTTTTCCCTTCATTTCTTTTCCATCCAAAACAAACTTTTATAATTATCCTTTTCAGTTTTCCTTTTCCTCCCTATTCTTTTTCCTTTCTTTTCAGCTTCATTTGATTCCTTTTCCTTTCTTTTCCTCCATCCAAACTTAGTGTTAGTCAAAAGAATTGAAAGAAAAAATAGTTTCAATAACAAAAATAATAATCAAAATAAATGTAAAATTTTCACAAAGAAAATGCACGGCTTACAGGTAGTTGCCTAATTTTTGTTGGCAACTTTGCAACTCTCATCTATCTATATCTATGGCTGATAATACACACACATGGAGGTTTTCTAGGTAAAATATCTTGCAACTTGCAGCCGGGGTTCTAATCGATCACCTCCACTTCTTGCGCGGGAACCGTAATCTTCCTCACGGGTTTTGGAGCAATATTCTTTCAATTTGGGTGACAGAGAAAACGTTGTTCACTTTACTCTCCTTATTGACACGGCCATGAGTAGGGAATAACCTGCAAATTCAACAGTCCAACGGATCGTTGGGTGTGGGGACGGTGAGTCCCACCAAATGGGCAGAATAAATAAAGCTGCAAGTCTCGCACGTGCTCTCACGTCGAGCGCAGGCTGAAGCTCGAAACAATGCGTACGCTTGATGCGGAAGCAGAGTCGGATCGTCTTCGCTTCGGAGATATTCGATAAAGTTGGATGGTCTTCTTTACCGCGCTTCCCTAATTTCAACAAAAATTCTCAAGATCGACCGGTCTACGAAGATCCTCACGATGCGCCCAGTAGGTAATCCCCCCACAGAGTCCGCCCTCTTCTCGTTTGGTCCTACAAGAACGTAAAGCCGTCGTCCGCCCAAGGTAAGCCATGCCATCGTATCATATTTTCCTCTTTCGATTTTTCTTGATTTTGATATGCCCCCCGTGGTGCCAGGTGGTGGAGTGCTGGGGATTTCAGGGTCATCAATGGGCTCCCTCAGTCTTCTTTCTCCTCCGTCATCCCATCCGATTATCCAATGCCGGCATCGGCCGGCCGACAATACGATTTCCGAGGTAAGACAAGGTCGGCACCACGGCCGTTCCAGCCTGCTGGGTCGGAGAGTTGATCAAGGTTCCGGTTTCTCATCTCGAGCGAACGAGTCCGTCTCTCCGATGGTACTGCCGCTTTCATGTTTTGCAGGTCTAGAAGATCAAAATTTCGTATAAGTTTTTTTCTGGGTCGTAAATTTTACAGAAGTATTGTCCTCATAATATAATGACGGGCAGTCTTCTTCTTTTTTTCAAATCACACATTTAGAGGTACCTTTCCCCAGGCCAGTAAAGAATCAGCGATTATGCTCTCCTTTTTGTTTGCGTGGTTTGTCATAACTGATAAGGAACCAGAACTTCAGAAGTCGAGGAATCACAGGCAAAAGCAAATCTGGACTTAATAATTTATCACGCTTGACTTAATGAAAGAAGCAAAGGGACGTCAGTTGGTAATATCGGCTCAGTTTTTTCAATGCGAAATGTTGCGGACGTGTGAAAGTTGAAAAAGATAAATGCATGACTTACTTTATATATTTCCAATCTCCGACGTTTTGGAAATATTGACTGAAGGATGGTTTCAGAAAGATCACGGGCATGCAGCACGAACAGTTTTGGAATGGTCCATTTTCAAGCGCTCGACCCTTTTGCGCCGGAAGAAACTATTGGTATTCCTAGTTCAATCACTTGTGTTTCTGCGCACGTCTAATCGATACATCCCATGCGTCAATTGCAATCGACCCATAAAACTCTCTCTCTCTCTCGCGTGTACTCTTTAGAAATGTAGAACTATCTGACATCTCCGAAAGAAGTGGGGATGGGAGAAAACGTGGCCTCTCCGTCCTTTTTCCACAATGTAAACAACGATAGAATTTTTTTCAATAACAACTTCTGTTTTTGTCATGTAAGTGTCTGTTCGTCTCTCTTAAACGTTTAGACTTGTGGAGAGTAAGAAGCGAATGTGCTAGCTATAACTACGAAGTTGCAATTTACAAAGCCATTGGGATCTACCCAAGTCTGCCAAACGAAGGGATGGAAAAAAGTGAATGTGGACATACTCGTTTACATGTTACATTCTTGTCGAATGTTTCTGCCCAAGTTATTCAGGATCTAATTTTATATACTTTCTTGTATAGCTTCTATGTGTTTTACTCTCATCCGAACATAAAAGCACTACGTATTTGCAAGATATTATTATTGTCATTGGCTTACATTCTGTCTTAGACCGATAATAACTGTTTGCAAACTTGGCAGCTTGTCCAGCTTTTCTGTAATTATCATTCATACTTTGTTTTTGCTTTTTACACTCGTGTAGATATTTGCTGCGAGGCAGAGTAGCACAGTTGACTTTGCTTTCAAGAAATTTGCTTGGCCTTCCCCTGATGATGAGGTCCCTTTCTGGAAAAGGGACTTTCCTGTATGGAATCCAACTTTAGATGCTACCGCAGATGTACCTCAGGATCCTGATCCTCTGCATATTATCCATGTTACAGCTGAAATGGCTCCTATAGCAAAAGTTGGTGGACTGGGAGATGTTGTGACTGGTCTTTCTCGTGCTTCTATGTTGCGTGGTCACAAAGTGGAGGTTATGCTTCCTTTCTATGAATGTATACAAAAGCATCAGGTGAAGGGTTTAAAATTGGTAAATGAGTATAAATCATACCACAACGGTGACTGGATATGTACACGTGCATATAGTGGGCTAGTTTCTGGAATTCCAGTAATTCTTATTGAGCCAGCCAATCAATTTTTCAAGGGTCAAAATGTCTATGGAGGTTGCTACAATGAGCTGGAAGCATATTTATTCTTTAGTCGTGCCTGTCTTGAATGGATGCAGGTCCACTTGAATATCAGTAACCCCATATGCTTCTTACTTGTTGCTTTTTGGTTTTTTTTGTGCCTTCAGTGGACAAAATTCCAGCATATCCTAAACTGCTTTGTGTACTTTGACAAACTGCATTTTTTCGTAGGTGGCTGGGGTTCAATCTGATATTATTCATGTCCATGAATGGCAAACTGCTGGGTTGCCTCTTCTATACTGGGATATGTATCATAACCTTTCCATTAAGGTCAAAACACTGACTTGCTCGCATCTTTGATAGATTTCGTGGTTGAAGTATTAGATTTTGTAATGCCAAGCTTCCAACAAGGTCATCACTCCTAAAAAGGGTTTTCCTTCTTCAGAAACCGAGAATACTTTTAACCATACACAACATGGAGCATTATGGGGAGTGCAGGTGAGTTATTAACTTATTATTATTACTTTCTTAATACCTGCTTCTTGGTTACCATTGGAAGTGCTTACTAGCATAACTGCCAGCATACTTCTTACTGTTCTCCAAGTAGTTTTAGAACTGCATGCTCGTTTTTGCATTCAGTTAGAGGCATAATCGCATATCAGTATCATTGTCATATATATTGTTAATGGGTACTATACGGCGAGTTATTTCTCGAGCATAATACGGCAAAATTATATTTCTTGAGAAAATCTTGAGAATTTTTTTAACAAATTCAAAAATTTTAAAAATCCTAATAATTAGGTAAAAATAAAATGAATAAAAAATAATAAGACAATGAAAAATGATTAGGTGAAACCATAAACTTGATAGGATGTGGGTGAAAAATAGTACATTAAATGTAAATAATAGCCATATGTAGGATTTACGAAATAATAAGTTTGGTTAGTCCCCATGCTAGACCCAATTTACTCAGTTGCATGATGTGAAGGCTGAGTTAATGAAGGAGTTAATGCTATGGGTTCGTAGGAGCAGCTGGGCTCTCTCTCTCTCGCTTTTTCTTCTTCTTCTTCTTCTTTATTGCATTTAATTTTCTGTTAATCATCTCTCTATCTGCTTTATTACACAATTAATCTCCACTAGTACATCATGAAGTATGAAGAACACATTCCAAAATAAGAAATGAGACATTCAAAATAACATAATAAGCAGTCGAAGAGGATTCAATTACATCACAATTCATAAGTTCAAAAGTCAAAACATATAGTTATCATCTTTCATGATTCAACAATAATCCTCGTCAATCGTCCCCACTGTCCTCACAACGAGAAAGAAAGCTTCTTCACCGGCAATACTTGATGCAAATGGATAAAATCTCTACCTCCCATGTCTCTTGCAGTGTTAAGAAACAAGAAAAGAGAGAGAGAGGTGCATAGCTTTTAAAAGAACACGCAAAAAAGGAGCCCCTTTTTAATTTTTCTCCCGTATCGTACGATATGGGGGTGTATCGCCTGTATCGTGCGACACGGCACCCGTATCATGCCGTATCGTACGATACGGACGATACGCATATGAGACGCACATGTATTGAATGCGTATCGTATAGGTTTCTTCGACCTATACGATACGTATATGCGTGCGTATCGCACGATACAGATAACATTGAATACATGCACTTTTCAGCTCTCTCTCTTCTTTATTATGCTTAATTTTCTGGTTAATTATCTCTCTCTCTTATTTGATACACTTAAAAAATAGAAACTCATGGTTTGGCTGAACACTTGCAAAAGAAAATCTGACAGCAGTAAAAAAACACAAAAAGGAAGCGAAAGAACACATCTTTTTTGCATTTTTTCTTTTCTGGCATCTTTTTCAAAAAGGCGCATTTTATTAACGTCTTATTCGGATGAGTTATATTTAACGTATTTATCGCTTTTTTTTCCAAAAAAGAAGTGCTCTTTAGTGGAAATTCTAGCAATAGTTTTGAGATATCACTAAAAAAAATATTTATTGTAATACTGTGATATGACTGTAATACCTTCCTGTTTTTCAGATGCCTCTTAATGCATTTCTAGGGTATATTTCCATGTTTTTGTTAATTTTAAAATGTCAAAATTATTTTGAGTATTTATCAATATGCTTGTAAGAACATTAGTAGAAACCCAAGAACCATAGTGGTGAATATGGTTAAGGATGAGAGTTGTAATAGTCACACTGAAACTTTGGTTATGCTTATAAGAAACTTATCAATTTAAGCACTTACTTTGCCCCTCATGATGGAAACTGCAACTGCTATACTTTATATTTGCTGAGGATGTGTGTTAAATTTGCCTATCACAAATTCAGAAAATTTACAGCTGCTGGAAATAATATTTGTTTTCCACATGAATCCAAAACTACATGTTTAATCCCAATTTGGTTGGTTTGGATTCCGAGACTTTAACTTCTTGAGGAGGCACCTTTTACAATCTTGCAATTTATTGAGGTTCTTCTTCTTTCTTTTCACCTTTAGAGCAGAATACCTGAATCCCTGTTCATATTGAACGCATTGAGGAAACATCCATCTCTTAGACGCAGCCTTGACGTTGCCTTGTTCATATTGAATGCATGGAGGAAACATC
Source organism: Nymphaea colorata (assembly GCF_008831285.2). Taxonomy (NCBI): domain Eukaryota; kingdom Viridiplantae; phylum Streptophyta; class Magnoliopsida; order Nymphaeales; family Nymphaeaceae; genus Nymphaea; species Nymphaea colorata. The sequence goes on from NC_045150.1 coordinate 4,196,355, forward strand.
CATCTTCTTAGATGTTATGATATTTTTTCTTATTTATTTATTTGTATGAACACCTGTATGTCATCTTCTTTTGTGGAATACTTTAAACATCAATGCCTTCTTTAAATATTCAAGTGGCTCTTAAATGCATGGTAAAAATTCTTCTGGATGTGTTGGCAGGGTTGAACAGCTCAGTATGTGTGGTCTTGATGGATCTGTTTATGCTGTTATTGACAAGGTGAAAAATTTCTGTTTCTTCATCAAATTATATGACAATTTTTAGTTCAGTGGTTTTTGCTTTTGGCTAGCTAGGGTTGAACTGTTTATTCTTTGAGTTATCATAACTGCAAAAATGGCCATATTCTTCTTAATTTTCTTGTGTTCTACTTTCCAGTAGAAACATGAAAATGTGGAACTGGGTTTGCATGTGAGTCTGGGTGTATATGTATTTTCTGTATGTGGTGTATCTCACAAAAATTTCCTGGTCCTGATTTTAATGTTTGACTAGATCTTGTTGACATTGATTTTGTTAGAATATTTTCTGACGAAGGTTTTGCTTAGGCTGTTGATGATCGAACTATTGGGCATAATCCTGAAAGACTAAGCTTATTGAAGGGTGGGATTGTTTACAGCAATGCTGTGGTGTAAGTAAACTGATGGCTTTAGATTGGAATAACTTTCTTGTTTTTCCTTGTAGCAGAAAAATTAGCTTGGTTCCTGTATATAGTGCAAATTCAACTAATAGTTGTGGCTAAGAAATATAGTACAGTGGACATATTCAACATATGCTGGCTTCCTGCATTAAGTTTTGAGGTTTTCATGTCTTTTTTTCTTCTTTAAGAACATTGATGAAAACACCAGATTCAATTACTATCTCCAACTATGCTTGTGCTTAGGATGTTGGAATGCTGACTCTGTTTGCACTTTGCAGCCTATCCTTTTATTAACTTGTGCCTTGAGTTGGGACCTATGTAGTTAAAAGAGCTAACCAGCTAGTGGTCCCTAGTGTCTAGGCTTGACTAGGAGCCATTAGGAGTTGCAAAGGAAAGGTAACCAATAAAATGCACAATTATTACTAAACATGCATTTCTTACTACAAAAAATATGACTATCAACCTGCAGCAAATGAAAGAACTAAAATGCCCCATGTACATCAAGTGTCACACCTTGACTTTTCACACCTTTTTTTCTTTTTAAACACAATAGATCAAGGTGTGACAAAACAGCAATCAGTCTGTGATTTCAAAGTAAGAATGGGGCAACTAATTCATTTATGCGCAAGAGATTGTTCATACAAAAACGTTTTACATGGTTATAACTGACCCCATGACAAAAATGTCTCCATAAACAAAACAATAATGTCTAGTGTTGTTTAGAGAGGTAGAGAAGAAGGAGAAGAAGAAAACGTGAGAAGGAAAGAGAGTAAGGAGCAATCCACTTGTTACAGCTGCTCCCTTTCCTTTAAATAATAATGATTAGGGTTATGTTTAACCCTTTACATAAAGGGTCTAACAAAACTTTAAAATTCAGAAAACTACCTAATACTAAAATTGCAAAATACAGAAAACCTCAAATGCAAAACAGTAAGTTTTCTCAACACTCCTCCTCAAGCTGGAGCATAGATGTCTATCATGCTCAGTTTGTTACAACATTTCATGAAATCAGATATAGGAAGAGCTTTGGTAAATATATCTGTAGTTTGATCTTCTAAAGCAATATATTCAGTACAAATAATTCCTGCTTGAACCAAGTCTCTAATGTAATGACAATCAACTTCGATATGCTTGGTCCGTTCGTGGAAAACCGGATTATTTGCTATATAAGTGACTGCTTTATTATCACATTGCATTTTTATAGGCAATTCTGTTTGTATTCTAAGACCTTCTAGCATGGCTCTCACCCAAGTGATTTCATTTGCAGTTTGGGCCATGGCTCGGTATTCTGACTATGCACTTGACCGAGCAACAACAACTTGCTTTTTACTTCTCCAAGAAACTAAGTTACCACCAACAAAGATACAAAATCCCGTAGTGGACTTTCTGTCATCAATAAAGCCTGCATAATCTCCATCAGAATAAGCTTCTATCTGAAGTGAAGAACTTCTTTTAAATAATAGACCCTTTTAGAAATTTCAATAATAGTATAGCTGCATCCCAATGAGCTTTTCTTGGCTTATCCATAAACTGGCTTAGTTTTCCCACAGCAAAGGATATATCGGGTCTAGTAATGAATACATGTAGTAGCTTTCCAATCAGAGACCGATATGATTTGCTATCAACAGGTTTAGATTTATCATCATATAAGTGAATACGAGAATTCATAGGAATAGATGTCGGTTTAGTTCCAGTCATACCTGTCTCTTGTAGCAAATCAAGAACATATTTTCTTCGGGAAACCTTCTTTATTTCTTGCTACTTCTATCCCCAAGAAGTAACGTAGAGAGCCAAGATCTTTAGTAACAAAGTGTTGTTGGAGATACTTTTTTGTGTCTTGTATTTCTTGTTCACTGTCACCAGTTAAAATAATGTCATCCACATATATTACCATAACAACCATACCTCTTGAGGTCCTTTTTATGAACAATGAATGATCTAAAGGAGATCTATGAAACTCAAACTTGGACACAACATCACACAACTTTTGAAACCATGCTATGAGACTCTGTTTCAAACCATATATAGTCTTCTTTAACAAACATACCTCGGTACATTCCTCCTGTTTCTCAAAACGAGGTGGTTGCTGCATGTAAACTACTTCAGATAGATCTCCATACAAAAAGGCATTTTTAACATCAAGCTGGTACATATTCCATCCATAATGAACTGCAACAGATATAATAAGGCGTATAGTACCTAGACGTGCCACAGGAGAGAAAGTTTCAAAGAAGTCAATACCATATGTCTGTGTGTACCCTTTTGCTACCAATCATGCCTTGTATAGCTCAACGGTGTCATCTGAGTTATACTTGATAGTAAATACTTATTTCGAGCCAACAATATCTGCCCCAGAAGGAGGTTCATCAAGATCCCAAGTGTGGCGAGATATTAAAGAATCCATCTCCTCCTTCATTGCTTGGTACCACTTAGAGTCCAACATAGCTTGTTCATGTGAAATAAGAATGGAAATAGTTGACAAAGCATAAATAAATTTGCACATATGATCTCCCAAATGAGCTGTACTAACAAATTTAGAAAGAGGATGAATTGTGCATTGTTTGATCCCTTTACGTAGTGCAATTGGTAGTTCATCAGGATGAGATGCATCAAGGGAACACTCAGACATGTCATGTAATTCAGATTTGCTTACCTCCCGAGAGCAAGATGGTGTAGGCTCATTAGATAATGGATTCCTTCTTGAATATGTGAGAGGAGGATCTTTAAACCGTGGAATGGAGAGATTGGGACAAGTGGGAGATGATAAAAAAGGAAGGGACTCAACTGAACTATGTTCTAGTTTAAACATTTCCATGTTATCATGTGATGTGTGTCAGTTTGCGAAGCATGTTACAGCTTCTTATCCAATTTCAAATAGTCGTTCTAATAAAGCTTTCTCCTTGGTTCATTCCGATGTGTGGGGGCCTTCGGGAATTCATTCTCGTGGTGGTTTTCAATACTTTATAACTTTTATAGATGATTATTCAAGGTGTACCTTTGTGTATTTGCTGAAAGATCGTAGTGAGGTGCCTCACATTATTGAAACTTTCATCCTCCTAGTGGAGAACCAGTATGGAAATTCTGTCAAGACCTTTTGGTCCGATAATGCTCGTGAATATATGTGTTTCACTGTTGAAGAATTCTTTCGAAAGAGGGGGATTGTTCATGAGACATCCTGTAGTTATACCCCCCCTCAAAATGGGGTTGCTGAGAGGAAAAATCGTTAGTTGCTCAATGTCACCCGAGCCCTATTGTTCCAAAGAAATCTCCCAAAGTACTATTGGGGAGATGCTATCTTGACTAGTGTCTACTTGATTAACCGCATGCCTAGTCGTGTGCTAAAGGGGCGTACTCCCCACTCTATGCTTCCAGGGAGTAGTCAACCTTTTCACCTTCCTCCTCGAGTCTTTGGATGTGTGTGTTTCATACATAACCACAGCCCACATGTGAAAAAACTTGATCCCAAATCTATTAAAGGCATTTTTCTTGGGTATTCTTTCACGCAAAAAGGTTATAAATGTCTAGATCCCACCACTGGTCGTCTTCACATTACCAAAGATGTCACATTCTTGGAACATGTCTCTTATTTTGGCGAGAATTCTCTTCAGGGGGAGGAGTTAATGTCTAAGGAAGAGTATTCTCCCACACAGGCAATTCAGTTTACAAACTTTATGGATTACAGGCGTCAAGAGAATCCTGTTGCCAAGGTACTTGGCGAAGATGAAGAGGGGACGACTATTGATGTTCAGGAACATGAGAAGGAGGGAGAGCATCCTATGGTGACAGAACAAGAGGGTAAACGTATGTTTGGACATGTGTATTCCAGGAGAAGAGCTTGTACTGACAAGGTCATTAATGACGAGGAGGTCACACCAAATCCCAATCCTACTTCTTCCTTGGATGATCCAAGTCGTGCTCAGAAGCAAGATGTTGGAAGAGAAATTCAGAGTGATAAAGAAAAGGAGGATCTTCCCATTGCCTTGAGAAAGGGTGTCAGGTCATGTACCCAACACCCCATTGGTAACTTCGTATCTTATTCTAGATTGAGCACTGACTATAAATGCTTTGTATCCTCCTTGGCTATGGTTGTGATTCCCAGGAATGCTACAGAGGCTCAGGGTGACACCAAGTGGTCTCATGCAATGGAAGAAGAGATGGAAGCCTTAGACAGAAATCAGACATGGGAGGTGGTTGATATTCTTGAAGCAGCCCATTTGGTTGGGTCAAAGTGGGTCTACACTGTTAAGTACAAACCAGATGGGAACATTGACAGGTACAAAGCACGATTGGTGGCCAAGGGGTTTAGTCAGAAATATGGGATTGACTACTTAGAGACGTTTGCTCCAATTGCAAAGATGAAAACCGTTAGAGTTATTGTTTCATTGGCGGTGCTGAAAGGTTGGGACTTGGGAGATGTGCCAACTTGATGTGAAAAATGCCTTTCTCAATGGAGATCTCGAAGAGGAGGTGTACATGTGCATGCCACCAAGTTTTGAGAAACCTGGAAAATGCTGTAAATTGAAGAAAGCCTTGTATGGGCTAAAGCAGTCTCCCCGGACATGGTTTGAACGGCTCAAACTTGTTATGAAGAGACATGGCTACAAACAAGGAAATTGTGATCATACCCTGTTTGTAAAGAGAATAGAGGGTAAAGTTATTCTACTGTTAGTTTATGTTGATGATATGATTGTTACAGGTGATGATAAGGAAGAGATAGCAATATTAAAGGGTTTACTATCTACTGAATTTGATCTTAAAGATCTTGGTAAGCTGAAGTATTTCCTTGGTATTGAAATTGCTAGATCAGGTACAACTCTTGTACTTAATCAAAGGAAGTATACCTTGGATCTACTGAAGGAGACAGGAAAACTGGGGTGCAGACCAGCCTCTACTCCTATGAACGCTGGGCATAAATTTGGTAGCAAAGATGGAGAATTGTTGTGTGAAGAAGCTAAAGGGAGGTATCAACGTCTAGTTGGCAAACTGATTTATCTCACTCTGACTAGATTTGATATCACCTTTGCGGTAAATGTGATGAGTCAGTTCATGCATGCACCTACAGATGTGCACTTGAAGGCGGTAGATAGAATTCTGTGCTACCTGAAGAAGAATCTCAGGAAGAGACTTCTATATGTGCAACAAAAATCTATTGAAGTTGAAGGGTATTCTGATGCAGACTGGGTAGGCTGTGTTGACACCAGAAGATCTACTTCAGGGTACTGCGTCTACTTGGGAGGGAATTTAGTTGTTTGGAGAAGCAAGAGACAAGATGTGTGTTCCCGCTCAAGTGCAGAGGCTGAATATAGGGCTGTGGCTACTGGGGTATCAGAATTATTATGGCTGAAGATCTTACTGACAGATATTGGAATAGAGATTGAAGGGCCTATGAGGATGTATTGTGATAATAAGTCTGCAATTAATTTGGCTAACAATCCAGTTCTTCATGATCGAACAAAGCATGTGGAGATCGACCGCCACTTCATCAGAGAAAGAATTGATGCTAAGGAATTAACGCTACCATACATGAAGTCTGAAGATCAAACTGCTGATATCCTAACCAAGGCCTTAAGTGTAACTCCATTTGAGAGGAATGTATCCAAGTTGGGCATGTTTGATATGTATGCCCAACTTGAGGGGGAGTGTTGACGGGTTTTACTGTATGGGTCCGGATCCGTACCCGATCCGGTTTGTCCTAATTAGGACTACTTATATCTCTGTAAACCCTAATCTTTGTGTTAATGAAGTTTTGAAGAGAGAGAGAGTCTGGAGGCTAATGGGCACCAGACCTCCTCACCCGTGGTTTTTCTTCCCTCGTGTTGAGGGTTTTCCACGTTACATCTGTGCAGTTTCTTCTACTCTCGTGCATATTTTGTTTCTACAATAATAAATCTCTACCATGCATCCTTGACACATCAACTTTAAGTCCAACATGCTGAAATGATAATTACCAAGAACGAATCTGCTACTATCGTACCCAACTCCCCTACTTGTTGGAAAATTGGGGAAATCACATTCTCCAAACTGCAACAACCCAAAATAGAATCAAGAGAGACTGAGAATGAGAAAACAAGAGAAAGAGAGAATGTGACAGTGGGCATTCAGGTGAGGGGGAAAATGAGAGATTGGTGTTAGTGAAGGTCAAGTTGGGAGTGGGTCTGGGCGAGACAGAGAAACCAATAGAGAGAGCATGAGTGAGCAGAGAGAGAAAATGAGGGCGAGGGACAGAGTTCAGACGAGAGGGTGCTGGAGAGAGAGAGAGAGAGAGAGAGAGAGGTGGTGTGAGGGCTAGGGCTCAAACGAAAATGAGCAAGAGCAGGAGTGAGCGCAAGGGCGAGGGCTCGAACAAAAGTGAGCCATTGAAGCAATGCCAGAAGGGGATTCCCTGATGTAATCTTGGTTGGGGGAACAAGCGCACTCTACTGGGCTCTTTGGAAAATTTGCTTTATCCTGATTGTCAATAAACAGGTCACAACTAAAATCTGGAGGAAGTACAACACCATGCTGCCAAACCTTCTGCCAAGAAACAACTCTGCTGCCTTGTACCATTGAACAGTTTAGACAGTTTAGACCTTCTACTACATGTCAAGTCAGTTAACCTTTACTTCGTTTGTGGGCAATCTTGCAAGCACAAGAGAAAATAACTGCCACCAAATGTGCTCTCCAGTGCATTCTCAGCTAATGTTGTTGTAGCTTCTAATATGGCATTTATTACCAACATGTTGACTTTAAATAATGTTTTGACTCTCACAAAGAATTATATTCTTCACAGTAAGATTCTAGGCTGTACTGTATTTTTGTCGATGCAATTTTAAGACATATGATCAGATATATGTATTTTGTTCTATCTGCAGCACCGTCTCTCCAACATATTTAAATGAAACACTATGTTCTGGTTGGCTTACAAGCACACTGCTGCGGAATCGTGAGAAGTAAGCAAGCTTCTTTCCTTATTTTTTTTCATGGTTTCTTATATATTTATTTTTTGTTTTATAAGTGACTCGCCACCAAATTACAAATTCTGACTTTCTACCAAAGTAGTGAGTACCGGTTTAACCATGGGGAACAGGTCTACAGGCTTAATTTGAACTCAAATACTAAGAATAAGACTTTGTTAATCAACAGGATTGAATGTTCACAAAAATGGAACCAAATCTGTACTGAATCATTCAATCAAGTCTAAACTAACAAGAGACAATCAACTAGAGCTAAATCCTACGCTAATGCTATCTATTCTTTGGGTTTGGAGTCCAATGCAGGTCTTCAACTCATGAAATTGAAGCACCGAACCACAGTACAGCCTGAAGACAAGATAAAACAACAGTTAGTATGTTTAATAGAGTGAACAAACTTATATGAACTACTTAAATACACACCCTTCCACCTTAACACTAACTATGTAAAAGAAGAATATAGAAAATTAGAAATAGTAAAAAAAAAAAACTACATGACCATGAAAATATACCTAGAAAGACACAAACTTATGAAGAACACCTCAAGGCTAAAGTAAGGACACACAGATAAGATATCTAACCCTTTGAACTACATGACAAAGGCCCAAATGTACTGCTAAAAATGTCTAATTGCCCCTCTAAAGGCAATCTGTAATTATCAGGGGCAGATTCTGTAATTTGCACAAATAAGAGAATTGAAAGGTCAAAAATCAAAGAAAAAGTTGCTGTTAAAGGCTGACACTTTGAGGAACCAGTCCCATTTTACAGAACTTGAAAATCAGTTGTATCTCTGAAGATATTTGCATTTTAATACATAAAATAGAAAAAATAAGTTATATAATGTTGATTGGAGGACAAGATAGTCCTTAAATCCGTATTAATGATATCCTGTTTTCATCAGAATTGGTCTGTGGAATACACACACGTTGACCTGTCTGCAGCTAAAATTTCACTCTGAAATTCCCCTATTTACCCTATGAAAAACGATTCTCAAATCTCAACTCAATGAAAAATTCTGTTTGAACAGGGTTCAGTAGACCATTTGGGTGAATTAAGATTGCATAGTAGAGGATCTGAACCTAATTCACTAGTGAACTAAAATTTAGAATGCAACCAACAGCCTAACATGCATTCCAATGCATCCAAATGCAAGTAAACACGACAAATATGAGAAATATAATCAACCCTACCCATCTCAAGCTAACACATGAAAGAAGAAAATTTCCATTAAAATTACTGTGTACTATGTGCATGCATGAAATGCATGTTCCATGATGTGAGATGCTTGCTTTATGATCTAACATCTAAGTATGTATGGAACATGGGATGCATGGTGAAAATGCCGAATATATGAAACACACATGCCACATAGCATACCACATGATATTAGTATAAGGCACATGTGTGTTGATGTCGATGCATGTATTTATGCATGAATACCTAGTTCAGGAGGGCATGATGGTATGAAACATGCATAGATATATGACATGATGTCATGTGCTAGCCTAACATGATATGCAATGCTATGGATGCTTATGTATATATGTGAATGCATGTGGATGATAATGGTCAATGGATGCATGTAGAGACGCAATGCTGACATGGACGGATATACTAGCATAACTACATAACATGAATTACAATGAGTAACATGCAATGCATCTATGTTATGACTTGATGCATGCATGATGGTAGGTGACCGTACCATGAATGGTATGGACTTGGGATGGGTCATGGGCAGATGACACCTACTTGTGCCATTTCCATGTTAATATACATGCACTATGTTAATGTGTTAGTCTGATATGTTATATTCTCTACATCAATGTTATATACTTACTTCAAGAAAACAATGAAAAAAAAAAATAAAAATCTTTCTAAAGTTGACGCAATCTAGAGGATTCCTAGATTGGCATCAATTCGAGTCAGATTCTCCTACTCATTAGGAGAGTTTCCTAAAAAACCTATGAATTGGGTTGATTTCTTTCCTAAATTAATTTTCTAAAGTCTAGTTTTAACAAACTTGACTTACCACAATGATGAACCTCCTACAACCACCAGCTGCAACTAAGGTACCGCTGGTGCAAGCTTCTCTTCCAAGCCGATCTACATTGCATGAAATGCATTCTATACAAAAGTGATGAGATCGAAATCATCGTATACCTAAAACTTGAAAAGAACCAATGAAACTTAAGACTAAATAAGAGAAAATGGCAATTGAATGGAAGACAAGGAGCCAAAGCTACACTTTGTTGTTGACAGGTCCTCTTGCAAAAGCTCCTTAGTTCCACAAAAGCCTGAACACAAAACGATGAAAATGTGTAATGAAGTCTATGGAAACCAGGTTGAAGGAGAGAGGTAAAGAGAAATTACAATGTAGTCCGCCAATAAGAAGAAAGATAATAAAGCATACCCACAACTTTTCTAATATCCCTAAGATCCCTCAATGACATTATTTTTTAAGATTCCCCCTTAAGATGCTGATATGTCAATCACGTTCAAGGTGTTAAAATAACTTGCAAATCAGAAATAAGATGAGGTCTGGTGAACACATCTACAAATTGATCTTTTGAAGTAACATTAACTGTAGATATATTCCCTGCTAGAAATAAGATGAGGTCTGGTGAACACATCTACAACTTGATCTTTTGAAGTGACATTAACTGTAGATATATTCCCCGCTTGAACCACATCCCTGATATAATGACAGTGTACCTCAATATGTTTAATCATCTCGTGAAACATAAGATTGCTTGCAATGTATGTAACAGCTTTATTATTACATATCATCTTCATAGGTAAAGAAACTTGAACTCCCAGACATGTAAGCATAGACTTTACCCATGTCATGTGTGTGGTAGTTTGGGCCATAGCTTTATTACTCTATATTTGGATTCACCACTTGATCTCGCTACAATTCCCTGTTTCTTATTCCTCCAATAAATCAGGTTTCCTCCAACAAAAACATGAAAGCGTGTGGTAAAAAAAATGGGCATCTAACCAACAAAAAAAAGGTTGACACAGTCAACATATTCCATGGAGCTGACATATATGTGTCTCTAAGAGAGAGAGAGAGAGAGATGAACATGAATATTCAGCTTTACAACATGTGATGTATGTAAGAACACACAACTTGGAAATTTATTATTCTTTCACTTCAGAGCGTTTACCTAAAATTTTCTTCTAGAGCTTGCACTCATTTTACACGTTAAATCAGATAAGCTTTCATGTGATATATTCCAGTTCGGGAGATTTTCGTGTGCTGTTTTAGAATCAAATTCTCCTTCCATTTTAAGTCTAATTAGTTCAAATGTTGATCATGTTCGTGACCTAACTTCTAGATTTTTATATCACTTGGCATTTGCTGGCTTATTTACATCTCTTCCAAATTTGTCCAATCACATTTTCTTTCTTCTCTTTTACTTAATGACATTTATATTTGCTTAGGTATTTTGGTATTCTGAATGGCATTGATACTGCAGTATGGAATCCAGCTACAGATGTTTTTTTACCAGCCAATTTCTCTGGTAAGTTTCCATTGACTGTGTGAAATGTTCTTGAGTTAAAATTTCCATGTTTAATCTTGGATGGGTAAAAGTGATAGTTGGATTCCTCTACCATGACACCTGACCAGGTCATTTCAGCTTTAGTTTTAATGATCTTTTGATTTGAGTTTTGTTATATTTGTAAATTCGTTTAAAGATTTGACACCAATTCACAAGGCATAATGAGAAATACAGGCACTTGGTATGCACTAGGCAAATGTCCAAAGAAGCTCTGAAACAGGGGAATTGCAATACAAAATGATAAGAATGAAATCTCCAAAGGAGATGAAAAATACACTAATAAGACAAGAGGAGAGTTGAACTATCTCCAACTGCTAGTTAGCCAATTGCTAAATCTCATCTTCAGACAAATGCAACAGAAAAAACAGAAAATGAAAGAAGAAAAATTGCAGAAAATAATATGAAACCATTTCGAAATAAACCTACATAGGTTGTACATCTATACACACACAGACACACACTGTCACACCCCAACCATTTTATCCCCCAAATTTTTTTCGATATAACACATCGAGGTGCGACGACACATCAATTAAAATGGAGCTATGTAAATGGAAACGACAGTGGGACAAATATTCTATTATGTACCAAAATCAATTTATACAGAATGACTTCACATTATGTTCTGTAAGAATCTCTAATTTCTGCCCTAATCTTTGTTTCTTTTCTGTCCTAATCCTCAAATCTCTATTTTCTGCCCTAATCCCCAAATTTCTACCCTAACTCTAATCCCTAAATTTTTTGCCCTAATCTTTCCTAATCCTATCGTCTACCCTAATTTGCCCTAATCCTATCGTCTGCCCTAACCCTACCATCTGCCCTAAATCCTAATCCTATTGTTTGTCCTAATCTGCCCTACCGTCAGCCACCTAGCCCTAATCTCAAAATTTCTATTTTCCCCTATTTTCTGATTATTGCATTTATGGATCCCCACCGCAATTCCAGCATCTTGTCGTCCAATTTCCTCTCCCAACTCATCTCACAAAAGCTAAATCATACCAATTATTTGACATGGAAACGTCAAATAGTTCCGTTCATCAAGAGTCACCGTCTCTATGGACATCTCAATGGCACCACACCTGCGCCACCTGAATGGATTATGCGAGAGGTGAAGAATGTTGCAGGGCAAGTTCAAGAGACCATTGCAGAAATCAATCCTAAATATGAGATGTGGATGACTCATGATCAATCTCTCGTCGCTTATATCACCTCCACACTATCAGAGGAAGTTTTGGCGGGTGTTGATGATGATCTTTCAGTGGCTACCACGTATTCTCCAGTATTAGAAGCGAGATTTCTACAACTCAAGAGGCAATTTAAGGATATCAAGCGAGGCACACGTTTAGTCTTGGAATATACATGAGATAAAAAATGTCAGCGATCAGCTTGCCATCATAGGGTATTCAGTTAGTGACAAGGACAAGGTACAACAGGCTTTGAGTGGATTGGGGCCAGAATTTGATGTTTTTTGCACTGCTTTAGAGGTATTGTCTGTTCTTCCCTCTTTTGAAGACTTGAAAGCAAAATTGATTCAGAATGAAGCGAGTCGTGTACAGCGACATGAATTAGTTCATTCTGGTGGGCACAATGTATTGGTCACTGGGACCCATGCTTTACAAGGAAGTCGTCCAAGAGTTTGGAACTCACAGGCAAGGATGGGGAGAGGTATCCTTCCTATACCTAACACAAATGTACAGGCAAATGTACCACGAAGGATGCCTACTTGTTTTTATTGCAATAAGAGAGGTCATGTGAAGTCAGAATGTTGGCACAACCTACAAAACAAGGGAAAACAGGTCAGGCGTGACAATAAGGCAGCAGAGTCATCTGTTTCAAACACGACTGCGGCATCGAACATTTCCACTGATGTGCAGCAAATTCTAATGACAGCGTTGTCTAAAGTCAATCTCAAGCAAAATGAGGAAGGACAATGGTATGTGGATTTTGGTGCTGCAGCTCATGTAACTGGTGACGCAGGTAAACTTTCCAGTGCTCTTCCTTATTTAGGTAAAAGCTCAGTCGTCACAGGAGATGGTTTCCATCACAAATATCACATATTGGGTCAAGAAAAATATCATTTCTGTGTCAATGCTTATTGGTGATACTCATTCCTCTGTTGAGTTTACTCCTTCTTCTGTTTATGTTAATGATGCTCGAATCAAGAAGACATTCGCTGAGGGCGTTTGCAAAGGAGACATGTACGTCATTGAAGAAGCTCCAAAAGTGTCTAAGTCTTGTATTTCAGATTCATTCTTTCCCAATCATAGTGAAATCAATATCACAGAGTATGATATGTCATCTCTTTGGCACGGTCGTTTAGCACATTGTAGTCGGTCTTTCATTCAAAGTCTTGTTGCAGACGGACTATTACAAAAGTCCAGTCGAAGTCCTGTCAGTGAGTCTAGCATGTGCTCAAGTTGTCATATTTGTAAGAGTCATGCTCTTCCTTTTCAATCAATAAATAAGCGAGCTTCGAAGTTATTTGACACCATTTATTCTGATGTTTGGGGACCTGCTCCTATTTCTTCCTGTTCCGGAAGTAAATATTATGTTGTTTTCATTGATTCTTATTCTCGTTACACTTGGATCCACTTCATGAAAAGCAAATGCAAAAGTTTTCCGCTTGTTCACCCAATTCCATGCCTTGGTCCAAAACAAATACTCTAGTAATATCGTGCATTTCCAATGTAATGGTGATGGTGAGTTCATTTCAAATGAATTTATTGAGTACTTAATAATGGGATCACTAGACAGATTTCTTGTCCACACACACCACAACAAAATGGTATTGTTGAAAGAAAACATAGGCACATAGTTGAAAGTGCTCTCACTATGATGCATAACACTGATGTGCCCATGACTTTATGGAATGAAGCCTTCCATACTGTTGTTCATGTTATTAATCGACTGCCACTATCCATGCTTGAAGGAAAATCTCCATTCTTTATTTTACATCAAGAACAACCAAATTATGATGAGCTACATGTTTTTGGATGCATCTGTTATGTTCATGTTGATGTTTCTTTGAGAAATAAGTTTCAAGATCGAGTTGTCATGTGTAGATTTGTGGGTTATGCAAAAAATTATAAAGGCTATCGTTGCTACAATCCAAAAACTGGACGAGTGCATATTTCACGACATGTTGTTTTTGATGAGCTCAGGTTGAAGGATTTAAAGGAGCCACATGCAACACTTAATGTTAGAAATGATGTATATGACTCATGGCTGAATGCTGAAATATTAGACCAAAGAGCTGATACACACCACACACAAAGTGACAAAACCATTGATGACTTCGAGACAGCCACGAACACTCAGATGGACAGCATACCTTCATCTACTCAAACCAACAACATGAGCATGACTTCAGCAAATCGGTTTTCAGGAGTGGTTATAATCGACGATCAGTTCTAGTTGATCCAGAAACTGCCACTACTTGTCCACGTAGATCAGAACGTGTGCGGCACCCTAGTGATAGATGGGTAAGTTATGGTAATTTCTCTTTGGATTTTCAGCTCTTCATGACAGAATTGAACAAAAAGGTGGAGCCAAAATGATGTGAGCAAACGTGCAAAAGCAAACATTAGATCGAGGCTATGAATGAAGAAATGGCTGCCTTAAATGAATGTCAAACATGGGAGATTGTTCATCGTCCAAATGGTAAGAATGTAGTGGGCTCAAAATGGGTTTACAAACTCGAGTATAAACCTGATGGAAGCATTGATAGATATAAGGCTCGACTCGTGGCTAGAGACTTCACTCAGCAGTACGGGGAAGATTATGATGAAACTTTCAGTTCAGTCATCAAGATAGGAACGATCCGGGTTATCATCTCTCTTGCCGTCTCATATGGTTGGAATTTATATCAGTTGGATGTTAAAAATGCTTTTCTTGGTTTTGTAAAGGAAGAAGTTTATATGGAACAACCTCCAGGATATGTTTCCAATGATCCAACCAAATGGGTGTGCAAATTACAAAAATCACTGTGTGGGCTTAAGCAAGCATCTCGTTCATGGTTCGATAGATTTTCCCTCCATATACAACAGCCTGGTTTCCTCAGAAGTTCACTTGATCATTCCTTATTCATCTATCATTCAGGTGAAGTTACCACTTGGCTACTTATATATGTAGATGACATGGTTCTTACTGAAAACTCTTCATGTCATATATCCCATGTTAAGGAGGTATTGCAACAAGAATTCAAGATGAATGATCTCGGCGAAATACGATATTTCTTGGGTGTTGAGCTTGATAGAAAAGGTGACACATTAACTCTTACACAACATAAATACACTCTTGATATTTTGGATAGGGCAGGTATGACAAGTTGCAAGTCCATAAATACACTTAGTGTTCTCAACACAAAATTAAATGCATCTGATGGGAGTGATGCCTACCCAAATCCTAGTTTCTATCGAAGTATAGTTGGCATGTTGCAATATCTCACTTTTACACACCCAGACATAGTATATGTTGTGAACTAAGTCTCTCAGTTTATGCATGCACCCACAGAAGGGCATATTATGGATGCTACCAAACGTATTTTTGCGTTATCTTAAGGCTACTCTTGGGGATGGACTCATCTACACAAGACAGTCAACTGTTTTGCATGGCCACAACATTTTCACTTATACTGATGCAGATTGAGTAGGTAATCCAAACGATAGACGATCAGTTTTCGGTTATTGTCTCTTCCTTGATTCCAATCTTATTTGTTGGAGTAGCAGGAAACAACGTGCAGTTGTCAGATCTAGCACTGAGACAGAATATAGGGTAATGGCTACAGGCACAGCTGAAGCTTCATGGTTACGTCATCTGCTTGGGCAACTTTCTCTTTCCATTGCTTAGTCATCTCTATTTTTGACAACCAAAGCGCGATCAAGATTGCCTTCAATCCTATTTTATATAATCGCACTAAGCATATAGAGATTGATCAACACTTCATTTTTGTCAGAAGGTTGCGGAAGACGAGATTGTTCCCACTTATATATCCACGTTTGAACAAGTGGTTGGTCTTTCTACCAAGGGACTCACAGGGCACCATTTCTGGGAATTGAAGAATAAGTTGCGCATGATCAAACCTCATGCACAACTTGAGGGGGGCTGTTAAGTTTGTACATATGGATCGGGTCACCCAGACCCCACCCATTTGATCCACATGCCCAACACATCATGGGCGGTGGCATACTTGTAAATCTTATTATTATTTTGTTTTTGTGTATTTTATGATGTACCCTAAATCGTGATTAGTATATAATGATAACAAGAGGCAGACGTCATTTGTTGCTGCTCTCTTTCATTTCTTTCTTGCTTGGACATGCAGCCCACTTCTCTCTTTCTCCTTTTGCATCTAACTTCATTCGGTGGTTTGGTATTAGATATCAAAATCTTACATATAGACCCAAAATCTCCCCAGTAGGATGTGAGTGGAGCCATTTGATCAACCTGTTGCTCCGATTCCACCAAGATCTGAAAAAGATAAACAACATAAGGCTGAGCCTTCGCAGTATGACGACAGGAAATCTCTAACCCTTTAAGGTAAGGGCTCAAATTTGAAATCTAACATGTAAAGAAACATAACTACACGCATGCTATCACCTAACTTGTCATGATAGTGGTCATGGTTGACTATCTGTCACCCATCTATTGATCTACCTATATAATTAATAGAGACACATGAATAAATATATTCCTGCTTGCTATTGGTCATATTTCAAGGAATGACTTTGATGGTTCTTCTCTTTTTCGTTATGTCGTTCATCAGACGATGCTGAAGGAAAATCCATCTGCAAACACTATGTGCAGAAAGGACTTGGTTTAGATCCTGGTCTTCTTCAGCCAAATATGCAGGCTCCATTAGTTGTTTGTATCACTAGACTGGTTGCTCAGAAGGGTCTCCATCTGATTAGACATGCTTTAAGACGTGTAGAAGAACTTGTAAGGCTTCTCTCACTTTCTTAATTTCACAAATTTATTTGTTCAAAATATGCAATCTCAATAGTTCATGGTGACATGTTCCTACTCTTGGTAACACAACATTTACTCATAAAAGTTTCATGCCTAATGTTAAATTTCTTTCTTTGGCATAATGTTTCTTATTTTTCTGATATAATCTTTTGTAATGTTGTGCATTAATAACATATTCTAGTATCAATATCATTCTCTGGATTTTCATGAGAAAAATTCTACAGTCTCTATTTGCTTAGGAAACCTTAGGCCCTCTTCTAGAAAATAAAAGACAAAAAGTGTGAAAATAATAATAGGATAATGTTTGTCATAATTGTAGAAATGGAGGCATCTAATAGCACAAAAGAAAAGGCTACTAGGCTACATCTTTCAAGGTGCGAAAATATTCAATCTTCTTTTGATGCACATCACCCTTAACAAGGAATATAAGTATACAACTGGTGATGTTTTGGGCATAAATGTATTATGCTATCAAGTTCAAATCCTTGTTCAATATACAAAATCAAATATTTCAAACAAATGCAAAAGCAATACTTTGTGAAATCATGCACCAATTATAATTCTGGATTCACAAGTAGTGACTCCTGGTCAAATTCTAGGGGCAACTGTTGAATCTCAATTTTGACCTAACAAATTCAAGTGAAATAAAAAAAGGACAGGAGTTGTAATCCTTAAATGAATACTTCTGCATGAAATGAAAATCGTATGAACCCTTTACAATAAATACAAGTGTGTGTATACTAAAATAGAACAAACAAAAGAAAATAAAATCCTACTATAAGGGTTCACTCTTGAAGGAAATGAACAAACGAAATCCTAAATCTAAGTGCGCAGTCATTTGAAGATTCTAGAGCTCCTTGATCTTGAATGGTGCCTCAATCTCCAACATTGGCGGTCCTTGATTTCCTTGTTGCCCCACCTCCCTCTCAAGCGGGTAGTGAGATGCACGAGAAGGTACTTAGCTGCACAATGTGTTAGATAGCAAAAATGATAGCTATACAAAGTTGCTTGAACACAAAAACAAGACACCAAATATAATGTGCTCTTGCGTGTTTTAATACAGATGGATTGCTAAAACAGAATATCAACCAATCACTAATGTCTTTAGTCAAAAGTCGTCTAACACTTGACTAATGCCAGCTAACCTAAGTCTAGAAAAGTTTACATTGTGCCTTTACATGAACTCAAAAATATGCTACCTGCTAAGTAGGGCTGCACACGAGCCGAGTCGAGCTCGAGCTCAGCCGGCTCGAGCTCGGCTCGACTCATATTTAGCCAGCTCGAGCTCGACTCGAGCTCGTTACGAGTTTCAAAACTTCAGCTCGAGCTCGACTCGAGCGACTGCCGTCTAGCTCGAGCTCGACTCGAGCAGCTCGACTCGAGCAGCTCGACTGTTCAGCTTTCCTTTTTCGCTGCATTCGAGGGCTGGCAGACGAAGCGGAGAGGAGGAAAAGGGCAGACGAAGTGGGGGAAGAAATGGGCGTGTTGGGAAAAGAGAAGAAAAAGGCATGAGGAGGGGAAGAAATGGGCGTGTTGGGAAAAGAGAAGAAAAGGGCGTGAGGGGAAGAAAGGAGGCGTGTTGGGAAAAGAGAAAAAAAAAAGAAAAATGAACGTGGTGAGGAGAGAGAAAAAGGAGAGGGAAAAAAGTCGTTGATTGAAAAGTAGAATATAATAATGGGAGAGGGAAACTTTTAAACGAAAAAAAAAGGAGGGAAGATTTTGAAAACGTCAACGAGGTTAAAGTCGAGCCGAGTTGAGTTTAATCGAGCCGAGTTCGACTTAGTCGAACTCGACTCATTAACATACTCGAGTTTAAGTTTAAGCTCGAACTCGACTCGTTTATAAACGAGTCGAGTTCGAGCAGAGCTTTGTCGAGCGAGTTCGAGTCGAGCCCGAGTTGGCTCGACTCGTTGTGCAGCCCTACTGCTAAGGTTGCTAAAACACAAAAGTGTAACTAGATCTAATTAAGCAAAACAGAAAACTAACTATACCGAACTATAAGCAACATGGTAAGAATGAAAAAATAATAATGATATTAAACCACTAAAGAGTGGACTGGAAGATGATATAGATTCAAGTATGACAGTTTGGTCCTTTACAACTTCACAAATCTAAGTAAAACTACTAATATTACAGCAATATATGAGTTAATCCTACTCTAACTATCTACCAAATGCATGATATGAGTAAAACACAAACAAGAATGTACTCGAATCCATAAAGTACTACTGCATCTACAGAAAATTTAAAAAACTAAACTAGAACCTACTGTAAAACACAAAAAATTATGTGACACTACTAATTACACTGAAAAGCAGTAACAACCAACGAAGCACACAAGACGGCTAGAATTCTAAATTTAAGTTATATTATAAATAGTAAATTTCACAATGTAGTGATGTAAAGTTGTAAACTACCATACAGTGAGGAATGCGGTGACGTAACAAACAGTCAAGTAGGAAAAACACTTCCTCTCTCTAGAACACAGAAAACACTAAATAGCAGTCCACACTCTTAAACTAGCTATTTAATGATTAATAATTAGTTTTTCACTCAAAAATTAATTCAAACACAAAGTAACTGTTTAATCTACTAAATTACAACAGAATTTGCAGTAAAACCTAACAAGAAACACCACAAGATTTATGTACACTACACTTACAACTTGAATCTGCAGAACATAACAGTCTTGACTCTGAACACTTAGCCTAGCTATACTTAATGATTAACAACCAAAACTCACCTAAAATCTATTCCAAACAAAAGACAAATATTTTTCTTACCAAACTACAACAAAAGTTACAAAATTAAGATAACAAGCAAGATAAAATACCTGGACTATACTTAGAAACCTGAAAACAGTAAAAAACAGTTTGAACTATTAAATTAGTGTGTTTTAACTTTGAAGATTAATAACTAGCATCTATGATTTACCTAAAAAATTGAAGCAAATGAAAAATAAATATTAAATACACGTAAGAGAATAAGAATTTAAACTAAATGCTGTACTTAACTATTACAAATTAGATCCAAACCAACCGACAGACCTGTAAAATTGCCGGTTGGTCTACAGCTATGGTGTTCTATACTAATGTACCAACAGTTTTTAAGCTAGCAATTGAAAATGCTCCTAAGGTAAACACATAAACTAAACTATGACTACATAAGGAATGCTAAAACAAGATAGAAGACACATTAAAAGTAACAGAGCAGATAAACCACTACTTCTAATTAACTAATATGCAGTCCGCAAACAATAATCAATCATAAAAAGTATAAAAAAAAACTGTATTTTTCCCCTTTTTTTGGTAGATTTGTTTTTAACATTTTTCTTGTGTTTATTTGTGACAATGCTTTGCACCAAGGAGCATAGCCTAGCAGCCGGAGGAGCTTATTATTCCTCAAGCATCACCAAGGGAGACCATCAAAAGGGTGGAGGCGGCTGATTGTCGTGCTCCCCTTTCTCATGAGATAGGGTTGGGTTTTTTTTTTCAAAAACAGTCCCTCATTAATGCTGGATTTTCCAAATACTACCTTATCTCCTTTCTTTTCTAATTGATTCATCTGGTTTCTATGTAAAGCTATTTTATTAACACAAAATGTATAATCTAAGTTTAAATAAATGCAAGCTAGGATTCATGGGCATAGATTCGACCAAAATTGATGCAAGATGGAAGCATAATCAAATCATGTAATTGGATTTAGTTAGATTTTTGGTATTTGTTAAACGGATCCAGATCCGCAATCCATCACTTTCTCTATATAAAGGGACATAGGTCATTTTGTAACACAGTCAAAAAGTTGAAAGAAATGAAGTGTTTTCTTATTTTTCTTCTGTTCCTCTTGTTCCTTTGATAGTTTGTTTGAGTTTTAGTTTAGTTTTAGTTAGATACCCCACCTCAGTCTTACCTATTTGCATGCATACACTCATTCACTCACAGAACAATCAATCAATCACAACACAATCCTATGATCCCACGATCCTAGGAACACACATTTGCTCCAAGCAGGGATTTGCCTGGAATGCTGCCATACCTATCGTGCGCCCACAAGACTCTTCAAAATGCCTCGAGCTTCGAAACTGGTCACTCAATGTCTACGGGACGTGCCCGATGTACCTGCAGACATAACCACAAGATAAGATTTCTACTAGTTACCTTTACGATCTAAATAAACATAAAACAAAATCATTGAGGCACATGTCATCGCCTCAAGAAGGTGTCGACGGATAGTGCGACCTACAAGCCCTCCAATAGGCCTCCTCCTAACCTCTTGACGTTGCCACCAAACGTCAAAATTCACTGTTTGGAATTTGGATCAATCCATCACGACCCAATTCTCATTTGCTTTCTTTAGTCGGGGCGTCAACTCCATAGTCATATCCAACTTACGTATGCTTTCCCCAAATAACTCCAAGATACACCCATTCACAAAAGCATGTGCTACGTGCTCACTAAGACGGTTCTAAATCTTCCCCCCAACATCACAATCTCTACCATGCTTCCCTGTTGCTTCGAAAATCAATACTTCAAGCTTAAAAGATCAATATATACATGAACCATAAAAGATCAACATAATACTAAACTTTCTCCAGAAAAGCAAAGTCGCTAACATGCATCCCTAAACATCAAATTCTAATTCTAGCATGCTCAAACAATAATTATACGTGCTCCAAAGGAAAATATACAATAAAATAGGCTCAATTACGCCTTGCTCACCCCAAATCAAGAGTCTAGACTGCTGCAATCCTTCTGGCAGCCACCTCACGAGTCCAAGTGTCTCCAAGCGGCTAAAATTTCTCACTGCCGCCTCCACCATTGCCTTAAAGTCGCTGCTATGAGGGGGAAGACAAGTCCCCAAGCTGAAATCCGGGGGGAAGACAAGTCCCCAAGCTGAAATCCGACCAAACAATCGTAAATAGGGTGAGCTTTTGCAAAAGAGAGGTCAAAAGGGAAAATGTGCCGTTAGAAGAAGGGAAGTCGGCCGTGAGTATGAGGTTTGGCTGAGGGTGAGAGCGCGTGAGAGAAGAGAGAGAGAGCAGATGCTAGGGAGCGAGGGCGCTGACAGAGGGAAGTGAGTGTGGGCTGAGCCTGAGCATGCTTGAGCAGAGAACGTGGGTGAGGGAGGCGCTGACAGAGGGAAGTGAGCAGAGCAGAGAGAGCGCGAGAGAGACGAGAGTGTGCAAAGAGGGAAAGAGAGATCATGCGAGCAGAGGGAGGGCACTGGCGGAGAGGAGAGGAGGCTGCGCAGGAGGGAGGAGGTGAAGAAGGAAAAGGCGAGGGAGAAGAGGCAGAGGTCGAGAGGGCTTACCAGAGCGCCGCCGCAGTCCTTTCTCCGCCGACTCAAACGCCGCTACAACCACCTTCCGCCTCCCGTAGTTCTTTGTCGTGTGAACCAGCAAAAGACAAAAGAGAAGGAGACGTTGAGGAAGGTGAGGGGGGAAGAGTTCCCTCGCACGGGCTCCTTCACGACGTAGATTTCGGGTCCGGGTTTGGACCCGCTCCAACCCAACCTGAAAAAGACAAGCGTTACACCCTGCCTCTGGAATGGGCTCCGCCCATGGAATCGCCGCCCGCCGGCAGACCGGAGGCGACAGGTAGCCGCCGTCCACCTCTTCTCCCATTCAGACAAGATGGGGCGGCGCCGGTGGGCGCCGCTCTTCAGCCCTCTGGTTTGCCCCTTCCGCCCCTGTTTGAGGCGGAAAGGGGTAACCATGAGCAGCGCCTCAAGCTGCCGCTCAAGGCGCTCGTGGGTTTGGACCGGTTCCTTTTGGGACCGGTTCAAACCAAAACAGGTTTTGGACCCGGTTCAGGTCCATATCGCCCGATTCACGGGTATAAGAGTTCATATTTGGATCCAAACCAGTTCTTTCCATCACTTGAGACTGGATTTGAATCAGGAATGCCTTTAGATCATATCCAAGCATGTGTTTCTTCTCCAAAGCCACCACCTAAGCCGCCCCCTTGATCATGTTCAGAAGATAGTGAGCAGACACCACTTTAACATCTGAGCGGTGGAACCTTTTGTTTAACAGATCCAAACTTTGTCCAAACTCTCTAAGGTGAAGAATCATTTTGGCAGAATAAAAGATCTAAACTCGTCGAGGGTGACTCTTCTTCAACTAGGGGAGTCTGATGCAAGATGGAAGCATAATCGAATCATGTAATTGGATTTAGTTAGATTTTTGGTACTTGTTAAACGGATCCAGATCCGCAATCCATCACTTTCTCTATATAAAGGGACGTAGGTCATTTTGTAACACAGTCAAAAAGTTGAAAGAAATGAAGTGTTTTCTTATTTTTCTTCTGTTCCTCTTGTTCCTTTGATAGTTTGTTTGAGTTTTAGTTAGTTGTGAGTGCAGTTGGATTAAGATTCTTCAATCTTGATTCTTCTTGCATAAAAAATGATGTAAAATTATGATTTTCACCCTTAGGAGCATAATTTCACTATACTGCACATAGTTTCTTTGTTTTGGCTCAGATTCTGATCAAATCTGAACTGCAGCTCCTTGAACCCTACACAGTCACAAACACAAGCACAAACATGGAGGTTTAATCATTGACTCATATCAAAATTGCATGAAAATATTGTTATGCATTCACGCATTTCATGCATTATCAATAACTACCATGTTTATCCTAAACCAACTGAGGTCAGAAACAAAAATTAGTGCACTTATCTTTTTGTTAAAGAATATTTTAGACAAAGTATCAATGTGCTTGCATGTTTATGATTACTGATGTTATTGACATGCTTTAGTGCTGTTCTGTAAAAAAATATAAATTTTCTGTTTACCAAAATTTTTGTGTTATACGAGCCACTAATTTTTGGATGAGTCCACGGTACATCCAAATCCAAAAAATGATTGACTTGATATATGTTTCCTATCACATCAATCTTAAGATCACATACATGACTTTAGAGTTTTGTCCTTGACCAAGTGGTATTGGATATTTCCCTTCCTCTCTCTCTCTCTCTCTATATATATATATATATATATGTGTGTGTGTGTGTGTGTGTGTGTGTGTGTAAGTGTGTGTATTTGTTTGTTTGTTTATTTATTTGTTTTTGTGGACACCCTCCTCAAGCTTGTTAAGCAGTCATGGCGAGTTTTCCATGACTCTGTATTCTGCCAAATAATCTCTGGTATGTATTCTACTTCTATTAATGAAAATGAAAGCTTCTATGTTTCCGGCACTTCATAAGAAAGGGTTTTAGGACAGATGGATTTGGCATCAGAGGTCAGGAAACACAGTAATGATCTAGGGTTTCAAAGATAGACCCCGGTCTGAATATCAGTCTGAAAAAACGGAAATGACTGAAAGTCTGAAACATGAGCTGGATTTTAGAAAGTAAATAACTTGAAGCAAACAAGTTTTATTAAGACATACCTTGAAGAAGACCATCCATAGTCCCTGTTTCTGATATGGCACTAGATTTGGCACCTTTTGTTTCAGTAGTTCAGCACACAAGACTAAGAACTTAAAGGAAGGTAATCTTTTCAGTTACAATACATATTTAATATTAACGTGGAAAGTCCTCTTCAAGTAGGATAGTACTTTCCATGTTTACAAAAATGTCCTCCAAGAACAGAAGACACAATAGTCAATAGCACAGTGCAATGGAAAAATGAAAAGTACAAATACAGCAAATTTGGATCACAAGAAAATGAAGCTAGTGTGCTTCGAATCTGAAACCAAAGTGAACGTATGGATCTGGATCTCGTGACAATCTGGAGCTGGATTTCATGTACAATTGTTTACATAGACAAATTCTTGTAACAGATCTAGTCTAGAGTCTAGGCACAACTCTGTTTCAGTGCCATTGAGTTTAGGTTGGTTTTTAAAAAGAGTCTGGAACACTTAGCATTCTGGAACACTTAGCATGTTATAAGAGTTTGAAATGATTGTTGTGCCAATTCTTATAGGAAATCTGGTGTTGCATCTAACATGCATCTGGATTCTGTAGCTTGTTACTGAAGGTCTTCTCAAGGAGATCATAGAAAGTGTTCTTGTATCTGAACTATGAAAATTCAGAGATACCAAATTTTAAATGTGTTACGCTCTTTCTGTTGATTTGAGAACTATTTCTTCCTGAAATGCCGTTACAACTTTGCAGTTGATTGAGTGTTGCTATGAAAATGTAAAGGCTAAAACATTTCATGGACATTCTTTTACTTCATTCTTTCCCTCGTTGTTCTGCAGAGAGGGCAAATGGTTTTGCTTGGCAAGGCATCAGATAATCGAGTTCAGAAGGAGTTTGAAGACTTAGCAAACACAGTAAACATCTATCTGTGATGCATTATAAAATGTTTTTATGGCACAAACACCTTTTTTACATTATCATTATGTAATATGGTCATAATGTTGTATGAGACAAACTGGCACTTATTGTATGGGCACACAAATATGCATAAAGCTCAACATATAGAAATACTCACTTTAAAAAATGACTTTGTTTTATCTCCCATGAATTGCATCCCAAATGCATTTAAATATAATGATTAATGAGATTCAAACCCATTGTTAGAAATTGTATTGGAATGAAAGAGAGAGGAGGAAGTAATTGTTAAGCTAGTCCTAGCGGCTATTTTTAACATAGTTGTTATTCTTCATGATAACTAGGAAAAATGAAACTAGGAAAATTGTCTTGTAGAAATAGTAAAAGAGTAAAACAATGAACGAACACAGATGTAACGTGGAAAACCCCTCAACTAGAGGGAAAAAACCACGGGTGAGGAGGACTGGTGCTCACCAGCAACCAGACACTCTCTCTTAGATTCTCACTGACACACAGAAATTAGGGTTTACACAGGTTAAGTAGGGCCAGTAACACACTGGATCGGGTCCAGATCCAAACCCGGATAGGCGACTCAAATACAACATGTGTCAACACTTCTCCTCAAGTTGGGCATACTTATCAAACATGCCCGATACATTTCTCTCAAACTAAGTCACAGGTAAGGCTTTAGCCAGAAGATCAATAGTTTGCTCTTCAGACCTCATATATGGTAGAATCAACTCTCTGGCATCAATTCTCTCCCGGATGAAGTGACGGTCAATCTCGACATGCTTTGTTCGGTCATGTGACACAGGGTTGTTGGCCAGATTGATTGCAGACTTGTTATCACAGTACATCTTCAGATGTCCTTCAATCTCTATCCCAATATCAGTCAGCAATACTTTCAGCCACAGTAATTTTAACACTCCAGTAGCAACAACCCTATATTCAGCCTCTGTACTTGAGTGGGAACAAACATCTTGTCTCTTGCTCCTCCAAACAACAAGATTTCTCCCCAAGTAAACGCAATACCCTGAAGTAGATCTTCTAGTATCAACACAGTCTGCCCAGTCTGCATTTGAATACCCTTCAATCTCAATAGGCCCTTGTTTCACGTATAGAAGCCCATTGCCAGGATTCTTCTTCAAGTAACATAAGATTCTGTCGACAGCTTTCAAATGAGTATCTGTAGGAGCGTGCATGAACTGACTCATCACATTTACAACAAAAATGATATAAGGTCTAGTTAGAGTGAGGTAGATCAATCTTCTAACCAGACGTTGATACCTCCCCTTAGCCTCTTCACAAAGAGGTTCTCTATCCTTAATACTGAGTTTGTGTCCAGCATCCAGAGGAGTAGAAGGTGGTCTACACCCTAGTTTTCCTGTCTCCTTCAGTAAATCCAAGGTATACTTCCTTTGATTTAGCACAAGGATTGTACCTGATCTAGCAATTTCAATACCAAGAAAATATCTTAGTCTTGCCATTACAACATACCTCTGCTTGTTAGGATCTACCAAGTACCACACGACCAAGCAGATCTGAATGTCCAAGAACTTCTTCCATGGCAGCAAAAGGTCATATCTGAATGCCCAAAATCTTCTTCGACGGCAACAAAAAAAAATCAGATCTGATACATAACGTCATAGATCTTCTTCCACAACAATAGAAAATCAGATCTTATAAATAGATCTGAACATCATAGATCTTCTTCCACAATATCAGAAAATCAGATCTGATGCATCGACAACAACAGGCCAGCTCTGATACACAATGTCATATATCTTCTTCCACGGCAGCAGAAAATCAAATCTGATACATAACGTCATAGATCTTCTTCCACGACAGCAGAAAATCAGTTATGATACATCCTTATCAGATCCACCATCTTCTTCCACGGCAGCAACTTCATCAACGTTTCTCCATGTCTTCCACGGCAACAGCAACACAAGGGTGCTAATCACGTTTCTACATGTTAAACGTGATTAGCCCCTTTCCACCAAACAGGTTAATCGCTTCTCTTGAAATCAACAGAAAATGTAGACGTGAACCCTAGCTTGGAGGAAGAGGTAAGAGATGAAGGAAGGAACGTGAAACCTTAGATCGCACAATCCTGGATCTAGGGCTTTGATACCTTGTTGCAGATTGAAGAAAGGACGAGAAGAGAGAGAGTGATGTTGCGATAGGAGAGATAGAGAGCCAAAAGAGATATCAGTTAACGTAACCCTAATCTCCTTTAAAAGAGATTAGGGCAAGCGGTACACACTTTACAAAAAAGGTCCAACAACTGTGAGGAAATATTTAAAGATATCCTCTCTAACTTTCTAATATTTCAGAAATTCTCTTTAACACTTACTGCATGTTACCTCAACAATAGATTACCCTCTTCGTCCATCCAAGAACGTATTCCCATCCAAATTCTCTATCTAGGGCATCTGTTATTTCATTTACCTCCCAAAATATTTGGATGCACTTGCTTTGCACATATCCTAGGCCCAAAAAAAATAAACTTGTTGCCCAAGCCATCAAATGTGTCTTTATTGGCTACTCGGCCAATCAAAAATGACATAAATGCTTTGATCCCCTGACTAAAAAAGACATTATCAGTGCGGATGTTACCTTCTTTGAGTCTCGTCCTTATTTTTCCCCATCAAGTCCCTCTCCATCTAAGATGCATGTCCCTATACCTCTTTCTATTCCACCAGTGTCACTTGAGTCATTTCCACCATCTCAACCTACGTCACATGAACGTTTCCTTGATTCGCCATTGGTTGACACTCGTCGTCTTGGT
Source organism: Nymphaea colorata (assembly GCF_008831285.2). Taxonomy (NCBI): domain Eukaryota; kingdom Viridiplantae; phylum Streptophyta; class Magnoliopsida; order Nymphaeales; family Nymphaeaceae; genus Nymphaea; species Nymphaea colorata. The sequence goes on from NC_045150.1 coordinate 4,224,541, forward strand.
CTCTCTGTCAACCGTCCACCAGCATCATCTCAAGAGGTAAGCTCCACTGATAAGACTGACTCAGGTTTAAATGATGACCATTCTGCAGCAGATCTTCTTATTGTCGTTCGCAAGGGCAAGCGACAGTGCACACTACATCCTATTTCTCATGTTGTCTCTACTGACCGTCTGATTACTAGCTTGGTGTCGTTTGATCAAGCTCTATCTAGTCATGTTATCACATCTTCTCACCATCAAACCCTGCTAGATGCACATTAGCGACTAGCCATGCAGGAGGAAATGGATGCTCTTCTTTCTCAAGAGACTTGGGATTTGGTGGATCCCCCGATGCACTGTGATGTGATTAGATCAGGATGGGTTTTCACCATCAAGTATCATCTTGATGGTTCAGTTGGAAGGTTCATCGCAAAAGGGTATACTCAAACTTATGGTGTTGACTTCTTTGAGACATTTTCACCTGTGGCTCGGTTGGGCACTATTCGATTGATTATATCTCTTGTTCTCTAGCGAGAGTGGCTTCTCTTTCAGTTGGATGTGAAAAATGTCTTTCTGTTTGGAGACCTTTCTGAGACCGTCTATATGTAGCAACCACCAGATTTTGAGCGACAGGGGGAGTGTTCCAAGGTGTGCAAATTAAAAAGCGCTATTTATGGACTTAAACAAAGTCCTTGTGCATGGTTTCAGAAGCTTACTAAGGTGTTATCTAAGTGTGAATTTTGCCGATCCCAACTTAATCACTCATTGTTTATCAAGCGAGGCTCATCGGGTATGGTGATATTGATTGTTTACGTGGATGATATCGTTCTTACCGGGGAGAATGATCAAGAGATAACTCAAACAAAGGAGTTTTTACAGCAACACTTTGTTACAAATGACCTTGGACAACTCCGTTATTTTCTTGTCGTAGTAATAAAGGAGTTGTAGTGTTTCAAAAATGGGGACCAAACCTGCCACACTTCCCATGAATCCCCGCATTCATATACATGATGATGACTCAAAGCCATTTGACTCTATATCTTACAGATCTTTGATAGGAAAACTGTTATATTTGACTGTCTCTCGCCCTGACATTAGTTTTGCCATGAATAAGTTAAGCCAGGTCATGGAAAAAACCTGAATGATTGTAAGGTACTTGAAATCAGCCCCGGGAAAGGGGTTATGGTTCAAAAATGGGAGAATGTGTTGACATCGAAGCATATAGTGATGCTGATTATGCAGGATCTGTAGATAACAAGAAGTCTACTATAGGTTTTTGTGTCTTTGTGGGAGGTAATCTTATTTCCTGGAGGAGCAAGAAGTAGAATGTGGTAGTTCGATCTAGTGCTGAACCAGAATATAGGGCTATAGCTCAAATTACGGCTGAAATGCCTTGGGTTAGATCTAGGGCTGCACACGAGCCGAGTCGAGCTCGAGCTCGGCCGGCTTGAGCTCGAGCTCGGCCGGCTTGAGCTCGAGCTCGACTCGACTCATATTTAGTGAGCTCGAGCCAAGCTCGAGCTCGAGACGAGCTTCACAACTTCAGCTCGAGCTCGACTCGAGCGATTGCCTTCGAGCTCGACTCGAGGCCAGCTCGTTTATCGTCGTTAATGCGTGTTTGCTAAGTTCGCCCTGCCGTCCTTTTCGCTGTTGGCTCCTCGGTAACGATGCTGCATTATGACATGGGGGAGGAGGAAAGGCGTGGGTGAGAAAGAGTCTCTGCATATCAGCCTGCCACGGTGCCACCTGCTCGATGAGGAAAAGGCGTTGCAAGAAAAGAGAAAAAAGAGGGAGAGAAAATGAACCAGCGACAAACGAGAGGGAGAATGAGAAAAGTGTTTGCTTGATTGAAAGTGTAACAATGAGGGTAAAGAAAAAACGCGAGGGTAAAGAAAATAGGCGTGGTGAAGAGAGGGAAAGTTAAAAAGCATAAAACAAAAAAAATAGATTATGCTGCGTTGGTTAAAAAAAAAAAGAAAAAATAAAAAATGAGATGAAAATCGAGTCAAGGCGAGTTTTATCGAGTCGAGTCTGACTAACTCAAACTCGACTCGTTAACATACTCGAGTTTATATTTAAGCTCGAGCTTGACTCGTATAAAAAATGAGTCGAGCTCGAGTCAAGTTTATCGAGCGAGTTCGAGTCGAGCTCGAGTTGGCTCGACTCGTTGTGCAGCCCTAGTTAGATCACTACTTTTAGAATTGGTTGTTTTAGCAAATCTCCTAATGAAGATGTATTATGACAACAAGGCAGCTACATATATTGCTAACAATCTTGTCTTCTATGAGAGGACTAAACACATTGAAGTGGATTGCCACTATGTTCGGGACCTAGTTCAAAAAGGAATTGTTAGCACTATTCATGTCTCCTCAGAAGATCAGACAGTTGATATCCTCACCAATGCTCTTACCATAGGCGATTTTTTGAGATGTTGTAACAAGTTGAGCATGATTGATATATATGCTCCAGCTTGAGGGGCCTGCCCTAATCTCTTTTAAAGGATATTAGGGTTACGTTAATTGATATCTCTTTTGGCTCTCTCTCGTCTCCTCCTTTCTTCAATTTGCAACAATATATGTATGTAAAATATGTGTGTACTTATAAAGTTCTGATGTTAGAAATCTATTAAGAGAACTGGGAGAATATATCTCAAGATTATTGTTGTTGTGCAGTAACCAAAGTGCCATAAAAGATTTTTTTATTGGTTCACCATAATCACATAAATCATTGAGATAGAACAACATTTGATCAATGATCAGGCAAAAAGTTCACAACAAAGAAATGGAGCCTCACTGTATTGGTATCGACAATCAAGGACAAAGTAGTTGATCTATTCACAAGGGGATTGGCAAAGCATGTTTTTTGATATCTAAAAGACAAGTTGTCCATGGTTCAAGACCAATCACAACTTGAGGGAGACTTTTAAGATGTGTTTGATTGATTCAGTTTTGTTCTAGATCTTCATATGATATAACTTGTTGTATGGATATTGGTCTTATTTATGTAAGATGGTGCTTAACATCCCATGTAATATTTATGAATCAATATGCAAGTGAATAGAATCGAAAAAATATTGTTTGTCGAATTTATCATGGATCCCAACATGATGCAAATATTGGCTGAAGGGTAAAGACATAGCAACATGTATGTTTTCCAGGAATATCCTTCCACTTGTGCTCAGTGTGATCATTTTGACTTGAAGCCTTCACCCATTTCAGCTTTAGCCTTTTCTGAATGTATCCTTAGTGCTTATGAATGCAATAAGCTGGATCTTTGGTATGGCAGGTTCGGGTCATTGTGGTGGTTTATTGGGAGGCTTATTTAGTAATTTTGATCCTAAAGAGAGTTCCATTGCATAAATGAATAATCAAATGTGTTCTTGCTATCTTCCATAAATCCTGTAATTTGTATGTTGCTCTCTCCCTCACTCTCTCTCTCATTGTTATTTTTATTTGATATGTTTGTATAATTCCCTTAGCGGTTAAATAATTTTGAAAATTGAAATGCTTCTTTTACTGGATTGTGCTTTTGCCTCCTGTCCTTATTATTGTCATAGAATACTTTGTTCATGTTGGCTTTGCTCTTATTGATGTATGAGGAATATATGGTTAACTGCTTGTTATTTTTTGCAATCAGTATAACAAAGGAAGCAACATCAGAATTCTTCTCACATATAGGTATATTGTGTTGGCAATCAATCTATATAGTAGTAAATCCCTTTTCCTTTTTGCTGACTAAGTAGAGAGATTATCCTTGTTTTCTAAGATGTGATGTACCGACACCAGCATCTGCACTGCCACCGGCACGCCCGCGCCTTGCACTCATGTGACATAGGTTTTATGTTTTAAAGTTTTAAAGTTTGTTGGCTTGGATTGGGTCCAACTCAAACCCCAATCCAAGCCATACCCATTTGCTCTGCCGTACCCACTTCCACATACCCATGTATGGACGCGAGCATCGGGGCAATCATAGTTACCTGTGTGACCTAGCTGGACACAAGTCCAGGAGTTGGTATGGCTTGGGCATGGTCAAAGAAGTGTCTGGTTTGGTTGATGCACCAATTGTCTTGTTCGAAATTTGGTATCTATCAAGTTTGATCACATAAAGTTAAATTAATTTTACTTTTTAAGGTTATTTCAGTATTTTTCCTTGTTGATTTATAATTATACATTTGTTTAAGTTAAGTGCATAGCCACAAATATCATTCGTGGGAAAATATCGGCGAGGTTTTTCTCGAATATTTTTGGCAAAGCTATTTTTCTTGGAAAAATCTCAAGAAAATCTCGGCAATTTTTTTAAAATAATAGAAAATTTCAAAAAATTATGTAAAAATAAAATATTCAAAGAACTAAGGAGGAGACATAAAATAGAAGTTAAAACTTGAAAAAAAAAAAACTTTAAGTCTACACTCTAGATTCTTGAACTAGGGGTAGCTTGCTGCTCCTCTATTAAATAGTTTAAAGGCAAAACAAACCTGAGTGAAGGGAAATCTGTAAAAAAAAATAATAGAAAAAAAAGCTAGTAAAAATAAAACTCACCGCAGGTGGTTTCTCCCTTTTTATGTCTCCAACTTCTCTCCAAAGAGCAGCAAGGCCCAAAACATATCATGGAGGGAAAAAGGGCTTGGATGCCCTAATCGGCTAATCCTGTTCTCCTTCACCAGTTTTACCATTAAAAAGAACAAAAAAGTTCAAAACAGCCCTTTTAAAACCTTTTCTTTACATAAACTACCCCTTTTAAAAAGGAAATGGAGCACGTGCAGTTTAAACTTTTAAAATTTTCAAAAAATACCAAGATGCCCCTGTTTGAGTGCAGGTTTAAACTGAGATGAAAACAAGCGTTTTTTATTGCAACAAAAATGCGATATATATTTTTTGGCGATATTTTGAAAATAACACGGTATTTTTTTTTTTTGGTTTTCATGTTTTTATCGTAAATATCATGATATTTGTGGCTATACTTTAAGCTTCCTTACATGCCCTATTATTTTATGAAAATATGTGTACTTTTATTTTAGTCATTCAAGGTTGAGTTGTATTATTGTATAAATATTCTTTGTTGTGATACTTATTTGTTATTTCTCCAGTGTTGTAAAGGTGTTTGCATTTGTGAAATGTCAAAATTGGGGGTTTGTTTGTTCAATTTATGCACCAATTATGCTACTTTTAGTGACAAATACTTACTAAAAGTCTAAAAGCAAATTAATACTACTGTAACTTATGAGTGTATGAACTTTTTTAGACAATTATGCCACAGCTGTGTCCTCCAGCCAAACTTTTTTAAATCACTTCACATCTGTGTCACAGGGTAGTTGGTTTGAGTGAGGTAACTATGTTGACACTGGGTACGACATGGGTATGAGTACACCCTTGGACATGGTCAAACCTGTGTCTGGTGCAGTCAATGCACCCATGACCATATCCGTCCTTTTTGGACTTAGTTAGAATTGACCAAGTCCATTTCTGTCCACTAATTAGATCTTATTTCAAATCTTCATGGTTAGACAACGGAAATGAAGAGCCCTTGATAGACACTAAAAAGGGCTGTTTATGTTCTCTATGGTCTAACTCCACCTAATCAGCTGGATTTTCCAGCAACCAGGAATTTAATTTTCTTTAATGGAACTTTCTATATTGTTTTGTTTCCTTATAATTATATATATATGTGTGTGTGTGTGTACAGTCGTTCCTGTACCCAAATTTTTTGAAAGTCCTCTGCACCCGTAACCATACCGAAATCCATACCGGCACCCATACCTGCACCTATGTGACGTAGCTTCACATGCTTACTGTCACCCATGTTACATGGATTCTTCATTTGATACTTGTTGCCCACATATGCTGAACATAGAGTCATTTATGTTGTCTTCTTTGTTCTTACTAATATGCAGTGAAGAATTGTCCCACATGCTTTATGCAGCAGCGGATATGGTTCTTGTTCCTTCCATGTATGAGCCTTGTGGACTTGCACAAATGATTGGAATGCGTTATGGAGCTGTATGTACATCTTTCTTGGCCTTTTATGCCTATATGCTAGATAATTGTGATCAACGTGCCACTTCCGGAAACTATTTTGGTTGCAACTTGAGTTGGTGGTGACTTTTTAAGTGGTATTCTTGAATCTTGATAACTGTTTTCTATCGAGTAAAAAAGACCGGTAAAAAGAAACAATTTAAAGAAGAGAATAAAACAATTTTGTGAAGAAATATCTGTATCTCCTTGCCATAAACATAGCCGTAAATCAATATCTGGGTTTGTTAAGCATGTATATAGCACAGAAGCAAGATTTTTCTGATTGGAGCAATGACATAATTAGAAGTACATACACAAAGAGTTAATTTTTAAGCCTATAGACCTTTGTTAAGTGTGGAAATCAATGTGCTGGTTCGTTTTCTTCCTTGTATAGATATCAAGTTGGAGACACAGCTAAGCAAGAGTGGCTTGTTAAGAAATATAACTGTTGTATGTCATGATTATTTTTGAAGAGCATGCTTATATAGTGGCTAGATGATGCATGGCCATGGTTTTGGAGTTATCGTATTAGTGTGAAGTGTTACTCATAATTTGTTCATGTAAGAGGCATTTGGGACCAGTTTCTTGAGTTTAGAATGTCTCCATTTCAAAATGTTATTTTCCTCTCTCCTTTCTCTCCCGTATGTTGATATCTTAGCAGAGTTCTTCAATCACTTCAGTGACCTACTGCCATTTTTCCTTCCACATGTCTCCAGTTCTTTTCTTTTGTCCTTGAATGTTTCATAAGGATTAATATTTTTAAGAAAATATCATATATTTGCCAAGCCATTAGCTCTGTTATTTAGGATAAATTTTCCTCTTATAATGACTGTAAGAAAAGTATGAATATGAAGGATCTGCTTAACATGGTTCAATCTGACTCTGTGGTTCATGAAATCTTAATGTGGAGATATGAAGCCTTCCTGGACTGCTTCCACACAACAGGCCAACTTGTTTAAATGTTTGGTACTCTTCAGAGAGTGCTCTTGTGAATGCCTTTTCCTTTCTCCCTAAGAGTGAAGAGAAAAGTAGCAGCAGCCTTAATCACCTGAAAGTGCATATTTGATTTTAATAATCAAAGATTGGAGTGTGGTGATGAGCTGATCTCATAGAGCAGTTTGCTTTGATAGTGAAGCCAGTGATTTTGTCTTCTTTGTTGTAACTCTTAGTTCCTGTCTCTATTGTCATGCATCCAAAGTCAAAGTTTAGTTTGAATTTTGAAAAGTATTCATGTTTTTTTTTTTTAATGAAAAGAAGAAAGTTTAGATTTATTGTAACATCATGAACATGACTAGGAATGGTTGCATGTCCACAAGATTTGTAATGAATGGTGTCCACAAATATTTGTATGCTTATAGTCATTCTGGCAGAAATAGAAGTAGGCTGCAGTGCAGTTGCTGTTAAACAGGAAAAGCATCATTTACTTTTTCATTAGTGGTTGTTTTGGTACTTATAATATTCAATAATTCCTTAAATGGCTGACATTATTTTATCCTGTACTGTCAGATTCCCATTGTCAGGAAAACAGGTGGTCTTGCAGACACCGTGTTTGACTTGGATGATCAATTAAACACTGAGAAGGCTAACGGGTACTTCTTTGTGTGCTTGAAGAAACAATTAACAAAACTAGATGGAATTATATACATTGCATCCGAGCTCTTTTTTGGTCTTGCAATTTTGGAAGCAATCTTGGATGATCAATTTTGGTCTTGCAATATGGAAGAAATCCATATACCTTTTTGCTTAGTGAGGGCCATCTGACACAGAGCGGTTTATAAATATGGAGTTAGATTGGCCCTCAGGGCATGGGCATTGGCGGCCATCATCTTGTCTTTGTTAGTTCAATCATTCATATGCAATCAGAATATTCACAAATATTAAAAAAGAAAATCTGGCTTTTGAATGTGTAAGTTGGATTTGAGGCCCCGAAACATAAGACCACTGAAATTTTAATCTTCATTGAGTTTGATCCTCATAGTGTGATGTTTGGTTGGTTGAACTATATATATATATATATATCTGTGTGTGTAAGAGAAATTAATGAATACCAGACCACTTAGGTAGGAGACAAAAACCATACCTCTTAGTTTTGTATTAAAAAAATATTGTAAACAAAATATGAACATCCTAACCTGTTCATAAACAGTAATTCAATGTAAATCATGTTTTAATTCAAGTTATTTTGCAAAAAGTTTTGATTTTTCTACTATCAAAATTTTGATGCTATAAGACCCATTCATTTTTTTATTATTAAAAAAACATGATTAAAGTAAAAAGTGGCTAAAAATTAAAAATTTGTCATCGAAAGCACCCTAAATCGTTGCTAAAAGCTCTATGAACTGCTGCCAATGCTCCTGTAGTGACTATTTTTAGCTGACAGTTTTTAATTTTCAGTTGTCTGCTTTGTATTTCCTTTTTTCACTTATTAGAGAACATGATCCATGATACTGTTCTTAACATTTTTATTGTCCTTGTCAAGGTTTGTATTTGAAGGAATAGATGAAGGGTCGTTGAACAGGGCGCTTGAACGGGCTTTCACTTTATACAACGAAAGTAAGCTTCCTCATCCTTATGAAAAGGAAAAAGTAAAAAGCTTTTCCTATATTTTTCTTGGACTCTGTCATTTAAAATTGTTATAGGTCCTTTTGATGCATCATTTCAGTGCCCAATGCATGGTTAGTATTTTTATTCGCCATTGTGATGACTGTCTGTGTCTATATGCAAGTGTGCATGTAATTCATTAGCTTACTAATTTTGTTTTTTTCCCTGCACTCGTTTAAACGTGGAAAGTGGAAACATGATTATTAATTTTGTCTTCTCACTGTGGTGTACATAACTAACATGGAAACTTTTTATTAATGGGCATACAGATCCAAGTGCATGGAGCGAGGTTGTTTCAAGGGTTATGAAAATCGATAATAGTTGGGATAACACGGCTAGGAAATATATCGAGGTCTACAACAGTGTAAGAGTAAGATTATAGTCATTTAGTGTTCCGATGTATGGTTATGTGCATGAGAAACAGATGCATGATATATTAATTGGGATGATGTAAGTGGGAAAAGATTTGAGAATGCTCCTGTAAGTTCAGTATATAAATCATTGGTTCTTTTCCTGGCAGATGTTGTATATTCCTGTAGTATTTCTCAAATCACTTGTTTGCAGCCTTCAGATGCATTTGCTACTGTCAGTAGTACTTAATTTAGAGTTATGTTTCTCACATTAAGATCATTGAATTCTCCCAGGAAATGTTGTCTGGTCCATAATGAAATGTATCTTAAAAAGTCATTATGAAAATGCAGAAAAAATAAGAAAGAGAATAGGGGAAATCAAGAAAATTGCAATTCCTATGGACCAGGCAATGTTGTCTCGCCCATGATGCAATCGTGTTCACCGGAACTGAGAAAAGAAAAAATCGTCTGCAAGGTAGGGCTCGCGAGAGGGAAGGAAAGGAAAAATACCTTGTCACTGGAAGTCACCGGATTCTGGAGAACGCCAATATCATTCCTCAGGTGGGTGTTCCAGACCTTCAACCTGCTCGTGTAATGAGGGTTTATTTTGCAATATGGTACGTGGAAATGAACCGTTTTTTTTTGCAAAAATTTGGAAAAGAACTGCATGGATCCTGTCATTATTTGCACTTCCGAGCAAATCAGCATTAGGCATTTCATACCACCTGACAGCTTAGCGGAAATTTTGTTTTCATGTAAGTTTTGACCGATTATGAGTAAACGAAGGGGAAGGTGAACAAGGTCAGTTCTGGATCAAATTTTGGATCCTGTCATTTAAGGACGGATCCAGAAATTTTTCATGAGGGAAGTTGAATTAAAGTTTCTAAATTTTGACTAGAGTTGAAATATCATTTTTCAAAATTTCAAACGAAATCTTCTAAAATTTTACATATAAATTAAAAGAAAAACATATTTGAGGTGGGGTCAAGGCCCATGCGGCCCTCCTTGGGCTCCACCCCTGCTGCCATTCTATTGCCTGGACTTTTCTTTGGTGTTTTATGTCCTCAAGGCCCATCCCCAATTAGAATCCTAGGTTGGATATCTAATCTAATTTGGTAAATAATACTTTTCGATATTTCTACTTATATCTAATTCAAAGTACTTAACAAGATTTTAACTCCTACATGTCATAATATTTGGTTCCATTGTGCATACATATAAAATTTGTCGATCTTGCATATAGACCATTTGGAAATTAGCATGCTTAGGCCTGTTTCTACCACATGGCAACTTTTCCTTTCAACTATACCATTTTGTTCATACATGTACAGACATGAAAATTGATGTACTATGGCTTGCAATTCAAGAAATTGTAGGAAATCCTTTTCACAAAACTCACCTCCATTGTCCAATTGCATGGTTTTAATTGAAGTACCCAACTATTTTTTCACCATACATTTGAAAATAACAAAACATTGATGCGCATCTGATTTTCTTTTTAGTGGAAAAAACTACAAGAACTAAAAAAAAAAATATCCGTCACTAGTAGAAAAAACTTGTATCGTTTTCTAGATAAAATAGAGGCTGGTCCCCAAACATTCATGTGAATAAGTTCTAAAACTCTTGAAGCACAAAAACTTAGACAACCGACATTAAAGTTGCTAATCAAGCATTGCTGGCATACGGTTGTTGTCTTGTTGACAGTCGTAGTTCATTGAAATAAGATTAGAGAACTAAGTAAAGCAATTATTGTTTTGTTGGGATGCCATCCTTCATTTGTCCCTCAAACTGTTTTTGACTGCTGCACCGAGAAGGCCCTCGATATCTCCATTAGATCCTAAGTTCACTCGAACTTGCTAGGTATAATCCGTCATGCGACTTCAGACCTTTGAGCAGAACCTTGTCGGTCTTAAGATCTTTTATAACAAATTCAGAAGGAGCAAACCAAAATACACAATTGTTGTCTGAAGTGAAAGTTCCCACATAAATTAATTATTTGCAATTCACTCCACATATATATGTTAGTTTCATAATAAAATTTGTCCCTTGAATGTTGACTGGCAGATCTTCTATATGGGATACAGGGGAGGAACTTACCGCTGACCGCCATTACCAAATCTGAACCAAAATAAGTCTGCTTATTTTTCGTATTTTCATCACTCTTGACAACATTGTTGGTTGCCCTGGCGTTGGGATACCAATATTCATCTCTTGAGTCCTGCAATGTCATGGAGGAAAAAGCTTTAGGGATATCAAAATAGGATTTAGTTGTTTTTCTTGATTGGTGAGAAGAACATAGAGCTTGGCAAATGGCAGTGACTTAGCTGAGTGTTTGCATTTCAAAATTCATTTTGTTTTTTTTTTAGTGTTTTAGAAAAAAAATACTATTGTTTTTAAAAAGTAAGAGAAAATGACTTGTCCATCAATAAGAGGCTTGGCCATTTTCGATGCCTTTATCAAAAGCAATTTGACCAATAACTAGCCTCTTTGTTTTTCATATTCCAACATCTTTTAGGTGATATCTTAAATCTTATACGCATGCGTGCTCAGTTTTTTTTTAATGATTGAGAGAGATTTGAAAAGATTTAAATAGCAAATATAGTGTTCTCATAGTAAAACTATGGACTTAGGGGTATTTTAATGAAGTACCCCGATTGATAGCAATCATGAAGAGAAGGGTTTGAAATATAGAAATTTCGAGTAGCTTTGAAAGAGAGACCGTTCGAAATGGTTTGAGTTCTTCAAATGCTTGTCATTAGAACTTAAAAGAAAGAAGACGACAAGTTAATTTTGTATTTCAAAAATAACTTTGCAAAATTATAATTCTCAATTTATTTTGGTTTAAGAAAAACATGATTTGGAAGCTTGTTTGCAATTTATTTGCTTTGCAAAATACGACGTCAGCTGCTCATCGTGCTTCGAAAAAATATGGTTTTCAAAATGATTTCAAAAAACCATGCTATGAAATGAAAATGAAGGGACCTCATGTAAACTGATTACATGCATAATAGTTAAAATTCATCATAGGACAAAAGGGGAGAGGTTTTGCAATATTAGAGAAGTTTGAAAAGAACTTGATTTGTTGAAAAAATGAGAAATTATCATGATTTATTTGAGAAAGTGTTTTCCTTAAATATGGAGGCACTTGTATCGCTTTGAATCTAATTATTTGAGCAGTTGATTTTAACTTATCAAGGTAAACTGTTGAATAAACATTTTTTTATCTTATGTTGTCACGTATAAGTATTTTTCTAAACATCACATTTAAAAAAAAAATGTAGCTTCAAATGTTTATTATTTTTACTTTTTATGTAGTCTTATTTTGTAATACCTTATATTATCGAATTTTAAATTATTAATATATTTTGAAAATTTTCTTGCAAAAAGGTTGAAACATCACTACATTTATTATTGATAACTTCTCTAAGAAATATTGAAATGCCGTAGGATTTATTATTGTTAAGATATTTTAAAATATTGAAATCATACAATTTATTATTGCTAAATTTGTTAAAAAATTAAATTTGTAATTTTGAAAATCATAAAATGGGAAATATAGCTGTTTTTTTTTTTTCAACTTCTATGGACAAGTAAAATAACATACAAAACATGTATATGTTTGAAAGTTAACAATATACGTACATATTTTATTGGATGTAAAACATTCAAACCCACCCTAAACACCTAATTGTCTACTACTAAAAATATGAAGTTAAAATATTTTCTCAAATTATTAATTAATAAGAAAATTCATTTGTGGGGGAGAAAGAGATATACGATCCTTCTAACTCATTATTCAATATTGGTTAGATTAAAAAAATGAAAAAAATGAAGGGAAAGATAGAAATCTATTACCATCAAAACAAACAAACTAAAATAAATTATTTTCGTTTCTTTGCTGGGAGGTAGGCTAGCCACCTTTATTGTCAAAAAATTATATTTACATGAAAAAACAGTTGACGCAAAGCAGGAAAAAAACACAGGAGCAACCTTTCATTTATATAAAAATAAAAGATTCACACTTTTTTTTTTCGTTTCCTCTACGTTTCTTTCTATCCATAAAATTTTTTATGATATTTCATTATTTCTTTTACCATCGTTTCCCTTCCAGCCATTTTTCCTATTTTCTCTTTCGTTTTCCTTTCAATTCCTCAAAACCCTTTCTCTTCATTCCATCCAAACACACTGTTGATCGGTTTTTCTCCTTTCTGCAGCCTCGCCTTTTCCTCGGCTGTTCTGGGAGGTGTTCGATAGGCATGGATTCTACCGTTGAAATGGAACCCAAATCCATTTCTACAGAAGAATAGTAACGTCCAACACAACATTGAAAAAGAATACCGGAATTTTCCGGGGAGTGTCCAGGATTTGTTTCCAGAGTTTGGTAGCACCGGGCTGTTTGGCTCTCGCCCGAGCGGAATTTTGCCCGCTAGGGCACCGCCAGGGCATGCTCTTCCCTTCCCGCGACTCCCTCGCACACCACCGTAGCCACACCGCCGGCCGCGACGATCATCTCCTTGCCGGAGGCTGCCATCAAGCATCCAGATTGTGTTTCCTTACCTGCCCACTGCTGAGCAGCACCGCTACCAGGCGGACTCCAACTCCGGCGCAGCAACAGATACCAGCCCTCATCCTCCTCACGTTCCTCACATTGTGTTACCATTCCTCAACGCCGCTACGCAGGGCGCAACACTGGTCCACGGCTGACAGCACCACCAAAGCTGATCATTCTACCATCGGCAGGCACGTTGTTTTGCTCTTCCTGCTCTCTCTCTCTCTCTCTCTCTCTCTCTCTCTCTCTCTCTCTCTTGGAGTTCAATGTAGGCTGGGCAATCAGGTATTTCGTTGCTTCTGTTTGGTGCCTGTTACTTCTTCTCAATTTATTGGGTGTAGTAGATTGGACATGGGGATTTTGTTTTCGGTTTTTGCTAGTTTGGGTGTTGTTGAGGGTTTTTTGCAATATGAAATAAATATGTGAATTCCAGCGCTCCTTTCCCCATTTTGATAATGAGAATTTGGGGTTGCTGGCTCTGATTCTCGGAAGAACAAAGTTTCGTTTAGGTTTTGTTTCTCTCAAGGTTCTCTCTCTTCCCAACTTGCGGCTGAAAGACAAGTGCTAATGCCGCCGGAAGCTTTATCTCGCGGGCGCCGGTCTCCCTCTGTGGTTCCCTTCCCCGCTTTCTCTCTCTCGCGCTCAGGGGTACGGAGAAGACTGCCGTTAATCTTCTCCTTGTTGCTTTCTCTTTTTTCGCCACCGCTCACCTTTCTCTCTGTCTGCCGTCCCCATCTACTTGCTCGCTGTCTTGGTTGGCATAAGCATAGCATGTCATTATGAATGACTGCGCAGCGTGTTGAAATTTTATCATTACAAGCTGTGTGAAGTATGGCGAATTGATGATTGCACATAAATTGATCGATGAAATGTCTCAGAAGGAAGTCGTATGTTAGGGAACTTGTTGATCGTGGGCTATATGAAAGGCAAGGATATGAATTCTGTGATGGCATTAGAATGCGAAAGGTTGTTTTTCAGCAAAGAACTTATTTGGTATTTTGCATTCACAGTTTTAGTTTTCAGCAGCCATCATTTTTCTCTTCCTTCTTCAAATCACGTCGCTCAGTGAATTAGTTTGCTTCTAACTACTCATGCTCAGTTGGCTGCTTTGAAATGTAGACAGAGACTGTAAAACTTAGAAACTTAATTATGTCTTTCTGTGGTTTATGTTTCTAATGGCAGTCATCTTGTGAAGCTTTTAGTGGTTATTTGCCTGAGCTAATAATTTTCAGTCTGGCACTGTTTAGGGTTGAACTTTTTTTGTGCTAAAATAAATAAGTGAACAAATTAGCTTGTAGTTTCTCATTTTTGTTTGTAATTATACCTTTATAAGAGTTTGGAGGAAGCCTTAGCTACAAATTTTCACAATAATTGAATGCCACAAAGTCTGTCTTCGCAGGAATGGGCAGGATCACAGACTTGGCAGGACTTACTGCTCTTTTATAATTTTCCTTTTTGCTTTTTAAATGTTCACAGAATGTTTACAATTATCTTATGAACAATCCAGGCACTGACAAATGTTTAACCCAGCTAGCCTTGTGGAAAGCAACTGGTCTTGTACCCCATGTAGGAAACATGCCGAAATTAAGCTCAGCTCAGAACTATCTTACTGTGGCATTTCTGTTCAAAGTAATATGTGCAGTGTTGTACGTATCATACGATACGGAGCCGTATCGTACGATGCGTATCGTATCGAACGTAAAATACGATACGATACACCTCCCGTATCGTACATTTACGATACAAAGCACCGTATCGTACGATACGGCACGATACGTTACGATACGACACGATACAGGTACGATACAATAATTTTTATTGATTTTTTATTATTGTTTGAGAATTTTTATATTTTTTCTGATTATTTTTTTTTTAAAAAAAGAAAACGATACGGCTACGATACATTACGATATTTTACGATACAGCGTATCTTAAAGCCAGACCGATACGGCTTACGATACGCTTTTTACAACATTGAATATGTGTACACAATTATTTCCTTCCTTTTGGGTTGCTCCGTTTCTTGTCTAGTTTGTCTGGTTTGAGTTTTGACATTGGAAAACCATGATAAGATGGAGCAAATAGGACTGTTTAACTAGAAATTCAACATGGCTTGTAAAAACTGTAAATTGGTAATTTGGGTGACAAGATCCATGATAAGAAGGCACATGAAGATTGGGTAATAAGGTATCTGATTTAAGAGGAAAAAGAAAAACTGTCACTCCTAGTGAATAAAGGCGGAGACATGTATGGATAAATGTTGTTGTAGTCCATAACATCCTGGTTTTTTCATTATTTTATATATTTTACTAATTTGATCATGGAGCTTATGTGTCATGTCATTCAAAATTATGCCTAGCCTCATGTAGGCCCAACACCTCACTTTGCCTAAAAACCTCCAGCAACATTGTTACCACACTGTAGGTGAGAATGTAAGTGGTGTTCTGTGGCAGGCTTGGTCCCATGATTTATCAGGCTATACAGTGCACTCAAATAGTTGGTTCAGACCTAAACATTTAATCTCCTCCAGTTCTTGTGCTGTAAGTTTGAGTTGCAAGATGCAACTTGTTCTGACCAGTGAGATGTAGAAACTATGACCGGCACAACCCTTTCTCATAAAACATGATCACTGAATTTGCTAGGAACAATATGGAAGCAGACCATTCAAATACCTTTTAGCTTAGTATGTGGCAAAATCTGGATCTGTATTAAATTTTTTACACCTGGTTCAAAACAATTTAAACTTCATTCAACCCGTTTTGCCTAGTGCCTTTACATAATTATTTGCAAAATGGGAAGTGCATGCACTTCAAAACTGAAACACTTTTCCTATTACCATTTTTTCCTTTTCCTTTTCCTTTTCTTCGTTCAATTGTTTCCCTCCTCTTTTTTCCTTTTGGGATCTTCAAATGATAGAGAGATTCACCATCCCAGTGAGGGTTTATCCTAAGATTTTTGTTCTGTCGCTATTCCACTGAGGCAATTTTTTGGAACCCCATCTTTTATTTCTTCTTTCCTTCATTTTTTCTGTTTTTTTTTTTAAAGATATTGGGGACTATGGATTAGAGGGGCAGATTTATTGTTTGATATGAGGATGATTCTGATAGCCTAAAATTTTAGAATGCTATTTTCCAAAACCAACAACTATATGAGTACTTTTTATTGGCTAAATTTGTCTTGGGAATCGTTGCTTTTAGATCTAAATTTTGTATATGGCATGCTTTTCATTAAAGAAATTCATCTGTATGAATTGGTGCTGAATGCAGTGGGACATAACATGTTCAAGTAGAAGAGAAGACAGATGGCTACTTCAGTGTCTAAATCTGGATCTTCCCTCAAGGACTACCTAAAGAAATATGAAGGCAGCTATGGTGATCCCGTGCCAGGAGAAAAGAAGAAAAAGAAGAAGAAGAAGATAGTGACTGATGAGACAGAAAACATGAATATTAAGAAGAAGATCCAGAATAAGAAAGCAGGTGATATTGGAGGCCTTCGTATAGTTGATGAAGACCCCATATGGCAGAAGCCAGTAGATGAGGAAGAAGAGGAAGATGACGAGGAAATCGCTGAAGCACAGGTTACTGAGGATATTGAGGTGAAGCGGCTTAAGCGCCTGGAACTTCTCCGAGCCAAGCGTCCCTACTTAGCTCTCTCGGATGATGGCAGTGGTTGGGTTTCTGTGTCTGACCAGAAGGAGGATCATGACAAGAAGCTAGGCACATCTGTTGACTCGTCTCTGCCATGGGACAGAAAAGATTCACCCTTAATAGTGCATTCAAGTAGGGAAAGTTGTGAACAATCAGAAGATACGGACCTTTCTCCTCCACGCCATCGTCGTGCACCCTTGGAGAAAGACAATGACCTGTCTCCACCAAGGAAATCTAACTTGTCATTTCCACGTAACAAGGATGTTGATTCATCGCCTTCGAGGATACAGAAGTCAATTTTAGGGCGTGATGATGTTGATCCATCTCCTCCAAGAAAAAGTGGGTCTTCTTTGCAGTACAATGACACTGATTTATCTCCTTCAAGAAAGCATGGTTCACCTTTGGGGCATAATGATGCTGATTTGTCTCTTCCAAGGAAGCATAGATCATCTTCCTATCATGTTAATGATGATTTGTCTCCTCCAAGGAAAAAGAAATCTTCTTCCTGGCACGATGCTGCTGTTGATTTTTCTCCTCCAAGGAAGCGTGGCTTGTTGTTGCGGCAGAATGATGCTAATTTATCTCCTTCACGAAATGATGGTTCTTCAAAACTGCATTATGATGATCTTGATCTTTCTCCTCGGAGAAAGCGTGGTTCTGCACAACTGCAGCATGATGAGGATGATCTGTCTCCTCCAAGGAGGCAGGGATCTTCATCCTTGCAGCCTGATGGCAAGGGCCTTTCACCTACAAGGAAGGGTCAGTCTTCACATCATGATAATATTGATCTTTCTCCTCCAAGGAAGCAAAAATCATTATCACGGCAGGTAGATGTTGACCTATTTCCACCTAGAAAGCCTAATTCTTCATCTTTGCATTGGGATGACACTGTTCCCTCACAGTCACAGAAACTAGTTGGTGCTGAGGATGTTGATCGGTCTTCACCCAAGAAACTTGCATTTTCAGTCAAGCGTTCTGAATCCAAGGATGATGCTAGAAGACATGGATTGTTCAGTAAGCAAGAAATAAAGGAAGAGATCTTCAAGAAGAAGAGGGAAGAATCTTTGAGGTGAGTTTCACACACATATATTCTGCTTATTATTAACTCATTACAGATTTATTTGAATTCATATGCTTCTTTACTTTCTTATCAAAGCTAATCTGATTATGTCTTTATGCCATGTGTAGTGCTTGAATATTGGTCATGAATGTGTACAAAAACAAGCTAACATTCTGACTCAAGTTAAGGCATTCTCATGCAAGTTAAACATCAACTGTTAATATGTTAGCTACACATTAGCCACAGGTCACACGTCGGAAGTTTCATCAACGGTTGTGTCTTACTTGCTTGATGCATTTGGATAGGAAGTTCCTTTTGATGCATGTATAACTTGAAATACTGATTCATTCCCAGTGATTTTTAATAAAATGAGGGAATTTAGCTGCTTTAGTAATTCTGTTGAAGTGGGCGATCAATGACTATGGAAAAGTATGTGGTCTATTTATGTTGGCATGCAGCTATAAGAATATATATGTTGGTATCATGACTTCTTCTGACCTTTCCCATAAAGTACTCATCTCCTGTACATAAGATTGAGGAGCAGTTTCTCCTATTTGATGGAAAAATGCTTACAGATTTAGTGATTTCATAGATAGAAAATAATCAATCTCCAAAGGCCTGTAGATATTCATGCTAAATCTCACGGTTGTTTATGAACTTCTAATGCAAGTGGGCAACATGTTTCTAAAACATGCTTTGTAGCCTTTAGGATTTGGTCATGTAACCATTGAGATCTGGCTAAATCCTTCTGTTCATTTGTTAGGCTATTTTTAACTGGACAAGTCCCTTTATTATTTGAAATAGCATAAATTAGTAAGAAATTCTCTATGTTGTCAAAGTTGCTAGGCACACCTAGGCACAATTAGGCGACGTTTGTAATATAATACAAATATGTCTTATAACTTAATATATAAATGTGTGGAAAACGACTCTACGTTTCATTGAATCATTATACAGTATACGTCATGTCATATAATCTGTTAATCAGATATGTTTAATAGTCTTTCATTTAATTTAAAACTTATAGTTTATTAGTTTACACTTTCTAGTAGACAATGGACACGCACGATCTTAGTTGTCAAGGCATCTAGGCACTGCCTAGGCGCCAGCCAACGCCTGTAGCCTAGGCACGCCTGGCCTAAAAAGGCAGCCGATATCTAGCAGAGTTTTGTTCTGTCACTAACACTTCAGCTCTTTGAGAGCTCTTCTGTAATCAAGTCATATCTAGCTAAAATTAGTTGCCATAACCAAGAATTGCATTTAGTCTGTGAAAGAAGATGAAGAAATTTACCAATATTTAACAAACTTTTACTCTGTTACTTGTGTACCGAATATTTGATGACAATGAATTGATAAGTATATGCCACAAAGAGGATTTTTACAACATAGACGTAGACTACTAAACAGAATATAAAATATACAATAAAATTATCAAAAATAGACAAATAAAATCATAGACTATAAAACAGATAAAACAGTAGACACAAAATTGTGGAATCTTCCTTTTCGGCTTCCACAATCAGCAATTAAAGAAAGCGGCAGTTTTCAAGTTTATTTGCTGCTTACTAAATACATTTAATTGAACTAAAATGTAGCTTTTCACCTTTTATATGGACTAGGTGCATGCACGCGTAGTCAGATATACACATGCCTAGGCGTGAGCCTAGGCCACGTTCACTTGCCAATGCCTAATTGGTGGACTTAGGCAATGTGGTCGAGTTGCACCTACTCAACACCTAGGCGTTGCCTTGACAACTTAGAGTTTCAGTGCAGGTTCACGTTCACCCGTTCCTTGCTCTAAATTTTTTTTCCAGCTGGGGTAGTACAGCAAAGTTGCTTTGAGGATTTGTTTTTATTTATCTTTTGTGCATCATTTCGTTCCATTTGTAATACCTTTTGCTGATAAAAGAGGAGAAACAAACATGAAGAATTCCTCTGATGTCATCTCTTGGTGCCTCGTTGTGTTGTGTTTTTTATTTGATTTATTTGCTGTTATCTGTCTGAGCTTTTTATGTGAACCATTCAATTTTCATCTTGCTGATGCATTTGCCAGGGAGGCACTCCTGTTCATTTACCATTTGTTCTATTTGTTGTGAATGTGAATGTGAATCTGTTGTATGTATTACTTCTTTCAGATATTCTGAGTTGGATCCTACTATGACGGGACGAGGCGCCGAACTTGTATATCGTATTAATGGTACAAATGTTTATTTTTTTGTAGTTTTGCTGAATAATATCACTGATAAGATAGGCATATTAACTAAATATCTAATTGTTACATTATTTGTGTTGGAAATCTTAAAAGAAAGATGATTCTATGTTGTGTAGTAATTGATCTTGTGATTCATTGAACTTCTTGCAGGAAAAGCAGTATCCAAGGAGGAGTTCTTGAAGTTGCATTCCAAGGATGAAAAACCGAAGGTATCAGCTGAAATGCTTATTATTTATTAGCTTCTATCTGCATACAACAGGGTTTGATGTGGCAATTTCTAGTGACAGCTCATGTTTATTGCTTACCCTTTTGTGCACATGGAGCTTTATGTTGGAATAGTTTCTGTTTGCTCAGAAGCAAGTATAAAATGTCCATGTCCATAACCGTCTGCATTGGTTTATGCAAGTCTTCTAATGTTCTGTGGCTTGAAGTAAAGAGTTTGCTTGGGGGTTAGTCCCCTACCTTTATTCCAACAAAACGGTTATATACAAGGGAAGACCAAAACAGACCTTAACAATAAGCACAAAGGATTGACCCAACCCTTCACCAAAAAAATTGATAAAAAACATAGCCTACAAGCTATGCATATACATATTCATGTCATCAACATAGTCATGGGGGTCATTGGCATGATCCATGATCAGACGTCCTATGATAATTGTAGCGACACCCTGCTCCACAAAAATTCTCATCTTAATTTGGTGAAGACACTCAGTCCACCCTGCATTTGGCCCATGTCCTTCTAGTCTCTATCTAGTTTTCGTCACCCAATCTTTGATAGGGGAAATGATTATATAGTCACCACCGTATTCCTTAAGGTAGTGTTTGATGGCACGGAAATCTGGAATTGGAAATATATTTCTGGAAATATATTTCTTGGAATAAAGGAATGAGAAAAATCTTTCCGATTCTCATTTTGATGTGTGTGTGTGATGACTGAGAAATATATTTCCAGAAATATATTTTTGTGTTTGATGATACAGAAATATATTTTTGGAAATATATTTCTGTGTTTGATAACAAAGAAACATATTTCCAGATTTACATAATCTTTATATGGTTTGTTAAACGCAGATAAATAATAAACCATCTACCAAAGCACGACCAGCGATAAAATGAACATGAACATTACTAAGCAAGAGCTCAATTATCAAACTCAAATTTACTGACTGATGCCATAATCAAGTGTCAATTTTCATGTTCAAACTAATAAAATTCAAATCCCAAAACAGCATGAAAGAAGGTTTAGCTGAACCTTCCAAAGCAGCTGATACACG
Source organism: Nymphaea colorata (assembly GCF_008831285.2). NCBI lineage: Eukaryota > Viridiplantae > Streptophyta > Magnoliopsida > Nymphaeales > Nymphaeaceae > Nymphaea > Nymphaea colorata. The sequence continues at coordinate 4,246,224 of NC_045150.1, forward strand.
TCCAACATGGCTACTCTCAGCCCCACTAACAATATGTGCGGCACCATTCAAAAAGTGGGCATCTCCAAACAAAATGTTAATTTACATATGACAGAAGCATCAACGTTAAATACATTGCACAGACAAAATGTAACTTTCATCATGTCTATCGTTTTAAACAAAAAGGTTCTTCCAAAATATGGTGATTGTATTTCTTCATATGTCCCTTGAACGACACTCGAACATGACATAATACTTATGTCAGGGCTTCATCTTCGATTACCTATGAACATAAACATAAACATCAGCGTGATCAACTCATATTCTACATAAAGTAAGTAACAAAAGTAAAACATAAACAAAATAAACATATGAATAACTAATAATCATCAACACAATTGTTTCCATGTGTCATAAGTTCCTACGCATCTTTGATTACCTTATAAGCCTTTGGCTTTAGATTGCCGCCTGACTTCATGCCAGGTAGTCGTGATTGCTGAACTAGAAGATTTATGAGATATTTTAGTTCAGCATCAGTCTATATGAGACTTTCATTTCTTGAGTTGCTTGTTCCTTGTGTACACTATAAATGTGGGTGTTTTGTGTATGTGAATATTGACTTTGTTTTCATATCTTTTCTCCTTAAATGCCAAGCAAAAACTATTTCAGCAACCAAAAAAGAAACACAAGTGGCTATCCACAGAATGTGTCGCACAGCTAGATCTACAAGAAAACAATTTCCTCATGTTGCCTAAAAAATAATGGTTGTTCCTCTTATGCCCACAACCAACGAATTGCCTAATTAAATTGGCACCAAGAATAGAAAATGGCTCACAAAACAGTCTTATATAGATAAAGACGACCAGACACAAGAAAGAGAAGCAAAAAAGAATGCTGAAAAGAACCCAAAGGCGATAAAGTGTTGCTGATCAAGGATAAAGTGTTCTTATAAAAAAGGAAAGCAAAAAAGAATGCTGAAAAGAACCCCAAGCCAATAAAGCGTTACATGTTAATGAAGTGTGAACGTGCTATCAAAACCCTTCATTTCGTTTGAAGTTTAAACATCTCGAAAGTTGTGAAAATATCTCCCATTTTTCTTCCATGATATATGAGACGGGTTAGGACATGGTCTCAGGGTTCAACTCTTCAAGCAAACAACTAAAGCCACATCCGTTTTTCCCTTTTTTGCATCTCCTCTTTCCTTTTCATGCTTCTCCCTGTCTTGGCAGTTGTGGGGATGAAGTTGGAACTCCAATTGCAGTTCAAAATCATGTGCAGAAATAGGTACAGGTTTTGTAGAAACCAATGTAACAAATACAATACAGGCGCAGAAAATGTATTGCATGTTTAATCGTATGGCACCATAAGAGCATAAGAAAATAGATACACTTTAACAGTTTCTTGCAGTCAACTCATAGCAATCGACATTGCAAAAAATCTCAAAGCATAGGAAACAATAAGGTCCAACAAATGCAGCTGCGAATGTCTTTACCATCAAAAGGAAATTTCAGCCGTCACCAAGAAACCCAAATAACACAAGCGGCAAGAAATTGGGCAACAGAACCAACGCAAGCCCCCAATTTACAAGACACCCAAGTCTAAACATACAAGTTTTTTCCCAAAAATCTAAGATGCCTAGTGGACGGTGGAAAAAACCCAAATCGTGGACACACTTGGAGTTGCAGAAGCAGGAAAAAATCTCAGATGAGTGTTACTGGGAATCTCCACAAAAGAAAACACCAAACAACAGAGGGAAACAACGATCGGGTTCAAGCATATAAAATTTCTGGGTTTACATTTGCATATTGGGCATGCACCAAATAATCAGATTTATGTACAAGAAATAAATAAAAAGGCAACCTTGAGTGAGAGAGAGACAGAGAGACAAAGAAAGACTTACATTTGGGACACAGATATTGAGTGGTTATCTTGGATCAGAGAGAGAGAGAGAGAGAGAGTTGCAGGGGAGAGAGAGAGAGAAGGGGGAAGAGAGTGTTCTCCTCTTCTTTTTTTTTCTTTTCTCCTCTATGAAAAGAACGGCAGGGCCAGCAAAGACAAGCAAAGATCGAGGAAATGAGGGAGAGTAAGAATGTCAAAACCGTCACCTTATTAAGGAGCTTCACGAGGGAATCCTTCGAGTGGGGAAGGTTCACGGCAGCAGGAAGAAGGCTGCGGCTTCACGGTGCGTGAGGATGAAGAGGCTGCGTTGCCTGAGGACGAAGATGGCTGTGGCTGCAAGAGGCGAGTGAGGGAAGAGGCAGCGATAAGGACGAAGAGGGCTGCGGCTGCGAGAGGCGAGTGAGGGAAGAGGCAGCGATACGCGACCGTGCCCTAACGGTCTGAAAAAAAACTCCGGAAACATATTTCCACCCCTCCAGGTGGAAAAATGTTTCTGGAAACATTATTCCAGAATTGACCTCAACGGTCGAAAAAATAATTCTGCGTTTGTTACGCAGGAATTTTCTTTTTTAAATTTGAATAATATTTCCACAGCTATAGTGGAATTCCTAACCATCAAACACTACTATGGAATCTGAGAATGCGTTCCAAGACTTCCATTTTTCCTTCATGAATCCTTCCACGGTCCTTGATAATCACCACCTAACCCAATTGCCCATTATCCACATAGCTCAAGCCAGCTATTTTCGCTCCACGCCTGGTTTGAGCTTGAACAATGTTAATTAACATTCCATTTCTATTCGAGCTGATGGTGTCTACACTGGAGAGCCCAGTTTCCATCCAAATTATCAGTTTAATTTCTATCTCAGGAGGCCACTTGACAGAGGAAAAGCTATCCATGCAACTCCTCCAAACTCTTCTTTTGAACCTACTAACTTGGGGTTCAAGACTGTCATGGAAACATCTGTTTCCTGAGGCGCCTCATATTCTAGCAAACTATTAAGAAGGCCATCCTCCAGCGCCGATGCCTCAACTTCCCGTGATCCTAGCTTGTAGCTATCTCTTGAACTCATCTGCAATTTCGCCTTGAGAAAACTTTACTCTACCAAACTTTGCAGTAATATACCTCCAAACTTCCTTTGCTTACATTTTATTAAGGAATGGGCATTTGTCTCTTCAGCGTAATGGCAAAAGGAACAGTGGTTTGCTATGTAGTCTGCCTTCACAAGCAATGTAGGAGTGCCAACAACTCTTGGTCGGGGCGTGGCTAGTCCAAATCTTCTTCTGCCACCAATCTTTAGCACCCTTAATTTGACACTTGTTGACAATCTCTCTTGCCTTGAGCTCGCCTTACCATCATCACTCCAAACTGAACTGTCCTCAGTATCCCTTAGCCTAATGTTAGCAATGGATACTCCAAGATGCGAAGCAATGGCAAGGGACGAACCTTCCTGGTTAACACGAGTTTGCTCTTGAATACTGATATTAAACTCACTACAAAGCATCACATATCCATTCCCGTCAACTCTATTGATGAGGACTTGCCTCAACCACCGATCAATCCAAAACCTGATTCTTTCTCCATTGCCAACTTTGTGCTCAACTTTGTTTTGGATCCAGCTCCATCCCCACCGCAGTCCTTTCCATCCCCAGCTTTGATTAGGGGATCTCTTAAGGGTCCAAAGACTGTGTGAGCTCAAATATTTATCCTTAAATATGTTCGCCCAAGGATCCCCATTGGTCAAAAGCAGACATCTGCTGGCTAGCGTCGCTCTATTCACTTCCTCCGGCCTTCTTATCCCAACTCCTCCTTCCTCTAGAGGTAGACACAGTTGCTCCCATTTAACTAGAGTTACAAGATGCATGTGTCTTGAACCATAGTTATCTCAGAAAAGTCTATGTGATGAAATTCTAAGAGACTAAGAGAACAGTTGTGCTTATGGCAAAATTGGATGGATTGTCTTCTGGGTAGTTAAAGTACTACAAAGTACAAACATTAGTAAAAATCTGAATCTTAATAACATGTCAACACGAAATCAATGCCAATGGACATTGTACAATTATTAGCAGTTTCATAGATATCTCCTAGTTGGAAGATTTTGGAAGAGAATTGGATACAGAGGAAAGGGATATTATCTTGCTTTTCAATTAAGGTCTAATTGGTTTCTGTTTTCTATAGCTAAGGGCCCGTTTGGTGGCCTGGAAATATACTGTACACCTAGAAATAAAATTCAATTTTTTGAAATCCATCCCTGTTTATCAAACAATGGATGAAAAATGTAGCCGTTGAGGCCGATTCCGGAAACATCTTTCCGGATTTTTCTTCCCACCCCAAGAGGTCGGACGAAATTTCCAGGATGAAAAATAAGACCGTTGCTTCCCGCGATGAATGCGAGGCTGCCGCTTGAAAACTTGGTCAGCTGCCAGCCTGCATGAAGCTTCATCACCCGCTATGGCTGTTAGGCGATGTATTCTGCACACACACACACACACACACACACAGAGAGAGAGAGAGAGAGAGAGAGAGAGAGAGAGAGAGAGAGAGAGAGAGAGAGAGAGAGAGAGAACAACTCTTCAAGATTGGGTTTCAGAATAAACCCTATGTCTTGAGGGTTTATCCAGGGAGGGTTTCTAACATTTTGCAAGGGGGAGAGAGATATCATGGTAAACACGGATGGAGAAGGCAGTTCCCTGACGCTGGTAGAGGGTTTCAAAACTACCTCTGCATGAAGGTTTCAAAGAATGAAACCCTCTGCCTGTGCATAGAGGGTTTCAGAGCTCTCTAAAACCCTCAATGCAGAGGCAAAGAACTGAAACCCTCTCTCTTCAAAGGGTTTTAGAGCAATACTCTCCAGTGGGGAGAGAGCGACAAAAGGAGAGACCTCTGGTCCATCAACGGTCTGATTAGGCCGGAATAGAGACAGATGAAGAGAGAAGAAGAAGTCAAAACATTAAAAAAGAAAACATTGAATCCATCTGCAAACGTTTGGGTTTTCTCCATGCAATGCCAGCATTTTCGCAAGGCTCCGGTCAGTGGTTGCCACCCGCCAGTCACCGGTCTGGTTTTCTTGTCCCGGTGAAGAAGAGAGAACAGCAGAGACGAGAGAGAAGAGATAGGCAGAAAAGGAAAACTCGAACCCTTTTTTATGTTGTTAACATGAAAAATTTCATTCTGCCCACCATTTCCACGATTCCAACTTTTCGCCATCAAACGATGAAATTTGTTTTCAGAAATATAAATCCAAGTTTAGCAAACACAAAGAGGTTTTGGAAATGTGGATTTTATTTTCAATTCACCAATTCTGAAAATAAATTTCTAGAAATTTCTTTCTGTTTCTATATTTACAAGGCATCAAACGGGCCCTAAAAGAACTTTTGGAAGGCAAAAAAAGTAATGAAGCGGCAGTCAGAACGGCAGCGCTGAAACACTTAAGAAAAAAATATATTCCTTCCTAATAAAAGCTTGAAATTTGTCAACCCACTTCACAGGTTCAGAAAAAACTCACCCCAGAAAAAAGTCTCTTCCTTTTTCCTTTTCCTCTTGCAAGAAAAGGGGCTTGAATTTTGTCAACCTACTTCTCAAGCAGAACAAAAGTAACTGGCTGATGGGCTGGAAAAGGTATATCCTTGTAGATAACTTAAAATTTGAGGACACATATCTACTCATTCATGCATATGCTGGACATGTTGTATTTTCTAACTCAACCAAGGGAGGAATATGAGGCCTCCCTGCAACTAGAGGCATGTCCAAGTACTTGAAGAACTCAAGACAAACATCCATAGAACGTGCTCAACAGAAACTTTTCTGACCTTGAATTCAAACATTTTCACTTATAAAGCAAATCTTGCCTTCGACAAGCCTTTAATGATAAGCATTTAAACTTTAGCATAATGTTTTGAAAGTGTGTGAAGATTGATTCTTCTCTTTCTGTCAAGTGGAAGTGCAAAGTGATGTTCTTAGCTGAGGCATCCTAACAGATCGAGAGACTTGAACTTTGTATCTACGGCACTTGCCATCTATTTCCCAGGTACTTTGCTGATAGTGGGTCTAGAAATATTAAATGGAAATGTAGGTGGGTCTCAGTACAAATTATATTAGTCTGAGTCGCTAGATGATAGCAAGGTCATAATTCATTTTTATAGATGCTTCAGAAAATGGCATAATTCAATTTTGTAGATCTCTCTTCGCAGGGAGGATAAGGTGATGGTTCCTTCTTTCGTCCTGTCTCATACATGGCTGGTAGTTTTCATTCCAAGGGCTTCATTCCCTTGAGAAGCATATTTTGTTGCTTTGAGTCTGCATGCATTGAGCAAATTATTGCCATTATTCCTTTATGTGTTGATAGTAAGGATTTTTCTGCTGATGGATTCATATGTTAAATCTCCTACGAATTTGCTCACCTGCTGCCTCCTTATGTCAATCTTTCGCATATTGCATGCTAGGATGTTCATAATAAGCTTCATCCTTTTTTCCTTATTTAAGTGAAAGTATTGGGAGACAGGAAATGAATCGTGCAGTACTATATCCATTATATTGTAATATTGCATAGGATTCCCCATTTGAAAACTTCGATGGTAAGACATTGTTCCGAAAGTGTTGTCAAAATAGTAGCATGTTCATTCTTAAGGGAGGCTCAATAAAGTACAGAAAGAGATAAAGCATTGTCACGGATATCACATTTTTTAAAAGGACCCGGTTTTTATGTCAGAAATGATTAAAATGATAAAACTGGAGAAAGTCATGTTTTTTTTTGAAAAGCGAAAATAAATTTAATGTGTTTTTTAGCAAATTTTTTTTTTGAAATTCAAATGTTAAGTTAAATTATTTGTCTTCATCTCTGTCATTACTAAAACATCCTTTTTATCATTTTATCTTGTTTGTTTTCATGTTTCTTATTAGTTTTGTTTTTATCTAATTTTTTGAGGAACTTTTTCTTTTTTGTCATAAAAATTGCTGAAAAATTCCCAAGATTTTCCTTGAAAAACAACTTTGCCAATCCGTTTAAAACCCAAGAACTATTTTTGTGACAATGAGATAAAGAAAGAAAAAAACATTCTAGACCTAATTGAGCTGAATTTTGCAAGTTGGTATCTCTGTTGTCCTAATTCCTAAATGCTGTTGAAACGAGCAGTTAGGAGCAGCTGAAATAAACTTAATTGTTACTGATGAAGCATGCTTCTTTTCTATTCCCAGGAAAAGAAGTTGGAATGGGGACAAGGGTTGGCTCAAAAAAGGGAAGCTGAAGCAAGGTTGCAGGAGTTGGAGCTTGAAAAGGAGAGACCCTTTGCTCGAGCAAGGTAATCTTATAGTGTTGAAAACTTGAAATATTTGGTTATTCTATTCTTATTTCTTGTTAGTAGTATGTGAGGATTTCAGCCAGCAGCTGAAGTTGATATAACATGCTTCGGGTACTGGCAGTGACACTTTTATGGATGGATCATGGTGCATCCCTCGAATTCGGTCTTTCACTTTCATCCGACTGAGTCAACTCATTTCCTTTAAAAAAAGTTTGTTCTGGATGCTTAGTCATTTTGAATCTTGTCTTGGCATTGAAATAAGTTAATGTCTTGGTGGCCCATTTCTTTGAAGTCTATGTGTTTCATCTGTTGTATGATTATTTTCTTTGGGGTTCACCAGAAATAAGCTTGGATATATAATGTTGGTGGTTAATATTTTTGAAGTTGCTGTAGCTAGTAAATGTTACTATCTTATGTCATTTTTTTAGAGCAACTGAGAGAAGCTATTCTCAAATTGAACATGGATGCATTTGTTTTTATATACATATTGAGGAGAGAGGGTGTTGCCTTTTATTTAGTTTTCTTGTGTAAATTATACCTTTATTTTGATTATTAGTCTAATGATATCATAATATTTCAGTGATGATCCTGAACTTGACAAATTGCTGAAGGAGAGGGTTCGTTGGGGTGATCCTATGGCTCATCTTGTCAAGGTAATACTTTTACTTAGATGTTTTATCATATCCTGCTTTTGGGCTGCTTGCTCATGCTGCAACTAAACACCTTCAGCGTAAAGATACTGTTTTGGAGCTGGAAGACCTGGGAAATGATGAGAAGATGAAGGAGTCAGGTTTTGTGGTACCTCAAGCCATACCCAGCCATAGCTGGTTAAAAAGAGGAGTAGATCCTGGTGTAAACCGATATGGTATAAGGCCAGGGCGTCACTGGGATGGTGTTGATCGCAGCAATGGTAAGCACGTTAAATTTTTACTTCTGTGGCGCTGACTTTAGCACTTGAATAACGGAACTAGTCTTGAATATCAGAGAACTGTGCCTACTGTTTGTGAAGTAATTTCGGAACTCAGGCCTGCCACACATTCTCTCTTTCTCTCTCTCTCTCTCTCACACACACACATACACACGTAGAGAGAGAGAGAGAGAGAGAGAGAGAGAGAGAGAGAGAACTGTGTCTATGAGTCTATATATATGGTTAAGACAGGTGAACAACTTTTGTCTATGGTCAGCCCATCAACATAGAATGCGTTTACCAAACAGTACACTTATTAGTTATAGATGAACAAACAAACTTTTCACTTCTGAATCACGAGCTCTTGGTAGAGCATGTCAGTGAGAAACACTGAAATTTCCAAATAAAGCACAGAAAATATCTGATGTACACAACTAGAGTGCTGTTGTTATTTTAGTAGAGCTGCATTGAAACATTTCTCCGGTAATGCTCCTGGTCTTTTAGACCAATGGAGGCACAATTTTAGCATCATGCTGAAATTTAAAATTGTGGTACACCTGGGGAGTTGATATTGTTCATACTTAATATAAATACATATATACAGTGGTAATATATATGCTATAAGGTCTCTCATCTATTTTTAATTTTGCTTATGTATATATTCGAATATAGTTCCTTCCATGCATGTGCATATACATCATATGTCTTCTTTTTTTTTTTCAAATTTTCTGTTTTCCTATGGCTCATTTCTTGTCAAGGATTGTTTTTGTCTAGGACAATCTAGCTGTTGTCTAGCTCCGATGGCTAGCTCTCTAGCTGGTAGAGCTAGTCCAGTGGCTACTCAGTCTCCCTTGTGTGTATTGTGGGGTTGACTACCCTGTAATTATGCTTTTATTAATCATTTTCAGTAGTATACAAGTTTATTTTGACCTTTAATTGGTGCTTGTCAGGAGTTTTTGTGCTTGAGTTTTGAGATTGATCCACATGAGTGTAAGTCTTGCGTTGTGCCTTACATATTGATGTTTGGAGTGGATTTTTGCATGCTATCGGATCAAAGTCATCGTTAGGCCTGTTTGGGTCCATTTGGAAATTGTTGTGCTGCCTCATGAAGTGTGTTGAAGCTTTCTATGAAAATTCTTGCTGATCAGCTTAATTCTTGTGCATAAGAGACCTAGCTCCAATTTCTCTCTTGGATTCAAGGTTAATGACTCCAACTATGTAGAATGGATCAACAACTTTGAAGCATTGTGTTACGACTAGAGAGAGAGAGAACATAAAACTTGATTAAAGTTACTCTAATCTCAGAGTTAAAAGAGATTAGGGTTGGCAGTAACAGGAATTACACTTTTAGTCCAAATAGATAAGATAAATTTTAAAAAGCACACACTTCAACTTCCTAATATTTCAATATTTCAAAAAGTCTCTAGCCAATCGTCTAAGATATTTAACACTCCCCCTCAAGTTGGAGCATAGATATCAATCATGTTCAACTTGTTATATCCTCTCAAGAAATCACCTATGGGAAGAGCCTTGGTAAGAATGTCAGTTGCCTGATCTTCAGATGAGACATGAATAGTATTAATCACTCCATCTTGTACCAAGTCCTGAATATAATGACAATCCACTTCAATGTGTTTCGTCCTCATGGAAAACAGAGTTATTTGCAATATAGGTGGCTGCCTTGTTATGACAATACATCTTCATTGGGAGATTCACTGACATCCCCAAATCTAAAAGAACTGATCTGACCCATGACATTTCAGCTGCAGATGGGGCCATAGCCCTATATTTAGACTCAGCACTAGATCGGGCAACCACATTCTGTTGCTTGCTCCCCTAAGAAATAAGATTACCTCCAACAAAGACACAAAAATTTGTGGTAGACTTCCTGTCATCCACAAACCCTGCATAATCAGTATCACTATAGGCTTCTATCTCAATACATTCTCCCTTTTTGAATCATAACCCCTCTCCAGGGCCGATTTTAAGTATCTCACCACCATTAATGCAGCCTCCCAATGAACCTTTCGGGGTTTTTCCATGAATTGACTTAACTTATTCACAGTGTTAACATATCATGTATAGGGAACCGGGTCTGGATCCAGACCCGGTCCCATGGGCACGGGTACCGAGAGTGGCTCGATACCCTAGGCGTTTTTCCCTCTTATTTAATCCCACTTATGGTGTAATTGTTGATTAAGTGGAATAACATTTTCTCTCTCCTAGGGTTGCGGTTGTGCACCTAGGTTAGAGCTTCTCCGTGGTTTTTCACCTCTCTTTGAGGTTTTCCACGTATATTGTGTGTTCCGTTTCTTTCTCTCCGTCTTGGTGTGTGTTTCTACATGGTATCAGAGCCAACGCGTGAGAGATCGTTGGTGTGATAGTCGTGTTTCCGTCGTGTTTCTTTGCCGCTGCTGTTTCTGCCGTTTTTTTCTGCTGCTGCTGCGCCGCCGCCGTCCAGCGCTGCCAGCTGCGCCGCCATCGTCCAGCGCGGTTGTTCTCTGCTGCGTTGCCGCTGTCCAGCGCCGCCGTCGCCCATTTCAGCGCCGCCGCCGTCCCGCGCCACCGCTGCCCACCGCCGTCGCTCTCTTCCACACCGCCGCCGTCCAGCGCCGCTGCCTCTTGTTTGTCGTCTCTGGTGCTGGGTATTCTTTCTCCTTGGTGATTGTGATGGCCGAGGAGATGTCCCTCAAGATCGATGATGCCCTAGACTCGGGCAGCAATACCAAGAGCGAGATCTTGCCTGTTCAAGTCACCTCCATCCGGTTGAACAAGGATAACTATCTCTCTTGGTCGGCTGCCCTAGAAATTGGGATAACCAGTCGTGGTCGCCTGCCCTACATTACTGGGGAGAAGCCTGCACCTTCAAAAACCGATCCGCGATGGGCTACTTGGACGTTGGAAGATAGTCAGGTTAAAGTATGGATTATTAGTTCTGTTTCTGCAGATATTCAGCCTTTGATCTTGCATAAATCGACTGCCTACGACATGTGGACTGTGCTTGCACGGATGTATGGCCGTAAGAAGAGGGTATTGCGTACGTACCAAATCAAACGTAGCATATACTCTCTTAAACAGGGTGACTTGTCTGTAGCCGCCTTCTTTGCAGCCCTAAAGACTAAGTGGGAGGAACTTGACTACCATGTGAATGATGACTGGCACTGTGGGTCTGATCATGCCTTGTACTGGGACAAAGAATGGATGGATCGGACGTTTCTTTTCCTCGGAGGCTTACGCGATGAATTTGAATCCATTAGGAGCCAAATTCTTAATTGTGACGAGGTCCCCGGAATTGAAGAGGTGTATGCCCGTGTGGAATCTGAAGAACAGCGTCGACAAGTTATGCATATTGACACCAGTCAGGGGAGTTCTCCTTCAGCCTTTGTTAGTCGTGTTTCTGGGATTGGACAGCGTCCTGTTCGGCGGTGTAGCCATTGCAACAAATCAGGACATTCTGTTGATTTTTGTTGGGATCTTCATCCTGAGAGGCGGCTTGTCCGGGGTCGTCCTCCTTCTAGCCGCCGGAGTCCTTCTGTGCCTGAGCCTAGTCAGAGTAGTCCGTCAAATGTTGCCAAATCTAAGCTTTCCTCCGATCAAATCAAAGAACTGCAAGCGTATATCAGCCGGCTGTCTACTACTCAGGAGGATACTTCCACGTCTGAGGGGGCTAAGTTAGCCCAAGCTCTCGTGGCTACTAGTGACCAAGGTAATTCCTCACATGGTGATTGGATTGTTGACAGTGGTGCTACGCATCATATGACAGGGGACCCTAAGATGTTCCAAGAATACAAATTGTCTTCGGGGCAGCAACGTGTATCTATGGCTGATGGTTCTTCTATCTCTGTGGCTGGAAAAGGGAGTTTGTCCTTGTTAAATAAATACTGTCTTCATAATGCTCTTCATGTTCCCAATCTTCCTGTGAATTTGCTTTCTGTCAGCAGTATTACTAAAGAATTGAACTGTAATCTGATCTTTTCTGCTGATCGGTGTTTTCTGCAGGACTTGGTGACGGGGCAGAAGATTGGGATTGGTTCGGCTATTGATGGACTCTACAGACTGCCTGTGCAGGTTGCGTCCGCTCTTATTTCTGCCACTAGTGGACAGTTGTCAGGCGTAGAAGACAGATCTACTATTATGCGATGGCACGAGAGGCTTGGTCATCTTCCGTTTCCATTGATTAAGAAGTTGTTTCCTAGTTTGTTTCATTCTGTTTCCATGGACTCCTTCACCTGTGAAGTGTGTCAGTTGGCTAAACATGGTAGGGCCTCGTACCCTATTTCATTCAATAAAACCACTCGTCCATTTGCTTTGGTTCATTCTGATGTTTGGGGTCCTTCGGGAGTACCCACTTGTCGTGGTTTTCATTACTTTATGACCCTTATTGATGATTACTCCCGTTGTACGTTCGTGTATCTGTTGAAAGAACGTAGTGAAGTTCCCGTTATTGTCAAAAACTTTGTGGCCTTTGTTGAGACTCAGTTTCAGACGTCTGTCCAAGCTTTTCGCACCGATAATGCTAGAGAGTATGTCTCTCAATCCCTAGATGATTTCTTGAAGAGCAAGGGTATTGTTCATGAAACGTCATGTAGTTACACACCTCCCCAAAATGGCGTGGCTGAATGGAAGAATCGCCATTTGCTTGATGTTACCCGGGCCCTTCTGTTCCATCGTCAGGTTCCCAAGCGCTACTGGGGTGATGCGCTTCTCACTAGTGCCCACCTTATCAACCGTATGCCTACCCGTGTGTTGCAGGGCCATTCCCCGTACTCTATACTTTGGCCTACTCAGAATCCCTGGCCTCTTACTCCTCGGGTGTTCGGGTGTGTCTGTTTTGTTCATGACCATAGTCCCACCCTCAAGAAACTTGATCCTCGGTCTGTCAAGGCTGTCTTCCTGGGGTATTCCTCCACTCAGAAGGGATACAAATGTGTTGATCCTACCACCTCTAAAGTCTGTGTTTCCCGGGACGTCACCTTCCATGAACATGAGGCATACTTTCATGTGAATCCTCTTCAGGGGGAGTATCTAGGGCACAGTAGTGAAGAGTATTCCTCAAATCAGTTGATTCAGTTTACGGGTTTCTTGGATTACAAGGCTAGTGACAGTGTGGCAGACACAGTCAGAGATGATAGAGACCGTCACATGGACGAGGGTCTTGTTGATAATCAGCCTACAGCCCGTGATCATTTGTTTGGCCAGGTGTACAGAAGGAAGAAGACAGTTGTGATTGAAAATGTTGATGTAACCAATCCCAATCCTGTGAGCTCCCCGGATGACCCAAGTCTAATCAATGAAGAGCTTCCTATAGCCCTACGCAAGGGCACCAGGTCTTGCACTTCTCATCCTATTCAGAGATTTGTCTCTTATGCGAAATTGAGTAAGAATTACAAATGCTTTATAACATCCTTGTCTAAGTCTGTTATTCCCAGGTGTGTGGAAGATGCTAGAGAGGATCCTAAATGGCTACAGGCCATGACAGAGGAGATGAATGCCTTGGCAAAGAATGACACTTGGGAAGTTGTGGATATTCCCAAAGGGACTCATTTAGTTGGTTCAAAGTGGGTGTTCAATGTGAAGTACAAACTAGATGGTACTGTGGAAAGGTATAAGGCTCGGCTTGTTGCAAAGGGGTTCAGCCAGAAATATGGTATTGATTATCTTGAAACCTTTGCCCCTGTTGCCAAACTGAAAACTGTGAGGGTCATATTAGCTCTTGCCGTGAAAAAGGGGTGGAGCATGGATCAACTTGATGTTAAGAACGCATTCCTGAATGGCCATCTAGAAGAAGAGGTCTATATGAGTATGCCGCTTGGATATGTTCAAAGCGGAAAATGCTGTCATCTCAAGAAAGCCTTGTATGGATTAAAGCAGTCTCCTAGAGCATGGTTTGAAAGACTGAGGATAGTGATGAAGACAAATGGATACAAACAGGGAAATGGTGATCACACCCTATTCATTAAGCAGAGAGATGGCCTGGTGAGTCTTCTTCTTGTGTATGTTGATGATATGATAGTCACAGGTGACGATGAAGAAGAGAAAAAAAAGATGAAGGAGAGGTTAGCTGCTGAATTTGATCTTAAAGATTTGGGTAAACTAAGGTACTTTCTGGGGATAGAGATTGCTCGGTCAGAGACATGGCTGGTTATGAGCCAAAGGAAATACACTCTGGATCTTCTAAAGGAGACAGGCAAACTTGGGTGCAGACCCTTTCTAACTCCAATGGAGTCTGGTACAAAGATAAGCATCAAAACTGGTAACATCCTAGATGAGGAAGGAAAAGGGCGGTATCAGAGGCTGGTTGGTAAACTCATCTATCTTACTCTTACTCGCCCTGATATTACTTATGCTGTGAATGTGTTGAGTCAGTTTATGCATGCTCCTACTGATTGTCACTGGAAGAGTGCAGAAAGAGTGTTGGGGTACCTAAAGAATGACCCAGGAAAAGGGTTACTCTATACTCAGCAAGACCAACTTAATATTGAAGGATACTCTGACGCAGATTGGGCAGGATGTACTGATACTAGGAGGTCTACCACAGGGTACTGCATCTTTTTGGGGGTAACCTGGTTGTTTGGAGAAGTAAGAGGCAGGAAGTATGCTCTAGATCCAGTGCTGAGGCTGAATACAGGGCTGTGGCTATGGGAGTTACAGAAATGTTATGGTTAAAGATTCTCCTAACAGATATTGGTGTTGAAATAGAAGAGAAGATGAGGATGTACTGCGACAACAAGTCTGCAATTAATCTTGCGAATAATCCCGTTCTGCATGACAGAACTAAACATGTGGAGATTGATCGCCACTTCATACGGGAACGCATAGATTCAAAGGAGTTGATCCTACCTTATATGAAGTCTGAAGATCAAATTGCAGATGTTCTAACCAAAGTCTTATGTACATCTCAATTCGAGAAAAATGTAAGCAAGCTTGGCATGTTTGACATGTATGACAAGCTTGAGGGGAGTGTTAACATATCATGTATAGGGAACCGGGTTTGGATCCAGACCCGGTCCCATGGGCACGGGTACCGAGAGTGGCTCGGTACCCTAGGCGTTTTTCCCTCTTATTTAATCCCACTTATGGTGTAATTGTTGATTAAGTGGAATAACATTTTCTCTCTCCTAGGGTTGCGGTTGTGCACCTAGGTTAGAGCTTCTCCGTGGTTTTTCACCTCTCTTTGAGGTTTTCCACGTATATTGTGTGTTCCGTTTCTTTCTCTCCGTCTTGGTGTGTGTTTCTACACACAGCAATGCTAATGTCAGGTCGAGTGATAGTCAAATATAAGAGTTTTCCTATTTGGGATCTGTATGATTTAGAGTCAACAGTCTATGATTCATCATCTTGAATATGAACTCGATGATTCATAGGAAGTGTGGTGGGTTTGGGTTCAAATAAACCTATTTCATGCAAAAAATCAAGAACATATTTTCTTTGAGACACTACAATCCCTTTGTTACTACGACCACTTCAATACCAAAGAAATAACGAAGTTGACCAAGATCTTTTGTGACAAAGTGCTTTTGTCGTAGTTATCTTTTGGTTACATTCCCCAGTGAGAACAATATCATCAACATACACAATCAATATCACGATACCAGATGTGTCTCGCTTGATGAACAATGAGTGATCAAGCAGGAATCTTTGAAATCCACACTTAGATACAACTTCTGTTAGCTTATGGAACCATGCACGGGGGACTCTGTTTAAGTCCATAAATCGCCTTTTTGAGTTTGCATACCTTAGAACACTCCTTCTGTCGCTCAAAACCAGGTGGTTGCTGCATATTCAGAGAGGACATTTTTGACATCAATTGAAATAAAGGTCAATCCTACTGGACAACATGAGATATAACTAGGCACATAGTGTCCAACCATGCTATGGACGAAAAAGTCTCAAAGAAGTCAACTCCATAAGTCTTGTGTATAGCCTTTAGCTACACGACGTGCTTTGAACCGTTCTATTGAACCATTAGAATGATACTTAATGGTGAACACCCATTTGGAGTCAACAACATCGCAATTCACCAGTGGATCAATCAAGTCTCACGTCTCCTTAGAAATATGAGCATCCATTTCCTCCTTTATGGCTTGCCTCCATCGTGAATTTAATAAGGCCTGATGATGAGAAGACGAGATAATGTGACTAGACATAGCCCAATCAAACTGCACCAAACTTGTACTCAGATAGTCAACAGAATTAAAAACTGGATGCATAGTGCACTGTCTCTAGCCCTTGCGAATAGTAATAGGAAGATCATATGCAAAGTAGTCATCATTTATGTCTGAGTCAGTCTTATCAATAGAACTTACCCCTTGAGAAGACGCTAGTGGACGGTTGGAGGTTGAGCTTGATGGAGAGAGTAGACTAATGGAAGATCAAAAAAAGGGTCATATGACACAGGTGGCGAGGGAATAGACTCAAGTGACACTGGAAGAATAGGAAGAGGAATAGAAGCTGGCATCTCAGACATAGTGAAACTCAAAGAGGAGAAGTAAGGACGAGACTAAAAGAATGTAACATTCGCACTGTAATCTCTTTCTTGGTCTGGGGATCAAAGCACCGATATCCTTTTTGATTAGTAGAATATCCAATGAATACATATTGGATTGTTTGGGCAGCAAGTGTGTTTCTGGTTGGGCCTAAGATGTGTGAAAAACAAGTGCATCCAAATACTTTGGGAGGTATATGAAATAACAGTCGATCGAGATTATAACATTTGAATGGGAATGCATTCTTGGATGACACATGAGGGCAATCTATTAGTAAGGTAGTCAAGTCACTATGGTACGTGGGGGAGCCCACGTACCCGTACTGGCATACATGTACCGTGACTAGGCAAGTTTGGATCGGTTTGGACCTGTTTTGGCCTATTTATGTTTTTTGATGAGATTATATGTAGGAACTATGAAAGCAACATTGTCTTAATGATGTGATGATATCAATTTTGTTTTTTAGAATTAAAAATGTATAATTATCACCATACCGTCGTATCAAGATTGGCGAAAATGCCATACCCGCTTCTCCGTACCCGTACCAACACTCGTACCCATACCTATGTGACATAGTGAGGTAGCATGCAGTAAGAATAACGTCATCTCAAAAATAGGTGGGCATATGAGTATGCAACATGAGAGTGCAGGCCACATTTACGAGTTGCCGATGTTTGCGGTCGGTGACACAATTTTAATTGTAACACCCCAGAAGTTTAGTCCCGTATCGAAAATTGTGAGGGATCTTCAAGGGCTTATAAAGGGAGTCTTTAATGAGATGCTTGTCCTGGTTCCTAGCCTTTTTGAGGTTGGAGCCGAAACTGCTAGGGGGCGGGTTGGGATCCGTCGAACCAGGGGCTCGAGCCCATGAGTGGGTCGGGTTGTTATAGTGATATCAATGCCGGTTCAACACTCAGACCTGGGGTCCCACACGCGCGGACGCGTGTGCCTTAAGGGGGGTGGATTGTAACACCCGAGAAGTTTAGTCCCGTATCGAAGATTGTGAGGGATCTTCAAGGGCTTATAAAGTGAGGCTTTAATGAGATGATTGTCCTAGTTCCTAGCCTTTTTGAGGTTGGAGCCGAAACTGATAGGGGGCGGGTTTGGATCCGTCGAACCAGGGGCCCGAGCCCAGGAGTGGGTCAGGTCGTTATATGTTGTGACATGTGAGGTCAAGTATGTTGTGGTCAATTTCCATGGCATAAAATTGAAGTAGGATCGAAGATTTGAATTCAATGGCATTATCAGTGCGAATACTTTTGACAGTGAAACCAAACTGAGTTTTTATTTCCTTGACAAAATTTTGAAGAATACAAATAAGTTCAAATCTCTCACATAATAAAAATACCCAACTGACTCTAGTAAAATCATCAATCAAAACAAGATAATACCAGAAAAACGAACGAAAAGAAACCGTACTAGGACCCCAAACGTCCACATGAAGGAGGTCAAAAGGACTTTGACTAGATGGACTTTGACTTGAAGGAAAACTGCTCCGTGTATGTTTGCCTAACTGGCACACATCATATAAGAAAGACTCTGAAATAGAAATACCTGGAAACATGCGAGATGAGGTTTGGATGCAAATGGATGACCAGGTCTTAGATGCCACTGCAAAGGAGAAGTCCTCGATGTGAAGGAAGATCCAACAACATCTACTAGGGTAGAAAGGAAATAGAGTCTCTCATGTTTATGACCGCCACCAATCATCTTTCCAGTTTCTAAGTCTTGAAAATAACATGAACCGGGATAAAAAAAATGACTCTACATCGTCACATTTTTGTAGAAGGTGATTTCGTCACCTTCTATCCTCATGCCTCCTTTCATTGATCTTATGAAATTGCAGCCGAGAATCAGCTGAATTTCTCCGAGTTCTAATGGCGTGGCATAAATATAGGGAATGTAAAAGGTATTTGTACCTATTTGCATCTTTCCCTCCTTCAGTCTTTTTGAGGCCTTTTGGACAAAGTTCACTCCCGTAAAACTGGCCGTTGTAAGACTGGGTTGAACCGCCGTGGCTGGGATGTCTTGTTCTTTAATGCAACATGTAGTTGCTCCCGTATCCACGATGGCTCTGATGGTGAACGGCTTTACTCCTGGTATTTGTAGTTCCACATCCAGGTTGTAAAGGCGGTTCATCACTGTTGCTCTGATGATTTCTTCTTGGAACTCATTGAGGTGGCGGGACCGCGCCGACGCAAAACGACAAAAACAATAATTGGCTGGTGACGTATGCACTTACGTCACCTTACAATAATTGACCTGATGACGTATGGACTTACATCATCTTACATTATTACAGGCCTCGAAACGTGTCTCGGAGTCCTCGGAGGATTCGAAGGACGTAGGCACGTATCCCTGGTAACCGCCGTGTCCATGTGGTGAGAGGGCCTAAGTAATAGCCCCAATAGTTTTGGTCATGGCTTTGCTCCCTGATGGCGGCTCTCGTAACGGCAACGAGCTTTGCTTCCTCGATCTGTATGGCATAGTCGAGGTTGGTGATGATTCTTTGATGGATTTCTTTCTCAATCCTGTAGAGCTCATCATCATATGGATGTTGTCGTTCGATGTTTTGATTCCGAGGTGCGTTGAAGCGGTCTCGGAGGAGGGTGAGATACCTGTGAGCCAGCAACCCACTTGGTTGCATAAATCGAGGGCCAGATTCTCCCTCGGGCTCTGCTGGTGCAGGGGGTCGTCCTGCCATTCCTGCAAAAAGTTGCATTAAAGAACAAGACATCCCAGCCACGGCGGTTCAACCCAGTCTTACAACGGCCAGTTTTACGGGAGTGAACTCTGTCCAAAAGGCCTCAAAAAGACTGAAGGAGGGAAAGATGCAAATAGGTACAAATACCTTTTACATTCCCTATATTTATGCCATGCCATTAGAACTCGGAGAAATTCAGCTGATTCTCGGCTGCAATTTCATAAGATCAATGAAAGGAGGCATGAGGATAGAAGGTGACGAAATCACCTTCTACAAAAATGTGACGAAAGTTGAGACACAGCAATCAGTCAGGATTGCACCTTTCTGCAGCAATGACATAGAAGACGAAAATGATTACTTGATGATCAAAGAACAGAGGATGGTTTCGGTAGTGGATGGTGAGGCTGCGTCAGTGGTTGGCGCAGGTGGGGATGAGGAGGAGGAAGGAGCTGGAACTTCTTCTTCTTCATCATCGGTGGAGGCTATGGGCTCTGGTTCTTCATGTTCGTGGATGACCAGATTAGCCTTCTGTCTGCTAGGTGATATTTTTGCTAGTCGGTCCCCTAGCCGGACGTAGAACGAGAAGCATCCTGCTCTTCAAGCTATCTAGTGTCTTCTTCTTCAGTCAGTCTGTAAGTTTCCTATTTTCCTTTTTGCGTCTGTTGTAAGTGTGCTACTATCTTCTTCTATAAGTGAAAGTGTTCGTCCACCGCGGCGACTTTTCCCGTTCCTGAACTGCTTCCGCACAACCCATAGTTCTTTCTTCGTCTTGTTGAACCTTGTTGAACCCTCAGAGAGCACTTACCTTTTTCCTTTGGTATCAGAGCTTCGTTCTTAGTTCGTTTATGCTTTGTAGACTGCACACCTTTATTTTCCCTGTAAGATCTCGTTTGTAAGGTTGTTGAATGAATTTTACTGTTCAAACAGCCTGTGTTCAAGAGTTTTTGTGAGATTTCCGTCAGGAATCACAAAAGGATCACACTACAGTGGTGTAAGACCCAGGAGGGGCAGTAAGTCCACAAAAAGTACTGTGATATGAGTATTTCCTGTCGCTTAGCTCCAAGAACCACGAATCCAGTCTTATGACCAGTGAAAGGATTCCAGTCGCCTTGCTTGCGAATCCTAAGGTAAAACAGGCTCTGTCATCTACACAGGCCATAGACGCACCATCCGTAGCTTATTCTTCACCTGCAACCTACGTCTCTACCGGAAACCAAACCCAAGACAACTTCAGAACCTTAGCCATTTTAGTTAAGCAAAACAATAGTCTCATCTACTTAGCAGCCCAAGAATCTGAAGTCGTAGATAGTCTTAAAAAGCTTGAAGATCAGATCGCTCAGCTTAAGTCAGAAATATCTGAGCTCCGGTCAGAGGTTAAAACATTGAAGCAAACGGAGTCGAAAGAAGACTCTCTGTTGGAAGAGATCACAGGTAAGCTCAAAAATCTGTCCATCGGCACTCCTGCTCCTCAAAAGGCAGGAAAACTCAAGGTATTTGTAGATCCCTACGATATCCTTGACGCAGAAAACAAAAAGCTTCAGAAGTAAGCTTCAATGGCTTCCCGTGACAACCGTCCTTCCATCTCGGCTACTGCTTCTACCTCTTCATCGAACACCACCGCAGAGTTCGATGACCAAATCAGGACCTACCAAGAAGGTCAACGGAGGCGTCACAACCTCCAGCGGGGCGTCAATAGAATACTCAGACGCCATCCACATAGAGAGGTACTGGAACAGCACCTCTCCCCCGAAGGAGAACTCCGGCGTACGCTACGTGACCGTGCAACCATGGTACCCGCTGAAGTTCTATACAACTCCCGGAGAGACTCTAACCAGCATAGAGTTTACCAGCACCTCTCCGAAGAGGCAATGTCTGTCCTTGACGGTCAACAGGCAGACAGACCCTTTATACAGCCAGACAGTTACCGACTTCTACAGCAAAGCGATTTTCGCTTTATTCACATTGGACTGGCACAGGTGCGGATACAGATCCTGCACCGGCAAGACGAAGGCACCCAGGCCCTCGTCATATTCAGGGATACCCGGTGGCAAGACGATCGTCAAATCTTCGCCACAATGGAGATCGATCTATCCAGAGGATCCCAGATTACATTTATTATACCTGACACCATAATGACCGTCGGCGATTTCTACCGACATTTTCAGGTATCTATAAGAACCAGGGGTTATACCACCTGGCGAAATGGTGAGGCCAACCTCATCATTACAAGGGGGCTCATCGGCAGATTATCCAATACCCCCAATATGCCGTTCGCCTATCAAATAAATCATGTTACGGATTATTTGGCGAGCCACGGAGTCACTGCACTCCCCGGAAGACGACGAACCACCGAAGGCCTTCAAGGCTTAGACTGGGAGATTACAAACTCCACAGTCTCCATACCCGTCGTCCCAAGAAGTCTGTCATCCCGACAATTATAGGATGGCAGAATATCCCTTCGCTTCGGCAATTACGAACAATTACCTGAATCGGCCAGCGAAGAAGAAGAAAGGCAAGAACATCTCCTTGTTCTTGTTGAAGAGAGTTCTTCAGACCCAGATGAAGAACTCGAATATCTAATGTCATGGGGCCAATCATGGGAAGAATCAGCCCCAATATACGATGCAAGTGACGAAGAAGGAGACTTCGTCAATCCCTTCGCAGAAAAGAAGGAAACACTATGCGTCTTCAAGAAGGAGGAACCAGAGGTAATTTATGATTACCCCTCTCTGAAGCCACTGAAAGAGGCTCTCCTCGCCTCATCGTTAGTAACTTCCTCCTATAATCCATCGTCCCTGGTGCCTGCTACACGTGAGGCACGGATGAATTATCCGGGCTACCCGCCATCGACTGGTGTTAATGCTCCAATTAAGCCAGATCCTTATTTTGAGCCACGGATCAAGAAGGGACTAAAATTCAAAGGGAAGGACTACAATGAACACTTCGACCTTCCCTCAGCCCACAAAGAAACAGGAGTAATCTTTGTGGCACCCTATGAGCTCGGCCGTTTTCAGGAAGTCTTTGCGAGATGGGCAGCCATCACTCGCAACCTCTGTGCCGACAAAAGTTTCTCCGATGTGCAAGCCAAAATGGAGTTTATCGAAAACTTGCTCGGAGAACGAATCTCTGATACCAAAGGAAAAAGGTAAGTGCTCTCTGAGGGTTCAACAAGGTTCAACAAGACGAAGAAAGAACTATGGGTTGTGCGGAAGCAGTTCAGGAACGGGAAAAGTCGCTGCGGTGGACGAACACTTTCACTTATAGAAGAAGATAGTAGCACACTTACAACAGACGCAAAAAGGAAAATAGGAAACTTACAGACTGACTGAAGAAAGTGTCAGGTATAATAAATGTAATCTGGGATCCTCTGGATAGATCGATCTCCATTGTGGCGAAGATTTGACGATCGTCTTGCCACCGGGTATCCCTGAATATGACGAGGGCCTGGGTGCCTTCGTCTTGCCGGTGCAGGATCTGTATCCGCACCTGTGCCAGTCCAATGTGAATAAAGCGAAAATCGCTTTGCTGTAGAAGTCGGTAACTGTCTGGCTGTATAAAGGGTCTGTCTGCCTGTTGACCGTCAAGGACAGACACTGTAAGTCTTTAGGTAGTTGCTTCACAGATAACAGATTAACAACATAAGAAAGACTCTGAAATAGAAATATCTGGAAACATGCGATGAAGTTTGGACGCAAATGGATGACCTACTTTGAGATGCCACTGCAAAGGAGAAGTCCTCGATGTGAAGGAAGATCCAGCAACATCTACTAGGGCAGAAAGGAAATAGAGTCCCTCACATTTATGACCGCCACCAATCATGTTCCCAATTTGTAAGTCTTGAAAAGAACATGAACCAGGATAAAAAATGACTCTACACTGTAAGTCACTAGGTAGTTGCTTCACAGATAACAAATTAACGAGAAAACGAGGAACATATAGCATATATGTAATGGTGCCTAACTGTGGGAGATAGATATCACCGTTGCTCAAAACAGGGGACAACTTGCCATCAGCCATTTTGACAGACTGTGGTGTAGAGAATCCGATTAATGACGAAAAAATCTATAGTTGATTACAACAGTGCCTAGATGCTCTTGAATCAATTATCCACATCATACCTGGGTCATTGGTAGGGGCACCAACAGAGAAGGCCGAGTTCATTACAACAGTGGTGGTAGATGTAGAGGAGGATATCTGAGCGAGAACAAAATCATATTCATCCTTACTTAAGAGAATATGATGTGGGTATAGGAAAACAAGTAGAAGACAACCATAGATGTTGTAGCCTATGAGGTAGCTGCTTGGGACGAGGAAGACCCTTTGCCTGCAGTGGTTCTACCTCCACCACGACTTGCTGGACCAACAGAACGAAGATGAGGATGCTTGTCCCAACAACGGTTTTCTAAATGACCTAAGTTGTCACAATAGGTGCATTGAAATTTGTTGCAACCTGCACCACAGTCTGTACCACGTCCCCTATCTCAAATATAAGAACTATGGCCACGTCCTCCTTATACCACAAGTACATAGACCGGTGTGTCATGCATAGGCCGAGAGAGAGTGACTGCAAGACGACTCAGCCTATTATATATCTCTGGTAAATCGGGAAGAACATTGCCTGTGAGAATTTGTGTCTTTGCCACAGAGTACTCTAAAGATAACTCATACAAAAATTTTGCTATCATACTGGATTCAAAGTGTGATATGGGCCAAGAGCTTTAACCGTTCATATGCACTAGTCAATGTAGCAAAATACTGTGACAAGTTTTGATCACCTTGTTGTATTTTGTATAATTCCTCTTCCACTTGTATTATCTTAATAATATTAGTAACATGAGAATATGTCTTCTTCAAGAAAGACCACATATCTTTGGCCTTGGTGTAGTATGCAATTATTGAAGCTATATGAGACTCCATGTTGTTCATAATCCATGACATAACAATGTTATTGTCTTCATCCCACGCAGCCTATTTGCCTTTTTTTCAGTAGGTCCATTTTTTTCAAGAACATATTTCTTCCTATGACCAGCCACAAACATTATGAACACCCTAGACCAGATTTTCATAATTTGAACCATTAAGTTTGATCGTGGTTCCATAAGATAATGAGTTTTCAGCCATCTTGTATTAATTAAAACCTTCGAATTTACTACCATCATCCATAGTAAAATTTTCAATAATAAATAGTTTCATGTACAATATATGTGTGTATAAGATGCAGCCGTCAACCACAACCAGTGTTGTACGTATCGTACGATACGGGGTCGTATCGTTTTAAATTTACGATACAGACACCACCTTGTATCGCAAACAGATGGTGTATCATATGGGTATCGCATGTATCATGCAATACACAACCTGTATCGTACAGGGCGATGCACCCTGTATCGCACGATACATGTCTATTTTGAAAAATATGGGGTTAAAACCACCCCTTTCCAAACTAATTTTTAAATAAAAAAGATGAAAATGAGAATGAGATGAGAAAGATTATGAATGAAGTTGTTTTGATTTGTTATTTGCATTAACATTGAACAATTTTGTCTTATGATCTGATGTATACGAAAAACTTGGCTTTTGATGTGTTATGGATCTTATGACTCCCTTATGAGTTATTATGTAGATCATCTTATAAATTATGTTTCTTGATGTCTTAGTTCATGTTGTGTTGCTATATGATATCATGACCACTTATTAATGTTTGTGAAGTAACTTCATAACTATAAATATAATAAGCCTGCCATTATGTATAACATGTTTTTTCATTAAAAAAACACATAATTTTTATTTTTCTTGATTTATCTGATCTTTCTCTATTTTTTTCTGTTCTTTTCATTTTTTTGAATTAAAAAAAAAATTTACAATACTTTACGATACGGCGTATCTATTGGCCTGACCGATACAGCTTACGATATGCTTTTTACGACTTTGACTACAACAGTGAAATATATCTCTACCGACCATGAAAATCATAAGGATATCATAGACTAGACAACAAAGAGGAATCTGTAAATTACGTGACCTGACAAACTCTGAACAGTGGAAACAAAGAAGACAGCCGATGAATACTGTTGCCGTCGATGACTGATACTACTCCCAACTTCAATTGGTCCGCATACGACTATTAATTGAATACCTAATGACTGTTATACTCCTCCACAACACACGGCATAGGTTGCTCCACGAAAAACTAATCCAAACAATGTCCACAAATAGATTTTATACCCACGATCAGCCGATCAACTATGCTCCACACGATCCACTTGAGGATCTGATCACGCTTTCCACATAGGTGTGATCAGGTCCTATTCTCTTACCGCCTTCCTGCTGATGGATTAAGAAGATGAAAAGAGAGAGGCGCGAGGACAGATGAAAGGAAAGGAGTCACCAGAAAAGAAGAGTTGCCGGAGAACGTACTTGGCTGCCGGCGTTAGGGAACCCTCGGTTACGACCAGAGAGAGAAAGAACATAAAACTTGATTAAAGTTACCCTAATCTCAGAGTTAAAAGAGATTAGGGTTGGCGGGAACAGGAATTACATTCAGTCCAAATAGAATAAGATAAATTCAAAAAATACACACTTCAACTTTTTAATATTTCAGAAAGACTCGAGCCAACCATCTAAGATATTTAACACATACATCGAAGGAAGACTAAAGAGACACTGGAGATTTGTAACATGTACTATTCCCAAACTTGAACCTCATCTCATTAAGAAAGAAAATGGTGAAATTAATAATCATGAAAGAGAAGGGAGGAAGATCTAAGACCAAGGAAATGCATCACGAATAGGAGACTAGCCAACAGACTCTTCAAAACAGTTGCCACTGTACGTAATTTTTTGCCTTAACAATAGAGAAAATCTATGAGAGATTCTTAGAAATTTTTGTCCCACCTATGTTACACGTGCAAGTTGTGAGTATAGCACCCCCGTCACCATGATAATGGTGTAAGTGCGTTTGCCGCCTGGCCCAATTCTGTAAATGCAAGTAGGGTGCTGCTGATTGCACCAACCCTTTTCTTATGTCTTAGCTACGGGTATGGGTGCCGATATGGGTACCAGTACGAAGCATTTTCAAAAAACTTGGGTACAGAATACCTCTCTCTATATATATAACACAATCATGATTTCAAAATTGATAGATGCAAACTTATAATTTTGACTAGGAAATCAAATAAAAATAATATATGAAACTTTAACCTATGTATACACTGGAAATATGTAATTCTTATGTTTTATATGATATCAACGAATCAAACTTTGCTTTCATAGAAGTGTTAGTTGCTCTATGTGTAACTGAAAGAATCATGTGTAGTGTTCTTTCCCCTTTCTTTAGTGAATTGTAGCCGTCCATATGTGGCTATCTACCTCTTTGAGCTGTATGCTTAAAAGTATTTGCTAATTGATTGTTTGCTAATATATATTTTCATGAACACGGATTTCAAAGGAATGTGCTGCAGAAGAATGATTAAACTGAAGTTCATTGTTGAGAGGAGGCTTTCACAAGGGCATTAATGTTAGATGTTCTTTATTAACTGCCAATTAGTGTTAGCTTCCACCTGGAGTTGAATTTGAGAATCCTTGGTAAATGGTAGTTGTTTCTAAAAGTTACCTATTGAATGGCCGTAACTTGTCAGGTTTCATTGTTAGGTTTAGAGAGATGGAAATTGGTGTAACTTCTGGAAATGTGCCATCAAGATTTTTCTCATCACCTTTTTTTGGATGGATTTTTTTTCTGGAGTGCTCATCTATTTGCAAGTATTTATGCTCTGATTGAAAGCTGTTTACGGGCCTTATTCTTGAAGAATAACAAAAATTCAGAGAGTTGATGATATGGGGCTCATTAGAGAACATTACTGACCTTTTCTGGATCTTTGTCCAGGATTTGAAAGGGACATGTTCAAGAGGCAAAATGATAAGAAAGCAACGAAAGATGAAGCCTACCTGTGGTCCGTTGCAGACATGTGAAGAAGGCCAATTGAAGGTCAGAAGGGATATGATGACCTTTCTGCAAAAATTGGAGTCTCCGTCTTTCATCATGCAGATAGCCAGATGAGGCTACAACTTGGGACTTTCCTTCATTTACTAGATATTCTTACAACTTGGAAAGGAGCCCTCAAGTTTGTTATTCTATTGTATATTCATGATGCTTATAATAACTTCTGCTCAGCAATAGAAGCTCTGTTTAGTGTTCCTTGTTAGAAACTTCTTTGAAAGTTTCAGAAATTGTTTCATGGCCCTTGTTCATAAAAGTTCATCTGAAATTTTGTGAAACTAGTTTTTTTTGGCTTGTTGTTCTAAAAGCAGTATGGTCACGGTTTTCTGACCGATGTGGCTTCTAGGCTGATAAGCATAGACAATCTTTCAGACGATTAGAGGTTCGACTGTAACCCTGCACATGGTAGTACAGGTGATAAGATATATTCCTTGCGAGGAAGCCAGAAAAAAAGAAAAAAGAAAAAAACAGAAAGTTGCTTCATATATGCAAGCAAAATGAGGCTTGTGTAGATTTGATATGAGCATTTGAGACATTTGATATGGCTCGAAGATACTACGCTCAAAATGTGACTCATGTATAACATACTAATTAAATCTCAAGGCAGTATCGTACAAAAAAAAATGGTACACTGAAACTTCTTAAAATGACTCGAGCTTCTCTGTCAATATCTTTCAACGGTTTCTTTCATTTATGAATTAATACACTAACTTATATATAAAACCAGTTTTCCAAAAATTTGCCCTCCGTATGGCCCACCCATCTTAGGATGGAGAAGATAAGGGTTGCGGAGAAGAAAAAAGAAAAAGTAAGTGTGTGTAAACGAAGGTAGAAAGGTCAAAAACTCTTATATGTACATATATGAGAAAGGAATAACCTGTACATGGTTCTGTTTTTAGTTAAAAAAATATATTATATATGAAAAAAATTAAAACATATGTACCATTCATCTAAAAATAATTTTCATATATTTTCTTCAGGCTAATCTTACATATTTAAGTTAAACAACGAACATTTTCAATTTTGACACCTAAAGTTGTATATGAATAATAAATCTTACTTCAAAGGGCACAAGTAGTTGCAGGCTAAGGCCTCTGAAGTGACATGTCTCTAATGCAATTCTTATGTGCGTTATATCCCAACAACTTACGTGGTAGCAAAGAGATGTAGGGGGCCCTTTGGACCACTTTTCCTCTGTGGTGGGTTATTAACCTCCTCCTGACTGGGAACAATCAATTTTCAATTCTTTGCATCAAAATATAAACTAGAACTCTATGTTTATCTAGGAAAATTGAATAGTAATCTGGCTAATTAAAGTGACTCAACTTACTTATGGGGGGTTATCTGATCTATCGTGATGGATGACCAAGAGAAAATTAATCATAAAAAGTGATGGAGATTTTTGTGGTTTATTAAGTTTACACTATTTTTTCTTTTTTATTTCTCAACCATCCATCATATGGATTAGATGACCTTTATGAATGAGCTGGGAGACTCTAAGTAGCCACTTATATATATATATATATATATATATATATATATATATATATATATATATATATATATATATATATATATATATATATAGTTACTTTTTTGGATTAGCATATTGCTATTGTTACCCGAAAACCCAATCATATCCTCATATTGAATAAGTTTAATATCTTCCAAATTTTGTAATATTGGTCAGTTGTATAAAAAGTGTTAAAATACTCTAAATGAAGAGCCCTATTCATTTTTCCAGTACCGTAGGTGGGCCTCAGCCCAGAATGCCTGAAGACTAGAAGTGACTTGTTGATAGGGATGTCCATTGATCAAATATCCGATCCGAATTGCTTTTAAAAAATTAGATATGGTAAGCAATTTGACATTCGATTGAGAAATCGGATCAGATTCGGATTTAAGAAATAACATCAGATACGAATTCAGATTCAGTTTTAAGTAAATATCTGATCAGATACTAACTATCTTAACAGGTATATCTGAATCTAAACTATAACATAATATGAACCGCATGAGCTGATATCCGAATCTAGGAGCCTAATATCTGAATCAAAACTGCGAGAGCTGATACCTAAACTAATATCTGAGTTGGTGGTGTAGCTGGTTTTGAAGTTGCAACCTATGACAATGGTACCACCTTTTGGACAAAAAGTCTAGTCAAATGCACTAACTTATAAATATTATATATAATATAATATGACTTCCATGGAGTTGCATATAATAATATTATTATAGAAATCATATAAACCATTTAACTTAAAATATTTAAAATTAATTAATTAATTAAATAATACTATGTTTAATTAATTTTTGTTTTGTAATCAAGCAAACTATTATAGTTAAGGCATCAACTAAGCACAATATCTTAAATAATATATTTGTTTAATTGAAATAATCAAGAAAACTTCAACCAAGAAGTTCAACAAAATGAGAATTTTAAAAAATATGAAAAAGGTACTTTTAAAGCTACAATTTTTTTAATGGACCGTTATGTCAAATTGGTTATATGAACAACTATATTATATATTTAAAAGATAGCAGGTTTAAGAAAATATTGGCATGTACGTTACATATGAAAAAAAAAAGTTGATAGCAAAAAAATATACTTTAAAAAAAAACAACTTAAAAAAATGTTTTATAATAAATAAAAATCTTAAACACATTGTGATATTCATTTTAAGTTGAAAGCATTTTGTGCATAATCTCAAATAAATATATTTAATATGAAAAAACTACTAAACTTATAAAAAAAAATTATTTATCAAATTATCAATTTCGTATTTAATCAATCAAGTAAATTACTTTGTATAATCATACAATTCATTCAAAAGTCTTAGGTTAACACATAATTCACAAACTTGAAAACATAAGCCTCTAACTAGTAGAAAAACAACAAATTGTAAGATTTAATAAACTATCTTATATATCTTTGGAGTAATTATATAATTTTATGTAAAAAAAAACTATTATAATAAAAGCAAGATGACTAATAAATTATTTGATATATCATTGAACACTCTTTTTCCGGATATAACACAAATTATTTCAATTAACTCAATCAAATGAGAAAAAATCATTAAATAATACTTTTTTTAATGAAAAATATTATGGATCACCTTATTTAATAATTCACAATAAGTGATAATCATAAAATAATATTTTATTTAATTAAAATATGTTATTAGTTAAAAATAAACCAATTAATGTTCAAGATCCATGATTATTATGAAGAAAGTATGAAAGTCAAATATACCAGTAAAAAAAAATCGAATCAATGAACAGGTAGGTGTAGACTCTTAGGTGTTTAATCCATTAAGGATGATCTTAACCGTTGATTTGACCCAAAAAAAAAAAAAAGTATTTTAGTCCTTTACTGTTAATTGACATGCTTCTATTATTATTTTTCCTCAATTATCAACATTGACAAAATCAACTTCATGTCCCAATTGATGAGACAAAACTCAAAATATCATTTATAATGGGTACAACACCTCATAAAAAAACTGTTTTGAAAGAATTAGATATATGAAAAAATAACTTTTAATTAGTTTTGAATAATTAGTTCGATGTTTAAATGACACACTTAAACTCATTTCTTTAAATACATAGGGGTAATGGTTGATTAAGAAATTTTTTGTTGCAAAAGTCAAACTAATAATTTTAAAATTTTAAATAAAGCCAAAACATAATTTCTTTTATTTTTATTTTTGTATACGATAAACTTACCAATTGTTTTGTTGCAAAAGTCAAACTATAGTTTTAAAATTTTAAATGAAGCCAAAACATAATTTTTTAATTTTTTTTATGTACAATAAACTTACCAGTTGTTTTGTTGCAACAGTTAAACTATAGTTTTAAAAATTTAAGTAAAACCAAAACATAATTTTTTTTTATATATGATAAACTTACCAATTGTTTTGAAAGTACAACTATTAAGATATAAATTTATAAGATGAAGTTAAAATAATGACTATTAAGAGAAGTAAGGGTTGATTAAAAACTTAAATAAAGTTTTTGCCCATTTTTTTTTGCTTTTAAAATAAATTATTTTTATTGGCTTGTTAAAAGAGGCTATTGAAGATAATTGGCTCCTTATGTGTCGTTTCTTCTTCCCTACACCACCAAACAACAAAAAGGAAAAAAGGCCAGCGGTGAGAACCGTTTCCCTGCACCGCTTGAGGAAGAACCTATTTGTTTATTTTCGAGAACTCATGAACACCCATTTCTTGTTTTGGAGATTTTTTTTTTGCCTGTTTCATTTTGCCAAATCCAGAGCTTTTTCTGAAAACCGTCTCTTGCTTTTGAGTTTTTGCATGAAAATAATGAAAATTTTTGCCTATCCTACTCCTTTGCTGTAATTTCTTTCTACATACGAATTCTTCCTATGCCCATTATCGTGGACAGCTTGTCTAGTTGCTACTCGGAAATGTCATATTTATTTGATGCAGGGTTTTGCGTTGTGGGTTCTCGAACAAACTGGGTATGTATTGGAAATTTACAGTAAGGGTAGACTGTTAGTCTGAGGACTGTAGACTGAATTATCCGTTTTTCTCCAGAGAAATTTGGGTTTCACTTCCAAGTTATGCATTGTTAGTATTTTATTTTGTTGTAGAAGACGTAGAAGCTTATGAAGACCCACATCCATGACTTCCGTCACTTATGAGCCAACACCATAGCAAAATATTTAGGATGCAGAGTGACAGAGTTGGGATTTGTCTACTTTGAATTTACCATTTTTCATCTATTTATTTGATTCAAGTCTTAGACCTCTATGTGTGGTTAAGTGGGATTCGGATTAGATTCGGATCGGATTCGGATATAACTTAAAATTTGGATTCAAATCGGATTCAGATATAACTTAAAATTCGGATTCGGATTGGATTCAAGTATAACTTAAAAATCGGATTCGAATATTCAGATGTAGATTTTAAAGTCGGATTCAATTATGGTATAAATTTTTTTTCATCTGAATTTGAATCTTAATCCTAATCCGAATATATGAATATCCGAAAAATCGGATATGGTAAAAGGTATATTCAATCTGAATCTGATCCGTTGACATCCCTACTTGTTGATCTTAACATTTTCCTTTGTCAGGACACATGTAGCTTAGCTCACTCTGCCTATTTGAGAAGTAGGATTGATTTTGCTGCTAGAGCATTCAAACCTTGTACTATTAAATAAGACTAAAATTTTTAAAATATACCTACCACAGACAATGAATCAAATTATTTCTAACATGTCTTCAGATGATTAAAAATAAAAAAATTATTACTAAAAACAATACAAACCATTTTTAAA
Organism: Nymphaea colorata; assembly: GCF_008831285.2. NCBI lineage: Eukaryota > Viridiplantae > Streptophyta > Magnoliopsida > Nymphaeales > Nymphaeaceae > Nymphaea > Nymphaea colorata. The sequence continues at coordinate 4,278,797 of NC_045150.1, forward strand.
AGCACCGTGGTGCACTTAAACCGTCGGTAATGCTCCTGTAGACTGTTTTTAGAGATAGATTTTTAATTCCCAACCATCCAGCAACTTTTGACATTTGAAATTCCCCCACACGCATGTACATACGCACACATGTACACACATATTGCACCACTCCACAAAGTTTTCGAACAAAAAATTTTCTTTTTTTGTAAGGATGACATCGAAGTGCCAGAAAATGGAAGGAAATACGAAAAACTCAAAAGTTATTTGTCAGTTTCAAGACATACTTCAACACACATATACAAAATGTCGGACATTAGCTTACTGGTCATCAAGTATTTACAGAAAACAAGTTTCATCTACAAAATCTGTGTCTATTTCACCGGAAGCCAGACCAAGTGCAACATCAGAACTTGTACACAGGAGGACATGGGGTGCTGTATATACTGGAAGGAGAGACTGCTAGTTCAGACGTGGACAAGGATAGGTTTAATATGTATTGGAGCCTATAGATTCGTAGAAAATTCACATGCTTAATGTGCCCATAGGAGCCAAAAACGATATGTATACATATATTTTTGTGATATATATATATATATATATATATATATATATATATATATATATATATGTCACAAAAAAGTGCATTTTATACATGCATAGTGTGATATATCAGTCTTATAATGAATTAAAAGCACTGCTTTGTACATATGAAAATATAATTTATGAAAAGGTCATCATTTAGAACCTGCAAATGACATTTGTGGCTATGGCTTTAACTAAGCCGTATTTTTTAAAATTTTGTGATAGGTAACTTGTTTGTTCATCATAGCATCCACCTATGCCGACTGATATGTGTCGACCCAAATTCACAATGACCTTACAGGAAGATCATTTATCAATTCAAGAATTAACATTGCTAGGTTATGGCATGTTTCGACTAAATTTTTGACAAATAAACTTAGAATTTAATTTTCACAATCATTCCAGTTTCAAAATGATCTTTCCGTCATTGTAAAACACGATTTAAACAAATCCACTCCTAATAAATAGATCATACATGTAAAGGGTGTTTGAACAAAGGAATAGTTTGTGAGTCTCCAATGAAACTGGGGCAAATTCATGGGGCACTATAATCCAGTGTTTTGTCAATCTACCCCTAATTTTGATGCAGATTCATTGGACAATCATAAACTGTTCCTCTCTAAATGAGTTACTAATTATTCCAAATGAGGGAAACTTTTCTATTTAGTTATTCATGCACTTGTTTACTAAAGAAAAAGAAAAAAAAAAGGTCTGAGTGGATAATTGAATTCAATTGTGTGGCAAGAATGTTGTGAATAGGTTTTATCTATAATGTATAAATGTATACCAAGCATTTTTCATGACATAGTTCTTTCAATTGCTTGGTATCAGAAAGATTATTAACAATAATAACAAGAGAAAAACGGCATGTTCCCCAATTGTTCATGGTCAAAATTTTGCCCTTGATTGTCAAAAGCAAGAACACAAAAAAGAAAAAGAAGAACCCAAAAGTGGCACAGTATATATGGGCATTAGACAAGGTATTTTTTAGGGCACCAAGTGTTTTCTAAATTTGACTTTCCATCCACTTAGATTATCCAAACCAATAAGTTGGCACTTCTATGTTTTACCCTTGTTTGGTATCTATCTCTCTCAAAGAAAAAATGATTTGCAATAAATTCTAAATAAAAACAATAACATGAACTTGAGAGTGAGATTTGAGGCAAGCTGGATTTCAATTGCATAGATGGACAGCCAACAAAGGCCAATACAAATTTTAATTTGGATTTGATTTCTGTTATGCCAGATACATAGCTAGTCATCCACCTGAATTATGTCTACTTAAAGATGCTTATAGATCAGCTTTAATCACTTATCATTTGAAGCTGACCCATCAAATATAAGACTTGGATCACTGAAATAAACTCTAGGCATATTTAAGTTTGTATATGAATTTAAGTTTAACTTGATTCAGTTCATTCTTTGACACTGGATTCAAATTTGGTCCTCTAAAGCACTTTTTGGGCCTTTTTTTTGCCAATACCCTATGCATGAAATGTATGGACTAAGTAAATATAAAAACCCATTACACTCTTTATAAATAACTTGATTTATCTCACAAGATATTGCATGTAAAGTTTTTTTTTAAAAAAAAACAGAGTATTGTTCTTTTAATGTGTGTGTGTGTGTGTGTGTGTGTATATATATATATATATATATATATATATGTATATATAAATGTTAGTGTTTCTCAAGTGTGGTGCCTTGTGTACTCTAAACTAAAAAAAAAACTTGATAAATGGCATAGACATATTCAATATAATTTTTTATTACAAATTATTTTTGGGAATAATTTTTTTTAAGGATAAAATTATTGAACTATTACGTTTTGACGCACTTTAAATAGTTGATCTTTTATATACTTGATCTTCCTTATACCACCAATTAATGTGCTGCAACAGCTAAATAACTTATGTGTATCACATTATACATATTTGGCTAGCAAGTTGATTGGCAATTTGAAACACCACCGTGGTTGGTTTGCGTCCAAATTTATATGAGAAAAAACATGAAAAAAAATTGTCCAGTTCAAACTCCACAAGGCTATTAGAAAACAGCTACTAACAACTTAGAACAGTGTTCATGAAATCTTATCTACGCATTTGATTTTTGTAAGCATATAATCAAAGCAATTTGACACGTTCGTGTAGTCAAACTTTTTGAAAAATTGAGCAAAATGCAGCTAAAAAGACCAAATTGGCTATCGAACAAACATATTATTGGATTGCAATTAAAATCTAAATGTTAGATACGCAGAGATCCTAAAAAATAGTACTTGGCACAACTTAAATTATCGTAATTTGAGCTTGTATGAGGAGAGAGACACGGATAGTTGTTTTGAGTTATATACTCGTGGTGTTTACATTTTCCAGTCAAACAATCTGAACACGTCAATATCTTGCTTTTTTTATTATCATTGAATGCTCCACAGTTAAAGTTAGAGCTCTTTGAGGTGCCATTGGGGTGCTATGATCAAGTGTACATAGGGGCATCGTAATATTTGAAAATAAATCATAAAATCACATTCACATATCACATTCCAAATTTTTTGAAGGGCACACACACATATACATTTATAAAGAGAGAGAGAGAGTTTCATTAAATGCTCCACAAATAAAGTGAGAGCTCTTTGAGGTGCCATTGGGTTGCTAGGATCAAGTGTACATAGGGGCATCATAATATTTGAAAATAGGTCATAAAATCACATTCACATATCACATTCTTTAAGCGCGCCATACACACACACACATATATATATATATATATATATATATATATATATATAGAGAGAGTTTTTTTATTAAATGCTCCACAAATAAAGTGAGCTCTTTGAGGTGCCATTGGGGTGCTAAGACAAGTGTAAATTGGGGCATCGTAATATTTATTTATAATATCACATTCACATACCACATTTCAAAATTTTTAAAGCGAAGGGGCCCACACACGCACACACACACACATCAGTATATATATGTGTGTGTATTTTCAAAATTCTGTTTTATATGATCTATCATTAATCTTATCTTGAAGTGAATATGATTATTGGCATAATCAAGCGGCAAGGTGGTTCACACACAAGAAGTTTGAGATATGAATCCCGTGGTTGTTGTCACGTTTTGGTGCACTAGTACGCCTCTTAATTGTAAACGGGTGGCAAGCATGATACTTGAGTAAAAGTCATACCCCAAAGCAACTTAGAACCTTGGAATGTTAAGAGCCCATTTGAATACATGAAACTTAAAATATAAATATAACTTTAGTTCAAATTCCATGAAAAGTTTAGTTGTTGGCAAACACATAACTTTAATATCAGAAGCTTTGGAGCCATTATAGAACTTTAGTACTGGTATTAATACCGCAAGAAATGTTTTGCCTCATACAAAAGTTCCGTGAATTCCAACAAATGGAGTAAATTGAAGGTAAGATAAAAAAATTCCACCAAAAAAGTGTCTGGTAACAGTTTTAAAGTCAGGTATTTAAGGTAAGATAAAAATTCCACCAAAAAGTGTCTGGTACTAAATACCTAGCAGTTTTAAACTCAGATATTTAGTTCCAAGTATTCAAACGCTACCAAAAGGGTAAACATTTTCTCTTGTGGGCTGTTATGCCAAAAACATTTTCTCTTGTGGTAACATTCTTTTTTAAAAAAAAAATGTAAAATTGAAAATGAGATAAGCAAAAGTAAGTAAGAGGGCGAGAAAAAAAAAGCAATAAAATCAATTGGAAATGGGTTCAACTAATCCAGTATTTAAACTGGTTTTTCCAGTTATTTTTCTCTCTCTCACTTCCTGACATACTTTTTTTTTTCCTTATCTTCTTCCTTTCCTTCTTTCTTTTCACAACAATCACCTTCACCTTACAATTGATGGATTTTAGAAAGTAAGAAATGAGTATATTCTAAACAATTTAAGCCAAATACAAAAGACATACCACCTATTTTTTTTCTTGTTAAAAGTTATTTTAAACAAAATATGAATATACTAGTATCTTTCCAAATATTAATGTAATATAAATCACACGATCAAGTTGTTTTCATAAAAAAATTCGGTTTTTCTAAAAATATATTTGAAATCAGAAAAAAATTAACTTAATATATGTTTCATATCAAAGTACTTTACAACCCATATCTGTAAGTTTAAATTAAACAAAAAATTTTGTGGTTCTGGTATTTATTTCAAACTTCATTCCAACTCCGTTCCATGCCAGACATGCTCGGTACGAACAAATCCGATATGGGACCTGAAAGTTTACAGTAGCCCCTTCATATTCCTTGTTTACTGTTCTGGGGCTTCATTTCTCTCTCCGGACTGGCAGAAAAAATTGCAGAGTCTCTCTCCATGGACGTCTCTCATTGTAGGCCTCGATCCTTCAAGATGGACAGGAAGTCTCCTTTGGCTTTGGAACTGAAGGAGACGGTCTTAAAGAAGCTCCTCGAGTTCTTGGGGAACTACTCGGACGACGTTCTAGCGGTAATTTCCCCCATGCTCGCGCATTTCATTTTGACCCTGGGGATTATGTTTCGTTTTCTTAAGGACTTTGTTCGTTTTTTGTCGCTGTTATCTTTAGTGGTTCTTTTTGGGAAAATCTGTGGGTTTCTCGTTTTTCCTTGTTTCTTGTCATCTGTTGAGTGATTTATGTGCACGGATTTGAAAATGAGTTTCTTATTCATTGTGTCTCCTCAACCTTGATGGTTCGTGATTTTGAATTTTCTGTGTTTGGATTCTTGTGCGACATTTATTGTTTTCGTTGAGGGATTATTGAACTGCGGCTTTTCAGTTTAACTTGGCAGCTGTTAGTGGTTATGTGATATGAACAATCTATGCAAGTAGTTAATGGTTTATGAAGATACGATGACGAAATTATCAGTGTGTATGTATATAATGTAGGCGACAAATTGTACATGTCTACCAGGTTATCAAGACAACGAAGTTTTCCGCATGTACGTGCCTGTAATGTCTGTGCTAATTCACAAAAACCTAGTATGAAGTCGTGATTAGTCACCCTCGCACAGATGCAAATAATGATGATTTCATTTCTTTCTCTGATGGGTTTGCTAGACGACTTATGTGATTCTTTTTTCTTTTTCTTCTTTTTCTCCTGTTTAGGTTTAAGTTCGTTATTCGGATTTTTTACATATACATGACTTTAATTCACTGTATGTTGCTCTTTTGAGGCTTTCTTGGACATGCTTTCTAGTTCAGAAGTATTTGACATTTGTATTTACAATTTTTACATATTCAGGAATACATTGTGGTGCTTGTATGCAATGGCAAACGTCAGGATCAAGCACGAGATGATCTAGAGGCTTTTCTTGGTGACAGCTGCAATTCTTTCATAGACTGGTATAATGTCTTGTCGGTTCATTGGTCTCCTTAACTGTCATGTGAATCTTTTTATTTTATCCGTTCAACCTGGATATTAACATTGATATCCAGTTTTTTTAAGGTTTTGGTCTCCTATAGGATTTGTGTAATATTTTCTTTTGTTATTTTAGTAGCAATGTTCTTTCTAGGTTTTCCTGTCGTGGCTGTGATTGTGCTCTGTTAACACACACTGAGATTCCTTCACGTTTTTGATAGATAGAGAGGGAAAGTGCCTACATGTGCTTTGCTAGATAGTGAGAAATATAGAGAGATGGAGATAGGTTTAATTTAGTTTATGATGTATAACTATCAATAATATGAGATAGCATCACACTCGAGAGAGAGGGAAAGCACCTTCAAGTGGTTTTGCTGCCTGAGAGAGAGGTAGAGAGAGCTGGACATTTTATTGTAGTTTATTATATTATAAACACCGATAATATCTATAATTATCTACTGACGATAAAAAACAAGGGATTGTATATGTAATTGAGTAGTAACAATAAAAGGAAGACAAAAAAACATCACGTTTGATGCCTTACAAAATAAAAAGTCAATTTTGTTTAAGAAAGTCCATAACGAGGCACTAGTCGGTCAACGACTTGACCTCAAAGTGGGCCCAGCTGATTAGAAGCTAGGGGCACCTAGCATGCCTAGGCAGCTAGCTGGGCTCATTAGTCCCTGTTTTGAAACCAAGGGTGGGTGCACTTAGCTGGTTAATTCTACAGGACATTTCCTTTATGGAAAGGAATATATATATTCCAGAATCAGCACCATTAGGTTTACCTTTAGCCTGACAGACTCCAGCCTTGGTGAATATAGTGGCATTTCTACTGCTGGAATATTTCATTTTTCTAGTTTTGTGTATTGATTCAACTTGTTGATCATTTCCTTTGATGCCAGAACTCTCTTTTTGTACTTCTGCTTTTTATTAAGGCCCACTGAATTGATTAGGTTATGGGGTTATCTTTCTGAAAAAGTGAAACCTTCGAAAGCATCTGCTGCCACTTCAAGCCTCAGGAAGCAATCTTCTAAAGATGGAGATAGCCATGCTACAGAGGTTAACTTCAGGGGACAATCTGCTAAGAATAGAGATAGCCATGCTACAGAGATTGTGGAGGTCGAAAACAACCAGATCCAACCTCCTTTGGTAACGTAGTTTGATGTGTGATGAGCAGTTTTTAACTTAGTCTTCAGAAGCTGTTTTTTTCACTATCCTTTTGTTGCATGAAACATTCTTTTGAACCCACTAAAATTCCTTGCCAGTTGGAGGGTTGCAATGCAGATAAGTCTAAGAGTGAATCTGTGGTACTCGTAGCCTCAACTGCAACAACAGCGGACTGTCCTGATTGCACTTTTGTAAGTACAGATATGAAGAAGAAATGCAGATATCAATACAGAAGTGGAACTATTGGTTCGTCATTTACCAACAAGTCTTATATTAGGGATGCTCCACATGGATCAGCCTTTGTGGGATGTCATCCAATTAATCAAGAAACTTGTGTAAAGGACATTGATTGTGGAGGCCAGATTAAGCAGGTTGTAGCTGTATATTTCTTCTTCAGTTTGTCATCTTTGGCTTTAATCAATAGTTCTTAGTTCTTACTAACTTTATTCATTGTTAGCAGATAGTAGGTGGTGCACATGCTGCAAGTTGTGACCAAAACTTTCAAGCATCAACAGAGAAACCAGCTTTCATTAACCCTCGATTAGGTATTGCTGGTAGTGGTAAAATCTTGCATCACTTTTCGCAATAACAAATTTATTGGCAGATGCAGATTGTTCTAGTTCGTGGAACTGATAGATGCATATAGATGAAACGTATATTTGCAGTTCCAATTCAAAGTTTAGCAAATGATTTGTTCCGAGGTCCAATTAGCTACCTGAGGCTTGCTAATCATTTGTCAATCACTTAGTGACCTTGTCACTGCCATGCTTCTTAGCTTTTGTATTATGTTGTTCAAAATTCAGATATTTGCTGCCATATCATTAGGGCCGTTCACGAACCGAGTTCGAGCCATGCTGGGCTAGCTCGAACATGGCTCAAGTCTCAAAATGCACAACTCGAGCTCAGCTCGAGCTCGGATCAATTTCGAGTTGACTACCTCAAATTGGCTGGGTTCGAACTCGGCCCAATTAAGTCGAGCCAAGATTTGGATTGAAGTTAGCCGATATGCTTATTAAAAAAATTGCTTTCCAACATCATTGGAAATGATCAGATTCAAACCTTGAAGCTGACCCCTGCTAGCTTCAAGGAAACCCATTGGAACTGCTTGTTTTTTGTGATAAGATTGTGAAACGGCCCATACATATGCTCTTGGCACAAGGTTAATCTAGTTCAAATGAGCCAAACATGCCTAGCCTGAGCTTGACTTGTGTACTTAAGCGAGTCCATTTCTTAATTCGAACTCAACTCCTTTATTAAATGAGTCGAGCTTTAGTTGAACTTAAATGAGTTGGTATCGAGTTACTTGATTCATGGAACAGCCCAACATATCATGTTGAAAATTTGTGTGCTGAGCCACTACCTATTGCAGAAAATGCTGATGCAAGAGTATCTGGAAGAGATGCTGATGACATTGTGGCAAACCATGTCACTAGTAAGCGAACCAATGTTTGGGACAGATTAGGTAGGCCTGCTGAAGAAAATGCTGTTGCAAAAGATGAACAGGTTATAGTGGGTGCTTTCAACGGAATGAAAAGACAAAAAGAGGCACTTCCTGAGGAGATGCTTGGCAGCCGTGTGGTACTCTCTGGTAATAGACTTAATAAAAGGTTAATTGGAGAAGCTATAGCAAGTGAGAAAGACTGGGTCAAAAGTAAAAAGAACACTGATGTTGGGCAATTTCAAAGACCAGAACAATTATTTGCTATGAAACGTCAACAGCATGTATTTAAGAAAAAAAACCAGTATCTTGATTTTAATTCTTCAAATGATTCTGTTCCATCAGTGGAATGTGTGGATAAACATATTTCATATGAAGGAGTATCTGGAAGATTCCCAGAAGCATCTGATGTTCAATGTGGATTCACCCGAAACCTTAACTTCGTTGGTGATGGGACAAGGAAAACATCTTCTTTATCTTCTGGTTTACGAAGTCCTTCATCTATATCTTTGAGCAAAATATCTTCATCTCTTCAAAATCAAAAGGAAATGAAGGAGAGACCTCCTAGTGCAGAGATGAAGGCAGATAAATTTCATGCCTCTCAGGATGGTTGTTATGCTGATGTGGAGATGGAGCATACTGGCCACGGCTCCAAACAATCGGTGAGCAACTTTATAGCAGTCTTTATTGCAGTCAACTTATTGTGAGATTGTTCTGATATTTGCATCAGATGCCTTGTGTTCCTCATTTTAAACTGTTGTACTGTGCCCTTTTAACTTTCTTTTATATCAGGAGGTTCAAGATGTGAAACTAAGATTGCATCAAATAGAAATGGAGATGCAGAAACTGCGGTCTAAACATTCAGAAATCAACAGCGAAATCAAGCCACATGAGTTGTCTAATTCTGGTAAGAATAGTACATTTCATGAATGTATATGATGTAATATTAAAAGCAGAAGTTGATTTGAGTAGGTGGAATTCTGTAGTGGTGAAGCATCGTCATGCCATGGTTGGACGCCAAGAGGAAAAACTTGGTTTTACTTGGACTTTTAGATACCATAAGCACAGCTTAATTTTGGGCTAATCATGCAAATTAGGGCAAAAGATTGGCTGTTTCAGTCATCCACCTGGCCAAGAAATGGTTGGACTAAGGTTGCCATACCCTGGTGGCCAAAACAACATGTTAAGAAAAAAACTTCCATTTCCCGGTTCTGGACTGAGGTCCTTGGTGTGAGATGAATGTAGCCTTGGCCATCTCCACTTGTGGATTGGCTGGGAAAAATGTTGATACAGGTAAAAACGTGGTGCCATTTCATGCTGCCGCTAGTTGGAAAATGGCTGTGCTGGGGCATGTTGGTTGACTCCTATCTGGCTATCTCCTGGCTGGGTGGGTGGCCAAGAAATGGCTGGGGAAAAAAATTAAAGAACTTTAGCTCATTGTTTGTCTCATTAAGTGAGAAGAGAACCCATTTCCCCTGTATGAGGCCCACAGAATTGCCACCAGTTAAGTGAGAAGGGAAAATAGGAGCTCACTGCCCCAGGTGTGATTCAACTTTGCCTTCAGAAAGGGTCAATTTAAGAAAAGCTTCATTTACTCGTGCTTCGACTCCTATTTTTGCATTGCCCTGTTTTAAATTAATGTCACATCTTTGGTGGGGGAGCCTTGAACTTTCCCTTCAGCTCAGCATTTTCTGAGCTGTTTAAGTTCAATGAACTTGCCCTAAAAGCGAAGAAGGGTCATTAGGACTCTGTGTGGCAATGTGTGTGAAGTACATCCTTTGAAGTAAATTGCTGGAAAAGAAATGTTTTGTGGCATAAGGTATGAAGTGCAGCACTAAGAGGTGCATGCTTCGAGCTATGATGTGTACCTAGAAGTGAGCATCAAAGTCAGCTGTAAGCTCCCTGCATTCAGTGGGTCTTTATTTCTAGTTATTAAATCACAAGAGACCAAAATAAAAGCATGAAAGCACTCCTCATTCCCCTCAACTTTCCTCCTAAAGCCTAGTCCTCTAGCAGCTACTAATAAACTTGATCTTTAGACTCTGTTGCTAGTGATACCCCTGATCTCTGTGTAGCAGGTGCCTCTTTCTCTCAGTTCATATTTCTAGTATGAGATTGGCCTCCCTATTTGCTTTCTCCTCTCTCTTTTATTGCTTTTTTTCCTGGTCTGAAATTTAGGTTTAAAGTGCTCTGTAGAATTTACTTGTAAGATTATGTTAGCATATCTGAGATGCATATTCATTTGCATGCAAGAATATAGGTAAACATGTGGTGCAATTTATTTTGCAGTAGTTTGCTTATAAAACAGTTTTGGTTTGTGCTCCAACCTCCAAGATGTCTGAATCATAGGTCATAGTCAAAAGTTAATTCCATTCCCTTATGATACAGAGTCTGTTATGAACCTGAATATTTACACTGCCTTGATTTTTCGTGGTATTTGCATGGTAGGCTTGTGTTTGGAGGTTCATCATTGAGATTTGTTCTTACCTATAAAGTTTTACAAGGATCTGTAAACTGTTTCAAGAACCATCATGATTCTCAACGTTAATGTCCTTTGCAATGTTGTAAAATGTGTAACAGAACCTGTATTATTCAGATCCAAAGCATAGTCTCAAATATCATTTTCGTATTTTAAACATTGAGGTTTTTCTTGGGTATAATATGGGGAACTTGAAAAAAGCGGTTAAAAAATGGGAACAATATGGTAAATTGTTCAAAAAATTAAAAGATCTTAATAAAATAAATGAGAAACTAATAGTGCAAGTACAACATAAAGAAATAAGTAAATAAGCAACAAATAAAAATTAGAAAATGGAAACAAGCAGTTTGGCATTAAAAAAACACATAAAAAACGCCTAAAATGAAAAAAAGAGAAAAAAGTGTAAAAAATGTGTTTTTTTTTTGGCCTTTTTTTACAAAAATGGCACCTTTTGCCATTTTATTCGGCTGACTTATTTTCATGCTTTTAACGCGTTTTTTCCCAAAAAATGTGTTTTTTGTAGGTTGTAACTATGGTCCAAAGTTGGATGTGGAAAGTAAGGTAACGTAAAATGTTACCAATTTAATTTTTTAATCTTTAGAAAATCACAGAAGATTTTAAAAAGTGAGAACAAATACAAGATAATAACAAAAAAATTAGAAAAATTTTATCTATGAAAAAGCATGGAATGCATAAATTTAAGAAGATACAATATATGCTACATACAACGTACATGCATTCATTAGAGAGGGCCAAACTTGACCACTTAAATTACTGTGAATACTTAAGTCTTAAATGGGTATCAAAATTAATAAGTTTTTCCTAAATTTTTCCTTGGAGACTTTGAATAATTTAATGATCAATAAATTTGATTTTTTTTTTTAATTTTGAGGACAGACATTGACTTTTATAGGAAAAACCATGAAAGCTTTAATTTTTTTGCATGAAATCAGCCCCAAAACTTATCTTTTGTTTTACTTTAATGTGTAATAATGCTTTCATGTTGAACAAAATATTCAGCTTTAAAAAATTTTTAATATTTATGTCCAAAAATACTTTCTTGGACATACTTTTATGTTTACAAGGTGTAACATTATTTACACCCATATTGTATTGTAACATATGAACCAGAGGGTGTGTAAGTTGCACTGATATGGTATAGTCACACTTCGGAGACTAGTTTCGGGGGTGTGTTTTGTTGTTCTCTTTCATAGTTTAAGTTATATAAGGCAACATATTGTATGATACACTATGTCATGTGCAACACTGCTCCTGAGTATTCATTTGGTGCTCTTGATACTTGCTATTTGCAAGTATTTTGGTGGAATTTCATGTTTGTCGTTCACTTGGTTTCATACTTGGTACCCTTTTATGTTTTCCCTCTGGTGTATTCTCGTGGAAATATCAAAGTTTAATGGCTCAAATTTGTCATTGATATGGTTGTAGGTGGGAGAAGTATGCTGCCTCATCCTGACGAAGATATTGAATCAAGGACTGTCTTTCTCACAAATGTAAAGATAGTAAACTGCTCTATGTGAAATTATGGAAGTACATTCTAGCTTAACCAAAATACATACTGGGACGCATTGTGTTTTTTTTTTTCTTTTTTTTTTTCGCTAGCTTCTTCCATGCTATTTTCATGGTTCTGCAAAGAGGGATTTAGGGTAGATCCCCTATGCTGCTAACGTTTTACCTAGACTTGGCAGTCTGCATGTCTTTTTGTTCACATTTTGTACATGGATCTTGCTTCTAGTCTTGGAAGAATGGGGCCTGTAAAGATGAATTTTTGGTAAAATCCCCTCTGCTGTTAACGTTTTACCCTACTTTTGATTCTCCTCTTCCTTGTGCGGATCCAGTCTTCAGTATATGGATCTTAGACGGATGCTTGATATCATCTGGAAATGGAACTTTGATTTCTGGATTAGTTTCTACTATGATATTTTTAACTCTTCCCTGAAATAATAACAAAGTGACATGCTTGTAATATATCAGAAATGTACACTGAAACATGAAATGCTTGTAATATATCAACTATGTACACTGAAACATGTAACTGGCATGTTTACAAAGCCAGAAACATGCACCAACAATTTGTGTGTGTGCCTCTATGCTTTTACATGGTAATACCTTCAATAACTACATTATTTTCAAATAGTTTCAAATGTTTTTGCCCTACTTGTACATGAGTTTTAGCGAACTAGCTCCTTCTTTTGCTTATAAACTAGTTAATATTCAGAAGCACATTATTGATGTATTTGTGTTCAAAGCCCTACGAGCTTTACGTATGGAAGATCTGAGAAATGAATGATGTTTAACGTTACATACTGTCATTTGAACAACAGGTCCAGGTCACTCCTTCTAGTAAATGATATTTATTGATCTCTTGGTTCCCTCTAGTCACACCTCAATCTAATAATATAAAATTGAGACTTATTTCGTATAGTGTAGGATACACTATGGCTGTCCTGAATCCATGACAAGAGATTCAATCCTAATAGTATCTGTAGGATATTTTCTCTTTAGGACAAGTTTATATTTGTTGAAAGGAAAAAAAAAAAGTTTACAAGGAGTGCTGCCTCAAAATGGGGTGGAGATATCCTGCAAAAAACGAAGATATCTTCTTTGCTAGCCTGTAATTTCTGATTTTCTTTCAAAAGTTGGCACTACTTGTTCTATTGCATAATAGCAGTTCCAGAGTTTCCTACTTGTGCTTTTTTGTTTGGTGTTTTGACTTTGTTACTATTGTTTTTTGGCAAATGTTTCTTTTTTCCAAATCGGTAAAAAAAATTAATCTGAAAAAAAGATGAAATCATCTTAGCACAGTCACATTTATGTGAACGACTATCAAGGCCATCAAAGTGTATGTAGTACCACATACTTGGTTAAGATATTTGTATGTTCCATGTGTATCATATGAAGCTGCATGTCGTTTTATGAGCAAGATTCCAAGTTCTGATACTCATAAATATTTAGGTGCATTTTGCGGCGACTAAGGAAGCCTTACATTATCATTTTATGAAATGTGGGCCTGTGATAAAAGTTATTATATTGACTGATGCAGTTACTTCCCAGCCCAATGGGTAGATGCTTTTCCTCCCTTAGTTATTTACTTTTTTTTTTTGGGATATGTTTACATCAAATAAACTTGGAAAATATGGCCAGGTCAGCTTATATAATTTTTGCTGACAAGAAAGCTGCAAACAATGCAATTGCATTGAATGGAACTTCTTTTATGTCTCGGATTTTAAAGGTATGCACATATCTCTGTACAATGTTCACTCTTTTTTTTTTTTTTTTTTTTGGCATTTAAATTGTTCAATGTATTTGGCCTTATCAACTACAGAACACATGCTTATATTATTTAGTTTTTTTTTATACAAGTCAAATGTTGGTATGACAATGTAAAAGGATATCTTGCTATGTGATACCCCAAAACATTACCGATGAAGTCTCCAATATCTTACGAAAAACATGATTATTGAATGAATTTTTTGTTTTCTTTTTCACTTTTTCCTTCTCAAAAGATGTGCAAGCCTCTGTTAAATGCGAAATACTTAATGTTGTTGGCAAAAGGTTGTAGCTCTTGGTTGTTAGGGTAATTTCTTGCCAGTGCAAATTTGTGGCCAAGCATCCTGGCTGCTTGGCAGTATAGGAATTCTGCCACTACATCAAACAAAATTATTAGGAGCTTTAGGCATAAAGTTGGGCAACCTACTGGTGGCTGGTGCCCTATGTTCAGGGGTCAAGACAGGCTCCAGAATCCTCAGAAAGATGGAACTTCACAAGGATAAGAAACACCAAAAGAAAAGAAAGAACAGCTTAATACTCAAATACGATGTGCTTGAGAAGTTTGACAATAGAAAGCTAAATGAAATCTTCATGCTATTGTAAAAGCACAAGAAAGTTCATAGTGTAATGGGCCATAATAGAAGCAAGGCCAAAAACAACCATGGTCCAATTACTATTTGATCATGCCAATTACCAGAATTGTCTTACAAAAAATAAAAACATAAAAACTAAAAATACAAAAGGCATGAAGAAAACATATATAAGTTCATGCTTTACATAAGGTACGGACATAGAATTCACATACTTAACACATATAACATATGCAGATTTAGAAAAACCACGGGTGCTTAACAGCCCATGGCAATGCCTGCCTGGACCCTCTGGTCAAGAGTTGGAGTTCATCCTGCCTTGGAGCAGGCTTAGCCCATTGTAAGCAGATTGCAAGCTGCCTATGGCCATTTGCCTAGCAATGAAGTAGACATTCTGCAGACTGGGTCTATCTAGCCAGATTCTATCATTGGCTTGAAGTGAATGAAGTCACCTTACCTGGTATAACTGCTTTGTGCCCATCCTACTTTGTGATTCATGGAATGTGCTTTTCCAAGTGAAAGCAGCACAGGTAATTCCACTACTTGGCTAGCAAGAAATATATCTGATGGGGGTGGCTTCTTCATGGAATGAGTTATGGGGATTTCATCACCTCTGCTAACAAAAAATAAGCTGGTAGGGTTCAAAACTTCAAATAGTGGATTCCATTGGAAAAGGTAGCTAATAGGGTTCAAATGGTGGATTCCATTAAGAATAGTGGATCTGGTCCATTTTGTGTTGTATTTTGGTCACATTAATCAGTAAAAGAAGCATTTTAAGGCCAATTCTTGTGAAATGCCTAAGAAATCTAGAAATATGAGCTTCAAAGATTACTTCAAAACGAGGCTGAGAGCTTGGAGAAAATTTAGGGTGTTAGTGTGTTACACCTTAGTAAAAAAAAAAAAAAAGAAAGGAGGCTGCCAAGCAATAGAAAGTGCAATGTAACACCCCATGTGTGATATGACTTGAGGATAGTTGTCTATGGGAGACTTTTAGAAATCTTGAGGGGTTTAAAACTCATTTGCCATACTATCAATTCTCATGGTTT
The DNA here is from genome assembly GCF_008831285.2 of Nymphaea colorata. Taxonomy (NCBI): domain Eukaryota; kingdom Viridiplantae; phylum Streptophyta; class Magnoliopsida; order Nymphaeales; family Nymphaeaceae; genus Nymphaea; species Nymphaea colorata. The sequence continues at coordinate 4,294,730 of NC_045150.1, forward strand.
GTAGCCATTTTGGATAAAAACTGAAGCTAACTAGCTGGTGGATTAGAATTTGCTAACCTAAGTACTCAGGTTGGTTTTGCGATGAACTGTTACAATCAATATAAGAGTAAAGTTCAACATGCAGACCTGGGGTCCCGCACGTGCGAACTACTTAAGGAGTGTGGACTATAACACCTTGTATGTGTATGAGGACCTAAAACAATTCTATATTGAAGATTGTGAGAAATATTCAAAGGCGTTGATTACTCGTGTGCTATACTACCAAATGTCCTTGTTTGCACCCAAAAAGTCTAGGAACTGACATCGTTTGGAAGTATGGTGCATAGGTATTTAGAATTTTAGACTCTTAAAGGCTGAAAACTTTCAAAATCTTCAGCATAGAATTATTCTTAGGTCCTTCTAGGTGGGCTGGGACCCACCTAACTAGGCACTTGGGTCAGTTTTTTGGGCCTCATTTTACAATTGAAATTATAGTTAAATTCAACTCTCAAACTTATAAGTATTTAGACTCCTGAAGACTGAAGTTTTCTAAAAATCTTCAATTCGGATTGTTCTTAAGTCCTTTGAGGTGCTTTATGGCCCAGCATACTATGTACTCAAGTCACTTTGGGACTTTGGTTGTTACAATTGGTATTGTAGAAACACGAACAAGAAGAGGAAGAGCAACAACGATCACGATGTAACGTGGAAAACCCTCAACAAGAGGGAAAAAACCACGAATGAGGAGGAGCCGGTGCCCACTAGCCGCCAGACTCTCTCTCTCCTTAGTTTTTCATTCACACCTTAAGGATTAGGGTTACACGACTTAAATAATGCCCAACAAGGGCTACAAGCTAGATCGGATCCGGATCTGGTCCCGAGACCCATCTAACATACTTCAACACTCCCCCTCAAGTTGGACATACATATCAAACATGTCCAACTTGGATACATTTCTCTCAAATGAGGTCGAAGGTAAAGCCTTCGTCAGAACATTAGCCGTTTGGACTTCAGATCTCATGTAAGGAAGTACAAGTTCTTTAGCATCAATTCTCTTTCGAATGAAATGCCAGTCAATCTCAACATGCTTTGTTCTGTTATGAAGCACAGGGTTGTTGGCCAAGTTAATTGCGGACTTGTTATCGCAATACATCTTCATTGGTTCTTCAACCTTTATACCAATATCAGTCAACAATACTTTCAGCCACAAAAGCTCAGAAACTCCCATAGCAACAGCTCTGTATTCTGCTTCAGCACTGGAACGTGAACAAACATCTTGCCTTTTACTTCTCCACACTATGAGATTCCCTCCCAAATAAATACAATAGCCAGAGGTGGCCTCTTAGTATCAATACAGCCTGCCCAGTTTGCATCTGAATAACCTTCAATCCCAAGAGTGTCTTGCTTGACATATAAGAGACCTTTTTGCCAGGATTCCTCTTCAAGTAGCACAAGATCCTGTCAAACAGCCTTCAAGTGGGCATCCGTGGGAGCATGCATGAACTGACTCATCACATTCACAGCAAAGGTAATATCAGGTCTAGTGAGAGTAAGATAAATTAACTTCCATACAAGACATTGATATCTTTTTTTTGCCTCTTCACAGAGTGGCTCCCCGTCTCTAAGACTTAGCTTATGGCCAGCATCTAGAGGAGTAGAAGCTGGTCTACACCCTAGTTTCCCAGTCTCCTTTAACAAATCTAGAGTGTACTTCCGTTGATTTAGCACAAGGCTAGTCCCAGACCTAGCAATTTCTATGCCAAGGAAGTATTTCAACTTACCAAGGTCCTTAAGATCAAACTCAATCGCCAACAGTTTCTTTAACTTCATTATTTCATCTTCATCATCACCTGTGACAATCATATCATCAACATATACCAACAAAATAGTAACCTTTTGCTCATTTCTCTTCACAAAGAGTGTATGATCTCCATTCCCTTGATGGTATCCACATTGTCTCATGACAAGTCTGAGTCGTTCAAACCATGCTCGAGGAGATTGCTTGAGCCCATATAAAGCTTTCCTTAGCTTACAACATTTTCCAGGTTCCTCATATCTTGGAGGCATACACATATATACTTCCTCTTCAAGGTCTCCATTGAGAAATGTGTTCTTGACATCAAGTTGGTACATCTTCCACTCCTTCATCACAGCTAAAGAGATAATGACTCTGACAGTCTTCATCTTCGCAACAGGAGCAAAGGTCTCCAAATAATCAATCCCATATTTCTGACTAAACCCCTTGGCCACAAGACGAGCTTTGTATCTTTCAACACTCCCATCTGGTTTGTACTTGATGGTGTAGACTCACTTAGATCCAACCAAGTGAGCCGCCTCAGGAATCTTTACAACTTCCCATGTCATGTTTCTTCGCAAGGCTTCCATCTCTTCTTGCATTGCATAAGTCCACTTAGGATCACTCTGAGCCTCAGCAACATTCCTGGGATCATAGTCAAAGAAAGAGAAGATACAAAGCATTTGTAGTCCTTGCTCAGTCTAGAATATGAAACAAAGTTACCAATAGGATGTTGAGTACATGACCTGACACCCTTTCGTAGGGCGATGGGAAGCTCTTCACTAGCAGCAACAGTCTGAATCTCTTCTTCAACAGGTTGCTTCTGCGCACGACTTGGGTCATCCAGGGAAGGACTAATTGGATTGGGAGTAGAATTCTCACCACCTGTCATCTCTTCTGTACAAACTCTTCGCCTAGAGTAAACTTGCCCAAATAGACGATTGCACTTCTCTTCTGCCTTAGTGGAACACTCTCCTTTTTTCTCCTGTTCATGCACCTCACTAGATGGACCATTTTTCTCCTATTCATGCACCTCACTAGATGGACCAACAGAGTCACGCTTGTAGTCCAAAAAATCTGTAAACTGAATTTCCTGACTTGGAGAATACTCTTCCTGTGACATAGAGTACTCCCCCTGAAGAGGATTCTCACCAAAATAGGAAACATGTTCAAGGAAAGTGACATCTTCGGTAACATAGGCCCGACCAATAGAAGGGTCTCGACACTTGTACCCTTTTTGAGTGGGAGAATACCCTAAAAAAATGCCCTTAATGGATCTTGGATCAAGCTTTTTAATGTGAGGACTATGATAGTGAATAAAGCAAACACAACCAAAAACTCTGAGTGGAAGAGAGAAAGGTTCACGACTCCCCGATAACAGAGAGTGAGACATCTTCCCATTCAACACACGACTAGACAACCGGTTTATAAGATACGCACTGGTCAGCACAGCATCCCCCCAATACTTTTTTGGAACATGACGTTGAAAAAGAAGAGCCTGAGTCATATTCAATAACTGACGATTTTTTTGTTCAGCAACTCCATTTTGAGGAGGGGTATAACTACAAGAAGTCTCATGAACAATTCACTTTTTTTGAAAGAAGCTATCAACAGACTGGCACATATACTCTTGAGCATTGTCAAATCGAAATGTCTTAACAGATGCTCCATATTGAGTTTCCACATAAGCAATGAAAGTCTCTATGACAGTAGGAACATCACTACGGTCTTTCAGCAAGTAGACAATAGTGTTACGAGAATAATCATCTATAAAGGTGATAAAATATTGAAAACCATGACAAGAAGGAATCCCTGCAGGCCCCCACACATCAGAATGAATCATGGCAAATACCTCATTAGACCGATGGCTAGACAAAGGGTATGAAGCCCTAACATGTTTGGCCAGGTGACAGACATCACAAGACACCATAGTCATATCTAACCTGGAACATATATACAACTGTCTAAGAAGGCCAAAAGGCAAGTGTCCAAGGCACTCATGCCAACGTAGAAGCAACTGAAGGGAGTCCTCTCTATTCTTCGTGGCTTGGCTGACTGCCGTCATGAGAGCCTGAGCAGCACGCATAGGTAAACGATAGAGCCCGTCAGAAGCTAGACCAATCCCAATCCTCTTCACTGTCACCAAGTCCTGCATAACACAGCGATCAGCGGAAAATATAAGTTTGCAATTTAACTCCTTCGTGATCTTGCTAACCGACAAGGGAATATGAGGAACATGTAGAGCATTGTGGACTAAGAACTTGTTCAAAAGTGGGAGACTCCTTTTTCCAGCCACAGAGATAGATGAACCATCGGCAAGGGAAACACGATCCTTTCCTGATGAAAGCTTATACCCATGAAAGACCTTAGGATCGCCGGTCATGTGGTGAACAGCGCCACTGTCAATGATCCACTCCCCCATACGGCAATCCGCCATCACGTCTATAGATGAAGAAGCTGCCATAATCACAGATAGTCCAACAGGAGGCACGAGCAGCGATACAACAAGAGAGGCAATGGTGACAACAGAGAGCACCAACGGGCAGTAATATCCTTGGATAGAATCACAAGAACGAGAGACAAATCAAGTTCTATCCAGAAAGGAACGATAAAGAGAGAGAGGTAATATCTTCACCGGATTCCCAATCAACCCCAAGAGTGAACGAAGTGTCGATTGGGGGAAATGATCATCGATGTCGCTCGACGGAAGTGGTTCCTTCTCTCTCTCGGGCTGCAATCTCCCATGGGTAGAGGTTGCGTCACACGTTCTCCTTGCTGGAATCAAGTTTCAAGAGGCAAAACCCAGCAAGTATCAAGGTATAGAAGTGAATAGGAAATCAACTTCGAGATGAGGAAAGCCTTCACCTGTAAGATCAATTTAACCCCGGTCTTTTGTAAGGAAAGGGGGATGCGATCGCCGGAGCGCCGGCGGACGTTGAGGCAATCCTCAAGTTACGCTCCTCTCCTCCTTTACGTCCTCTACCAAGTCACGGACCAGCCACCTCTTCTTGCATGGTGGGCGCCAAAAAAACAAGAAGATGGAATCAAAGATCAACCAAGCAATATATTGCAGGTAAGAGGCGGATGCACTTCACCGGATTTGCAAAAGACCCCTCGGAAGTGACGTGAATAGGGGGAGGCAAGCCTAGGAAGCGCCTAAGCACGCATATCTTCTTCCCCGAGAGCAAGACGACGACGCAAAAAGGCAGTGGCGCAAGGGACAACGGTGACGGCGACGGTCAACAACGCAAGAGCGACGGCGCAAGAGTGGCTGCAATGGCGATGGCGCAAAGGGTGACACCGACAACGGCGGAAACAACGACGGTGGTATTGGGTACAGCGGCGGCGGCGGCGGGGGTGGCAGTGGCAGCGGTGGTAGCGGTGAGAGATATTAGGGTTGGAACTTCACAACCCCTAAAGATTTCCCAAACTCGTCAGCTCTGATACCATGTAGAAATACGAACAAGAAGAGGAAGAGAAACAACGATCACGATGTAACGTGGAAAACCCTCAACAAGAGGGAAAAAACCACGAATGAGGAGGAGCCGGTGCCCACTAGCCGCCAGACTCTCTCTCTCCTTAGTTTTTCATTCACACCTTAAGGATTAGGGTTACACGACTTAAATAATGTCCAACAAAGGCTACAAGCTGGATTGGATCCGGATCCGGACCCGGTCCCGAGACCCATCTAACATACTTCAACAGGTATTATAGTTGAGTTTGACACTCCAACTTAGGGTTCTGCACACGCAAATGCTTGTACCTTAAGGGGGGAATTGTTTGACACTCCAACTTAGGACTTGAGATAGTCTTACATAAATCTTGTAGGGGTTTGTAACTCCTTTGCTATCATCTTAGTTCTAGCTCTCTTAGTCTCCTAGATATGGACTAATGCCAGCTAGAAGCATCATCTGGATTGTGTCAACCCAAGTTAGTTAGGCTACTCTCAGTTGGGACATGTTATATCACTAGTGGTTAAAATCCAACGCGAGTATGTTGGCGATTACTAGCATGCCATTGTAGCACCAACTTATTTTTGTTGCTATTGGCCTAATTACTCAACAACTATGACACTAGTAGCCAGCGAAAATAAGGTTTAAAATACATCAGTTGAAGATGCTTTACAGCAAGAAGGCATGATTATATTTGATATCCTGACATGACAACAGGAGGAAATTTTTGAGTATAGACAATTGGTTCAAAAAGAAAAATCAGCTGCATTGATAAAAGGTACTAAAAAGTCTTGTACTGTAGCATATTCAGAGGGCAATGGGCTTTCAGCTGCTGTCTGGAGACGTATTCAACTGTAAAAATGCTTGCATGGCAATGTGTGCAAGACATCAATTGCAATAGGTTCAACTCTTGGCCATGAGAAATCCGCTTCCTTGCAACAGTTTTAAAGTCTGATAGCATATTCGAAAAAATGCTAAAGCAAAATATATGGCAATGTGAGGAAGAAAGGAAATTTGGATGATCAAGTCTAGAAATGGCATAGGAGGTATGCATACCTCTCAAATCGTTTGGTGAATAGCACAATTCATGAAAAAAGCGGAAAAGGAGATCAGTTAGGGGTTTTCAATAAAAGAAAAAGGAGAACCTGCCAAATGTAGGTTTCTTAAGAATCCTATCCAACTGTAAGCTTCTCAAGAAACTTTATAAAAGATATGCTATAAGTAAAGAGGAAGAGGACAGGAAAAAGAGAGGGGATCCTGCCAAATGTAGGTTTCTTAAGAATCCTATCCAACTGTAAGCTTCTCAAGAAACTTTGTAAAAGAGATGCTATAAGAAAAGAAGAAGACACAAGGAAAAGAGAGGAGTAGAAGAACTGGACATAGGGAATTTTTTTTTTAAAAAAAGGCTGTCACATGGTGTGAGGTGTTGGGTGCAGACATTCTTGAAAAAGTTGGATGCCAGTGTGGCCAGAGTATATATATATATATATATATATTATATACATACATATACATAACTCTGGGTCATTGAACCGTGACTCTATGGTTCTAGTGACATCTAAAGACATCAAATGAGGGCCTTCCATCTTTTTTATGAAGGGTGCTTAGTTGCTCTCCTTTATACAATTTTTAAACCATATATAATATTATTTTTTTATTATATTTGTATGTTTAAATTCTCCCCTCTGCAACCTGACGGTGGCGCCTCCGTAAAGTCCCGCCACCACACTACGACCAGGAGACTATCGGGCACTGCTGTCAGGCGACGAAGGGAGTAATCCTCCTCCCCCTCATGTTTAGAAGAAGGGGGAGGGCTTTCTCTCCCTCCCATCGGCTGACGGCACTGCCTAGTGGTCGGTGACCACGGGCAGCAGTGGCAGCCTATACTGCTGGCGGGAGGGGAGAAAACTCTCCTCCTTTCTCTGAACATGAGAGGAAGGGGGAGGGGTTTCTCCCCTCTCGCCAGCTGATGGCGGCACCCAACCTGTTGCTTAGCGCTGCCTGATGGTCAGTGACCATCAGGGCCTGGGTGCCACCATTTGCCGGCAGGAGGGGGAGTCCCCCCACACCCCACCCCCACCCCCTCTCCCCTTCTCTTCCTCTTCCTCCCCTGCTCCGTTCCACGATCTCACTAGAAAAAAAAATGAAATGGAAAAGATAAAAAGTGAAAAGAAAAAGAAAAAAAATGCACTTAAAAGGAGAGCAAATAAGTGCCCTCCATGAAAAAGATGAAGGGCCTCATTTGATGTCTTTAGGTGTCACTAGAACCATAGAGTCACAGTTTAATGGCTCATATAATTAATAGTATTATATGTTTATATTTCTGAAAATTAAATTTTATATGAAGTCCATCTTAGTTCATTTTAAAAGTTTATATTGAATAAAATAAAGTTTTTAAAATAATAGCAGACTGGTCTTCCTTTTTAAAAGATGGCAGACTGGTTGTCCTTTAGAAAGCATAGCTAGGTGCTGTTGTCCTTTCAAAGGATGGAGAGAGAGAGAGAGAGAGAGAGAGAGAGAGAAACGCTGGGCTGGGTGCGGTGACTGCACTCGAGTATGCTTCAGGGCGGCACCCATGTTGGTTGACGTGGGTGCGACACCCTAAATGAAAAGTCCATGTGACTTAAAAAAAAAAGAAGAAAAAGAGAAGAGTTGGAGTTTGAGAAAGGATGATTCTTAAAGGAGGAGGCTGCCTTCAAAGGGAAAACTCTGCCGAATGAATCGAGGTTGAAGACAATTGAGGATTCCAGTCTCCTCTCTCCTTCTCCCTTCCAGTCTCTTTCTCTCTCCTTTAAATTCTTTGTGTTCTTCTTGCTTTGTAGCTTTGTAATGTGAACTGTTTGTAAACACGACCTCTCAAATGAAATTCTGAATATCTGTATTCAGTTTATTTGATTTTTTTATTTTCTTGTACAACAAAGTTTAGAAAAAGGAACATTTGACCATATACAGTCACATTTCCTGCAAAAAAAGCTGGTAGACATTTGCATATTCTTTTCCTCTCCAACTTCTTCAAAGCAAACCTGTCTTGATTCTCATCCTTGGGTGGCCTGTTTAGGTTCTTTCTGGTTGGTGAAGTACTGTAGTGGTGGTATCTAAGCAGGACGACTCTTATTTCCTTCCTGATGTGGTTTTGGGATTTGAAGTTTCATTTACGACCGCTTCTATTTTGTTTAAGTTCTGTGTTTGTGTTGTGGTACAGATTGAGCGAAAGTCAGATGTATCCACCACTCCTGCTAAACCTTTACGTATCTCTGCTCATGATCTCAGCCTGCCACCAGAGAATCCTTCATATGCTAAGAAGACTCCCTTCGTTAAGAGACAGTACATCACTTCCCATCTACAATGGAAACGGGATACTGGTAATGATTCCTTGTCTGGTACTGCCGCTGGTAGCAACAACTCTTCTGTCGCAGACCGCAGCATGGAACTCCACTCACCTACGTAAGGAGAGCTGGAACGTAGAGAAATATACATTCTGCTGCGATGAGTTTTCCTTGGTCAAAATAAAGCTCCATCTACTGCCACAAAAATTCACATCGAATTAGAGGCAAAGCACAACCAATTGTTCAGTAGAGAAACAGCGAAGCTTCTGTGCGTTTTGAGTTCAAGAATCCTTCATTTGCACAGAACACAAAACGTCATTCACTAATAGAAGAAAAGGGCGATGGGCAGATGACAATTGGAGAATACAGATGATGTGGAGGTAGGTAACCTGCCAACGTTCAGATATACTGAACTGTTAACCATGAGATACGAGAATAGCATTTTTCTTGTATGACTTGAGGAGCCTCTTCTGTTCTTGCAATGAAAGCACATAACATTTTTGAATTTGGGGCTCTTTGGGAAAGACGATTTTACTTGTGACCCAAAAGGGTATAACTGTCACTGTCAGTGGCAATAGCAAATTCCTAACATGACATTTACTGTGAGTTGCCTTCATATTTCATGTGTTAAAACTTCATCTGGATTATGAATCATGCATACTCGGTCAACTAACAAAAAAATTTCTTGTCTTATAAGATGTATAAGCTGCGAGGCATATCAGTACTAGACATGTGTAAGTGTAAAACAAAATAGGTCCAGATCCATTTTTTATTCCCATTTTTCGTTTTAGTCTGGTCTTAGGAACTCAAATCCTGTTGATGGAATTGTTTCCACGAACGCGAACCCCCAATAGAATCCAAATGAAATGAGTTATGGAAACTGTGATTTATGATGAGATAATATTTAATGTGACATAACAAAAGATATAGTAAAAGACATATCGTTTTCAATGAAGGTCTATCTGTTTCTTTTGCTTTCTTTTTATGAACTTCTATGGACCTCTTGGTTTTATCTAGACTTCAATCATTACCTACGTGCTTCTTAATATTTTTTGCAATATGAAAAAGGTCCTTTACATCAAGATTTACTTAAGGAGTTGTAAAAAAAATTGTTGACTGTTAGACACAAAGCTTGTCCGCTTTAGAAGCGCTTGGAGTTATACTAGTTCATGCTTTTTTTTTTTTTTCATGTTGTTCTATCTAAATTGTTTTATTTGTTGTAATATTTCCAAAGTATCATGTTAAAGTTCGTTCATGTACTTGTATGTTTCTTCATTTCTTGTTGCCATGACAGCAACATACATGTGGATAGCTAGTAATGAAAAGCCATTTGTACATTACATACAAATGTTAATCATTCCATTCTCACAATTACAAAGCAGCATTGGAATTTTACCATGTTGAGAAGTAAATTAACGACGTAGTTCACCTTTAAATATAGGAATGGTTTAAGTGAAACCGTTAAATATTGAATTACAACAATACCCTTAAATTTTCGCGTTTATAGACTCACCTCGACCCCTATAGGAGCAATGGGGGCTCTGCCGGATATATTTTGCATCTGAATATTACGTGTAAGAATTTATTCCATGGCTCCCATTCCGGTGAACAAATGGAATCTGCTAGTAGGAAAAGGAAAATGGAATCCGATCTCTTTCGTAATCCACACTGAGTTTTTTCGAACATTTCTATCAAAATGCAGCGGGCATGGCTGTATTCATGTAGCACTTTTGTTTGTTTGTTTTTTTTTTTTTTGGGAAAAAAAGTAGTACAGGTTTGGCATGGGGCCAGCTACTAGATGGGTAGTAGGATACCTGGCCGGTAATGGGACGGGCCTGGCTCACCTCTTTCTCTCTCTCTCTCTCTCTCTCTGCAACAAGTTACTTTCCTTTGGAAGCCTCTTCTCCTTTTCATGACACAATATTTGCACACTTTATTTTCTTTGGTAGATGAACTTGTATACAACGATTCATAGTCTGAGTTACCTTTTTTTCCAACTATTCAAATATTGAATCGTATATGTACATTTAAGGTTCACATCAGCATTTTCATGATAATAGTTGTAAGTTGTCTATTAAACCCTTTTGAGTCATCTTATAACTCATTATTTCTTAAACTTTTTACAAATAACTCATAATGCTTGGATAATGAAAAATTGTCAAGCACAAATTTAATGTGTCAGCATACTCTCATGTTTTAGTGTACTAATTATAATTGTATAAAAATATTATGCTCCCTATGACCATTTCTCTTTGTCTTTAAATAATCGTTGTAGTCATGTGTTATCCTCAAAAGGTTATACATAACAATCATTCCTTTCCTTGCAACTAAAAACTCTAACAACCTTTACACCTACCATGCATTAAAACAAACCCTTGAACCCCATTCTTTGTTTGAATTTGGGCACCCATTTTCTTTGTTGTATTTTGAAAGACATGCTATAAATGTATTGATGTCATTCATTTGATGAGACATAACTGATGCAACTGCAATTGCACGATATTCATAAATACTATTTTTTGGCTCTTTTTCATTTATTGCATCTCTAAACATGTAATAATAACCACTAATATGTTCTACTTGTTTTGTCATATAAGAACTCATCACCAAAAAGACAATTGAGAGTGATGGTTGATGTCAACAAATAGAGCAAATAGCCGTTGATGCACACTGAACTTTATAATTGTAGTAGCAGTAAGGTCCTCATTAAAACGTTTGTAATTCATTCTCATCCTTGAGTCAATTCAAAACATGTTGGTCGCATATTCCCTTGTCAACCATCCACTTTTAGTTCAGATATCAAGACCCACAGGTAGGAAACTGCCCCTTTGAAACCAGTGTGCCCTAAAACGAACAAAGTAAATCACTATGCAAATTAGAGGGAAGTAGAATGTCAATATGTCTGATTTAGATCTCACAGCTGACTGAACCGTTCAAAAAAAGAATCGGATATGGAAAACAAATTTAATATCAAATAAAAAATCAGTGTATATTAGGATTTGAGAAATGATATCCGATTGGATTTGGATTCAGATATATATAAATCTTATTAGACTCAGATCAAATTTAGTTTTAAATAAATATCCTTTATCCAATGCTTTCACATTTTCAAAATCGGTCAAATTGGTTCGAACTCAGATATGTCATTTCTTCATCCGTATTTGAATCCAAATATGTGAATATCCAAAACAACCAATACGATTACAATATATTTGATTTGAATCCGATCTGTTGACATCTTTAAAAGGGAAAAATGTTAGCAAGCGCAAAAAATGGAGGAGCATGGCCATAGAGAAGAGCCCAACTAAGGAAAAAAAAAAAAACCAAGGCAGCAGAGCTAAAGGAAAAAAAAGAGCTTTAAGCATGAATATAATAGACATAACACACAAAAAACAACCGGTTTAACTTTTTTCTTGTTTTTCTTTTAAGGGCAACAATGACAGTGCAAGTGTTTTCCTTTTTAATGATGGAAGTAAATTTCTTTAAGTGTGGTGGAGACAGAACTTCCTGGCTTTAATCAAAACTTATTTAAAAATATTAACAAAAAAAACACTGTTGTATAAATAAAGAAAATCTTGTCGACCCGAATGGTCAATTGTTCCGCGAGTATCCAACACCCTCCTTTTCACTTTAGTAACCAAGAAATACGAGAGCTTGGATGTTCCTTTCCGGGTCAGGACAGGATTTCATCCATCATTCTTGAGACAGATTATGTGCGGAGAAGTGCGAAACAAAAACCTACACAACACCGGTTTGGTTTGGTTGGCAGCTCACTGATTTAGACCAAGGTTTAGTGGGCACTTCTTTTCTGGTATCTTTTTACTTTCACCCCGTTTACCTGTGAACTTCTCTATCGAGAAAGAAAGCAATGATGCGACTAAAAGAGAAGCTTAATATCTAAAATGTATTACATATTTATTCCTTTTTCAAAGAAACGCTTCTTTTGGTGTTCGAAATTACAAACAGTCAACCATTTCGTCCCTTGGCCGAGAAAACTTTTTCCACTAATTTTCTCCTTGCCGTATTGCTACCACAAGTTCATCTCTTAATCATTTTATTGTCCTTAAGTTAAATTTGTTAACCACGATACTTTTTGACTTAAGTTAAATTTGTTAACCACGATACTTTTTGACTTAAGTTAAATTTGTTAACCACGATACTTTTTGATTATATGAAGCGACATAAGAATGAATACTCAGGATGGTGAGGGTGGGTTGACAGTCAATATTGTCTTAAAATTTTGAAACATCAACTATTTGTACGTACCAATATATGCAAGTTGAAGTATAATGAAAACATGACTTCGATGCATAAAAGACAGACGTGATACCTTAGGAAATAAGAAGAAAAATGAAAGTTTTAGCTTTTTCTTGATTGAGTGGTAGTGCCAAATATTCTTCTACTCATTTAAGTAGGATAGATAGACATGAAAAAAAAAACACCAATAAAATGACATGTAAATATCCACAAACAAAAATTTAATAGAATGACATTAAGTGTCCTTCAAATGATATAAACTCACTTTCCTAAGTACGTCTAGTAACACAAAAAAACGAATTAAAACGTTTAGCAAATCGGCCAAACTTTGCAATATATTGTTTTCTTCATAAAAAAATTGATGAAATGAAATGCATTTTTTATTTATTCTTTTGGGAAATAGTGCATCATTTGGACTTGCATAACAATTTTCAACGAAAATATTTTATTGCTTCTGCAAGTCCTACGAAGCAAAAATTTACCAATTGCCGAGTCAAACCTACACCACATAAACCTCACGTTAATATTTAGTCGATCCAAATACATGATGTCATGATCACCGACTTATATATGAATCGAAAGAAAAAAAAAAATCACAAGTAATTTGCAAATTCATCTTTGTTTTATAGGATGGAAATATATGACTGAAAGTTGCATTTTTAATATATACTCATCATTTTTAGTCGTCTGATTATGCATAGCAGAATACCATATTCATGAAATGAACAAAATGAATTTATGTCGGTTTTAAATGAACTTAAATTCAAATGTTAATGCAAAATAAGAAAGAAAACGAAGACGTACTTTTTGTTATCGACAAGGCAGGTATTAATATGTCAATAGGCCAGTGTTAGGGGTGAATTTTGAATATGATTAAAAGGAGTGAAAAGAGGGAAAATAAAAACCCCAAAAGAACGAGAGCGTCGGGTCTAGGATCCGGATCCATTTTAAATTAGCGCGTAGGCCTCGTCCTGGCGGCTATGTTTAGGCCGGGACTGCGTAAATCTCTTGACGGCGTGCAATCCTCCAAAACAAAGAAGGCGCGAAGCAGTCTGCGTTCCTTCCGATCATTTCCCGCCGGAGTTTTAGGCTTTATTGCCGGATCCGTGCAGCTGTGTTTAGGGTTGAAGCCGTCTCTCTTCTCCCTTTTGGAATCTGCCCTGGGGTTTTGAGCGTCTCTGTGAGGCTCCTAGAAATGGAATCTGAAATCCAAGAAGGCCTCGCAAATGCTTCCCTCGCGGAAGACAAAGCCCTAAGTAAGAAGGCCGCCAAGAAGGAGGCTGCTAAGGCCGAGAAGCTCAAGCGCCAGCAGGATGCTGCGGCGGCGGCGTCTGCTGCTGCTGCCGCCGCAGACGAGGCGGACCCCCTTGCCGACAACTACGGCGACGTGCCGCTGGAGGAACTTCAATCGAAGGCGATTACCGGCCGGAAATGGACGAAGATTGGGTCATTGACCGTGGAAATGGGGGGCTCGGAGGTGTGGATCCGAGGGCAAGCGCAGATTATACGTGCCGTGAGCAAAAATATGGCTTTCGTGGTGCTGAGGGAGATGGGGTTTACGGTACAATGCGTTCTTACGGTGAAGCCTGGGGAGGTCAGCAGGCAGATGGTGAGATTCGTTAGTGGACTAAGTCGGGAATCTTTTGTTGATATATTTGGCGTTATCTCGGTGCCGGGAATGGCAATCAAGGGGGCGTCGCAGCAGGTATGAATCTTGTCCTTGACTTTACTGGTTGCTTCGACTAGCTTGCATGTCGAAATTGGTGTTTTAAGCAATCTTTTTTAAGAGAATCATGTCCTTTTAGTTGTCCATATGGACAATAAGACTGAAATTACCGGTGAAGCTTTAACAGTGCGCGTGGTCACATCAGGCTATGTGAGACTTCTGAGGAACTCAAAGTTCTAGCAGGCGCATGTTCTTTGGAAGAGGAAAGTAATGTTGTATTGTTAAAATTCTTAACGTTGCTTTGCATTTTCAGGTGGAAATTCAAGTGAGAAAAGTTTATTGTGTGAACAAAGCTGTGCCAAATTTACCTATCAATATTGAGGATGCTGCTCGGAGCGAAGTTGAAATTGAACAGGCCGAGAAGGTGATTTTGTGGCATTTCTTTTAATGTTTCTGGCACGAAAACGACCAAACAAATGGAACGGCCTTAAAGGAATAGTTAGTGATTTAGGATTTTCAGGTATTAGAAGAATACCACAACTTTTGCACAGAAAAAGAGCTCACGTGTTTATGTGGAGATCATAATGAAAAAGGAGAATGGCTTCTCTTACCAAAATATTTGAATTGAAGCTCACTGTTTCTGTTCCTGTCCTGTTCTTAATGGGACTAGTACACAACACGATGAAATTTGCACGGTATCACGTTGGTAACAATTAGAACCTTTATAATGCACTAGCCAGAAGAAACAAAACTAAACATTTTTGCTTATATTAAAGAAAGACGTTGGTTGAAGGTATTAAGTACCACCTCCATGAGATGAGCTTGCCAGCAGCTTGAAGAACTTTGCCTATTATATTCTGAAGCTCATAAATGTATCTTCGCTTTTCCATATGTTTCGTGAATTATTTGCTTTGTATTGCTCGTACATATATATAGTAGGATTTCTTTGAAAAGTGGCGAAAAGTGTCACGCTATGCAGCTATGCTCCATCTCATGATGACACCTCTCCCTTGTTTCTGTTACACGCAAGGGTGCAACCCAAAAAGCGAAATCTGTACCAGAAAAGAATCTTTTGGTGAACTGTGGTTGTTGGACGAGATGGACAGTCAGTCTCCACCATTAAACGTACCCTGAGGAGAGAAGGACGAGGGAGAAGTTTGGTGGTGGTGGGGGGGTGGGGGTGGATGGGTGTTGGGGAGAAAGATGTGTATGTGCTAGAAAAATCCAAACACATTTACATTTGTGGTGTCATTACATGCTTTTTTCTTTGTATGAACTTTTAGATATGATCTTATAATTGATTCCGTTGAAAAAATAAAATACTTAAATTAAACATTTTCATGCTGGCATTCTTTGTTGTTGACCTGCCAACTGGTTGGCCATGGTTCATGAATCACGAGCAGTTAACTGATTATGTTATAGACACATACATGTATATCTCGCTTGGGCCAGCTAATATATGTATGTATATTTATGGGCACGAGTTCAAAAATTGTGGGTGCAGGGACACGACCATGTGTGTGTGTGTGTGTGTATATATATATTATATTGTAGCCACAAGTATCTCTATGTTAGCAAGAAAAATGCCAAATGAAAAATTCCCGAAAAAGAACCATCTTCTAGAAAAAACATGAAAAAAGTATTTATTGTGTAGTTCAGGTGTCATTACATGCTTTTTTCTTTGTATGACACAAGTGCAAAGAAATTGCAAAAATTGTGGGTGCAGGGACACGACCATGTGTGTGTGTGTGTGTCTATATATATATTATATTGTAGCCACAAGTATCTCTATGTTAGCAAGAAAAATGCCAAATGAAAAATTCCCGAAAAAGAACCATCTTCTAGAAAAAACATGAAAAAAGTATTTATTGTGTTTTCTATTGCATTTTTTTGCTGTCTTTTTCCCGTTTTCCCGCCTTTTTAAGGTTAGTGACATCATATATTCACCTTTAAACTTTAATTAAATTATTTATTATTCATTTTTATCATCATTAAGACATTATTTTTATCATTTTATCTAGTTTTCTTTAATGTCTTCTTATTAGTTTCTCATTTATTTTCACTCTTCAAAGATTTGCCAAGATTTTCCCGAAATTCTTTTCGAGAGAAACAACTTTGCAAAAACTGCTTGAGAAAAACCTCACCATTAAAAACCTGAGAATGATAGCTTTGACGTCACAAGAAATTATATTCATTAAGATTCTACACAAGCAAAAAATGGACAAGTGCATTCATGACTGATAATAATTTATAAATTACAAAAAGCAACTAAGTTGATTTAAATATTATGAAGATACATTTTATTATCTAGACACGCACACATAATAAAGAGAGGAAGAAAAAGGAGACGTGAGAGAAAAGGAGAAAAAACCAAAATGGACACTGAAAACTCACATACCTTGCTGGAGTGCTGTGATGGCCGGAGAAGCTTTACTGGAAATCTCTCACCAGAGAACCATCGCCAGTGATTGTGCTTCAAGGATGAGGGTGTTTGGAAGACTCTAGGAAGGCAACTCTAAGTCCAAAACTGGACGGACACAGCCTCAGGTGCATCGAGTCATCGACCACACACAATATGCTTAGAGCTGTGTCTGGACCCTGTCCAAAGCCACACAACGTATGTATGCATGTACATATGTATGCAATATATATATATAATATATATATGTCTGTGTGTGTGTGTGTAGTCTATGTTGTTTTGTTCTGTGTTATCTTTGTACGTGTGTATATAATAATGTATAATGGGTTCAACTAGTCTTGATTGAGATACTTTCTCACCCCACCTTTTTCTTTTGTCAATCTCTCACCTACTTTTTCTCTCCCCTCCCTCTTTTTTATTCTCTCCACAACCATCTTTCCTGCCTTGTGATTGGTGGATTGTAGGGAGAATAGGGGATCTGAAATCTAACGATATATATATATATATATATATATATATATATATATATATATATATATATATATATATATATATATATATATATATAATGTGTGTATGTAACTATGTATGTATAAATTAGATCCAAACCAACTATGAGATAACTCAAACAAGTTGTATCTCTTTTCTCATAAAATTCTCCAACAGAAAGCATTTATGAGGAGTGAGATGGTTGTCCCAAACTGTAGTTGTTAGAATCTAATTCCCCTATTTATATGCGTGCTGTGTTTGTGCTGCCTTTTTCCTATAACTTAGAGGAAGGTGATAGTTTCTCTCATTTCTCTTGATAACTTTTCAGCTCTTTCTTGTACATCCAGAAACAAAGATGGCAAAGTGGCTGACTTTTTTCAGCCTTAATCATTCAATAACAATTTAGGAAAACGATGATGCCTGTGAACACCAGAGACAGAGCTAAAATTTTTTTTCTATGGGACGCTAAATATATAGGTAACAAACTTTCAATTGGCCGTAGGGCAGTAACCCGGGTCTCGTGGGCTGATCTATATAATTAGACCCAAATTTACCCAGATTTGATCATTAAAACCAAGGGCTCCATGGGGCATACGCCCCACGCAGACCACACTTGCCTCCACCCCAGGTGAACACCTGGAATGATGCCATTTCTACTCCAAGAAAAAGCTGAAATATATTTTTAATTATTTTTTTTTTGTGAAGGGAGTATTACTTTTGGTGTACATTTTTGTTAATCATTTATAAAACAATAAAAATGTTTCCTTGGTACTCCTTTGATTTGAATTCTCATGGATAGCGAGGAGCATTCTGAATTTTCTAAAAATTGACTGGAAAAGGTATGTCCTTTATGTTGGGATGCTTATCGGCACAAAAAACAGGAAGAATGGCATGGTTAATTTTTATTTTAGGTCTTAGGTTTTTCTTTTCCTTTTGATTTATCTAAAGCTTGTCTTTAGTTGGTTGACAACTCTATTTATTTATTATCTTTTCTTGTATAATATTTCCATTGCTTCAGTTCTGTGTTTTTTATTTTCTTTGTGTCTTCTCATGTTATCTTTTCTCCTTTCTTTTTCCTTAAACGGATTTGTTTCTGCTTATGGTGATATGCAGAAAGGTGACCAGCTTGTTCGTGTTGGACAAGACACACGGCTGAATTATAGAGTCCTGGACATGCGCACTCCAGCTAATCAAGGGATTTTCCGTATTCAATGTCAAGTCGAAAATGTATGTTCTTTTAGTTTGACTTTCTGGTGCTTTTGCGGTTTGGAATTGATACTTACATTTTGCTGGAATTCACTTATTTTGGTGTCTAAATTTTGTTGTATTTGAATTAAAATAAAAACATAGATAAAGTTTGAATTCATTATTTTATCTTTTTAGTTTTTTTGCCATGACAATGCGTTGTTCAGGTTATAAGTTCTTTCCAATCTAATTAGGGTTGAGCTTTTTGATGTGGCCATAATCCACTCAACGGTTAACATTTTTATCCGTGATATGATTATATCATATATACATGTGATGCTTTTGCAATTTGCATGGCCAACAGGACAACTTCTATCATCTTTTTGTTTTGTTTTGTTTGTTTCCTTTTTTTTTTCTAGATGGTTGTAGTCATTCCTAAGTCCTAACAATTTATTTCTCACACTTGCAGTTGTTTAGGCTATTCTTGTTGTCTGAAGGATTTGTTGGAATTCATACTCCAAAGTTGATAGCTGGTGCAAGTGAGGGTGGGTCAGCTGTGTTCAAATTGGAATACAAAGGGCAACCAGCTTGCTTAGCACAGTCACCGCAGCTGCACAAGCAGATGGCAATTTGTGGCAATTTTGGACGTGTTTTTGAGGTTGGGCCTGTTTTCAGAGCAGAAGATTCTTTTACGCATAGACATTTATGTGAGTTTACTGGCCTTGATGTGGAGATGGAAATCAAGGAACATTACTTTGAGGTACAAGTTTTATTCTTTTGATTGTTAAATATCGTAATTGTTGGTTGCTGCTGCCATTTCAAACCAGTGAAACTTGTGCCCTTTTTTCCAAGTGCAGGTGATGGACATTGTAGACCGAGTATTTGTGTCCATTTTTGATGGATTGAATGAGACTTGCAAGAAAGAGCTTGATGCTGTGAGGGCTCAGTATCCATTTGAGCCTCTTAAGGTGACTGCTTTAGTCTGATTTGAAATTTTAAATATGATTTGCTAACACTTGTTTGGCTTCGTTTATGTTCTGTCTTAGTTAAACACTTGTAGATAATCTGTTTAATAATGACCTATACTCTGTGATTCTGATACTGGTTGTTGGTGTGGCTGTCACAGTACCTGCGAAAAACTTTGACACTTACTTTTCAAGAAGGGGTCCAAATGCTCAAGGTACATGACAATAAGCTTGAATCTGTTTCTTAATCTGGTGTTGTCCGTGTTGTTACTCCGCGTTGTTTCAGTTATGTTGGATTATATCACTTTATTCTGTTGCCAAGTTGTTGCCGTTTGCCATCGGTGTTCTGTGGATGCTGCTTCAGTATGGAGCATGAAATTACTTGCACACACAGTATTAGGTGTCCATTATACGAAGCAAGAGATGGTAGCAGGTTAAAGAATAAGCATTGGCATATATCATAGAAAACTGAGAAAAATTCATGATTCCATAAGCTTTTGTCACTGGTCTGTGTCCAGTTTTGTTAAATAGTCATTTCCATGAACTCGTTGCGGTGGTGGTTGACTTTACATGCTATTCTCAACGACTGACTTCCATCTGCTAGTTGTCAAATTAGAGTGCTTGCGTATACCATAATTCTTTTCCCCATTATTTTATTTAACAGTAGATTGATCATAAGTCTGTTTAATTTGAAGTTTTGAACATATAGTTAGCTTGAAACAGCTTCATTGAACTGTGCACATTGTTGTTATGGATAGGATGCTGGTGTTGAAGTGGACCCTCTTGGTGATCTAAGTACGGAGACAGAAAGGAAATTGGGTCAGCTTGTGCGAGAAAAGTAGGCAGTCTTTCTTCCTTTTCTATTTCGTTTTTTTGAGCAGTTCTAGTCTGTTTTGGACTGTGATCTCCTTAGCTGGTTTGATGTCTTTGTGAATTAGGTATGACACCGACTTCTATATACTTCATCGATATCCTTTGGCAGTCAGACCATTCTATACCATGCCTTGTTATGGCGACCCAAACTACAGCAATTCATTTGATGTGTTCATTCGGGGTAAGCACTTCCAACACTTCCGACCTAAGATACATGGGTGCAGACCGGGACATGGCTGCATTAAATTTGTATTTTTTTTGGTATTTTTAGTAATTTTTTGTATGTTTTGTGTATATTTTTCAGTAATATATTTTTTATGAATATAAATGACTGTTTTTTATTTGTCTAATATATATATATACTCAAGTTTTTGAAAATTTTCTGTATCAATATGTTTTTTGTATGGAGTTATATGGTTTTGTGAAACTTTAAGCCAGTATATATTTTAGGTCAATACGCCTCACTAATTTTATTTTAGTCAGTTGATTTGGACAGACAAACAGACTAGTTCTAACCGGTCCTTGGTTTTGAGTTTTTCTGATCTTTATAACTAAGGGGGCATGTGGCAACAATTATGGGACCAATGAAGGTGGGCGTGTGTTGAAATGAAGGTCAGATCCGTCAGTCGGGATGTCAAAACGCTTTGTTTGGAGTTTTGCTTAACAGTTTGTTACTGAAACACTATGTTACTCCAATTTTTTGTGGCAAATTCATAAAACAGTTTATTTCTGTTCTCATAGCCAAACGGTCTCTAAGGTGTATGTATTAAAACTCTCTACATGTAAAATCCAGATAATCATTTGTGATCCTTATTGCAAAGCTTGCTTTAACATCTGATTTCTGCTTGTTTGTGTTGCATTTTTGTTGAGTCCGTTTTCCTCTTTCATCTGGAAATGTTTCATACATGGTTCTGCTGTCAAAACGTATTGGTTTCTCATGGAGTGACTCATCTCCACCAAATTGCTATTCCTTGAAGGTGAGGAGATCATCTCAGGAGCTCAGCGTATACATGTACCTGAGTTTTTAATCACTCGTGCGGAAGCTTGTGGTATTGATGTGAAGACTATATCAACATATGTTGATGCCTTCCGGTAAGGGCCATCGGTGAAATTTCTGAGAAAAATGTGTTGCCGAGTAAACGGAAACTTACGTTATAATATTTTTACTGTTGGCTGTCGTTGCAGGTATGGAGCACCTCCTCATGGAGGATTTGGTGTGGGCTTGGAAAGGGTTGTCATGCTGTTTTGTGGCTTGAACAACATTCGCAAAACATCTCTTTTCCCACGTGATCCACAGAGGCTTACCCCTTGATCATTCCAATAATCCTTAACATATTTTTTATAGTTGGAAATTTAGACATTGTAAGAGGACAAATACTTTTTATTCCTCGTTCGGCTCTAGATGGGTGTTTAACTTTTGTAGAAGTTTTGCCGTTAAGTTATCTTCTTTTTGCTGCAATTCATTTTGGTTCTGTTTGCATGCTCGATGATGATGTAAAATTTTGACTCCCAAACCAAGTTCACTGCAATCGATTTTGCTTCTATTTGCATGCTCGATGATGTTGTAAAATTTCGACTCCCAAACCAAGAAAAAGTTCCGTGCACCTAAGGAGGCTGCTGATTCGGTGATTCGGCTGAGCGGTCAGCCCCCCCCCCCCCCCCCAAAAAAAAACTGTAAGATCTTTTTGTAGAATAAAAATATAAAACATTAAACTGGTTTTAAAATAATAAAACACATGGCACTTCATAATCGTCGATCGGCAGATGAGAACCGATATTGCTACCAAATGTAGGCTGTTTTTCACTGCAATCCTCCAAAGTTGAAGAGCAGGTGCACATCTAGGCCTTTGAAATCTTTGCCTTTTGTGTGGAAGCGGAAATCAGAAGGATGACAGAATACCTTTCTCTGTTATTGCAGCCGTGGATGCTCCTAACAGTGAAGAACTCGGAATCAATAATGAAGATGACGTGTACTTGTGTTGGGGAGGGGGCAAGGGGAGTCTCCAATATTGTGAGCCAGTTTACAGTAACATTCATGATTTTTTAAGGTTCGCACTTGAACATGTCAACCAATATTACACTCGGCGACCAAGTAAACCATTCCTCTCAAGGACATGGCAATAGCCTGTTATCCCTCCTTTCCAGCAAACAGGAGCAGGAACATCTCTGCAAATCAAGTTCTAGAAAGTATCATCCGACATTTGCTTTATGAACCAATTGCCTGTTAATCCTCTAACAAACTTAATAAGCAAAAAAAGTCCAGCACTTACATTAGTAAACCAGTTATTGGCAAATGCTGCTGTTCATGCTATAGTGGAGGAGAATGTAAAGCACTGAGACTCTGCATTATCTTCGATACAAATTCATCGGTCTTTTTTTATACTTTGCCGGACAAAGTTTTCTCCATGCTATGTAGAGGTTGAATCACGAAGTTATTGCCTTCAAATACAAGGAAAAGAAAAACCATCAACCGAACATTGGACCTCACTAGGTGCTTGCATGTGTTTATGATTTATTTCCTTAATCCAATGCTGCATTGAATTAAAAAATTATATTTCATTAACTCTATGAGTATACAAAAGTGGCTGAGCTAAGAGCTTTCACCAGCGATTGCGTAAAGTAAAGATAAAATCATTCTTGAAATTATATAAAACCCTTGACATAGGCAACTCAACTATTGTACATCCTTGACACTGATCCTTTTCATATCTTGCATCAATCTCCTAGTCACGTAATTTCTATCAGTCTTCGCCATTTTAATTGTATATGCCCATATTGCATGTCCCATTTATTGTAATGTGCTGAAAATGGCTTCTACCTTGTGAACAGTTGATAACAAGTTTTTCTAGAGCAGCCAACAGATCAATGAACCATTTGGGTTTCTCAAATTTCTGATCTTTGCTTGATTTAACATGAATGTGCATCATTGTTCATACGGTTAAGTGTCTAGTGACTCTTAACTGCTCAATTCAATTTCTTATAGAGAGAGAGAGAGTCTATTGTAAGCTGTTGGCTAGGGATTGTTTATATGCGTTTAACTTTTTGTTCTTTCCGTTGGTTGAGTCCTGCTTCAATACCTTGGTTTATTAAGTACGTTAAATTGGTTCATGTGGCCAGTTGCACAATTTGAAGGGCTCCTAGATTGGTCCATGTCACTCTTAAGGAAATGAGTGGAATCTTAAGTGGGTTTATCGGACTTCAAGGCATCCATTGTAAGGTATGATTTGTATCTATGACTTGGTTAACAGGATGTGTTTTCAGCACAATTTATGCACATTATTGAGCCATAATAGTCCTAGTACTCCATTAGTTTTCCAGTATGTTTGTCCTTGCATTTCTTTTTCTCTTAAGGATCATAAATCATAGTTGCATGTTATCATGATAAGTCTTAAAGACTTTTTAGTAGATTCGTTTACATCCTCTTTTGGTTAGTGCTTGTGTTGGTGGTAGCCAAAGTTGTTTGGCCTACCCGAGATGTGACCATAATTTTATGCTTTACTACAGTGGACATTTAAGCAGTCTACATCCGCACATTGATGGACAAACAAATAGATGCAGCCCTTTCGTCAATGATGGCTCATTCATGACAAAGTTCAAACAACTTCAGCAACAGAAGCGGGAGAAAGAGGCTGTTGAAGATAATACAAAAATCATCGGCTACGAAGATTGGTGGTGCTGCCAGTAAGAGACCATTTGAGAACAAAGCAAATGAGAGTAAACAACCTATATATTCTATTTTCTTCTAGTGGGAAACTTGCATTCAGTTTGAAGCAAAAGTCAGAGCTGTTGGAACTTTGCGATGAATCTAGATAGCGCACAAACGAATATGCAGAAATCAAAAGAGACATTCACGATTCATGTGTTTCATATAGGGCGGAAGAAGAACCTGTAGAGGCGACCGCCGACTGAATGTCGGTGGCTGTGGGAAGAACAGCTACAGTCCCCATAGAGTCGTTCCCCAGCGGCATTGGCGGCGGCGGCAATGAGTTTCTTTCCTCAGCCATAGCAGCCCAGTGATGGAGACAGGCAATTCACGTATGGTTAAGGGGACCGATTACCCAGACAGTAAAACTTGATGTGTCTCACACCATCACAAGACACGAGTATTTATACTTAGGGTCCGAAACGGATATGGACTCGTATCGACGCAGGACTATCCAGATGGGGAAATCCCAACAATCTCCCACTAGTCCAAGTCGATATCAAGGATAAACAAAATGAATGGATTAGCCTTAAAATCCATTCCAAGGTCCCACCTTGTTGTCTTACAAAACTTCTCAACAAACAAATGAGAATACAAAATAAATAGACAACAAACTTAATGAGAATCAACAAACTGTATGTGATCACATTCAAAAATGTTTGCATAATAGTGTGTTTACATTGAACTACACAAACTCATCCTCTTAACATGTTCAAAGAACATACCAGATGCTAGCGCTTTAGTAAGAGGATCTGCAACCATATCTGTAGTTCCAATGCGTTGAATACACACTAGTTGATACTCTGTCACTTTTGTTGTTGTTGGAAAATGACACTACAGCTTCATTATCACAGTGAACCTTAAGTGGTCTCTCAATAGATTCCACTATCTTGAGCTGTGAAATGAAATTCTTTATCCAAATTGTCTGTGATGTAGTCTCATATAATGCAATGAATTCTGCTTCCATGGTGTGAGCAGCAGTCACAGTCTGCTTTTTGCTCCCCCATGAGATGGCACCTCCTGATAGAAGGAAAACAAAACCAGTAATAGACTTTCTACTATCGGTACATCCTCCAAGATCGGCATCAGAATAGCCAATCACTTCTAAATGGTCCACCTTGCGATATGTCAACATGTAATCTTTTGTCCTTTGCAAGTATCACATGACTCTCTTTACGGCCTTCCAATGTGCAATGCCTGGATTAGATTGAAATCTACCAAGCATCCCAACAGCAAAGGAAATGTCAGGCCTAGTGCAAATCTACGCATACTGCAAGCTGCCAACCGCTGATGCATATGGAGTGTTGATCATTTGTGCATTTTCAAATTCGTCCTTTGGACAATCATTTAGACTCAATTTATCCCTTTTAGCTATGAGTGCCGAAATAGGAGAACAATTTTCCATCCCATATCTCTTAAGAACTTTATTGATGTATGCTGATTGGGAGAGACTTAAAACACATTTAGATCTGTCTCGACGAATCTCAATGCCGAGAACAAATGAAGCCTCACCCATGTCCTTCATTTCAAAATGAGATGCGAGCAAATGTTTGGTTTCTGTTAGCAATTAAAGATCATTTGAAGCAAGCAAAATGTCATCCACATATAAAGTCAAAATTATGAACTTACTTCCACATGTCTTAAGATACACACATCGATCAATGATGTTTTCTGTAAACCCAAAAGTCGTAATGACTTCGGAAAACTTAATGTACCATTGACGTGAGGTCTGTTTAAGTCCATAAATCGCTTTATTAAGTTTGCATACCAAATGATCTTTACCACTCTCAGAAAACCCTTGAGGTTGATCCATATATACCTCTTCATCCAAATCACCATTCAAGAAAGCCGTTTTCACATCCATCTGATGTAGCTTTAAGTCAAAATGAGCTACAAGTGCAAGGACAATCCTCATTGACTCTTTAGTAGAGACGGGTGAATCTGTCTCATTATAGTCAATGCCCTCCATTTGTGTAAATCCTTTAACAACTAATCTTGCTTTGTATCTCTCTATATTGCCTTTAGAGTCCCTCTTGGTCTTATAGACTCATTTACACCCTACGAGTTTTACTTCTTTAGGCAACGATACAAGACTCAATGTCTGGTTTTTAGCTATAGAGTCAAGCTATTCTTTCATGGCATTAATCCAGAACCTGTATTGTTTGCTTCCAACGGCTTCATTGAATGTGAAAGGATCATCATCAACATCTATGAAATTACTAGGCTCTTGTAAGTATACCACATAGTCTGATGATATGGCAGATCTCCTGGCTCTTTCAGATCTACGAACAGGTAATTGATCATTTTCAATTTGTATGTCTACATCCTGTTCGTGTTCATCAGTATGATTTATGTTTAATTCATTTGGATCTGATGCATTACCTGTATGATTTGCATTCATGTCATCATGAGAGACAATATAATCATACACATTTATATTTTCTTTATCAGGTCTACTTTCAGTATCATGTATTTCCTCAAAAGTGAGGTTTTGTAATGCATCTAACCCAAATGAGCCATCTTCCAGGAACTTAGCCTTATCTGTTTCCACAATATGTGGTGTATGAGATGGACAATAAAACTTATAGCCTTTCGATCTTTCTGGATAACCAATAAAGAAACCACTGGTTGTTCTAGGATCAAAGGCTTTTATGTAGGGGTTATACAATTTAGCTTCAGCAGGACATCCCATATGTGCATATAAGAAAGAGAAGGTTTCCTACCTATCCATAACTCGTAAGGAGTTGTAGGAACAGCTTTAGTAGGAACCCTATTTTGGATATGCACTGCTGTTCTGAGAGCTTCACCCCACAAGGTTAGAGGAAAAGTAGAGTAATTTAACATAGCTCGAACCATTTCTTTAAGTGTACGATTTCTCCTTTCAGCCACACCATTTTGGTAGGCACTGCCTGACATGGTGTATTGAGGCACAATGCCTTCTTCCTTTAGAAATCGTGCTAATGGTCCCTCCCTTTGTCCCATCTCAGTAAACCTACCATAATATTAACCACCTCTATCTGATCTGACTATCTTGATAACCTCACCGGTTTGTTTCTCTACTTCTTTCTTATATTCTTTGAAAACTTGACACACATCGAATTTTTCAAAGATTAAGTAGAGATACAAATACCGAAAATAGTCATCTATAAAGGTGACAAAATACTTTTCGCCTGTGTAACAAGGAGGGAAAGGTCCACAAACATCTATGTGAACAATTCCTAATCTTTCAGTACATCGCTCGACACCTTCTTTATATATGTTAGTTGGTTTTGCCTTTATGCAATCTACACATATGTTATCTGTAAAATCAAGAGATCGTAAGATCCCTTCATTTATGAGTCTTCTTATTCTCTTTTCAGAGATATGACCCAAACGGCGGTGTCATAGCATATATGAATCATCTTTTATGGTACTACGCTTATTGCCAATTTATGCACAATAGCACCAGAGTCAATCCACCAGCTATTAATAGGAACATGTAACATATTACTTTCAAGTGAAACAAATGACATGTTACCTTTCTTCTCTGACCAATTTTTATACTTGATGCAGTCTGACTTCTTATGCCCATTTTTCTTGCAATAGAAACACTTTATAGGAGCTAAGTTAGTCTGCGCAGTTTGAGAAGCAGGTTGACTTGATGACTTCTTCTTGGCACTCCTTTTCATTACACTTTTCTTTATGCCAATTTGACCAGCCCTAGAGTGAGAAACCATATGTGCACTTTGCAACTTCTCACCTTTCATTCTTTCCTCCTCTTCAACACATTTAGACATCAATTCATTGAATGTCATTCAGTATTATGTGTGTTGTAACTGATCTTAAAAGGAGTATATTCAACTGGTAAAGAGGTCAAAGTAAAGAATACCAAGAATGATTCAGAAATGGTCAACTTCATGTCATTCAATTGAGAAGCAATGTTCCTCATTTCTAACATATGCTGGCGAATGTTACCCCCTCCTTGATATTTCATAGATATTAACTTTGACATTAGGGTACTAGCTCTGGCTTTATGAGAACTGACAAACTGAGCCTCAACTGCATCCAAGAACTCTCTCACCGATCTACAAGGTGGGATAGCACCACGTATGTCCTTAGCGACCCTTGATTGCAAAAGCAACAAACTTAGTCGGTTAGAACGCTCCCACTTGTCAAAATACACTATTTCATTATGTGTACTTTCTGGTGTAAGAGGTGGTGGCTCAGGTCACCTCAAAGCCATATCCAGATCCATATACCCCAATGTAAACACAACATTTTCTTTCCATTCAAAATCAGGATTTTATACACATATTTTTGGATAAACAAACCATTTTTTTCATAGTTAATGAAAAGGTTAAGCATAATTAGTGGTACGAAGTATTCATTTTCCTTTTGAAAAGGAAAATTATATGCCTGAACTTTTAGTAATTTGAGAAGATTAGACCTAATGTCAATTTACTAGTGCTTGAAACATGTACCTAATTCTCGAGGAGCACTGGTAAAAAACACATTCATGTATATTCTATTAATTTAGATATATGAATAAAATTAATTTGCAACCGTCCTTAGTGGGCAACAGCTGTACATGATGTGTGTGTGTGTGCGTGTGTGTGTGTGTGTGCAACTTGTAAATGATCTCTATGAAGCAAACTTCTTGAACCCCAACAGGGTAGGGCTTAGGAGAAGAAAAATCGATATATATATATATATATATATATATATATATATATATATATATATATATATATATATATATATATAGAGAGAGAGAGAGAGAGAGAGAGAGAGAGGGGAGAGAGGGAGATAGTTGAGAAAGGTATGTACAAAGCAGACTTCATGAACCCCCCCCCCCCCATGAGAGAGAGCGAACTTTAAAATGGTCACTTGTTGAAACCCCATTAGGCTAGCTAGAGAGAGAGAACTTGAAAATGGCCTGTGGCCTGTATGAAGCAGACTTGTTGAACCCCATCGGGATGCCACTCCACTCTACTCTATACCGACCTGACCTGACACAACCCCATTATATGGGGACAAGGGTTAGGTGGGTTCAAGTACCATGGACCCACCTCCTCTCATGATCTCATCCATCATGTGATCCAAGCTAATGCATCCCACTTTTGCGTTTTGGACTCATATGAGATATTGTTTGCTTTTTCCATCAAATTAACCCCATCTAATTGTGAATCCAAATAATAACAAAACTTCCCACACCAGTGGATTTTATCTCAATTTTAGAATAACTTCATCTCCATCAAAATAATGTTATTTACTAGCTTCAAGGGATGTAGCATAGTTGGTCAGTTTAAGGGTCATACAGATGACACATCTTTAGTTTGATTCTCATGGTAATATTCGTCTGAACTTCAACTGGTAGCATACATGACACTCGAGTTGAAGGGTATATAATATAACCATCCAGGTCTTAAAGCACCTCTAAACCTTGGATGCGGTAGGAAGGGAGATAGCTTCACTTCTCGCATACCACCAACATAAGTTGTATGTATTCGTGGCTAAGTGTGAGCCAAAACAGTGACATGAATCTATGAAAACAGCCTGAATTTGGCGCTTTTTCTCAACAAAAATAAGATTAATTATTTATCTTTTAATTTCAAATTTATTTATTTAAAAGGAAAAGGAAGAAACTTCAGTGCATGCTTAATCTCTGATCATTTTGCAAAACGATTCAGCTTGGATGCTGGCTAAACGTTGGTACAACTACAGCTTCAAGCGAGGTTGGGCCATGAGGTGCTGGAGAGTATGTTTATGGAAGTGAAGAAATAGGTAGGTCTTGTTATTGTTGCCTTTGCTGTGATTTTTAACGTGGTGTTCCCCTTTGTATTTAGTGGTCCAAAAATTGTTTTTTTTTTTTAATTATTCATTAAGGGTGAGTGGTTCAATCGATCGCCCCTAAGAGAGGCCACTGCCCCCTTATGCCTGCCCCCTTGAGTTCACAGAACATGCTTGGAGACCTTTAGAAGTAAAGCAGATTGAAATATGACATGACAGTGACCCCTCCAAAATTCAAACACGAGTTTTTAGAAAAGGTGGACTACCTTGCTCCCAGTACACTACCACCCCTCAGGGTAACAACAATTGGTTTTTGCTTCTCTTTTCTGTGCGTAGATTTTTGGTGATTGATTAATAATATTCTTGGAGGAATCCTCCAGTTTGATGCGGATTCAGCTTGGATGCTGATATCAACACACTGCGCATCAGTAACTCACACTGGGCCTTCCTTTGCTCTGTTGGGGCCTAACCTACCAACATTTGGTAATGTATGGATATGCCATACAGGGACAAGTATTCATCTTTTCTCTTTTGGAGATCTATCTGGTGCATACTGTTCCACGATCAAATGAGGTCAATGACCATGCCGTTCGGTGGACCCTATGCTCACATGTAAACCAGCGGAGGTAGGTCCCTCGGATTGAGTCGCACCCGAATTAGCCGTTTTAGGTTGGTTTTTTCCAACTAAGTTTAAAAGGAGGAGCATAGCCCCATGTTGTCAGTTTGATTCCTGTGAGCATCTTGGTCTCCATGCTGATGGGGTTGAAAAGATATACTATTTGACACACAGTGTGCACCCTGTTTAGGCAACAAAACAACCCAGGAACCTATAGGCAAAGAGAAATAGGGGTTTCAGCTAGTTCTTGGCAATGAAACAAAAATAATCCTCCCATGCTCTTAGCACATTCCTTTTTGTGTGCATCACCAAAATAAAGAAATACTACAAGCTCAAAACATAATTTGAAACTATTATAAGCCTTTATACTAGACAAATTCATGAAATACTATGTTATCGTGAGTGTACATCACATCCTATTTTGACGAGTGGAAGGAGGGTTATCTCAAAGAGGCCTAAACCTTTCGCTTTCAATTGGATTTTGATGGGTAGAAACCAGTGGGACACCCGTCAACTAAGACCGGTACACCTATCATTTGCAATATGAAAGAATAGTGCTTATAGAAATCAAACTTCAAACTCTAACTGACTCTTGATTATTTCACCAGTCTCATCAACTATGCTGCACCCCATTTAGACATAACATCAATGGTGAGATTCTTATCCCTTATCATATCAAACATGGTAAGGAAAAAACAGAAGAAACACCGTTACTTTGTTTCTCAAGAATTATTTTTCATGCGTTCCAGCTAATCCAACCCTAATGAAACGACCTCTTGAGGACAACCTATATATTTTAATGAATGAATAATCTACGAGGCTTGGGAGTGAACCCTAACCCGGCGTGTATTCGCCCGTTGCAGGGGGACCCACGGGTTCCATGGACAAATTCGGCATTTTGCCATCGGCGTCCCTTCCCAACTGTACACCGCCACATTTTGGATTTCGTCATTTGGTGCCCCACCCCATGCACCCAACATGCAAAATCCCCTTCTTTCAATCAGAAATTACCAACTTGCCAAGCATCCAGAATGGGGCCGGTAAAAAATCCCGGCGGATTAATTGTCTCGGTGCTGCAAATAGCGATATCAGTGCCGGATATCGTTTTTTCATTCAATCATCCCGTTTCCCTGTATCTCCTTATTATTCAATTTTTAAAATTTAAAATTAAGTTAATCATTTCAAATTGATTTGAAAATAAAAATCACAGTGCTTGGCTGGTTTTACTTAACAAAACATTAGGGCGTTAGACAGGTTTGAGTATCCATTTAAATTAGCTTGCAAACTTTTCAGATTTGTTGTGAGGCAATTAACAGTTCTTAGTGTAAAGAATTTCAGCTCCAACAAACTTTTCTAAGATATTTTTAGCCGATGCAATTGTATTTATGACATTTAATTTCGTGGATTTGAAATCCACAGATCTCATTTTGGTTGTTTGATAGAACCTTGGATCTCTGGACAAGCCCGAGGTAGGGCTTAAGATCCGGCTATCAAACACCTCCTCAGTGAAATCATATAGAAGTTAGTGGTTAATTTGTTTGGTAAGATGTGAACCTATCACGCCTAAGGTTTATTCTGAGTATCTTTTTGCAGGTCAAACTATTTCAGATATTTTTTGCAACTATCAGATTCTAGCGCCAGAACTTAGCTCCTGTATTCCATTTTCATGAACCGATACAATGCGAGACAACTTTGGAGGATGTGAATTCCAAACTGATTAAGGTAATAAAATAGGTAAATTTCATACCCAAAAAACTATTACGATATCTCTTACAACTGCAGCATTGTTGTCCCAGGGCACTTACCGACGGGTATACCCCGGCATATTTAGCTCACGGACAAAAAGTTCACCACTAAAATTTTTCTTTAAAAAATAATTTACACAAAATACAAACATGCTTATACGTTTATCAGCGTATGAATAGCTAGTTTAGCGTAATGCATGCTGCAACTGAAGTTGTTTTTGTAAAAAACCTTGAGATGTTATAAGAGATGCTAATTTTGATGACTAAAAAGCCATGCTTGAACTGAAAATTCATTAACTCAATATATGTGTTTTGTGAAATTGCTTTTAAGATTGTAGCTATAAGGTTAGATTGCAGCAAAGTATATTGATAATCAATTTTAAGAGGTCTAGCTTTGGTCCATATATCTATATATATATATATATATATATATATATATATATATATATATATATATCTATATATATATAAGAGGTCTAGCTTTGGTCACACACACACACACACACACACACACACACACACACAGACATATGTGTGTGTGTGTTGGGCTGTGTTTTTCAACGACCATGATTAAACACACAGCCTGACCCATTACATAGGGTGGTATACTGTGAAAAGCTGGAGTCTCCATCCAAACCTGGATGGAGAATATATATATATATATATATATATATATATATATATATATATATATATATATATATATATTCTCCATCCAGGTTTGGATGGAGACTCCACTGCTCCTTGCATCCTTGTGGACTACACTTGGCTAAGTGTGCCTACGAATGTAAGTGAGGCACAAAAATCTGTAATCTAGGTCTACGAATGTAAGTGAGGCACACAA
Source organism: Nymphaea colorata (assembly GCF_008831285.2). Classification (NCBI taxonomy): domain Eukaryota; kingdom Viridiplantae; phylum Streptophyta; class Magnoliopsida; order Nymphaeales; family Nymphaeaceae; genus Nymphaea; species Nymphaea colorata. The sequence goes on from NC_045150.1 coordinate 4,327,813, forward strand.
ATCCGGAATCTAGGTTTTCTTGTTGAATACAGCTGCCCAAATTAAGTAGAAAGATGAAACCAACTTATGCATTTTTTCATGATTGTGTGCTTTCTTAAGCGCACACACACATTATATCCTATGTCATATTGAAAGTATTTAACTTAAGTTGATCATAAATCAAGGTTCACAGTTAAAGTGCTTGGCTTGCAAACGTATAGGTTAGAAGTTCTATCTCACTCCAATTCAACTTGCAATCGTCAACTATGTCATTCATTATTTTTTGTCGTTTTCACATTGCTACCAAACAACAGTTTCGAAAAACTCTCAATGTGTTACTGGATTATTCACTAGCTTCATGTCAAATTTCAAAAATATCTGGACGAGATGATGAACCATGCAAGTCTAGAATTCAAGATCAATAAAAAAGGTCACTGGTTAGTCTTAAATGATCTACCGTAGCTAACACTCATTTAAAATTTCAATGAAAACTAATAGTTACTTTTGCATTGGAAATTAATTCTACATGCATTGATTACTTGTGCATATTGAACTATTGATCAAAGAGAAACACCAACCTATCCTAATTGTTGATTGATGATATGAATCTAGATCTAGAAACATGCTCACTTCCACAATGCTCTAAACCAGCTAGGCTATTTCTCCGTCTCTGATTTTCAATTGGAAGGTATTGAATAAATTTTTTCTCACCCCAACATGCAGCTATTGGAAATCGTGTAGATGCAAATGGATAAGTGAATCAGAATTGTTCTTAAACAATGGATGAAAAAATAAGAAGAAACGACCATTCCAATTAGAGTTTTGCTGCAAGAGCAAATAAATGGGAAAATCAATAGAAGTACTTAGACAAGTCAAGAAAATGGAAGCAACTAGAGATTTGAGGAAAATATACCTACGGAAATTGAAGCAAATATTATTAAGAACTTACCTTGATTGTTGCATTTGAGAAGACATATCTCCTGCAAGAGTATCAAACCAAGTCATTGAATTATCGGTCAATCAAGTCCTTGATCTTTATCTGTGGAATTTCTTCTTCATGAAAAATGCATAAAAGCAAAGAGAGCCTAATCAGAAATGACGAGTCAAAAACTTGTTTCTTTCATTACACGATGTGATATATATACAAAGAGCCAACATAACGTCTCATTACAACGGTACAAAAAAAAATTCCTTTTTTCTAATAAAGCTTTCTTAAGGAGAGAATGCTAAACTAGGAAGGAGGAGTATCGCTCGAATTTGAACGTTGCAAGAATTAGTCGTTTGAAGTATGCGACCTCTGGTACAACATTTAAGAATGACAGCTAATTTTAATACAACCCCTCAAATTGGTGTGTGAAGATTTGTGACACCCAGTTTGCATAATAGATGATTAAAACTTTCTTTTTCAAGTGCCTTAGTAAATAAATTGGCTATTTGATCTTTGCTTCGAATATAGTATGTTCGTATTATCCCTTGAAGCAATTTCTCTCGTACAACATGACAGTCAAGTTCGATGTGTTTTGTCTGTTTATGAAACACTGGATTCGCAGCAATGTGTAATGCAGTTTGGTTGTCACAGTATACGTTACTGGTGATATTTGACTAAAACCTAAGTCATGTAATAGATATCTTACCCATGTTATCTCACATGCTATGTTTGCCGTGGATCTATATTATGCATGTTTGGATGATTGGGATACCGTGTTATGTTTCTTTGTCTTCCAAGATATAGGCACCGATAAAAAAAAAATGCAATAACTGGTGACAGAACGTTGTGTTTGTTGACACACAGCCCCATCTGAATCACAAAAAGCACTTAATTGTATATTATTCTCTTTGCTCATAATAATGTCTTCACCAGGATGTTTTTTGAGGTAGCGAATGACACGAAATGTTACTTGTAAATGTGGTAGTCGTGGTTGTTGCATGAACCGGCTTAACACATGCACATCATATTGTATGTCTAGTCAAGTAATGCTCAAATATATTAACCTCCCAACAATTCGATGGTATTGCGTCAGATCCTTAATGAAGTCTCCATGATCGATCTCTAAACCATGATTTTGTTCCATAGGAGTGTCAGCCAGTTTTGCTCCCAAAAGTCCTGTCTCTTGAATAATGTCAGTTGCATATTTTTGTTGAGAAATATATATTCCTTTGGCTGAGCAAGCAATTTCAATTCCTAAAAAAATATTTGGGTTTGCCCAAATCTTTCATGTGAATTTTTTTGCATAAGAAAGCTTTGAAATTGACAATTGCTTCTTCTATATTACCCACAATTATTAAATCATCGACATATATTAAGATAGCAATAAAAATTTTACGATGTCTAAAAGTGAATAGAGTATGATCAACTTCATATTCTTCAAGAGAAGTTAAAAGCTTGTAAAACCAATTCCTTGAGGATTGTTTTACCATAAAGGGATTTGTGTAATTTACATACATGGTTCTTCCTCTGTTTTGCATATCCTTGTGCTACTTGCATGTATACTTCTTCAAGTAAGTCTCCATGCAAGAATGCATTATTAACATCCATTTGACACATAATCCAATTTTGATTAGCTGCAATAGTGAAGAATGTACATACCATGACCATCTTTGCAACTGGTGCAAACTTTTCATTATAGTTCAGCCCTTCTTGTTGAGAATATCCTTTAGCTACTAAACGAGCTTTATATCGTTCAATATATCCGTCCAATCTCAATTCGATCTTATAGACTCATTCACTCCCAATTGGTTTTACTCCTTTTGGGAGCATCATAATGGTCCAAGTCTTATTCTCTTGAAGTGCACAAATTTTACAATCCATAGCATCTCACCATTCCTTATACTGAACAACTTCTTCATAGTTTTGAGGCTCAAATTTAGACATAAGAGAGGTGAGAAATGCAAAATGTTTATTAGAAAAGCAATGAAATGAGATAAACTTGTTTAAGGCATAACTTGTTCCTTGTTTACAGCCTGACATGAGAGTTTCGTTGGTTGACGGTGAGGCGAAGAAGGTACAACAGTTGTCCTTCAACTAAGTTGTGGGCTTTCAGATCCGTGTAGATCTCCTAATGGGTCCAGAAATTTGATTTGGGTTTAAATCAAGAGAGGGGTTTAGCCCGTTGGTATCTATGGGTACTATAGAGTCTTCTTAGCGTTCAATATCAAGATTCAAAGGGGTTTCAGTCCCTAAATAGGTTGGTTCTAGATTTTGTGGTGTGTTAGGGAATGTTCTATTGGTTACCTCTTGGTAATTAACTTCATGCTGGTTGTAAGGGATGAGTAAAACAACTTCATATGTATCATTCTTCTTGTTTTGGAAAGGAAAAATATGCTCATAAAATATAATGTCACTGTTAGAAAACACCTTGTGATTTTCCATGTCATACAACTTGTAATTTTTTTGTTCCTCAAGATATCCAATAAATATGCATTTGGATGCTCTAGACTCAAATTTGTCCTTTTTGTGATTTGTGTTAGTGGCATAGCACAGTGAACCAAATTTTTTTAATTGTCTAATATTTGCTTTTTTCTTAAATAATCTTTCAAAGGAGGTTTTTCCATCGAGTTTTGGAGAAGAGATACGATTTATCAAATAAGTGGCAATTAAAATGCATTCCCCCCAAAAGAGTATAGGAAGGTTTGATTCAAACCGAAGTGCCCTAGCAACCTCGAGGAGATGTCTATGCTTTCGTTCTACTACACTGTTTTGTTGTGATGTAGCAACACAACTGTGTTGATGAATAGTCCCTTGATTTTATAAAAATTCTTTCATTTTGAGTGAGAAAAATTCAGTCTCATTGTCTGATTGTAAAGACTTAATTTGATAATCAAATTGGGTTTTGATTAAGGCGAAATTTTTTTTGATAACATGGAGCAATTCATACTTATGCCTCATTAAGAAAATTCATGTGGTACGTGAAAAATCAACTACAATATTAAGAAATAGGCAGCAGAAATAATGGATTGGGTGCAAGGGCCCCAAATATCACTGTGAATCAAACCAAAAGGACAAGTGGTAGAAATATCACTCAAATCAAACTTAAGTCGTGTTTGTTTTACATGATGGCACACATCACACACATGATCATTAATCAAATCAAGACTTAAATCTAAATTTTTGTTCACTAATTTCAATCGAGAAGATAAGAGATGACCTAATCTCTCATGCCAAAGTTTATGCGAAGAAAAAGTAAAATAGGTGTGAGTACACGTTGGTCATTGTTGAAGAACATACAAACTGCCTTTCACCTCACCCCGACTAATCATCATCTTCGATGCCAGGTCCTAGATAACACAATCATCATAAAAAAAACGTTAACGAACACTTTAAGTTTTTAGTAAGTTTAATTTTTGAAGTGCATGTACATCAGAGCATATATGTCGACTGACTCTTGAATCGATAATCCAAGTAAGAGAATGTAAATTAGTTAAACAATTGTTACCTGCACGAACTATATTACCTGCAAAATTGATGTTGGCTGGCTGGTCCTTCACCAAAGATAGAAGTTTGTGATATTGTTCAAGGGTGAAGGCTGGCACGATTCTTTTAGTATCGTGTCCTCCACTGTCTTGACAATAGGCATCATTAGAAAAAATGGATTTCAGATCTAGGTTGATTTGTTTTTGACTTATGTTGGCTGCAACAATTTATTTAAAGCAGGGATCATAGAAATGGTGGTCTGGTGGATACCCAATTAGCTTGAAGCATTTCTCTTTGATGTGTCCAATGCCTTGACAATATCTACAAATTGGTCTGTTTTGGTGTCCTCCTCTGTTTCATTGAAATCCAGCACTATTCTCTCGGCTGAACTTATTTTCTTGATTGTTTTTCATGATAGCTAAGGTTGTGGTTCCTTCATTGAGTGAACTTGAAAGATGTGCTTCCAGTTGTTTTTCTTCTTGTAGTATCATAGTATAGACTTTGTTTACATTTGGGAGAGGGTCAATAAGTAGGATCTGCCCTCTAATTGAATTGTAAGAGTCATTTAGACCCATAAGAAATTTTATAACACATTCTCTTTGGATTTGATAGAATATGCCTTCATGGCACCACAAGAGCAAACTGAAACGAGAAAATAGGAACTAAGCTCATCCCAAAATGCTTTTAGTTTGGCATAGTATGATGCAATGGACATAGTATCTTGCTCTACTCACTAGTATCATATACTCAACTAAGCTAGAGAAGTCTGGCAAGATATGAAACTCTGGATGTAGTGTCATGAGCAAAACCCTACAGGGTGGGTCATCAGGGAGGACCATTTTAGGTTGGGCCAATTCTCATAAAGGCCCGTGGGCCGGGCAGAGTCATTGCCAAACCTGTTACCCAACTCATTAATAATTAGGTTGGGCCCAGCCCAGGGTTTATGAGGTGATGAGCCCAAAAAACTCCCTAGTACTTGGCCCTATAATGGTTTTTTTTTCTAGCCTAGCATATTAGAAGGGCATGTGAAAAAAGATTGAAGAAAGTTGCTTTACATAATGCATTCTCTCATCATTCTATTAGAAACAAAAGCAATACATGCCAAAACTCAATCCTTCTAGGTTTTTTTTCACTAATTTTTAGGCACTTTATGGCTTGTACCTTATACTAATGTACCTAAACTACTTAAATCCTGCATCTAAAATCTCTTAAGGAAGCGACCAATAAAACATTTATAAAAAGGGAGTATATGCATTGCAAACAAGTGAACACTAACATCAACTAAAAAGAATAGAAAAAGGAAAAAGTTCAACTTCAGCACGCTTAGGCTTGTCCCAACGGCCAACTTCCACACCTAGCCTAGCCCAATGTCCAATCTTATGTGTGAGTGCTTTAAGGTTTTGCTAGTAAGATGACAAACAAATTAAACACTTGTAGAGTGAAGCATTAATGATTTGCTTGTTTGGTCAAACTCTTCAAGCATGACCTGATGAATCTAAAAATATTTTTTTTTGAAATTATAGTCAAGGGTTAGGTTTCAAAGGGCTTTGAAGAAGGAAATGAAAGAGAAAAAAATGAACTCTAACAAATAATAACTTAATGTAAAGCATTTTAGTAGGCCTATATGCCGCATCATTGAAATATCATACATTCATTTGTGAGACATAATGAGAATAGTTTAGATCATTGACTTTAAGAAGATAAGATAGTAGAGATTAAATTAAGAGAAATAAAAAGACAAACTATATTTTGAATAGAGTGAGATACTGTTCGCATCCTCAAAAATTTATTTGGTTTTTAGAGTACTCCAAAAAAATGAGGTTTTATTTAAATGAGAGAGAAAGGAAGTCACCCATCAGTACGAGGATTGACCATCCCCGACGCTTTTACCGGGAATAACCGATCTAAGTGCTATGTTTATTTTTGATGCATTTCATTTTTGCTTCAACATCTTTTTTATTCTAAATGTGGCATAGTGCTTGAGAAAATGTTGAAGATTTGATATTTCATGATTTAAGGAAATTTTGAAGAATCATTTGAGAGTGTAAAACATGATTTGAGAGATTTTGAATTGAGAAATCTTTACGAATATCATTTGGAAACCTTTGGAGATCACTTTTCAAGTGGATTCAGTGTTGTCTTAAGAATTTAAGTAGATTTGAGATTTTGCTCTAATTTGGTTACTATCTAGTTAGAGCTTCATCTCATCTTTCTTAAGTTCTTTTAGAGGAATACTTGTGATCATCCATGGTGTTAAGTAAATGCGAATGTATGAATGCATTGATCCTACATGATTAGAATGAAATCATTCATTCCTACCATGACATTTATTTAGAAGCATTCCTACCACCACATACATTTAAGTTTCTCATTTTTATTTATAAAATTGTTATAAGTGTGTTTATGAAGAGAAAAAAGTTTTTGGAAATGGAATGTGATTGTAGACCATCAAGCATGAATCCAATATTGAGTCATTACTTGAATTTTGGTCTTGATGAAGTCGACGAATAAGAAATTAAAACCTTAAATCATGGAAGAAAAATATTTTAAAAAATGAAAAAGATGAAAGACTTTAATATGAGAGAAATATGGAGAAAGAGAGAGAGAAAGAGATTTTGAAAATCACAAAACAAATGATTTAAAAGAGAGAGAGATATGTATATATATATATATATATATATACACGTATGGATATATATATGAAAGCTTGCGAAGAGGAAGTTTAGATCAAATAGAGAGGGAGAAGAAAATTTTAGAAAGAGAAAGAGAGATTTTATAATGGAATATATATATATACGAAAGTTTGTAAAAGAATATGTTAAATCATAAAGAAAGAAAGACAAAGAGAGACAGTTATGTGCACGTATACGTATATAACATGTATATATGCATATCTTTTCATGAGAATTGAAATCAATAAATAACTTGGAAATATCTGACTCCAATTTTTCTATGTAGGCCGAAGAGGAACTTGGATTCATGTAAGTGTCTAGGCTAAGTTCTAAGGCCTCATTAGAGAGGGTATTTGCTTTTGAAAATCTTTTGAAAAACATGATTCTAAATATTTTGTATATTAATATAAAATCATGATCGTTTATTACAAGAGAATATTTTTCTTCCACCATTGGGTATGAAAGAAAATCAAACATACATGAAATAGAGAGCAACGTAGTAAAGCACTCATTGGGGTTCCTAATCGGATGATAAAGAAAAAAACTAAACGTGAGAATGATATGAAGATGCATTTTAACATATACATATTCGTGAATGGTTTTTTCGGGTTGGACAAATCTCAACCTCAAAATAAACATAAAAGTGAAGAAATCCCAACCCCAAACATTCATTCTTGCTGCTCATTTGCTCAATGATTAGGGAAAGTTACTACATCATGCATGAACATCATTTCAAGTATAAATGATGAGTAAAGCAATATAACAAGCATATTTTTGGAAATAAATGCAGAAATGAAATTTATTTTGCTTTGCTCATACTCTCGGTGCACTCAAGATGTAGCTCTAGATTTCGGATAGAAAATCATTTGAGCTTTCTTTCACGGCCATGAGGAGGTGGCAAGAGAAAATGAGAAAAATGAAAACAAGAAGAGGACTACATACCTTTGAATATGAATGATATTATAAATGAACATCTTCCTTTGAATGATCCTAGGGTTGCTTGAAGATACCCCCGAAGAGACAAATGGAGAGAAAAACTAAGGAAAAAATCTGAAACTTTATATGAGAAAGCATTAAAAGTTCCCTAAGGGTTAGCTTATGCCTAAGAAAGCATTAAAAGTTACCCAAGGGTTAGCTTATGCTTAAGAGGAAAAATTGTGGGGGCATTTATAAAGAGTTTTGGATCCAAAACTGAAAATTTAATTTTTTTGAATTGAACAAGATTTTCATGCGAATTCCAAGTATTTTTTTTCTAAATAAGTTTTGACTAAGTGGGATTGGCCATTAGCCCTACAAATACCTCTTTGGGGTGTTGGCAAGGCTACTACTGCCTACCCAACAAAGCTAAAACCACCCCCTTGGGGTGGTTTTGACAAAAAAATGGGGCTTGCACAGAGCGCAAGCCCCGGCTTAGGCACTGTCGCGGCAGCGCGCAACACGTTGCCATGCATAGGCGATCGAGCACTTAATCGCGTTGCAATAAGCCAAGCGCAACAGTGTGCACGGGATCATGTCATGCGCGGCGTGCCAACGACTATTTTTTTTATTTTTTTAAATAACAAAATAATAATCAAATAAAATGAATGAATAAATAAATAAATAAAAGGTTGTTTATATAAGAAGCATAAAACAATTTTTTTTTTTTAAATGTTGTTTTTGTTATAAATGGGTGGCTGACTCCATTTTGAGTGATTTAGGCTTAAAAACACGTCTTGGTGTGAGAACAAAACATAAAACAAGGGAAAGGTCTATGCATGCATGCTCCGTACTAATAGCATCCATTGTTGTTTTGATCTCAGTTTTAGATTTTAAGTTTGACATGCTTGATTTGGATCTAGACTTTAGTTTTGAATCTAATCGGGATTCGAGAGTTGGATTTTGGATTTGAATCTCGTGTCTTAAGTTAAGTTTTGAATTTGAATTTTGTGTTTTAGTTTAGACAAGGGTTTAGGAATTTGTTTTGAATCGAATAGTTGCAAATTTATTTTAGGTTTAGGAATTGGCTTAGGGTCTAAAAAAAAAATTAAAATCCAAATAACTGGAAATGTCGTTTGGGTGAAAATAAAATGCAAGTCTTTTAGAAAAAATTTGGGGAGATAACAAATACTATTTAAAGAAGGCAAAGAAGCTCAATTAGGAAACTTATTTATAACTAGCTAATAGACTACTTTTATTTTTAAAGCAATCTATGCATTCATAAACAAGCTAGCTCGAGCTTAGATATATTAACTCATTGAGGTTAAGTAGTTTCCAATATTACTCATGTTGAGATCGGACATTCGGTGGAGAAAACAAGACACATTTTGCGCCTCGCTGTTGGGGACAAATGAGTTCATGACCTTTTGCATGGTCCAATCATTGAAGATTTGAAGTGTATTGGACCATCGATCCACTTTCAATTTGGTTCTCATTTCAGATCCATGCATGATGAGTGGGTAATTCACACGGGCCTGAGTCAGTGGTGGAGCTAGAAAAGATTTCTAGAGGAAGCACTCTTCAGGGATTTTCAATTCGAAGGGGCACTCATATGCATAACATAGCAAATATTTAAAGATATTAATTTGAAAATAAAGAAACCTTGAGGGGCTGGTGTGGACTCACATCAGCCTATGTGGCTTCATTTTTGGCTTGAGCTTTCCATAAAGGTATATCTAGGACCTAATTTGCACCTGCATCCTCCCTCTCTCTTTCTTGCTAATACACATACACACACATGTGAAAAAGAATATCTTAAGATCACTTAGTTTGTGGATAAAAAACTAGGCCACTAAATTATTGCTAAATATACTTTAGACGAAATTTTCAACTTGCTAACTTGTTTATGATTATTATTTAATACAAACATGCCTTAACTCAAATCATTTTCATGGAATTTTCCATCAAATTATTAGCCAGTGCAGTCAAATTTGTTGATTAAGACATATTTAAACCTAAAAGCTGATTGCTTCAATATATATTTTTTATCTAATTATTTTTCAGTTCATATCTATAAGGTTATATCACATGACACGAATTACTTTGAGAATTCTCATTTTTGTCATTGACCAAAGTAATCTGAGATCGGTGTACTTTATATATATATATACACACACACAAAGAATGTGTTCAGCATATCGTATTTGGGAACTTATGTTTTCACCCTATTTTCTTTCTTAGTTTCTCACCTTTCTTTTTTCTTTTCCTCCCATTCCCTCTTCTTCTTCTATATGACCATCCTTATCATCTTAGGGTTGTGGACCATAAAAGTAGAGTGGGGACCAGAAAAGTCAGTCTCGAAATGGGACTGGTCATAGTCTTTTGCTACTTGACTTTCTAGCCAAGAGAGGAGAAAAAGAAACCATAGGCTAAGAAATCAGCTTATTGGTAGTTATGATATAATTTTCATATATATATAGGGAAATATATGTCTCTCTGTGTGCGTTAGATAGAAGATATGGACATGCAATCAAGTGGAGACAGGGACCTGTTGAGATGCACATAAAGCAAAATTGACAGGTTGACTTCTTCTTTTGTGATGATCATCGTAAAAACAGAAAAGTCACTTTTAGCTAGTAAAAGCCCAGAGATCGATAAGAAAGAAATTAACAAAATGAATGAGAGAACAATCAGTATGATATTGTTCAGCTAATAATCAGCAGGATGAGTTTGGTTATCTCTATCCAATGCAGACAACAACAACCTGGAACGAAAAGTTATTTAATTATGGAAATGCCATGTCAGGTATATCTATCATAATTGCAAGTAGGGGCGAAGTGATGTTTTTTTTACAATGGTGGACCAAACGGTTCAATAAACTTATTCGGATCGAATCTAAAAAATACACTAAACAACTAAAAATTTTCAATTTTCTTAATGTATGTTTTTTTTTCAATTAACTTGGGTGGAGCCGCGGCCTATGTGGGCACCTCCTCCTTTTGCCCCTGACCCCAGGTGTTTTAGAAAATTTTATAAAAAAAATCTACATTTTAGACTTAACTTTTTTTTATAACCCCCTTTTGCACCACCGTGCACGCACAAATTTTTTGTGCACATTTGTGTGCAGAATTTAGCCGGATCCACCTATTATCGCCATCGTAACAAAAAAAAAAAAAAAAAAGATAAAAGAGCATGAGTATTATTAAAAACAAAAGATAAATAAGCATGAGTGTTATCTAACAAAAATAAAACTTTAACAAAATTTTTTGTTCGACTTTTTATTTCACTCTCAACAAGTTTTAATGCGCCACTTAAATGATAATTGGAGTTAATATTTTTTGCCTTTTGAGTTAATACAAGTTCGTTAAAGGGTAGTTTGACAATAAAAAAATATTTTATGAATGTTTGATAAATTTTTCTGAATGGCTAGAGCAAGTTGATCTATACTAAAATTATTGTTTAATGAATTTGCTCTAATTAAAAAATGTTTTCATGTCAAACTATCTTTAACCTTTTTATTTAAAACCATCTTATTAAAAACACTATTTCTGGACGGATAAGCCTTAAAAAGTTAAAATTTTAAAGAAAAAAAAATCTAAAAACATTATATATAGATAGAGTCTCTGACGTCCAACGACAGCCAGACACAGTTCGGCTCCCCAATATCTGGATCCGGATCCGTCACGGGTCGGCGGATATGGCAGACTCGTAATTATGAGAAACAAGGAGTCCTTTTCTCGGCAGCCATTTCCTTCGGCACAGCGATTTCAGCGGCCTCTGGCCCGAGGAAAGCTCCCCACTCCCTCCATTATATAACCGACGAAAAGCAGCCAGGCTTTGCCATTCATTGTCGTCATCCCCCGACCCTGTCCAGTTTCCTCCCCGGACAACCTCTATCCGGCGAAGACATCGGGCTGCTGTCATCCTTCCGGCGAGCTTTAACTCACCCACTATCGTCCGGAAGGTTTCTGCACTCCCCTCCTAGATTAGTTCGACCCCCTGAAGCAGCATTCCTTTCCCCTTTCTTTCTCTCCTCCTCCTCCATTTCCCGGCCACAGACCGATACGAGCGTACGACGCGTCCGGTGGTTGCCTTACGCCTGTTCTTGGAAACACGCTTGAGCCTTCAGCCGGCCGAAAAACCTCGGTCTAGTCTTGGTTGACTAGTGGATCTCGCCGGGGACCCGCTCCTCCGGCGCGTACCGGTGAAGTCGAGGATGGAAGGATGATATTTCCGTTCGGCGAGGAGGATCCCGATCGGCGATGGGCGGCTGCGTCAGCATAGAGGAAGGAGGAGGTAAAACTCTTGCCCCTCGTCTGCAACTTTTACCTAACTGCCACCGCATTTTTACTAGAACGACGGGGTATGTCCACTGTTTGACCCGGGGATTTTTTGGGGCGAACCCAACGGCATGAAATTTTTGTTCTCTGCATACGCATTTCCTTTCGTGCCTCCGGCACTTTTACTCATTGACGTCCGTGTCCCTCAATTATATGAAGCGAAGACTTGAGGGAGATAGGCGTCCTTTTAACTATCGGTCGTTGATGATGACGCCGAATCTTGCCCTAGGGGGCAAGATGGACATTCTGCGGACTCTCGTGACTTGACTTGGACGCATGTGCCACTTCCTTTGTGGCTACTGGTCAAGCATGAAGACGGGGGCTCGGAATTCGAAAGAGTGGAAAAATAAAGTAAGCTTTTTGGGACGACCGAGTCCCAGTGAGAATTGGGGAATATCTTTTTCCCACTTTTTCTAGATAAAACAAAACCTAGAAGAAGGGCTGACTAGTTTTTTTTTATTTTATTCGACAAAATTCCAAAACCCTCTCCGGGCGGAACGTCTTTTGTGAAATTACCAGCTTGTGCTCTCCTACTTTCGGGGAAAAAAGGAAAAATAAGAGACTGAAGTAATTTTGGGCTTCTTTTTGTCGTCAGCCTTCCTCCAAAACTTTTGGGGAGGATCTGCGATGGTAGCTTGTTTGTTTACTTTCGTTTTTCGGACCTCCGTTTTTTTTTCCTTTCATCCTCCAATTTATTCAATTCTTTTACTTTCCTGAAATCAAGTAAAAGTGACTAGGTTGCTCACTTGGCTGTTTTGTTCGGCAGAAACAGCCCAAGAAGACAAGGGGGAATGAGTTGTTTTGAAACGTGAGGGAGACTTTGGGATGTTAAAAGATCTGATTTGAATCGAATATGTTTTTAACTATATATGTTTTTTCAGATATTGATATCATATTGGAATTTGGATTTGAATAGGCACTAAGAAAAGCCATACCGAATCTAACTTTTACGTTCATGTCTGAATCTGAATTTTGAACCAAATTGATCAGTTTTTAAAATGTACAAAAATTGGATATAGGATACAAATCTTAATTTCAACTGTAATTGGATGTCATTTGTTAAATCCGTATCCAATCCAATTTTTTATTTAGATGTTAAATTTTTAAAAAATGGTTCGGTCAAATATCCAATCCATTAAAAAGGAAATTGGGCAAAGGAGACAAAAAGGAAATTGGGCAAAGGAGACGGAAATAATGGGGTTGTTGTTCATAAGTAGAAGCAATAACTAAAGCAGCGAAAATGAAGGGGTTCATGTAAACTCCTAACTACGTAAAACAATATAATAATTAATGATATCATTGGCATTGACCAGTGAAGTGTCGTATTTAAGGCGGAAAGGTTATGTATTATGTTATTAGTTATATTATTCGTTGTTTCCTATCGTATCACGAAGAACTGTACAACTAAATTAAAAGCTCCCAAAATCTGAATTGGCAAGTGATGGATCATGGATATTTAATAGTACAGAAGCAGCTTCAAGGACTGGTTGAGATCATCTTGGTTTGAACTAAATCCTTTTAAGACTTTTATTCGTGATAACCTCTAAACTGCTGTGAATAAACCCACGAAAACTCTAAAGTAGATTATTGATTATTTGCTGTATAATCTAACCTTACAGATATGATTCGTAATAGCATTTGTTATGTCTTCGGGTATATATCTGAAGGGAAAGATTCAGAAAAAGCATGAGAAACTGTTCAATGTCTGATCTGACTCCTTACAATTTGCTAAATGTCGCATGAAACATTTTAAAAAGAATTACCTTCATTTTCTGCAAGTAATTTGATCATGTGGATTAATATCTTGTAGTTTATGCATGTTCTTACCTTTTGTGTGTGCGCGCGTGCGTGTAAACATTGTGCTTAAGACTTAACATGATTTTTCAATACAAATTTAAAGCATCATAACGAACGATGGATTGTTTTATGTGTACGCAAGTGTATGAAGAACTATGCTTAAGACTTGACAAGATTTCTTAATAAAATTTTAAAGCATCATATTCACGAATTGTGAGCTAAATGAATCAAAATTTGTATTTAATAGTGAACTGAAGGCGAGTAATTTAATGGTATCTAATGCATTAATTGGAGATTGTGTTTAAGAATTTAAAATCATTGAAATCTCATATTCATGAATTATGATCTATTTTATAAGTGTGTGTTTGTGCGTGTTGTGAGAAATTGTGTATAAGATTTGACATGATTCCTTAATGCAACATGAACTGTAGACTGATAATAGGCATCAAAAATTAAATTTTATGACGTATTGTTGGTCATTAATCCTGCTGGAACGGTAGCATTTCATCTCAATGGTATCTATACGGTGCCTTTTGTATTAATTTTATATATCAAGCCCCAAATATGTTTTTTTTTTTCGTATTCGTGGCCACTTTCTCAACAGGAGGTGTTATCTGTCACCTTTCAGTTTTCAATTATGATCTATTTTACAAGTGTGTGTTCGTGCGTTTAAGATTGGACATGTTTTATTAATGCAACATGAACTGTGGGCTAATAGTAGTCATCAAAATTTAAATTTGATAATGTACTGCTGGTCATTAATCCTCCTGGGATGGTTAGCAATTCATGTCAATGGTATCTGCACGGTGCCTTTATAATGACTTTCTGTATCAAGCCGCCCCTTTTTTTTCGTATCTGTGGCAAGTTTCTTTACGAGAGATGTTATCTCACACCTTCCCTTTTCCCAATCAATAGCATAAAACCCAGTTTCATGTCCACTTTTCCTGCATAACAGTGACCCTTGAAAATGAAAATGACTCAATGAAGCAGGAGAAAACTCTGGATTTCCTGAAGATCCGGGATTTTCCTGAACTTTAAAGTGATTCCAGCAGGCCTGCATTGGAACGTGATTGGACTACTTTTTAAATTCAGGGAAGTAGGAAAAAATAAGGAGAAAGAGAGTGTTGTTGGCTTGCAAATCCCGCTTTTCATGTGTCGAATTCTGCGCTCTTGTCGTCTTCACGTGGAAGACATATTCTCTGCGGGCTCTCTCTGAGCGTGTCTTGTCCGCATCCCGACGAAATGGCCAACGTGCCCATGAGAACAGTACTGGAGCTTTCCAGTGAGTGGGTGTTCCCGGTGGAGGAGCGTCTATGGTGGCGTACTGCCACCAATGCACGCTTGGTGATACTGATCGGGTTCGGATTCCTTCTGTTGGGAGAGGTGAGACCAGTAGTGCGATCTGGGTCCAGCAGCCTGATATTCGCTTGAGAACGGGGTCCCACCACTAGATCTGCCTTGTGTCACTTCGGCAGGTATGGGTAGAATCGTCATTTCGGATGGGGCACGGATCGTACGAACTTTTTCTGGGCATTTTTACCCTTATTTTCTTTATTGGCTGTAGCATGCGCGTTACCAACTTACCCTCGTCGGACGGTTAAAAAATTTTACAGAGATAGCACCCAGTTTTGGATATTTTACAATAGCTCGACTATCTTTTGGAAAAATACATCCCATGAC
Organism: Nymphaea colorata; assembly: GCF_008831285.2. Classification (NCBI taxonomy): domain Eukaryota; kingdom Viridiplantae; phylum Streptophyta; class Magnoliopsida; order Nymphaeales; family Nymphaeaceae; genus Nymphaea; species Nymphaea colorata. Next base: position 4,343,607 of record NC_045150.1, read on the forward strand.
TGGTTTAGAAATAAATTCACGACGACTCTTCCCCTCTCAACTCATATGTGTGTTGTCCATGGTGAGGCCGTGGTTGGACAATGAAAAAATAAGGTAGCTAGTTGTACAATCTTGCTTTTGTAAATACGTTACCCTTTTTATTTTTTATCTTTTTTTGACATTTTTTCGAAAATTAAATTGAGACTTTAGGAAAAAATTTCTTTGAGAGATTTTCGTCACGAAGGACATTCCTCTTCATAACTGATAAAGGCTGTCAATCGAGTCAAGATCAATTTGTAGATGCTCCATTGGCTGTCTAGGTGACCATTTGTAGGGCATTACATCTGTAAAACCAAGTAAGCTCTCATGGTCATATGTTGCAAGAGAGCAAGCAAATACTGTCCTAGTGAAGAGAACGTAATTTTAGAAACCACCGCTCCAAATGCTCGCTTTAAGACGTTGGTCGAACAATAACCGTAATTGCATGTAGCCATGGCACCACGGATTCCATTATTCCTGTTGTGCTTCTTTTCCTCACCATCTGAATCTGACGGACTCCTTATCTCTCAATTCAATTCTCCAGCAGCAGGGATCAAGCCCCAGAAACCTCAATCTTCACCAGTGCCCGGTCAGAATGCATCTGTGACTAGCAATGCTGAAAATCCACCGGCTGCACTGAGAGATGTTGAAGACTTCGGGCAGTTTAGTGGATATGATGCTCATGTGTTTACTTATACAGAGATGAGGATAGCTACTAAGAATTTCAGGCCAGATCAGATACTTGGAGAAGGTGGCTTTGGGTTTGTATACAAAGGATTGATTGATGAGACTGTAAGGCTTGGGTTCAAGTCCATGCAAGTTGCAGTTAAGGAGCTCAATCCTGAAGGGTTGCAGGGTGATCGAGAGTGGCTGGTAATTGCTTTGCTGATGATTTTTTCTTTCATAATCCTTTTCTTTGCCGTTGGTGTTGTCATTGATCAACTACGGATTGCTACTCTGACTTACCTTCTACACAAACAAGTTCCGATTTCAAGCTGATGCTTGTCAAACCAAGCTAGCCCAAAGTTCTATACACACAATGACTTCAAACATGAAAAGGCTAACCAATAATTCAATTGTGAGCATCAGCTCAAGTTTTGTGGAGAATAAGAATAAATTTCAAGCTCCTTAACAATCAACCTCTTGGATATTTATTCTATGGTGTCTGTAGCTATATTTTAATGTGCCTGTGCAATTTTTAGTGCCTTTTGACACCAGCCCAGCAATAATAGACATGTTTGTCATTAGTAAAAATTAAAACACATGCTGGCTGCTTGTTGTCTGAAACACTAGACTATTTTCCCCAGGGTCTTTAAAGATGATTCCAAGAATTAAGAGGCTTCGAACTCAAGGGGCCTGCAAAAAGTTTTTTTTTGTGTTCTGCACATTACTAGTTTCACACTCAACCAGGTGTTGAAGTGCTACCGTTCTTAATTCTTGTGCAGGTGTTCATGAAAGTCAACTAACTTTGAGCTTGTTACTTAACAAGATAGGCTCTGATTCACAACATAGCCTGCCACTGGCAGAGTTTTCCGAACTTGTCATATCTGATGTTTAGCTGCCAACACTTTGAAGAACAAAAAAAAAAGCCATTAAACTCCCTTCGGGATTTTGATGCATTTCACTGATTGTTGTACAAAGGTACAATGATGCAGAGGAATCAATTCATGTCCCCTCATTCAAACTGGAGGGCCACAGGATTCACTTCATGGCTTCTCAGTTGTACCAGAGAGCCAGCTTTCCGGTTCACACCTGGGAGAATCATAAAAGTTTAACCTCTAAGTACACCTAAATTGGGGAAGCATGTGATAAAACAGTTTAAGCTATCTGGCTCAACAACTGTTAGCGAATTTGGCTCTAGTCTGACCATTTGAAAGCCTGTACTTGATTTTGTGAATGATGGCATCCTATAATTTTTTTCTATCCTCTTGGTTTTGCAGGCTGAGATAAACTATCTTGGACAGCTCAGTCATCCAAATCTGGTGAAACTTGTTGGGTACTGCTGTGAGGATGATCACAGGTTGCTGGTTTATGAGTATATGGCAAGTGGAAGCCTGGAAAAACACCTTTTTCGACGTAGGGATCTGAACGAAACCCTTCTTGTTGAGTTTATTCTGTTTGTAGTAGATTGATTTTGCTATACTTAAATTTCTATTGGTTTCAAAGTTCTCTAACTTTTTCCAGATTTGGAAGGACATACAAGAAAAATTTAATTTAAGTATGTGAAAAAGTCAGAAGAGAATTATTTTCCTTTTTGGTTACGGCTGCTTTCTGTATAGAGTAACATGTTTAAGCTAGTCCTTGGCAAGAATTCTTTAACCAATAATTCATGTCAACCATCTAAGCTTGACACTCTATTCTATAAGCTTCCAGATATCTATATAATTTCTCAGTTCCATTTTTCTAGCAGTACCACATGACATAGAGTGTGAAGTTGAAACCAGAATGAGGCAAATATTTTAGCATATTGGAGCTGTTATTGTCACTATCTTCTATAGAAAATTAGGTTCTTCAAAGTTAATGGCTTCCCTTCGTTTCTTGCAGGTGTTTGTGTTACAATGCCTTGGCCTGTTAGAATGAAGATTGCACTGGGTGCAGCTAGAGGACTTGCCTTCCTTCATGGAGCAGAAAGACCTATTATTTATCGTGATTTCAAGACATCAAACATCTTACTAGATGAGGTGTGTTTCTGGATGCCATCATTTTCTAGATATTTCATTCTATTCTATATCTGTAAAATTGTGAAATTCCGAATACAATTGATGGAAGCAAATTTCATGTCTTGCCACTTGCAGGAGAAAAGGGAAAAGGAAATGTGCTAGTGTTCTTTGAAATTTTCATTTGTTGCTTGACTGACATTTTTCTTTGAAACCTTGTGTTGCTTGACTAACATTGTTCATCCTGCAGGATTTCAATGCCAAACTATCTGACTTTGGTCTTGCTAAAGATGGGCCAATGGGAGACCAAACACATGTCTCCACACGTGTACTGGGAACTTATGGATATGCAGCTCCCGAATATGTGATGACTGGTGAGTTTCTAGAAAAGTATTGAGAGAATTTCCGTTGCCTGGCCACAAGATTTATACTTGTTAGGTGGTATCAGAAGTTAAAAGAAATTGAAATATTGCTTGTAGTTTAGACTTTAGATTGTTAATTCATTGTTTTATTTTACAATTGTTATGATGACGGCAGCACTGTTCATGACGGCTTTCTTCTTAAACATGATACTTTCATAAACTCATTGACATTGATGACCTGTTAACAATCATCTAATTTACATCAAATGATCTGGTGACATGGGCCTTTTACTTTGTTGTATAAACGCTCATGCACTTCTTTCTCATTAACATCACTATGATGTGTAGGCCATTTGACCGCTCGAAGTGACGTCTATGGTTTTGGGGTTGTTCTCCTTGAGATGCTAATTGGGAGAAAAGCATTTGATAAGAGCAGGCCAAGTAGGGAACACAACCTGGTTGAGTGGGCTAGGCCTCTTCTAAATCACAGCAGGACGCTGCTAAAGATCATTGACCAAAGAATGGAAGGTCAGTACGCGGTTAAAAGTGCACAAAAGGTCGCCCGCTTGGCCTATGTCTGCCTCAGCCAGAATCCAAGGGGAAGGCCTACCATGAAAGAAGCTGTTGAAATCTTGGAGACCCTTCAAGAGTCAGAGAACAATCAGGTGAATGCACCTCCCCCCAATGGGGGCAGTGGTACAACTCTTTATGAAGGTAATAAAGATTCTTCTGGAAATGGTGTTGTGAGAAAGAAACTGCCAGATAAACCTTCTGATCATGCAAACAATGATGCACATAGACCACATAGACTAAAACCAGCTGATCCTAAAGGCAACCATGAGATTCCATATGATGATGTGCATGGTCGGTCAGATGAATGTAACCTGCGGAAGTCATATCCTGTTAGAAATGGTATCAAAAAACCATCAGTGGAGGAGTCTGTGTTGTATAAGATTTGATGCAATGCAACTCTATTTATAAGTTTTTTGGCATGTGTTTGCATAGTTTCTGAAATGCTTGTCCTCCACTCGAAAATCAGATTCTGGCCCTGCAACTAGAAGCACATCTAAAGCTCTTATTAATGTAACTGGCGAATAGGTGACAACAAGTGTGATTTGAAAACGGTCAAAATTCTTCCGCAATTTGACTGTTGCCCTAAGTGTTCCATTGGTAGTTTAACTTGAGTCAAAATGGTGCCTTTAAGATGTACCATTACTTGGATATATACAGATGGAGATGTTTTTGTTAAATAGCACGCTAAAAATTTGTTTTCTTTCTTGTGGTTTCTTGATTTTGACTTCGAGAAACCCTCGGACATCCATATCTGGTGTTGGACGGGGCTTGTTTTCTCTGTGTAATTCTCTTAACTAGTTCTGTTCTTTTTCTACCCTTCATTTCTCTTTGGTATGGATATTGGCTGGTGTTTGGCCTGAATTGGCCAATATGTGTGCCTATGGCCTCTCACAAAAACTAGAGCTATAAGTTCTTGATCTCTCTATTTTTTAAAAAATTATTTTAAATGAAATTTTTTAACCAATTTGAAAGTGGGTCTAATTCTCTGAATACTTTTGTAAAGCAATTCACCTCTAATATTGACATTTATAACATTGCCTCTTCCTATTCACCTTTTAGTGCCTCCAAGGCCTGATACTTAGGTGAAACTGTACATAATTATTGAAGCTAATAAAAAGTTGGTTCACACTCAGCTCGTATAGAGTTGCCCTCGGCATTTTGGACATTTCCGCCCTAGTGACCATTCAATAACTCTCCATTTATCATCACTCTATCCATCACAAGTATAAAAGGTAAAGCTAAACTCGCAAACTCCTGAAATCTCTCTAGTATTTCTATGCCTTGCAGGCCTTGCCAGAAAACCAGAAGTTAACTCTGATAGGATAGTTCTTGTTAACTGAACAAGAAAAATGAAAACCTAAGTACATTTTCAACAATATCCCAAAGTATGTCATCAGTCAAAATTCAAAAACTTTGTTTTTGAAATTTATCTTTATGTTTAATTTTTCTCACAGTTTTTCTTAAGATTGATCCTGTGGATGTGAACCGTGATCTATAAGGTCAGCTTAGTGAGATCAGATCCTGAATTTTCTTATGCATCTCAACTTTATGGCTTTTATATATATACATATGGACACACAGCACACACACATACATACATCTATATGTATAGAGTAATTGGTAAATACCAAACTACTTGGATAAGTGACAAAAACAAACATCTTAAAATTTGTGTTAAGTATTTTAAACAAAATATGAACTTCTAATATGTTTGTAAACATTATTTTAATATAAATCATCTTTTAGACAAAAAATGGAATTTGAATCTGATTTTTAAACCAAATGCAAACCATACTGTAAACATTGTGTATCAATTATTTATTTAAAAATAGATCTGATCCAAATCCGAATCCCATCAATATTTACTTGAATCTGATTAGATGTCATCTTTGGTATCCGAATCCAGTCTTTATTCTTAATAGGATATCAATTCCTTTTTTCAAATCCAATATATATATATATGGTGTTCTCAAATTCAAGTAATCTGATGCTGGATAATATTTTTCAAGAAAAAATGTGACTTTTTATCTAGTTCTGATGGATTGTAAGTCGTTTATTTTTAATGTCAATAAATTTCGTGCTCACACACTAAAATAATGTAACTAAGTTGATTATTAGTTAAATAAACTATTTAGATCAAATTACTTTGATGATCCATCTGTTTCATTAAACAGTTTTAAAGAGAGGCACATGAAACCAATGAATTTTAATTTCTGCAAAATCTAAACGTGACTTTCTATTTTGTCTGTCTCCAATGGATACTCACCGCGGACCATTCAGGGAGAGAAATAAGCACAATTGTCATACTATTGTATATATAGACACATAAAGGAAAAAATAAAAAATAAACTTTAATTTTTACCAATTCCAACATGACTTGTGAGTTTATCACTCTTTTTGAATATTGACTGAACTATTTGAATGTGTTAACTATTTAAATAAGATGAGTAATATTTTGCGTGAGTGTGTGTGTGTGTGTGTACAGGCAGTAGCTGAACTCAACCTGCTGGTTCAGGCGCTTGAATGGTGAAGTCCAAGACGGAACTCAAGCTCGAGACTTTTGATTCAGTGCTCAGACTCGAGCTTGACTCAATTCAACACACATGAGACATGCCTGCTCGTACATACATCGTTGGAAGCTTGGTGATTTGAAAAAGCTTAATTTACATCGTCAAGCATGTTTGGGTCCTACCCCAATTACAGAGTACAAAAGCCTTCCTTGGATACTAAACAACATTTATGGACTCCTTCACTTGTCCAACAGTGTTCCCGTGCATCAATAGAACACTATTATCAGTCATTCACCCATAGGTGCCCACTGTGCAAGCTTTCTGCATCTGCTGATCATCCGCTACCGGGAGTTGAGGTCTCTGTCAGTTGTTTCTACAAAAGCAAGCAAAATAGTCCTTGTCAGTGTGGTTTTAATATAATATAAGCAACTTCAACATGCCACTTTCCCTTTTTATGCTTCTTTACTCAGGAAGTGCTTAGGGAAAAAACTTTCATGAAAAAGCAAAGACTACACAGCACAGTGAACTCCAGACTCTTGTAAACAGTCCATAAATTCTCCTAGAGGAAGCCTGCAGGAGTAGACTGACAACTTATGCTTGCCTTATAACAGCTTTCACTTTCATGACTCTAGTGAAGAACCTACTCCCATAGCAACTACTGTCAATGAAAGAGAACAAAATGTAGGACAGGCCTTACCATAGAGTTGAGTCAGCTTCAGTGCAAGTTTTGCAATGCACCTCTTCTCTTCTGGATCTGCAAAATGCATTGCTGCTACTTCTTGTATAGCTGTTAGTAACTCCCTCCTTGCTTTTGCAGATGGCATAAAGTAATTCGACTTACCATTAGTACAAAGATCAACAACCTGAAATATTAAAAAAAAATATTCATTTCTTGTTCCAAAAAGAAAATTAATTAAAAACTCATGTTGATATGGTCGGTTGTACAAGAGAAAGTAACAAATTGGTGCTTATATTGATAGTAAAAGATACCTGTTGCAACCAGGGAAGTAGACATTCTAGGAACATATCTTTCACTAAAAGAGCTGCTGCAATACTAAGTATTTTGTTGGCCGTTCCTGGTGACAGTCTATCCAAGACAGGACCAGTTATCTCCATAAGTTTTATAAGAGTACTCTCATCTTCACCACACAGAGCTTCTGTGAAAGCAGACTCAAAATCATCAACACACAGGAATTCATTAATGTGTTTCCACATGGTATGCCCACGATCTTTCACCAAATCAAGTGGCTTGTAACTCTCTGAGACACCTTTGCTGATCTTAGATGACAGAGAATGGCATCCTTCAGAGCTTTTTGTGTATGATACCTTCCTGCGAAGCCCACAAGCTAAAGTTTCTTTAGCAGGTCTTGCTGAAGGCTTTCTGGTTACATTGACTGTAGGATTTGGACAAAGATCTACCTCTTGAACCTGCTTGAAAAAGGACCTTGGCCTGCTTTTCAATTCAACCTGCTGTTTGTAACCTTCTGATTGCCCCCTAGCAAACATCTTCTCCTGAGGTGTCTGACAGCTGTATGTGGACACTCTAGGAGATGATGAATTGCTTAAACTCTTTATCCAACTACTGGTGTTCACAGTGTACAAAGAATTTCCAATATGAGAAAGGTCAGCTGCAATTTTATCCACTGTACTTTCAAGTCCAAGCACTTTTGATTGCAAGGCAGATAAACTCTCCATAGAGCTTCCCATGAAGACCTAAACAGTAAACAAAGAAAATGAACAGAAAGCAAGAAACACTAAACCTTCTACAGTGCCAACCATAAAACCAGCCATTATGTGTTTGTGACTGTGCACAATGCTTAACCTTCACTCAATCTAAGCTCATCAAATTGCTTCTATAATTCTTTTGACTGGAGACCATATTGGACCCCATTTACTGTGATAAGATTCTCACAAACTGAAGGCCCTTGAAAATTAAAGGATTCACCTAAAATGTATTTTCTGCTAATCAAGTGAAGTAAATTACTGCTAAGGTAAAATTTACAGAAAAATGAAAAAGAAAGAGAATCGCTACTAGACTACGCAGAGTTAACTGCAGCATATTTAGATATAAACCATTGACATTCCAAATGTTCATGGTTTACAGTATGGTCAACTGCAGCATATATAGGGTACCTGCAAAATATTCAACAAATTTGACTGCTTATTCTCAATCTCCAGAAGATGTCTTCGAATGAGAGCCAACTCATTGGCATGGTATGTTGAACAGGCCTCCACACTTGGAGAACAACATTCAGTGACAACAGAGTCTAGGCTTTTTCTTTCCCCAGTTTTCTGAGGTACAGTCTGGTCCTCTGGACAACTTGCAATAGCTATTGGCCAATCACAAATTCCAACCTTATTCAGTCCTCCATTTTGTAGAAGCTTATGGTCAACTTTCATACTTTTGGCCTCTATGGTCCCTGTAACATCAGATATGCACAGGCACTCAGGATTGTGAGCATCATTAATCTGCATGATGTAACCTGGATCGGGCATTCTTTTCGCTTCTGATTTTGTTCTAACTGAGGCCTTAGTGATACAGCTTCCCTGTGACTCTTCATTTCTTCTGTCTGCTGAAAGGAGAGGACAAGTCTTTGGAACTGCAATCTCAACATGCCAATCATCTTCATTTGAGAAATGGGCCTTGCGTACGTGATTTGAACATGCTTTTCTGATACTTAAAGGGCTTCTACCTCCCAATCTAATGGTACTCTTGCCCTTGGAAGTAGAATCACCAGATGTAAGAGGGATATCTTTCCACCCACTACCACCACCACCACCACCAATGCTACTCTGATCCATGTTATCACCCTCACAACAATTTTCTGTAGAACAATGTCAATCAAGGTAAACAACAGTTACAAAAGAAGAATACAACAGTCAAATCAGGAAACAAGAATTATTGTAATCAACCAATATTGCGCTTGTGCATGCTACTATGTAATTTTGATTGAGTGCCAATATTTTAAGCAATTACTTCTGCATTAAAAAACAGCAGGAAAATTCACCTTCTTCATGCATAGCCACTAACATCATTCTTATCAAGGGTTTTTTGGGAATTTTTTTTCAAGATGTATTAATGTATATTTTCTTAGAAATATCTCAGAAGTTCTAAAACATAAAGGAGAACAAGAAACACATACCGAGGGAATAGGTTTTCTAACCTCTTTCTTGCAAAAAATATAAAAAACCAGGTAGATAAACTTTTTCAGAATACAAAAGAATTACATGCTCAAAAAAAATACAAGAAAAGAGACTCTCTGGGAGTATTGGAAAATTATCAGGAATACCATGGGATAGAATTATAAAATTTTCAGTTTTGGTCATATCCTGAGATATCATGATATTCTGGCTGATATTATTTGCTAGCTTCAAGATGGTGGTGATGTCAGGAAGATTTCAAAATATTGGAGACCTTTGTAACTACTTTCATGGTAAAACTGCATAAAGACATGTAGAGAGTCGTAAATGCCCCAAATCAATCCAGAGATATTCATATTTCACCAAAACTGGTTGGACCTTAGGATTGTTCCTCAAAACACAGAAAAATCTTCTTTGTTCATTTTCCACTTAGAGAGTCAAGTCCTTGCAGAGTAGGCAGTATATAAGGGTTAAGACTCGTAATCATTGCATGTAACTTTCAGTTATGGTAACTAATGAAGGTTAACAAGGATGTAAGAGCCATAGCGACCAACTGCATTTCACTAGTTAGATGTTAATCTGCAACTTAAGTAAATTGTAAATCTTAGTTAGAATTAGAAATGTACTAGTACTACCCTTGTGGAAATTAATGCACTTCACAACTAAATTATATCTTTCCTTTTATTACAGTTATTATGACTACCTTAGGTTTCACAATAAGGATAATATTCTCAAAAACAAAAGACCGTCACTGGTGTCTGCATATTTACCTCTATCAGGAAAAGGTAAACAGACACAGTGATATACAGATTTTGCTGAATTAAACAGCAATGAGCAACCAGAATTTCTCAAAAAGAGTCACATTTCATGCTAGTTATGGAAAGTATTTGCAGTTAACAGTGACCAGCAAATATGTTTTACAGTGATGTCAGCACCGAGACAGAGAAAAATAGACAAACAAAGAAAAGAAAATAGAAAGGACCCACAGGATAAAGGAAAAAGGAATAGATGGAAACGTTGAACACTCCGATTTGGACGGAACTTGCAGGTAAGTAGAAAAAAAAGTACCAAAAAAAAGGATAAAGCTAGCGAAGGCCCCTAATCTGGAACATGAAGAGAAGTTAGATCCATATCGAAAAAGGAAAAAAATGAAATAAATTATAAACTAATAAGAAAACATAAATAACACTATATAAAAGTGATAAAAAATGTCTTAATGATGCATGATGAACGTTAAAAAAATAAAAAAGAAAAATCAGGAAAAATCATAGAAAAATGAGAGAAAACGTGACAAATGTGCTATAAGTATATTTTTCATATTTTCACAATATCACACTCTTTTCACGTTTTTTTGTTTTTCTTATTTTTCTTGTTAATCACAATATTTTCAAAAATATTGTGATATCTGTGATACTAATTAAAATAAACTAAAAAAAATAAGTGGGCTGTCCAAGTGGACAGCCCACAACAGCCAAGGGTCTCCCTCTCTTTCTCTATGCATGTGTGTGTGTGTTTGTAAGTCAAAGATTACAGGGCTGACCAACTACTCTGATTAATTGACTAGTCCAACCAACTACTCACCAGCTTGAAACGTAGGTTAGTCGATAACTAACTCAACCAACTAATCAGACTAGTGGCTCAGCTGTCGAGATTTGGACATCTAAAGCACATAACTACATGGATGTCAATCTTAAGTAAAAATTAGAAGAAGGCAATAAGAAAACTATATATTACAAATATGGCACAAATATGAGGCAAACATTTCATATCACTGCAATAAGCACCAATTAGCAATGGCTTCCATAACTCACTATTGCTCAAGCTTATAAGCCCCGCAATTCTTGCAGGAGACAGTCACTTGTCAACTGATAGCACGATTATAGCACCATGAGAAGCATGGATGCAATGCCAAGAGCTAGTCAACAATTCTTAGAAATTCAGAGCAACAAGATTGTTAACAACAATGATAAGGAATGGCATTAGAACCTTTTGCAGAGGACCCATCTTCTGAAAAATCAGGAGAATCAGCATTTCGAATACTTCTCCAATATTGTAGAGTCTGCACGACTATATCTCGAACTGGCTTAACCTATGAGAAGCAGAGGAGCTGGCTAAGAGAACACAGAAAACCAAAACAAGTGCATCCAAGACTGACATGCAAAAGCAAATTATCATCAGTAGAAGAAGAAGAAAAATGCAGTCTAATACAGCACTGAATGGTAGGGGACTCATCCATACTGACCTTATCAAATTGACAGGATTCAAGAGATGCAATGCAGGAAGCCTTGAATGAGATCAATGAAGGGCCACAGTTTATGGCTATATGTGCCAGTGCCACAGATGCTGCCTTACGCGTCGACCATTCACTGTCCTTGAGAGATTCTTGGATGGCAGTCAAAGCCGTAGATAGAATATGTGCTGTTGAAGCACCCCCACCCTGCTACATCAATGAAAATGTAATTACAATTTTAAAGAAGTAGCATCTTATAAGAAGAGACAAAAGATTCCCTCCCACCAGCAACTCAATTTGTGAAGAAAAGAATATTTCCTTCCTTATGTGATGGATCTTCACATATATTTCACTAAAAATTATATAATAAAGAACACATCACAAAGACAAAAAACAATTGAAATGGTGGCCAGCCAGTCATACCCATACAGATATCTAAATCAACAGAAGCCCAGAAAAATGCATATGAATAAGACCTGAATTAAGCTTGCAGCAAGCTCAAGAAGTGCTGGCTTTGCTAAAAAATGCTGATTTCTAAGCAGTTTGATGACCCGAGTTAACAGCCTCTGCAGAATTGCCACCGGGGGATCTGTAGAGTTATTGATGACAGCAGCAAGGCACAAGGCGGAACCAGATTGTATTTGTTTATTCTGCTCACCTAGAGCTTCAAATAGTGGTCTCACAAAGACAACAAAGGTGGCTCCACTTTCTTTTGGACAGTTTCCAACAGACTGTGACTGCATCATGACTGAAGCTAAAACACCAACTGTTTCTACACAAGCATCTCTCACAATAGAATCTGAGTCCTTAAGTCGCCTTACAATGCTGTTGACCATTTTCCCAATGTATGGCCCTAACTGCTCCCCATGAATCCTTGCCAACAAGGACATGATCCTTATACATTCCTTGCGAACTGCACTTTTTTGCTCAGAATCAGTATCAACTATGATGGAAATAAATGGTCCAATTCCATCCACTGTTAAACTCTCAGCAATTTTCTCCAAGTCATCTTTGCCAATTTGATATGTGTCTTTATCTGCTATTTTGTTCAAGGAAAGAACTATGCGCTGCTTTAACTCAAAAGTGGCTTGTTGAGCACTAATCTTGCCAGTTGCTTTAACCTTGGAATACCTCATGTTGTATCCAGGCATTACTTTTATAGTCCACTTAGCTCATTTTTCTGAAACCATGGTTTGATTTAATGCAACCATGCACCTGAGGCCACAAAAAAGGAAAAAAGAAAGAGACATTTTATTGCATATATTCTACTATTTGTTGGAAACAAGCATGTAAAGCATAAAAATTTAACATTCAATCTATTGAGAATGGAAAAAATAGTAACAACATGCAACTAAAAATATGCTTCAAACATGCATACATACATTTTATATATACACATACATACACACACACACGCACACACACACACACATGAATTTAAAAACTAACATGATCTCAGAAAAGTTCAAATATGAACGTGATACACCAAATATAAGGTTCTCTCAAAGGAGTGCAATTTCAAGCAAAAAAGAAATCTCAAACAAATTTTGACCAAACCTTGTGCAAGTCTGATCTTATATTCTGAATAACTCTTTAAAAGAAAAAGATATCAAACTGCAATTTGTGGACATGGCCATGCCTGATGTGCATGGGTATAAGCAAGTGCCTCCAAGATACCTGGACGCAGTCTGGTAGGAATTCAGATCAATATTCAGCTTCATATAGGCAATTTAAGCGCCCAGAAAACTCGTCAACGTGCAGCCTTTACTTGGGGAAGGAACAGGGTTCATTATTTTTCTCATGGAAGAGAAATTTTACCCGCTTTGCTCTCTAGGAAAGGGCCTTCCTAAGAGCTGGTTATTCAACTTTCCTATTGAGGTTTGACAAAAGTTGAAAATGAAGCCTAAAAGTTTAGCAATATATCAGGGGTCAAGACACCTCAATGTGCACACGCGTGAAAAAATCTACAGAAGGCGTTTGCCCGTTATGTGAAATCCAGCGAGGTTGAATATCAAAACCACAGGAGTAAGGGCCTATTTCGCTCTTGAACTTCAGATATCCCAAAGAGGACAATTAACCCATGCGTCTGGAGCAAATACATACCACATTAGCACGATTTGAAAATCATTTTCTCCGTAGTCTTATAGCAGTATCAAGACAAAATTAAACGTACTTTGTAATACCTTCCCGAGAACTTGGTTCTTTATATAGAAAAGGAAAAAAGAAAGCTCGGAGTCGAACCCGAATTCAAAACTACTATCAACATGTCTTGATAAATCACAAGTGATTCAAACATAATACGTCTGTCAAGAAGGAAATTCTAAACAACGAAAAGAAAAAGACAGACTGAGACTGACAACAACTTCTTTCCCAAGCTCAAGGATGAAACTTGACAACACAACTTCGAAACTGAAAAAGCGAAAACAAAACACTACCAAAGTTCAGCTCGTTAAGTGAGATAAACTGAATAAATCTGGAGGAAGAACATCTTTAAATCAACTTGACTACAAGTTCTCCTTCCTCCAGCATCTGGAACAGTCCGTGCTGAAACGAAAACCTAAATCCCCGGACATCTAGCGAAGGTTTTATCCTCAGGCGCTGAAGCAAGTTTAGCAGACGCAATCCACAGAGAACATGTCATCAATAAGAGGAAGAGATAACTAAGGCTAACTGTGCAAAAATGTCCCTTCTTGAAGAGCCACGTTCACACCTGCCTCTAAAAGAACCCATACACTCTGAAATTCCCAAGCAAAAAACTTGATTCTCGCCTGGCGAACCCACGAACTCTAGAAGCATGAACAATAAAAGGGAAAAGGAATCGAAAAACACCAGCGAAGGTCAGGAGCTTGCCTCTCAGATCTAACGTAGCTGGAGAAGAAGATGCTCCTTTTCTCTCTCTCTCTCTTCCTCCCTCTAGATTTTCGCGCCTCTGCAAATGTGATTTGAAATTCGGACATGAGTGTAGCCGTCTCGCAATGGATCTCCGCCGTTGATCGCCAAGACAGTGATACCTCTCCTCGATAATTGGTAGACAAGGTAAATTTTCATCAGGTCCTACTATCTGTTATTAATTTAGACGCATAATGTCCTATGATTGAATTTACGAATGGGAACTCGAGGCAGGAAGGCATTTTCTATGTAATGTTCTTGGGAATTTTACCAATTAGGTATTCTTCTTATAATTTTATGAAGTAAATTTTTTTAAAAATTTCACTTTTTCCTTCACGAGGGAGGCGACTTCTATTTAATTAGTAAGGGAATTTTGGTTATTTTCAGCCCATAACGTATGGTCCGTTGTTTCGGGCTATAAAACACAGATAATCACGGTGAAAACTGGGCATTGTATAACTTTGTTTTAAGGGAATGGAAAACTAGTTTTGAATGTAGACAGTTCCTAAACTTCGTTTTCATTTTACCAAAGGTGAAAATAACTTGGTTTGTCATTTGTTATATTAAAGTGAATGTTATATGGTATGCATTGGATCTAGTAAAAAAAATCTAAACCTAATTATATGGTTGTATCAAATTAAATTTGTAAATATCAAGTCCTAAATTAAAAATAGATCCAAATCAAATCGAAGATTCAAAAAACAATCAAACTGAGATTCAACTAGCTATATAATTTGCATACAATAAAAAAACTTCTATCCATAAACAATGAATTTAGGAAGTAAGCCAAATAGATAGAAAAAATGTTTCAAATTATGTATTTAACATGAATAGGGATATTCATTGTCAAAGGCAAACATGGTACACCGTGCAACCTTTCAATTTGTAAATCTAAAAGCATCCACAAAGAGTTTGCTATTCTAATTTGTGACACTAAGTTCAAGCAACAAACGAATCAGAGCTACAAAGCGGTACATTGTGAAGTTTTATTTTGCTCCCAAATAGTAAAGATCATTGGAGAAAACTAGCAAGCCACTTGAAGGTTTCTTCTTTTTTTTTTTCTTATTCATAGCCTTTGGCCCTTTGGTTTTCCTCCAAGTAGTAAATAAGATAAATTTGGTTTTAGACTTGTAAGTGTCGGATGGTATATTCCTTCATAGGCAAAAATTATACTATGATTATGTTATCACTCTTTTTATTATAAATTTATGAAACATATTACAATTGAACATGTGCTTGTGTTCTGATTTTGAAGTACTACAACTCTCTTTTTCAATAGAACATACAATGCTAGGACCCTTTCAGTCTGTCTCTATCTATGCCATCATGATCATATGAAGTTCAAACTCAAAAGAGAAATCCAATTTAATAAGTTGTAAAGCTTACAAATTCATGGGGCATTAAGAAACATTTTAGATGAACATTTTTTAATTCACACCAAGAATTACATTGTTAGCAAACTCATAAATTCTACAATTTCAACTAAGGAGATAGAACAACATCTCTAGAACCTCAACTCTAGCTTCTGATGGTGCTCAAAATTTACATAATCAATACGACGCATAGTAGGACTCCAAGCAAAGCAAATTGTTAATTATTCAATTTGCAAATTGCAACAAAAGAATGGGTAGTCAATGGCAAACAAGTGTTTGATATGACCCAAAAAAATAATAATAATGCTTCGTGGGGAGAGAATATGCGTATACGTGTTGAATTAAAAAAAGTAAAAAGATTAAGACACAAAGTCTATGTCTATCGTTGAATATTCTCTCTCACTCTTTCTTCACATTCTTCGTGAGGGAAAGGGGCTCCTCTATAAATTTGCCTTTTTTACCGTGCATAGATCCTTTTCTTTGAAATGAGGATCTAATTTACAAGATAAGGCAATAACAGTTTCCATGATTTGATTCCTTCTCTTTTGTTTGGGATTTGTGGTTTCAACAAACTAACTATGGCATGTGTTGGTTGAATATTTTCTATCTAGGAGGTGGCAATGGTTGTGCTATAAGGAGAATACACTCTTATTCACTTCAAATCCACTCTCCAAAATCAAAATATTGAAAAAAATGTCTTTGAAAAATGCAAAATCCGTTGTTTTATTATAAGGAATTTGCCGTTGTGCAAGGAATCCATTGTTTTTGGAGCAAGAACTGCTATAAAATATGTTAGGTTGCTGCCTGCTGAAGCCTGAGTCACATGACCATAGATGAAGCTAATACAAAAATCACCCTACTTGACAAATACTCCAGCTAAATAAACCCCAATAGGACAAGGAATACACAAAGGAGCTCTCCCCAAATCTGCACCACAACACTTCGAGGCTAGTAAAATGTGTGGCGATACAAAAGAACCACTCATAACTCACTCAAGCAAACCACCTTGTCATACATGCCTACGAATCAACCAAATCACACCCAATCCTTAGAACAGACCACAAGGGAGTATACAAGCTAGGGTCGATGACCTTCAGGTACTAAGACCTTTCAGTAGTGGCAACGCTGGTAGCCCTAGGCCAATGCGGCCCAAACCTGCCAAGGATCTCTGCTCTATAAGGTGATCAAGGTACTAACCTGTTGGGGAGCTCACCTGGTGTTAAAGGAGCCAGACGATGGAAGGCTGCTGAGGACACCGACTCCAACAATTCCCACATATCACGCTCAACAGATTGGGGCGATTCAGATTGTAGTGATCGCAAAGCACTCAAGCGAGCAGGGAGGATGATCTTGGACTAAATGGAAGGATATCAACAAGGGTGCGGCGGAGGACCGACAATGGTATGACTTGGGTGATCATGGTAGAGAGGCAGGTTGAAGGCGATCGAAAACTGTGGGAATCCATCGGAAGCTCATCGGAAATTGTATGTAACAATGTTATTGGTTTCGGAAGGCTTACCGAGCAGATGGTGTGGATGCATCGAGTGATGGCCAAATGAAGCAGAAATGTGTCGAGTAAGTGTGAGGATGATCAAGGTCTTATGACGATGCCTGAAGGATCTCCTATCACCGAAAAATACAGAGGTTCTGCTCGCTGAGGACTTTAGACGAACATAGTCACAGCCATTTATGTCGATCGTGCGATCAGTGAACACAGAAAGGAAAGGAAAAATTGAAAATAGTGATTCGATCACGTCCGTCGACACTTGATGGCTAGAAACTCAACTGGGCAATACGTCTAGTCAAAGCTGGTCAAGCACACCTCGGCCCCCTTACCTGTGTCCGTGTGTGGCTAGGTCGAGTGGTTATGACCAGCAAGGCAGAGGTCTAAGGTGCGTTTGGGTTGACCTGCTGTCCGCTGGAGGCCCATAGCCTCCCTTCCTAGAATACGCCCTGTCGCAGTCTTTCTCGAATACAACAGAAGGGGTTGTGTTGGCATTGCAATGTAACCGACCAGGTTGAGTAGATCCTTAGCCTCCCTGCCTGAAGACTGGCCTGCCTGTGCTCTCTGTCGGTGAGTATAACTTCACTTATAGCTGGGACACGTATCCCATCCCTGCTCTTAGCCTCTCTATTCGATGGGAGTGCCTCAGTGATGCCCTTCGCTCCCTCTAGGATGGAAGTAGCTTGTCCCTTGATGAGTTTATCATGGCCGACAACCTTGGCTCTTGCGGTCGCACCTAGGAAGGCTATAGCAAATCCTCCCCTCTTAGATAAACCTGGGCAACGGGCCGGGCCAGGCCGGCCAGACTCTCGCTCTCCCTCTCCAATCCCTCCCCTCTCCCTCTCCGCTCCCCCCTCTCCCTCTCCCTCTCTGCTCCCATTCTCCCTCTCCCCCTCCCTCTCCGCTTCCCCTCTCCCTCTCCATCCTCCTCTGTCTGGACCGTCTCCCTCCCCCTCCTCCTCCATCAGACTCTCAGTGTGCGACGGGAGGGCGGGGGAAAGGGGCCGGGTCCGGCCCGGCCCGATGCCTAGGCCTACTCTTAGATGGAGCTTGCCCCAGGCTCCTATCATTGGAAACCTCTCCCCAAGAGAAGCAACCTCCTCCCAGCTCGGCCCCCCTTCTTGGTCGTTCCACTCTAGCAAGTACTCTCGGCGCAACTCTCCATCCCGTCGCACCCTGCGTCTACGTAAGACTCACTAAGGCAGTGGAAGTTTATCGAGGACCTCTTCGATAACCTTGGGTGGAAGACCACGATAAGGCTTGAGTCGCTCGACGTGGAACACTGGATGAACTTTTGCTCGGTTAGGTAGCTCTAATCGATAGGCTGCCTTTCCATGGCGCACCTCCACCTTGTAGAGTCCATAGTACCTCAGTAGGAGCTTGGTGTATGATCTGCCAAAAAGAGTCTTCTACCCCCTAGGCAGCTGCTTAAGCCATACCCAATCCCCTAGAGAGAATTTCCGCTCGGCCCTCCCCTTGTGTTGCTGCTACATACGGTTTCTTGCCCTCTCTAGGTTCGTGCGAATGACCCATAACACCTCATCTCAGTCTAACAAGGCACGTTCAAGGTCTTCCTCCCTGGCTAGACCGGGCTCATAACTCCTCAACATTGTAAGAGGACATCCACGGACCGCCTGATAAAGAGACATTTCAATGGCTGAGTGTGGGCTGGTGTTGTATGCCCACTCACACCAAGATAGATATTTTATCCAAGTGGATTGTCAATGTCCAGCAAAGCTCTGAAAGTAAGTCTCGACGATGCGTTAACAACTTCAGTCTACCCACCAGTTTGCGAGTGATGGGCAGAGCTAAACTGCACCCTTGTACCAACAAGTCGCTTCCTCCAAAAATCACTCACAAACATGTTGTCTTTGTCACATACCATGGTGTGGGGCATCCCGTGGTGACGTCCAACCCATTCCTGATATGTCTCTAACCGAACTGAATACATGCAAAGCAAGGCTGTAAAGTGTCCATGTTTCGTCAATCTATCGTTCACAACCAAAATGGTCTCATTTTCCTCGGACTGAGGTATAGCGTCAATGAAATCCATGGAAACATCTTCCCATGGTCTGTCTGAAATGGGTAAAGGGCAAAGCTGGCCCGGGGTCTTGGCGGCCTCATACTTTTTCCGTTGGCATACAAGACAATTCCTAACATACTTAGCCATGTATGCCTTGAGATACTCCCACCAAAAGTCGATTGTTATTCTTTTTCGGGTTTTATCATGCTCAGCCGTTGGGAGATCATGGTGGTGTCTAATGATTTCCTCACACAAAGGGTTCCCGCAAGATATCACCATCTTCTTATCCCTGTAGAGGAGTCCCCCTCTTACTTCATACCGGGGTATGCTTCCCGGGTTAGTCTGAAAGGACAAGAGGAGGAGTCGGAGCCGATCATCTCCAACTTGTGCCAAATGAATGTGATCCCATAAATCTGTAATAGGGCCGAAAATGGTGAGGAGACCTTCGGGAACCTGAGAGAGCACATCTACCATTGAGTTTTCCACTCCTCGCTTATATTCAATGGTAAAATCATAACAAAGCAAACGAGTGATCCACCATTGCTGTGTGGGGGTGGAGATACGTTGGATTGGAGGTATTTAAGACTTACGTGGTCAGTGCGTATCATGAATTTCTGCCCCATCAAGTAAGGGTGCCATTTTTTTACCGTAATCACAATGGCTAGTATTTTCTGGTCATAGGTGGAGAACCGTGCAGCCTGTTTGTTAAGAGCATTGCTGATATAAGCTATGAGATGCTTTTCCTGGCTGAGAACAACCCTTATCCCGACCTCACAAGCGTCAGACTCAGTTGTGAATGCCTTGGAGAAGTCTAGGAGTGATAAAACTGGCATGGTAGTCATGGCCGTTTTCAGTTTCTCAAAGGCCACCTTAGCCTCATCGGACCAAACCCAACCCCTTTTTTTGCAGCATCCGTGTGAGAGGGGCAGCGATGACTCTAGTGTCGTATGAATCTACGGTAATACCCAGTATAGCCGAGGAATCCCCTCCTTCCTCGTAGGGTAGACGGCAAGGGCCAGTTCACCATACCTTCAATCTTGGTGGGGTCGATTTTAACTCCTCCCGACGAGACCAGATGTCCTCAATAGGCCACCTCAGTCTGTCAAAGCTGCACTTAGTTTGCTTTGCATAGAGTTTGTGTTCCCTTATCAAATCGAGAATGAGCCGGAGATGTTTCACATGTTCCTCTAAAGTGGTGTTGTAAATCAGTATATCATCAAAAAATATCAGCACACACTTCTGGAGATGGACGTGGACTACGTCGTTCTTGCACCGTTGGAAGGTAGATAGTGCATTGGTAAGCCCAAATGGCATTATCAAGAACTTGAAGTGCCCATCGTGGGTCCGGAAGGCTGTCTTGGAGATGTCCTTACTAGCCATGCGAATCTGAAAATAGCCAGACCTCAAGTCTATTTTGGAGAAGTACTACGTGCTGGCAAGCTCATTAAGCAACTCGTTTATTACCAGAATAAGGTGTTTATCCTTGAGGGTTGCAAGCTCATTAAGCAACTCGTTTATTACCAGAATAGGGTGTTTATCCTTGAGGGTTGCTTCATTCAATGCTTTATAGTCTTTGCAAAAGCGCCAGGTTCCGTCATGCTTTATAACCAGCAAAACCGGTGATGAGAAAGCGTTGCTCGAAGGTTGGATTAGACCACTCTTATCCTTTACTTGGCGTTCCAGCTCCACTTTTTGTGCATGGGTATACCTACAAGGTTTCACACTCATAGTTGTAGTTTCGAGTACGAGTTGGATTCGGTGGTCATGTGATCTTGGCGGGCGAAGCCCTTTTGACTCTTGAAAAACATCCATATATTCTTTCAAGAGAAGGGAAATAGGTGCGGGAGTTTCTTTCATTTCAGTTTGCTTCTCTTATGTGTAAGCTAACAGCAAGTAGGCTAACTCATGTGCTTGGAGGGCTCGTGCTGCCTTCTTTGGGGGAACCAGATGGTCTATGGCTTTGAGGAGGTCCTGCCCACCATCAACTTGGGGAAACCACATAGTCATCTTCTTGAATGGAAGTGTTTATCTCTATGAGTGTTTTGATCCATTGGACGCCAAGAACGATGCCTTGCCATAGTTGGCCAGCATAAAAAGGCCTACTCGGAAGGTACTCTCTTGGATGTCTAGGTCCACTCCTTCGCATATGGCTCGACAGGAAACTCGGGCGCTATTCCCCATCATCACTTCAAATGTGGGGCATGTTCTTGGCTCACACTTCGTGGCAATGGCAACGGGCTGACCCATGAAGTTATGGGTGGCCCCGGTGTCTATCAAGACCATCACGCTAATACCTCCAATGGTCCCTTCCACCTTCATGGAGTTTGGAGTTGGAGTATGCGACATAGTAAAATAGGCTTGTGATACTTATTCTTGTTTTCTTGATAAATTCCCTTCCTCCTCGACAACTTGATAGATATTGAGAGCTTTACAATGATGCCCCTTAAACCACTTTCTTCACAGTTGAAACACATTCCTTGACGTATCATCTCCTCACACTCTTGTTGGGTAATATACTTTATTTGAGGGGCAGCCGAGTTTCTAGGGGAACTAGTAGGTTTGGTTCCTTCATATGTTCGATTTGTAGGGGCCCTCCGTGTAGGCAAGACTGACTATTGCCCTTGGTTAGGTATCAGGGTGCTTGGTTGAGGTCGGTGATAAGCAGCTAAACGCCATATCTCTTCTTTAAGGAAATTGGCCCTCCAATAACAGTCCTGAAGTCACAAGCGTTTATTAGTTATAAGCTCCAGCTTAATGTCCTCCCTCAACCCTCCAATGAAACTTGAAATGAGTGCACCTTCGGGCCAGTCATGGAGCATACTACTAAGGTCCTCAAACTTTGATTCATAGTCCCTCACGGACCCCTTTTGCCTTAACGCTTTCAGCTCTACCTCGTAATCATGAAAAGCAGATTCCCCAAATCGGTTCATCACCTCCTCAACTAATTCCTCCCAAGAAGGTGTTGGCTGGTTCCAGTACCTCCACATATACCATCTCATGGCTTCACCCTCAAAATGAAGCACCACGATGGATACTCACTGCTCTCTAAGTACCTGTTGGCAGTCAAAATATTGGTTTGTCTTGTAAGCTCACTCTTGACCATCATGCCCTCCGAACTTGGGAAAGTAGAACTTTATCCGTGGTACTGCTTCGGTCCAATGTTCTCTCATATCGTCATGGAAAGGGTTAAGGTTAACCCTATCATAGAGGGGTTGTCATCGTCGTCTCGAAGAGATGCTCCCTCTGCTAACGCTTGTTGGGGTCTGACGTCTAGTTTCCTCACCCAAGAACTCGTTTAGCCTATCTCACCAGGTTGGCTAGTATAGGGGTTTCTGGCCTGAACAAAGGCCATTGTTATTCCTGTGAGGAAGATTACAGTCGGCCCAGCGCAATCTCACCAAAAATTCTCAGATTTGTATACAAGGGAAATGACTTAAACTTTACAATAGTACTGCGATACAGGACTTAAAACTCTCTCATCTCACTCGTATCAAGCATCCATGCCTAAAATGTAGCAAACCATACCCCAAGTGTCCTACAGTATGTCTTTCACACTGTAGGGTTGTGTCCTCAGCATGAGTGCTAGAGGAGCAGCCCAAAAACAGGGGTTGTCGGTGCCAGGTTTGGAAAGAAAACAACACCCCTTCCCCTTGCAACTATAGGGTGGCAGAAATGTGATACCGGTCGGGTTCCCTCACAAAAGAACAACAGCAACAATGAAGGGGCAGGAAGCCTCCAAAGGCTCTTGCCGTGGATCTGCTAAGTGGCAGGTCTCCCCCTCTCAACAGATTACAAAAAGTTCAAATGTTGTAGGAATTGTGGAGGTTAAGGGGAAAATGTTGTGGAGCCACTTCATCAGATCGAAATGAAGCCCCTGGTTTAAAGATGAGTACAGGGAAGGTATCGCTGTATAGGCGCCAGCGAACGCCTCTTCTTGTTCAGCCGCTACTCTGTTGCAACCGTTTACACCAGTTCTAAGGTCTCCCGAATAATATACCTCCTATTATAAGTGTAATCCAGGGCAATGTAAATCAAGTTCCAATTAAACCAGATAGAAATAAAGCCCAATGTCATTTCACCAGATATATGAGTGAACCCCAGGAGAATCAGAAACGGGGTGGGGCAGTCGTCGGTTGCGCCGGCGAGCACATATACTTCTTTGATAGCTTCGGTGCAGCGTTGACCTCTCCACAATAATCTTTCACTGCAGTTCTCAACTTTCAGAACGACACAATTAAGATCTAAATGAGACAACAAGAGACAAACTTAAGGAGTCATGGATAACTCACCGAAAGATCGAGTAAACCCCATGAGATGTTGTAATGAGGTGAAACAATCACCAAAAGTGCCCATGAATGCATATTCTCATGCTCGAACTTCGGTGCAACAAGTGTGATACTTACTCGACAGCCTCAGGGACCCATATATTTGGAAAATTGTGCTGCTCCTCATTGGCTTGTCCAAAAATCCTAAAACTTGGACAAAAAATAGTAGACGTTTAGAGAGATTCAGTGCCACGAAGCTCGTTGTCTGTTTCGTCTCCGAGCGTAAACACATATAGGTTGAAGTCACGCCTCAGCCCGGGTTCTCTGTCGAGTCTTAGCTCCAACTCAGTTGCAGGGAACTCAGAATAGTTGGTACTCAAAAAATTGTAGCGCCCTGGTGTCAACTCCAAAAATTCTGCAATTTGGTGAGGAGGTAGCCAAGATGAAGACGATTCTGATGGATCTTTGTTCGTCCAAAACAATGGCCTGAGTAATCAATGCTAGCATTCTGAGAGGTAGATTCTGGTATTTTTTTCGACTGAGAAGGCTAAATCAGGAAGAGTCAGGTCCAGACATGCACTTCCAAAGTTGGGGACACGCCTCGCAAGCGTTGAGAAGTAGTCGACATGGGTGGAGTGAGACACATCTACGGTTGTCGAATAGGTGAGACGGGACTCGCTTCGTGATTCGCATAGTAAGCTGGACATTGTTGCGTTAGACACAACGAGAAGCACGTGTCTGGGCGTGTGCTGTTTTGGGGCTGACACGGATTCACTGAGGATCAAAGAACTTGGCAGAATATTCCACATGGATTCTTTGGGATCATCAAAAATTTCTTTCTGCAACCAAAAAATTGATAGAAAACTCCAACGATCTTCTACGAGTTGTTTCTCGCACGTTCTTGGGCAAATTTTAATAATCTATAGCTTGTTGGATGCATAAATTCATCAAAAATATTCTCGTATGATCTTCTACATGCTTGGGATCTGTGATCGGCCAGAATCGATGCCGAAAACTCTCAAACTCCACCAAAAAAAGGGAAAACAGAGAATAGAAATCAATGGCAGTGAATACATCCGATTAACTCAGAGAAATTTTTTGTGGATCGAATAACCATACATACAACAATCTTTCGGGATTGATCAGCCATTGATTCGCTTGGAAACTTCTCCGGTGAAAGCTCGGATTTGACCGGATTACTTTGTCGAGTGTCGCCGCTTCTCACAGTCTTCAATCTCTTGATTGCAGTGAGCTGAGCAAAGCTCTGATACCATGTTTGTTAGAGCAGGACTGTGGATGGCTGTCGAGAATGCCAACTCCAACGATTCCCACGGTTCACGCTCAGTAGATTGGGGGTGATTCAGATTGCAGTGATCAGGAAGCTCTCAGGCGACGCAGGGAAGACGATCTTGAACTGAATGGAAGGATATCAATGTTGGTGCGGTAGAAGACCAACGATGGTATGATTGGGATGATCGTGGCAGAGAGGCGGGTTGAAGGCTTACAACAGGCAGACGATGGTGTGGATGCGTCGGGTGATGGACAAATGAAGTAGAAATGCATCGATATGGGTGAGGATGATCCAGGTCCTAGAACGACGCCTGAAGGATCTCCTGTCGTCGAAAAATGCTCGCTGAGATTTGATTTAGATGAATAGAGTTACAACTATTTCCGTCGATTGTGCGATTAGTGAATACAGAAAGGAAGGGAGAAACCGAAAATGGTCATTTGATCACGTCCATCGGCACTTGATGGCCGGAAACTCAACTGAGTAATGCGTCTAGGGATTACAGTCTACTTTCAGAGGAGATCGAAAAAACTTGTCTCTCTGCGAGACGAGCGGAAAAACCAGCGAGAGGGAGACAAGCTCAGCCAGTCTTGCACGTGCGAGACCAGCTCACCCGAGCGTCTCCTGCGTGTGAGTTTAGGGCCGGTCTGGTTTGCCGACTGAATCAGGACGTCAGACCGGTTCCATAACACAAACCACCCAGGTTATAAAAGACTCGGGTTTTATTCCCGCAAGAGAAAAATGAGTTTGGGCCCTATTCAGAACCCCTTGAAAAACCCGCGTCCAGATCCATGTAGCTTTAGGTGGATCCGGATCTACAAAACTTGTGGTATAACCCGTGATTACAACTCCTAGACCCATGTCCACTTTCTCGCTCAATGCATCTCCCCCTATTGTGTCTCGACCACCTCGGCAAATCCAACTTCATATATCAGCGAGTCCCGTCAAGTCTTCAAATTTGAGTCCTCCAGTGTTGAGCGTGTTAGGCTCGTCGAGCCCTTCTTATTCCGTCATGTCCCGAATGACACACTAACGTGTCCCGCCCGGTCAAAGCTGGTCAAGCTCACCTCGGCCGCCTTACCTATGTCCGCATGTGGCTGGGTCAAGTGGTTGTGACCAGCAGGGTTGAGGGCTAAGGTGCACCTGGGTTGACCTGCCCAAGTGGTAGGCCAACCATGGTCCCATCCGCTGGAGGCCCATAGCGTCCCTTCCCAAAATACGTCCAGTCTTTCTTGGATACAACAGAAGGGGCTGCGTTGGCCTCACAATGCATCCAACTAGGCTAAGTGCCCTGGTTGAGTAGATCCTTTGCCTCCCTGGTGGAAGGCTGGCATGCCCTGTGCTCTCCATCAGTGAGTATAACCTCACTTGTTGCAGGGCCACGTATCCCTTCGCTGCTCTTAGCCTCCCTATGTGCTGAGAGTGCCTCAGTGATGCCCTTCGCTCCCTCTAGGATGGAAGTGGCTGGCTCCCTCTAGGATGGAAGTGGCTGGCCCCTCGGTGAGTCTGTCATGGCCGGCAACCTTGGCTCTCGCGGTCGCACGTGGGAGGGCTATAACACTGGCTTCTCCATGAACCCTAGGGTCGTTCCAAGAAGAGTCTACAGGACCTCTGAAGGTCTCGGTATGAATGATCGGGCCTCTTATGTTCCTCGACCGCAGTATTGGCCACCACAGTATATGACCATGCTTGGAGAACTACACGCTTGATAGTAGTCACTAGGTAGTAGCTCAACCCTGTAGGTTGCCAAGTATGCATGCTCCGGTTGTGGGCGCCGATCACTAGACATTAATGGACACGTGAGAGACAAGTAAAGGCTAGGCTCTGCCGGTGAACACCCAAGGGAGCTCGACCCGCATGGGCTAGAGCACCCGAGCAGGTTGATGAGTCACTGCACTCATTTAGGTGACTGGCGCACGACGCTAGGAGTCAGCCTACAAGTGGAAAGAGTGAGAACATGACAATCAGTTATGCGACTGTGAAACGCCATGGAGGGGGCTGACGAAGAGGCCTGCAGTCTAGGGCAGGTCAATGAGAATTATTGACTTCATGTAGCAAAAACACTGGAGCAAGCTGCGGTGGATGACGCTGGAACAAGTCGCAGGTGGATGTAGTGGAACTAAAGACTGGTCAGGGCCACGTGGCCAAGCTTCGTTAGCTATGGCCGAGTAACTGATGGTTGAGGCTGCACTGGTCTGTGGATGGCCGGCGGCCACCCTGTGAAGTTGAGCATTGCTCGGTGCGGATTGGCTGCGTCGTCCATGGCTTGGCCAACCGTGAACGGTTGCGGTCGGCAGAAGCTGTGCAAATGCTAGAAGTAGGCAGCCGAAGTGTGGCCAAAGGTTGGCTTAGATGTGGCAGAGCGGAGCCGAAGGCTAGGCCAATAGTGGTCAAGGGACTATTGGCAGGAGGAGCACAAACGCATGACAAGGGTGGCCGAGGCGAGGCCGAACGGTGGTCGGGCTGGCATCGGCCACGACCGAGAGGGCATGTTGTTGTGGCTGAGCGACTTTAGAAGGCTGATGCCTAAAGGCGAGACACATTGACTATGACTACGAGAAGCACCGACACACGGTGGGACATGTCGAACGAGAGGGGACAATGTGTAGTGGGACTCGGCTGAGGACAAGAGTGCTTTGAAGACTCTGTCGAGTGGAAGACAGTTGGGTAGGTGCAAACATGGGCACCAGATGTTATCACTTCAATTTTTTTTGATTTAATCGAATGAATTTCAATAATTCTAATTGTTTTCTCTTTCAATTTAATAGTAGACTTGGATATAATTTCAGACCTTGGGCCCAAGCTTACCCCAAAACAGACCTTTAGATCCAAATCCACATTTTCAACCTATATCCAAATCAAACCTTTATATCCATATCTATCTCAGCCCTAGATTCAAAACAGACCTATAGATCCGTATCTAAATCCAAATTTTTACCCTAGATCCAAAATAGACCTTTATGTACAAATTCAAATCTTGACCTTAGATCCAAAAGAGACCTCTAGATCCATATATGAATCAAAATCTAAGATTTCGATCCAAAATCCAACCTTAGATCCAGTTTTGGATCCAAATCCAAGTCCTAGATCCAAAATTCATACCCTAATCCGAAATACAAACCTAAAATCCGTAATCGAATTCAAAAAGCAAAATCAAGTTCAAATTAGGAAAACAGATCCAGAAAGCTACTCTCTAGTCCAAATTGGATCTAAATAAAAAATTTGAACTGAAAATCGAAAGTTGAGGCTAAAATAACAATTTTCAACACTATTTAGCAACATGCGCACGTGCAAACCCCCATTTGTTTTTATTAAAACCTTGCATAAAAAATTTTAAAAATATGTTTTAAGCCCAAAACACTTGTGTAACTCTTGATCATAATTGCGGGCATGGACCCAAACACTTCCACAACTAAGCAAACCCAAACCCGATCTGGATCTAAAATGAGCTTGAAACCACCTAAAACGAAACCGAATAAACCTTAATCAAAACATTATTTTATCCTTCAAAATATTACTTTTTTGTTTTTTTTTGAGTCGGGACCTACCTTGTGAGGCTGGGGACACAAAAGCCCCCACCCACGTGCCCTAGCTGAGCAACACACGGCTCTACCGTACTCTCTGGCCACCTTAAGGGAACATCTAAACTTTCTTAGTTGAAGTTTTAGAGTTTTTCTCTTAGTTTTCTATCCAATTCTCTTATCTTTTAGATTTCTTCTCCTCTAATTCTTCTTCATTTTTTCTTGTTTGGCTCTTTTCATTCTCAATATCAAGCTTTCATTTTGAATTAACCAGAGCCATCTTTTAGGAGCCTTAGGATCCACCATAACAAGGTATGTAGACTTCATTTCTAGCTTTTTTTTTTGTTTTTTTTAATTTCTTTTTCTTATTTCATTATCTTTTAATGTGTTTATCTCTCTATTTATGCTAAGCCGATGAAAGTTTAGAGTCTCTCCCTAACTAACGATCTTCTTTGAAGCTTCAAGAACATAACCAAGGCAAGATTTTCTTCATTGTCTATTCGGTTAAGATCTTTCTCCCTCTTTTTGTTTTAACTTATCCTTTTATCGATCTAACTTGTTTCTTCCTTCTTCTTTTTTTAGTTTTTTTTCTCTTTCTTTGTTTCTTTTTTTCCCTACTTTTCTCTCTTTTTCATTTATCTCGTTTAAATTTGATTTTCTTACAATTCAACTTATCTCTCTCTCTCTCTCTCTCTCTCTCTCTCTCTCTCAATTTTAACTTATATTTCTCTCATCCTTTATTTTTCTGTCTTCCAATTTAATTGTTTATTTATCTCATTGTTGACTTTCGTGTATCGTTTTAACTTATATTTCTTCCATTTTAACATATCTTCTTCTATTTTCTTCTTAATCTTAATTTCTCTCTTTTGGATACATGTCACAGCATCTATCAACTTATGGACCCATCTGAATCCAAACTCTCAATTTCATGTCCAATCTGGATCCATGTATTATTTTTAGATCCAAATTACCAACATCCAATGTCCGTACATCCGATTCAGATTCAAAATCTAAAATCCAGACCCAAAATCCCATTTTCAAAGGTAATCCCCAAAATACTCTTGATTTCGAAAGGTAATCCCCATTTTCAAAGGTAATCCCCAAAAAATCGCAAAAACAGTTCACTGCTTTCTATTTTTTCCTTTCTTTTTTATAGTTTTAATACCTAAAAACCACATTATTTAAATAATAGCCCACTATTTTAAAAACCATTATTTGACAAAACCACCCCCGACCGAATAAAATCTAAAACCATGGAAGCAAACTATTTGTAATGCCCACAAACTTTAAAAACTACTCAAGGAAAGCACTAAGCAAAACTACTAAAGTTCCCAACATTTTAAAACTTTCCATGAAAACCATAAATAAAACCACAAACCAGCCCAAAAGAAACCCTATTCATTATTACCCTTTTGCCCATCTCTATCCCTATAAATGGGGGTGGATTTTTCTCATTTTCATCTATCATAGTCTCTCTCTCTCCTCATCTTCACTCTTTTTTTATTTTTTTTCCCCCTTCTTCCTTGGCCTCGAAGGAAAACATCACCTATGTAAGCTTCCCTCCCTTTCTTTTCTTCTTTATTTTATTTCTTAAGCATGCTTAGATTAGACCAGATTTAATAATAATGTCACTAAACCTTATAAAGGAGCTAGGCATGCCCTTGTCTCTTAAGCTTAGTTATTAGTTTATTTAGATAATGTATATCTTCAGACACCATGCTTTGTTAGAGTCTTAAAGATGATCAATCTCTAATCATGGTACTAATCTTAGATTAAAGAACTAATAATTTGAGCTTTGGTGATGCATCACTTAGATTAAACATGTTTTCTTTTATTTAATTATGTTTATAATAAGATGGTTGTTAATTTTTAACTTTTATATAATTTTATCTTTGCTCATATTTGCACGCACTATGCTTAATTGAGAATTTGATGAGATTAGAGCCCTAACCATGTTACTAGCCTTAGTTTAAAGAATAAATAATCACATTTTCAGGACTTCAAGTTCACTTAGATTAATTCCCTTATGGACTACGTATCAAGGGTTAGATATGTGCTTCCATCCTTAATCTTTTTCTTTTTAAATTTTTGCTTAAATTCTCGAGGCATTACATATAACTAAAACTTTGTTATTTTATTTGTTCATTACAGAAGACCAAACAACACCCTTGATCGAGTTAAGCCTCCTAATTTGTAGTAATAATCTTGGATTAGAGAGAAGCTAATCTCTTAAAACTTGATAAGGATCACTTTGTTTTTAAACTCAACACATTTTGCCCATCAAAGCACACAATTCACCTCTGCTTAGAATTTAATACGATTTATTTAGTATTATAACCTAAGTACTCATTTGGGTGTAAGAATAATCTAATTTTACTTAAACTCTAATTGGGCACAATGTTTTATAAATTGCATCCATGTTTTTCAAAAGAATTTCAAAATCACAATTTCAAAAATGAAGTTTTCTTAAACCTCAAATATCAAATGATTAGGACATCATAAAACTTAGGAAAATCAATGTTGAACCTTTAATCAACTTAGACTTAAACTTTTTATCAAAACTCTTAGCACATTAAAGTCTCTGAAAACCAATATCAAATCCTACATCACAAATCACAAAATTTTTAATAAACTTCAACTAATTAAAACATGGCCCAATAGAAAACCTCATAAGTCTGGAGCCTCTGACCCAAAATCTAAATTAAAAGACATCAAGTCACAAAACGTAGATACCTAGAAGATTCACGGATCAAACCATAACATTGAAAATGTCAAAACCCTAAAGCATAGACCTTTAAACTCATCAATAAAGTCTTAAGTTCAGTGTTTGCGAAACCTACAACAAACCATTAAAAACTTAAACCCTAAAATTTCAAATCAATTAAGTTTCCCTAAAGAAACCTGACCGAAACTAAGAACTTTATTTCATCACCAAGATCTATTAAACTTGAAATCATGATATCTCCACCCTAAATCTCACAACTGAGGATATATCAAACCTTGAGAATTTAAAAACACTAATCTCAAACTTATTTTCAATCTGAAATAAGTTTTTCAAAATTCAATTTGAAATCAGAGCACGAATGAATCAAAACTTAGAATGTAGACCTAGTCCTAAACCTTTAACCGTTAGAAACCAAATCCTAATAATCAAATCTTTGAGATGTAAGCATTATGTAGGTTATGGTAAATTGTTGCATGTCCTATGAAGATAATGAGGATAATCTAATGACATTCCATTATGAGTCCTAAGTTCTGAATATCAAATTCGATTTTATGAACAATAAGCATTTCATGAAGTGAGATCTAATCTATTTACTGTCCCACCATTTTTTTTATAATAAATAACTGAAAAAGGAATATATGGAGGGGCCAGCTGTGATTTCATCTTGAATAAATTCTTTCATTTAGGATCTAAAATATTTTTTTAGGACTCCGCGATATCTTTTATCATGTGGAAGACACGTGAAAATAAAGGTATTAGTCTCGTTTATTTATATTTTTACAAAGATTCACACTGAAAATAGAATAAAAAAGTGTCACCAATTTTGAGAATACGCGGCGGCAGATGAGAAATATGGCAGATACTTTCTGAACTGCAGGAGAAAGAGGGGACCTCGGCCGAATGACCTAACCGAAGCTCTCCCTTTTAACTATTTTCTTCTTCCTCCATTTCTAACCAATTTGCAGCTTATGGAGGGATTGAAAGGCACATAGAAGAGAAGAAAACAAAGATTGTACGTCGGTTTGGTTCCATGATTTGATTTGCTTTGTTTTTGGGTACATAAAATATGCTGATTTGTATCCCCCATTATTTATACTTTCATGTTTTCTGTTCTTCAGGCATATTTAGATCTCCCAGTCTTCGTTTTCTTTTTCCCACCTCCATATGGAACCACCCACCTCATCTATAGAAACTCAGACGCCTGAGACAAGCAAAGGTAGGAGGCGAGAAAAGAAGCTGAAGCCGATGACACAGACACCAGCCACCCGTTGCACTCGGTCACAGGCTGCTCCAGATTGGAGTGTGGGTGAAATGCTTATTATGGTGAAGGAGATTATTGCCATTGAAGAGGATTCCCTGAAAGCACTTTCAAGTTACCAGAAATGGAAGATCATATCTGAAAATTGTGCGAATGGTGGTGTTGTCAGACCATCAAATCAATGCAAGAGGCAGTGGGAGTCCGTGTTTG
Source organism: Nymphaea colorata (assembly GCF_008831285.2). Taxonomy (NCBI): domain Eukaryota; kingdom Viridiplantae; phylum Streptophyta; class Magnoliopsida; order Nymphaeales; family Nymphaeaceae; genus Nymphaea; species Nymphaea colorata. The sequence continues at coordinate 4,376,154 of NC_045150.1, forward strand.
GGCAGTACAGTAAGATCAAGGACTGGGAGTCTGAATCTCAGGATAATTCATATTGGGATCTTTCTGATGAGCAGAAGAAGGAATTTGAGCTTCCGGTGGGGTTTGATAAGGAGATATATGGAGTGATACGTGACTTTCTGATTGCTCGAGAGGAAAAATCCGATTCTGAGTCACTGAGTGAATCCGATGCTCCTGTCAAAAAACTTGGGAGGACCACACAGGCTGCTTTTGTAAAAACTAGTAAGGGGGATTTTCTGCTTGGTGTATTTGTTATGTGCATTTGCTAACTGTCGATTTATGTGCATCAAGTTTAAGTATTTTCTAATCTAAGAATAGAAGAAAGAAAGATCATAACAAAGATGTCAATGTAATATACTTTAGCTTCTCCGGCAAATTTTGTTTGTCCTGCTTTGGCCGCAGTTCTCATCAAATTATTGTCAGATTATACTTTGAGATCTTTATGCGTTTATTATATATTTGGTTTGATCAAAGAGGCAAACCTAGTCTGCATCAGTTGAAGTAGCAGGAAAAGAAGAGAAGCATAATGAGAAATTGGAAGAAGAACAACTTTAAGCAACGTTTGGGTGGTAATCGAACCTCTTATATATGCATGCCTTTATTGTCATAGAAAAATAACTTTCAATAAAACACTTCTATCTTCATTTAGTTTCTGCGAATAAATTGTTGGTCAATACAAAGAAGTGAGATTTGGATATGCATGCTTGTTCTAAGATGCGCTGAAAAGGAACATATTTGTTGATGTCTATTTTCCGAAGATGACTCTCCTGAAGTGTTGGACACGAATAGCTTCGCTAGGTTTAAGCATAACACTCACCGTTTGATTGCCTTGTGTCCTAGCCAATCCCAAATAACCTGATTTCTTTAATATGTATGACCACTGACAGGCCTGCCTAATGCACTGTCCAACTAGAGACATGCGGTTCTAGGAAGAAAGTATTCCTACTAGTAGTTTTGAAACTGACTAGTAGTCCACAAACTTAGCTAGTAACTCTTGAATAAAACTAATCATATTCCTGCTGCTAGTAGTTTTCAAACGTAGCTACTAGCTCATGAATGAAACTAGTCACTGAGTGAACAGATGCTTCTGTCGAAAATCTTGGGAGGACCACACAGGTTGTTAAACCTAGTAAAGGGGATTTCCTGCATGATATATTTTCTGATAAGCATTTGTTATCTGCTGTTTATGTGCATCAAATTTGATTATAATCTATCTGAAAAAAAAAAAAAACAAAATAATGGTAACAAAGATGTCTGTCTACTCTATTCTAGGTTCTGATTGTTCTAACGGAGGTTCTGTGTTGGCAACGTTTCATCAAAATATTGTCACACATGTCTTCGAGATATTTGTCACATCTGTTATATATTTTGTTAGATAAAAGAAGAAATGTAGTCATGTCTGTTGAAGTAGGTGAAAAACCAAAAAAGCATTTTCAGGAAATGGAAGAAGTCTGTTTGGTCGGTACTAGGACCTCCTACATGTCCATGTGTTTATTGTTATTGAAACATAACTTTAAGCATTGGACATTTGAGACAGAATCACTTTTTTCTTCATTTTAGCTTCTGAGAATAAATTGTCAGGAAGATGAAGAATGATATTTGGATATACGTGCTTCTAGTAAGATGCATACTAAAAGGAACATGCATGTTATTAACTCCTGAACTGTTGGACAGATGTAGTTTCCCTGGTATGCTTAACCCTCAATGTTTGATTTCCTAGACGATCCCAGATAGTCTGATTTGTGTAATGTGATAGGGCATTGACAGGCCTGCCTAATGCTGTCATCCAACTAGAGCCATGTGTTTGTATGAAGAAAGCAGTCTTGGTACTGGTAGTTGTCAAACAAAAGAAGTAGTTCCTCTACTACTAGTAGTTTTCAAACTTAGCTAGTAACTCATGAATAGAACTACTCATATTTTTACTACTGTTAGCTGTCAAAATTAGCTTCTAGCTCATGAATAAAACTATTTGCGACAAGTGTTTTTTTTGCCTTCTTTCATGTCATGCAATTCTACAAACAATTTCCCTGAATTCTTCTCTGTAGTTATTTCTAGTTTCTTCTTGCAAGGGCCAAAGATTAAAGTTCAAGGACTATCACATTCCTTGGAAGGGTCAGATAGAGAAGGTCAAGGAAATCCACCTGCGAGCAAAATAGAAAGGGAACAGGAAATTACTGCTAAACTAAAGGAGAACTGTGAACATATTGATGCAATTCTTCAAGGTAAAATTGCGAAGATTGATGATGGTTTTTCCTCATTGGATGTAGAGAGGGGAAGTGTAACACAGACTGGATTCAGAAGACAGCAAGGTGATGAGCTTGTAAAAGTTCTTGGAGGATTGGTCAACACCTTGAACCTGTTTGTAGATTTATGTACATATGACAAGCTAAAATAGCTTTCTTGGTAAAGTAAATTTGATCTAGTCATCCCTGTTTCTGGACAAACACAGAGTCATCCTTTTTTGCCTTCTTAGTTTCTTTATGTTCTTGCCACTGTTGCGGAGAATGCAGTGATGAGATTATCATGAGTATGATCTAATTTGCTAAGTAGCTGACTTTAAGAGAAACCCCAAGAACCATAACTGTCTGCCCTAGATAATTTTGCTTTTCATATGTAAAGACTTGACAGGATCATTACAATATGGGTGAGCTTGTGTTGTTATTGGGGATTCAGCTATTAGTTTATAGAATGCCTTTAAATGACATCAAGATGGAAATGCTCATTCTTTCCCAAACTTGTTGCAGGTTTTGTTTTGAGATACTTGCATGGATTTCCAAATATCTTCCTTTATTTCTGTGCTTTTGCATAAGTTAACAATACTGGTTCACTTGTGCAGTTATTGCCTGGGGACTAGCGCAATTCTGAGATCGATGTATTTTTTTTGTTATTTTTAACATACATGAAATTTCTGGAATGAGTTGGATAAAAAACAAAAGATAAAATATTCTAGAGAGAATAAGAAATAAAGAATTTGTTAGCTAGTCTTGTCAATGGTTTCATACTGTAGGAGGCGTCCCTGTAACCTTAGCACGAAGAGACTGGGGTTTGTAGGTTGATTAAGGTTGAATCTGGCTGTTCTCATGAAGAGAAGTTAAAATAGCAAAACCAGAAAACCGAAAAAAGGGAAGAAGTTGAGATACAGTTTGCTGTAGATCAGCAGAATAAACTGTTTGCAGAAAGTGAAAAATGCTGTCCCAAGCATGAAGGCTCAGAGATGGTTGATGAACATTTGAATTTCCAAGTCTGCCTACGAAGTACACAGATATATTGCAAATACTTGAGTATGTTGTTGGATGTTGGCTTGAAATGTTGCTCGTTGGATGAGTCTTAAGGCAGTTCAACGGCATAAGCTTTACCCTTTCTCTCCTACCCCTTTAATTTTGCAATCTCTAGGATGGATCATGTATTCTGTACGATAGCTTTGGCTAGAGTGGCAGATGGTACTTGTAGGTCATTGTATTGAAAATCAGTCTTTAAGTCCTTTAGATCCTTCAGTTGACATTCGCCGGCTTCTAAAGAAAAACGGAACTCTTGGACTGAATGAGTTATTTTTTTCATTAAACATTGTTATGTAACTAGGGATGTCAATGGATCCAATTTGGATAGGATATATGAGAAATTGTTTCAAAAGGTTGGATATGGAAAAAAATTTATGTATCTGGTCAAAAAATCAAATTAGATGTGGATTTTCAAGTCTGGACATGTGGATATCTGATTGGTAAAGAATATATATGTGATTCAAATTCAATCCACTGTCGTGCAATTGGTTGTAAATAACATTCCCACAAACTATGGTTATGGTTCGTTGTTGTGATCAACTCATTTTGCTTGTTGCATCAATAGTTCTACATTTTCACTTGTATAATCAGTGGAATTTGATATCCCTTAGGGGCGTTTGAATGCTTGGTATTAAAACATTTCATACTTGGCTTTAGTGGGGAGGAACAAAGGTTCCACCTTCTACATTGCCCATGGGGTTTGAATAGCTGGAACTTTTGTTCCAGGCATTTCCAGATATCTTACTCAAAATCATCGAGATTGGTCGATTTGAATGGCCTTTTCCAAACCACCTCAGGATGCAGCCAACATCTGAGACCATGGGAGACAGGCCCTTGCTCTTGGATAGGGCGAGGTACAAAAAGGGCTTCTTCAAGGAATTGGGATAGCAAAGGAAGGGACAGGGCCCTGATCACCTATATGAAGTTCAGGTACCAAAGACAGATTGGTCTGATGCTCTTTGTACAGCTTTTGTTTATCGTATGCCTACTCGTGTTCTTGGTGGACCCTATCACATTCTCAAACCTGATTCTCCTCCTGACTCTCTTGTACCGTTAGTCTTTGGTTGTGTGTGTAAGGTTCCTGTGTTGGATGTCAAAAGGGAGAGCTCGGCTTGTATGAAAAACACTTGTTCTGATTGGGGTGGGGCAAGGCTCGTGGAAGTTTCTGCATTGGAGCCATTGTCGTTGCTCACACCCAGAAGTAGGAGGGGCAGAGCCAGAACATTCTAGCTAAGGGGCACTACGTATAAATTTTTTTATTTTTTAAGGGACATCAATGTATAAATGAGAAAATTTGATAAAAAATATCAAGATAAAAATATAAAACTTTCTGGACTTTGTGTGGGCAATTTCCCACACTTGGTACCCCACACCTCCCTCCGCCCCTGCCCAGAAGGCTATAACCAGATTGTTTGGATGACAAGTTTGCAACAGGTTCAACTGGAAGCCTGAATGGCATATTATTGTGCTTGTGGTTCTCAAGCCTGAAAGATGCACGATCACTACAACTACCAAGCCTGCTACCAGCCTGCGACCAGTTTCCAATCCTGTTTGGACCTGCTTTCTCATGAGAGGCTGCAGAATTTTAGACTTCTTCCTTGCCTTGGCAGATGCCTGGGAAACTTCTTCTTCAGCATTTAGGCGTGCCAGAGTCCAAGGACTATCTTTATATATTTATTCGGACGCTTCTTGGATGAATCATGAGTCATCATAAGACATTTTTTTGCTTGAAGATGACATACCAGCATCAGTTGAAACCACATCAAACTGGAAAAATTAATTGTCTTACAACCAAAGACAGAAAAATGGTTATTTCCGTTGCTCCCGTCCATAACAAATGAAAAATACATACATAAAACAGAGCTTACTTTTCTCAGTATTAGACAGATCCCCTATCTGTTTCACTCTTTGTTCGATATTTTAATATCTGTTGATGATTTTTTGTTAAAAAAATGAAAACTACTGCAGTATTCTAACTCAACATTCTAATAATTCTTTTTGCATAATAAGTGCTACAAATATAAAGCTGAAATCAAATACCTCAATTATTACAAATCATGAAGTTGTTCTCTTCTAATAATCCACTTCAATTTGTTAAACAACCTATCAATTTTCCTAAGGATGCATGTTTTTTGTAATCAAAGAAGTTAATAATAATCACAGATCCTAAAATATATACTCATGCCAAATAAAAATAAAAATATATATAAAAATCTAAGAGTCATGTATTCTGTTATGCTAATTAAATAAGAAGACAAAGAAAAATTGAGAATAAATAGATAGAAAGTCTGATTGCTTAATTTCAACCCCAAACCCTTCTTCTCTCCTTTTCTCTCTCTCTCTCTCTCTTTCTCTCTCTCATGTTTTCCCTTTCTCCCCGCCTCATCTTCCTCAGTTCTCTCAACTTCACCCTCCGTCCTCGTGTTTCCCCTTCTTCGCTCCCTTCTTCCTCCCTTCAATCTCTCTCTCACTCTCTCCTCGGCGCTTTACTAGAACAGAAAAGGGAAAAAGGCGCAGATGGATTTCATACTCCTCAAAATAAGGAAAAAATTTTAAAATCAACCGACCATTTTCACAAAAATTTCAAAACTCCTTTATTTCATTTTTTTCTTCCAAACAAGTCCTTTACTAAGAAATAAGGGTGTAACAATTCTTTCCACCTACAACATCATCGAAATTTTTATTGCCCCAAGGAGAAAAAGATAAGGGTAGGTGGATCTCATGACATCCTCTCTTTCCCAAGTAGCATCTGCTTGAGATAGTTGTGTCCATTGCATTTTTACCAAAGATACCTTTCTCCTATGGATGTGTGAGCTCTTTCGGTTCACCACACATACAAGTCTAACTGGATATTTCAAATTGTCTTTCAATTGGATTGGTTGCTTTTTAAAATATGCTCGACATCATATATGTACTTCATCGATACCAATACATGGAATACATGATGCATCCTAAATAGCACTGGAGGTAGTCTTAGTTTATATGCCACATCACCAATCTTAGTTTAATCTTGCGCTGCTTTCGTATTCGTCTTGATCAATTTGATTTTTATCAGTAGTTATTTGTACTATTTCTAACCCTCTTAGGCTTCTTCCCCAACCTCATCCTAGCACACCGACCACTATATACAGTCACATAGGGTGCCATATCAATACTCAATTGGTAGCTATTGCTATATGCAAACTCTACGAAGGGTAGATGTACATCCCAAGAGCTTTGAAACTCCAATTCACAGACATATAACACATTTAATATCTGAATAGTTCATTCAATCTAGCCATCTGTCTGTAGGAGGAAAGAAGTACTAAAGTTCAACTTGATCCCCATAGCCAAATGCAAACTAAGCCAAAACTCTTAACATAAATCGTGAATCTCTATTAGACACTATTGACGCAAGAGCTCCAAACAATTGAATAATTTCATCAACAAATATTTGGGTCAATCTAGCAATTGAAAAATTTCTTTTAATGGCTAAAAAATACATAGACTTGGTCAATCGATCTACTATCACCCAACTCTTGAGCTCACCAAAGAAGAAAGAAGGTGCCAGAAAACAGTGATCTCTATCGCAAAAAGCAAATGACATTCAATTGGAAAAAGATAAATTTAAGGAAGACATTATGCCTTAAATGTGTTGCCCAAAACCCTAACCCTAAGGGCAAAGCATAAAGGGAAATAAATCGCAATATTTCCAAACTAAAAACATGGAGGAAGATGCCATCCGGCAGGCTGCACCACCTGTAGAGCTGGGACGGCCTCTTTGGCCGAGGCAGCCAAGCGGAGAGTAGCAAGGTCCATCCTCACGTCGGCGGGTCTGTTGAAGGCCATAGACATCTGCCAAAATTCCACTCTATCCTCCCAAGAGTCCTCCGCCACGTCACGTTAAGAGCGATATCGATCCCTCATATAAGCAACACATAGAGATCAACAACAAACGGTGTGCCTTGAAACACGAGGGAGACGTTAGAGCATCCAAATCACATCATTTCTACTTGAGCTGAGAGGCAACCCTATCACAAAATCTTTCATAATGTCTCCCATTTTCACTCTTGTATATGTAGATTTTATAACAATCCAGCTGCTCACTGGTGTTCTACCTTAACTATATGATAAGTCAAGCACTTGCACACGTATTATGCTATCTTGAAAACTTTTTCATGTCTGACCACCAATAATTTTCCTAAACTGTCCTATACATCATAGCATCACCAAGGCACATTGCATACTTGGAGGCATGTGCATCTTGTAAAATTACCATTTTGAGCACTTCATTATTGGGTACACATAGTCTTTTCCCAAACATTAATATACCCTTTTCATTTACGACAAATTCTGGCTTTTCTCCTCTTTGCACTACATGAACAATTTACTACAACTTTTCATTTTGAGTTTGCAATTCTCTGATTGGATCGTATATAATAGGGTGTACTCGAAGTTGGGCACATATGACTTCCGCATTATTAATCACCAGTTCAGCCCTAAGAGATCACATTTTCAACAATAAAGCAATGAACACGTAAATCTGGCATTTACCCTAAGAAATAATGCATGCAGGATAAACCTTCCCAACTATCACCACATTCCCTAAGGGAGAGGTGTCTGCTAAATAAGGATGCAAGGTGTTGGGTTGCTGAATTAAATGAGCCACATCTCTAATTTGACCTTGAGTCGATGAGGACACACACATCAATATCAAAAAGAAAGCATTTACCAGAAATAACATTTGGGATAGCTACGACCTCTTGGATTGACATGGTGAAGACTTGACCTCTACCCTGAGTTTTGGTCTCTGACAAGCTGGCTAGATGTTGTTGGACCTACATACCTGCTGTAAGTCGAAGTAGCTACACCTAAGGTCCGAGAAGATGAAATCGCCATTTTGCTTCATAGAAAAATAGGATAGTTCCTGCTGATGTGCCCCAACTGGTTGTATTCATAACACTCATGAGATCCTTTCTGACATTCCCCTAAGTGTTTGCATTTCACATGATGATGCAAACTGGCGGTCTCATGGCGAAGTGGGAGATGTTGGGTAGTGGTAGTGGCCAAGAGCCCTACCCATTCATCTCGTAACTGCAAGGGGGCCCACTTGCAGTTACGAGCTTTAATGCTCACCTAAAATCTCTCACTCACTATAACCACTGCTGGATTTGGGGAAAACCTAAGGGGCTGGCTATTTATATCCAGCGAGACTAAGTAATAAATGGTTGATTACATATGAGGAGCGCCTTAGAAGGAAACCCCGAAAACTGACATACTCTTCTACTTCCTCCTCTTCCTCTTGTGCTGTTTTCTCCAGGGACAATTTCTACATGGAACTAAAGCCGCAGGCGACTTGCAACTTCCGTTGCATCGTAAGTTTCTCCAACAGTGGTATCAGAGACAGGTTCTACGAATACCAGTAAGTCTATATTCCGACTTTCAGTGATGCCTGTGATAACTATGAATGCATGTCAAAGCCAGGGTTGTCGAGTTTCCTGTAAGCGAAATCCAACCCCTATGTCGTATGTGGTGCCGTGATGCATATGATGAATACTACCTGCACACATACGAGTAAGTTTGTTTTTATCATGCTGTGTATCTCTGAATATGAAGCAGTCTATACAGAATGTACGAAGCATGCTAGTTAGAAAGACTCGAAGTTTTCCCAAGCTCAAACATATTAAATGATATTCTGTTTTTGAAATCGTACTTCTGTATCCTTGAGTCGTAAGGAGACGGAGGGAAAGAATTACCTCCGAGGATCAGCCTATGATTTGAGCCTCTGAAAACTCTGTCTTTTCTTGCTTTAAATCGATCGTTGTTTGAGCGTTGTTCACCAGCCGCGACTCGCGAAGGGTCATTTTCATTCGTGCGCTCTCGACATGAAAAATGGAAGCCGGAGGGTCTTTGTTTGTCCTGCAATCTAGGCGATCTGAAATTTGGGTAAAGAGGGAGATTGACAGAAACAAAATCGAAATGTTCTGTCTCAACTTGTCAGTTCAGCACACGAAGACGCAGACGACAAGTCGTGGGAAATGGTGGGGAGGTTGAGAGCAAGGATTCCCAGCCCAGGAGTTACAGGCATATCGTCCTCGCCGCGACCCAAAACCCCAATCTGGTGGAAAAGGGCTTCCTCGCTGCTCGTCGGATAGCCGCTCTGAGCATCTTCCTCACAACAGGAAGAAGAGAAGGTTGTCATCCTCTCGGCAGCGCCGATGTTGGTACTGGCAGGGACGGCAGCGGAGGTGCGGTGCGGCGGACTAAACCCTCAGTTAGGGTTTCGCGAGAGGAAAAAGGAACTCTCGGGAGGAGAGAGAGAACAAAATCAAAAAATGAGAAAAAATCGTTCGAAAATGGTTTTTACAGTCAAAGTTTGAAAATTACATATTTAGTCCACCTTTTTTGCAACAGTTTCAAAAATGCTATCACATTTTGCAAGTATTATTGCCGCAGTGTTTTTGCATAAAACGTTTTCAAGAAGAGGCTTGCGAAAGTTAATTTCAGTGAAAACTGGAAATTTTATAGGAAATTTCGTAACGGTACCTTCTTAGTTATCATAAATTGCTGAAAGGGGGTTACGGAAAATTCTTTTGCAATTTCTGCGGAAAACCGAGATTTATGTATAATTACGTACTGATACCCTTTGGCTTATTAAAATCGCTGAAAAAGGGTTCTGAAAATAATTTTGAAATATGAGAAGGGAACTCACGGTCTAAAATTTGAATATGAGTTTTCTTTGTTTTAAGTGATACTTAGAACGGTATTGGAGATAATTGATATATTATTCTCCTTATTGATTTTTTTTATGTATTAATGTTCTATACTTGTCATAGAATTAGTTTAGAAATGACTACAAGAGTGGCAGCCTCAGGCAAATGCTGAAAATCGTCAGCATGTATGCTTATGCATTTTTGTTATTTTGTGTGTGCATGACCCAATGGCGCTATAAATGTTGTGTCGTATTTGGATATGGATATTATGTTGAAACATGTTTATATTAGATTTGAATTTGGATCCTCTTGTTGATATTATTGTGTGTGGATCCACATTGGTAAGATCTGAATCTAAATAAACATTTGGATTTTTGCTTTGGATCTGATTGTTGCTTAAGATCCATATTTGTATTCAGTTTGAATCATGACATATTCAGATCTAAATTTGTTTGGATATTGGTTAAAAATCCATATCCTGTTTATGTTGGTTCAAGTATATGTTATTATACTTGATTTATGAATATTCATCTTAATTTTGGGTCTATGCAGATATTAGATATGACCAAAACTTTTGTTTTCAAAATCCATATTCAGTTGTTGAATTTGGATCTCACACTAAACGTTGCACTCTTTTGGAGCATTATCTGATTTGACTTGTTCAAGATCTATATTAGATCTAAACATATTATGATGAGCTTTGATTTTTAGATCTAATGGTTTTACAAGTTGTACTTTTGCAATGTGTAACACTAGAGTGCTAAAGATGAATTCCAGTTAGAAGGAATGATTATGTTATCGCATGTTGATATGCTAAGAGGTGTAAATCAACACTCTTAGACATGGTGAGATCCTTATAACATTATGTTGGGTCGTGATACATTAAGATCCAAATTAACTTCGTTGAATCATTGGATCCAAATTCTCGTACTGTTACTAAACACAATATATCATGTTTGCTTTTTGGATCCAATGATATTGTGATATTTGTTGTCCTTTTAGATTCAAATCATTCTAGAGTGCTATTGAACAAGGCTTTATTTATTCCATTAATGAGGTGAACTTGTTTAAAAAATATATATTCAAGAGGTGTAATGTAACACTCTTGGACTGAAACCCGTATAACTTTGAATGTCTTGATTTAAAGACTTGCGTTATTTGCTCTTATGGGTGATGGATTAGTTTGGGTACAAACATACATCATCTCAAGGTAGAGAAATTTTTCTTGTTTCACCTTGTTCAAAAGTTGGACTATTGTTTAGATCCAAGCATGGTTATTGAAATCATAGTGCACAATACTTCATATGGATCATTTGTGTTTTTTAAATTCAGATTATTGTATTGTGGATATTGCTGATTGGATCTGAATTTCTATATTTGAACTAATGAAATCCACATTACGTAAAGTTTAGCCGCAGATCTAAACTGAATTGTTTGGATATGTGAGAATAATTCATATCATGTTGTTTTAGTTCTAATATATGTTATCATGGTTGCCTTTGGATATGATCATACTGCAATACGTGTTGTCATTCTAGATCCAAAGGTTATTCTTGAAAATCATTGAATAAAGCTTCATTTGCCTTTCTTTCTTAGGAAAATGAATTTGTTTTAATGCATACTCAAGAGATGTAATATAATACTCTTGAACCAAAATTAATATTGGCAAGAATGCATTTGTTTGAAGCTTTATAGCACTAAAGTGCTAATACACGATAACTTGTTTTTCTCAAAAGAGAGATGGGTTAGCAATGATCCAAATATGGTTGTTGAATCATATTGTATAATATTTCAATGAGGATCATGTGTTTTAAACTCATATTAATTGTATTGTGGATGTTTCTGGTTTGGATCTATACTAATATAATATGAATCTTTATATTCATGTGGCTTTTGGAATTGGATCTATTCATTGTTTGAGATCCACCTTATATACATCATTGATTCGGATTTGAATATATATTTGGATATATGGTTAAACATCCATATCTTGTTTATATTAGATCCAAGCATATTATGTTATTTGTTCGTTTGAGGATCAAACAAAGCTAGCTTGCTATTAAGCAAGTTTCTGTTTGAGGATGAATTTGATTTTAAATTTTCCATGAGGTATAAAATAATACTCATGAATATAATAAGATCCACACTAATTAGATCCATAGTGAGATCCTTGGAGATCTATAATGCATGTTAAATGCATATCTAAAAATGACGATGTGTTTGCAAATACATATGTATTGGATACCCAAATGAAAGTAGGGTATATGACATTCTCTTTTTATGCATGAGTTTGAAGTGTTCGAATAAGAATACCGAATACAATAATCCAGTGGGAGATCATAACGATCTACTGGAGGATCTGATTTATTCAGATAATTAGTCTGACAATGAACCAACTGGATAACAGTCTGACAATGAACCGACTGTGAAACAATTTAATAATGAATCAACTGTGCACGATTCTTATGATGATCAGTCTGGCAATGAACCGACTGGGTAGTGAGCTCCATGATTATATGTGAATAATTGTTGCATGTACAAAAACTGACTATTTATTTGGTGATCAAGTTTGATTGATTGAATATGCTAATAAGCGGTCAGGTAATGAACCGACTAAGATCAGTTTGGTATTAAACGTCCAACTGAAGTTTATTAGTGATCTTATTGATCATCTTGTGGTATACATATGTAGAGATATGTGAATTGTATATTGCATGCATGGGTTGTCAAAATTATGTATTGACCTTGATGAGTTAAATGAAACTCATTGTATGAGAGAGTACATTGATGAAAATTATACAAGATGAAAAGTGCTTGTATGATAGACTATGGGTTGATTGCTCATTCCCTTAAATAGTCATAATAAAGATTAGGTGTCGCTAATCAAGTTGATGACTATGTAAATATTTGATAAGTGGGAGCACACTTGAATATGCCATTTACTACGTTGAAAAGCTAATATTGCTTTGCCATATGATATAATGCATTGCATGAATGCTATGGAACTCCTGTTGTTAAAGGAGTTAAGTAATTATGGAATACAGTACAGGAAAATATTCCATGTGTTTTAATGCATATTAGCTTGTGTGCTGGACTTGGTACAAGCTTCTAATTTGGCTTGTAAGTATACATTAAGAAAGTCCAGGCTGAACCTTGTTTTATGGCAGTTAAATGTTTGAGATACATGAATGAAACAAATGATATATTCAAGTGATTGTTAGCATTTTTTAACAAAAGGAATTCTAAATGATTTGTCAAGCATGTAGCCCATATGAGGCTAAGAAAATCCTGGTTTGCCTCTTTGTGAGGTGGTTGGTAAGTATCAAGGTTAATTTCATTGTTGAACAAGAAATTGTTGAACAAGAAGAGAATATGCAAAGTATGTTTCAAATGCTTACATGATTGCTAGCTTTATTATCAAGAGAATTCTTGATGGTTTTTTAAGTAAAGCTTATGGTGTACATAAGACTAAGTTTTAACATGTTACGATGGAAATACTTGCGCATGAAGAAAACCTCGTAACTAATGTACAATATATTGGATACTTGAAAGGTTGCGAAGGAAAAACCATTAAATGGAAAACCTCGCTGTAAACCTTGAATAAAGTTTGTGTTACGATGATGAAAAAAAAAAAAACATGTAACTAAAGATCAAGAAAACCCACATATAGTGGATGCAAACTGGCGGTCTCATGGCGAAGTGGGAGATGTTGGGTAGTGGTAGTGGCCAAGAGCCCTACCCATTCATCTCGTAACTGCAAGGGGGCCCACTTGCAGTTACGAGCTTTAATGCTCACCTAAAATCTCTCACTCACTGTAACCGCTGCTGGATTTGGGGAAAACCTAAGGGGCTGGCTATTTATATCCAGCGAGACTAAGTAATAAATGGTTGATTACATATGAGGAGCGCCTTAGAAGGAAACCCCGAAAACTGACATACTCTTCTACTTCCTCCTCCTCCTCTTGTGCTGTTTTCTCCAGGGACAATTTCTACATGGAACTAAAGCCGCAGGCGACTTGCAACTTCCGTTGCATCGTAAGTTTCTCCAACAATATAGACCCAAACATCCCCATAGTCGATCTCTCACTAGAACAACATAGTTGTGAGCTCTACCTGCACTATAGGAAGCTCTCGTTTGTCTAGCTGTTGGATAATTACTACCTCTAAATGTTGCTGTTAAGTAATATGGATACGGTCCTTGAGGCTGTTGAGGTCTACCTACTCCATTTCCACGTATGGATCCCAGGTTAGTAGCACCTTTTTAATACTTTAAACCTTCATGGCTTTGCGAAGTCCCATCTCTACTTGTCGTGCAGCCTCTATGAGTTGAGGAAACTCTCGTACTCTATTGCCGTCAAACTTTCCTTTGTTTTCTAGTTTAGCCTATGTTCAAATCTTGGACATTTCTCTACCTTGACCAGATTAATATAGGTGAGAAAACTTAGTAAACCTGTAAACTTTGTTCACATTCATCTACGTTCATGTTGACCAGCTGAAGTTGATGAAATTATTTTGTTTTATATAAGTTGGAGGATAATACTTTATTTTGAATTACCTCACGAGGTCATTCCAAATGAAAGTACTATGATCTGCATATCTCCCACAAATAGTCTTTTACCATGCATCAGCTGGAGCCCACAATAAAAAAACAAAGCAGTGTAGTTTCTCCTCATCTGTAGTGCTCAGGAACTCATAAATTTTATCCATCTCATTCAACTAGTTTTCTCATCAAGTGGGTCAACAGCGCTCGAGAAAGTTTGAGTCCCAATTATCGAGCCTGCTTAAGATACTGCTGTACTATGCCTCCTACATCTGTTGGAAGCGCCATGACAACAACAAAAAATTTTATTAGGCACAGTCAAAACCATGACCAATAGACCCAAAAAACATGGCTGAAGAAACTTTCAGCCATGGTCATGCTCATGGCTGTTAAACCGTGTTAATAGCCCTCGTGACAATTAACCTTTTGCCATGGTTTTGACTATGGCTATTGCATCCACCAACCATGGCTTGCCTAGACCACTAACCATGGTTTTGACTGTGGCCATTACAAGTAATAGCCACAACTCTTCATGTAATAGCCATGAAAAAAACCATTGTTATTGATTATTTTACCTTTTGTTATATATATATATATATATATATATAATGCAGCTTTTGTTAAAGTGCAACCAAACTTCTTCACAATTGAGGGATAAGTAGAAAATTGATATCTCTTGTAATTGCTACAATTGTGCATAGAAAAATTGAAATCGTAATGCTGATGGTTAGGAAAAACAAATCATTCAAGTCATCTTCCTCGAATGAGAGGTAGACTGGAACTACAAAATCAATGCCTGTTGAGCTATGTACATAATCTCTGCACCTACAAACACAGATGAGAGGACACTGTGGTTGTTGAAACCCTATAGCCAAAAAAATTTGTCGATCATTGCGATGAATGTGAGGCATGGCCATTGAGGAGACAGCTAGCACACTCTGTCTCCATTGTGGTTGTGAGAAGATTTCTATCTCCAGCACGAGAGAGGTCGAAGGAGGAAAGGAGCCTCTGCAAACCCTTGAAAATCCATCTCCATGGAATGAAAAAGAGTTGTGGTCTGCCTTTTCCTGCCTGATGAAAAAAGATTTGTGGTCCACCTAAAGTCGCTCAAAGAACACGGATACCTTCCTAGACTGGGGTCACTATGCCCTTACTTGTGGCCATGGTCCTTTCCATGGGCACTAGCTATGGCAATTGAGGAACTTTGTTGTAGTGTTTCTGAGGGGCTTGAGGCATCTCCACAGAAGAGCTACTTTATAGTGCCTCACCTCACATCCAGGACCTTGAAGATGAGGCGGCATATCCTATAAAATTAGCCATCATAATGAGTTCCACAAAAAAAAAAAACCAATCCTAAATGCATGTATGATAGTTACATCTTAAACCATGCTCTGATACGAAACTATCACCCCGTAACACAAGGACTGAGGAGGAACATGTAGATTTCACAATCCAAATAAAAATGTAATATAATTTTGAATTCCTAATAATAACATGAAACTGACAAATTTGAAATTGTAATGATACCTTGCCTTCATTAACAAAATGAGTTGTATACACCACCAGTTCTCTCCAAAAGAGAACTACACATTTCTCTATATGTAATGTATGAACGAAACAAAAATGGGCAAAATTTGCATCCAACTACTATATACTATGGAGCATTGATGGTTAACCTACTCGCGTGTGCTTTGTTGCCAACTCGCGGTCCTATCTTGTTCCGCTGAAAAAAGAAAGCACATGGGTTGTGAGTCCTACAAACCCTGTGAACAGGCTACAATAGAAAATAATCTTAAATACAAGAAATGCAGTACTATGGAAAATTAGACATAAGTCATGCAACGAAACAACAGGTAAGCAAGGTTCAACAACCATCTCACTTTTCAGCTTAGCCCTTGTTCATTTCCCTACTAGTACTTAGTTGTTTTAGATTCTTTTCAATTTAAAGGGGTACTTTACTCACAACAATGAAATTTCTATTCCTAAGATGTTTATTTATTTGGGCATCTTGTGGCTAGTGACAATTTTACATCTAGCTTATAGATTCCAAGGAGTGTTAAGAGGTTTAATATGTATTCACTTCCAATTTCTAAAATCTAAAGGAGTGTTAGGATGTTTATTATGAATTTACCTCCAATTTATAGACTCCACAAGAGTGTTAGGAAGTCCATTATGAATTCACCTCCAATTTCTAAACTCAAAAGTAGTGTTAGGACATGATTCATTAGTGCACCTCTAATTTATAGATTCAAAAAGAGTGTTAAGAGGCACAACATAGACTTAATATAGTCAAAGCTATATGCAATCACCTTAGCTAGTCACTGTGGCATGTGATGGAGGCTCATATAGGTAGTCTCTTTAAATTTTAATTTTTGTATAACTCTTTAGCTCCTCCTTTTCAGCACTAAACTTTCATTTCATATCATAAACCATTATTAACTCCTTATATAATATTATCTCAACAAATGTAATGAGCTCACTATAAAAAATATTACAACATAATTAAGAATCGGTGTCATTCATTTGACAATCTAATAGAAGTTACTAAATATTATGATGAATCTCTCTTGTACACACATGCACGATGGAATGCATACATGTATATATCAATACTTCTAGAATGGTAACTAATAGATTCATATACTCAAACGTAGTAGAGTATGAAAATAACTTAATATAAATCTTCTCACCACAAAAAGAAAAACAGAGCTTCCCTACTCAACACATCTTCACGTGCATCCATGCATGCCAATCCACCTACACATATGAAAAATGTAAGTTCAAAGTATCATCTTCATGTGCCAACTTCTCTCCCACATCTTTATGTACAGACTTCTCTCTCACATCTTTATGTATGGACTTCTCTCTCAAGTCCACAAATCTGTACTACAACTCGCTTTCTTTTCAACTCTTCCAGTTCACCACAAACAGATTAACTTTATAAAATTCTAAGAGTCAAAATTGTGATTAAATAATACCTTTATTCACTTCATCCTCAAGCTAAAATAGAGTTTTCTACAAAGTATTTGGTTCACTCTACTTGCTAAGAACAAAATAGTAATTAACTTTATTTTGCCCCATTTGATCAATTCAACCCAATTAAGCTTTCTGAAAGACTAACTCATCATTTCAATCATTCCTTTTACAAAATAAGTACTACCAATATGAAGCTGAAATCAAATATCACAGTTACGACAAATCAAGAAGTTGTTCTTTTCTGTTGATCCACATCAATTTATCAAACAACTCATCAATTTTCCTAACCATACAGACTTTTTATAATAAAAGAAGGTAATAGCAATCATAGATTCTAAGATTTCTGCTCATGCCAAATAAAAATGAAAATCTTTATTAAAATTTATAAGTTAAGTATTCTAATATGCTGACTAAATAAGAATACCAAAACAATTAAGAAAAAATGGAGAGAAAATCAGATTTCCTAGTTTCAGCCCCAAACCCTTATTCTCTCCTTCTCTCTCTCTCTCTCTTTCTCTCTCTCTCTTTCTCCCTCTCTCTCTCTCTCTATATATATATATATATATACACACACACACACACACACACACACACACACACACACACACACACACACACATATATATATATATATATATATATATATATATATATATATATATCACTGCCTCCCTCTCGTTTTCCCCTTTCTCTCCCTCTCTTCTCCCTCCTTTCTCTCTCCTTCAACGTCCTTCCTCATGTTTCCCCCTTCTTCGCTCCCTTGTCCCTCCCTTTAATCATTGTCTCACACACTCTCTTTGGGTGCCTTACCAGAAAAAAAGGGAAAGGGATAAATTGGGTTCTAACTCCCCAAAATAAGGATAAAAAAATTTAAATCAACCCACCATTTTAACAAAAAAATCATAATGCCACTTTTCAATTTCTTTTCCAAACAAGTTCTTCAATAAGAAATGTAGGTGTAACAAATCAGTTTTTGAGGGAAACATAGGCACAACATCATGTCTGCTATCCATTCTTGCTAAATGAGTGACAACAAAAGTGAGCAAGAGAGAGAGAGAGTCTCAGTTCCATAACTAAGGACTTGGAGGGTTTATTGACGACTTTTGTTTGTTTCAGTCTATCGTAAAATCATTCCTGCCATCAAACCTCCTTATAAGCACATTTTTTTCGTCATTCTATCATAAAACCAGTCCATACAATGTCATTGTCACATTATTTTGCTCGAGTGTTTATCACGTCCTTGTAAAAATGATTTTATTTGAGTGTATTGTAAAATGAATCATGCAGTTGTGTTATCACATGATTTTTTATCCAATTACCGATTGTCTCCTTGTAAACGTGTTGTTATTTCATTCTCTCGTATAATAATCATGCTATTTATTATCACAATCTGTTTTGTCTAATGTTTATTACCTCTTAGTAAACAACTTCTTATCATAAAACCAGTTCATACAATGCTGTTGTTGCTTTATATTTTGTTTGAGTGCTTATCCCCTCCTTGTAAGCATGCTTATTTGCCATTCTATAGTAAAACCAGTCCATACAATCTTGTTGTTGCATTAATTTTGTCTAAGTGCTTATCTTCTCTTTGTAAGCACATATATTTATAATTCTACCACAAAACAAGTCCATACAATCTCATTGTCACATTGATTTTGTCTGAGTGCTTATCGTGTTCTTGTAAACATGATTTTATTTGAGTGTATCGTAAAATGAATCTTGCAGATGCATTATCGCATTTTTTCGTATGATTACGTATTGCCTCCTTGTAAATATGTTGTTATTTCATTCTCTCTCATAGAACAATCATGTCATTGATTATCGTATTCTGTTTTGTCTGAATGCTTATCGCCTTTTACTTAATGCCTTTTTTATCATAAAATCAGTCCATACAATGGCATTGTCGCATTACATTTTGTCTGAGTGCTTATCGCCTCTTTGTAAGCATGTTTATTTGTCATTCTATCGTAAAAAACCAGTCTATAAAATTTTGTTGTCGCATTAACTTTGTTTGAGTGCTTATCGCCTCTTTCTAAGCACGTTTATTTGTCATTCTATTATAAAACTAATCTATACAATTTCATTGTCACATTAATTTTGTTTGAGTGCTTATTGCCTATTTCTAAGCGTGTTTATTTGTCATTCTATCGTAAAACTAGTCCATACAATCTCGTTGTAACATTAAGTTTGTCTGAGTACTTATCGCATCTTTGAAAACATGATTTTATTTTAGTATATCATAAAACTAATCATGACATTACGTTATTGCATGATTTTTTATCTGATTACCTATCACCTCCTTGTAAACAGGTTGTTATTTCATTCTCTCGTACATCAATCTTGCCAATTATTATCTCAATCTATTTTGTTTGACTGCTTAGTAAATGCCTTTTTATCATAACTAGTCCATACAATGGCGTTGTCACATTATTGTCTGAGGGATTATCACCTTTTTGTAAACACAATTCTATTGGAGTGTATCGTAAAATGAATCTTGCACTTGTGTTATGACACAATATTTTTGTCTGATTACCTGTCGCCTATTTATAAACACGTTGTTGTTTTGTTCTCTCTCACACAACAATCTTACCGTTGATTATTGCATTATGTTTTGTCTGAATGCTTATCGCCATTAGTTAATGCATTTTTATCGTAAAATCAGTCCATACAATGGCGTTGTCACATTATGTTTTGTTCGAGTTCTTATCACCTCCTTATAAGCACATTTATTTCTCATTGTATCGTAAAACTAGTTCATACAATGTTGTCGTAAATGCCTTTTTTTATAATAAATGCCTTTTATTCTACATTGTTCATGTCAAAGACTTCTATTTTCTTCTTTTGATCTGGTTTGGCCTTCTTAGTGCGTCCTATGATGTAAAAATGGATGGCATTATTAAATGCGCCAAATAGGTGTAAAAAATAACATGCAACAAGACATATCACGATGGTTCCCTCTCAAATAAGCAACTGGTGCAGCTCAATGTGTGTAAGATAAGCAACCAGTACAGCCGAATGCGTGTGTTATCTCTAATCGAATGTGTACATATCGTTACCATGTAGATATATATGTATGAGTAGTGTTATCACTGCTAAAACGTGAACATATGCCTGTTATGGATAAACATGCCAATTTGATTGTCATGTATTGATACATAAGAATAACATCATCTAAGTTTTAATTTGAACATATGTTTCAATGACATGGAGTAACATAAGCACCATTAACTCTAATTGAATGTGAACATATGCTTACCATGTAGATATATATGTATAAATAGTATTATCGCCGCTAAGGCGTGAACATATGCTTCATGTAGATATACATATTAATTTGGTTGTTATGTATCGATACGTGAGAATAACATTATTTGAGCTCTAATATGAAAATATGGCTGTCAATGATAAAGTGTAACATAAGCATTGTTATCTCTGATCGAATGCGCACATTTGGTTACCATGTAGATATATATGTATGGGCAGGCAGTATTAACATTGCTAAAACATGAACATATGCTTACTATGAATAAACATGTCAATTTTGTTGTCATGTGTCGATATGTAAGAATAATATTATCCAAGCTCTAATGTGAACATATTATTGTCAACAATATGTTCTAACATAAGCATTGTTATCTTTGATCGAATGTGCACATATGGTTATCACGTATATATATATGTATGAGCAGTATTATCGCTGCTAAAATGTGAACATATGGTTGCTATGGATGTACTTGTCTATGTGGCTGTTATGTATAGATGCGTAAGAATAACTTTATCTAAACTCTAATTTAGACATATGGTTGTCTATGATATGGTGTAACTTAAGCACCATTATATCTGATCGAATGTGCACATATGGTTACCATGTATATTTACATGTATAAGTAGTATTATTGTTGCTAAAATGTGAACATATGCTTGCTACTGATAAACATGTCAATTTGGTTGTCATGCATCAATAAACAATAACATTATCTAAGCTCTAATGTGAACATATGGTTGTCAATGATATAGTGTAACATAAGCACCGTTATGTCAGATGAAATGTGCACATATGCTTACCATGTAGATATGTATGTATGAGCAGTATTATCGCTGCTCAAACGTGAACATGTTTGCTAAAGATGAACATGTCCATTTCATTGCCATGTATTGATACGTAAGAATAATGTTATGTAAGTTGCAATGTGAACATATGGCTGCCAATGATATGGTAAAACTTAAGAACTATTATCTCTGATCGAATATGTACATATGATTATCATGTGCATACATATGTATGAGCAGTATTATCGCTACTAAAACGTGAATATATGTATGAGCAATATTATTGCATTATAGACCTATATAAAGTTGTATAATAAGGCAGTGAAGAAAACAAGAAGGAAGTAAACAAAATACTGAAAATAAATGGACAAAGTTTCCCAAATACAAGCGTTATACCAAAGAACATGCAACCTAACATACAAAACGGGTGGGAACAATCTTTTCGATGCAGTTTTCCATAAGAAAAAAGGCAGTTTCGAATATATTAGGGCAGAAAGGAAGATTGTCACGGGTAATAAAGAAAGAGAAACTCCATGGCTAGGGAGAAGAAGACCATTGATGCCACAAATTTGCCCAGCTTTACAATAATGAAGACATGTTTCACTAGAAAACCAGCTAGCACGTCTAGTAAACCAACCGACAAGTCTAGAAAACAGGCCGGCGAGTTTAGCAAACCTCCCAGTGACTCTAGCAAACCAGTAGGCAACTCCAGTGAACTGGCTAGCGTTTCAACGAGGACACATTCCAAAAGATATGTAGTCCAGGCCGAGGATAGAACGGTTGTCAATAGACAACTTAGTGACAATCTACTAAGTTTTTACATGAAGGGCATCCTCCATCACAAGAAAGTAAGCAATATTAGTCTGAATAATTTTGTTGGCCTTTTAGAGCACAGGCATCAGAATCTAAGCTATGGAAGGTATCTTATAACGACATATTTCATGGTATGTATCCTTTATCTTGTTTATTATGCATTGTGTAACCTTCACGTTCGGAAAATATTGATCACACTAATGGATGTATAACAACATGTCGCATCACATCGATTAACAAATGGTACTGCAGCCATAATGACAAATGTCATAGAAAATGTTTCAGAAATTAAGAAACAGTTCATTGCTGAAGTTGAAATGGTTGTTATTCTTTTCGTAGTTTCCTAACTCCCTTGTTCTTATTTTACCCTACTTTGGTTGCTCTCTAACACCCGTATATTTCAAGTTTTATTTTTTTCTGTGTGGACGGAAAAGGTACATTGGGTGTTGTACGTCATCCATAATGTGAAAAAATAAGTGTGGATATATGATCCATGCGTATGCTAGGACAACTACCAGATTGTAGATGACCTCTACAAACTGATATGTAGTTTAACTTTAATTGTTATCAAGATAACTTCTATTTCTTGTTTAATAAGTTTCATTACTTTTATAGAAATATTGCCTCAGACATGTCTTCGACATCAAAATGTTGAATAACTATAAACTTTTAGTAGTAAAATGTCTACAACAAAGAAACAACTATGACTACAGCGTGTTTGTGATGAAATACATGCAGGAGATAACATTTGGTAGGAAACCTAGCTTCACCCAAGCTAATGTTACCAATAGCATTAGAAGATCATATGTAAACTTGCTTGACATAAGTAGACATGCAAAAATTTGAATAATATCATCTTCCTATTGTTGGTGTGAAGTAAAACAAAATTTTGATACCATTATTTTGACGCGGTTTACATTTCTCCTCTCGTAAAAAAATCATGATGTAAAGTTGTCGCACTCGATTGCTCCGTTTACTTATTACGTTCTTGTAACAATTTCTTTCATTACATGATCGCATTATTTCGTCTCTACTTACTCATCTCCTACTTTGTACACACGTCTTATCTTATTACTTCGTAAACATTCCTTATGTTAAATTAATTAACGCATTATCGCGTAGTATGAGTTGCATGCATCGTTATTGCGTTTTTTGTAAACGTGTTGTTAGCAGTATTCTCTTGTTATGGTAGACTCGTTGTTATCTCATTATTTTGTAACCATCCCCTTCGTTACATAATCACTTTACTTCGTCTCTGTTTATTTATCATTTTTGGTAGACGCATTGTTATCTCATTCTCTCGTCTCTGTATGCGTTTATACATTCTCTATAGACGCATTATTATCTCATTCTATTGTCACCTTGTACCATGTCGAATCCATTTCGACCCTTCTTGTCGTTATCGTATTAATTCGTCTATGTTTAATTATCTTCCTCTTAGCAGACAGGTTGTTGCATGGAAGACTTCCTCCCTTGCAAGAAAGTAAGCAATATTATCTTGAATTATTTTGTTATCCTTTTAGAGTGTAGGCATCAGAATCTAGGCCTTGAAAGGAATCCTATAAGGGCAGAATTCATGGTATGTATCCTTTAACTTGTTTATTATGCATCATGTGACCTTCAAGTTGGGAAAAGTATTGATCATACTAACAAATGTATACCAACATGCTGTGTCATATCCATTGATGGACGATGCTACGGTCATGATGACAGATGTCGTAGAAAATATTTAGAAATTAAGTAAAGTTGAAATGGTGGTTCCTCTATCTGTAGTTTCCTAACTCCCTTGCTCTTATTTTTCCCTCCTCTGGTTTCTCTCTAATGCCCATATTATTCATGTTTTATTTCCATCTATATAGATGGAAAAGGCACATTGAGAATTGTACATCATCCACAACGTAAAAAAAATAAGTGCGGATATACGATCTATGCATAGGCTATGATGACTACCAAATTGTAAAAGACCACTACAGATTGGTATGTAGTTTAACTTTAACTGTTATTAAGATAACTTCAGTTTCTTGCTTAAGAAGTTTCAGTTCTTTTGTAGAAATATTGTCTCAGACATGTCTTCGACATCAAAACATTGAATGACTATAAAATTTTACCAGTAAAATGTCTACAACAAAGAAACAACTATGAATGCAATGTGTTTGTAAATACATGTAGGAGATAATGTTTGGGAGGAAACATATCTTCACCCAAGCTAATGTTACAAATACCATTAGAAGATCTTATAGAACTTGCTTGAAATAAGTGGACATGCTAAAATTTGAATAATATCATTTTCCTATTGCTGGTGTGAAGTAAAAGAAAATTATGGTAGCATTATTTTGACGATGTCTACATTTTGCCTCTTGTAAAAAATCCGTAATGTTACATTGCTGCAGTATTCTCTTGTTATGGTGGACTCGTTGTTATCTCATTATTTTGTAACCATCCAATCGTCTTCTATGTTGATGCATTGTTATCTCATTCTCTTGTCTCTGTACACCTTTCCACATTCTCTGTAGATGCGTTATTATCTCTATCTATTGTCACCTTGTACCTTGTCGCATCCATTCTGGCCCTTCTTGTTGTTATCGCATTAATTCATCTATGTTTACTTATCGTCCTCTTGGCAGACACATTGTTGCATGGAAGACTTCCTCCATCGCAAGTTAGTAAGCACTATTAGTATGAATTATCTTGTTGTCTTTTTAGAGCATGGCCGTCAGAATCTAGGCCTTTGAAGGTATCTTATAAGGGCAGAATTCATGGTACATATCCTTCATCTTCTTTATTATGCATTATGTAACCTTCACATTGAGAAAAATATTGATTATACTAACAGATGTATAATAACATGCTGTGTCGTATCGATTGACTAATGATACTGCAGCCTTATCAAGATATCATAGAAAATGTTTCAGAAATTAAAAAAAAATCCATTGCTGAAGTTGAAATGGTTGTTCCTCTTTCAGCAGTTTGTTAACTCCTTCGCCCTAATTTTACCCTACTCTGGTTGACTGTAACGCCCGTATGTTTCATGTTTTATTTCCTTTTGTATGAATGAAAAAGGCACATTGAGTGTTGTATGTCATCCACAACATGAAAAGTGAGTGCCAATATATGACCAATGCGTAGGCTATGGCGACTATCAAATTGTAGAAGACCTCTACAAACTGGTATGCAGTTTAACTTTAACTGTTATTAAGATGACTTTTGTTCTTGTTTAAGAAGTTTTGGTTCTTTTGCAGAATTATTATCTTAGACATGTCTTTGACATCAAAACATTGAATGACTACAAACTTTTACCAGTAAAATGTTTACAGCAAAGAAACAACTATGACTGAGGTGTGTTTGTGATGAAATACATGTAGGGGATAACGTTTGGAAGGAAGCCTAGCTTCACCCAAGCTAATGTTACCAATAACATTAGAAGATCTTATGAAAACTTGCTTGAAATAAGTAGACGTGGTTTACATTTCGCGTCTCGTTAAAAAATCATGATGTTATGTTGTCACACTCGATTGCTCCGTTTACTTATTGCATTATTGTAATCATTTCTTTCATTATGTGATGACATTATTTTGTCTCTATTTTTTGATTGCCTGCTTTGTACACACGTCTTATCTAATTACTTCGTTGACATTCTTTATGTTAAATTAATTAATGCATTATCGCCTAGGATGAGTTGCATGCACCATTATTACCTTCTTTGTAGACGTGTTGTTAGCAACATTCTCTCCTTATGGTAGACTCGTTGTTATCTCATTATTTTGTAGCCATTCTTTTCGTTATGTAATTGCATTACTTCGTCTTCATTTACTATTGGTCTTCTTCGTAGATGCATTGTTGTCTCATTCTCTTCTCTCTGTATGCCTTTACATATTCTCTGTAGACACATTGTTATCTTATTCTATTGTGTCCTTGTACCTTGTCGTATCCATTCCGACCCTTCCTGTCGTTTATCACATTAATTTTTAGATGTTTACTTATCGTCTTCTTGGCAGACACATTGTTACATGAAAGACTTGCTCTCTTGCAAGAAAGTACACAATATTAGTCTGAATTTTTTTGTTGGCCTTTCAGAGCATCACCGTCAGAATCTAAGTCATGAAAGGTATCCTATAAGGTAGAGTTCATGGTACGTATCCTTCATCTTGTTTATCATGCATTGTGTAATCATCACATTGGGAAAAATATTGATCATACTGATGAATGTACAACAACATGCTGTGTTGTATTGATTGACAGACGATACTACGACCATGATGACAGAAGTCATAGGAAATGTTTCGAAAATTAAATTCAGTCCATTGTTGAAGTTGAAATGGTTGTTTTCCTTTTGTAGTTTACTAACTCCCTTGCTCTTATTTTACTATACTTGGGTTTCTCTCTAACACCAGTATGTTTCCGGCTTTATTTCCATCTATGTGGGTAGAAAAGGCTAGGGTGTTTTATATCATCCACAATGTGAAAAAATAAGTGCGGATATACGATGCATGCATAGGCTATGACGACTATCAAATTGCGGAAGACCTCTATAGACTGGTATGTCGTTTAACCTTAACAGTTATTAAAATAACTTCAGTTTCTTGTTTAAGAAGTTTTGCTGCTTTTGCATAAATATTGCCTCAGACATGTCTTCGACTTCCTAATGCTGAACAACTATAAACTTTTATCAATAAAATGTCCACAACAAACAAACATCTATGCTTGTTGTGTGCTTGCGATGAAATACATGTAGGAAATAATGTTTGAAAGGAAACCTAGCTTCACCCAAGCTGATTTTACCAACGGCATTAGAAGATCTTATGGAAACTTGCTTGAAATAAGTAGACGTGCTGAAATTTGAATAATATCATCTTCCTATCGCTGGTGTAAAATAAAGGGAAATTCTAATAGCATTATTTTGATGCGGTTTACTTTTTGCCTCTCTTAAAAAAGTCATGATATTACATTGTTGCAATTGATTGCTTCGTTTATTTTTTGCATCCTTGTAACCATTTATTTTGTAACATGATCGCATTATTTTGTCTTGATTTACTGATTTGCCTATTCTGTATGCACGTCTTATCTCATTCCTTCATAGACATTCCTTATGTTAAATTATTAACACATGATCGGCCAATATGAGTTGTGCGCGCCATTATTGCCTCTTTTGTAAACGCATTGTTAGCAGTATTCTCTCAATATGGTGGACTCGTTGTCATCTCTATATTTTGTAATCATTCCTTTCGTTACATAATCGCATTACTTCATCTCCATTTACTTATTGTCTTATTGGTAGAAATGTTGTTATCTTATTCTCCCGTCTCTGTATGCCTTTAGACATTCTTTGTAAACGCGATGTTATCTCATCATTTTGTCACATATACCTTGTTGTATCCATTCTGGCCCTTCTTGTCGTTATCGCATTAATTTGTCTATGTTTACTTATCATATTCTTGGAGACGCATGTTGACCTTTTAGAATGTAGGCATCAAAATCTAGGCCTTCAAAGGTATCTTATAAGGGCAGAATTCATGGTACATACTTCATCTTGTTTATTGTGTATTTTGTAACCTTCACATTGGGAAAAATATTTATCATATTGATGGATGTATGACAACATGTTATATCGATTGATGGATGATACTGTGGCCATGATGACAGATGTAATAAAAAATATTTCAGAACTTATGAAATAGTCCATTGCTGAAGTTGAAATGGTTGTTCCTCTTTCTGTAGTTTCCTAAATCCCTTACTCTTACCCTATTATGGTTGCTCTCTAACGTCCATATATTTCAGGTTTTATTTCCTACCGTGTGGGTAAAAAAGGCACATTGGGTGTTGTACGTCATCCACAACAGGAAAAAAAAGTGCGGATATATAATCATTGCATAGAATATGATGACTGCCAAATTGTTGAAGACTTCTATAGACTGGTATATAGCTTAACCTTAACTGTTATTAAGATAACTTATGTTTCTTGTTTAAGAAGTTTTGGTTCTTCAGCAGAAATATTGCCTCAGACATGTCTTTGACATCAAAACATTGGACAAATACAAACTTTTACAAGTAAAATATCCACAACAAAGAATCAACTATGACTGTGGTATATTCACGATAAATTACATGTAGGAGATAATGTTTGAAACGAAACCAAACTGCACCCAAGCTAATGCTACCTATAGTATTAGAAGATCTTATGAAAACTTGCTTGAAATAAGTAGACGTACAGAAATTTGAATATTATCATAATTCCAATCGCTGGTTGGACTTAAAAGAAATACTGATAGCATTATTTTGACACAGTTTACTTTTCGCCTCGCGTAAAACAATCGTGATGTTACGTTGTCACACACAACTGCTTTGATTACTTATCACGTCCGTGTAACCATTTCTTTTGTTACGTGATCGCATTATTTCATCTTTATTTACTGATAGTTGTATAAATGTCTTATCTCATTAATTCAACCAATCCTAAAATTAAATTAATTAATGAATTATTGTGCAGTATGGGTTGCATGCACCGTTATCACTTTTTTTTTTTAAAAGGATTGTTAGCAGTATTCTCTCGTTATGATAGACTCATTGTTATCTCATTATTTTGCAACTATTCCATTCGTTATGAAATCACATGTCTTTGTCTTTGTTTACTTATTATCTTCTTGGTAGACGCATTGTTATCTCATTTTCTCATCTCTATATGCCTTTACACATTATCTGTAGATGTGTTATTATCTCATTCTAATGTCACCTTGTGCCTTGTCATATCCATTCAGGTCTTTTTAGTTGTTATCATATTAATTAATCTCCATTTACTTATGGTCTTATAGGCAGATAGGTTGTTATATAGAAGACTTCCTCCGTTGCAAGAAAGTAAGCAACATTAGTCTGAATTATTTTGTTGTCCTTTTAGAGCGTAGGCATCAGAATCTAGGCCTTGTATAAGGGTACATTTCATGGTACACATCCTTTATCTTGTTTATTATGGATTATGTAACCTTCACATTGGGAAAAATATTGATCATACTCACTGATGTATAAAAACATGCCGTGTCATATTGATTGATGGATGATACTATGGCCATGATGACATATGTAATAGAAAATATTTCAAAAATTAAGAAACAATCTATTGCTGAAGTTGAAATGGTTGTTCATCTTTACGTAGTTTCCTAACTCCCTTGCTCTTATTTTACCCTACTCTGATTGCTCTTTAATGCCTGTGTGTTTCAGGTTTTATTTCATTCTGTGTGGGTGGAAAAGGCACATTGGTGTTGTACATGATCCACATCGTGGAAAATAACTGCGGATATACGATCCATGCATATATTATAATTACCACATTGCGGAAAACCTCTACAGACTGGTACACAGTTTAACCTTAACTGTTATTAAGATAACTTCTATTTCTTTTATAAGAAGTCTTGGTTCTGTTGTAGAAATATTGCCTCCAACATGTCTTCGACATTGAAATTGAACAATTAAAAACGTTTACCAGTTAAATGTCCACAACAAAGAAACAACTATGACTGTGGTGCGTTCGCAATGAAACACATGTAGGAGATAACGCCTGAATGGAAACCTAACTTCACCTAAGCTAATGTTACCAATAGCATCAGAAGATCTTATGGAAACTTGCTTGAAATAAGTAGACGTGTTGAAATTTGAATAATGTCATCTTCCTATCACTAGTATGAAGTAAAAGGAATTTCAGATAGCATTTTGAGGTGGTTTACTTTTTGCTTCTCGTAAAATAATCATGATGTTATGTTGTCGCACTCAGTTGCAATGTTTACTTATCGCGTCCTTGTAACCATTTCTTGCGTTACATGATCACAATATTTCGTCTCTATTTACTAATCACGTATTTTGTACACACGTTTTATCTCATTACTTCTTACCATTCCTTACATTAAATTAATTAATGCATTATCACCAGTATGATTGTGTGCCACATTGTCTTTTTCTTTGTAAACGCATTGTTAGCAATATTCTCTCATTATGGTAGATGCATTGTTATCTCATTATTTCGTAACTATTCCTTTCGTTAAGTAATCACATAACTTTGTCTCCATTTACCTATCATTTTCTTGGTAGACACATTGTTATTTCATTCTCTCATCTCTATACACTTTTATGCATTCTCTATAGACTTGTTGTTATCTCATTCTACCGTCACCTTGTGCCTCATTGAATCTATTATGGCCCTTCTTGTCGTTGTCACATTAATTCATCTATGTTTACTTGTCTTCTTTTTGACAAACACATTGTTATCTCATTCTCTCGTATTTGTATGCCTTTATGCATTCTATGTAGATGCATCGTTATCTCATTCTCTTGTCACCATATACTTTATCGTATCCATTCCAGCCCTTCTTGTCATGATTGCATTACTTTGCCTTCGTTTACTTATCATCTTCTTGGCAGATGCGCTGTTATCTCATTCTCCAGTCTCTGTACACCTTTACGCATTTTCTGTAGATGTGTTGTTATCTCATTCTCTTGGTCACTATGTGCCATGTTGTATCCATTCCGGCCCTTCTTGTCATGATCACATTACTTCGTCTCCATTTACTTATTGTCTTCTTGGTAGACGGTTGTTATCTCATTCTCTCGCCTCTGTACTTATTTGTGTATTCTCTATAGATGTGTTGTTATCTCATTTTCTTGTCACAGTGCATCTTGTCGTATCCATTCCGGCCCTTCCTATCATGATTGCATTAATTCATCTCCATTTACTTATCGACTTCTTGGCAGACACATTGTTATCTCATTCTGTCGCCCCCGCATGCCTTTACGCATTCTTTGTAGATGCATTGCTATCTCATTCTATCATGACCTTGTGCCTTTTCATATCCATTCCGTTCCTTCCATTCATTATCACATTAATTCGTCTACATTTACTTATCATCTTCTTAGCAGATGTATTGTTATCTCATTCTCTCATATCCTTATGCCTTTACGCATGCTCTATAGATGCATAGTTGTCTCATTCTCTCCTCACAATGTGTATGTCATATCCATTCCGGCCCTTCCTATCGTTATCGCATTAATTCATCGAATTTTGCTTATCGTCTTCCTGGTAGATGCATTTTTATCTCATTTTCTCATTTTCTCATCTCTTATTACTTTATCGTCTTCTTTGTAAACACATTGTTATCTCATTCTACAGTTATGGTTGACTCATTGTTACCTCATTGTTTTGTTATGTTGATTTATCAAATTATTGAGTGTCCTTTACATATCACCTTCTTTGTTGAGTCGTTGTCATCTCATTCGCTCGTCACCATGTGCCTTATTGTAACCATTCTTGCCCTTAGCATATAACCAAGTTTGTGTGTAGTTATTGCATTCATTCGTTTCTTTCTATGTCAACGGCTGTTATTTTGACACAATCATTTACTATGTACAAGGTGCATGCTCTCCACTGGTGTGCTTATCATGCCTGCACAAAAGTATTGTCTTCCATATGCCAATGCCTACTTTGGTTTGTCCTTATACAATTTTTGAAAACCACGTAATGTCTTGTAGGTTAAATGCTTCAATCATTTGTGTCCGCATACATTCCAACATCCCCCCATTTTCACACTTAAGGACACAATTTGCAAAACTCTCCTTAAAGACAATCTTCTGGTTTATTACATGGCCTATGTTCTTAGCTGCATTTTGGAATATATGCCACAAACATATCACCTTCTCAAAATTATGCCGTATGTGTTTCTCTCCATCCTACCCTTCCTTACACTGAACATATGGCAAAAAACGTAACAATTGTAGAAACTATATGTTGCATCATCCATCTCAAACTCCACTGCTATAACAGGAGCATGTTCTTCGAGATCCTTTGTATCGAACTCCATTCCTATAGCAGGCAAATCAATTCCTACAACATGAGCATGTTCTTCGGGATTCTTCATTTCCTCACAAAGGGACTAAGTCTCTTGTTCGTCGCCATCCAATGAAGTAGATATTTCATACACTATGCCATCTGCAATGCATAAAATTCATCGATCGAATAACGTTTTAACATTATCTCATGAATTATTTATTTCACGCATCAATTCCTTCCATCAAATAACATTCAACATTATCTTACCATAAATTCTGTCGATCAATAAACCTTATCTCACACCATTTAGTTATCGCTATCCCCTGTAGAAGTGTTATTATATCTTTCTCTCATTACCATTCCTAGCCTTCTTGGTAGACAAGTTGTTATGTCATTATTTCGTAATCATTGCTTTCATTACGTGATCACATTTTTTCGTCTCCATTTACTTATCACCTACTTTGTACATGTGCCTTTTCTCATTCTGTCAATCAATAACGAGAGGAATGGTTACAAAATAATGAGATAAACATAGATGCAAACACTTTTCCCATGAATTCCTTATCTCACTCATTCGTTATGTCACAAATTCATTATCTCATGTAAACTACCTCCGACATGTTACATCGTAACATTATCTACCATATGAACTGAGATGAACTTGCTATTTTTCCTCTAAGGATTCATATGACTCCGTACCTATTACATCGACATTTTCTTGTGTTTCATCTTTGCCATCATCTTCACTTTCAGTTCCTTAGGAAGTGCTCATTCGATTTCTTCGAGTGTCCAACTGTTGAAGAAAATCCTACATATGCCATTGCCTTTGTCATTTAATGTCGACAAATACGAAACCACAACAACATCATTGTGTACTCACCATCCATTTCTTCTGTTGCCACTCCCATCATTTCTACTTCAAGGCCAAGTGTTTTTCATCGGCAAGTTCTGCTCTTTTTCCTTATTTCAGTAGGAACCTCTCTCTTCTTTTTTTCTTCTTTCTAACCATATTCCTTCCTTTGCATGAAAGAATACATGTGGCATGAAGGAATGCAGGTTAAGTACTTATGTTGCGTTTGTGCAATACAAAGGCATTCAAGTAAATATGAACATGTACATTTTCTGACACAAAGGTCAATACTGGAACTTTACATATACATAGTAGGGTCCACCCTATAAGGACATTGAATTAAGTGTGGACATATACCTTTTCATTCACTAGGGTCCATCCCCAGCATACACTCCTTGCACACACTAGGTGGTGCACATAATTTGGTCTCCTTCTTTCATGCATGCACAAACTTAAGAATTTCTCGTTGAAGGATTAATGTCATATATTTTAAACTTCAAAGGGCTCTCACATATAAATAAATAAAATGGCTTGGATTTTAATGTAGTGTTGTTAAATGCGTGCAGATCAAAGTGTGATGTGCACGCACCACTATGCATCAAGTAAGTATACACTTCAAAAGTTAAAGCTCAGCTAGTCCCGGCTTTTGGAAAATGCCGGTTGAAAAAAATTTTACCTTCCAAAAGGGGTTTTCCTTTCCCCATTCTTTTGGTGTTGACATTAATACGTCCGCGCTCTTCGACGAACTCTCCACCAACCATTTGCTTGACCTTCAGTTCAAGTTGATATACTTTTGGGTAAGTATTTCTGCTTATCTCTCTTATTTTTCTCTTCTTTTTTTTTTTTTTTGGTTGAACGGTTGACCATTGATGTTTGCCAATGAGAATGGCAGATTGCCAATAGCTATCAAGATATCACATGTTTTTTTGTTCATCTTTCGTATCAGACATCTAGATTTGATATTATGTGGCATGAAGTTTATTTTAATGAATAGGACTTGTCAATTCAATGTATGTTTTTATATGTTAAATTCTTACAAGTTTTATGAATTCAGTAGTCATTTTTTTTTGTACGCGCATAAGAGCTAACAAGAGAAAAAAAGTTTTGGACCTTTAGTTTTTGAATTTCCATGAAATCCTATTGTATTTTTAAGGAACATGTTTTTTATGTTTGTTTTTATGTTTTTCAACTTAGAGAACAAATATCTATCACTAGTTTCAATTTAGAGAAAATATCTTCAGCTATGGTTTTTGGGTGTATTGGCCATGGTTTTGGCTGTGCCTAATAACATTTTTTGTCATTTAGTTGCAGGCAAAAATCTTGCTTTAGATCTGAAATCTATGAACGATTGAACGGGGTAAGAGAGATCATTTGCGTGGTTCAGCAAAGTGTCTACATCCATGACACAAAGAGATGACGCACTCAGCCATTGAGAGATGCCCACATTACATTTTGTTTACTATATCAAAGAGGCGCTTTACGAATTTGAAGATGGATCTAGATTACATTTGATTAGGCAACTCATGTGGTAACTCTTAATCTTTGACGCCAGTTTGGAAAGCTCTATTACCAGGACCTGTTTGATCAATCATATAAAGTGTGGAGGTTTTGTTTTTTTATTATTATTTTAACGTTTAGGTTTTTGTATTTTCATTTTCCTGATTGAAGATAGAGGTTCACACAACTGTTTAGAGAGGGGATTGATAGGTGTCTCGTTTTCATTTCATGTCAGCTGCAACATTAACTTTTTGTATTGCGAAGGGGAAGTCATTGATGCATAAGTTTAAGCCAAGCAAAAGCGGAACCCTAATTCACCAAAAACATGCCCTATACCTATACCATATGAAGACAAGAGGTTGGATAATTGTCAACTCAAAACTATTAAAAGTTGTCAACTCATTCAGCCTCCCAAAACGTACCCAGGGGCCATGTTAGCCAATAGATACCAAACCTTATGACAAACAAGGGGCTTCCACCCCAAACCACACCCACCCACCCGCCTCCGTAGAGAAGCCCTATATTTTCACACAATTGAAAAAGGTGCCTTAAATTGTTTATTTTTCCAGACGGGACACTTAATTTTTCACGACTGCGAAGTTCTTGCCTCAAGCAGAGATGGAACAAGTTTAACATACCAAAATGAGCATTTGATGCCATTTGGCTTTGATTTGTATTATGTATCCGAAGAAAAATCCATTGTCGGCCAACTCGGTGAGTCCACTTGAGAATCGCCTCCAGAGTCAGTACCCAAGCGAGTCAGCGCCAAAACTTAGCCGACTCGGCAAGACTTGTTGATTCACTGGATTGGTGACTTGGACCGAAATCATTCGAGTTTGGTTCAACTGTTTTAAAGAGTAAAAATTAATCTTTTGAACCACCATTTTTTACTTTTTTTTTCTCATAAAATCTATTAAGGACATAAAAGGAATACTAGCCCAACAATTTGCAAATATATTCTCACCATCAATTTCTAAGCATCCAGAAGACCATGAAGAATTAGAATGTGTATATATAAGCTAAGTCTTGCTAGATTCACGACCTCTTTTATAGTTAGAGTTGTTGAAACATCATAACCTAAATTATGTTGTTCTTTGCTGGGTAGAGAGACAATAGATTATATTACAAAATTACAGTAAAAAATACACTACAAAAATTTAGTTTGCCAACTGATCCACTGATCCAATCATCTAGTTTGCCAACTTTGAATAATACATCCAAACCCAATCATCTACTGATCCAGGTTTCATTCTTGAGTTTGCCAATTCTGAATAATACATGCAAAAGTTGCATGTGAATGAATGCCAGTCTCTAGTTTCGAGATATTACATATGCAGGATGATATGCGTGCTATTGCCGCTCATGCGGCATTAGTTTCGGGATATTATACATGCATCTCGCCTTAAATGATATGCGTGATATTGCCGCTTACTCGACAACATGAATGTGGAAAAGTCAGGGGCTTTGATTGACAGTTATATATGCAGTTATGGCCGACATGAAATATGAAAGCACCATGTGACCTCTATTCTAACGCTACGTACCTAAGGGCCCAATCACATGGTCATATTTATATTACTACATAGCCTGTGTGCTTTCAAAAGTCCAACGTAATTAAAGACCTCAATATATATATATATATATATATATATATATAGAGGTCTTTAGTATTAAAAATATTATAAAATTCAGATATATAAATCTCACGCTAGAAAATTTAGTGATGGTCTTAGCTTCCATATTACACATTAGATTTTCACGATTTTTTTAATACAACGTTAACGTATATTCTGCACTCTTGTTTACACTCTTGTTTATAGGGAAATCCCACGGCCTAACTAAACGCTAAAGTTTTCATCTAACTCCTTATCTTTTCAGGGTATAAAGTTTTCTTTTGTAATTTAATGTACTGTTGTTGTCATGTTTTAATTTGAATGTCAGTAATCCATGCTTTTATGTTACATAGAGTTGGTGCTTCAAAGATTTAAAACAGAGTCTACTTGTCTACCAACTGCATTCACTCTGCATTCATTTATATAATATTTGAAAAGGATGAAACACAAATATATATATATATATGTAATTTCTTGTCTACCAACTGCATTCACTCTGCATTCATTTATATAAAATTTGAGAAGGATGAGACATAAATATATATATGCAATTTCTTGTGAAACTCAATAAAAGAAAAGAAAAAGAAAATAAACGTGTCGATCGTATCAAAGAATAAACTGGAGGCCTTGAAGTCATGGATGCAATCGTATCTACCATGGTTGTTGCACATGGGAGTGTCCTACATAATAAACATCGTTATGCATGACGACTCAACCATTTGAAAAAAGGAAAATTAATAAAATACCAACAATAATTTGCAATCTACTTAAAACGTACTATATAGCACTGCTACTTAGTAACGAGAAAAGAACTTCCAAACAAAGCTTCTGACGAAAGTGCACTTTCTGGAAAGGATGAAGCTGATTTATGTTTAAGCAGTAATGGTTTTTTATTTTTTTTTTGTCTTTCCTTAAATCATTGTTCCTTTTCTACCCTTGTTCTTTCATGATCTTCCTTGCATATTTCTTCCTTCACCGACACTATGTCATGGCAACATTTCCTTTTTTATTCACGTGAGGATGTGGCCTGGTGATCTATGGACTCATCCAGGGGCGGGGGGCGCCCGTGGCTTCACCTCAGCTAACTGAGAAAAAAAAAAAAAAAACTGTAGCCCCATCTCAACTAATTGAAAAAAAAATTATATTAACTTGTTCAGTGATAAACTGCACTCTTCTTCATGAAAGCAAAGCAGAGTCCATATCTAAACTTTTTTGGAAAAAAAGCGGTCACCGTTAATGGAAACCAACTACAAATGTTTTTCATTTGGAAAAAATTTTCATTTTGGAAAAACATTAAAAATTAGAATTCTTAAAGGAAGTAAAACAAGGGCAAACTGTTACTTGTAGGAGCTGTTTGGCAATTAAAACAACAACAAACTGTTACATGAATATGCTTCACTCTTATATCGGACAATTTTTAACTGTTCTCATTTATAATGCCAAATGGCTATGTATGGTCATTTCTGGTGATAGTAGATTAATTTGTCCTCAGTTCACATGTTACACCAACTAAAAATATGGTAGTAAGCAAGTCATAAGCAAGTACCCCAATTATCATTTCTTTTGTCTGGTTGTACCCTAGCCACCTCAATAGTCTCCAAATTCTCCATAACTCAAGTCATCGTGTTGGACTCATGACGAAAAACTTTTGAAGGGAGAATGATCATGAGCGGATGATCCGCACCAAAATATGCTTTTGGACGTCATGACCAGATGTGAGTGACATGATTTTCCTTCTCTAGAGGAAGATTTGACAGGAAAAACCGAGACCATTGATTGAAATGTTCTTTTTGCATATAACTAAGCCAACAGTATGCTGTTTAGCTTCAACATCTATAAAAATGTTCAATTTGAAGATTTCACAATATGCTGTTTAGCTCAAGAAAAGTTCGTAGACCAAACAGGCGATGTAGAACAATAAAAGGCTATCAAAATCCACAAAGAACGTGACTTCATTTTGCATATAACTAAGCCAACTTTCTCTCCACATCTTGCAAGCCAGCACTTAATTTGGAACAAAGTAAGAGCAAAAATAGCCATATTTAATGAAGCCTTTCAAGCTTCTTGACCATTTACATACGCCAAATTCATCAAATAATTGATCTGGGGAGGAAATGGATGTTTTTTTTTTTTTTTTTTAATTTTTGACAACTCAAACTGAGAGTGGGTGTTGTCAAGGAATCCATAGCAGAGGCTGAAGCAGGATTTGTAGGGACCATGTTCTCCAGCTTTATATATATATATATATATATATATATATATATATATACATACACATATATATATATATATATATATATATATAAAGAAAGATAAATGGGTAAGCACATTGCCCTTTGTTGTATGTCCTGTAAGCAGTCATTTTGGCTGTTGGTTTTTGTAAGGTTGAAGAATAATAGAAAATTAAGGAAAAAATATGATAAAATATTTTAGTAGTTTATTAATTAACAACTTTTTCTCATTGAATTTTTCTGAGACTTGTATGTATTTTAGTGGTCTTATAAAGATCAACGCCCATAAAATTCAGTATAAACATTTGGTTGTCATGATCTCTTTTTAATTATTATATTTTCCGACGATTATACACCAACTGGACAATATAAAAATATAACCTTTGAAGGTTATAAATGACTAAGAGGAAGTAACCGATCCATGAATTGAATATTTGAGACATCTGACCGCCAAACCCAACTCATGCAAAGGGCGCTAGATCTGATCCACTTCTTATAGCTACCCTCCTTTTAAGTCTGCTCATATGGATTTATGAAATTAAGTTTGGCCCCGCTCTGGTCAGGTTTCGAACAAACTAATTGACATTAAGTCTTTTAATGAGTCATTTAACAAATGGAACACTTTGTAAGTGTTTAATGAATTTGTCCTAAAAATTGGGCAGATTCATGGATACTTAATTCTGCTGTTTCATGAATCTACTTCAATCTTTGAGTAGACTTATGAAACACTCATAAATTATTTCAACTGTCAAATGACACCTAAAGAATGCAGCCTGAACAAGCATCTCTTGGCTGCCCAGTAGGGGCGGAGGGAAGGAGGGGCCCGCCTAGGCCATGACCCCACCTTGGCAAATGAAAAAAAAAAAATTACATTAAAAAAAATATAATTTTTTAAGTGTGTAATGTATTTTTTAGAATTGAATTCAATTTGGCCCTACCCAAATCCAAAGTTGGACTGTCGGCCCGCCTCTAAGGAAAATCCTGGCTTCGCCCTGCAGTCCAGTCCACTGCACATCCAGCCCTAGTGTTTGAGGCAAGAGTAAAAGCTCACACATCGCCAACTACACAATTCATGGTTCTTTTGGGGTGAAACTAACGACCAGTTGGGATCCAAAATCAAGTTCACGTTGGTATTAGCCAGTTGGATCTTGATCTGGATCTTCTGTTAAACTGGAGCCAGAATCTGACCCAAGTTAGAGACCTCAACCACTATGTAGTAGCCAATACTAAACATATATAATACAATCTTGTTCAGGGGGCAGAATTCGTTACTTGCAATAAGATTTATTCTATATATTAATTAACTTGATAGAAAAGGATATTCCCAAGACTAGAATACTCTCTTCATCCCATCCAATTGAACAAGAAAGTCAAGTGCTGCGACATCCAACGTCGCCTGATTCCACCCGCACAGATTACCTGAACGGGGATACTGGACTCATCATCACAGTAAAACGATGGTGCCTTACGTCAACCAGTTGGGGTTCTTGAACCGGAGGAGTGCACAAACCTCCAAACTTCAAACCTATTGGCTTGCTGAAGCATGGTTTTGGAACTTTGTTCTGAAGTGAAAACTGATTATTTCAAGTTGACGATTTCTACGTCCAATTGATTATTTCCTCACCCATGGTTGATAGTTGGTACCATCGTGGGAAAACTTAAATAACCTGCTCTTACTCGGCTTCGCCTATCTCGTACGGGCAATGTCAGTAGTCACCATCCGGCCATTGACACGGTAGTTAATTTGATGTAATAGTTCCAGCAGCTAACAACATGGCAAGGACCTGACGTCCTGTGTAGGTAGAAAGGAGTGGGAAAGGGATAGCGTTGATTGGTGAATGAATAGATGACCAGGGGGATGAAATTTCTTACTTGCATTCTACGCTGTACCATCCATCTCATTAATTTCCATGAACGATACATGGACCCTACAGGAGATCCAAACAAAGGCCTATTATATATATATATATATATATATATATATACAAATCAGATGGTTCATCCTAACATCAGTGAGAAAAAGGTAGGGGTGTTGGAAAATAAGCTTTGGGACCGTAGCAGGCTACATATAAAGCTTGTGTGGGTAGTTGGGCATACCAGCTCTAAGATTCTTCTTTATTTTTTACATAAATGCTTTATAATTATTTGTTGTTATATATATATTGTGCCTCTTAGGGGTCGTTTGGTATTGAGAACAATGTGTGAGTGTTTTAAGAGGGACAAAAAATGAAAATGCTTTCTTATTGCTTAAAGGAGTATATTATGAGATAATGAGATAACGTTATAAGTAGAACAAAATCATACAGTTTTTTTACTGTTTGATGTTGTATATTATGAGATAATGAGATAACGGTATTAGAAGGACACAAAAAAAAAATAAACACATTTTTAACGGCTTAAAAGGGTATATTAGTCATAACGATATGGACTGACAAAAATTACATTTGTTGAATCTTCTTTTTGCTATTTTCTCTTTTATCCCTACATCAAGCTCATTTTTTGTGTTAATCATGGACATTTTTTTGTCGTACTTAAGATGACATATGAAATTACATACATGGAGGTAGCATATATAACCAGCTTCGAGAGAGTTTTAATGCAACAGGGACATTTTGGTTTTCTCGACATAAATCAGAAGGGTTCTTCCTAACCTCAGTGAGAGAAAGATTAGAGTTGTTGGAAAATAAGCTCTGCGATTGTATGAAACTATATATAAGTTTGTGTAGGTCATTTGGCATTAGGAACAAAGTGCAAGTGTTTCAAGAATTTGCACCAAAATTAAGGCACTCAAACCAATTTGAGGTAGGTTCTTGAAACACTCACGGTGATACTTCTAATTTTGAACGGTCTTGAATAAGATTTTCTAAAATAGAGTTCCTTAACCAAAATTTGCTGGCATAGCCATAGCTTGGAGATATTGAGTAGTTAAAAAAAAAAAATTAGTACATGAACCTATTCTTGTTATATGCCCATTTATTTTGGTGTGCTTTTGTAAAACTTTTCTTTTAAATTCCCCCTTGTGCCAGTCTCTCTTGTAGGGAGTACTGGTAGGTAGAGTTGAGAGTTCTCTTAGCAGTGCTAAAGATCTAGGTCCGTCCTTGTTCCTCTCTCTCTCTCTCTCTCCCTCTCTCACACACACAAGGATGTGGAGGCTAAAGGTGGGGGAGGGAGTCGGAGATGCATGGCTGAGGACGGCCAACAATCACGTAGGGAGGGAGGTGTGGGAGTTCGATCCCGATTTCGGGTCGGAGGAAGATCGAAAGGCGATCAAAGAGGCGCGGGCAAATTTCACCAGACATTGGTTTGAGAAGAACCACAGCTCCGATCTCATCATGAGAATGCAGGTGAGGATGCATGGAGCGATAATTTCATCCTCTTCCCATATATATATATATCATGCATGCATGTAGGGATTTTTTCCTCCTACCTAGCTACTTGTGAGAAGAACCATGCATTCTTTCTATATGTTGATCTTCTATTTAGTTCTCCCTGTTCTTTCATTTCATAGTAAAGCTGTCAATCTTCTAAAACTAGTACTTGGCGTAATAAGGCTTCAGTCACCACCTTCTATTGCTGCATTTGATACGAAGAATACAATACATAGAGAGAGAGAGAGAGCAAAGCGGTTATGCACTTGGTGCACTAATTTTTCATGCACCAGTATGATTAATGACAAAAATAGTTCCAGTTAATAGAAAACCAATTTTTTTGTAAAGACAAAAAACGAAATTGAAAAAAGTGAAAATAATAAAAAAGTTTTTTTTAAAAATAATTAGCAAAATATCGGCCTTTTTTGGGTGCATTTGGGTTAAACACGCAACTCACTCTGGACAGAAAGAATGGGACCACCAGAAATGATCAAGAACAACCATCTATGTCACCATAGTGGAGGGTGCGGGTGCGGGTGCCGGAACGGTACATTCGAAAAAATTTAGATGCGGCGAGGGTATTTTATTATTATTATTTTTTTAATTGATTATATACATAACATAATAAGGATATTATTACAATTTATTTATTAATGTATATAACATACTTGAATAATTGTATTGTATAGAAAAATATCAAAACAACATCATGTAACATGACATTTTAATTGGGCACGAGTGTGAGTCAGAGCCGCACCCATATCCGGTGTGCACCGGACTCGATGCGGACTCCGATGCAGCAGTAAAATAAAAGAGTCGGGTGACTTAGAGAACCATGTATCCTGCACGTGATGGAGAGAGAAAGTTGCGGTATGGGAAGAAAGAAATCTTACTCTAAAAAAACAAAAGTACAGAGCTGGAAAATAAATCTTGACCAGAAAAATATACATAGCAAAATTGATTGGTGTCTCTAATTAGGCAAGGTCCCCCAGCTAATTCATGAGGTTGTTGTCCGAAACAATTAAGAGAAAGCAGAAAAAGGTGAAAATGGAGTAAGAAAGAGAAACGCATATACATAGCACGTGCATAAATTTGTAGTGTTGGTAGTTGTGTCCACTTTTATCAAGTAATAGCTGCTGATATGTGATACTTTAATTATTCATTGTGGTACTTTAATTATTCATTTCTAAAAAATTACTAAATGAATTAAAAATATGTCAGGGCCTGTCCCCTTCTATTATTGACTGGGTTGCTACATTTAGATATGTTCCCTGCATAGTCAAAACTTCTAATGTTTAATAATTTTAAAATTGTAAAGCAATATTTAATATTGTGCAATCTTGAAATTTTCCAAAATTGAATTATCGTAAATTTGAAACTTACATTAAAAAATTTTGAAATTTAAAATAAGTTAATTAATACTGGAGAAAATTCCAAAACCACACCAAGAGGTTTGTTAAGTACAGAAAGCACAATAACATTTCACTAAGGAGTGCATGGCAGCTTTCTTTCCAAGGTTATGGACGAAAGTTCATGACCGTTAAATATGTGAAAATTTACTTAATTTGTACAAAAAAATAGCATGGAAATATTTCTCGTCTTTGTGAGTACAGCTAAATTTCTCTTGGGCAGTTTTCTGGTGTGAACATTAGGTAAGGATATTACCTAATGAATTTATATATTGACAATAAATTGCTAATGAATTTAAATATAGTCAA
Source organism: Nymphaea colorata (assembly GCF_008831285.2). Lineage (NCBI taxonomy): Eukaryota > Viridiplantae > Streptophyta > Magnoliopsida > Nymphaeales > Nymphaeaceae > Nymphaea > Nymphaea colorata. The sequence continues at coordinate 4,419,603 of NC_045150.1, forward strand.
TTGTATATTTAGTTATAATGTTGATCATATTTTAGTCATTTATGCTATTAACCAGCGTAAGTTACTGATAAGGTTTAATTGGTGAAACGCTATTTTGGTTAATACTGCAAAACTAAGATGTGTTTTCAACATTGTAAAAAAGTTATAGGGGCACTTTTTCTTTTCTTACTGTCAAATCCTTTGGTGGAACAAAGTAGAAACATTAAATACGCTTTGAACTATGTCAGAAAGTTTAATTTGGTGATTAATTTTTAATATGGTGAAATCCTTAATTGTATTTTTGAAAACTACATTAGGTAATACATCAATAAACAAAATAGACAGTTTTATAGAGAAGTGAAGATAGCAATCAATGCAACCAAGAGAAAGACTAATAACTAAATCTTGAAATGTGTTACTACTTAAGAGAGAGAGAAAGAGAGCTGAAAAAAATTCATTAAGACCGAAAACATACAATTGGATGGCAAGACAAATAAAAATCAGCAACAAAAAATGCTGAATGAAGGTTGCAATAACATCCGTAAGCCAAAATGTCTTCACAATACCAGTCACATCTGCACGAAAGTGGAGAGAGAGAGAGAGAGAGAGAGTGAAAGAGAGAGAGAGAGAGAGAGAGGACAACTTGGTTTTGCAGTAACAACATTAGTGATAGTTTATAATGCAGCAATGATTCATAACTTGAGAAAGATTCATAGTGTTTTTAACGACAGATTTTTTACTTTTTAGCCATTCAGTAAAATTCGCCATACAAGAATTTGAAATCAACTGACTCCTGAATGGCTATATATTTAGAGTCTAACAGTACAAACATCATACAATTGGATGGCAAGACAAATAAAAATCAGCAACAAAAAACACTGTGAATCGAACAACATTTAGCAATCAACGGATTTTGATTCATATATAATCATCGTAATGACATGATATGAAGGTAGATCTACACAATTAAACTTCATCATAATTCTTGGGCACATTTATCCGTTTAATTTCATCAGCCATTCATTTCAAGTTGTTCTCAAGTATGTGGAAAGCACCAGCGATGTTGGGCAAACTTCATTATCTGGGGTTGGAACGATTATGTGCAAGAGGTCAACTCATAAATATATTTTGGTATTGGCAAATTGAGGGTGCATCACGGGTTCAAGGTCATTGGTTCAGACCAAGCCCGGGATGAGCCCCAAAGATGGGCTCGACCCGGTCATTGTGAATGATTCCATTGCGTTAAAGAGAGTGGACGGACATTTATTTCATGTTTGACAACCTTGTTATCAAAGACTTATATTGAGCGTTGTGTCTTGGTGTGTGAACCAATTTCCCTTTCATTTTTTGTCCCGTCTTCCAAAGATGACTTGGGTCATGGGGTACAGTCAGCCTGTCAGCGGTTAGGTAGACCAGACAATTACTTTGCACTTTTTAAAAAAATTAAATGTAATTTAAAAAGTAAACTATAAATGTCACTCCTAACTTCCTACGACTATACAGTCTTTAGGGGAGCAATAAAAGTATTATTTTAATGCCAATTGGGGCTTTTGTTCAGGAAAAGCCAGCCTAGCCCAATAATAATTACGCCGGCCGGGCTTTAAGCAAATGACTCGTTTTTTATTGTATGTGCCCGTATGAAAATAGAAAAAATTGAATGCCTTCTCCTACACACTAGCTCCATTATTAGTTGGGTTGGCGTTTGGACATATTTTTTTTATCAAATATATGTCACTCTAAAAAAATTATGGAATTCATTTTTTAGTGTTTTAACTTCTAAGTTGTTTCATCTTCCTTTTGGTAAGAATTTTTGTATCATGCATAACCCTTTGAGTTTATCGGCCAGTATGTACATAACCCTGCTGGCCTTTTCTTAAATTTTGGGTTTCTTGTTTTAAATATTTAAATTATTTTACAGCAGGGGATTGTTGCGGTAGAAATTAGCTCTCAATCGGACAGTGGGATTCTCGTTTCATTTACTCAAAATTACAAAAATGAGTAGCAAGCTCTCATCCAAAAAGAAAAACCCAATTTCATCAAATAGAGAGCAAGAGGCCCATTGAACTAGGTATATTAACTAAAGATAATTTATCACGGGGTTGTAAGATAATCTTAATTGTATATAGTATCTAAGTTTCTTTATTCTTACATACACATGTGTGTGTGTGTGTGTGTGAGAGAGAGAGAGAGAGAGAGAGAGAGAGAGAGAGAAGCAAGTGTCACAAACGTTCATTATACAAGTGGTTTGCACATATGTAGACATGATTTCTTGCAATATGTAGTACGCTAGAGTCATTGGAAATCAAGCATCTGCCAGTCTTGGTTGTGTACTTCATGGTCAATTTTCTTCTTCTTCTTTTACTTTTTGGAAAAGAAGTTTTCAAAATTAGCTTCTTAATTAGTTTCTTAATTAGCTCGTATGGAAACCCACACTAAGACCCCTGGTCCTTTTAAACTAATGCAGTTTGCAAGAGAAAATCCATGTGACTTGTCCATCCCTCGAGTGTTCGTTAAAGATGGCGAAGATCCTTCAGTGGAGGCTGTGACACAGACTTTGCAAAGGGCTCTTAAATTCTACTCAACTTTACAAGCACATGATGGCCATTGGCCTGGCGATTTTGCTGGTCCATTGTTTTATATGCCTGGATTGGTAAGTTTCCAGGTTTTTCTTTCTTTCTTAATCTCTTATGTAGTAAAAGTCAATGTCCTCGTGTGTCAAATAGTTGCTTGATGGCTAAAATTTAAAAATTTGTTATTAATACGATTATAAATCATTGCTAAAGTCACCATAAATTGTGATTAATATAAATTTAGTGAACATCCTTCATACCAAAACATATAATTCTCCTATATATGTACACACACACACAATACGAAACATGGATTTCTCTGTCCATTTTTGGATGATCTGATCACACACTACATCGTTTGCCAGCTTCCCTTGGATTTCACTTCGGTTACATTCTCAACTGCTCAAGTTTTAGTTGACGAGCGCCTCTCCCTCCCTCTCCTCTTTAGGTTTTCCTTTCACCTTTTGAGTTAGGTGAAAATACTTCGCTCATCCTTCCTCTAAATCTTTTTATTCCATTCATCTATCCATCTTCCACCATGATTACGGAAGCAGACAGTGGACAAAAGGGAAAGGAAAGCACTAGTGAGGGGCAGGTATCTTCTTCAGGACATGGTTATTGTGTTTCTAAAAACAAAAACATATGTAATGGACGAATGAAATGGAAAAAGTGAATTCTCTATTTTACGCTCCTATAGGTCATCAAGTAACCGGAGTTAACTCAATGGCGGCAAGCGAAAACTACCGCTTTGAGATTTGCTTGCAAACATTAGCCACTTACATGTAATTTTTTTAAAATGTTAGGCATGTGTTTGAGAAACCATGCAATGTTTTCCGCTGTTTGTAATTTTTCCTTAGAACTATTCAGTTTCAAGAGGGACAGATCTAAGTGATCGTTTTTTTTTTCTCTTTTTGGTATTCTTTAATTGAATGGACATAACAATCCAAACAATTGGATTGCATTTCCTTTTTCTATACTTTCAATAGAAAAAAAATAAGTGGACAGGAATGATCAACATTTTTGCATGTTGTACTGCAGGTAATTGTTCTATATATCACTGGAGCATTGCATAATGTTCTATCTTCAGTGCATATACAAGAGATGTGCAATTATCTATATAATCATCAGGCAAGGATGAGCATTAGACATTCTTCATTGTTTTTTTTCATTGCTTTATCTCTCCTTTTTCTCTTTACTCTTCTTTGTTGTTGCCGGAACTTGGATATTTTTTCGGAGATGTTTAAAAATTTTTGAGGGAGTTGCACTATATTGTGCATATTATGGCTTTAGAATGAAGATGGAGGCTGGGGATTTCATATCGAAGGTCCTAGTACGATTTTCGGTACAACATTAAACTACGTCACTTTAAGATTGCTTGGTGAGAGACTTGAAGGAAAGGAATCATGTCCATTGGAGAAAGCACGAAAATGGATCCTTGATCGAGGTGGTGCGATTTTCATACCATCATGGGGAAAGATGTGGCTTTCGGTATGGTATTGGACCTCAAATTGTTTTTGTGCACATTTGTGGCTTTCAAGATAATAACATATCTTGTTTTATATTGTCAATTAAGATGCTTGTGTCTTTTTCAAATGTGCCCTTTCCCATGAGCAATTTGGCTACAATGCATGGACATTGTGACCTCATTTAATACCTCTTGTCATAAAATATTCAGTATAATGATAGATGATCCATTTCTTATGTCATAATGTGGTGGAAAACAGAAACTAGTACAATAAATTTTACATATAGTGGGTGAATGCATGCTACCACTTGGTGGTAGAGGAGCTCATAGCTTAGGTTCTAAATCCTTGCAAAAGTGTGAGATAAGTTTTGAAGAATTAGAACTTCTGTTTTGAGGTAAGCAAGTCCACGATGATGGTAGGAAACTTGCATGTGTACGTCACTATTCACCGGAAGCTGCACTTTTTCGAAAGTTGATAATTTCACCATAGTGTCTTCAATATTGTTGGTTGCTATATTAATTGAGAAAACACCAATCGTTCAGTCCCTTGATTTTTTTTTCTTAGTTACTAACAGTGATGATATTTGAACTACAATATGATCTTGTAAGAGGTCATTCCATCAAAATATAATCCTTTGAATTATGTAAAACTTACTCCTGAAAAGGGAAAGTTTTTAGAATACACGTTAACTTTTGGCAACATCAAAACAAACTCAAGGCCATGATGTTGTTAAAGAATAAAGATGCACACAAGTTTTTGTTGACCCCCCTCTCTCGCTTTTGATGGATAATAGAAAAAGTGATCTGTATGTTTATGTCAAGTTTGCATCAAAGTCACACTGACATGTCAAAAATGGCGCTGCACCAGCATCGGTGCGGGTGAATCCACGCCTTGACATGAAACCCGACTTGGTTTCACCAAGTCGGGTGCTGCGGACCACACTCTCTTGTTTTCTCCTGTTTTTTTCTTTTTTTCCTCTCCCATCTTCTCTCTCTCTCTTGCCCCTGTTTTCTCTCTTTTTAGAACATATTTTATTAGTCTAAATTTTAAATTTTTTTTAATGAAGACTACAGATTTGCTCGTCCTTTGTAAAGGATGATTAAGGTTGTTGTTTGCCCTCCGTTAAGGAGGACGATCGTGCCTCTCATCCTTTTATTAGTTTATTTGAATTTTGAAGTAGCTTAACCTAACCTTGATAAACAAAAAATTATAAATGCAATAAACCATCAAACTTTAGTTACTTATTTAACAAATTATATATGTATGCCCTCGCTACAGCCGCACCCACATTTTTTTGGGACCTGCCGCATGCCGCAACAGCATGGGCAGCCTGCACCTATGTGGCACAGGTTTGCATTAAGTGGAGCAACAAAATCATCCTATAAGAATAAACTGTGTCAAGGTTTTGTGAGAAAGAAGAAAAACAAGCTGCAAATACTGAATGTTTGACTGAGAGGATAACTGAGGCTGAGAGGATAACTGAGGCTAATCTTTCGCTTATTGAATTACATGGTAGCTGCATAGTTGAAGATATGGAAAAAAAAAAAAACAGAACTGAGAACTTAAAAGGCAACACGAAGGTTCAAACATCATTAGTTGACCTTGAATATGAGGAGCCAAGGTTAAACGGATCAAAATGTCTTTTGTTAATTAGTGGTGCAAAAATTTAGGTGTGTTTTTAACAATATAAATGCCTTATATTTGCTTTTAATCTTCATCGGTAGTTTAAAGTGCATTTCGAAATTTCCCTTCATGAATTCTGCATTTGTACTGGTATATGCTGCACAAACTTCGTCCACTAGTCTATATTTTTAGAATATGAACTTTTGCAAAAGCTGAGTATGTGACATATAATATATTTTTCTTTTCACAAAAGTGTGCATTTTTAGAAAATGAGGGACTGAAGCAAGTTAATATTTCTTGATTAACTATTATAGGTGCTTGGATTATACGATTGGTCAGGCAACAAACCATTGCCCCCTGAGATATGGCTTCTTCCTACCTTCCTTCCTATTCATCCAGGTAATGGTCAATTGTTATTGGTAATTTCAATTGGTTATTGGAGATATAAAACCCTTTACTCCCCAGTAGCTAGTTGCCATTACAATTAAGCAATGGATGTTGATCTTTGAATAGAATTTCCTGCACACACTACTTCACAAGAAGATATCTCCCAAAAAGTGTTTTCCTCATTCCCAAAACTGAAATTTGGTTCTTGTAAAAACTAGAGTCGGCTTTGATCACTACCAACTATTGACAATTGCTGAACTTTTTTGAGGTGTGATATTGTGTATTGGTTTCCCCATGTCAAATTAGTCTATCCTTTCACATTTTGAACATTGTGGATCAAATTAGTACTCATTGTCAATGCCTAAGCAGTGTTATCTTGATAGAGATTATTGATTACATTTTCTAATGAGTAACAATCTAATCCATTCTATCTTAGTCTTATTGAGAGACTTATTTTTGCATAACCATGCAGTAAATTAGGTTTCACAATAAGTGCTTTCATCTTTCTAAATCTTTGTAGATAACATAGTGCTCATAAAACTATGATGCTTAATGACACTATCACTTGATATGACTTTAGTACCTAAATTAGAAGGTAGAGTTGTCTAGTGTTCATAATATGTATTTTGTGTAAATACTTGTCACACCCTGACTTAATATAACTTCCTGGAAACTTGCACCAACATGAGCATAAGGGAAGGAGCATGTAGCATCAGTGTCAGACAATATTCCAAGATAACATGGAGCAAAAATAGAATAGAGTCAGTATATTTGTTTGTGTTCAAGATTAATAGCAGTAACCGTTTGCCTAGTTCTTTTCTCCTATAGCTAAGGCTGTTGTCCACCCACAGTAATTATTCAATATTCATCTTTTTTGTGTCTACTTTAATAGAATGCCTTTTTTAACTACAATAGGAAAATGTTATAGTTATACCATCTACATTAATTCTCCTAGTTTTATGAAAGTTGTTTCTGTTATTATGAGCATTATAAAATTTGTGCTTATTTACTTGAGGTGCTGGTTTTGTAGCATGTTTATCAGATTTGTAGGGTTTCTTGTTACAATATTGGGGCTTCTCTTGTTGCTTATTATTTTGAAATCTCTCAATCTTTTGAAGTATCTTCACTATTTTGTTTTCTTTTAGAAATATGTCCATAGGTTTTATTACCAAATAAAGATTCATGACGAACATGTCTAAAACAATGCAACAGCAACATATGCAATACTAAAAAATTATGAACTCACAAAGCTGATAATGGTTCTTCATAATAAGCACATAAAAGCACAACAGAAGAAATAAAAGGTTAATTATGTATTTCACTAAAATTGCTGAGGAAGAATATTTTTGAATATTGTAGAAAGCCCTTTATTTCTACAGATGCTTCAGCATGTCTATTTGGAGTTGTTGGGCCACTTGAACGAAGGTCGAGGTTTAAAATTGACCTTAAAAGTTTGAAAAAAATAAATAGTATAAAAATACGAATAATTATAAATCTATATCCAAGATATATCTATCTAATATGCATACGAAAAAAGTGTATACACACACGCACGCACACAGACAAAATTGCATGGACACAAAGACCAGTGTTAGTGTCAGGCATGGCTGTCGGACACTTTCAGCCCTAAGGAATTAGACACTATAGATACACACACACAACTAATTGTTGTTTATTTTTTTTAATAGCAATGTAAGGTTGCCTTGGTTCTTGTGTCATTTTTTTAAAAGGTAAGACACTTAATCGCCTTTTTCAAAAGGATGACCAGGACATGTTCCCTTTTTTAAGATGACCAATGTTTTCATTTTTAAATGAAAACCCTGGTTGTCCTTTAGAAAAAAGAACAGTCCTTTACTATTTTAAAGTTATTTTTCCCAAGGAGAGAGAGAGAGAGGGAGAGAGAGAGAGATATTCATGTGTGACTTGAATGAAGGGAGGAAGAATGATAGGAGAGAAAATGGAGGGAAAAAAGAGAGCGAAAAATAAAAATAAAGAGTGAGATAGAATGAGGGAGAAAAAGAAAAGAGTGAAAAAAGGAAAAGGAGGGAAAAGAAAGAGAGCGAGTGGACACACATACTAAAATGACACACATACCAATATGACGGTCTCGTAGTTACCCATTTTCCAATATATATATATATATATATACACACACACATAAAGGAGGATTCAGGTCTGCTCCTTAATTTTTTCTTCTCCTCTTTCTCTTTCTCACTGGGCAGGCGGGGGTGTTCCGCTAGAGAGGGGAAGGAAAACAAGAGAGAGAGAGAGAGAGAGTTTTAGAGAAGGTGAGATGAAAGGAAAAAGAAAAAAGGAAAATCATCATGACTATCTAACACACACACCAATGCTTGTTAATGTGTTCTTACCTCTCTTCCATTAGGGTTGAAAGTCTCATCTCAGTGCCTTCATATGCTTTAGCTGGTCATAGGTATGCCATGTAGTATTAGTAGAACATCAATCCATATGGAAATCCACCTAAGTATTGTTGAGTTATCAATCTAACTCTCCAAAATTGCTAGATCAAGGTAGCACTAGATTTTGGAAATATCCTTTGGTTTTTCCTAACCCAACTTCTACTTTTGTGAGGCAACAAAAGACAACACATTTGCATGTGATATACCCAAGCACCTTAACTTGCTCATGTCGTAATTCATACCTAGAGCACCATATTTGGGCACATTTGACTTTTTGATCCTCAGGTTAATAGCACCCTGTTCTAGAATAAAACTTAAAATATACTTTAACAGTTTTCATATTGTTAAATAATTCCTTTCTCCTGGCATATGATGTCTGTTCTTCTCAGTAGAGGGTTGGTGCAGTCCAAGGCAACACATTAAATGAACTTAGCCCATTTTCTAATAGCTCGTGACATCGTTTCGTTAGTTTTCCTTATTTTGATATCCTATCTGGTTTGTAACATTGCATATCAAAACAAACCATGGAATGGACTGAGTCGACTGACCACAAGTTCGATTTCTCCTTGAGCTAGTAACCCTTCAATTCCATGGGAAGGGTATCAAAGAACTTATAGAACCTTCTAGCCTTTGACAAATTATTCCTCTTTACTTTCTGTATCAATACCAATCAGATGGTATGAGGTATCCTTGAGAGAGATACTTGTAATGCCTTGACAGCCAATATTAATTTTCAGCTATATAATTTTTAGTTCATAAGTCTAGGGATAACAAAGTAGGCTGCAAATAATAATTTTATTTCCCTCTCTAGAATAACATAATATTTATGAAACCCCACTAAAATAACTAATTTATCTTTGAGATTCTATCCATTGATTATAGGTATTTTTGGGAAATACTCAACGCACACTGAGTTATGACCGAAGAAGAGCTGACATCACTTGAAAAATCTATGATGTTAGCAGGTCTGAATTTGCAACAAAACAAGTAGCATTAGTACCTTAAATATACTTATCACTTGGCTTAAGTTTTGTTATGATGAAACTCATCTAACCATCTTCCATGTGTTGATACTGCCATCTATCCATTCTTCTTTTGCCGTTTTAATGTAGTTTGACTTAGACAAGGCATCTGCCCATGGTCCTCAACCACCGCACTTGGAGGGGGAACCTGATCATGCCTTTGGCCATGGCATTTTGCCATGGTCCTCGTCCAAGCCAATCAAGCCAGGACACCTGCCCTAGGCTTAGTTGTAGCTTTGGGAGGGGGATTTCTAATCAGAAAGGAGGTCACAACGACCACACTCATTTGACTAGTTATCAAAAGCACATGTCTCTGCAAAATTGAAAGTCCATGTTTGGATTTTTTTTTTTTTCTAAATTAGATGGACTCATCTCCAATGCAAGGAAGTTGGTAACTTGAAGATATAAGAACTGAGACGACTGAAAGCCTGATGGATGATGGCTGCAACTAGTCACCGTTTGTTAACAGAGTTCAAATTTTCAATAAAACTTGATATATAATTCACAAATATTTTTGAAAGCATGTCTCAAAAGAATTGCAAAATCAACTTTGGGAAAAGTTTTACTCACCAAGTTCTGTAGAGGAATGTCAATCACACACTACATTACCTATGCCTATTACCCATTACCACAACCATAGAGCACTCACTTGATTCTATCCCAAATGGTGGAATAGTAGCTTGCAGTGATTCACCTAACACCTGAGGTTTCTAGTTCGTGTCTAGGATGGCCCAAATGTGTTGGGGAAAAGAATAATAAAATCATCTGGCCCTTCATGCATGCACGGATTTCGATATCCAGTGGCTAATTCTTCAAGCAGGGGTAGAGGGAAAGACTGAACAAAAAGGAGGAAAACAACTTTTTGGAAAAGATGAGATTACCATGTATCCACTTAATTTTGTTTATTTTCCAATTTTCTTTTATTGTTTCCAAAAAATTGGTTATCCTTGGTGGATCCACATTGCCTGAAGGCTAAGTATACTTTTTCAAAAAAAAAAAAAAAGCTCCTTTTGCTTGTGTTATTTTATTGTGACAAACTAACATAGATCAAAAAAATAAGAAAATAGAAAGAAAAAAATAGGATGTTCCATCCAATCAGAAGCATCTCAAGCTAGCAGAAAAAGAGAAAAAGGAACTGACGAACAAGCTTAGAATAAGTTTTGGAAAAAGAAAATAAATCTGATAATAAAGAAGAAAAAAAGCCATTTGATGCACATCCTACAATGGAAACACATTTGACATGAGGATTTCTCTAGTGATTATTTTTTTATATGTTTGTTCATGCAGGGAAATTGTGGTGTCACTGTCGCATGGTCTACACACCCATGAGCTACTTGTATGGAAATAGATTTGTTGGCCCTATCACAAAAACAGTCTTAGAACTACGCAAAGAGCTTCTTCCTCTACCATATGATCATGTAGATTGGAATAAAGCACGAAGTTTATGTGCAAAGGTTGGTGAATGCATATTGCCTAGTACTCACTAAAGCATCTTTACTGAACCAAATAGCATGAGCCTTGCTTCTGGTCTTATAATGCCATTCTTTACCTCCAGCTCATTTTAGTTTACTTTTTGCTAAGTGTATTTTTTGATTAATGATTTTCTGCCATTGAACTTATGCATACATACATATATATGTATGTATGTGTGTGTGTGTATGTTTATACATGCATACATACATATAATATGTATATGCATATATATGCATATATGTATGTATTTATGTATGTACATAGTCATTTGGACTTTCCATCAACCTGAAGCTGTTTTGGACAAGTTAAGCTGTATTGATGAACTTGAGTATTCAAAATCTACAATTTAGAAAAGAGGAAAATGACAATTCTAACCTGTAGATCGATTTAGGAAATGAGTTCATCAACCATCTTGAGATTGTTATCGTAAAATATAACAAAACATTCATGGTTTTTTTTTTTAGTGAATCCTATAATTTTGGATATTCTACGTTCATTTAAGTAATCAAAACCAGCTTTAGAACAGATCACATCATTTGCGATATATTTGGAGATACATCTATAGATATTTTTCTAGTGTGTGTCACTTAGCTTCTTCAGTGTTCTGAAGTTGTTTTTTGTGAACCCATGTGCCAAATGGGTAAACCGGAAGTGCCCAAACTATAACATTTGAAAAACAAATTTTGAAAGTTCAAAGTACAAATTGGATTCTAAATAATTATGACATCAACAGCTTAGATTTGTTGGCTGATAAAAACCAACCCATTATATCATATTTTCATGATTTTTTATTGAATCATATAATCTCAGACAAACTTCATTCATATGTGGCATTAGATTTATAAGAAAAAACTTCAATGCATTGGAAAGAACATACAACACCTTGAATGTCATTGTAATTGGAAAGGGCAGACACCCTGGATGTCTTTATATATATCTGTGCACATGTGCTTGTACCTCTATTTATAGGTTTCTAAACTATTATATGTCTTACCAACAAAATGTCATTTTTAATTTTATTACTATTGACATAAAGTCATGGTCAAATCTGCAACATTGTGGTGGAAAGAACATCATATTCGGGTCCCAGACCAGCAAGTGTTTAATGGAATTTGTCTTTATCAGAAATAGAGTTCCCATGCCAAGGCAATCTGGGAGTCAACTCCATGACAGTTACGGAACCTTTTTCTCAATTGTGGAGTTCTATCTTGAGTTACATCATTCAAAACCTGGACATTTGTGAATAAATAGAAGTAGGATTGTCTGTAACTCTTTAGCTGATGTTTGGCACTCTAACAAGCCTCTTTTGAGGTGTTAATTAGCCAATAATTGCTTGGTACTGCTTCATTGGTAATACATCATTTTGGATTATTGACATGTGTAATTTACTGAATGATTGTCAACTCTGTCTTCTTATGTGATGAAATCAGTTGGCATTTTAATTGGCAAATCAAGATAGCCCACAAATAATAACTTTTATAAAGGCAATAATTTCTTTTTCCGAGGATGGTTAAATTGTTGTTTTTTTAGACAATAATTGATAGAGAAAATTAGAGGGAAACATGGAGGAGATCCATTGAGTTCTGTGTCAAAAAATGATGAATGATAGCACATAGAGAGAAAACAAATAATGGGTAGTACAACAACATGAAAAAAGACAAGCACAAACGTGATATATGCATATATCTGGGTCAGATTGGACATGTGAGAAATCTTTGGCTCATATGATGTGACATATATGTCTACTCTAGATCTTTGCAAAAGGAAAAATTACCATAAATAATAATGTTTAAAATTTGATGTGATATATATGTTTGCTTCAGATCTGTGACAATTAACAAATTGCAACCTTGATGTCCGGGTTTGCTCAACTGCAACATGAGGAAGAAGAGAGACAGGGGATTTCTTCTGCAGTATAATGGCAAGGTCAAAGGTTCTAGGCATTATAATCATATTAATCATAAAGATGTGAATTTCAGGGACTTAAAAAATACATGAGTAAATAACAAAATAACAAACTTGTCAATCTAGATCGGATCAAGATCCAAAGTAGAAAGACACATATATACATGTGCCTTTTCAAACCTCTTTGTCCCTTAAGTTGTACATGGTCTTAAACCATGAACAACCTGCCTTTGGGCATGTAAAATCTATCAACATTGATGCTTCTTTCCATTTCATTGGTTTGAACCCCTGTATTTATAACTTGCATTTTCTATCTAACTCTTTGTTACTTACACTCATCTTTTTGCTGTAGGAGGATCTCTACTATCCGCATCCACTCATACAAGATGTTCTTTGGGCAGCACTTCACAAGATTGTGGAACCATTCCTAAGGCATTGGCCTGGGTCTATCTTAAGAGAGAAGGCTTTACAAACAGTAATGCAACATATACACTATGAGGATGAAAATACTCACTATGTTTGCATTGGTGTAGTGAACAAGGTTCGTTTAAATATGTTATGCCTGCTGCTATTCCTTGAACGTGGCCTTATGGAGACACTACTTTCTTATAGTATATGTGGAAGAAATTAAATGCAAGAGTCATGTTGATTGATGTGGTTTTTATTAGAAATATGAAGATTCAAACCAAGGTCTCTCTTGAATATAAAACAAAGGAAGAGCAGAAAGATAGAGGCTGCAAACAGTCACAAATTCCAACTCTCAGCATGACCTTATCTCTTAAAATTATAAAATAAAAGACTCCCATAAAGGACGATTATGTCCCCCATCAAGTAATAATAAATATAATGATACATAATACATAGTATAGAATAAGTGATGTTTGCACCCAAGATCCACACTAGTTCTGAATCCATGTTTTCATGACAGCCTTCCTCAAGTTGTACATGGTTTTGAATCATGAACAACTTGCCTTCAAGAACCAAAACCTATGCTTCAAAATTAGGGCATCACAACAACTGGCAACAATGAAAGACTTCAGGTCACTAGAAATCAGATATGATGAAGAATGTCAAAAGGCACAACTAAAAAATGATGTCTAACATAAGTCTTGGAATCAGAAAATTGTGTCAAAGGTAGGAAGGCTATATTCCAGAAATCACGTTGGAGAACTTAATTTCAGATTTGAAGAGGAGATATTTTAGACTTCAATGAACACAATTTCAATGGAGAAAGCAGAAGGAATATGATGAATATAAAGGAAACAAGAAAGAAGATTGGTGGAAAGAGAAATAGATCATCCAACCCACTTAATGGTTGTAGAAGCAGTAATCCCTTGGGTCACTGTTTTAGAATCCATGCTGCTGACACTGCTTTGATACCATTCAGTTTTTAATGTTCAAAATCAGTCCACTATGAGAACCAAGATGAAAATATAAAGGGATATTTCCTATACAATTCGGCAGCCTGAAAGATGATAGGAAGCATGCCCTGCCCTAGTCCTTCATTAAAAGATAACATTTTACATGGCAAAATACATATAGCATTAATTACAAAAATTAGAAATATGCCACTACCTTCTAAGACTGCATGCCAGAATATACAACTAGATCAGATATATTAGGGACCCAAGTCTAGTACAAGTCTTAGTATGACTTTACAATTTCATCACTTTGGCTCTTCATTCAGCTAGATTTCAGTTTATACTTAACAAACCTTCGGTGATCACACCATAAGTTTGAGGAGGATGTTAAATTGTATGTCAGAATTCTTGTAAGTGCATCTATCTTTATTTGTATATACCATATATGTCACAATATTTTATTGTTTTACATATATATGATTCTCTTTTTTTTTTTCTATATTTTGTTTTTTGTTTCAGCTGACTGATCGATGGACCTAGCCATTGGCCAGAAAACTAGCCATTGAAGCTTGCTTACCGACTGTCTCCTTTCTTTTTATCACTATGTTTCTTATTATAAAAAAGGGACTGATTTCCTATGTTTGGTGTGGCCTTAGAGCCTGGTTTGCAATGATTCTCCATTTAGTAATACATTCAGATTTTATGTGATTCGAGAGTTTCTTGTGCGTGAGAATTTGGTGAACATTATTAGCACCTTTAAGTGACAATTTTCTTGATTATTTTATGTTGTTGTAGCTCTGATTTACTTCTCTTCCCATCTTTTTTGTTACATATTTTTTGCTTACAAACTTTGCTTTCATTTCTTTTGTAAAATAGCAAAGAGAATCAAACTATATTAGTGACACGACATGTGGATAGATTGGCACATGTAAAAGTGTAAAAGTTAGCTTAAATTAATCAAACCATGACATAAGAAAAAGTAGCAAATTATGTATCTAATTGCCTTATCTTAGTGTGGCCAATTCGGTACATATTGGCTGCTACACACATAACATTTTAGAAGCTCTTTCTATGCTGAGAAAGAGTCTTTCTGAATGCTTTCCAATTACCTATCAAACTTAGGGTCCAATAGTTTCTTAGACAATTATATGGCTAACAAGTTGTTTGAAATGATAGGTCCTAAATATGCTCTGTTGTTGGGTTGAAGATCGAAATTCAGAAGCATTTAAATTGCATCTTTCAAGAATACCAGATTATTTATGGGTTGCAGAAGATGGAATGAAGATGAAGGTGATAAAAAATAATGCCTACTAGTTCAACCATATTAACTTGGGCTTTTATAACTATTAAAGAATTTTACTATATCTTTTGTTGCAAATAATATATTGGCAGGGTAATAATGGAGGCCAGTTGTGGGATGCTACTTTTGCTATTCAATCAATACTAGCAACTGAACTTGTTGCAGATTGTAAAACGACTCTTAGGAAAGCACACGACTTCATAAAATGTTCACAGGTTTGTTTGTTGAGCCTACATTAAAGGCTGCTGATTAGGCATTTCAAGCTTTGTGATTCCTAGCATTTCAATAATGAATTTGGTCCTTGTTCTAAAGGTTCAAGACAATTGCTTTGGTGACTTTAGCTCATGGCATCGCCACACATCAAAAGGTGCATGGACTTTATCAACGGCAGACTATAGATGGCAAGTCTGAGATTGCACTGCCGAAGGATTGAAGGTGTCAAAATTTAGTGCCGCCAAGATAAATGTTTCTAGCTTTCTTTCCCTATCATGAACATGCCAATTATTGAATATGCCCCAACATAATGTTGGTATATAGAGAGAGAGAGAGTGTGTGTGTGTAAATATATGTATATGTATATTATATATGTGTATATGTATATATATTTATATGTATACGCTCCTTAGACTTAGCATCCATTGGCTGGTTAATTTGAAGTACTTTTCTAAAAAACTTAGTGCATAGTTACATAAAAAGTACTTGAAAATGCTGGAAAAAAAAGAAAAAAAAGACATCTAGATCGGGCTTTATGAGCCAAAAAGCTAAAACCATGAATCTAAAAACCATAATAAAATTGAATGTGCTCATTTCATGTTCAAAGTTCTTTTCAATTTTATAATTTTGGACATTTTATATCTATCCATATAGTTGAATTAAAAATGGTCAAAAAGGGCTGCACAACCATTTTGAGCAATCTAATCTAAGGGATATGTATTAATTTTGCTTGCACTTGCCACCTAACAGTTGTTCATACATACGATTTCTCTTGTTTTAAGTTCAAAAAGGGAAACTCATGTCCACTTTCCAAACTCTGGCAAGTCACTTAAATTATATATCATTTATCATGAGGAACGACCTGTACAAGAAAAGTCTAGTAGAAAGCTACAGGACAACATTAATGCATTAACATTAATATTTTTCTGCCCATCCGTCACTGAGCAGTCCTAGTTTCTTTTTTTCTTTCTTTTTTTTATTATAGAATGGCCTAATCCATATGAGCATACTATCCTATGGCTCATGAATGACTAAGATGCCTCATTAAATTGGATGATGTATTTCAATTGCTGAGCTCACCTGTTCCTGATTGTCCTTTCTCCTCTCACAATGCCTTCCAAAATGTAACACTAATCAATGGGAATATATATTCTGACATAGGTATGGTAATTGGGGAATATGTTTCACATATGGCACATGGTTTGGAGTTGAGGGGCTGGTGGCTGGTGGCATGACCTATCAGAATTGCTCTGCAATCCGTAAAGCATGTGAATTTTTGCTATCAAAACAACTAGAATCTGGAGGTTGGGGTGAAAGCTATCTTTCATGTCAGAATATGGTAAGATTCGTCTTTGATGCCTATTATGCTTAATTAATATTTAACCAAGTCTTAAGACTACTGCAGAAATATCATAACTGCATTTCACTATCACTCAATTAAGTTCACATGTCTAAAATGCAATTTTTCATATGATTTATCTTGTCTTTAATATGTCTAATATGGGAAACACACGACATATACGATGTATCTTATGAATCTTGTAACCTGTCCTGGCACATTAATGAAGGAATAATCATTCTGCTTAGAAATTAAACAATAAGGAATAAGCAGCTTCATATCTATATATATTTCTCGCATTTCTACAAACATAAGGATTTTGACCTACTGGGGCTTGATAACGTTATTCCTCAAGAGAAAGTAAAAGCTATTAGAATTTTGTTATCTGTGACTTTCTCCTATTTTAAGTAAAAGCTATTGACCTACTGGTACTTTCTCCTATTTTAAGTTCAATGGTCCTTGACAAAAACTTTCTACTTGTCCCCAACTTGTCATAATTTATGATTTTGTTATTTATGACTGAACAAAGGAGGGATGCTTCCTCCTATATTAATTAAGTGGTTAATGACAGAAATTTTCTAATATTGATGCATGTTCAATAAGGAATACACAAACCTCAAAGGAAACCACTCACATTTTGTCAATACATCTTGGGCATTGCTTGCACTGCTTAGAGCTGGACAGGTATAACTTATTTTTCAGACCAAGTGAACTTTTTGCTTTCTCATGGTTGATTGTTATGGAAGCTTGTCAATCATACATTTACAGACAATTGAACAACAACCTTATTCTCTTGATCTACTGTTTAGGACATAGGTTTTGCTCAGCATTAAGATTATGTACTCTCTATGTCTCTATACTATGTATGTGCCATTGACCTATCTGCTTAATTTTAAAATTTGACGTAATGAGAGTTCTATGTATATGTAGCATGTTGTCTCTTCTCGTTGTACTGATGTAAGGACATAACATATCTCTATTGCATGTTACTGAATAGTTGGTTCCTTTTCTTGCTGGGCTGTTAATCATTTTGTAGTTTTACCTAGCATTTTTTTTGTGCATCACGTTTCTTACTTTAAGGGCCCATTTTAAGTTCAACTATTCTAGAGGGAAGTCATTTTTTTGATTTTCTATCATAGGGCTTATTGGGCTAGTATAATAGCAGCGGCAAGAAAAGATGAACCATCTTAGTGAAGCCGTCTTAGCATAAATCTTGGAGCTATCTTCGGCTTAGTGATTTATTTAGACTCATTTTTTATAGATGAACTTATATGTAGCACTCACTTTAGAAGCATAGTGAAGGATCTAAGGTATCGGAATGTTAAGATCTAACTTTTTCTTCTCAAATATTTGGAGCTAAGTGAAGGAAATGTATAAGGCCTTATATGGGGACTGGCTATATATACTGTTTGTACCTAGGTATGACACAAATATACCAAAAAAAAATTCTTCTTTTTTGCTTATAGTCTATGTCACACACTCACAGTACCTTAGCGATCCGATACAGTACCAGTATGCTGCTGAGTATGGTCAAAGTTGTACCAGGTATGGTCAATTCCCAGAACAGTATCCATCTATTTTAAGACTTGGTCAAAATTTACGTGTCATTTTTAGTTTGAATTTAGGTTTTTTTTTTTTTTCTGTTACCATGTATATACCATGGCCACCATGAAATACCATGGCTATGAATACTATTTAATACTATAATAATGAAGGTTAACTGTATATTTAGTGTTATAATAATGAAGATGCTGTAATAATGAAAGTTAACTATATATTTAATGCCCTTATAATGAAAACTAAACAAAAAGAAGCATAATAAAGGTGGGAGAGAGAGAGAGAGATAGAGAGAGAACCCAATTACCGAACCTTAAGCCACAATATATAAAACTGTATTAATGAGGGAATTTAATGAGAAATTTCTGTATCTTGGTTTCTAAAAAACTTCAGTATAGCTTATTAATAAAATTTCCTTCATGAAGTCTACATACACACACACACACACACACGTACCCCTATACCCAAGGTTTTTGAAAATGCTATGTATCCTCACCTATGTGACATAGCTGATAATGTATTTGATTGTTTAACTTAGTGTTATCGAGTGGCATCGTATGATACGTATGTCGGTTTTTTATTTTACATTACGATATACGACCCATGTTGCAAATAGTTGGTGTATCGTATATGTGTGGTACAAATAGTTGGATACAGGTCAAATCTTTGACTGTTGCATGGAATCAGCCATGATTTTTTTTGTTAGTTTTTCCAGATTATTTTCATTTAAAGAATGTGACCTTAAGCCGTCAATGACTCAATTTGACTTTTAAAAGCATTTCCGAGAAGATAACATGTTTCACCCAATCGGTAGGATTAAGAAATGCATAATAGGTCTCATATTTCATGAGTTTTACTAATCATATGTAATTTGTAAGCATATATGTTGTTATTAATAGCTACTACACAATTAATGTGCCAAACAGATCTAAGCGCCGAAAAGGTATTGTAAGGCACACATGCTTAAACTTAATATAAACATTATCGGCTATGTTGGTATGAATAAATGATTAAATTCTATAATAAACCTGGTCTAAGAAATACTTTTTGGCAATATATGAATGACTATTTGCATTCTTTAAAAGATAGTAAATGGGTATCAAAATAAATAAGTTTTTGTTATGCTTGACTTATACTGCGTGGAGTCTTGAAATAAATTAATGGTCATAAAATGTTTTTTCTTCATAGGCTATTCCATAAAAAAACATTGAAAACTCTAATTTTATTGAATGGAGTCAGTGACAATTTTTTTATTATTCTTTTTCCAATTTTTCTATTTTTCCTTTATTTTCTAATTTTTGGTTTAAAAAATAATATTACAATGTATTTATGATATGATGTAATACTTTGTGATATAGCGTGTCTATTAGCTTGACTGATACAGGTTATGATATGTGTTTTACAACATTCGTTTAGATAACCCATTTAAACTTCAAAATGGAAAAGAAAAGTATAGTAGCGGATAATGATTATGGCAGCTATGGTCCTTGTGGTTGAGTTGCAAGAAATGGCTGTAGGAATGACGGTATAAGACAATCAATCAATCAAATACTCTGACCTGCTGTGCTGATGGGCAGACAGGGCGTCTTTCTTTTGAGTGGTGCAACAACCTTCCATTGTGCGAGATAGCTAATCTTAACAATGCAAAACAGATAAAGGCATGAAGGGTCAAATGCCCTTAAGTAATACACACTGGATCAGATCTACAGTGAAATTCCAAACATACAAAATACCACGTCATAACAACCTCCCTCAATCTGAGTATGCCTCTGTGTCATGCTCAACTTGCTTTTAAGGAAACAAATATCTCCTTATGTGAAGCCTTTACTGAACAAATTTGCAACGTTGATTTGTCTGGCGTGTGCTGCTACGAATCCCATGCCTCTCCATTAGCCCCATTGTTTGATTCTTCAATTTGATCCAAACAAAAGAGTGTAACAATACAAAAATGCATTGTTCACAAAAATATAATCAACATTTTTTTTATCTAAAATCATAATCATGTGAGGGGACATGTTCGTGGTTGTTAAGCTGAAGATAAATTGGTCAGGAAATTTCTATACCACTATGTTGAGAGTTATTGTCGTGAGAGGTTTATTAGAAAATTAGTAGTGGTCATAGGAGGTCTTGTCATTAGTTTAATGTTTTATCTTATTTGGTGGACTTATTATGTAATTATCTATGCCAACCGTCATCTTTATTAACTTGAGGCTAGGGCTAATCTAATTGATTTTTTTATTCTTCAAACCTGTTGCAACCTGGTATCAGAGGACAGGAAAATTGGGGAAAGATTTCATTATCTCTATAGATTTGCAGTAATTGGCTAGATTTGAATTCTAGAGAATTATTTGAACATATTTGACAGTAAAACCAAATTGACTGTTAGTTTCAAGAATAAAGGATTTACGACTATAGAAAACTTTAGATCATATATAACTTTTCTAAGCTTGCGTATAGAAGTAGATTGTCGTTACATTCTTGACATGGCACAAATTGGAGTTATATCTACCATTAACGTTTCTTCAAAAGATCAAGTAGCTGATGTGTTTACAAAGCGACTTCCAATTGCTAAATTTATAAAATGTTGTATCATGCTGAACATGATTGACATCAATCCACCACAGATTAAGGGGGAGTGTTGAGGGTTATTATCTAAAGTGGTTTATTAGAAAATTAGTAGGTGTTGTAGGAGGTACTTCTAATAATTTTGTCTTATTTGGTGGACTTATTATGAAATTTCCTTTCTGGACCATAATGATTATTAATGTTAGGTTATGGCTAATTTAATGCTTTCTTTGTTCTCCTCCAAACCTGTTGCAAAACACTAGTTATCTTGGTAGTCATGCACTCGCCTATTTAGATGATTGTTGCATTCCCAAGGAATGACTAGGTAATTCACTTTTTTGTTTTTTTTCTCTTCGTTTTTTCTCTACCCACTACTAAACTCTACTCATGTCCTTTATTTTTCTAACCACCAGTACACTTTCAGATTTAGTTACTTGATAACTAGCAAATTTCTTTTGGAGTTAGGCTGAGAGAGATCCAAAGCCTCTCCATCGTGCAGCAAGAGTGTTAATTAATGGCCAAATGGACAATGGGGATTTCCCCCAGCAGGTATGTATTCCCATGGACTTTCACCATCATTTTGTCTGTGAAGGCTTTGCTCATAAGTAAGGCTGCACATGAGCTGAAACGAGCTCAAGATTAGCTCAACTCAACTCAAAAAATGTCAGCATCAGCTCGGGTTGAACTCATAGAACGTACTATGAGCTCAAACTCGACTCGACGATACAGCATCGAGCTCGAGCTCGATTCACTTAACTCATTGTGACTTGTTTATGTTAAGCATGTCTCATTTCTTTTAACTCGTTAATTTGTCTAACTCGCTTAGTTGCTACTCATTTAACTATTCTGTCATTATTTTTCAGCATCCATTATGTAGTTGAGCTGGGTCGCGTTCGTACAGTTCAAACTCGACATTTAACATTCCAAGCATGCATTTGAACTTGAGCTCGACTTGTTTATAAATGTGTCGAGTTCAAGTCGAGTTCTGATGATTGAGCTTGAGTTGAGCACGAGCTTGTTTGACTCATTGTGCAGCCCTACTCAAAAGCTTTCTCATATACATCTGGGTGATTGATTCTTAGTGTTCTTGCAGAATGCCATGCCATATTGCAATGTGATCTGCTTTTGTCTATGTATGCTCATCCATCTATTTATTCCTCATTTGTTTTTTATCACTGTTAGGAAATTATGGGCGTTACCAACAAATACTGCATGCTCAGTTATTCTGCATACAGGAATGTATTCCCAATATGGGCCCTGGGGAAGTATCGCAAACACATGCTTTCAGCCTTCTAAAATCATTTCTATTATACCTTCTTGTTGACTGATACTCTGTCGGGATCCACGTTTCCACCTTCAGACAGTTGTATTCTGAAAGCTATGTACTAAGCAAATCTGTGCTAAGGTGTAGACAACTCTACTAGATGGATGGAGTTCTATAATATTTTGAGACAATCAAAAGTCTGCAAGGGTATTTCACCATTTTCCCTAAATAAAGAACAGTATGCCACCATCATTTTGGTCCACTTTAACATTTTCCTGCCTTTGTTTGGAATATATGTCTCGTTGCCTTTATAAGTACCCTGCTATTTGCTCCTTCAAGTTTGTGTATTCTAGTGGAACACCCTAATTCTGTTACTAATACTTGTTTATTTAGGTGAAATACAAAAAGGGGATTTTCTCACTCCTTTTCCCATTTTTTTAGATACTTGGTTTGAATTTAACACTCTCCATGCACAGTTGGATTTAGCAAGTCTCCATTTTTACCAATTTAAGCTCCTACCTTGTTTGGTTCAATGCATGTTTTCAGATCCTTTCTTTCTAAATCTCCATCTCTTATATGTCTCCATCAGAGAGAAACAACTATCAACCTAATAATTTAAATAAATTTGAATCTTGAAACTTGGTTCTCATCCCAATCATGTAAATGAAACATGACAGTACATGTGAACTAACATGTCAAATTCATTGTCAGAATAGGTTCTATAGATTTCCTTTTAAAATCAAGATAAGAGATTGCCCATATTAAGGAATAAAGTAGCATTGAAATCCTATTCCACTAGCTCTCTCAACGGTTGAAAAATGCTTTCTTATTGTAGGGAGTTGCATTAGATTCCACTAGATTATGCAAGTCAAAAATATGCTTAATCCCATATAAAATAATCATTCTAGCATTCACAACTTATGAAGAAACAAAGCCAATAGAAGCTAGTGGTGCAACAAGCAAGGGAGTTGACCATAACAAGGAAGCATATTAGTTTGGGAACTTTTTTAATTGAATGTACTGTGACTTCCATATCAAAGCGGGAAAGCAGATACAGAATATCCAAGGGCAAATAAAGGATCTAAGGACAATGCTCGAAGTAGAGATAACTGTTCTTAGTGGTCTGCCATGAAAATATCCTCTCTTTTTGCATACTATAAAACAAACAAATATACAAACTGTCAGTAAAGTTATTGTACATCTGCAATTAAACTGAAAAGGTCATTTGCTCCATTAAATAGTATTCCCCATCTACAGAAAATAGATACTAATCATGCCAAAACAAACAACAGCTTTGTGAAACTCAAGCAAAATAGGTGACCAGAAGAATACCAAGTATAGGCCATTCGTAGTGCTAACTAAAGGCACCATCATGCAGTAATCGTGATCCATGCTAGAGGAGATGTACAAATTGAAGTGCTTTATGGGAACAGAACAAATTTATGGACTATATGACTTCAATGGATTAATTTACAAGCAAAACCTCGAGTTGACAACTGACATCACGTTCATGAAAGATTTGCAATAAGTTTTGTCTATCACATATTTACCCATGTTTTATAACTTTTTCCCATTACAAATTGTATATTAACCATTTCTAAGCCTGCACACTTGGGATAGCAGTCGGGCTTTAACCTTTTGGACACTCTATGCTGACCCTCTATAGGAAATTTGTCTTACTTTTTTTTGCTTTTTTTTATTTTTAAAAGGAAGTCTAATGACTTAGGAAGCTTGATAGTTTCAAATCACACACAAATAACCACTAGCATGAGGTGTATTAGTAATAGAAGCAATGCACTTGATGAAAAGAATTTGCAATAGGCAAGATTTCAGCTTGAAACAGAAATAATGTTGTACTAGAAAAATACAACAATGAAAACAAAATTTGAACAGAATGTCATCCCCCCTTTATTATCTGCATTGATTATTCCACCATTATTCTCTTGAGCTATAATCTTATCATCCCCACTGCACCGAAGAATGTGGAAATAGATTTCCACATGCTTTGTTCTAGGATGAAAAACCGGGTTTGATGCAGCTCCTACATTATCACCCATAAGTTGGGGACACGAAGGAGAGAGAACCCCTTTTCTTTGGGAAGTGCTTGCAGCCATAGTAGCTCTGCAGTGGCATTTGCTAATGCCTTGTATGCTGCTCTTGTACTTGAATGTGTTACAGTTCTTTGTTTCTTTAATGACGAAGAAATCACATTTTCTCCGAAGAAAGTGATGAAGCACTTTGATTTTCAAACTATGGGACTACCAACCCAATTAGTGTCAGCAAAGGCCTTTAGGATGAGAAGAGAAAAAGCTTTTATTATGCATGGGTAGAATTGAGAAATCTTTAAGCAGAAAAGGAGCCGTTTGGCCAGTTCCCAATGCTTCAATGTTGGACCATGCATGTGTTGACAAGCTTGATTGACAGCGTACACTATGTCCTGACTTCTTAAGCTTAGGTATTGGAGCACTATCTCCAATTATGCTGTGGTATAAGCTTAAGTCGTGAAACAATTCTTGATCTCCTTTGCATTCTGACATTGAGAAGATCATTGGAGTGGATGTTGGTTTTGCATATGACATGCCTACCTTTTCCAGGATATTGGAGATATAATTTTGCTGACTTATGTTTAACCCTTGGTGAAAGTACTTCATTTCTAGACCAAGTAAATATGACAGACATATAAGATTCTTGACTGAAAACGAGCTTACAAGCTTCTTTATAATGGATCTAATGGCTTCTTCTGATGTTATCGTATCTATAATATTGTCGACATACACAAGTATGAATAATTTGTGTTCCCTTTCATACCGAATGAATAGTGAGTCATGATGCATCTGATTGTGATGATCAGAATCCTTTGCTTTTGAGATATTCACTTAGCTTGTCGTACCAGGCTTTGCAGTGCTTGTGTAATACCATAAATTGTGTTTTCCAGCTTGCAAATATAAGGGTACTTGGGTTCTTCGCATCCTTCAAGTTGGTTCTTCTTTATAGAATATCCCATTTAGAAACAGTTGTCAAAATGTAGTGGTCTAATGGCCCATGCAAAGTGAACTGAAAGAGAGAGAATGACTCGTATAGTCATGGGTTTTATTACCATACGAAAGTTTCTCTATAACCTATTCCATCTTCATGAAGAAACCCATTTGTGACAAATTGTGCCTTGTGCCAAGCAGTGGATTTGTTTGCATATTTCTTAAGCTTGTAAACTCATTTCAATCCTATGACATTGAGATGGGGCTGCTGAGGTATGAGACGCCAAGTCTTATTTTTTACAAGAGCTTGAACTTCTACATCTGTGGCTTTCTTCCACTCTAGACAACAACCTGCATCATTTTTGGTGAACAATCCTTCAAATAATAAGCCCTTGGCTGTGCGGGGAAGCAAGAATTTTGGAAACATAAGTTAACGTCTCTAATACTTGAAATTGGAATAAATGACCCATTACCAACCATTATACCTTCATTATTTGTGGCTGCCTATTTGTTTTGGAACCCTTGGTCATCATAGCCTGCAGCATAATTTGTAGCACCACTATCTGGGTACCCATATTCATCATCAACCTGTTGGAGAGTCATAGTAGAGAACGTCTTAGGTTTATCCCAACACGGTCTTCACAAGTGTAGCCCTTCCTCTCACAATATTGACATACCAATGGTGGTTAGACGAAGCTGACACACCAATATTAGAACTTTCTTGATTATTTGATCATGCACATCCTCTTCCACAATCGGAATTGTGTCCTTGGCCTCTACCTCATGAGGCGTATAAGGAAGCCTGGCTATTTTCAGACAGCTCAGTTTCGGGCACATAATGGAGATTTTTTTTTGTTTGTTCATTAGTAAGTCATATAATTCAGGGAATGTCAAAGTTGAGGCCATTGAAACTGTTGCTATTGAGGTGACAAAGCTTTTTTATTTAGTGGGGAGCCTATTGAGAGTGATCTATACCAGATCTGTGTCACTTGTTGAATGACTGGTTGATGCTAAAGCATCAGAAAGAAGTTTCATTTTGTCCAAGTATTCAGCCATCGATTGATTTTATTGTGGATAATGTGTAGGTCCTTTTTCAGCATCATGATTGGTGACTGAGAACCATGTGCCCTTTTCAGTAAGTTCCATGCTTCTTTGGGTATTTTTACGGACATGATTTGCCCCAAGATTGTTTCAAACACCGAAGCTTTAATCCAACTTGGCGAATTGGTTTGAACATCCCTAGCGAAAGAATGCTAGGTTAGGCTTCTGTTTTCCAGCTTCTTTGCCAATAATCATCTTAAGTGGTTCAGCTGATCCATCCACATATTTGATTAAGTCCTGATTCAACATGACAGACACCAGTGTGAAGTACATTAATAATAGAAGGAATGTACATGATAAGAAAGAATTTACAACAGACGGTTTCAGCTTCAAACAAAAATAATATCATAACATAAAAATATGACAAAAGAAACAAAATTTGATGAGTAACCACTAGATATCTTAAACTGGCAATGAATGTTCTCCTCCTTTATTATTGGCACTGCTTGCTCCACCATTATTCTCCTAAGTTGTAATCTTATCAAATTTTTGCATTCGCTATTTTAACTTCTCATGTGTCATGGGAATGGTCAACAAGTACAGGGTCAATTCCCAAGCCCAAAAACTGAAATTCTATTAGTTAAAATGAAAAATTCAGTTATAGGAATGCCTATTACTGATCTTGAGTGAAAAGATTTATCTTACAAGCTTTCGTTTTCTTTTGTTCTTTCTCCTTTATCAAATCTGTTCATGGGATTTTCATGTATTATCATAGCAAAGAGAACATGTTCACCCATTCATTGCAAAAATTTAGCAATATTCAGGTAATAATAGTACGGTGAACCAGCTAGTATTAACATACCCAACATCATAGGGGTTGGAACAACAGTCAGGGTGGGGGTGGGTAGGCAGCCAGTTTCCTTTTTGAATTCTTGGAGCATCAATGTCTTGTGCTGCAAAAAGATGGGGGTCACTGAGACACAAGATGAAGCGTGGTGAGGGCGGGACTACGAGCACCAAAAGCAGGCCTTATACACTAGAGGACAAGGGTATTGGGTGGGAGCTTGCGCTCTCTTCTGTATGGCAGGCTCAACCATAACATATCCAACATCACTAGAGCCACATAAGAGGACCTAGAAATCTGTGAACGTATACACAATTAAAAAAAGACGTCCATAACTTTGAAAAAGAATGAGTGCTTATTTTTTAAATTTAGAGGGTTGGTCTAGAAAACTCTATGATGAGGTGAATCCCAACTAACAGGACCAATAGCTCACCTAGAGTGTGACGGTTATGACTGGAAGTCTTCAAGTCTTTACATGCAAAACCAGAAATGGTTCATAAGAACAGTCCAAATCCACTACATCCTCATGTCAAGCATGAAAAATCAGTCAGAAGGAAAAGAGAATTGTCAGGTGCCAGCCTTACAAGCACAATACCATGGGTAAACTAGCCGTTTGATCATAGGCTAATTTCAGACCAGCCAAATCAGTTCATGAATCAAAACTAGAGTTTACAATGTTGTTTGCTATTTTAACAACTTTATCTGAATTAATATGCAAGTTCTAATGCAAATAACAAAGAGTAGGCCAAATAAGCATGTCCACAGAACCACCTTTTTTATTATCGATGGAGTAGATCTTGAACAGCAAGCTCTCATCCTCAATTCTCTCTAATACCTGAAAAAAGATATAGATGAGTGAAGACTTGGAACGACTATGCAAAGTGGTCTCAACTTGAGCCAACTAGAAAGATTATAACTCAGGGAATATCTTTAATAAGTATTCATGCATGCCAATACAACAACACATAAAGCATATAATCAAATTATAATTTTAATCCAATGCACTCAATGACTATGAAACTTTTCACTACTCTTGTGTTTTTCTAATCTATAAATTAGTGCACGCATTATATTTAGCTCTAGTGTCCCATTCCCAAGCAGAAACCTGTCTATAAAAATGTTACAAAAATTCTGAAGCTTAGCATTTTCGCATATAATGAGTGAATTGTCCAATAGTACCAGCCCATCTCATCCAGCTTGGTATACTATACTCACCTTGGGATGAGATGGTCTCCAAGGAATCCAAGTCTCAACACAATTGAATAGGTTTTTAAAGTTTCAAGCTGCAGAGGTACACCATTCCAGACAGTACTATCTTGTGTAATAGGTTATAGATTACTATGCCTAGAAGAGGCAGGAAGTTTCACCTGGAATATATTCGATTTGGATTGGATATCCGAGCAAACCATTCTGAAAAGATCAGATATGAAACAAAATTTTATATCCTATTAAAAAACCATATCAAATTCGGATTTAAGAAATGACATCCGATCATATTTGGATAAGGAATTATATATACATAAATATTAGATAGGATTCAGATTTGGATGCAGATCAGATTTAGTTTCAAATAAATTTTATATATCCAATGCTCCTATATTTTGAAAGTAGGCCAGATTCAGTTCAAAAATTCGGATCCAGATTCATATATCAATATAAAAATCAGATTCAGATGGTAAAAATGGATTTCAGATTCAGATATGATTTTTCTGTGTTCATATTCGAATTAGAATTCAAATCCGAATACGTGAATATCCTAAAAAGCAAATATGGTTAAGGGTATATCCAATTCGAATGCAATGCGTGCTCCACACGCTCACTAGATTCCAGTCGAAAGGAGGCACCATGTTACAAAATTTATATGTCTATGTCCTTAGAAGGTATCAACTTAGTTATTCTAGGCAGTTTGAAATAATGTCAACTAATTCAATTATTTTAGCTATGCCTGAAACAATTAAATCTTGCAGACATTGGAGACAAAGAAAGTAACTAAACAAGCGTCCAACAATGCCTGGCAGTTCTGATCAATATTATAACATGAAATGATTGTTACCATATTTACATTTATTATTCATGATTACCCAATGCACATTTAGTGCCTTAAACGTACCAGTGCAAGTATACTTGTCGCGAGCAAAACTTCATGACTAGTTATGACTACAAAGTTCACCTTCAATCACAAACCGGAACATGCATCAAACTTATGTATAGTTGTTCAAAAACTCAAAGAAAGTCCACGCGTCGCTATTAAGGGTTCCCCCACCTTTTTGAGCAGAAGTGTTTGAAACTCCATATATAGCTGAACATGAGGCATTGAAATAATTTCATTCTTTTATGGATATAATTTTAGTTAGGTCATACTTCCAAGTATCAACATTTATGAAGTTATTTTGTTCAAAAATTAAGGTGAACTCTCTTAGTAATGTGGGGGACATATTTCAAATTGTATATAGTTTTCATCAAAATCTGATATTTAAAGCTCTAAATTTCTTTGCAACTTTCTAAGTGATTTACGTGATAAAAATGCCTTATTTATTGCAGAAATTATACATGAATTATGTCCAAAGATTTGTCACTAAAGTAGTCCCTAAACTATTTTATCACGAGCATTATACTATGCAAATTAAGCCTTTAAATTTACTATAAACTATTTTCTTACATCAGATTGTTAACCAACTCTTAAGTTGTTAATTTAAAGTACTTTCACTATCATTAGCTGAGAAAAACCACATTTGAAGCTATCTGAAAAATCAGATTCAAAGCATAGCAAAACATTGATCAATCAAATAGCCCTAGGATAATGTCCAGTTGAGTTTAGAACTAGGTTTAATAGCTTTTAGACCTCTTATTTAAGCCTAACTTTTTCACATATTTTGTAAATTTAAAAATTTGGATGCCCTCCACATAAAAGCAGATAGGCTGGGAAAATAGAACTAAAATTGTTGAAGAAACTTGGGCAACCTTGAATCGATTTGAGTATTACTCCAGTTAGGTTATAAATGTCATATATTAGTTTTTGGATACCTCTGACTTAAGTCCACATTTTTTCCCAAATTTTATGATTTGAAAGCATTTATTATTTTCAACAAGAATCAGAGGCTTGTGTCCAGAAAATAGAATCAAAATTGTTAAAAATTGTTGAAAACCAGAATTAGGTTTAAATTAAATAATTTTTCCTTATTTTATGGATCAAAATTATTTTCTAGATCTCCAAGTCACAACCATCCCTGCCCATTTCAGACTATTATACCCACTATTTTCCAACACTAAGTTCAAGACTAACCCTCTAAGCATTTTACTTGAGAGTTTAAGAAATGAGGAACCAATTCTAGTTCAAAATTTGTCCTTACAAACTAGATTTGAGATTGGTCTTTTTCCAGCTATTTTACTGTCCAAAAGTCAGTACTTTTAATAGTTCGCGTCATCTCCAATGTACCCATGGTTGCCAGGGGTTGTCAGGTTGGGCACTTCAAGTAGATGAACCATGCATGAGAGTTATTAGTTGAAAACTAATATTGGATGACTATGGGCTGAAATAAATGTTGATATTTGTTTTAAGTCTAAAATCATATTTGTAACGAACCTATATAAATCAAGAATCATAATTTTGTCAACAAAGTTACATCTCTATAAAATAAATAATATAAAAGATTCAAAAACTAAAGTTCTCAAAACACGACTTGGATCTGCTTGGGCATCATTAGATCATCTCATTAGTTTGGCAGTCACATCTCCCACCTCCTATTCCTGACTGCCTGGAAAATAATAAATAGGGGTGGGAACTTGGGAAGTTCTCAGTATAGCATCTAACCTTGATTATTAGAACACATAAGTAGTACTCAATTATTCAACTAATCTCAGTGTATCAAACTAACACATGCAATAGTAACAAAGGCAAAGTGGTGTAGCAAATTAAAAATAACACACCATCATGCATTCAATGACATCATCATAGATTTATGTGCAGAAGATGCATGCAATATTAGTTAATTGTTAACATGCTTGCAACCAAAATTAAGTTTCTTTTGTCCATAACTGTTAATTGTAAATTCAGGTACTTGCTATGTCACATAGGTACAGGTACAAGGAAGCGGGTACTGGTATGGAGTTTTTGCCAATCTTGGTATGGTGGTACAATTATATATTTTTAATTCCAAAAAATACAATTAAAAAAATTGAAAAAACAAAATTGATATCATCACATCATTAAGGCAATGTTCATTCATAGTTCCTATATATAATCTCATAAAAAAAAAACATAATTGATATGAAAGAAAAGGCGAAAACCTAATACATAACTATACTAGTAAATACAAGCCTTAGCTATGGTAATGATTGCATTCAATGCGAGAAAGGATTGGTGCCTGGGGCCCTAAAAACTCTACATCGTCACGAAAATATGATAATTGGAAAGAATAAACTCCTAGGAAGATCCCTGGATAAGTAGTTCACCTTTTCAAATTTTGAACAAACATGGTACAAAGAATTGTACATCACATCCAACTTTCCTCTAATATGTTGAAAGGTTAGGAATATTTAAGACAAAACAAGAGGAATTGGTTAATGTATTGTTTCCTAAACTGCAAACAAGAGTCTTATAGTTTCATCTAGCAGGTTCTCATTCTAACTATCACAATGAAAGTCATTAAACCCAATAAGAACACTAAAAAGCAATGCTCAAGTCCCCCATCATAACGAGAAAAAAACACTAAAACACATTGGCACATACACAAATTTCTGACCTTGTTCAGGAAGACCTAGGCCCCAGAAAAACTATCACGCTGCTATCTATTTAGTAATTTATATTCCTGGAGAGATTATACATCCATGCTTCATTCAAAGGACCCTTTCCTTACTCGTGCTTTCGGTCAACCAGGCTACCAGTTCGTCAGCCCAGATAGATAACCGCTACTCAATCTTCTCACAATATCGAAGCCGCACAAATATTTGAGAGGAACAATGAAGGTGATCGTCTGGATCCCTGAGAAGCATACCATTTTTGAGTACCTAAATGTCTTTGCTCAGCATCTCGCCGTCCAAGAAACAACATGGCAGGGGTAAGTGGCGGATAAGAGCATTTGATCTCGAACTCCTGATGCTGAACATGGTACCTCTCATCGGCACAGGATTCAAAGGAGTTCGTTGCTCCACCAAGAATGCAAATTGACGGAAATCGACAAGGAGGAGGGTTGGTTAGAGATCGGAAAAGGCAAGAATGAGCAAGACACCATGGATGAATGACCAAAGCATCGGTGGCGAATTAGTTAGAACCATTTTGCCAGAATGAGAACTCTCGACCCTCCAGGAGTGGATCAATTGGGAAGAGGGAAGCAGCCTAGGGCAAGCGAGAGGGCAGCTTCTCTCTGAAGATTGTAATAAGATGAGAATCCTGACTGTGAGATTGGCAGAGAGAAAGAGGTGGCTTCCTGAATAGGACGAAGGTGAAGAGACAAGTCTGTGGAAGGATCCGTTGATCATATACAGAAAATTTTTGCCTGTCGTCGCAGACTCGCCGTCCATCGCTAGTGGCTGCCCAAACTCTCACCGGACGTCCGTCGCCAGCTGCCCAAGCTCCTGTTGGAAGACCAAAGAAATTGAGAGGGAGAAGAAAGAAAAGTCGCGCGTCGCGGGCAAAGAAGTTTATGTTTTATTATGGTTTGGACCCAGAACCAGATCCATACGTACCCACGTACCCATTTTGGCGTACCAACATACCGGTACGGGTACACGGGTCTCCCCCACATACCGTGGTGACATAGGGTACTTGCATCATCATGTACACATGCTCATGCATACTCACAAGGTTACATGCAAAATGCTTGTGAAGATGGCAATTCATGATGAAGAGACTCTTAGCAAGCATACAATTTTTTGATATTTGTGCACATTACGGTGGCATTCATTTGCATGGATGTGTTTAAATGTGCCAGATCTGAACCATAGAATGATGCACTGCCATAACAACCCTGCGCACCTGACTAGGAGGGTTAAGCTTCTAAATTAAAGGATGGAAAGGACAAGATATTTACAATAC
This sequence comes from Nymphaea colorata, assembly GCF_008831285.2. Taxonomy (NCBI): domain Eukaryota; kingdom Viridiplantae; phylum Streptophyta; class Magnoliopsida; order Nymphaeales; family Nymphaeaceae; genus Nymphaea; species Nymphaea colorata. Next base: position 4,452,938 of record NC_045150.1, read on the forward strand.
ATATCTCTTCCTAAAAAGACTAAAGCCACGAAAAGGAACTCTTTCATGGACAAGGGAGGGGCACTATGGCTGTTCTCAAGAGAAAAACTGAAATAGGATACGGTAAACTTTCACCTTCTTACCCCTACAATTCATACATCTGTATCAATATCACGTGCGAGAACAAAAGACATCAGGATAGATACAATATGCAACAGCATGAAGCGTATCTTGAAGACAACACACTATCGTTTAGACTACTCACCTTTACTAACCAGTTCAACTAAACCCTGTGTAGTCCTACCTTGGCACAACATGAACAAAGTCAGTACCTGTCCTAAGCCTTCTATTGAATCTGACGCAGATCATCATGCTCTGAAACATGTGATTAGATCGTTCTGACCTAGTCATTTTGGCTCTCAACAATTAAAATAATTTAAAAAATAGATGCATGAACACAAAATTCCTGCCTCAAAAATGCTAAGACAGTAATTGCAGGTTATGGAAGTAAGCATGATAATCAATCATTAGTTGCAGGACATATGCAAGAAGAGCATGGTTTTCATAGAATATTTAATTTGATCATTTCGTAGAATAATGGATGTCTCGTTAATGGAAATGTACAGCTAAAGCCATCCAAATTCCAAGCACAATTAATTATTCTGCATGATGAAATATAACATGCTCACCAATTTTAATAAGAAGACTAACACCAACATTATGGGCATGCACTGATCCTGCCATAACGCATGGAACCTGCATATGGTCATGATTGAGAAGAATCAACGGCAGAAAATCAACTTGCACTGGCTCCAGGCCCAATTGCTCCGTTGTTGAGAGGATCTCGTCTCACACTGTCACAGCAGAAGGGCTTACACTTCACTACAAGCCTTGAATTTGGAACTGCACAAAATATTTTTTGCTCAAACTTTGGAGCACCTGGCTTTGAAGCTTGATGTCCAGAAATTCTGAGATCAAAATAAACTTTGTCAATCCTAAGAACAAAGCACAAGTTAGTAACCTTCAAAGTTTCTGCAACTGTTGTGAAAACACTAATATTAAACCCTGATATTTTCCTACCTGCGGCTGCCTTTTGAGCATTGCCATAGCCCATAACATATTGGATGTGTTCTGCACAAAGAAGTTTCTGAATGTTAATCAAATCAATGGTCATCTTGACTGAGAATACTCATGGGGAGAAGAACGGGTTGCAAGAACGTTCTTCCTGCTTCCATAATAACTTGAATAGTAGAAGTAGCAATTAGACACATCAAAACGATCAACACATCATATTGGAAAAACACTGAAAGCTTCTTCTTATCACATGATGAATAGTTGTGAACAATAAAAATGATTTTCTGCTCATAAGGTTTTCTAAAAACCGTATAGTTAATCTAAAGCATATATTTTCATTACCATTGCTTTCTATGACCAACGGAAGACATATATGTGGTCAGTCACATCCTGGAAAAGCAAAAACTCCAAATGCATGCAATGATTGAGTTCATCTAATGAGCCAAAGAACAAAAAAATTTGTGTCGTATGAACAAAAAATGTTTATGATGATGTATTCCAACATTGGACTGCAAAATCAACAAAATAGAACATTAATAAGCAACAAATACTCTATGAAAATGTACAAATACCCTAAAACTTTGATATCCTTGCTTCAATTCAAACTCATCTAATGGCCGTCCTGTTCATAAGATATATGTTAAAATATGTATACATGATACAAGTTAAAAAGTCATTCACAAAGTTATACTTTAGATGCATGAAAATTTCCATATGCTTCTCATCATTGTCAACATTTCTTGGACATTTGCTTGCAATTGTCGATTTTCTGCTGCTAGTTGGTCATTGTGGTTTCGGAGCTTTTCTATTTTCTCCTCCAAGGTCTTCATCTTCTTCTCCATTGTTGTAGTTCTTTAACTAACTCAACCTTCGTATGACATGAGCCAAAGAATTCTGACGGAGTGGGACCCAATCCATAGGTGCGCACAAAACCAGGTTGCTTTTCTCCAACAACCTGTGCAAAGACATCATCCTCAGCTATATCATCTGATCTTCCATCAAAATGAGCAAGTTTCTCCATACATTCAGCCTGAAACAAACAAGTATTTCTTAGACAAAGAATCATTAGACAAACATATATAGTTAAAACAAGCTGTTACACTTACAACTACTTTAGCAGATGCTTGATCAACAGATTGACCTCCTTTCATGTGTGTCCTCATAAAAACTTCAGGCCTACTTAGCTCTGATCCATCTTCTTTCTCTTCCATCTAACACATATGAAGATGAAGTCAAATTGGCCCATTACTACAATCAATAAATAGATACATAACATTTAAAGTTCAATAAAGTTTGTCAATACCATTTCTTCACGAAACACACACTAGACTTTTGCTGCCCATGGTATGAGGACATTTTTGCTTTGCATGGCTATCCTTATTTTTCATACATAGTTTATTCAGTTTGAAATCATGTTAACGATATATATTGCATAAATAAATGTAAATGCACTTAATATACACTTCCTTCATCTGAGTTCCAAAATGCTACAAATACAACCCATTGGCTTGTCACAACCTTAGGATCAAAATCTTGAAATTGTCCTTCATATGTCTCGTGAATGTCAAAATTTTCTCTTTTAAGTGTGCACTTCTATTCCCTCCATCGCTTTCCAAGGGTTTGTAGCATCCACCTCTTCATAGAGTTGGAATCTTGAATTTTTCCTACACAATAAAGAGAAATTGAGAGTTGATATATATGTTTATATACAAACGCACACATGACAACTAAGGAAACTTGACCATGTTGGTTTGGTACACTGTACTCAATGTTGTTTCTCTAATCAGTAAAACTGCAAAAAGAATGCCTAATGCTCTTAAGAGGATTGGAACTCATTATCAACTTTCCATAGCAACTTACCAGAAAAAAGAAAAAAAAAGCCAGCAGCTCTGCTATAAAGAATAGCTCAACAAAATTTCTTACATTATCTAGTTTTCCATAAAATAACGGGAAATAGTCTGATCTTATTTACTGGAAAAAAATTAAAGGTTCAACTTTAACTAAGAAGCCAAGCCCCAACAATCCAATACCACTGTTGGCTACATAAGGATTGTAAAACTTCTCGCAACAGAGAAGGTAACTCTGGAACTTAAGATGCAACTCAAGGTCAAGAAAACGAAGGGTAACCAAAAAGTGACTTTTTTGTGATACACACAAGCAACAAAAAATTTTAACTAGCCGGCTATTTACACGTTATCTACGAGCATAATTTAAGTAACAAGGTGTCATCTCACCAGTCTGTATTGATTGATCAAACGGTAGTCACTCGGTATAGGGTACATGTGTGTGTGTGTGTGTATTACTACTGCATGTTATTAGTGCTTTTTTTCTGGTATCTTGAATTTTACTTGTTTAGTTGTTTTTCACTTATGAGAAATTTGCCTTTATGCTGGAAATTTTATTCATAAGTTATACTGAAGTTTTTTTGAAATCAAGATACAAAAATTTCTCATTGATTCCCCTCATTAATACAATCTTTATATTACTGCAGCTTATGGTTTGGTAATTGGGTTCCCTCTCTCTCTCTTTCCCCCCTCCCTATTTATTATGCCTCGTTTTGTTTAGTCTTCATTATTACAACATCAAATATATAGTTAAGCTTTATTATTACAGCATCTTCATTATTACAACATAAATGTACAGTTAACCTTCATTATTATAGTATTAAATAGTGTGCATAGCCGTGGTATATGCATGGTAATAGTAAAAAAATCCTAAAGTTCAAACAAAAATGACTTGGTAAACATTAACTGAGCCTTAAAATGGATGGATACAGTTCTCTGAATTGACCATACCCAGTACAATTTTGACCATACCGAGAAGCGGACCGGTACTCTATAGGGTCGGTATGGATACTATGAGCGAGTGGTGACATATATTATAAATAAAAAGGAAGTTCTTTTAAAAAAAAAGACTTGTGTCATACCTAGGTACAAACAGTATGTATAGCCAGTCTTCATATAAGGCCTTAGACATTTACTTCAGTTAGATCCAAAATGTTTCAGAAGAAAAAGTCAGATCTTAACCTTCCAATACCTTGAACCTTCACCTATGCTTCTAAAGTGAGCAATACATATAAGTTCATCTATAAAAAATGAACATAAATAATCACTAAGCCGAAGATAGCTCCAAGGTTTATGCTAAGATGGATTCACTTTGATGGTTCATCTTTTCTTGCAGCAGTTATTATACAAGCCCTATGCATGAAAACAGAAAGGATGACTTCCCTCTAGAATAGGTGAACTTAAAAGTGGCCTTTAAAATAAGAAATCTGATGCACAAAAATATGTTAGGTAAAACTACAAAATGATTAACTGCCCAACAAGAAAAGGAACCAACTATTCAGCAACATGCAAACTGTAGATCAAGAGAATAAGGTTGTCATTCAATTATCTGTAAATGTATCATTGACAAACTTCTAAAACAAACAGCCATCAGAAAACAAAAAGCAGAAAACAAACTACAAAATGATTAACTGCCCAACAAGAAAAGGAACCAACTATTCAGCAACATGCAAACTGTAGATCAAGAGAATAAGGTTGTCATTCAATTATCTGTAAATGTATCATTGACAAACTTCTAAAACAAACAGCCATCAGAAAACAAAAAGTTGGTCTGAAAAATAAGTCATACCTATCCAACACTAAGCAGTGCAAGCATTGCCCAAGATGTATTGACAAAATGTGAGTGCTTCCCTTTCGGATTTGTCTATTCCTTGTTTAACATGCATCAATAATAGAAAAATTTGTCATTAGCCACTTAATTAATACAGGAGGAAGCACCCCTCCTTTGTTCAGTCATAAATAACAAAATTCTAAATTATGATGATAAGTTGAGAACAAATAGAAATTTTTTTGTCAAGGGCCACTAAACTTAAAGCAAGAGCAATTAAGTACCCTTCCTTGTTCAGTTACAAATAATAGAATTCTAAAATTATGAGAATTTCAGAACAATTTTCTCTACTTTGGCTTTTAATTTCAATTGAGGCATAATGCTATGAAGACCCAGTAGATCAAAATCCTTATGCTTGTCGAAATGCGAGAAACATATAAAGGTGCTTAGTCCTTATTGGTTTAATTTCTAAGGAGAATGATTATTCCTACATTAATGTGCCATGACAGGTTACAAGATTCATAAGATACATCGTATCTGCCATGTATTTCCCATATTAGACATATTGAAGACAAGACAACTCATATTTCTGCAATAGACTTGAGATTTGGATTCAGTGCAGTAGGTATTAAGGAATAATCTTACCATATTTTAACATGAAAGACAGCTTTCATCCCAACCTCCACATTCTAGTTGCTTTGATAGCAAAAATTCACATGCTTTATAGATTGTAGAGCAACTCTGATAGGTCATGCCACCAGCCACCAGCCCCTCAACCCCAAACCATGTGCCATAGTTGAAACATATACCCCAATTACCATACCTATATCAGAATATATATTCCCATTGCTTAGTTTCACATTTTAAAGGGCATTGTGGGAGGAGAAAGAACAATCAGGAACAGGTGACCCCAGCAATTGAAATACATCATCCAAATTAAGGAGGCATCTTAGTCACTCAGGAGTCATCAGATAGTCTGCTCATATGGATTAGGCTATTCTATAATTAAAAGAAAATAAAAAAAAGGAGAAAACTAGACCACTCATTGATGGAAAGGAGGAAAAATATTAATGGCGATGCACTAATGTTGTCCTATAGCTTTCTACTATATTTTTCTTGTATAGGTCATTTCTCAGGATAAATGTGATAAATAATTTAAGTGATTTGCCAGAATTTGGAAAGCAGACATGACTTTTCTTTTTTGAAGTCTTGTTAGGTGGAAATTTGAAGCAAAATTAATACATCTTCCTTAGATTTGATTGTCCAAAATGGCTGTGCAGCCTTTTTTGACCATTTTTAATTCAAACATATGGACAGATATAAAATATCCAAAATTATAAAAATTCAAAAGAACTATGAACATGCAATGTGCAAAGTTTAATTTTATTATGGTTTTCTTATCAATGGTTTTAGCTTTTTGGCTCATAAAGTTCGATATAGATGTCCTACCTTTCTTCTTTTTCCTGCATTTTCAAATATTTTTTTACGTAACTATGCAGTAAAAGTTTTAGAAAAACACTTAAGTTAACCAGCCAATGGTTGCCTAAGGAGTGTATACATATAAATGTATATAGACATACACAATATACATATACACATACTTATACACACACACACACACACACACACACACACACATATATATACATATATGCACATATACATAGAGAGGGTGGGGGAGAGAGACAGATAGAGTGCTATTTCCCAAGTTTTCGCGTGTCTTCATGTGCCCTCAGTTAAAAAGATGACGATTTCAATTGATGTAATTGTAAATCTTTTGTTTAGAAAAAGTTTTAAATGTTTTACTAATAGGAAAAAGACCAAGGCAAAATCTTTTTTCCATATTTGTTCTAGGAAAAATTGTCCTTTTATTAAAAATTAATCAAGTCAAAATTAAACTTAATCTATGATTCTAGAGATAACAATAGGGCTGGGGCATTCACAAACATGAAACATAAGAAAGTTCTGTCAAGAAAAAAATGAGAGCATTCTTCAACCCTCAAAAACCCTCACAATAAAAAATATGGCCCACTATGTATCAGCATTAGATTAGGGCAGATTCAGTAATTGGCACATTCATGATAGGGAAAGAAAGAAAGCTAGAAACTGTTATGAGAGAGTAAGAACAGATAAGGTAGAAAATCACTCCTTCAGAGGGAAAACTTGTCAGCATAGATGAAATAGATGCCAAAGGACAAAGATTTGGGCCTAGAAAAAGTTTTATCTTGTTTCATATAAATAGGAAAATAGGTGGGACCCACCATTTTTTGCCTAGCTACGATAGAGTTCTATTGATGTATACAGATTTAGAATCAGCCAAGTTTTCTTGTAGCAGAACATGTCTGGAACCACAAATTTTGTAAATAAAATCAAGACAGATCAACTTCCCACACATTGTTTTACAAAACTCAGAATGCATCAACTTCCCACCCATTGTCAGTGATTAGCTTTTATGTTCATGATCTTTTTTTTACACTTTCAATGATGTACTTCAAATGTTCTTATTTGTTTAAATTATGTGGACCTCATCCAACAAATTATCTTGGTCATTTCATCACTTGGTTGAATAGTATTAGTGGAAATAACATTCAATAATATATATATATATATATATATATATTATTGAATTATATATATATATATATATATTTGGTATTACACGCAAATGTGTGTGTATTGTGTTTATAAATGATAGGCAGTCTCTTGTTTTGCTGTATTCTTTAAGACAAGCTTGGATTTTGACCCTAATTCTTCCTATGTTCTCATAATGATTTTCTTGCTTCTTTGTATATTGGCAACAAAACATTGGAAAATCCATTTTTGCATACATTTTTCCATTAAATTTTACATCTTGAGAAAACAATTTGAAATCAAATATTCAATGCTGAGAATTGTATCTGTAACTTGTTAGAAGGCAACATAGTTTTAGTTATGGTTGGTCATACATAAATTCAGTCAAGCATGTAAGCCTGACTGATAGTTTGTATTTAGCCCAACCATTATTTAAATGGGATAGGAGCCTAATATATTTAATGATTCTCTTACACACACACTCTCTCTCTTCCTTATTCTCTCCAACTCCTATTTTCTTTTATTCCTCTTCATTTTCTTCTATTTTGTTCTCTCTTACTTTCCTAAAGTTCTCTTTATTGATTTTCTCCTACCTTAATGTATGTTGCAACATAACTCTAGTTCATATGTGAGTCGACTTATCATGTATGTGAAAATCATGAAATCTTTAATGTTAAGCATTGATTTTTCTTATTACTAGATCAAATTCATTCATCTTTTATTGTCAATAAACTCTTACTAAACTTATGCATCTATTACAACTAACCTAAATAGTGAAACACCTGCACTTTACCAATAATGCAAAACAGATTCTTTGGTGTTGCCAAAGGTACATCCAATATTTTGTTGAGTCAGAAACCATAAAATTTTACCATTATTTCCTCTAAAAAAATGTATAAGTATGCATCACTTTTTGAATCAGTTTAAAAGCACCACTAAGTTTTGAAAATACTTTTATAATATGCTCTTATGGTTTTGATGATAATTGACAACTACACCAAGTTTTCTAGTACTCTTAAAACAATATTCCCCTTCACTATAAGTTAGATGTGATTAAAAAGGATGACATGAAATAATAAAAAAAAACCCATATTGTGAGGTTGCTTTGGCCATTCCAAACTAGAAAAATATACTAATCTAATCAACTTAAATTAGGCAGAATGAATAATGGATGTACAAAAAGTTAGTAACATCTATGATGACAATGAGAACTTTGGTGTTGATTATTCTGAAAAACTTATGATGGTCTCTTGAAATTTCATCAAACAAAGAATTTTCACAATAAAAACAATGGCATTCTATGCATATACTATATATCATAAAAAACAAGTTACTTAGAATGATGGAAGAGAGTAAACAAGCTCACCATGATCCGTCAGGTAATTGCATCTTTTTAATGAAACTAAGAGACTTTGAGATACTAGTCTCTATATCTTCCTTTCGATAGTCAAGATATACTTTTTTTAAAAGCTCCTAAAGCTTGAACAGCTGATGATGTGCATTCTATGGATCTAAATGGACAAAGAAAAAAGAGATTAGTGCGTAATGAAGTTTTGCCCAATAACTTGTTATTGGATCAAACATGAGATGAGAAAGTACTCACGGATAATCAATTTTTATGTCTGCAAGAACTTAGAAGGATAGATGATCTGAAAGTGACATAATGGATTCAATTAGATTTAAGTGGGCAAAGAGTGTGCTACCAACGTTATCAAGCATGCTAGACGAATCAACATGTTATTACAACTAACAATTGTAAGAACTTATCTACAATTATACAAGCTTTGAGGACCTAATTCATATTGGTTAACTAGTAACAAGAAAATAAACAATTTCTGACATGTCAAGTTGTTAACTAATTGTAGCACATTTCACATAGCTCCAAGAAAGAAAATAACACCTTCCTTTTCTTGGAACACATAGTTAAACCATTCATATTTATTTCATTTATGGAACAGTAGAGTGGTTACATATTATGCAATACGATATGGGATCTCTGATATACATGAATTCCCTTCCATCATGCTTTATGGTATACATGGAAACATCATTTTTTAATAATGCCAGTCACCATATGACCCTCTAACACTAAATGGCAGCATTGATACTATATAAATGAGTATTGGTGGGCATTGAGCAATACATTATGTAATCAACCAAAATCTATTGGTCCTTTCACAAGAACGAAGGATTTTTTCATTTGCTCTATCAATGAAATCTTGAAGCTAATTAACTACAACTCGTTTCCTCTTGTTGATCCCTACAGCGCTCCCCTAGTTCATGGATAACCATAATGTCATGTTGTTGAACTATCAAATTAGGTTCTTGTGACACTGAATGACTGCACCTTTCCATTATACTTTGTATCTTGCACAGTTTCTTTTCAGGTTTCTATGGATAAGATCAGTCAACAACTAAAACATACACAAGGAAAGCTCAACAGTTGCTAAAAATGGTCTCTCTTATGAAGAGATGGTGTTATTCGACCTTAGACACCTTTATTTATTAGTTTATACTTTGTATGCAACATTTCTGCAAAAGCTTAGCACCAAGTAAATGCACATAGTGCAGTCATTAGCCAATTTTTCCAACTTCTTCCACTCAGTAGATTGAAGTTCTAAGAATTGAATGCTCCAAAAAGTGCCTATAAGGTTCTTTGCTTTTATAGTCGATTCCATGAGTTACCTTCACTTATCAGTTAGGTCTTTATGTTGTGAATGGCCGCAAATACCAAGTTGGATTCCTCTTCATTCAATAAAACCTCGAGCAAAGCAAATTGTGTTGGTAATGTTCATGATATAGGGTGCAAACATAAGCATCATGAAAGAATGCAAATCTGAAGTTTCTTCACAATATACAAATGTATGAAGTCATCATATGATAGTGTTACTCAAGTGACCTCTTAAGCAGTTCATAGGCATTTCTTTGTTTTCGGTAGTTTTATTGCTCGATTTTTGTATCTATTTTAAACAGTGAATTGTCTATCATAAAGGGCATTAGGTTCATGGTAACATTCTCTATGCCTTCTCTGTGAAGCTACAGTTCTTAGTCATAGACTATAAACAATTAGTGAGCTACAATATAATGCACCATGACTATGCTATTGTTCCTCATCCCTCCCACTTTAGTATTTCAAAAGATGCTTTAGTGTGATATGAAAGAAATGAACTTGAAGCTACAACGCGAGAATTTTGGTTTTGAAAAAAATTGACTTGATCATCAAGAAAAGAAAAATTAGTGCACAAACTAAAGATGTACCTCCAACCATGCATATGATCTTTTTGGCTCACATATAAAAAAGCCAGCACATTTATTTTGTAAGAAACCACACAAAGAAAATGGTAAAGTAATCCACATAATAGTACATTGATAAGAATAATTATTTTTGAAAGGGAAAGCAGCCCAATAAAGTAGAGGTAGGATAACGAAATTGGGGAGAAAGGAATGTAAAAATTAAGATGTCCTGGAACTATGCTAGTTCTAACCAAGAATCACTTGTATCTAAGAAATTATATGAGTGTATTCCGGTCCTTCTCTACCCAAGATTCATTCATCCTAACATGGAAAGAAGGGTTGTAGATAGGAAAAAAAGGTAGAAAGTGAATTAGGTGATAGAGTGGGAGAAGGAAGAAAGTAAAAAAAAAAAAAACAGTCCTTGAAATGTGTGTCTATATGTATGTAATGTAAATAAAATTCTATACACATAGCAAATACATAACTTTGGTATTTTCTTATTTTGTTTATATATTTCTTCTTTCGTCTACATTTTTGTACTTTCCTTTTTTTACTTTTGTTGTTTCTATGTAACTATGTCCTGGTCATTCTCGACCATCAACTAGGAGAAAGCAAGCCCAACAGCTAACTCAACCCATGAACTATATACATTATGAGATTGTTCCTTGTTTTGGTAATTCTTTTAATAAGCATTTTATCCCTCTAATAAAAGATTTATTTTATATATTTTGTCATAGCCTACATGTTTGAGCATTAAACAATGTACAAATTTGTATACATTTATATGTACACACATATGTATAGGCCACCAGTTGTACATTCATTTAGAATTGCTACAAGAATCTATTATGGCAAAGTTGACGTGATATAGGCCACCAACAACTGCTCTCTTTTGTCCCAATTAAGGAACTTTTGGTTTGTAATATCATGTTCTTTACATGAAATGAATTGTGGGAAAACTGACACAAATCTATCTAGATGACCAAAGAGACCCTAGTTGCATTTAAAATGAATTATTCACCTCTTCTAAGTCAAAAATTTCAAAGTCAATTCTCTACTGAATAGGTTGAATCAGCTTGGACCACCTGATTATAAACTGTTTCATTTAGCACCCATTCTAGCCATTACCTAATTTGGCTAGGAAATATATAGTTGTTTATTAGAAAATAAATTAATCTAACACAAGATACTACCTGTTATTATTTTGTAGTTGAAACCCTAAAGATATAGTAATTTGATTGTATTTACTTGATAGTTGGTATTTTGTAGATAAATTCAAACTTTTTATTGTTTTGTAGTAAAAATACACTATACAAACTTATGACCTGACCCAAATGTGCTCCTAAGTCAACTCATTGACCCGGGACCTAGTCATTACCTAATCTGAGTCTGACTGATGGGTTTGCCAACTATACACAAAATAGGGGCTGACCTGATGCAATTTAACTCAATTACGAAAGTCTTATGACAATATTGAATTTAAAATTTCAAATGGATATTTGGATCAGAACAAACTTGATTAACTCGATTATGATTCTTTTCCTTTCATGAAGAAACAATGTGTGACATCAAAAGCCTTAGTTGATATCCCTTTCCAAGACACATGGATAGATTTTCTTATTACGAATGAATCAGTTTGTCTCAGAAGCAACTCTTTTATCTCTTATTTCAGAAGATAGTTACAAATATTTGAAAGATACTCATCCAAAAGAATTAGAAAATTTTCTTATTTATTTTGTATTATGTACAACATTTTACAAATTGCAAAAAGATAGACATGGAATTAGCATAATCATGAACGCACTATGAAAAGGAAAATAGGAAACGAGTGCTCCACATAACCATGAACACATTATGAAAAGGAAAAACAAGAAATGAGATGTGACTGGAGTACGCCGATACAACTTGGCAATTAGTACACCCATGTGATAGAAGGAACAGTCATTGAATACAATCATATATCATACCAACTAGAAACGAAATTGACCTACAAAGATAAATAAGGAAACCGAAAATGACAACAAAATTTGTCAAATCCATATAGTCTTCTGGAAACTTGGTTTACGAGTTACTGCATAATTTCCTATATTGCCTTGTATGCATTACGCAATTCATCCTTCTCTCATGTTATATAATTGAAACATGATAATGAAATTTGTCAACAATTAATATTGAAATTTTCAATGAACGAAAAGTTAATTATGGTAAACTATTCAGCTTACAAGTAGAGATAGGATCAAATCCACAACATCATAAAATTGCTCTACTACCAGAGGTTCTCCTACCACATTTGATGGTAATTTTGCAAGTAAAAGAGCAGCTTGAAAATGAAATAAAAATTACAATTGAATATGCTCAGGTTGAACATTGAAGTTGGTGGCACTAAATCTTGACGCCTTTAGTCCTTCGGCAGTGCAATCTGAGGCTTGCCATCTACAGTCCGTTTGTTGATAAAGTCCATGCACCTTTTGATGTGTGGCGATGCCATGAGCCAAAGTCACCAAAGCAATTGTCTGGAACCTTTAGGAGGAGGACCAAATTCACCATTGAAATGCTATGAACCTCAAAGCTTGAAATGCCTAATCATTAGCCTTGAATGCAAACTCAACAAACAAACCTGTGAACTTTTTATGAAGTCACGTGCTTTCCCAAAAGTCGTTCGACTATCCTCAGCAAGTTTAGTTGCTAGTATTAATTGAATAGCAAAAGCAACATCCCACAATTGGCTTCCATCATTACTCGACCAATATATTACTTGAAACAAAAGATATAGTAAAATTCTTTAAAAGTAATAAAAAGAACAAGTTAATATGATTGAACTAGTAGGTATTGTTTTTTTATGACATTCATCTTCATGCCATTTTCTAGAGCCCATAAATAATCTAGTATTCTGAAAGATGCAATTTAAATGCTTCTGAATTTCGATCTTCAACCCAACAACAAAGCATTATCATTTCAAAAAAATTGTAAGCTATGTATTCATCTAAGAAACTAATGTACGATAAGTTTGATAGGTAATTGGAAAGCATTTAGAAAGACTCTTTCTTAATGTAGAAAGAGTTTCTGAATTGTTATGTGTGTAGCAGCCAACAAGCACCAAATTGGTCCCACTAAGATAAGGCAATTAGATATATAACTTCCTACTTTTCTTGATGTCATGATTTGATTAATTTGAGCTTTACCCTTTTACATATACCAATTCATCCACATGTCATGTTATTGATACAGTTTGATTCCCTGTGCTATTTTACAAAAGAAATGAAAGCAACATTTCTAAGAAAAAAAACGTAACAAAAAAGATGTGAACACAAGTACATTATTGCTAAAACAACAGAGATTAATCAAGAAAGCAGTCACTTAAAGGTGATGATAATGTCCACCAAATTCTCACAACAAAAAACTCTCGAATTAAATAAAATCTGAATGTATTACTAAATTCAGAATCCTTAGAAACCAAGCTCTAAGGCCACACCAAAGATAGAGCTTCAGTCCCTCATCTATAATAAGAAACATAGAGACAAAAAGAAAGTTGTCAGCCAGAGCAAGCTCCAATGACTACTTTTCTGGCCAATGGCTAGGTCTATTGACCAGTCAACTGAAACAAAAAACAAAATGTAAAAGAAAATAGAAAAAACAGAAAATAGAAAATACATGTGAAAGGCCTACGTGGTGTGTGTGTGTGTATATACGTAACACAATCAAATATTGTGATAGATATAGAATATACAAATACATATAGATGTACTTACAAGGATTGTTACATATGATCTAACATCCCCCTCAAACTTATGGTGTGATCACCAAAAGTTTGTCAAGTAAACTGAAATCCAACTGAAGCAAGAGCCTCAGTGATGAAATTTAAAACTCATAATATGACTTATAGACTTGGGTCCCTAATATAGCCGATCTAGTTGTATATTCAGGCATGCAGTCTTAGAAGGCAGTGGCATATTTCTAATTTTTGTAATTAATGCTATATGTATTTGTCATGTAAAATGTTATCTTCTAATGAAAAATTAGGGCATTACTCCTGTCATCTTTGAGGCTTCCGAATTGTATAGGAAATGGCACATGTATATATGTGTCTTCTTGTTTTGGATTTTGATCTGATCTAAATTGACAAGCTTGTTATTTTATTATTTACTCTTAAGTTCTTAAGTCCTTGAAATTCACATCTTTATGATTAATATGATTAGAATGCCTATAACCCTTAAGCCTGCTATTATACTGCTGAAGAAATCCCCTTTCTCTCTTGTCTTCTCTTCTTCCTCATGTTGTAGTTGAGCAAACCTGGAGTTCAAGTTTGCAATTTCTTAATTGTCACATATTTGAAGTAGACATATATATCACATCATCTTGTAACCTTGGATCATTTATGGGCATTTTTCCTTTTGCACAGATCTGGAGTAGACATACATATCACATCATATTAGAACCAAAGATATATCACACATTAAATCTGAACTAGATATATGCATATATCACGTCTGTACTTATCTTTTGTCATGTCGTTGCATTACCCATGATTTGTGTTCCCTCAATTTGCCCTCATTCATTCATCATTTCTTTGACATAGATCTCAATGGTTATCCTCCATGTTCCCCTCCTATTTTCTCTATCAATTATTGTATAAAAGAATACCAATTTAACTATCATGCAAAAACAATTTATTGCCTTTACAAAACTTATGATTTGTCGGCTACCTGGTCATGTCAATTAAAACGCCAACTGAATTCATCATATAGGAAAATAGAGTTGACAATGGTGTAGTAAAGTACGCATGTCTATCCAAAATAATGTATTATGAATGAAGCAGGATGAAGTAGTTATTGGTTAAGTTATTATAGTGCCAGACCACAGCTAAAGAGTTATAGACAATCCTATTTATTCAAAATGTCCATGTCTTGAATGATGTAACTGAAGAGAGAACTCCAGAATTTGAAAAAAGCTTCCTTAACCATCATGGAGTTGCCGATCAGATTGCCTTGGCGTGGAAAAGCTCTTTTTGATAGAGATAAAACCCAACAAACACTTGCTGGTTTTCAACATTTGGTTTTCAAATACTATAGATTGGGCACTTCGAGTTTACCTATTTGGCACCTTGGTCCATAAAAAACAACTTCAAAGTGCTGAAAAAGCTAAGTGACACATACTAGACAACATATCTATAGAGGTATCTCCAAATATAATGCAAATAATGTGATCTGTTCTAAAGCGGGTTTTGTTATACTTTACAAGCTAACAATCTCAAGATGGTTAATGAACTCATTTCCAAAATTGATCTATAGATTAGAATTTGACAATTTTTCCTCTTTTGTGAATTACTGATTTTTCAATACTTGAGTTCATCAATAAGGCTCAGCTTATCGACAACAGCTTCAGGTTGATTGGAAATGCCAAATGCATATATATACATACAAATGCACACATATATACATATTATATGTATGCATGCATGTATATACATACACAAATACATGCATACATATGTATGTATATATAAGTTTGATGGCCGCAACTTATTAATCTGAAAATGCACTTAGAAAAAAGCAAATTAAAATGAGCTGGAGGTAAAGAATGGCATTATAAGATCTGAAGGAGGGATCATGCTATTTGTTTTAGTAAACAACCCTCTTGTTAAAAATGCACTATTGACTACTGGTCAACATGCGTACACCAACCTTTGCACATAAATTTTGTGCTTTATTCCAATCTACTTGGTCATATGAAGCACCATGTGTAGTTCTAGGACTGTTTCTATGATAGAGCCAACAAATCTGTTTCCATACAAGTAGCTCATGGGTGAGTAGACCAAGCGATAGTGACACCACAATTTTTCAGAATGAACAAACATATAAACAAGTAATCACCAGAGAAATCCTCATGTCTAATATGTTCCATTGCAGATGTGCATCCAATGGTTTTTTTTTTCTTCTTTATTATCAGATTTATTTTCTTTTTTCCAAAACTAATTCTAAGTTTGTTCATTACTTCTTTTTATTATTTTCTGATATTTTGAGAAACTTTTGATTGGATGGTTTTTCTTTCTTTTCTTATTTTTTGATCTATGTTAGTTTGTTATAATAAAATAATACAAGCAAAAGCAGCATTTTTTTTTTAAGAGGTATACTTTGCTTTGAGGCCATGTTTTGGGAACTTTCTATAAAATTAACCTTGACCTAAAACCAAATTATTGGTTATGCGTTGATTATGTGGATCCACCAAACGACCATTGTTTTAGGAAACAATAAAAGAAAAGTTGAAAATAAGAAAAATTAGGTGGATATTTGGTAATTTCATTCATTCAAATTTTTTTTTCCTCCTTTTTGTTCATGCTTTCCCTTTAATCCTGCTTGAAGAATTAGCCATTGGATATGGAAGTCTATGCATGAAGGACCAGATGCTTTTTTTATTATTATTTTCCCCGGCACATTTGGGCCATCCTAGCTAGGAACTAGAGACCTCATGTGGTAGGTAAATCATTGCAAGCTACTATTCAACCGTTTGGGATAGAATCAAGTGAGTGCTTTATGGTTGTGGTAATTGGTAATAGGCATAGGTGATGAGAGAGATAATGTAGTGTGTAATTGACATTCCTCCTCAGAACTTGGTGAGCAGGACTTTTCCCAAAGATGATTTTGAAATTCTTTTGAGACATGCTTTCAAAAGAATTTATATTCTATATCCAGGTTTATTGAAAATTTGAACCCGGGCCCGTGAAGGGAAGAGTGGCTGAGTAGCAAAAGTGACAGACTGTAACTTGATGTTGATCCATTTTGACCATGTTCAGCTAGTTCACTAGTTAGCTTTCCTGCCAGCTTGTCGACCAGTTTGACAAAGTAAGGACAGTGAGAGCGAAGGCCATTCTTCAGATCACTCTGATAGTGTTTGGATTCTGAATGTTATGGGTTGAAACACAGCCTGTCCATTCTTCTTCATAACAGACAATGTTTAGGGTCTCCTTTAATGCGGCTCCCCTTCCTGGGTTCCTTTTGATCAGCACTTTCTAGAATGGAATGACTAAAAAGAAGAATCCTATGGGTATATCTGGAGAGGATTGGTAGAAACCGGTGCATTCCTTTCATTCCCACCTTCATAGGAAAGATCTTCCAGTTCCCTCCGATCAATGGAATGGTCGAATATGCTGCTGACGGTCAAGAAGTCAACTCACTTCTGGCTCCGTCACAAGGGTGCCAAGATTTGCTTTATCAGGTATCATTTCAAGTCTCGTTTGGCGGATTCCTTGGTTTCGTTGTCTTTCCCAATTAGGTTGCCTCCTCCACTCTGGATCTCTTAACTCGATGAATGACTTCCTGCTCACATGTTCACGAACAGTGACCAGTTACAGCCATCGTCTTATTTTTTATTGAGCTTTCAGTCATCTCAGTTCTTCTACCATCAGGTTACCTACTTCCTTGCATTTGACAAGAGTCCATCTAAGTAAAGAAAAAAATCCAAACATGGACTTTTGACTTTGCAAAGACATGTGCTTCTAGTCAAATGAGTGTGGTCATTGCAACCTCATTTATTTTGCGTCATAATGTTTAGTTCAGAAAGAAAAGGTTGGAGATATTTGAGTTATGTGATTGATGGGTCAACAACAGTAGGACCAGATCTAGATTCCATGGAAAAAATGAGCAAAAGGTTAGGGGTCAATGACGATAAGTCTAACCTGAACCCCTTTTATTATCTTCCAAAGAAGAGAAATATATTAGGTTCGGATTGGATATTTGAAACCAATCCATTTATGCCACTGGTTAAACTGTGTGGGCTAACAATTTGTCAGCTTTGATCTATGAAAATAAAAATCTAAATTACAAGGAAAATGAGCCAAGTATTCGAGAGAATGCAAATCCAATATTTAATACTCAGAATACGTTCCAATAGGTCAAGTGCCATTCATAGTTATTTATAAGTACAAAAGAAGTTCATCACTTATATGGATATGTGTAAAATCATGAAACTAGACATGCTTAATGCCTGGAACAAGTAAATTTTAAATAAGAATAATTCATTTTATTATAAAGCATGTAATAAAATTATTCTTTATGAGTTTGGTGAATAGAAAATTACTCCCCAGTCATTCTCATGTAAGAGAAGGTTGGCTACCTTACTTTGTTGGTTGAAGCATGTTGCGGTTAGAATTGCAATCCGCTTGCTGTTAGATGTTGCCAATGGTTAAAAAATTATAACTCATCTCCACAATTGTCAAAAACATTTGCCACAAGCACAATAAACCATCATTGTGCTATAAAATATTACTAATCCTCTGGTGCCTAAAAACTTTAGTGATGGCTTTTAATTTCTTAGTCATATGGTAACATCTACCAGCCGGCTAATTTCAACTAGGTACCCATTAAAAGATTGTGCCAAGTGGAGCCTATATAAGCTACTAGTGCTACTTGTTTTGTTGCAAATTCAGAAATTTTTGCTGAGAACATACATTTTTCAACTGATGTCGGCTCTCCTTGGGTGATAACTTGATGTTCGATGAGTATTTCCCAAAAATACCTATAATTGATGGAGAGAATAGCAAAGTCAAATTAGTTATTTTAGAGGGGTTGCAGAAAGATTACGTCACTCTACATAGAGAAATAAAATTATTATTTGCAGACTAATTTGTCATCCCTAGACTTATACACTAGAAATCTATTGAGTGAAAATTAATATTGGCAGTCAAAGCATATTTACAAGTATCTCTCTCAAGGATACCTCATACAATCTGATTTGTATTGATATAGAAAGTAAAGAGGAATCGTTTGTCAAAGGCTGGAAGGTTCTGCAAGTTCTTTGACATCTTTGCCATGGAATTGAAGAGTTGCTAGCTTAAAGAGAAATTGATCTTGTGGTCGGTTCACTCCATGGTTGGTTTTGATGTCTAATGTCACACACCAGAAAGGATATCAAAATAAGAAAAACTAACAAAACGATGTTATGTGCATTAGATAATGTGTTTAGTTGATTTAATGTGTAGCCCTGGGCCGCACCAACCCTCTGCTGAAAGAAGGATATAACATTAAGGTCGTATATCAACTCTAAGATACTCAACTGGGTAGATGATAAAGAACATATATCATTTGTCCAGGAGTAAGGAATTATTGAACAATTTGAAAACTGTTAAAGTATATTCTAAGCTTAATTCTAGAACAGGGTGCCATTAAGCTGAGGATCAAAAAGTCAAATGTGCCTAAATGTAGTGCTCTAGGTATGAATTATGACTTAAGCAAGTTAAGTTGCTTGGGTATGTCACAAGAAAATGTGGTGTCTTTTATTGCCTAAAGAAAGTAGAAGCTAGGTTAGGAAAAACCAAATAATATTTCTTGGTATGTGTTTCCACTCTCTTTTCTTTTCTATTTTTTTTTTCTTTTCCCACTCTTTTCTCTTTCTCTCTCTCTTTCTGTCTCTCACTGTATTTTTTTCTCTATCTTTTTTCCCTCCATGACACACATGAAACTCTCTCTTCTTTTCAATCAAGTCACACATGAAACTCTCTCTTCTCCTTTTCAATCAAGTCACACATGAAACTTCCTCCCTCCCTCTCTCTCTCTCTCTCTTTGGAAAAAAAACTTAACAAAATGTAATGGACTGTTCTTTTTTCTAAAGGACAACTAGGGGTTTCATTAAAAAATAAAAACATTGGTCATCCTAAAAAGGGAGGATATCCTGGTCATCCTTTTAAAAAAGGTGATTAAGCATCTTCCTTCTTAAAAAAATGACACAAGAACCAAGGCATCCTTACATTGCTAATAAAAAATTAAATAATTAATTAGTTATGTGTATATGTGTGTGCGTGTGTGTATATATATATATATATAGTTGTGCCCAAGTGTCCAATTTTTTAGGGCTCGATGTGTCTAACAGCCATGCCCATGTCTGACATTAACACTGGTGTCTATGTCCATGCAATTTTGTGTGTGTGTGTGTGTGTGTGTGTATATATATATATATATAGACACACATTGTGTAGGTGTATATATACTTGTTTTGTATGGATATTAGATAGATATATAATGGATATATATTTATCATCATTCTTATTTTTTGCACTATTTATTTCTTTTCAAAGCTTTAAGGTCAATTTTAAACCTCAACCTTGGTTCAACCGGCTCAACAGCTCCAAATAGACATGCTGGAGCTTTTGTAAAAATAAAGGGCTTTCTACAATATTCAAAATTCTATGCTTCCTCAGCAATTTTAGTGAAATACATAATTAACCTTTTATTTATTTTGTTGCACTTTTATGCACTTATTGTGAAGAACCTTTATAGGCTTTGTGAGTTTTAAATTTTTTAGTATTGTATAAATTGTTGTTGCATTGTTTTAAACTTGTTTGTCATGAATCCTTATTTCTTAATAAACCCTACAGACATATTTCTAGAAAAGAAAACAAAATAGTGAAGATAATTCAAAAGAATGAGAGCTTTCTAAAATAAGCAACAAGAGAAGCCCCAGTATTGGAACAAGAAACCCCACAAATCTGATAGACAAGCTACATAACATGCACGCCTAGTAAAAAAGCATAAATTTTATAATTGAAATAGGGCTCATAAAAACAGAGATAACTTTCATAAAACTAAGAGAATTGATGCAAATGGTATAACTGGAACATGTTCCTATTGTAGTTAGCAAAGCCATTCTATTAAGGTAGACAAGAAAAGGATGAATATTAAATAATAACTGTAAGCTTATGGTGGTAGGAGAAGAGAACTAGGAAATTTTTCATGGTTACTTCTATTAATCTTGAACAAAAACAGGTATACCGACTTTACTCTGTTTTGTTCCATATTATCTTGGAATGCTGTTTGACACTGATGCTACATGCTGCTTCCCTTATGCTCATGTTGGTAAAGTTTGGACTTTTGTGATATTACTATGAATCTTCCCTTGCAGTTATATTAAGTCTGAGTGTGACATGTATTTACACAAAATACATATCATGAGCATTGACAATGAATACTAATTGGACCCTCAAAGTTCGGAATGCAAAAAGATAGACTAATTTGACATGGGAAAACCAATTCAAAATGTCACACCTCGTAAAAGTTCAGCAATTATAAATACTCAGGAGCGATCAAAGAAGGCCCTAGTTTCTACAAGATTCGAATTTCAGTTTTAGGAATGAGGAAAACTAACTTTTTGGGGGATATCTTCTTGTGCAGTAGTGTGTGCAGTAAACTCTATTCAAAGATCAACAACCACTGCTTAATTGTAATAGCAACCAGCTACTGGGAAAAAAAGGGTTTATATATCAAATAACCAAGTGAAATTATCAATAATAATTGATGATTACCTGGATGAATAGGAAGGAAGGTAGGAAGAAGCCATATCTCAGGGGGCAAGGGGTTGTTACCAGGCCGATCATACAATCCAAGCAACTATAATAGCTAATCATGAAATATTAACTTGCTTCAGTCGCTCATTTTCTAAAAACACATATTTTTGTGAAAAGAAAAATGCATTATACATTACATACTCTACTTTTGCAAAAGTTCATATGCTAAAAATATAGACTAATGAACCAAATTTGTGCAGCATGTACCAATACAAATACAGATTTCTTAAAGGGAAATTCTGAAATGCACTTTAAACTATCGATGAAGATTAAAAGCAAATATAAGGTATTTATATTGTTAAGAAACACACACTAAATATTTGCACCATTGATTAACAAAACACATTTAGATCAGTTTAACCTTGGTTCCTCATATTCAAGGTCAGCTAGTGATGTTTGAACCCTCCAGGTAATCGACCACGCAGGTTGCCCCAGATTTATTGCCAACAAGAAATAGGATCCTGAGGAAACATGATTAAATATTCAAAACTCAAAAAAAAAAAGGCCCAACAAATGGGCCATCAAAACTCCTCATTACATGAAAACCATTCTTGGTAGTGATCAGTTCCTGAACAAGTGGAAAGAAGCCAAACTAGGTCAACAGAAATCGGGCGTTTAGAAATCTGAAGCAGAGGCAAAGTCTCCTGTTATGGAGTTCTGGATCGTGGAAGGCCTCTGCCCTTCTAAGCTGTGATAGACAAGTAACCCAAGAAGGGTTGTTGGACAGAAATAAGATAGGAAGGTGGGAGGTCTGAATGGCACTGAGGCACTTAATGAGTAGCCATTTCGGATGGGGGGAGATAAGTGTTGAACTCCATTTTAATCTTCAATACTGTGCAATTAGATCTGCCATGGACTATACCTGCAAACCCGTGCATCCTCACGTAGTCCAGCCAAACTACACAATAGAACTAATGCTCACGTTTCAGACCCAGCTACTGTTAGCAAAAGGAATGACCTGTCTGCACTTCCTCTTCTTATGCTCCTGTGAATGACACAACACAAGAACACAACACACTAATCGAGCACTTGTTTCTACAAGTGATCACAAAGGCATGACACGTGATAAGAGTACACAACACTAAAAATTTGGAGCACACTTGAAATGCTTTCTCTCACACATTTAGCCAACCCAAAGGGCCGTATATATACATGTAAGAAAAAAATGAAAAATAAATGACATTGACTCTTGGTAACTCCACTATGGTCATTATGGACATATTAAAAACAGAAAACTGAAAATATAATGACCACATTAAAAACAAAAAACTGAAAATTAAAATAGGGCACATGTCTTGGAACGATGGAACTTTTGGAGAACCCAAAAGTTAAACCGTTCACCTTTTTCATAAAGGCAGCTGCATTAATTTTGCATAACTTTCATCACTCCCCCTTAATGCAAAGTCTGAAACACCATGGTGAGACCGAAACTTCAAAAATTTTGGGTATGAAAGTGCCTTTGTAAATCCATCCGCAACTTGCTCATTGGTTGAGCAATACTTCAACACAATTTGACCTTTACCAACAATCTCACGAATGAAATGATGACGAAGTTCAATATGTTTTGTCCGTCCATGGTAAATCGGATTTCTTGTCATTGCTATAGTTGCCTTGTTATCACAATGAATTGGTGTTCCTTCAGTTTGACTTTGACCAAGATCTTCCAAAACTCGACGCATCCAAATTGCCTGACAAGTAGCTGCAGATGCAGCAATATACTCCGCTTTTGAAGATGATAATGCCGTTGTACTTTGCTTCTTTGAACACCATGATATAGCATCTGATCTAAGTGTAAAGACATAACCGCTTGTGCTCCTTCGATCATCTACAGCTCCTGCCCCAGTCACTATCAATGTAACCAAGTAAGTTAAAACAAACATCTGATTTATGCCAAATTCCATATTTAGTAGTTTCACGGATGTAACGCAAAACACGTTTTGCTGCCCCCAAATGGTGTAATGATAGATTGTGCATGAATCTGGATACCAAGCTGACAGCAAATAAAATATCTAGTCGTGTATGAGACAAATATAACAAGCCACCAACTAGACCTCTAAACAATGTTTCATTGGCTTTAGCAGTCCCATCAGACAAAGTCAACTTTTCACCTGCATTTATAAGAGTAGAGCACGACTTGCAATCTAACATTTTATACTTCTTAAGTAGGCTTAATGCATATTTTTCTTGAGAAATAAAAATACCATTATTTGTTTGGACAACTTGAAGACCAAGAAAGAAATGCAATAAACCCAAATCTGTCATTTCAAACTCACTTATCATACTGTCCTTGAATTTTTGAATGAGCACATCACTTGATCCCATGTAGATAATGTCATCTACATAAACGCATACCACAAGCATATCAATGCCTTCATTTTTCAAGTATAATGTGGGTTCACTCTCACAACGTCGAAACCTATTTTTGTGAAGATATGTGTCAAGCCTCCCATACCATGCTCTTGGTGCTTGCTTGAGGACATAAAGGGCCTTCTTCAACTTATACACTTTCTTCTCATGTCCACTTATGACAAAGCCCTGTGGTTGATGTACATATACATTTTCTTCTAAAGCACCATTCAAAAAAGCAGATTTGACATCAAATTGAAATACCTTCCATTTTAAGTGAGCTGCAAGTGCCAATAGTAGCCTAATAGTCTCAAAACGAGCAACAGGAGAAAAAATTTCAAAATAATCAACGCCATATTTTTGTACATACCCTCTGACGACTAGTCTGGCCTTGTATTTTTGCACATCTCCATCAACATTATATTTCAATTTGTAAACTCATTTTACACTTATAGGTTCTTTTCCTTGTGGCAAATCTACTAGCTGCCATGTATTATTTCTCTTAAATGTATCCATCTCTTCTTGCATTGCTTTTTCCCATCCTTCTTTACCACATGCTTCCTCATAACATGATGGTTCAGTTACCATAAAAGCAAATGAACAAGAAGCATATATGTCATCTAGAGATTGTACATTTCTTGGTGGAGAAGACCCATCTGTAATTATTTTGACATCTTCTTCATGATCTGAATTGGTCTCTTTTGAATGAGTGGCACTTGATGTTGATGCATTTGACTGAGAAGTTGAATCAACAAATGGAATATGTTGATCTTCTATTGTTGTCCACTCCCATGATCCATTCTCATCAAAAATGATATCAGGCCGAATAATTAAAGACTTTGTTACTGGATTGTATAGTCTATAACCTTTTGAGTTATTACTATAACCCACAAAAATACATTTCTCACTCTTTTTATCCATTTTGTCTCGACTACTAGAATCAAGCAGAGAGTAGGCAATGCATCCAAAAACTTTCAAATTACTTACGTCAGGTTTTTTATTCCACCATGCTTCATATGGAGTCATATTGCAGACTGCTTTGGTTGGTGATATGTTGAGAAGATACACAGCTGTAGCTACTGCTTCAGCCCAAAACTCATTTGGAAGATGTTTCTCATTCAACATGCTACGAGTCATCTCTACCACTGTACGGTTGTTTCTTTCAGCTACTCCATTTTGTTGAGGAGTTTTTCTTACTGTCAACTGTCTACGTATGCCATGTAATTTGCAAAAATTGTCAAAATCATTTGACAAAAATTCTCCCCCTTTATCAGTACGAAATTTTTTTATAGGTCGCCCACATTCTTTTTCTGCAAACACTTTAAATTCCTTGAATTTTTCAAAGGCTTCGGATTTTTCAACAAGAAAAAACACTCAACTCATGCGAGAAAAATCGTCAGTGAATAGTATAAAATATCTACTATTATTCAGAGATGGAGTTCTTGTTGGTCCACAAATGTCAGCATGCACTAATTCTAAAGGAGTTTTTGCTCTCCATGCTTTCCCAACTAGAAATGGAAGACGATGTTGTTTTCCATACACACATGCTTCACAAATATCTTTATTATTGGTAAGACGAGGTAAACCAACAACTAATTTTTTCTGCCCCAATAACTTCAGTCCATTGTAGTGCAAGTGTCCATATCTTAAGTGCCATAACTTAGACACTTTATTCATGTCTGCTACTAAGGCATATGCATCAAAGTGTGAAAGCTCGATTGGAAACATTTTGTTCTTTGTCATGTGCACTACTATAGGTGGCATGGTAGAGCATTTCTTTTTTATTTCACATACATCATCATGAAATGAAATCAAATATCCTTTTTGTGCTAACTGTCCAATGCTTAGTAAGTTATATGCTAATCCAAGTATATAATAAACATCATGTACAAACCTTTTAGTACCACCTTTAATTGATATCTCAATTGTGCCTTTACCATCAATTTGCACCTTTTTGTTGTCTCCAAGTCGAACTTGTTGCTTCACTGATTCATCAATGTCACAAAACAAGCCTCTCTTTCCTGTCATATGATTATTGCATCCACTATCTAAAAACCATACATGATCAATATTTTCATTTGACTCTGTATGAGTAAAAAATAAGTTACCATCTTCTGCTTTCTCTTCCACTACATTAACTTGTTGTTTTGCTTTATCCCAACAATACGGTTCAGTATGACCATTTCTTTTGCAAAAAACACAATACCTGTTTTTGTGGGCATGTTTTTTATTGTTAGTGTCACCTCCTTCTGACTTGTCTCTGACTGCCTCAAATCTTCCTCGTCCACTTCCTCGATAGTTACCTCTACCTTGCCCGCGATATGTACTCTTTTGTACAGTTGCTCCCTTTCTCTCTTTGCTAAAGTCATCCAACTTGACTTGAGCTTGGAGTGCTTGTTCAACACTTTTCTCAGTTGACCTGTTCATTCTTTGTTCATGGGCTAAAAAAGAACCCAATAATTCATTAGCAGAGTACGCAGTCAAATCCTTAGACTCTTCTATAGCCATAACCACATGATCAAATTTAGGCGGTAAGCTCCTCAATATTTTTTCTACAATTTTCTGGTTGCTAACAACCTCTCCAAAGGTTTTCATCTCATTTATAATTATGAAAGCTCTTGAAAAAAAATCTTGGACTGATTCATTGTTTTTCATAAACAATGTCTCAAACTCTTTACAGAGGATTTGGAGTTTCACTGTTATTACATTCTTATCACCATGATATTCTTGCTTGAGAATAGTCCAAGCTTCATTTGAACTAGTAGCACCAGCAATTCGAGGAAAGATAGTCTCACTTACAACTTGTTGAAGAACAAGCAAGACTTTTGAATCCTTCTTCCGTTGCTCTCTTGATTCAACTGTCTTTTCTCCTTGTTTTGAGCTCTCTGCACTTTCTATATAACCATTTTCAACTAAATCCCAAAGATCTTATGACAAAAAGAAGGTCTTCAATTTTATGCTCCAAAAACCATAATTATCACCACTAAATACCGGTATGAGCGATTGAAAAATATTTGAAGTGGACATGCCATTAGCCATAATGAACAAAAATTTCTCACAGAAATTTTGTCGAACAAGTTATGTGCAGACTTTACCTTGCATGCCTCTCTTTTGCACTTTTACCAACAATCACGACAACACAATCGACCTGGCTTTGATACTACTGTTAGCAAAAAGAATGACCTGTCTGCACTTCCTCTTCTTATGCTCCTGTGAATGACACAACACAACACACTAATCGAACACTTGTTTCTACAAGTGATCACAAAGGCATGACACGTGATAAGAGCACAACACTAAAAATTTGGAGCACACTTGAAATGCTTTCTCTCACACATTTAGCCAACCCAAAGGGCCATATATATACATGTAAGAAAAAACTGAAAAATAAATGACATTGACTCTTGGTAACTCCACTATGGTCATTATGGACATATTAAAAACAGAAAACTGAAAATATAATGACCTTATTAAAAACAAAAAACTGAAAATTAAAATAGGACACATGTCTTGGAACGATGGAACTTTTGGAGAACCCAAAAGTTAAACCGTTCACCTTTTTCATAAAGGCAGCTGCATTAATTTTGCATTAACTTTCATCAGCTAGATCATGGGATCCCGGTGCAAAGCCAACTACCAATGGCTTTCTTCGTGTCCCTATCCCACTTGAACTTGGAGAAGTGTTGATGGAAGAGTTTCCAGCGAAGGAGGTTAGCATGGGACCAGTTTGGAATGGAATGATGCTTGATCCCATTGTGCAATTTCCAGATCCACCAAATAATCAGGTGAAAGTAAATGCGCCAGCATTTGAGTAGGGCTTCGTGGGGCATCTGGATCGTCATCCACAATTTGAGAGTGTCCACCAGGTTGTGTTTCGGGAGTCCTTATTTGCCAAAATTCTTGGCCACCAGCTGGCAAAATTCCTTTTGCAATTGAGCAGTCTAAGAAAAGGGAAATAAAGTCTCTTCCTGATGCCAGCATAGTGGGCACATGGAAGCCATGTGGAATCCAAGTCTCTTAAGAGACTCATCATTGAGGAGACAGTCCTCGCACCCAAAGTAGAGAGTACAGCATGCACATGGTACCCTTGGCTGATCCAGATCTTCCACCACCATGGAGTCTTGAGGCCTTTCCTTCTGACTTGCTCCCAAAGGGTCTAGCGAGAGAACACTTGCGTGCAATTTTGTCAACCTGAAGATTGTTGTCACCACCATCGGATAGGGGAGGCAGGTGGGCCAGACGTCTATATTTCTGAAGCATCACATCGACCATATCTGTATTTCCCTAACACATACGGGTGATGGACCAGCTGAGCGGGGATTGAATAATGACAATGTCTTCACTGGAGACGTCCTTGAGCAGGGGCTGCCTGCACCAATGGTCAGTCCAGAATCGGGCAGTTTTCCCATTCTTAACGCACCAACTAATGTCATCCTTAAGTTTCATCCATGTTGAGAAGATCACTTTCAAGCAAGAGGAGGCGTTCTTATTAGATTTCATTGGCCAGACTTTTAGATACCATGTATTTTCTTTGAATAATATCAGCCCAAAATGATTGTGATAGGAAAGTTTTCCATGCTAGAAAAGTGAGACACACTACGTTGGAGTCCTGCAATTTGTGAATGCCCATGCCACCTTCATCCTTCATAAGGCAAAGATTATCCCATTTGACGAGGTGCATATGTCTTGAATCCTTTGTCTCACTCCATAGGAAGCGAAAACTCAGCTGCTCAAGTCTCTTGATAGTGCTGTGGGGAAGCTTCAAAGTCATAAGCCAATAAAAAGGGATGGATGACAAGACAAACTTCACCAAGCATAATCAGCCAGAGAAGGAAAGCAGGCGATGTTTCCACCCAGCTAGTTTTCTCTCAACTTTGAGAATCAAAGGGAGATAGTAGGCGTCAAGAACATCACCATTTAGCAAGGGAGAAACCCATTGATCACTAGAGCTACCCAAAGCTCTGAGAAACCCAATTGGAAATAGGTCCAGTCGACCCTGCCATAAGCTTTACTTAGGCCGGCTTTTAGGCAGATGGACTTCTCTTTTTTTGGAGGCCATGAACCAATAGAAAACTTTCCTGGATGCTCCTTCCCGAGAGGAACGCAAGGCTGGTTTGGGCTGGTAAGCTTGCACAGGATAGGGCACATCATTCGAACCATCATGTGCTATTCCAGAGTGATATTTATTGTGCTATTCCAGAGTGATATGGGCCTAAATTTGTGGATATGCACCTTATGGAGCTCCTTTGGGATAAGCACTAGGTGTGTGTGGTTCACTTTCTGAACCAATATACTTGACATAAAGAAGTTTTGGATGGCATTGAAAAGTTGTGGCTTGACTATCTCCCAAGAAGCCCAAAAGAACTTGTTGGGAACTAATGGCCCTATAGCAATGTCTACAGGCAAATTACTAGAGCTGTCGAGGAGATTATCAAAGAAGATGGTGCATCCCTCAAGGCTTTGAGCGCCATCCTCTCTTCACCTTCCATCCACTTCAATGGTAGTGATTCTGTTTTTTCATCTTTTGTTATTAAAAATACAATGGAAAAAGTTGGAATTGGAATCATCAGATTGCAACCATTTGATACACGACTTCTGTTGCTAGTAGTGCTCTTCCAAGAGGAGAAAGCGGTTGAGTTTTGCTCGGTACGCATAGTCATTGGCAAGGGCTTGAAGGTCCCCTTCTTCAGCTGCGAATTCGAGAACGTCGAGATGACTACACATTTGCATTGTTCTGCTGAGAAAGAGAGCTGAATCTGTATGTTGTACGACCACGCAGGAAACGCTTAACTGAGTTCAACTTCTCCAAAACTTGAATCATGGGGCAACTGAAGTAAGGTTTGGACCAGGTGACTTTAATTAGTTCAAGGCATCAGTTATCATGGACCTAACAACACTAGAAGTGGAAAATGTAAGACAGGGGCCCAATGGGAGGCTGGAGGAGAACTGAAAATGGTGTAGGCAGTAACCGAATGTGGACTTTGGGTGCAAAGTCAAGCTCACAGTCTGTTGGAAGTCATCATTCCATGCCCTGTTGAGAAAGCATCGGTCAATGTGGCTCATGTGGCTCATGGCATTGGCCTCACCCAGTCGATTGTCAATGAAGCCATTGTCCTGGATGAATCTAGCAAAGGGGAGACAGGCTGCAGTAGCTGGTGCCCTCCCTCTTTTCTCCTCGCCATTGAGGACTGAGTTGAAATCACCAACGCATACGTAGAGAATGTTTTTCTGACATAGCATGAGGTTGAAGACTAGGAAAGCCAACTTCCGACCGCAAAAGTCAGGATCAAGATACGTTCCAGTGACACCAAAGAAGTTGTTCATTGGACTCAAAGCAAACTGGCAATCAATCCAACATAGTTGCACGTGTGCCTCTACAAAGCTGACGAAGGTGGGTTTCCACATTACTAACATGCAGGCCGATAACCCTTCGACTGGTTGGACACCATGCAAAACCCAAAAAACTTTAGACAAAACTTGCGAAGCATATTTGCATTAAGTATGTTATCGACTAACACAACCACTTCCAACTTCAAATCTTGGAGGATCAGATGAAGGTCATGCCCCGAGGTCTTGCTTGCTAGTCCATGCACATTCCAGCTAAGAATACACATACACAAACTTCCAAACAAGGAAAGAGTGGAACTAACGAAAGGGGTAGCCAAAATGCCCTAGGCTAGTTCCTGCATAGGAGAATGTTCTCGTTCTCTGGATCATTGAGGGCACATTTGATGCATGAGAAATACAATGTTTAGATAGAAAAAAAAAAATCAAATTTAAAAAAAAAATCCCTCCCATCAAACAAGGGAAGGAAAAAGTGTCTGCTGAAGGATTTTGCAGAAACTTTTTTATGGAAATTTTTTTCCACCGTCGCTATGGAAAAAAATTTTTGGAAATATTTATTTTTGCCCGTTAGGGCTTCTCCTTGCATCCAGCCTGATTGGGGTTCCCTCCTCTTCCTCTTCTCATCTTCATCCTCCGCCGCTGCCTCACCTTGTTGCTTCGTCCCGTTACTCCTCCTTGCGTCTTTCTCATTCTGCTGAAACGAGTCTTGCTCCAAACCCTCGCTCGAAACCCGTTATGGTAGTCGTTCTTGGTTTCTTCTTCTCAGCCACAGCAACATACTCATGTCCTCACCACAACAGCGTAGATAGCTTTCTCTCTCAAGAGTAGCACCCGATAGTCGATAGCGAGGTCCCTGTTAGATATCAAAATGAAGAAATAATTAAAATGACATAAATTTTTAAAGTGGTTCAATCAATAAGCCTAAGTCTACTGCTCTATCATTTCTGACTTTCATTTCTTTGGTAGGAGGTTCCTTTATATAGAAGAGAAACATAAGGGGTCTCTAATTTCCAAGAGACATGATTTTTGGTCTTTCAAGAGGCACGACTTTTCATCTCTCAAGAGACAGAACTTTTCATCTTCCAACAGACATGACTTTTCATTCCTCAAGAGACATAACTTTTCATCTCCCAAGTAATTCACTTTGAGAGTCTTCTTGGTATTTCTGTTAACATCCCCCCGCAAACTCAATGATCCAAAAATGAAATTAAGTTTGTTAATTATTTGATAATGGTGCTGCTTAATAAGTGGCTTAGTTAAAATATCAGCAACTTGATCTTTCGAAGAGATGTATTAAATTTTCAAATCTCCTTTAGCCAGTTGTTCTCGAACAAAATGAAGGTCAATCTCTATGTGTTTGTTGCGGCTATGATACACAGGATGAGCTGTAAGATAGGTTGTGCCGATGTTGTCGCACCATAAGATGACAGGTTGTGATTGAACAACACAAAGTTCTTTTAATAAGAATTATAACCACATGATTTCAGTAGTAGTATTGGCAATAGATCGATACTCAGCCTTAGTGCTAGAACAAGAGACAACTGGCTGCTTTTTAGCACTCTATGAAACTAGATTGGATCCAATAAAATGCTTTTCCACCTGTAGACCGTCTATCATCAAGACCACTTGCTCAATATACATCACTGTAAGCATTAGTATTAAGAACTGAACTAGGTCTAAGAACAATACCATAATCAATAGTGTGTTTCAAATATCTTATGATTCTCTTTACAGCATTCCAATGAGCATCAGTAGGATGATGCATGTATTGACAAACTTTGTTGCCAACATAAGAGATGCTTAGGTGAGTCATAGTAGAGTATTTAAGAGCTCCAGTAATGCTGTGATAAAGAGTTGAATAATAAAATTTTAATCTACTTTGAGCAGATAAAGCAGGAGAGCATGCCATGGGAGTTGAAACTCCCTTAGTTCCAAGTATATTTGTTTTTTTGAGAAGCTCAAATATATATTTCCTTTGAAACAATATTATCTTCTTGTCAATTCTTGTTTGCTTTTATGCAAAAAAAAAAATGAAGTTCACCTAGATCTTTAATGGTAAACTCACTTTTGAATTGACAAATAATTTTTAAGATTATATTCTGGTGAGCTTCCTGTTATGATCTTGTCATCCACGTATACCAAAACATATATAAGTATTGCTCTTTTTCTCAAAATAAAAAGAGATGAATCTATTTGAGCCCCTTTAAAACCAAGATTTTGGAGGAATAAACTAAGACTGGCAAACCATACTCTAAGAGCTTGTTTTAAACTACATTTTCATTTTATCGGCATTCTCTCTCTCTCTTTCTCTCTCTTGTTTGGGTAGGGTCTGTGTATCCCTTGGTTATTTGTTGATCCACCAACCAACGTTATCTCTCCCACTCCTTATATCTTCTTCTACCTAACATGCATGCAGGTGAAGGCCAGGTCACGTAGGTAACCACAGGAACTAATGCATCAAATTAACTACGGTGTCATGTTGCTAGCTAGGCTTAGGTATCAAGCTGGCCTAGCTACCAACATATGTACAACAAACATTTTCATTATCTGATATTTATAGTGTATGAGATAGTGTGAGATAATGACATGAGGTATATAGAGTATGAGATATTGTCACAATGGTATAAAGTAATAACAAAATTAAGAGATAATGACAAAGATATAAAATAATAAGTGTGAGATAATGACAAGAGTCCGAAACAAGAGTACCAGATAATACATGAGCATGTCAATGAAAACAAAGACACTTTTTACCGTTTATAAATGTATACTTGTTATATGGACTGACACAGTCATTCAACCTAAGCTTTATTGAATCTCAAAACCTTTTTTCTTTTTTTTCATACATTTTTTTTTCTATTAACGAGGAGCATTTTTCTTCGTGAGTCTCGTGCCTATGTTGGCATATGAAAATTTAGTACACTGCAGCCCGCTATGGGTTATGAACGTGACGGGTCACACGTTCACCTGAATTAAAAAGAAAATGGTTTGTTAAGCATGGCATGCATGATGATCAAGATGCCATGAAAGAAGAAGCGCACGCACTTGACAGTTGACAACACTCTTGCATGGTGTCGGTCAAGAAAGAAGAGATCGATGGTACGGAAAGCCGAGAATTTTAGGCCGATATAAAATATCCGGTCTGCCCTTTAAAGAGCAAGGAAATAATGTTGGGTATGCAAGTAAGATCAGTAAAGAAGAAGGGTATAAAATATTATCAAATGGTGAATTAAGTGAAAATAAAAAAAAATAACTTATAATAGAAAATAAAAATAACTTTGATAGAGTGAAACGGTGGAACAAGGCAGAAATCCGCCCTTTCATAAGCCCATTTATTATATATTTCGAGGAATTATCCATTTTCACCTTATATATCTGCTCATATATAATTTTTGAAAAAAATTAAGGCCAATTTTCATACTTCCTTCAATTAAAGCTTTATTCTTCATAAAGGCTTCAATCATTCCATGAAATAAATTGCCATTAACCAGCAAAAATTGAAACAACGTTAAACTAAAAAAAACTCCAAATATGGTTTCGTAATAGAGAGTAATTTCAAAAAAAAAAAAAAGAAGAAGCAGCTATTTTTGTCGTTTTCAGGTCGGAAGTTCTCTAAAAAACAAGAAAACGACTAATTCAGTGATAGAAGGTGATCTTGAGAAGAAAAACCAACTAATGTTCTTCATTTTCAAAAGGATTTCACTTCCGCCACTTGAAAATCTTGACCTTCACAGGAAAACCAACTAATGCTCTCAAAGCTCATCGTGATGCAAAACGAAGCAAGCCGTGATTAGATGGAAATTTGGACGGCTAAAGGATTTCACCTCTTGAATAGTGACTCTTGTTTTGGAGGGTCACCTAGTTATTTATCTGGTGGTTAAGAGAAAGGTGATATACATTTTCATCATGATTTAATATTTCGTTCTCTTATGGGAGACTGGTGACTTTGGATAGAAAGAGTCATTGTCCACTATATATATATATTTTAGATCGTTCAGTGATCCCCTCTTATTAAGCCTGCCCGATGCACACATCATGAGATGTGGTGTAAGAGAATATATATATATATATATATATATATATATATATATATATATATAGAGAGAGAGAGAGAGAGAGAGAGAGAGATTCACAATATAAAATTATATGGACTAACTTACTATAAGCCATTAATCGTACAAATTATTCGGAACTATGTCACTAATCGAGTTAGTTAATGGTTCAAAAAAGCCTCAGGCGTAAAATTATTTCTTCTATGCCACCAAACAAATAAATGAGAAAAAAAATATCATTGGGGAAAAGCAAAGGCCAATAGTTTTAAGTTATGGATTATAATCTATTGCTATTGCTAAAAAAGAGAGGGCTAAGCCTCTCCCCTCCCTCCTCCTTTCTAATGCCTCAAAGTCCAGGACTGTTTTAGGGTTTGGAGACAAAATAATGCATATTCAACTCGATACAATGCGCTACCTCCATATAATACAAGAAAGTAGCGCTCACAAGAATTCAATTGATTCCACCGGTAGGCAATGATTGATGATTTACAAATAGCCTATGTATACATAAACACTGCTTTAAACACTATGAAAAAAAGCTCAATCTTGTGTTTGAGTGGTCCAAACGTGTCCCTACATCCTCAACAAGCATGAACGGGACGTGAAAGTAATTTTAGGCTAAGGGGAGTCTCTACAAGATGCCGGATTCTTCAATCGCCGATGATAAACACAAAATAAGCCTGAAAATAGATAATTCATTGAAAAAAAAAACATTTTCTTTTGTATAATGTCTTCGTTTTCCTTTGGTAAGTGGTACGTGATAAGGAGGAAAAGTCCTCTAACCATGCATCCTTTAATTAATCTGTCAGTTAGTCTTCTTTTTTTTTTTTTAGTGACCCATTTGCATATTTCGGAGGGGGTACACCACCGACCCTCTTGGCTCACCCAGTCATGGTCAATTGGGGCAGATTCATTAGCGGTGGCCCCCTACTAGGACTGGGCATCAGGTTGGGCTGGCCCGAAAAAATTGACAAAAGTTAAGCCCGGTAACATTATCGGGTCAGCCCAAGACCCAGCCCGTTTATAACTGGGCCGGGCCGGGCCGATGAAGTTTCAGGCCTGGGGCTTGAGATTATGCCCGAGGCCTGGCCCGGCCTGATTATCCACCCAGGCTTGGCCTCCTGCAAGGTCTCGCTCCACCCTTTCAAGCTTTCCGTCCTTTTTCAGTTGTTCTTTCTTCCCCTGCTTTTCATGGTCTTTTGGAAGGAAAAACTCCATTTCTTGTTGGTCATACATTCCCTCTTCAAGAAGTGAGACTCACTACCATTCTGCTGTAGTTTGACAGAAATGGAAGAGAAGGAAGAGAGACAGACCTCTCTCTCTCTCCCCCACTGTGTTGCTTTTTTCTTTTTCCATTTTCTTGTTGCTAGCATGTTGGGAGATAGAGGAGAAAGTCAGATGAAGCACTCGTAATCAGCCGTCCCCCGTGAGAGCTTAAGAATCGAAACATGTGGCGGCCCAATACCAGGTGAGTGAGAGAAAGAGGGAGGGAAAGAACAAGGCGATGGTGGTGATGGCGCAGCAATGACGACAGTCGCGGAGTCGTGGGCGATGGCTGACCGGGAGGATTGGAGGAGGCG
This sequence comes from Nymphaea colorata, assembly GCF_008831285.2. NCBI lineage: Eukaryota > Viridiplantae > Streptophyta > Magnoliopsida > Nymphaeales > Nymphaeaceae > Nymphaea > Nymphaea colorata. Next base: position 4,489,063 of record NC_045150.1, read on the forward strand.
TTCAATGACGGGTCGATGATTCGATGAAGCGCTCACTCTTGCACAGCCGAATGGCCGTCGGCGAGGTCATGGCATCGGCTACAGGGGAGAAGAATAAAAGGAAAATATGAAAAACATTCAAACGAAGTGGAAATCGGAAACCCTAACATAAGTAAAGGAGAAAAAAATTTGTTTTTTTTTTTTAAGTTACGGGCCTATCGGGCAGTCGACGAACACTGGATCAAGCCCGAGCCCAACAAAATCAAGGCCATTAAGAGATTTTTCAGGGACCGGGCCCAGCCCGAGTACCGGGTATCCGGCGGCGCCGTCAATTAAGGCAGATTAATGGGGGAGCAGTTGGTGGCAGATTAAAAGGGCACTTAGAGGCACAAAAACACGTCCTGTACTATAAAAGATAATTAATTAAATAAGAGTTTGTGATGATATTAGAATTTGCCACACTTTTTTAACAAACCTTATGATATTTTCACACAATAAAATGAGCTGCCTTAAATTTATTAGTTTTTCCCGTTGCCACACTTTTTTAACTTTTCACGAATACCAAGTTCGTGCCTCCAGCAGAGATGGACCGGACTTCTCGGGTTTAATAAACGAAAATTAGCATCTGATTCCATTTGCCTTTGATTTGTATTATGTATCTGAGGAAAAATCGAATCTAGCCGAACGATAACACATGCAAAAGTTGCGTATTTGAGATATTATTACATCTGCATGTCGCCCTATAAAATAATATGCGTGCTATTATTTTCTGCCGAAAACATGAATGTGGAAAAGTTAGTAGCTTTGCTTGACAGTTCTATGCAGTTATAGTCGGCAAGAAAATTAAAAGCACCATGCTACCTCTATTCTAATGCTAAGTATTTACGACATAGGGTCTGCTTTTGACATGTCAGAGTGCACGCCCACGTTGTGTTTCAATTCAGAGTGCCGTTGTATTAATGGCCTGATGATTCTCGGGCTTGTTTTTTTGTACTTGGATCAAAAATTTGGGTTGGATCTAGGTTATGGTTTGTGGATTGAATTTGTATATATATATATCTTTGTTTTGGATTGAGATCTGGATTTTGACTCTAGTTTTGGATCTTGGATCAGGTTTTTGGATATAGGCTATATTTTTGATCTAATGCTCAGTTTTCGATCTGAATTTGGCACAATTTTCGATCTAAAGCTGAGATTGGATCCAGATCCCGATGCCACACTTTTTGGCTTTTAACGAATATCAAGTTCATGCCTCAAGCAGAGATGGACCGGACTTGTCGGGTTTAGTGAACGAAAATTAGCATTTGATTCCATTTGCCTTTGTTTTGTATTATGTATCTGAGGAAAAATCGAATCTAACCGAACAATAATGCATGCACAAGTCGCGTGCGAATGAACGCGGGTTTTAAGTGAGCAGGAAGAGTATTTCGTCCAATGCGGGGTCAGAGACGAATAAAAGGTAGTAACACTACTTTGACTAGATCCCATTGTGAATGGACCCATGACATAGATGCTCCTATGACGGTTCACGTCTAAGGGACCAGATCCATTTAGTGCATTCTACATCAAATTAATGAATCCAAGAGTGAAGGTCTCTGAGAAATTAAATGCGTATATTGGACCTGAAGGGACTGGTGCAGTGATGTGCAACTTGGTTATGAAGTCTCCTATTCTTCTAGTTTTACCACTCATGGCTTTCTCTAAGAGGGTAAATGTCGAGTTCCGACTCTTTCTCTTTCGGCTGCTTTGTGAAAAGAGAATTATGTCTGCATATGATTACTAGAGCATACCGTAATGGACGCGAAAGAGCCAATGGGTCACAGGTGCCCAGGTTCACTTATGGGTGGGCACCGGGCTGGGCCGCCGATGGGGGCTGGTTCGCAGCCCGTAATGGGCCCAGGTCCAGGCCCTTTAAATATCAAGGAAATAACGTTGAGTATGCAAGTAAGATCAGTAAAGAAGAAGGGTATAAGGGGAATAAAATATTATCAAATGGTGGAACAAGGCAGAACTCGGCCCTTTCATAAGCCCGTTTATTATATATTTTGAGGAATTATCCATTTTCACTTTCTGCTCATATATAATTTTTGAAAAAATTAAGTCCAATTTTCATACTCCCGTCAGTGAAAGCTTTATTCTTCATAAAGGCTTCAATAATGCCATGAAATAAATTGGCATTAACTTGCAAAAAAAAAAAACGTTAACTAAAAAAACTCCAAATATGGTTTCGTGATAGAGAGTAATTTCAAAAAAAAAAAAAAAACAGCTAATTTTTTCGTTTTCAGGTCAGAAGTTCACTAAAAGACAAAAAATGACTAATTCAGTGGTAGAAGGTAATGTTTAGAAGAAAAACCAACTAATGTTCTTCATTTTCAAAAGGATTTCACTTCAGCCACTTGAAAATCTTGACCTTTACAGAAGCATTACGAAAGCCTTTTTTTACGATTATAAACACAAAGTAAGCCTGAAAATAAATAATTCATTGGAAAAAAAACATTTTATTTTGTATAATGTTTTCGTTTACCTTTGGTAGGTGGTACGTGATAAGGGAGGAAAAGTCCTCTAACCATGCATCCTTTAATTAGTCTGTTATTTGACAAAATTTGCCAAGCCTAAGAGGTAGCTAGGTCTTTAAATTAGCGCATCTCTGAAACCCCACTGAATCCGGCCAACCATGAAAAGGGCGATTCAAGCCCGATTTTCACCACTGGAATGAACTGTGATCTAGGTTTGCTCGCGGTGACGTTAAACTTCGCCATTGACCACATCAGACAGTTATATCTTTGCAGAAACCTGACAACTTCCAACTGGAGACATGCTCCCTCCATTGACCGCCAGACAATAATCCACCATGATCTCTGCAATTGTATCCGACACTCTTCTAGTCTCTACCTTCATGGTGGACAAGCTAGTTTAATTCTAGTTTGTTTGGTCCACCATGATCTCTGCAACTGTATCTGACACTCTTATAGTCTCTGCCTTCATGGTCATTGCGACTTTTTCATTTATGGCCATTCAAATCTGCTACCTAGCTGCACACCCACTTGCCAATGTTCTTCAGTCTTTTTCAATATGCAAGGGTTTGATTGGCGCTAAGTTTTCAAGTGTAAATGGTGACAAACATGACACTTTAGTAGTTGAAATGTATATTATAAAGCTCACCTAAGTTTCAATGAAAAGAAAGGGGAAGTGAAAAGAGGCTTGTCTCTTTTTATAGAGTTCGACACCCTTGTGCTTTCCCGTCGCCAACATTCTCGCTCAGATCTTCTTCTCAAACTTTAATTACCTCTTCATCACATCTTCAACATCGATCATTTTACAAATTAATGCTCTAATTATTAATTTCCACAATTTCCAAGACACTCTCTGGGCTGTAATTACTTTTCCCTTTCAAATTATTATTATTATTATTATTTTAATTTAAACTTCAAAATAGTTTACAACAATAGTGTGATTAGCTCTTTTTTGGACGCTAGCTATTTGCTTGGTTACACATTATTTCGAAAAATAAGTTCATTTCTCCCATGATTTTATTTCGAAGAAAACATAGCATCAACTTGTGTGTCTTTTTTACCTTCCCCTTTATCTGGAAGAAAAGAAGGATTCTTTAAAAACACACTTTGAAAAAGGTCTAATTAAACAAACTCGAGAAGTGTTTTGCAAATTTGTATTATGGTGCTTGAGGTGGGGAGATCATGGTGGACAAGCTAGCGGGTTTGGGGAGGAGCATGAGTTGCATTATTGTGCGGCATTCAATGGAGGGAGCATGGCTCCAGTTGGAAGTTGTCAGGTTTCTGCAAAGATACGACTGTCTGATGTGATTAATGGCGAAGTTTAACGCCAGCGCGAGCAAACTTAGATCACAGTTCATTCCAGTGGTGAAAATCGGGCTTGAATCGCCCTTTTCACGGTTGGCCGGTTTCAGAGATGCGCTAATTTAAAGACCTACCTACCTCTTCAGCTTCGCCTTTGGATTAATGGGGGGAACAGTTGGTCAACTAGAGCAGATTAAAGCGCAACGAGAGCCACACTTGGAGGCACGGAAAACACGCTCTATACTATAAAAAGACAGACAAAGAATTGAATAAGAGTTTTTCACACAATAAAGAAAGGTGGCTTAAATTTATTAGTTTTTCCCGATGCCACACTTTTTGACTTTTCACGAATACCAAGTTCATGCCTCAAGCGGAGATGGACCGGACTTCTCATGTTTAATAAACGAAAATTAGCTCTGATTCCATTTGCCTTTGATTTGTATTATGTATGTGAGGAAATATCGAGTCTAACCGAATGATAATACATGCGAATGAACGCGAGTTTCATCTCATCTTTTCATTTTCGAGATATTACGTCTGCATGCCGCCTTATACAATAATATGCATGCTATTATTTTATGCCGAAAACATGAATAGCTTAATCCTCGTGTGATATATGCGCAGTTTCATCCTCTTTCCTTTATGCCAAAACATGGGACTCACCTATCATTCTATCTATTTCCAATTTCTTCAAGTTTCGTCCAACATATAGTTGGAGTTCAACCCATTTGACGTCTCAAGTTTGGTGTAATATTTTTGATATCGATTGAAGTAGACATTGTTGATCCACAACAAACAAAAGGACAGACGATAAGTGCACCCTGCGAACGTTCGAAGCATTATGGAGAACGCTCTGCTCCATGGCTGATAAACTTTCTTTAACTTTTTCATGTATGGGCTTCTCGAAACATTCCTGCCGTTCACCTAGGGTTACACTCTTTTCAAATAACCCGTTTTGAGATAATAATTGTTTTTTGTGGCAGTAAAATTTTTATTCGATAATGTTTATGAGATAATAAAATATTTCTTAGATAATAATATAACGTTATAAAAGAGACAAAAAATGAAAATACTTTTTTATTGCTTAAAAGAGTATATTACGAGATAATGAGTTAACGTTATAAGACGGACAAAATCATAAACTTTTTTTTTACTGCTTGATGTTGTATATTATGAGATAACAAAATAATGTTATTAGAGTGACAAAAAAATAAACACATTTTTCAATTGCTTAAAAGGTTATATTAGTTATAACGATATGCATATATGAATTGATTAAATTACCTTTATTGAATCTTCTTTTTGTTTTTTTTTTTGTTTTTATCCCTACATAAAGCACATTTTTGTGTTAATCATGGGCATTTTTTGTCAAACTTAAAATAGTGCATGAAATTACATGCACGGAAGTGGCGTATATAACCAGCTTCGAGAGAGTTTTAGTGCAACAGGGGCATTTTGGTTTTCTCCACAAAAATTAGAAGGGTTCTTCCTAACCTCAATGAGAGAAAGACTACAGTTGTTGGAGAATAATCTTTGAGACTCTACGGAACTATATATAAGTTTGTTTAAGGCAGTTTTCCACATCACTCATAAATACTTTATTATTCATTTACTGTTTATACATGATGTGCCCCTCATGGCCGTTTGACATTAAGAATAATGTGCAAGTGTTTCAAGAATTTGCACCAAGATTAAGGTAAATTCATGTTAAACTTAACCAATTTGAGGTAGGTTCCTGAAACTCACATGGTACTTCTAATGCTGAACGGTCTCTTAAAATATGAGCTTTTCTAAAATATGCTGGCATCGCCATAGCTTTGGGATATTGAGTAGTTAAAAGAAAAAAACTTGTACATGAACGTATTCTTGTTCTATGCCCATTTATTTTGGTGTACTTTTGTAAAACTGTTCTTTTTAAATTCCCCCTTGCGGCAGTCTCTGTTACAGGGAGTACTGGTAGGTAGAGTTGAGAGTTCTCCTTGTTCCTCTCTCTCTTTCTCTCTCGCACACACACACAGAAGGATGTGGAGGCTGAAGGTGGGGGAGGGAGTCGGAGATACATGGCTGAGGACGGCCAACAATCACCTGGGGAGGCAGGTGTGGGAGTTCGATCCCGATTTCGGGTCCGAGGAAGATCGAAAGGCGATTGAAGAGGCGCAGGCAAATTTCACCAGACATCGGTTTGAGAAGAAGCACAGCTCGGATCTGATCATGAGAATGCAGGTGAGGATGCATGGAGCGATAATTTCATCCTCTCCCTATATATATATATATATATATCATGCATGCATGTAGGGATTTTTTCCTCCTAGCTACCTACTTGTGAGACCAACCATGCATTCTTTCTATATGTTGAACTTCACTTTAGTTCTTTCATTTCAGAGTAAAGCAGTCAATCTTCTAATTAGTGCTTGGCCTAAGAAGGCTTCAGTCACCACCTTCTGTTGCTGCCTTTGATAGGAAGAATAGAATACATAGAGAGAGAGAGAGAGCAAAGCGGTTATGTACTTAGGTGCACTAATTTTTTCATGCACCAGTATGATTAATGACAAAAATATTTCCAGTTAATAGAAAACCAACTTAAGTTCACGTGTTGTTGTGCGCCAAACTTAAATACAATGATCAAAAGCTATGTAATTTTGATTCATTTTCTTTTTGTACACTGCTGTATACTTGTTCTTGATCATTTCTCGTGGTCCGTTAGATTCTCTTTCTGTCCACAGTGAGTTGCTAATAACTAAATCTTGAAATGTCTTCACAATATCAGTCACATCCGTATGGAAGTTGAAGAGAGAGAGAGGGAGAGAGAGGACGACTTGGTTTGCAGTAAGGAACATTAGTGACGGTTTATAATGCAGCAACGAAGCAACGATTCATGAGTTGAGAAAGATTCGTGGTGTTTTTAACGATAGTTTTTTTACTTTTTAGCCATTCAGTAAAATCCTCCATACAACAATATAGAATTCTTACACATACAAACACAAATATATATATATATATTGAAATCAACTGACTGCTGAATGGCTTTATATTTAGAGTCTATCGGTAAGAACAACATAAACATTGATTAAAAACACTGTGTACTTTTGCAGCACAATAAAACGTTGCTAATACTCCTGTAGTATAGTGCTTTTAGTGACAATTTTTAAATATTTTGTCATCCAACAACATTTAGCAATGAACATTTATTGGCAAGTTGAGGTGTGCATTCCGGGTTCGACCCCCAGCCGCAGGCCCAAAGATGGGCTCAATAGAAGGGTGTGGGGACCGGGGCTCGACCCCCAGCTGCAGGCCAACCCGGTCAAGATAAAAGTCTTATCTTTTATCTTGAGCGTTGTGTCTTGGTGTCGTGAACCCAATTTCCCTTTTGTTTTTTTTATCCCGTCTTCCAAAGATGTCTTGGAAGACCCTTTATCCATTTACGTCAATTGATTTTCTAGTATCCTTACACAAGGCCATGCGCTTTAACGCTTGGCAGCCGACCGGTACCCAGTAATTGGCTCGACCTTAGGAATGGGCCTGAGTACTAGCACTGTAGCTGGCCCGATAGAACCAGACTTGTTAGGCTCAGCCTACGGCCACTGATTGAACCAGACTTGTTAGGGTCAGCCCAGTCAGCCTGTCAGCAGTCTGGTAGACCATACAATTATTTTGCATCTGAAAAATAGAATTTAATATAATTAAATTGGTAAACTATAAAAATATTAACTTTTATCTTAATACAAATGGGGCTTTTGTTCGGAAAAGGCCCCCTGTCCCATGTATAGGAAAGAAGGAAATGGAATGAATTGTCAAAATTATAGTTGTTTAGTTTATACAAAGGACAGGAAAAAAAAAGAACTTAAGTTGGTTTAACTGCTCCTAACACCTTTTATTTTGATTGTATGTGCACGTATGCAAATAGAAAAAATTGAATGCCTTCTCGTACACACTAGCTGCATTATTAGTTGGGTTTGCGTTTGGACATGTTTTTTTCATCAAATATATGTCACTCTAAAATATGGCCTTTTGGTAAGATTTTTTTTTTGTCATGCATAACCCACCGATCGGCCAGTATGTACTATCTAATGGCCTTCTCTTAAATTTTTGATTTCTTGTTTTATATATTTAAAATATTTTAAGTTGGCTTTCACAATATATATATATATATATATATATATATATATATATAAACCCATAGCGTTCTTGCATCATATTATGCCAAGGGTTGGGTGCAATAGGCATGGACCCCAAGAATGTTAACCGATCGGATTCAGATCAGATATATTCTTAATCATATCTGTTTTTTTAGATATTCGCATATTTAGATATATTCTGATATAAATAGAGCAATCTGCGTTCCTGAAAACATGTCAATTTGGCAAGTGCATTGTACTCGAGGTCATATTTTATCACTCGAATGGAGCTCAGCACAAGTACGAGAGCCTCTACCCAACTTGTCATAAGATTCAGGCCATATTTTTGGTCCTTTTTTTGTCATTTTATGTAGGCCTAGGCATGGCGCCAGCCTAGCCTGATAAGAAGTAGGGCTCAGTTTAGACTGCTTCCCATGAATGCGGCCCAGGTCGGACTTGACACCCAAAACTGAGCCCAGGCTCAGCCCAGATATATATGTAAATCAACAAAAATAATATTAAAAATGGCTTATGAGACTGAATCGAGCTTAGTGGGACCAACCCAGGCTGGCCCGGCAACTTATCGAGCCGGCCTAATGCTTAATTTTTGGGCCCGAATCAGACCAAGTACCAGTCGAGTCCCAGATTCTATGCATTAATCTTGCAATGCTTGACAATGTAGCGATGCACCAATTGACTTACAGCAGGGGAGAGTTGCGGTAGAAATCAGCTTCCAATCGGACAGTGGGTTTCTCCTTTCATTTACTCAAAATTAAAAAAACGAGTAGCAAGCTGTCATCCAAAAAGGAAAACCCAATTTCATCAAATAGAGAGCATACTTTCTTGCAATATGTAGTACGCTAGAGTCATTGGAAATCAAGCATCTGCCAGTCTTGGTTGTGTACTTCATGGTCAATTTTCTTCTTCTTCTTTTACTTATTGGAAAGATTGGTTGAATTTTCATTTGATAAGTATAGGGGCTAAATTCAATTTAATTTTCCATGCAATATATTCAACAACTTTTAGAAAAATGCACATTAATGCAGTTTAACTTCTAGTACTCATGTGGCTGCTTGTCTATGAACCCATTGATAAACATAATTAGTTTCTTAATTAGCTAGTATGGAAACCCACACTAAGACCCCTGGTCCTTTTAAACTAATGCAGTTTGCAAGAGAAAATCCATGTGACTTGTCCATCCCCCAAGTGTTCGTTAAAGATGGTGAAGATCCTTCAGTGGAGGCTGTGACACAGACTTTGCAAAGGGCTGTCAAATTCTACTCAACTTTACAAGCACATGATGGCCATTGGCCTGGTGATTTTGCTGGTACATTGTTTTATATGCCTGGATTGGTAAGTTTCTAGGTTTTTCTTTCTTTCTCAATCTCTTATATAGGAAAAGTCAATGTCATCATGTGTCAAATAGTTGCCGGATGGCTAAATATTAAAATTTCGTTATTAACGTGACTATAAATCATTGCTAAAGCCACCATAAATTGTGATTTACAAATTTAGTGAACATCCTACATACGACAACATATAATTATTTTATATATGTATATATGTATACACACACACACAATACGGAACGGAACTTCGATTGCTCTGACCATTTGGATGCTCCGGATCTTACTATATATATATACACACACACGCACATGCACACGCACAAGCACACACACATAAAATACGGAATGTGGATTTCTCTGACGATTTGGATGCTTCGGATACAGAAGGAGAGGGACGCCGGAAGAAGAAGGGTGGGGAAGGGAGAGTGAGGAAGAATGAGAGAGAGAGAGAGAGAGAAAGGAGAGGAGATTTGGACCATCCACTTACAAATCGGACAGTTTAGATTTGATGGCTATTCAATATAGAGTCACCTTTTAACTATCCTCTGCATTTATGTTCAGCTGTCATTCACCGTCAGCATGCCTAATGTTTAATCTCTGCACAAATACACAACAATCATTTTAAAAATTTTAGTTTACCGCTTGTGTTAAAATGTGTAGAAATTTATTGTTTTTTTAATTAAATAAAAAAATTACGATATAAACTTTCCACTAAAATTTTCCTCCTCAGCATTTTTGGTGAACTTGTCCCCTTTGTGATTGAACCTTTGATGCACCCTGCATCGTTGCTGGCTTCCCTTGGATTTCACTTTGTTTGCATTCTCAACTGCTCAAGGTTTATCTGACGGGTGCCTCTCCCTCCCTCTCCTCTTTAGGTTTTCCTTTCACCTTTTGAGTTAGGTGAAAATACTTCGCTCATCCTTCCTCTAAATCTTTTTATTCCATTCATCTATCCATCTTCCACCATGATAACGGAAGCAGAGAGTGGACAAAAGGGAGAAGAAGGAGAAGGTGTAGGCAAAGCCCTAGTGAGGGGTGGGCATCTTCTTCAAGACATGGTTATTGTGTTTCTGAAAACATCTCTTTGAGATTTGCCTGAAAACATTATCCACTTAAATGTATTTTTTTTTTTTAAAGTCAGGCATGTGTTTGAGAAACCATGCAATGTTATGTGCTGATTGTAATTTTTCCTGAGAACTATTCAGTTTCAAGAGGGGGAGATCTAAGTGGTGTTTTTTTTTTTTTTTCGTATTCTGTTAACTGGATGGACATAACAATCCAAGCAATAGAAAATAAATGGGCAGGAATTATCAACATTTTTGCATGTTGTACTGCAGGTAATTGTTCTATACATTACTGGAGCCTTGCATAATGTTCTATCCTCAGTGCATATACAAGAGATGTGTAACTATATATATAATCATCAGGCAAGGATGAACATTACACATTCCTCATTGTTTTTTTTTTTATTGCTCTCTCTCTCCTTTTTCTCTTTACTCTTCTTTGTTGTTGCCGGAAATTGGATATTTTTTCTGAGATGTTTAAAATGTTTTGAGGGAGTTGCACTATTGTGCATATTATGGTTTTAGAATGAAGATGGAGGGTGGGGATTTCATATCGAAGGTCCTAGTACGATGTTTGGTACAGCATTAAACTACGTCACTTTAAGATTGCTTGGTGAGAGACTTGAAGGAAAGGAATCATGTCCATTGGAGAAAGCACGAAAATGGATCCTTGATCGAGGTGGTGCCATTTTCATACCATCATGGGGAAAGATGTGGCTTTCGGTATGGTATTGGACCTCTAATTTTTTTTGTGCACATTTGTGGATTTCAATATAATAACATATCTTGTTTTATATTGTCAATTAAGATGCTTGTGTCTTTTTCAAATGCACCCTGTCCCATGAGCAATTTGGCTACAATGCATGGAGATCGTGACCTCATTTAATACCTGTTGTCAGAAAATATTAAGTATAGACATGCATGATAGATTATGCATTTCTTATGTCATAATGTGGTGGAAAACAGAAACTAGTACAATAAATTTTACATATGGTGGATGAATGCATGCATACCACTTGGGTGTAGAGGAGCTCATGCCTAGGTTCCAAATCCTTGCAAAAGTGTGAGATAAGTTTTGAAGAATCATAACTTCTGTTTTGAGGTAAGCTAATCCATACTGATGGCAGGAAACTTGCATGTGTACGTCACCATTCACCAGAAGCTGCACTTTTTCTAAAGATGATAAATTCACCATAGTGTCTTCAACATTGTTGGTTGCTATATTAATTGAGAAAACACCAATCATTCAGTCCCTTGATTTTTTTCTTAGTTACTTAAAATGATGATATTCGAACTACATAAATATGATCCTCTAAGAGGTCATTCCATCCAAATATAATCCTTCGAATCATGTAAAGACTCACTCCTGAAAAGGGACAGTTTTTAGAATACACGTTAACTTTTGGTAACATCAAAACAAACTCAAGGTCCTGAAGTTGTTAAAGATGCATACAAGTTTTCTTTGACCCCCCTCTCTCTCTTTTATTGGATAATAGAAAAAGTGAACTGTATGTCTATGTCATGTTTGCATCTAAGTCACACAGACATGTCAAAAATGGCGCTGCACCAGCATTGATGCAGGTGCGGGTGAATCCATGCCTTGACATGGCACCCGACTTGGTTTGACCAAGTTGGGTGCTGCAGAATGCACTCTCTCTTGTTTTCTCTTGTTTTTTTCTTTTTTTCCTCTCCCATCTTCTCTCTCTCTTGCCTCTGTTTTCTCTCTTTTACCCCCTTTTTCCCCTCTCTTTTAAGAGAGTTTTCTTTTCAAAGGACGAGAAACTTGACATCCGTTTTAAAGGACATCATATTTTATTAGTCTACATTTTAATTTTTTTAATGAAGATTACAGACTTGCTCGTCCTTTTTAAAGGATGATTAAGGTTGTTGGCTGCTCTCCGTTAAGGAGGACGATCGTGCCTCTCATCCTTTCATTTGTTTATTTGAAATTTGAATGAGTTTAACATAACCTTGATAAAAAAAAATAAAAATGCAATAAACCATTAAACTTTAGTTACTTATATAATAGATTATATATGTATGCCCTCGCTACAGCTGCACCCACATTTTTTTGGAACCTGCCGCATACTCCAACAGCACAGGCAGCCTGCATCTATGAGACATAGGTTTGCAATAAGTGGCACAACAAAACAACCTATAAGAATAAACTGTCATATGGTTTTGTGAGAAAGAAGAAGCACAAGCTGCAAATATTGAATATTTGATTGAGAGGATAACTGAGGCTAGTCTTTCGCTTATTGAATTACTTGGTAGCTGCATAGTTTAAGATAAGGAAAAAAAAAACAGAACTAAGAAGTTAAAAGGCAACACAAAGGTTCAAACATCATTAGTTGACCTTGAATATGAGGAACCAAGGTTAAATGGATCAAAATGTCTTTTGTTAATCAATGGCGCAAAAATTAGGTGTGTTTTTAACAATATAAATGTTTTACATTTGCTTTTAATCTTCATCGGTAGTTCAAAGTGCATTTCGGAATTTCCTTTTATGAATTCTGCATTTGTGTTGGTACATGCTGCACAAACTTCGTTCATTAGTCTATATTTTTAGAATATGAACTTTTGCAAAAGCTGAGTATGTAACATACAATTCATTTTTCTTTTCACAAAAGTATGTATTTTTAGAAAATGAGGGACTGAAGCAAGTTAATATTTCTTGATTAACTATTATAGGTGCTTGGATTATACGATTGGTCTGGCAACAACCCATTGCCCCCTGAGATATGGCTTCTTCCTACCTTCCTTCCTATTCATCCAGGTAATGGTCAATTGTTGTTGGTAATTTCACTTGGTTATTGGAGATATAAACCCCATTTTCCCCAGTAGCTAGTTGCCATTAGCTAGTTGCCATTACAATTAAGCAACGGATGTTGATCTTTGAATAGAACTTCCTGCACACACTACTGCACAAGAAGATATCTCCCAAAAAGTTAGTTTTCCTCATTCCCAAAACTGAAATTCGGTTCTTGTAAAAACTAGAGCCTGACTTTGTCACTGCCAACTATTGATAATTGCTGAACTTTTTTGAGGTGTGACATTGTGAATTGGTTTCCCCATGTAAAATTAGTCTATCCTTTTACCTTTTGAACTTCGTGGGTCAAATTAGTACTCATTGTCAGTTCCTAAGCAGTGTTATCTTGATGGAGATTATTGATTACATTTTCTAATGAGTAACAGTCTAATCCATTCTATCTTAGTCTTATTGAGATACTTATTTTTGCATAACCATGTAGTAAATTAGGTTCCACAATAAGTGCTTTCATCTTTCTAAATCTTTGTAGATAACCTAGTGCTCATAAAACTACGATGCCTAATGACACTATCACCTGATATGTCTTTAGTACCTAAATCAAAAGGTAGATTTGTCTAGTGTTCATAATATGTATTTTGTGTAAATACTTGTCACATACTGACTTAATACAACTTCTAGGAAAAACCCATAGTAATATCAGAAAAGTCCAAACTTGTACCAATATGAGCATAAGGGAAGGAGCAGGTAGCATCAGTGTCAGACAACATTCCAGGATAACATGGAACAAAAATAGAGTAGAGTAAGTATATTTGTTTGTGTTCAAGATTAATAGTAGTAACCATGTAAAATTGCCTAGTTCTTTTCTCCTATAGCTAAGGCTGTTGTTCACCTATAAGCTTACAGTAATTATTTAATATTCATCCTTTTTGTGTCTACTTTAATAGAATGCCATTGCTAACTACAATTGGCACATGTTCTAGTTATACCATCTGCATTAATTCTCCTAGTTTTATGAAAGTTGTTTCTGTTATTATGAGAATTATCAAATTTGTGCTTCTTTACTAGAGGTGCTGGTTTTGTAGCCTGTGTACCAGAATTATGGGGTTTCTGGTTACAATATTTGGGCTTCTCTAGTTGCTTATCTTTTTGAAGTCTCTCTCTTTTGAAGTACAGTCACTATTTTCTTTTCTTTTCTGGAAATATGTCCCTACGATTTATTAGCAAATAAAGATTCATGACAAACATGTCTTAAACAATGCAACAACAATCTATAGAATACTAAAAAATTATAAACTCACAAAGATGATGATGGTTCTTCACCATAAGCACATAAAAGCACAACAAAAGGCCACCAAAATTGCTGAGGAAGCATAGAATTTTGAATATTGTAGAAAGCCCTTTTTTTCTACAGATACTCCAGCATGTCTATTCGGAGTTGTTGGGCCACTTGAACCAAGGTCGAGGTTTCAAATTGACCTTAAAATTTTGAAAAAAAATTAGTACAAAAAATACGAACGATGATAAATCTATATCCATTATATATCTAATATGCATACAAAAAAGTGTATACACACTTATCCATTATATATCTAATATGCATACAAAAAAGTGTATACACACTTATCCATTATATATATATATACACACACACACAAATACACACATAGAGGAGGATTCAGATCTACTCCTTACCAGTTGTTACCGGATGAATGGCTAAATAGGTGGATTCCCTTTTGCTTTTAATTCGTTCCTTTCCTCTCTCTCTTTCTCACTGGGCCGGAGGGGGTGTTCGGCTAGAAAGGGAGAGAGGGGAAGGAAAACAAGAGAGAGAGAGAGAGAGAGAGTTTTAGATAAGGTGAGATGAAAGGAAAAAGAAAAAAGGAAAATGATCATGACTATCTAACAGACACACACCAATGCTTGTTAACTTGAAGATGAGATGAAAGGGAAATGATCATGACTATCTAACGCAAATACACAAATGCTTGTTACTTTATTGTTGCCCTGCTTCTATTAGGGTTGAAATTCTCATCTTAGTGCCTTCATACGCTTTAGCTGGTCATAGGTATGCCAGGTAGTATTAGTAGGACATCAATCCATATGGAAATCCACCCAAGCATTCTTGAGTTGTCACTTTAGCTTTCCAAAATTGCTAGATCAAGGTTGCTCTAGATTTTAGTAGGTCTGAATTTGCCCATGGTCCTCAACCACCGCACTTGGAGGGGGAACCAGATCATGCCTTGGGCCCTTGGGCCATGGCATTTTGCCATGGTCCTCTTCCAAGCCAATCAAGCCAGGGCACGTAATCAGAAAGGAGGTCGCAATGACCACACTCATTTGACTAGTTATCAAAAGCACATGTCTCTGCAAAATCGAAAGTCCATATTTGGATTATTATTATTACTTTTTTAATTAGATGGACTCATGTCCAATGCAAGGAAGTTGGTAGCCAGAAGATATAAGAACTGAGACGACTGAAAGCCTGCTGGATGATGGCTGCAACTAGTCCCCGTTCATTAACATGCGAGTTCAAATTATCAATAAACTTGATAATTAGTTCACAAATATTTTTGAAAGCATGTCTCAAAAGAATTTCAAAATCAACTTTGGGATAAGTTTTACTCACCAAGTTCTGTGGAGGAATGTCAATCACACACTACATTACCTCTCTCATAACCTATGCCTATTACCCACTACCACAACCATAGAGCACTCGATTCTATCCCAAATGGTGGAATAGTAGCTTGCAGTGATTCACCTAACACATGAGGTCTTAGTTCGTGTCTAGGGTGGCCCAAATGTGTTGGGGAAAAGAATAATAAAAGCATCTGGCCCTTCATGCATGCACAGATTTCCAGATCTGGCTAATTCTTCAAGCAGGGGTAGAGGGAAAGCGTCAACAAAAAGGAGGAAAACAACTTTTTGGAAAGGATGAGATTACCATGTATCCACCTAATTTTGTTTATTTTCAAATTTTCTTTTATTGTTTCCCAAAAAATCGGTCATCCTTGGTGGATTCACATGGCCTGAAGGCTAATTATACTTTTTCAAAAAAAAAAAGCTTCTTTTGCTTGTATTATTTTATTGTAACAAACTAACATAGATAAAAAAATAAGAAAATAGAAAGAAAAAAATAGGATGTTCCATCCAGTTAGAAGCATCTCAAGGTAGCAAAAAAAAAAAGAGAAAAAGGAACTGATGAACAAGCTTAGAATTACTTTTGAAAAAAAAAAATCCGATAATAAAGAAGAAAAAAAGCCATTGGATGCACATCCTACAATGGAAACACATTTGACATGAGGATTTCTCTAGTGATTATTTTTTATATGTTTGTTCATGCAGGAAAATTGTGGTGTCATTGTCGCATGGTCTACACACCCATGAGCTACTTGTATGGAAATAGATTTGTTGGTCCTATCACAGAAACAGTCTTGGAACTACGCAAAGAGCTTCTTCCTCTACCATATGATCAAGTAGATTGGAATAAAACACGAAATTTATCTGCAAAGGTTGGTGAATGCATATTGACCATTACTCACTCATGCATTTTTAGCAGGAGCCCTGCTTCAGGACTTATAATGCCATTCTTTACCCCCGGCTCATTTTAGCTTGCTTTTTGCTAAGTGTATTTTTTGATTAATGATTTTCTGCATCGAACTTATATATATGTATATATATGCACACACACACACACACAGATATATATATATATATATATATGTATGTATGTATGTGTGTGTGTGTATGTTTATACATGCATACATACATATAATATGCATATACATATATGTATGTATTTATGTATGTATATAGTCATTTGGCCTTTCCATCAATCTGAAGCTGTTTTTGATAAGTTAAGCTGTATTGATGAACTTGAGCATTCAAAAATCTACAATTTAGAAAAGATTGTCAAATTCTAATCTATGGATTGATTTGGGGAATGAGTTCATTAACCATCTTGAGATTTTTAGCTCGTAAAGTATAACAAAACCTTCATGATTTTTTAGTGAATCCTATAATTTTCGATATTCTAAGTTCATTTAAGTCATCAAAACCAGCTTTAGAACAAATCACATCATTTGCATTATATTTGGAGATACATCTACAGATATGTTGTCTAGTGTGTGTCACTTAGCTTCTTCAGTGCTCTGAAATTGTTTTTTGTGAACCCAGGTGCCAAATGGGTAAACTTGAAGTGCTCAAACTATAGCATTTGAAAAACAAATTTTGAAAGTTCAAAGTAAAGATTGGGTTCTAAATAATCATGACATCAACAGCTTAGATTTGTTGGCTGATAAAAACCAACCCATACATCATATTTTCATGATTTCTTTTTTGAGTCATATAGTCTTGGATAATCTTCATTCATATGTGGCATTAGATTTACAAGAAAAAACTCCAATGCATTGGAAATAACATACACCTCCTTGAATGTCATTATAATTGGAAAGGACAGGCACCCTGGATGTCTTTATATATGTCGGTGCACATGTGCTTGTACCTCTATTTATAGGTTTCTAAACTATTATATGTCTTTGTGAACAAAATGTCATTTTTAGTTTTATTACTATTGTCCTAAAATCATGGTCAAATCTGCAAGATTGTGGTGGAAAGAACATCATATTCAGGTCACAAACCAGCATGTTTTGATGGAATTTATCTTTATCAGAAATAGTGTTCCCATGCCAAGGAAATCTGAGAGGCAACTCCATGACAGTTAAGGAACCTTTTTCCCAATTGTGGAGTTCTCTCTTGAGTTACATCATTCAAAACTTGGACATTTGTGAACAAATAGTATAGGATTGTCTATAACTCTAGCTGATGTTTGGCACTCTAACAAGAACCTCTTGTGAGGAGTTAATTAACCAATAATTGCTTGGTCCTGCTTCATTCCTAATACATCATTTTGGATTACGGACATGTGTAATTTATTAAACCATTGCTAACTCTGTGTTCCTTTGTGATGAACTCAGTTTGACAAATCAAAATAGCCGACAAATCATAACTATTATAAAGGCAATAGTTTGTTTTTCCAAGGATGGTTGAATTGTTGTTTTTTTAGAAAATAATTAATAGGGAAAATTGGAGGGAAACATGGAGGAAAAACATTTGCATATGTGTCAAGAAATGATGAATGAGGGCACACTGAGAGAAAACAAATAATGGGTAGTGCAACGACATGAAAAAGGACAAGTACAAATGTGATATATGCATATGTCTGGGTCATATTTGACATGTGAGACATATTAGGTTCAAATATGATGTGATATATATGTCTACTCCAGATCTCTGCAAAAGGAAAAATGGCCACAAATGATCAGGTTTAAAATATGATGCGGCATATATGTTTGCTTCAGATCTGTGACAAATAAGAAAATGCAAGCTTGATGTCCGGGTTTGCTCAACCGCAACATGAGGAAGAAGAGAATACAAGAGAGAAAGGGGATTTCTTCAGTGGTATAATTGCAAGGTCAAGGGTTCTAGACATTCTAATCATATTAATCATAAAGATGTGAATTTAAAGGACTTAAAAAATACAAGAGTAAATAATAAAATAACAAGATTGTCAATCTAGATCGGATCAAGACCCGATGCAGAAAGACACATATATACATGTGCCTTTTCAAACCTCTTTGTTCCTTAAGTTGTACATGGTCTTAAACCATGAACCTGCCTTTAGGCATGCAAAATCTATCAGCATTTCTGCTTCTTCGCATTTCATTGGTCTGAACTCCAGCATTTATAACTTGTATTTTCTATCTAACTCTATGTTTTCTACTTATACTCATATTTTTGCTGTAGGAGGACCAGTACTACCTGAATCCACTCATACAAGATGTTCTTTGGGCAGCATTTCACAAGATTGTGGAACCATTCCTAAGGCATTGGCCTGGGTCTGTCTTAAGGGAGAAGGCTTTACATACAGTGATGCAACATATACACTATGAGGATGAAAATACTCATTATGTTTGCATTGGTGCAGTGAACAAGGTTTGTTTAAATATGTTATGCTTGTTGCTATTCCTTGAACGTGGCCTTATGGAGACATGACTTTCTTATATTACATGTGAAAGAAATAAAATGCAAGAGCCATGTTGATTGATGTAGTTTTTGTTAAAAATATGCAGATTCAAACCAAAATCTCTCTTGAATATAAAACAAAGGGAGAGCAGAAAGATGGAGGCTACAAACAGTCACAAAATTCCAACTCTCACCATGACCTTATCTCTTGGCATTATAAAGTAAAAGACTTCCATGAAGGATGATTATGTCCCCCATCAAGTAATAATGAATACAATCATACAAAATACACAATACAGAATAAGTTATGTCTCCACCCAAGATCCAGACTAGATCTGAATCTATGTTATCTTGACAGCCTTCCTCAAGTTGTACATGGTTTTGAATCATGAACAACTTGCCTTCAAGAACCAAAACATATGCTTCAAAATTAAAGGCATCACAGCAGCTGACAGCGACAAAAGACTTCAGGTCACTAGAAATCATATGTGATGAAGAATGTGAAAAAGCACAACACCAAAAAATGACGTCTAACATAAGTCTTACAATTAGAAAATCGTGTCAAAGGTAGGAAGGCTATATTCCAGAACTCACATTGGAGAACTTGTTTTCAGATTTGAAGAGGAGATATTTTAGACTTCAACAAACACAATTTCAAAGGAGAAAGCAGAAGGAAAATGATGAATATGAAGGAAACAAGGAAGAAGATTGGTGAAAAGAGAAATAGATCATCTAACCCACTTAACTGGAGAAGCAGTGATCCCTTGGGTCACTCTTTTAGAATCCATGCTACCAACACTTCTTTGATACCATGTCAGTTTTTAATGTTCAAAGTCCACTATGAAAACCAAGATGAAAATATAAAGGAGAAATTTCAGCAGCCTCAAAGATGATAGGAAGCATGCCCTAGTCCTTCACTAAAAGATAACGTTCTACATGAAAAAATACATATAGCATTAATTACAAAAATTAGAAATATGCCATTGTCTTCTAAGACTGCTTGCGAGAATGTACAACTAGATCAGATATATTAGGGACCCACGTCTAGTATAAGTCTTATTATGACTTTTCAATTTCATCACTAAGGCTCTTGCTTCAGCTAGATTTCAGTTTATACTTAGCAAACCTTCTGTGATAACACCATCAGTTTGAAGGGATGTTAAATCACATGTAGTAATTCTTGTAAGTACATCTATATGCATTTGTATATACTATATATGTCACAATATTTTATTGTTTTACATATATACACACACACCACATAGGTCTCTTGCATATATTTTCTATTTTTCTGTTTTATGTATGTTTCTATTTTTTTCTATATTTTGTTTTTTGTTTCAGCTGACTGATCGATGGACCTAGTCATTGGCTAGAAAACTAGTCATTGGAGCTTGCTCTCTGGCTGTCTCCTTTCTTTTTATCTCTATGTTTCTTATTATAAAAAAGGGACTGATTTCCTATGCTTGGTGTGGTCTTAGAGCCTGGTTTGCAACGATTCTCAATTTAGTAATACATTTGGCTTTTATTTGATTTGAGAGTTTCTTGTGTGTGAGAATTGGTGGACATTATTAGAACCTTTAAGTGACAGTTTTCTTGATTATTTTATGTTGTTTTAGCTCTGATTTACTTGTGTTCCCATCTTTTTTGTTACGTAGTTTTTGCTTACAAATTTTTCTTTCATTTCTTTTGTAAAGTAGCACATGGAATCAAACTATATTAGTGATATGACATGTGGATAGATTGGTACATTTAAAAGTGTAAAAGGTAGCTTAAATTTATCAAATCATGACATCAAGAAAAGTAGCAAATTATTTATGTAATTGCCTTATCTTAGTGGGGCCAATTCGGTGCATATTGGCTGCTACACACATAACATTCTAGAAGCTCTTTCTATGCTGAGAAAGAGCCTTTCTGAATGCTTTCCCATTAACTATCATACTTAGGGTCTATTAGTTTCTTAGACAATTATATGGCTAACAAGTTGTTTGAAATGATAGGTCCTAAATATGCTTTGTTGTTGGGTTGAAGATCGAAATTCAGAAGCATTTAAATTGCATCTTTCAAGAATACCAGATTATTTATGGGTTGCAGAAGATGGAATGAAGATGAAGGTGATAAAAAAATAATGCCTACTAGTTCAATCATATTAACTTGGACTCTGATAACTGTTAAAGAATTTCACTATATATTTTGTTTAAAATAATATATTGGCAGGGTAACAATGGAGGCCAGTTGTGGGATACTGGTTTGGCTATTCAATCAATACTTGCAACTGAACTTGTTTCAGATTGTAAAACGACTCTTAGGAAAGCACATGACTTCATAAAATGTTCACAGGTTTGTTTGTTGTGCCTACATTCAAGGCTGCTGATTAGGCATTTCAAGCTTTGTGATTCATAGCATTTCAATGATGAACTTGGTCCTTGTTCTAAAGGTTCAAGACAATTGCTATGGTGACTTTACCTCATGGCATCGCCACACATCAAAAGGTGCTTGGACTTTATCAACAACAGACTATAGATGGCAAGGCTCAGATTGCACTGCCGAAGTTCTGAAGGTGTCAAAATTTAGTGCCACCAAGATCAATGTTCAATTTGACCATATTCAATTGTGATTTTTAATTCATTTTCAGGCTGCCCTTTTACTTGCAAAATTACCATCAAATGTGGTAGGAGAACCTCTGGCAGTAGAGAAATTTTATGATGCTGTGGATTTGATCCTATCTCTACAGGCAAGCTGAATAGTTTACCATATCTAACTTTTCATTGATTGAAAATTGTTAACAAATTTCAGTATCATGTTTCGATTACAGAACATGAGATAAGGATGAACTGCATAATGCATACTAGGGAGTAACTCATAAACCAAGTTGCCACAAGACTACATGGATTTGAGAATTTTGTTGTTGTTTTGGCTTTCCTAATTTATCTTTGTAGGTCAATTTTGTTTCTAATTGGTATGATGTATGATTGTCTTCATTGGCTGTTGCTTCTATCACACGGTTATATTGATTTCCAAGTTGTATCGGTGTACTCCATTCAAATCAATTTCTTGTTTTTCCTTTTCATAGTGTGTTAATGATTATGCTAAGTCCATGTCTATCTTTTTGCAATTTGAAAAATGTTTCTTATGCATAATAAAAAATAAACAAGAAAAAAATTTCTAATTCTTTTGGATGAGTATCTTTCAAATATTTGTAGCTATCTTACGAGATAAGAGCTAAAAGAGTTCATTCTGTACAAACTGATTCATTCATAATAAGAAAATCTATATTGTGTCCTGGAAAGGGATGTGAAATAAGGCTGTTGATGTCACACACTATTTCATCATGAAAGGAGAAGAATCAGAATCTGGTTAATCAAGTTTGTTCTGATCCAAATATCCATTTGAAATTTTAAATTTAATATTTTCATAAGACTTTCTTAACTGAGTTCAATTGCTTCTGCATGATATCAAAGGTTCCACTATGTTCATTATGAAATATGAACCAAAAGTTCCTTAACTAAGAGAAAAGAGAGCAGTTGTTGGTGGCCTATATCACCTCAACTTTGTCACAAGAGGTTCTTGTAGCAATTCTAGATGAATGTACAACTGGTAGCCTATACATATGTGTGTACATATAAATATATACAAATTATTACATTGTTTAACACTCAAACATGTAGGCTAAGACACAACATATAAAATAAATCTTTTATTAGAGGGAAAAAATGCTTATCAAATACATTACCTAAATAAGGAAAAATCTCATAATGCATACAACTCATGGGTTGAGTACGCTGTTGGGCTTGCACCAGTGGGAATTTTTTTACATTATATACACATAATAGACACACACATTTCAGATTTTTTTTTCTTTTTTTCTTTTTTCTTTCTCTCACTTGATCACCTAATTCTCCTTCCACATTTTTTCCTTTCTACAACCATTCTTTCAAGGACTGGAAAATACACTCATATAATTTCTTAGATACATGTGGTTCTTGGTTAGTATTGGATGTAGTTCCAGAACATCTTAATTTTTACATGCCTTTCTACCCAATTTTGTTATCCAATCTCTACTTTATTGGGCAGCTATGCCTTCGAAAAATAATTATTCTTCTCATTGTACTATTATGTGGATTACCATACTATTTTCTTTGCATGGTTTCTCACAGAATAAATGTGGTGGCTTTGCGACTTATGAGCTATCAAGATCATATGCATGGTTGGAGGTATATCTTTAGTCTATGCATTAAATTTTCTTTTGTTGAAGATAAAGGAAATTTTTGCAAAACCAAAATTCCCATGTTGTAGCTTCAAGTTCAATTATTTCATGTCACACTAGAGCATCTTTTGAAACATTGAAGTGGGTGGGATGAGGAAAAATAGAATAGAAATGGTGCATTATGTTGTAGCTCACTAACTGTTTATAGTCTATGATCAAGAACTGTAGCTTCACAAAGAATCCAAAGAGAATGTTACCATGAACCCAATGCACTTTATGATAGATAATTCACTGCTTAAATAGGTACAAAAGTTGAGCAATAAAAGTATCAGAAACAAAGAAAAACCTATGAACTGCTTAATAGGTCACTTTAGTAACACTATTATATGATGGCTTCATAGAGCTGTATATTGTGAAGAATCTTCTCATTTTCATTCTTTCATGTTGCTTATGTATGTCAATTTTGCACCTTGTATCATGAACATTACCAACAACAATTTGTGTTTACTTGAGGTTTTATTTGACTGAGAGTAAAACTTGCATTTACGTCCATTCACAACATAAAGACCTAGCTGATAAGTGATGGTAACTCATGGAATCAACTATAAAATCAAAGAACCTTATAGGTATTGCTTGGAGCATTCAATTCCTAGAACTAAACACTACTTTAATCAACTGAGTGGAAGAACTTGGAAAAATTAGGTAATAGCTGCACTATGTGCATCTATTTGGTGCTAAGCTTTTGCGTAAATTTTGTATACCAAATATAAACTGATAAGTAAGGGTGTATAAGGTTGAATAACAGCATCTATTCATAAGACAGACCATGTTTATAAACTGATAAGTAAGGGTGTATAAGGTTGAATAACAGCATCTATTCATAAGACAGACCATGTTTAGCAACTGTTGAGTTTTCCTTGTGTATAGTTTAGTGGTTGATTGATCTAATCCATAGAAACCTGAAAGGAAAATGTGCAAGATACAAGGTATAAAGGAAAGGTGTAATCATTCAGTTTCACAAGATCCCAATTCAATAGTTCAATAACATAGCATCATGGCTATGTAGGAAATAGGGGAGCGCTGTAGGGATCACAAGATCCTTTGTTCTTGTGAAAGGGCCAATATATTTAGGTTGAATTACACAAAGCATTGCTCAATGTCCACCAATAGTCATTTATATAATATCAATGTTGTTATTTAGTTTTAGAGGGTCATATGGTGTTCATGTATACCATAAAGCATGATGGAAGGGAATTCGTGTATCCCACTGATCCTATATCTTAGTGCATAATATTTGCTCACTCAACCAGCCAACTTTTCCATAAATGAAATATGAATGGTTTAACCATGAGTATTGGGAAAAAGGAAGTGTTATTTTTCTTTCTTGTTGCTATGTGAAATGTGCTACAATAGGATAACAAGTTAACATGTGAAAAATGCTTTATTTTCTTGTTACTAGTTAACAAATATGAATTAGGGGCTCAAAACTTGTATAATTGTAGATAAGTTCTTATATTTGTTAGTTGCAATTACATGTTGATTTTTCTAGAATGCTTGATAACTTTGGTATCACACTCTTTGCCCATTTTAAATCTAAATGAATCCATTATGTCACTTTCAGGTCATGAATCCATCTAAGATCTTTGCGGACATAATGATTGATTATCCGTGAGTACTTTCTCATCTTATGTTTGATCCAACAACAAGTTACTGGGCAATACTTCATTATGCACTAATGTCCTTTTTCTTTGTTCATTTAGATTCACAGAATGTACATCATCTGTTGTTCAAGCTTTAGCAGCTTTTAGAAAAGTATATCCTGACTATCGAAAGGAAGATATAGAGATTTGTATCGCAAAGTCTCTTAGTTTCATTAAAAAGATGCAATTACCTGATGGATCATGGTGAGCTTGTTTACTCTCTTCCATCATTCTAAGTAACTTCTTTTTTATGATATATAGTATATATATAGAATGCTGAAGTTAGAATATCATTGTTTTGATTGTGCAAATAGAACCACTAAACTGCTATTGCTATATACTATTACCATCATAAGTTTTTCAGAATAATCAACACCAAAATTCTCATTATCATAATAGATGTTCCTAACTTTTTGTACACTTACCATTCATTCTGCACAATTTAACTTGATTACCGTTAGTATATTTTTCTAAATTGGAATGGCCAAAGCCGGCTCACAATATGTTTTTTTTTTAATTATTTCATGTCAATCTTTTTAATCACATCCTAACTAATAGTGAAGGGAATATTGTTTTAAGAGTGCTAGAAAATTTTGTTGTAGTTGTTGCTTATCATCAAAACTATAAGAGCATATTTTAAAAGTATTTTCAAAACTTATTCGTGCTTTTAAACTGATTAAAAAAGTGAGGTGAACTTATAGCTTTTTTTTTTTTGAGGAAAGAATGGTAAATTTATGATTTTTGGCTGAACAAAATATTAGATGTTCCTTTGGCAATACCAAAGAACCTGTTTTTGCATTATTGGCAAAGTGCAGCTACTTCACTATGTAGGTGTTGTAATAGATGCATAAGTTCAGTAAGAGTTTATTGACAGTAAAAGACGAATGAATTTGATCTAGTAACAAAGTAATGAAAAATCAATGCTTAATATTAAGGATTTCATATTTGCACTAGAGTTATGTTGCAGCTTATGTTAAGGTAGGAGAAAATTAATGAAAGGGAATTTAGGAAAGTAAGAGGGAAGAAAATAGAAGAAATTGAGAGAAAGAAAGGACTATATGAGTTGGAGGGAGAGAGAGAGAGAATCTATTAGGCTCCAAATCACATTTAACTAATGATTAGGTTAAAGACAATCTATCAGTTAGGCATACCTACTTGACTGAAATTATGTATGGGCAACGACAACCAAAACTATGTTGCTTTGAATATTTGCTTTCAAATCACTTCCTCAAGATGTAAAATTTAATGAAAAAATATATGCAAAAATAGGTTGTCCAATGTTTTGTTGCAAATATACAAAGAAACAGTAAAATCTTTATGAGAACATAGGAGGAATGAGGGTCAAAACCTTAACTTAAGTCCTAAAGAATACAACAAAAGACAAGGGTGCCTATCACTTATAAGCACAATACACAAACATTTGCATGTATAACATATATGTGTGTGTGTAATTTATTGAATGTTATTTCTCCTAATACTATTCAACCAAGTAATGAAATGTCCCAGATAATTTGTTGGTTGAGATCCACATAATTTAAACAAACGAAAACATTTGAAGTACCTCATTGAAAGTGTAAAATGAAGATTTTGAACATAAAAAACCAGTGGGTGCCAATGCGTGGGAAGTTGATGCAACTTAATTTTATTTACAAAATTTGTGGTTCCAAACGTGTTTTGTTACAAGAAAACTTTGTTGATTATGAATCTATATAAGTCAATAGAACTCTATCATAACTAGGCCAAATATGGTGGGTCCCACTTAGTTTTCCTATTTATATCAAGCAAGAGGAAACTTTTTCTAGGCCAGAATCTTTTCCCTTTGGCTTCACTTTTATCTATGCTGATAAGTTTTCCCTTTGAAGGAGGGATTTTTTTACCTTGTCTGTTCTTACACCCTCATAACAGTTTCTAGCTTTCTTTCCCTGTCATGAATGTGCCAATTATTGAATATGCCCTAATCTAATGTTGGTACATAGTGCATATATATGTGTGTGTGTGTATGTGTGTAAATATATGTATATGTATTTGTATATATATATATAGATATGTATATATATATGTATATATATATATATATATATCCATCGAACTGGTTAATTTTAAGTATTTTTCTAAAACATTTACTGCATAGTTACATAAAAGTATTTGAAAATGCCGGAGAAAAAGAAAAATAGGACATCTAGATTGGACTTTATGGGCCAAAAATCTAAAACCATTAATCTAAAAACCAAGATAAAATTCAATGTGCTCATTGCATGTTCAAAGTTCTTTTGAATTTTATAATTTTGGACATTTTATATCTGTCGATATAGTTGAATTAAAAATGGTCCAAAAGGGCTGCACAACCATTTTCAGCAATCTAATCTGAGGATATGTATTAATTTTGCTTGAACTTGCCACCTAAAAGTTGTTCCAACATACAGTTTGTCCACTTTCCAAATTCTAGCAAGTCACTTAAATTATGTATCACATTTATCATGAGAAATGACCTGTACAAGAAAAGTACAGTAGAAAGCTACAGGACAACAATAGTGCATTAGCATTAATATTTTTCTTCCCATCCATTGAGCAGTCCTAGTTTTCTTTTTTTTTTATTATTATAGAATGGCCTAATCCATATGAGCAGACTATCCTATCACTCCTGAACAATTAAGATGCCTCCTTAAATTGGATGATGAATTTCAATTGCTGACTCACCTGTTCTTGATTGTTCTTTCTCCTCTCACAATGCCCTTTAAAATGTAACACTAATCAATGGGAATATATATTCTGACATAGGTATGGTTATTGGGGTATATGTTTCACGAATGGCACATGGTTCGGGGTTGAGGGGCTGGTGGCTGGTGGCATGACCTATGAGAATTGCTCTGCAATCCGTAAAGCATGTGAATTTTTGCTATCAAAACAACTAGAATCTGGAGGTTGGGGTGAAAGCTATCTTTCATGCCAGAATATGGTAAGATTCGTCCTTGATGCCTATTTTGCTTAATCAATATTTAACCAAGTATTAAGACTATTGCAGAAATATCATAACTGCATTTCATTATCACTCAATTAAATTCACGTGTAAAATGGGATTTTTCATATGATTTATCTTGTCTTTAATATGTCTAATATGGGAAAATACACAGCAGATACGATGTATCTTATGAATCTTATAATCTGTCATTAAACATTAATGTAGGAGGAATAATCATTCTGCTTAGAAATTAAACAATAAGGAATAAGCAGCTTCGTATCTATATATATTTATTGCATTTCTACAAACATAAGGATTTTGATCTACTGGGGCTTCATAACATTATATCTCAAGAGAAAGTAAAAGCTAAAGCAGAGAAAATTGTTCTGAAATTCTCATAATTCAATGGTCCTTGACAAAAAAATTCTATTTGTCCCCAACTTGTCATAATTTAATTTTTTTTTTATTTATGACTGAACAAAGGAGGGGTGCTTCCTTCTGTATTAATTAAATGGTTAATGACAGAAATTTTCTAATATTGATGCATGTTCAATAAGGAATACACAAACCTGACAGGAAACCGCTCACATTTTGTCAATACATCTTGGGCAATGCTTGCACTACTTAGTGCTGGACAGGTATGACTTATTTTTCAGACCAAGTAAAGTTTTTGTTTTCTGATGGCTGATTGTTCTGGAAGCATGTCAATCATACATTTATAGGTAATTGAACAACAACCTTATTCTCTTGATCTACTGTTTAGGACATAGTTTTTTAGCTCAGTATATTGTTATAATATTATGTTCTCTCTGCCCCTATACTATGTATGTGCCATTGACCTATCTACTTAAGTTTAAAATTTGATGTAATGAGAGTTATATGTAGATGTAGCATGTTTTCTCTTATGGTTCTACTGATGTAAAGACATAACATAACTCTATTGCATGTTATTGGTTCCTTTTCTTGTTGGGCTGTTAATCGTTTTGTAGTTTTACCTAACATTGTTTTGTGCATCATATTTCTTACTTTATGGGTCAATTCTAAGTTCACCTATTCTAGAGGGAAGTCATCTGTTTGGTTTTCTATCATAGGGCTCATAGGGCTAGTATAATAGCTGCTGCAAGAAAAGGTGAACCATCTTAATGAAGCCATCTTAGCATAAATCTTGGAGCTATCTTTGGCTTAGCATTTTATCTAGATTCATTTTTTTTTTTTAGACGAATTTATATGTAGCACTCACTTTAGAAGCATAGTGAAGGATCTAAGGTATCGGAATGTTAAGATCTGACTTTTTCTTTTCAAATGTTTTGGAGGTAAGTGAACAAAATGTCTAAGGCCTTATACGGGGACTGGCTATATATACTGTTTGTACCTATGTATGACACAAGTATACCAAAAAAAAAAAAAAAAATCTTCTTTTTTGCTTATAGTCTATGTCACACACTCACAATATCCTAGCGACCCGATACAGTACCAATACACTGCTGGGTATGGTCAAAATTGTACCAGGTTTGGTCAATTCCCAGAACTGTATCCATCCATTTTAAGACTCAGTCAAAATTTACAGTCATTTTGAGTTTGGATTTAGGGTTTTTTTTACTGTTACTGTGTATATACCATGGATACCATGCAAATACCATGGCTATGGATACTATTTAATACTATAATAATGAAGGTTAATTGTATATTTAGTGTTGTAATAATGAAGGTTAACTACATATTTAATGTCATTATAATGAAAACTAGACAAAAAGAGGCATAATAAAGGTGGGAGAGAGAGAGAGAGAGAACCCAATTACCGAACCTTACGCCGCAGTACGTAAAACTGTATTAATGAAGGGATGTAACGAAAAATTTCTGGATCTTGATTTCTAAAAAATTAAGTATAGCTTAAGAATAGAATTTCCATCATAAAGTCTAAATAGTACACAGTCATATATATATATATATATATATATATATATATATATATATATATATATATATATATATATATAGACACACACACACACATGTACCGCCGTACCCAAGCTTTTTGAAAATGCTCTGTATCCTCACCTATATGACATAGCTGATAATGAATTTGATTGTTTAGCTTAGCGTTGTCAAGTGGTATCGTATGATATGTATGTCGCTTTTTCATTTTACGATACGATATACAACCCATGTCGCAAATAGGTGGTGTATCATAGATGTATGGTACAAATAGTTGGATACAGGTCAAATCTTTGATTGTTGCGTGGAATCAGCCATGCATAATAGGTCTGATATTTCATGAGTTTTACTAATCATATATAATTTGTAAGCATATATGTTGTTACTAATAGCTACTACACAATTAATGTGCCAAACAGATCTAAGCACCGAAAAGGTATTGTAAGGTACACGTGATTTAAACTTAATATGAACATTATTGGCTATGTTGTTATGAATAAATGATTAAATTCTCTAATAAACCTTGTCTATAAATTTCTTTTTGGCAATATATGAATGACTATTTGCATTCTTTAAAAGATAGTAAATGGGTATCAAAACAAATAAGTTTTTGTTATGCATGACTTATACTGCTAGGAGTCTTTTAATGGTCATAAAATGTTTTTCTTCATAGGCTCTTCTATAAAAAAAAAAACCTTGAAAACTCTAATTTCTTGAATGGAATCAGCGACAATTTTCTTTTTATTGATTTTTTCTGATATTTCCTATTTTTCATTTATTTTCTGTTTTTTGAATTAAAAATAAATTTTACAATATGTTTATGATATGATGTAATACTTTATGATATGGCGTGCCTATTAGGTTGACTGATACAGGTTCTGATATGCTTTTTACAACATTGGTTTAGATAACCCATCTAAACTTCAAAATGGAAAAGAAAAGTATAGACATTGATTATGTTAGCTATGGTCCTTGTCCTTGTGGTTGAGTAGCAAGGAATGGTAGTGGGAATGACGATATACGACAATCAATGAATCAAATACTCTGACCTGCCGTGCTGATGGGCAAACAGGGGCGTCTTTCTTTAGAGTGGTTCTTTAGAGTGGTACAACAACCTTCCATTGTGTGAGACAGCTAATCTTAACAATGCAAAACAGATAAAGGCATGAAGGGTCCAAATGCCCCTAAGTAGTATACACCGGATCAGATCTACAGTGAAATTCCAAACAAACAAAATACCACGTCATAACAACCTCCCTCAATCTGATATGCCTCTGTGTCATGCTCGGCTTGCTTTTAAGGAAACAAAAATCTCCTTATGTGAACCCTTTACAGAACAAATTTGCAACTTGATTTGTCTGGCGTGTGCTGCTATGAATCCCATGCCTCTCTATTAGCCCCATTGTTTGATTCTTCAATTTGATCCAAACAAAAGAGTGTAACAATACAAAAATGCATTGTTCACAAAAATATATTCCACATTTACTTATCTAAAATCATAATTATTTGGGAGGCGGGGGGAGGGATATATGTTTGTGGTTTACATATTAAGCTGAAGATAAATTGGTCAGGAAATTTCTATACCACTATGTTGAGAGTTCTTGTCGTGAGGGGTTTATTAGAAAATTAGTAGTGATCATAGGAGGCATTGTCAATAGTTTTATCTTATTTGGTGGACTTATTACGTAATTCTCTATGCCGAGCATCATCTTTATTAACTTGAGGTTAGGGCTAATCTAATTGATTTTTTTATTCTTTAAACTTGTTGCAACCTGGTATCAGAGAATGGCAAAATTGGGAAAAGATTTCATTATCTCAATAGATTTGCAGTAATCGGCTAGATTGGAATTCTAGAAAATTATTTGAACATATTTGACAGTAAAACCAAACTAAGTGTTAATTTCAAGAATAAAGGATTTATGAATATAGAAAACTTTAGATCATATATAACTTTTCTAAGCTTGCATATAGAAGTAGATTGTCATTACATTCTTGACATGACACAAATTGGAGTTATGTCTTTCATTAATGTTTCTTCAAAAGATCAAGTAGCCGATGTGTTTACAAAGTGACTTCCAATTGCTAGATAAATAAAATGTTGTATCAAGTTGAACATGATTGACATCTATGCGCCACAACTTAAGGGGTAGTGCTGAGAGTTATTATCTAAAGTGGTTTATTAGGCAACTAGTAGTGGTTGTAGGAGGTACTTTTTAATAATTTTATCTTACTTGGTGGACTTATTATGAAATTTTCTGTGTGGACCATAATTGTTATTAATGTGAGGTTAGGGCTAATTTAATTGTTTCTTTGTTCTCCTCCAAACCTGTTGCAAACACTAATTATCAGATGGACATTAAAGAGTTCTAATTTCACGCCTATTTTTTGGAGTTCACTTGGTAGTCTCGCATTTGCTATTTGGATAATAGTTGCTTTCCCAAGGAATGACTTATTAGTTCCCTTTTTGTTTTTTTCTCTTCTTTTTTTTTCTCTGCCCACCACTAAACTCTACTCATGTCCTTTATTTTCCTAACCACCAATATACCTTGAGATTTAATTACTTGATAACTAGCAAATTTCTTTTGGAGTTAGGCTGAGAGAGATCCAAAACCTCTGCATCGTGCAGCAAGAGTGTTAATTAATGGCCAAATGGAAAATGGGGATTTCCCCCAGCAGGTATGTATTCCCATTGAATTTCACCATCATTTTATCTGTGAAGGCTTTGCTCATAAGTAGGGTTTCACATGAGCTGAATTGAGCTCGAGATGAGCTCAACTCAACTCAAAAAAATGTGAGCATGACCTTGGCCTGAACTCATAGAACATACTCGAGCTTAACTTGACAATGCAATGTCGAGCTCGAGCTCGATTCACTTAACTCATTTGACTTGTTTATGTTAAGCATGTCTCATTTCTTTTAACTCGCTTAGTTGCTACTCATTTAACTATTCTGTCATTATATTTCAGCATCCATTATGTAGTTTAGCTGTCAAGTTCTTACAATTCGAACTCGACTAATTAACATTCCAAGCATACATTTGAACTTGAGCTCAACTTGTTTATAAGTGTGTCGATTTCAAGTTGTGTTCTGATGATTGAGCTAGAGTTGAGCTCGAGCTGGTTCGACTCATTGTGCAGCCCTACTTAAAAGCTTTCTCACATGAATATATATGGGTGATTGATTCTTAGTCTTCTTGGAAAATGAAATGGCATATTGCAATGGGATATGCTTTTGTCTATGTATTCTCATCTATCTATCTATTCCTAATATGTCTTTTTATCATTGTTAGGAAATTATGGGTGTTACCAACAGATACTGCATGATCAGTTATTCTGCATACAGGAATGTATTCCCAATATGGGCCATGGGGGAGTATCGCAAACACATGCTTTCAGCCTTCTAAAAATCATTTCTATTATAGCTTCTTGTTGAGTAATACTCTGAGTCGGGATCCATGTTTCCACCTTCACACAGTTGTATTGTGAAAGCTATGTAATAAGCAAATCTGTAATAAGGTGTAGACAATTCTACTAGATGGACGGAATTCTATAATATTTTGAGACAATAAAAAGTCTGCAAAGGGTATTTCACAATTTTTCCTAATAATAATGGATTATGACAAAGATTATTTTCGCCCTACCTGTGAAATGCAAATCATATAGAACAGTATGTCACCATCATTTTGATCCACTTTTAACATTTTCCTGCCTTAGTTTGGAATATATGTCTCGTTGTCTTTATAAGTACCTCACTATTTGCTCCTTCAAGTTTGTGTATTCTGGTGGAACACCCTAATTCTGTCACTAACCCATGTTTATTTAGGTGAAATACAAAAAGGGGATTGTCTCACTCCTTTTACCTTTTTTTTTAGATACTTGGTTTTGAATTCACTCTCTATGCATAGTTGGATTTAGCAAGTTTCCATTTTTACCAATTTGAGCTCCTACCTTGTTTGGTTCAATGCATGTTTTCAGATCCTTTCTTTCTAAAGCTCCATCTCTTCTACATCTCCATCATATTGTTTTTCTCCTCTTTTTACTGCTTGAACTATCTTTTGCAAATTCTCATCAAGGGCTTGTGGTTCCTTTATTCGTTCATAAAGAATATGTTGAAATTTTACTTGTGTAGATAAGATTCCCATGCTAGTTATTCTAGATCCATCCCTAAAGCTCGCATCTCCAAAAGGAGTGAAAGTCGTGTTGCCTTTATACAAGCAATAATACACGAATTCATCCTACTCAGTGCATCTGCTACCTTGTTAACCTTACTTGGGTGATAATTAATAGTGCAATCATAATCTTAAATTACTTCTAACCCCCTTCTCTATCTCATGTTCAACTCCTTCTCACTAAGTAAATACTTTAAACTTTTATAATCAGTTATATCTGGCACTTTTCACCATACAAGTGATGTTTCCAAATCTTCAAAGTGAAGACCACAACTGCCAATTCTAAATCATGTATAGGATATTTTTCTTTATGCCTTTTTAGTTGTCGGGATGCATAAGCAATCACCTTATCATTACGCATTAAAGCACAAATAACCCCTTATGAGAAGCATCATTGTACATGACAAACCCAATTCCTTCTTCAGGCAAAGCAAGTACTAGGGCAGATGCATGTTTTTGTTTCAGTTTTTCAAAACTTATCTCACAAGCCAAATCCCACTCCAACTTTACATTCTTTCTGGTCAACCCAATTAAAGGAGAGGCAATAACAAAAAAATCTTTTATAACCTTCTATAATATCCAGCTAAACCCAAGAAGGTACGAATTTTTGTAGGAGAATTAGGTCTCTCCCAATTAAGAACTTCCCCCACCTTCAATGGATAAACACTGATGCCTTCACCTGAATAACATGCCCCAAAACAGTAACCTTATCCAACCAAAATATACACTTGCTAAACTTAGCATATAACTTATTTGCTCTTGGCAATGATAAGGTAATCCTTAGATGGTTTTAATGTTCGTCCTTACTTCTTGAATAGATGATAATATCATCTTCGAAAACAATTGTGAATTGATCTAGATAGGGTTTAAATACCCTATTTATCAAGTCCCTAAAGGCTGCAAAGGCATACAAGATTCATAATGCCCATAACAAGTCTGAATGGTAGTCTTAGGCACGTCTGACTCTTCAATATTCATAAGATGGTACCAGATCTCAAATCAATTTGGAAAACACACAAGCACCCTTAAGTTTTGAAAGACAGCTTCAACATCGTTTGTAATATAAAATCTGGCTTCCTTTCTTTTACAATCTACCATGGCATGATACTTAGCTAAATGACTCATGCCTAGAAACATTTCAAATTCTTGAATTTGCATGGGTATCAAGTCTGCCATGGTATGAAATCCACCCCATGAAAGGGTACAACTATAATATACTATTTTGAACTCTACTGTGTCTCCAAATGTTGTAGATACTGCTAAATGTGGATACAAAACACTATTGTTGTTTTAAGGATGTGGCAGCATTAAATGATACAAAAAAATAGTTGGGTACATGATCAATGAGCACATAAACCTCCCTACTAAAAAGAAAACATTTACCTGAAATCAGGTCGGGAGATGCCACAATTTCATGAACTGACATAGTCAAAATTCACCCTCATCGAGTTGCGCCTCCTCGTCCTCGATTAGGTTGTTTTGAACTGGATGGTCTACTTGGACCTACAGTAGTTGCACTCCCAACTCATGTAGACTAAGCCCTCACCATGCATTTCTGAAGTGAAGGACAATCTCTTCTAATGTGCCCTATCTATGCACATCATAACAACCTTGGAACCCTTGCTGACGTTCCCCTGGATGTCTACACCCACATGTTTAACAGGGCTCTATGGATCATGATGACCCTGAAGTCGATCCTATCCCTAAAGTAGTGTGATGGCCTCCCATGTTCATAGAATAGTTACTTCTCCTCTGACTAGTTGATGCAGAACCACCATTGGCGCTGATATGGCAACTCTGATTGTGTGTATGACTAGTTCTACTGCTTGATACTAGTCTCTCTCTCTCTCTATATATATATATATATATATATATAGAGAGAGAGAGAGAGAGAGAGAGAGATTGGTCTGGTTTCCACCAATTTCTCTTATATATATATATATATATATATATATATATATATATATATATATATATATATATATATATATATATATATATATATATATGAAAACAAGTAGCTACCAGATTCTAATATGTTAGACCTTGATGTGAATCATCTCAACTATTCCAAGGAAATTAAGCACTGGAGATTAGGTTGCAAATACAAAAGGCAGATGTTTTTGTTCAAGATTCTGAAATACTCCTAAAAGGAGACAATGGCATTTAAGGATTGAATCAATCTCGGGGGCCAAGTTGTGATTGGTCGTTATAAGACTTCATAGAGCAGAGTCAAAAGCATCCTAGCAGCACCACAATTTTCAGGACAGCCTAGGCTTATGCCACCTAGAGAATAAAGAACGAGTACCAAAGAAAAAATGAATTAATAAATGACTTCTACCCTAGAAAACTATTCTTTGAATGGCATCTAAATCTGAGATTACACAGCCTATATATTAATCGCATTCCCTCAAGATGAGGCGGAAATAATTCCACTAGCTCATCTAGACAAGTCTAAAGTAGTCTTAATAAGAGAAAAAGATGTGCTAAAACTCTGTATAGGTCCACACAATAGAAAATGTTATCAAGATGGATAACATTGACAGCGCCAGAAAGCAGTCGTACTAGCCACGCCAGAATGAATCTTGGTCACAATTTTTGTTAATCAATATACAGTTCAATTCCAAAAAGTAGCATCACAGTTCATTAGATGTTGAAGGAGTTTATAAAATTGACGTTCAGCTTCTGAGTCACCATTTCGCATTCAGCATTCATCCCACAGTGACCCGAAAGTGTCAATTTAATATTAAGGTATAACATTTCAACAACAGAAAATAAATTAAACAAACTTAACATTGTTCAAATTGCTTACATATTTTTGCTTACATTGTTCAATCATTGTTCAAATTGCTTACATATTTTTGCCTTGCCCAAGGTCACTCCAGTAAGATAATTTAACATTCTAGTAAATTTTCCTTCATACTCATCAACTGAGGTAATACCCTGCTTGAGCTAAAAAAATTCTTCAATCTAGTTCTTTAGACAAGTAGTTGGGTAATACTTTTCTTCAAATTTGCACAAAAAGTAAGCCCACGTTATTGCATTCTAATTCAGGAACTTATCACATACAAGATCCCACCAAGCCTCTGCTGCATCCTGCAACAGAAACACGGTGCATTCAAGCTTATCTTCATCTGATGTAACCATGATTCTGTTGTTGTTAGATCTTGCACACCAGTGAATGGCTTTGCACCCAACTTACGAGCGTGTTCTGAATTCCTCTGATTTGCTGCCTTGATTTCTACAGGTTGTTCTAGATGAGCTCATTGAGGCATTCTCACAGAATGGCTAGCTTGTGGTGCCTTAACTCCATGGCCACGACCATGACCTCTATTACGAGGTGACATCTTCCTATAAATAAAGCCATTCATTATGAGTTGCTGTCATAATGATAAGTTCAACTATTTGCATGCATAACTCCCATAAACTAGTCTCATTTCATAACAAGCAAATAATTAATTATATCATAACTAGACACATAAAATACCATTGTGCTAACAATCTATTGCATACTAAAACATAACCCTCAATGCTATGGCAGTTTAAACAAACAAGCACACATGCTTTAAAAAAATTATAGTAAAATCTGCTCACTGAACAACAAAACACTATTTAGTAGTTAGTACGTTCTTTGGCCATGTCTTTGGTGCATTTTTGTAATCCATCCACCTAAACAAATAGACAATAAATGCAATTAGCATACTTCGTGAAGGATATTAGCCTGTTTTTCTTCCACGACCAGCAGTCTCACCAATCATAATCTGTCAAACATGCTGTCCAAACAAGAATAACACATACACGACTTGGAAAACCCCCTTCTTCTCCTCAATTTAACCTTAATTTGAACAAGCTTCTAGTCTAAAACGAAATTTTTGAAAGGATTATAGAAACTAAAATTTGGATTACCTTACCTTCTTTACCATTCTTCTCTTCCTCTATTTCTCAATCTCTCGTCTGCCCCCCTTTCTCCCTCGTCTCTTCTCTCGTTCTCCCTCTCTATCTCTTCACCTCTGACACTCTTGCTTTCTCATTCTTTCCCTGCCTCGCTTTCTTGTTCTCTCAAACTCATTCTTTGAAAAGAGATGCTAATCTTACTCAGTTACTTGAATTTCTTCAAAAAAAAATTGTTGATCATAGACATGAAAGGGTGACGAACTGTTTTAGATTCTTCCTCAGTTTGATGTTTTTTCTAGATGTTAGCCTTTAAATCGTGGATATGTTTTTGCAATAAATTATCAGGCACTTGACTTCTTTAAATTTTGTGGTACCACCAAACTTTATTTCCTCTTTTTTGTGGAATCTCTCAAGGTAAGCTTGGTTTCGCCTCCTCAAATCCATTTGTTTGATAAGAAAAATAATATATGTTTTTTGGTAATATTTTGCATCATATTTTTTATCGATTGATAATGCTTGTGATTATGTTTTGTTGAAATGTAATGTTTCATTTCTCATAGAAAAAAATAAGTTTGTTTAATTTATTTTCTGTTGTTGAAATGTTATACCTTAATATTAAATTGACACTTTCGGGTCACTGTGGGATGAATACTGAATGCCAAATGGTGACTCAGAAGCTGAACGTCAATTTTATAAACTCCTTCAACATCTAATGAACTGTGATGCTACTTTTTGGAATTGAACTGTATATTGATTAACAAAAACTGTGAACAAGATTCATTCTGGCGTGGCTATTACGACTGCTTTCTCGCGCTGTCAATGTTATCCATCTTGATAACATTTTCTATTGTGTGGACCTATACAGAGTTTTAGCACATCTTTTTCTCTTATTAAGACTACTTTAGACTTGTCTAGATGAGCTAGTGGAATTATTTCCGCCTCATCTTGAGGGAATGCGATTACTATATAGGCTGTGTAATGTCAGATTTAGATGCCATTCAAAGAATAGTTTTCTAGGGTAGAAGTCATTAATTAATTCATTTTTTCTTTGGCACTCGTTCTTTATTCTCTAGGTGGCATAGGCCTAGGCTGTCCTGAAAATTGTGGTGCTGCTAGGATGCTTTTGACTCTGCTCTATGAAGTCTTATAACGAGCAATCACAACTTGGCCCCCGAGATTGATTCAATCCTTAAATGCCATTGTTCCCTTTTAGGAGTATTTCAGAATGTTGAACAAAAACGTCTGCCTTTATATTTGCAACCTAATCTCCAGTGCTTAATTTCCATGGAATAGTTGAGATGATTCACATCAAGGTCTAACATATTAGAATCTGGTATATATATATATATATATATATATATATATATATATATATATATATATATATATATAGAGAGAGAGAGAGAGAGAGAGATTGGTCTGGTTTCCACCAATTTCTCCTCATCTCTCTCCATATATATATGGAGAGAGATAGAAAGAAATTGGTGGAAACCAGAACAATCTCTCTCTCTCTCTCTCTCTATATATATATATATAGAGAGAGAGAGAGAGAGAGAGAGGTTGGTCTGGTTTCCACCAATTTCTCTCTATCTCTCTCCGTATATATATATATATATATAATATATATATATATATATATATATAATATATATATATATATATATATATATATATTATATGTTCAGTGTAAGTCTCGACAGGAAGTCAGAGACAAATTGGCAAAACATGAATTTCTTGATGACTATAGCAGTCGGGACATAAATCTCAATATATGGTCGATCATAGAGAGATGCAAATATTTCCCAATGGCTGAAACCATTGGAAAGAAATTCAAATTTCTGATGGCTTCAACTATTGGGAAAGCATGTAATTCACAATGCTTGAAGCAGTTGGGAACTAAAATAACTCCTAATGGTTCTAGTTGTGGCGGAATTAAATTCATCGTTTACGATGCCTAAAGTTGTCGGGAAAGCTTTCTAACTAACGATGGTTTCGATGATTGGTAATACAACTGCTGATAGGATTTTTCCGAAAACTCAAGAGCCATTGGTAATTACACCGCTGACCACTCACCCTGGTCTTTGCCAATGGTTAGGACGATCAGTAGTTCTTATGACTGTTATAGTGGTAGGTTAATTTCAAAGTTTCAGGTTCTGTTTTCACCTAGTTATCTGTTTTTTGCTTTTTGAACTTGCATGTTTACTTTCCGTTAATTTTTTTACATAGGATAGCTATTAGTTAGTGTCAGTTTAGGTTAGATTTTAATTCTTTGCTTTTCTTATAGTTTCCTAATATGAAATTTTCATGAACTTATTTATTTATTATTTCATGTTTTTTTGTTGTTGCTACTAAGGCATCTAATGAGGCACATTACTTTGCTTGAGAATTCTTTTTGAGAACCTTGGCATGCACTTGAAACAAACCTAAGTGGGAGGTGTATCTTCTTGGACATGCCAAACATGATATTTTGTATAGCCCTTCATAAATATTGCTTCTTTGGTAACTAAGTGACATAGACTGACATAGATTTGTGACTTTCTTGCGTTTTACAAAGTCAAAGTCTTGAGTCCAAATTATCTCCAACATATTCGACTTCCTCCATGTGGCATGAAATGCTTCATTCTTTATAAATATGACGTTACCTGGTTGGCTTCTCTCCACTTCTCCACACTAGAGTTACTAAGACATCTACGCAGCATTCCAACATTGTATATTAGACCTATACCGATCCACATATGGCACTAGTCACAGACCCATGTCAGCTATGTTAGCTGAAGGAGCTATACTTCTAGTGAGGCGTTGATTGTGGTTTTGGGAATAGATAAATTAGTTAGGGTACATGTGGACAAAGACTATTTTATTATTTAGCTATTTTGTTTTATTTTTTCTTTCGTTCTTCATGTCCTTTTTTCTTTTCCATTTTTTTAAGTTATTAGGAAGCCGAACTAGAAGGTGAAGAGG
Organism: Nymphaea colorata; assembly: GCF_008831285.2. Classification (NCBI taxonomy): domain Eukaryota; kingdom Viridiplantae; phylum Streptophyta; class Magnoliopsida; order Nymphaeales; family Nymphaeaceae; genus Nymphaea; species Nymphaea colorata. The sequence continues at coordinate 4,529,997 of NC_045150.1, forward strand.
AGGAAACCCAAAGAGGAATGGAGTGCATTCAAGCAGATGGAAAATCAAGAAGCTAGTACGATTAGACTTGTTTTCTTTGTTTAGTCTAGGGCATTAGACCTTGAACTATTTAGGGTTGTATTAATAATTTTAGTCATTTTGACCATGTACTCGGTCATTAGATTAATTTTTATGTTTTTTCTCAAGGCAGTAAAGAAGTTTGATTTTTGTGGAAATGCATGGATTTGAAATTTTGTTCCATAAGATTGATCTGGTCCACTACTGAGTGAAAACTGGTGAACGTAGGCGACCCATGTTCAACCATGTGAACATTGAAGTCAAGACCTGACCATCAGGCATTATACCGAAGCAATTTTCGATTCATCCACGTCGGACTAGCACAAGTCCGGCTGCAAATCCTGCACAGGAGAGACGAAGGCACCCAAGCCTTGGTTGTCTTCCGTGACAACAGGTGGCAGAATGACCAAGTTATATTCGCCACCATGGAAGTAGATCTGTCAAGAGGAAATCAAATTATTTTTATCATTCCTGACACGATCTTAACCTTAGGAGACTTCTACTGCCATTTTCAAATCTCCATCCAAACCCGAGGGTACACCAATTGGAGAAATGGGGAAGCAAATCTGATCCTTACAAGAGGATTAATCGGACGGCTTTCCAATACATCAGGTAAGCCCTTACAACCGACCATAGGTTGCGCACAGATGTTGGAAAACTAAACCCAAAATCCTAAACCCTTGTTGACAAGATAGAAGAAATTCAGAAAATCCTCTCTGCACTTGCAGTTGTCCAGGTACAACTTTTATCCCTCGAAAACCACCTTCTCAAACTAGAAACTCAGGTTAGTCATCTCTCCAACTTAGTTACCCAAGCTAAGCCTGTAACCACCACCATACCATAAAAAACCACTATCCAAAGTCTGGTTTTAGGTCACCTCGAGTCTCTAGAAGGAAGAACCCAAACCATCAAAACCAAGATCACTCAAATTCAGAAGCAACTCTCATGAACGATAACCTTGCAATCAAAATCTCTGATAATCTCGCCACTCCATAACCCTAAGCCTCAACAATTGACAACTTTTGAACAATGTGTACAGGAATGGCAGGACCATCCAGGACCGTCATCCCAGCAACAGAAGTTCCACTACCTGTGCAACCAAGTGAGTCAATTACTGAGCGTTACAGAAGAATCCTTAATGAGCTCTATCCAGAAGACATCAGTGAAGATTGGAAACTACCCCGACCACGTTGGGATGAACTGCTAGAAGAACTATCCAAAATAGAAGCTGAGATCTTCACACGCGTCCTTGAAGATCTCGGGTGCATCCAGAAAATCCAAGAGTTGAAGTGGACGACAACTTTTCGATCAGCCAGTAAAACCAATTACTGGCGCTATACACGTCAGCCTGTTTGCCACAATATGCTGGAAATCGAAGACATCATCTCCTACGTCAAGAAGATAATGCAGGGGATTCGTAGAATCCATCTTTAGTCCTTTGTAGGCTGAAATATGCTAGTCTGTACTGATGGTCGGATCACTCCTAGCTTTAGTAGTGATGAGATGTGTCGTTCAAAGGATTATCCATCTTTCTTTGAAAGACTGCTGGGGCATTATTCAGGCCAAAAGGCATTACTAGCCATTCGAAGAGTCCTTGGGGTACCCAGAAGCATATCATGCCACAAATGAAGGACTCCTTTGAACGGCACATCTCAACACTACTAAAGTTAGGAGTGATTTGGCCATCAAAGAGTCAACACAGAACAACAGTCATCATCGTATTTTCTGGAACCACCCAAGATCCAAAAACAGGGAAGTAAAGAAAGGGAAAGAGAGAATGGTCTTCAATTACAAACGCCTTAATGACAACACAGACAAAGTCCAATACTCGCTACCAGGTATTAATACGATTATCAGAAAAGTCTCATTTTCTGAGACAGAGTATATGGCGTCACTGAGCTCCTCTCCTTCTTGAACTGAGATAATGTCGTGATCTTCTGGAAGTTCTAGACTCTCAAAAATTGCCGCCCTTTTTACATTTTTGTAATCATTGGGGCATTCTCTGGCAAAGTGGCCTTCCTCGCCACATAAGTAGTACTTGCATTATTTGTTTCGAAGCAGGTGCTTTCTTTTTTCAATTCTTTCATGCGTTGGGTGTTGTTTACCTCAGTAAGTGGTAGATTTTCGCATGCCGTATTTCTTTTTCTTTGTTTCAAAAACCATGTTGGGTGTATTGGAAAGCCGTCCAATTAATCCTCTTCTAAGGATCAGATTTGCTTCCCCATTTCTCCAATTGGTACCCTCGGGTTTGGATGGAGATTTGAAAATGGCGGTAGAAGTCTCCTAAGGTTAAGATCGTGTCAGGAATGATAAAAATAATTTGATTTCCTCTTGACAGGTCTACTTCCATGGTGGCGAATATAGCTTGGTCATTCTGCCACCTGTTGTCACGGAAGACAACCAAGGCTTGGGTGCCTTCGTCTCTCCGGTGCAGGATTTGCAGCCGGACTTGTGCTAGTCCGACGTGGATGAATCAGAAATTGCTTCGGTATAATGCCTGATAGCTTTCCGGTTGGATAAACGGCCGGTCTACTTGCTGATCATCGAGGCATGAGATTGCTTCTTCTAATAGGTGTTGGTAGACACGGTGTTGGCTGGTGTTGCTACGGGCGGAGTATAGTACCTCTGTCGGTACCATGTTTGCTCGCTCCCGTAAGGATCTTGCTAGCTGCTATTCTGGTTGCAGCTGTTCTTCTAGGACCTCTTGATGATTATGCTGTATTATAGAGTTGACTCTTCTTTGGAAATTGAGGTGTCTTCTTTGTCCGGTGCGGTAGTCCCGGATCTGATCCTCAAACTCTGGTTGTGAGTTTAAAACCTGAGTTTGGGAAGAGCTAACGGATGGTCGTCGATCCATCTTTGATTTTCTTTTTCTCGTCTGCAAGGATGGAGTAGGGATCCTTGACGATGTGCAATTTTCCTTTCTTTTCGACTGGCTTGCCGATTGAAAGGTCCTTAAATTTCTTTCCGAGTTTGTCTATCATAGAATCTGACAGAGTATCTCCTTTTGAAGTTACTGCCCTGAGTAGTAGAAAGTTTGCTCAACTTTGCTGTGAGTTGTACTTGGTTGTCGATCAGTTGGGTGACCAACTGAATTAGGGTATTGTTCTCCTTGATTAGAGCAGATGTTGCAGCTCCGACAGATGAGTTTTCAGAAGGCTTGACGTATGCGACTGCGGGGGACTCAATGGCGTTTGTGACTGATAGAGCCCTTTTGATCACAAGGTTATCGTTCATGAGAGTTGCTTCTGAATTTGAGTGATCTTGGTTTCGATGGTTTGGGTTCTTCCTTCTAGAGACTCGAGGTGACCCAAAACCAGACATTGGATAGGGGTTTTTGATGGTATGGTGGTGGTTACAGGATTAGCTTGGGTAACTAAGTTGGAGAGATGACTAACTTGAGTTTCTAGTTTGAGAAGGTGGTTTTCGAGGGATAAAAGTTTTACCTGGACAACTGCAAGCGCAGAGAGGATTTTCTGAATTTCTTCTATCTTGTCAACAAGGGTTTAGGATTTTGGGTTTACTTTTCCAACATCTGTGTGCAACCTATGGTCGGTTGTAAGGGCTTACCTGATGCCTCTTTGACCTGGGTCTTTAACAAAGATTGTTGTTTTTGGACTCAAAACCACAAACACTGTGATGAAATAGGTGAAAGGAATAACAGGAATCTTCACTTACTTGTAAATGTCAAGCTCTGATACCAAGAAAGCGTCGGTGTGTATTCTGATTGTTGCAGGATGAGTTTGTGAAAGGAGGAGGGTTGTTCTGTCGTCTGCTGAACTGGTTCAACGGGAACCTCTTTCTGGAAATAGTTGGGACCACAGAGATTGCAGGCCACTATCAAGCACCTTGGGCAGCTGATTCGTGCCCGTTTAATTGATTGTCGCCTACAACAGATGCAAGTAGGGTTGTCAACTTGTTGATTATACTGCCATTCATGGCTGCAGGTCGTCTGTTATAGAGGCAATTTGATTTGGGGACGGTAGCCTCCATCTTCCTCCCCAAGCATGTTTATACTGAGAGTCTGTGTTAGGTGCTCCAAGGATTCGTCTATTTCTTCATTTTCTGAGATAGAGTATATGGTGTCACTGAGCTCCTCTCCTTCTTGAACTGAGATAATGTCGTGATCTTCTGGAAGTTCTAGACTCTCAAAAATTGCCGCCCTTTTTACATTTTTGTAATCATTGGGGCATTCTCTGGCAAAGTGGCCTTCCTCGCCACATAAGTAGCACTTGCATTTTTTGTTTCAAAGCAGGTGCTTTCTTTTTTCAATTCTTGCATGCGTTGGGTGTGGTTTACCTCTGCCGTATTTCTTTTTCTTTGTTTCTCTGTAGTAACCTGGGATTGGGATTTGGGAGCAAAACGATAAGTTCTTCAGAGATCGCTTGAATGCCGCATCCTTGCATTCTTGCTCAAGGTACTGATAAAGTAAATAGGATTCGAGGGGTGAGTCCTATTGTTACGCCTGGGTATTTGGCGTCACATCATTTGGTGCGAAGCATAGATAACACGTCTGAAAAAGGAGATTCAATACCTCAAGGATCAGCTCTTGATCAAGCATCTCTCGGATGGCCTTGAAGAACTCACTCTAGCAGACAAGAACAGGCAGCACAAAGGTAAAAACGTTCTCCTTACCGACGATGACTGTTTTATCCTACAGGGGGAAACTGCCATCGCAACCTCAGGCAGTGGGGGAAAGAACACATCAAACTGTTCTTGTAGGACCCAGTGAACTGCAACATCTGCTTGATTAGAGCACATGTTGCAGCTCCGACAAATGAGTTTTCAGAAGGCTTGACGTATGCGACTGCGGGGGACTCAATGGCGTTTGTGACTGACAGAGCCCTTTTGATCGCAAGGTTATCGTTCATGAGAGTTGCTTCTGAATTTGAGTGATCTTGGTTTCGATGGTTTGGGTTCTTCCTTCTAGAGACTCGACGTGACCTAAAACCAGACTTTGGATAGGGGTTTTTGATGGTATGGTGGTGGTTACAGGCTTAGCTTGGGTAACTAAGTTGGAGAGATGACTAACCTGAGTTTCTGGTTTGAGAAGGTGGTTTTTGAGGGATAAAAGTTTTGCCTGGACAACTGCAAGTGCAGAGAGGATTTCTGAATTTCTTCTATCTTGTCAACAAGGGTTTAGGATTTTGGGTTTAGTTTTCCAACATCTGTGCGCAACCTATGGTCGGTTGTAAGGGCTTACCTGATGCCTCTTTGACCTGGGTCTTTAACAAAGATTGTTGGCTTTTGGACTCAAAACCACAAACACTGTGATGAAATAGGTGAAAGGAATAATAGGAATCTTCACTTACTTGTAAATGTCAAGCTCTGATACCAAGAAAGCGTTGGTGTGGCTCCGAAGCAAAGGAAGCGAAAGTCCCGAAGTGGCTCCGAAGCGAAGGAAGCGAAAGTGTGAAACACACTAGAATGAAGGAAAAGCCTTTATTGAAAGAGGAAATCCAAACTTTCGTAGATACAAGTAAGGACCAAAAAAAAACTTTGGAAGAGAAAAACCCTTGGGATCGCCAAGATGTGTTTCAACTTCAACTTGTCATCTGGGTAGACCTCAGAACTAGCCCATTCTCTTTGCATTTTTCTAGCAAGATGCGTAGGTGTTTTGGATGCGCATCTTCTATTTCAGAGAAAACTAAGATATCGTCTATTTAAACCACAATGAAGTTTTCTGTCCCTTTGAAACAGTTATCCATCTTTCTTTGAAAGACTGCTGGGGCATTCTTCAGGCCAAATGGCATTACTAGCCATTCGAAGAGTCCTTGGGGTACCCAGAATGCTGTGAGGGGTACTGACTCAAGGTTCATCATAACTTGATGAAATCCACTCTTCAGATCAAATTTGGAGTAGATTTTGCTACCTGATACTTTTCTGATAATTGTATTAATACCTGGTAGCGAGTATTGGTCTTTTTTTGTGTTGTCATTAAGACATTTGTAATTGAAGACCATTCTCTCTTTCCCTTTCTTTACTTCCCCTGTTTTTGGATCTTGGGTGGTTCCAGAATATACGATGATGACTGTTGTTCTGTGTTGACTCTTTGATGGCCGGATCACTCCTAGCTTTAGTAGTGATGAGATGTGTCGTTCAAAGGAGTCCTTCATTTGTGGCGTGACATGCTTCAAGGGCTTGTCTTCAATGATAAATTCTGGATTTTTCAAGGTAATTGTACATGTTACCTTGTTTTTCGACCAATGTTTGAGGGGATCTTCTCCTATGTAGCCTGCTTCCTTAAGCCTTTCGATGATAGGCTGGAATTTGATCTTGAAATTTTGGGGTGTTGGTCCTGCTATGTATAGAACCGATTCCTGGAGTTGGATGTATTCAAGATCATCGATTTCTTCGGTAAAGGAAGAAATGGTTGCTTGTTGCTGCGTATTGATTGTAGTGACGTTTTTGTAGAAGGTGACAGTATCTCCTTTGATTCTTAGTCCACCTTGCATGGCCCGAATAAAGTTGCAGCCGATGATCATTTGAATTTCGCCTCCTAGATACATGGGAAACACATATGTGTAGGGGATTTTAAATTGATTTTCCCCTGTTTGCCACAATATGCAGGAAATCGAAGACATCATCTCCTACATCAAGAAGATAATGCAGGGGATTCGTAGAATCCATCTTTATTCCTTTGTAGGCTGAAATATGCTAGTCTGTACAAAATAGTCTCATTTTCATGCATAGTTAAAAGACTTGTAATTACGCTCACACCCTCTCCCTACAGCATAGTAGGAAAGGATGGCTCAAGCCCGCAGAATCTCAGAACCAGAGTGGGAAGGACCAACTTCTATGCAGCCAGGCCTCATGATCGCACAGGTACAGAACAGTAGCCCAACTTCGCCACCCCGAAGTCTCCGAATACTGGGGGTACCCTGTCAGTAAAGAATTCAGCATCTCCATACAAAGATGCAATGAGCTCGGACGTGAACTCGACAGCCTGGAAAATATCCTCTACAATCATATTGAAGATGATCTAGCCAGTCTAAAGGACCTACAAGGAATCAAGTTTTTGATCTGTTCCAAGTTAGCATCCTCTAGCAACTACTGGTCCGATATCAAAGGAAGCGTCAAAGCTATACTCGATAGCATCAGAATACTCTCCCAGTACATCATCAAAACCATACTCTCATATGCAAAACGATGCAGAATCTGACGGAAGCGTGTGGACCCATCTCAAGCAGTCTTTGTTTTTGTCGGATGCGTCGGCGTCTGTGCTACACACCTTACTTTATTCACGCGTCTTTGCTTTTGTCGGATGCATCGGTGTCTGTGCCATGCACCTTACATTATTCACGCATCTTTACTTTTGTCGGATGCGTCGGCGTCTGTGCCACGCACCTTACTCGGTGAAATAGAAAAATTAATCTGGATACAATAGAGAATGGAGTATCAAACCGAGTATGAAGCTCAGATTGCCACCGCCGATGTCAGCGAAGGCACTCAAAATATCCTATCACAAATGCGCAGGGTGTTCTCGTTGGAAGATCCCATACAAGGCAACGGGTATACAGGATCAAGCATATCGAGATCTTAAAAAACTATCCTGCATCAACGTAAAATATATCATTCAGTACATAAATGATTATCTCCGATTAGCAGCAAAATCCGGGAGAATGTTCATTAGCCCAGAACTTTCAGAAAAATACTGGATGAAAATGCCAGGGGATCTAGGGAACAGAATCAAACGGGCATTTGACGCCAAATACCCAGGCGTAACAATAGGACTCACCCCTCGAATCCTATTTACTTATCAGTACCTTGAGCAAGAATGCAAGGATGCCGCATTCAAGCGATCTTTGAAGAACTTATCGTTTTGCTCCCAAATCCCAATCCCAGGTTACTACAGAGAAAAAGAAATACGGAATACGAAAATCTACCACTTACAGAGGTAAACCACACCCAACGCATGCAAGAATTGAAAAAAGAAAGCACATGCTTCGAAACAAAAAATAGAAGTGCTACTTATGTGGCGAGGAAGGCCACTTTGCCAGAGAATGCCCCAATGATTACAAAAATGTAAAAAGGAAGGCAATTTTTGAGAGTCTAGAACTTCCAGAAGATCACGACATTATCTCAGTTCAAGAAGGAGAGGATCTCAGTGACGCCATATACTCTATCTCAGAATTGCCATATAAGGGCGGCAATTTTTGAGAGTCTAGAACTTCCAGAAGATCACGACATTATCTCAGTTCGAGAAGGAGAGGAGCTTTTCCCCTGTCGGGCTTGTTTTGCCATATAAGGGTGCAAGTAACCTGGCAAGATTAGGAATGAAATTTCTGGCGTAGTTTAGTATTACCTAACTAGGATCGCAGACCGGTTCTTGTTGCTAGATCTGCTTCTTGTTTTTCTACAATCCTTTTGATGATGTTGGGCTGTAGTCGTATTTCTCAATTACCGATAATGGCACCGAGAAATTCTATTTGTTTCTGCCCGTTTGTCATCTTGGAAGGCCTCAGAACTAGCCCATTCTCTTTGCATTTTTCTAGCAAGATGTATAGGTGTTTTGCATGCGCATCTTCTATTTTAGAGAAAACTAAGATATCGTCTATGTAAACGACAATGAAGTTTTCTGTCCCTTTGAAACAGTTATCCATCTTTCTTTGAAAGACTGTTGGGGCATTCTTCAGGCCAAATGGCATTACTAGCCATTCGAAGAGTCCTTGGGGTACCCAGAATGCTGTGAGGGGTACTGACTCAGGGTACATCATAACTTGATGAAATCCACTCTTCAGATCAAATTTGGAGTAGATTTTGCTACCTGATACTTTTTTGATAATCGTATTAATACCTGGTAGCGAGTATTAGTCTTTTTCTGTGACGTTTGTAATTGAAGACCATTCTCTCTTTCCCTTTCTTTACTTCCCCTATTTTTGGATCTTGGGTGGTTCCAGAATATACGATGATGGCTGTTGTTCTGTGTTGACTCTTTGATGGCCGGATCACTCCTACCTTTAGTAGTGATGAGATGTGTCGTTCAAAGGAGTCCTTCATTTGTGGCGTGACATGCTTCAAGGGCTTGTCTTCAATGATAAATTCTGGATTTTTCAAGGTAATTGTACATGTTACCTTGTTTTTCGACCAATGTTTGAGGGGATCTTCTCCTATGTAGCCTGCTTCCTTAAGCCTTTCGATGATAGGCTGGAATTTGATCTTGAAATTTTGGGGTGTTGGTCCTGTTGTGTATAGAACCGATTCCAGGAGTTGGATGTATTCAAGATCATCGATTTCTTCGGTAAAAGAAGAAATGATTGCTTGTTGCTGCGTATTGATTGTGGTGACGTTTTTGTAGAAGGTGATGGTATCTCCTTCGATTCTTAGTCCACCTTGCATGTCCCAAATAAAGTTACAGCCGATGATCATTTGAATTTCGCCTCCTAGATACATGCGAAACGCATATGTGTAGGGGATTCTGAATTGATTTTCTCCTATGGACATCTGTCTATGCTTCAATTTCTTGTTGGCGTTCTGTTTGGAATTGATGCCAGTGAACTGGACAGTGAAGGTGTTATCTTCCAGTGCTTCCCGGGGTACAGAGTTTTCGTCAATGTAGCAGGTTGTTGCGCCGGTGTCTAAGGTTGCTCTGACGGAAAATATTTTGACTCTGGGAATAGGGCTGTCAACTTGTCGCCTACAACAGATGCAAGTGGGGTTGTCAACTTGTTGATTATACTGCCATTCATGGCTGCAGGTCGTCTGTTGTAGTGGCAATTTGATCTGGGGACGGTAGCCTCCATACACCCAACATGGCTTTTGCCTACCAAATCAGCCATGTCACTGATTATCTGGCAAGTCATGGCGTAACAGCCATCCCAGGTAGAAGACTAAGAAACCAAGGTATGCAGGTTCTCAATTGGATTATCCGACCCTCAGCAGGATCCACCCCTATGCAACCAACTGAGATGGAATCTACAAATTTAGTTGACAGACGCATATCCCTTCGGTTTTGAGTACGAGCTTGCCACTACTGAAGAGGAGAATGACGTTGAAATCACAGAGCATACCATACTTGCCCTCCTCAACACGCATGAGGAAGAAGAGGAGGAGGAAGACGAAATGGCATATTACCAATACCTAGCAATCCAACAGGAAGCAGAGCAAGTGCCACGGTATGACACCGATAATGATTCAGACGAATTCCTAAATCCTTGGGCTTCTGACAAACAAGAAAAACTATTCGTTCTTGATGAATACAACTATCCCCAAATGAAGGAGTTATCATCAGTTATCGCCTCTGCAACATCAGGGACTACCACAGCACAGTCCCCATACAACCCTCCTGCGGACATATCCATGAGTATGCCAGGGTACGCCCCGGCCACAGGAAGGACTCCTCCCATCAAACCAGATGTGGACATCCCCTCCAGCAGCCGCATAAAATTCAGAGGAGGAAGAAATGACGAAATGTGGAATTTACCCACAACTGCGCAATCAACATGGGTAATTTTCATCATCCCAACACAAATAGGATTATTCCATGATGTGTATATGGCGTCACTAAGCTCCTCTCCTTCTTGAACTGAGATAATGTCGTGATCTTCTGGAAGTTCTAGACTCTCGAAAATTACCGCCCTTTTTACATTTTTGTAATCATTGGGGCATTCTCTGGCAAAGTGGCCTTCCTTGCCACATAAGTAGCACTTGCATTTTTTGTTTCAAAGCGGGTGCTTTCTTTTTTCAATTCTTGCATGTGTTGGGTGTGGTTTACCTCTGTAAGTGGTAGATTTTCGCATGCCGTATTTCTTTTTCTCTGTTTCTCTATAGTATATAGTAACCTGGGATTGGGATTTGGGAGCAAAACGGTAAGTTCTTCAGAGATCGCTTGAATGCGGCATCCTTGCATTCTTGCTCAAGGTACTGATAAGTAAATAGGATTCGAGGGGTGAGTCCTATTGTTACACCTAGGTATTTGGCGTCAAATGCCTGTTTGATTCTGTTCCCTAGATCCTCTGGCATTTTCATCCAGTATTTTTCTGAAAGTTCTGGGCTAATGAACATTCTCCTGGATTTCGCTGCTAATCGGAGATAATCATTCATGTACTGGATGATATATTTTATGTTGATGCAGGATAGTTTTTCGAGATCTCGATATGCTTGATCCTATATACCCGTTGTTCCTTGTGTGGGATCTTCCAACGAGAACACCCTGCACATCTGTGATAGGATATTTTGAGTGCCTTCCCTGCCTTCGGCGGTGGCAATCAGAGCTTCATACTCGATTCGATACTCCATTCTCCATTGTATCCAGATTAATTTTTCTATTTCACCGAGTAAGTTTTCCATGAACTCAGCTTTGTCCCTGGCGTCTGAGAATCCTTTTTCTGAGATCAGATTTTTGGTTATGGATTCCCATCGAGAAAATACATCATGGAATAATCCTATTTGTGTTGGGATGACGAAAATTACCCCTGTTGATTGCGCGGCTGTGGGTAAAGCTCCTCTCCTTATTGAACTGAGATAATGTCGTGATTTTCTGGAAAGCCGTCCCATTAAATCCTCTTGTAAGGATCAGATTTGCTTCCTCATTTCTCCAATTGGTGTACCCTCGGGTTTGGATGCAGATTTGAAAATGGCGGTAGAAGTCTCCTAAGGTTAAGATCGTGTCAGGAATGATAAAAATAATTTGATTTCCTCTTGACAGATCTACTTCCATGGTGGCGAATATAGCTTGGTCATTCTGCCGCCTGTTGTCAAGGAAGACAACCAAGGCTTGGGTGCCTTCGTCTCTCCTATGCAGGATTTGCAGCCGGACTTGTACTAGTCCGACGTGGATGAATCGGAAATTGCTTCGGTATAATGCCTGAAAGCTTTCTGGTTGGATAAACGGCCGGTCTACTTGCTGATCATCGAGGCATGAGATTGCTTCTTCTGATAGGTGTTGGTAGACACGGTGTTGGCTGGTGTTGCTACGGGCGGAGTATAGTACCTATGCCGGTACCATGTTTGCTCGCTCCCGTAAGGATCTTGCTAGCTGCTGTTCTGGTTGCAGCTGTTCTTCTAGGACCTCTTGATGATTACGCTGTATTATACAGTTGACTCTTCTTTGGAAATTGAGGCGTCTTCTTTGTCCCGTGCGGTAGTCTCGGATCTGATCCTCAAACTCTGGTTGTGAGTTTGAAACCTGATTTTGGGAAGAGCTAACGGATGGTCGTCGATCCATCTTTGATTTTCTTTTTCTCGTCTGCGAGGATGGGGTAGGGATCTTTGACGACGTGCAATTTTCCTTTCTTTTCAACTAGCTTGCCGATTGAAAGGTCCTTAAATTTCTTTCCGAGTTCGTCTATCAGAGAATCTGACAGAATATCTCCTTTTGAAGTTACCGCCCTGAGTATGGTAGAAAGTTCGCTCAACTTTGCTATGAGTTGTACTTGGTTGTCGATCACTTGGGTGACCAACTGAATTAGGGTATTGTTCTGCTTGATTAGAGCAGATGTTGTAGCTCCGACAGATGAATTTTCAGAAGGCTTGACGTATGCGACTGCGGGGGACTCAATGGCGTTTGTGACTGACAGAGCCCTTTTGATCGCAAGGTTATCGTTCATGAGAGTTGCTTCTGAATTTGAGTGATCTTGGTTTCGATGGTTTGGGTTCTTCCTTCTAGAGACTCGAGGTGACCTAAATCCAGACTTTCGATAGGGGTTTTTGATGGTATGGTGGTGGTTACAGGCTTAGCTTGGGTAACTAAGTTGGAGAGATGACTAACCTGAGTTTCTAGTTTGAGAAGGTGGTTTTCGAGGGATAAAAGTTTTGCCTGGATAACTGCAAGCGCAGAGAGGATTTTCTAAATTTCTTCTATCTTGTCAACAAGGGTTTAGAATTTTGGGTTTAGTTTTCCAACATCTGTGCGCAACCTATGGTCGGTTATAGGGGCTTACCTGATGCCTCTATGACCTGGGTCTTTAACAAAGATTGTTGGCTTTTGGACTCAAAACCACAAACACCGTGATGAAATAGGTGAAAGGAATAACAGGAATCTTCACTTACTTGTAAATGTCAAGCTCTGATACCAAGAAAGCGTCGGTGTGGCTCTGAAGCGAAGGAAGCGAAAGTCCCAAAGTGGCTCGGAACCGAAGGAAGCGAAAGCACACACTAGAATGAAGGAAAAGCCTTTATTGAAAGAGGAGACGATGCTCCAAACTTTCATAGATACAAGTAAGGACCAAAAAAAAAACTTTGGAAGAGAAAAACCCTTGGGATCGCCAAGATGTGTTTCAACTTCAATTGAAGCCTCCTTATATAGAGTTGGGGGCTTCTAATTGCACGCCGAGAAAGCGCATGGAGAGATAAGAGTGGTGTTGCGTGGCATAGACGCCGACGCATCTGACAAAAGCAAAGTCGCGTGAATAATGTAAGGTGCGTGGCACAGACACCGACGCATCCGACAAAAGTAAAGATGTGTGAATAAAGTAATGTGCGTGACACAGACGCCGACGCATCCGACAAAAGGAAAGACGTGTGAATAAAGTGAGGTGTGTGGCACAGACGCCGACGCATCCGACAAAAACAAAGACTGCCTGAGATGGGTCCACACGCTTCCGTCAGATTCTGCATCGTTTTGCAGATGAGAGTATGGTTTTGATGATGTACTGGGAGAGTATTCTGACGCTATCGAGTGTAGCTTTGACGCTTCCTTTGATATCGGACCAGTAATTGCCAGTGGTTGCTAACTTGGAACATATCAAAAACTTGATTCATTGTAGGTTCTTTAGACTGGCTAGATCATCTTCAATACGATTGCAGAGGATATTTTCCAGGCTGTCGAGTTCACGTCCGAGCTCATTGAATCTCTATATGGCGATGCTGAATTCTTTACTGACAGGGTACCCCCAGTATTTGGAGACTTCGGGGTGGCGAAGTCGGGCTACTGTTCTGTACCTGTTTGCGATCATGAGGCCTGGCTGCATAAAAGTTGGTTCTTCCCACTCTGGTTCTGAGATTCTACGGGCTTGAGCCATCCTTTCCTACTATGCTGTAAAATATGTTGTAGGGAGAGGGTGTGAGTGTAATTACAAGGCTTTTAACTATGCATGAAAGTGAGACTATTTTGTACAGACTAGCATATTTCAGCCTACAAAGGACTAAAGATGGATTCTACGAATCCCCTGCATCATCTTCTTGATGTAGGAGATGATGTCTTCGATTTCCAGCATATTGTGGCAAACAGGCTGGCGTGTAAAGCGCCAGTAATTGGTTTTGCTGGCTGATCGAAAAGTTGTCGTCCACTTCAACTCTTGGATTTTTTGGATGCACTCGAGAACTTCAAGGACACGTGTGAAGATCTCAGCTTCAATTTTAGATAGTTCTTCTAGCAGTTCATCCCGACGTGGTCGGGGTAGTTTTCAATCTTCACTAATGTCTTCTGGATAGAGCTCGTTAAGGATTCTTCTGTAACGCTCAGTAATTGACTCACTTGGTTGCACAGGTAGTGGAACTTCTGTTGCTGGGATGGCGGTCCCGGATGGTCCTGCCATTCCTGTACACATTGTTCAAAAGTTGTCAATAGTTGAGGCTTAGGGTTATTGAGTGGCGAGATTATCAAAGAAGTGATTATCCGTGAGAGAGAATCTGCTAGGATGTTGTCTTTCCCGTTGATGTGTTCGAAGGACACATCAATCCCTAGCCCTGTAATAAAATCTACAAAGGCTATCCATCTGACTCTGGAGGGTTTATTGATATTCGACTTGTTGAAGAAACTTATAATGGCTTGACAATCTGTCCGTATAAGGATTTCCTTCTGCTCCAGATAATAGATCTTTAGTGATTCAAGGCTGTTCATTACAGCAAAGATTTCTGCATCTGCGCCGGTGTCTAAGATTGCTCTGACGGAAAATATTTTGACTCCGGGAATATCAATAAACCCTCCACCTGAGGCTGCGTTGGCAGTTTTTCCCTGTAGGATAAAACAGTCATCGTCGGTAAGGAGAACGTTTTTACCTTTGTGCTGCCTGTTCTTGTCTGCTAGAGTGAGTTCTTCAAGGTCATCTATCAAACCAGATGTGGACATCCCCTCCAGCAGCCGCACAAAATTCAGAATAGGAAGAAATGACGAAATGTGGAATTTACCCACAGCCGCGCAATCAACAGGGGTAATTTTTGTCATCCCAACACAAATAGGATTATTCCATGATGTGTTTTCTCGATGGGAATCCATAACCAAAAATCTGGTCTGAGAAAAAGGATTCTCAGACGCCAGGGACAAAGCTGAGTTCATGGAAAGCTTACTCGGTGAAATAGAAAAATTAATCTGGATACAATGGAGAATGGAGTATCGAACCGAGTATGAAGCTCTGATTGCCAACGCCGATGGTAGGGAAGGCACTCAAAATATCCTATCACAAATGCGCAGGGTGTTCTCGTTGGAATATCCCACACAAGGAACAACGTGTATACAGGATCAAGCATATCGAGATCTCGAAAAACTATCCTGCATCAACGTAAAATATATCATTCAGTACATGAATGATTATCTCCGATTAGCAGCAAAATCCGGGAGAATGTTCATTAGCCCAGAACTTTCAGAAAAATACTGGATGAAAATGCCAGGGGATCTAGCGAACAGAATCAAACAGGCATTTGACGCCAAATACCCAGGCGTAACAATAGGACTCACCCCTCGAATCCTATTTACTTATCAGTACCTTGTATTAATACTCGCTACCAGGTATTAATACGATTATCAGAATCTGCCTACCCTGTCAAGTGTTTTATCATCCTGGAAACAGACGGATGTATGGAGGGATGGGGAGGTATATGCAAGTGGAAGCCTCAGAAATATGATTCAAGGAGCATGGAAAAGCCCTGTGCATATGCCAGCGGCAAATTCAGCCCACCTAAATCAACAATCGATGCGAAAATCTTTGCTGTAATGAATAGCCTTGAATCACTAAAGATCTATTATCTTGAGCAGAAGGAAATCCTTATAAGGACAGATTGTCAAGCCATTATAAGTTTCTTCAACAAGTCGAATATCAATAAACCCTCCAGAGTCAGATGGATAGCCTTTGTAGATTTTATTACAGAGCTAGGGATTGATGTGTCATTCGAACACATCAACGGGAAAGACAACATCCTAGCAGATTCTCTCTCACGGATAATCACTTCTCTGATAATCTCGCCACTCAATAACCCTAAGCCTCAACTATTGACAACTTTTGAACAATGTGTACAGGAATGGCAGGACCATCCAGGACCGCCATCCCAGCAATAAAAGTTCCACTACCTGTGCAACCAAGTGAGTCAATTACTGAGCGTTACAGAAGAATCCTTAATGAGCTCTATCCAGAAGACATCAGTGAAGATTGGAAACTACCCCGACCACGTCGGGATGAACTGCTAGAAGAACTATCCAAAATAGAAGCTGAGATCTTCACACGCGTCCTTGAAGATCTCGGGTGCATCCAGAAAATCCAAGAGTTGAAGTGGACGACAACTTTTCGATCAGCCAGCAAAACCAATTACTGGCGCTTTACACGCCAACCTGTTTGCCACAATATGCTGGAAATCGAAGACATCATCTCCTACGTCAAGAAGATAATGCAGGGGATTCATAGAATCCATCTTTAGTCCTTTGTAGGCTGAAATATGCTAGTCTGTACAAAATAGTCTCATTTTCATGCATAGTTAAAAGCCTTGTAATTACACTCACACCCTCTCCCTACAACATATTTTACAGCATAGTAGGAAAGGATGGCTCAAGCCCACAGAATCTTAGAACCAGAGTGGGAAGGACCAACTTCTATGCAGCCAGGCCTCATGATCGCAAACAGGTACAGAACAGTAGCCCGACTTCGTCACCCCGAAGTCTCCGAATACTGGGGCTACCCTGTCAGTAAAGAATTCAGCATCTCCATACAGAGATTCAATGAGCTCGGACGTGAACTCGACAGCCTGGAAAATATCCTCTACAATCGTATTGAAGATGATCTAGCCAATCTAATGGACCTACAAGGAATCAAGTTTTTTATCTTTTCCAAGTTAGCAACCTCTAGCAACTACTGGTCTGATATCAAAGGAAGCGTCAAAGCTACACTCGATAGCGTCAGAATACTCTCCCAGTACATCATCAAAACCGTACTCTCATCTGCAAAATGATGCAGAATCTGACGGAAGCGTGTGGACCCATCTCAGGCAGTCTTTGTTTTTGTCGGATGCATCGGCGTCTGTGCCACGCACCTTACTTTATTCACGTGTCTTTGCTTTTGTTGGATGCGTCGGCGTCTGTGCCACACACCTTACTTTCTTCACGCATCTTTACTTTTGTCGGATGCGTCGTCGTCTGTGCCACGCACCTTACTCGGTGAAATAGAAAAATTAATCTGGATACAATGGAGAATGGAGTATCGAACCGAGTATGAAGCTCTGATTGCCACCGCCGATGGCAGGGAAGGCCAAAATATCCTATCACAAATGCGCAGGGTGTTCTCGTTGGAAGATCCCACACAAGGAACAACGGGTATACAGGATCAAGCATATCGAGATCTCGAAAAACTATCTTGCATCAACATAAAATATATTATTCAGTACATGAATGATTATCTTCGATTAGCAGCAAAATCCGGGAGAATGTTCATTAGCCCAGAACTTTCAAAAAAATACTGGATGAAAATGCCAGGGGATCTAGGGAACAGAATCAAACAGGCATTTGACGCCAAATACCCAGGCGTAACAATAGGACTCACCCCTCGAATCCTATTTACTTATCAGTACCTTGAGCAAGGATGTCTTATTCAAGCGATCTCTGAAGAACTTATCGTTTTGCTCCCAAATCCCAATCCCAGGTTACTACAGAGAAACAGAGAAAAAGAAATACGGCATGCGAAAATCTACCACTTACAGAGGTAAACCACACCCAACGCATGCAAGAATTGAAAAAAGAAAGCACCTGCTTCGAAACAAAAAATGCAAGTGGTAGTCCCTGACGTTGCAGAGGCGATAACTGATGATTACGCCGTATTATAGAGTTGACTCTTCTTTGGAAATTGAGGCGTCTTCTTTGTCCGATGTCAAAGATGGATCGACGACCATCCATTAGCTCTTCCCAAACTCAGGTTTCAATCTCACAACCAGAGTTTGAGGATCAGATCCGAGACTACCGCACCGAACAAAGAAGACACCTCAATTTTCAAAGAAGAGTCAACTCTATAATACGGCGTAATCATCAAGAGGTCCTAGAAGAACAGCTGCAACCAGAACAGCAGCTAGCAAGATCCTTACGGGACCGAGCAAACATGGTACCGGCAGAGGTACTATACTCCGCCCGTAGCAACACCAGCCAACACCGTGTCTACCAACACCTATCAGAAGAAGCAATCTCATGCCTCGATGATCAGCAAGTAGACCGGCCGTTTATCCAACCGAAAAGCTATCAGGCATTATACCAAAGCAATTTCTGATTCATCCACGTCGGACTAGCACTAGTCCGGCTGCAAATCCTGCACAGGAGAGACGAAGGCACCCAAGCCTTGGTTGTCTTCCGTGACAACAGGTGGCAGAATGACCAAGCTATATTCGCCACCATGGAAGTAGATCTGTCAAGAGGAAATCAAATTATTTTTATCATTCCTGACACGATCTTAACCTTAGGAGACTTCTACCGCCATTTTCAAATCTCCATCCAAACCCGAGGGTACACCAATTAGAGAAATGGGGAAGCAAATCTGATCCTTACAAGAGGATTAATCGGACGGCTTTCCAATACACCCAACATGGCTTTTGCCTACCAAATCAGCCATCTCACTAATTATCTAGCAAGTCATGGTGTAACAGCCATCCCAGGTAGAAGACTAAGTAACCAAGGTATGCAGGGTCTCAATTGGTTCCCATCTTGGCCTCTAAGGTAGCTATTTTCTCCGTTCAAGTTATACCTAAGTTTGTCACATTGGATGACCTAGTATAAGCTCTTGCCATTATTTGATTAGGGCTAGATTGATCTAGATGTTGCCATCTTTTTATAGCCTCCCTCATAAAAAAAAAAAAAAAATCTTCATAGGCATATTGACAATTTGCTAGCGATATGCTCTATAGTTGTGATTCAAAACTTCAAATTGGATGCCCTAAAACTAGCCTTATTTCTTTTCTACTAAAGGATCAAAGAGAGTATTGGCTTAAAACTAGATTATTTCCAAATAATCTCATGTGATCAAATGGAAGAGAAGTTTTTGAATAAATATTTTCCCTATAGTTGGAAGATGTTTCTTCTAAAGAACGATGATGAGGCATGAAACTTATTTGAAATGCTAAGTTAGAAGTCCCTTCACCATATCCACCTCTAGCACCAACTGGAACACCTCAATGGGCTAGAAGAAAAGTGGGTTCTATTAGATTACACCAAAGCTCCGTGCTGTGTACCAAAGTTAAAATGCTCAATGTAAGGTTGGACCAATTAGTTTAAGGCCCTTGGTGCAACAGGTATGTACAAGGTGGATAAACTTCATAGCCTTGTATAATTTAGTGCAGAAATACCCTGAACTTGTTCAAAAGCAAGTTCAACTAAACCAAGTTCACTCTAACACCAAGAGGACCCAGTTTCCAATGATTGCGACTCTGGTTGGCAAACCACAAATTTTCAAGTTGAAATCTATAGAGACAAGCACTTGCAACTTCCCATAATTAGGCTATGCGTGACACGTACAGCCAAATCTATGCTTGGTCTAGCTTATCCAACTCTCATATAGTTAGTTATCTTGGCTATTCTTCAGAGAACCCTAGCAACCATCTTTTGGGAACAGAATGGCCATGGCTACTTGAAGGAATAATCATTCTTTAAATGAACCTGACATACTTTGTGGAACATTCTTGTTAAAATTTTACTGAAATTGTGTTATTCAAATTGCATTTGTTTCTTTCTTACCATAGCTGAAATCTGTTGGAAGTTGAGAACCTTAATTGGCAGTAATATCACAGCCTCTAAGCACTTTTATGGAGTTACATCTGTGGAAATTTTTCCTACCAATGGGATATTGTTTGAATTTTTCTACATGTTGGAGAATGCACATGATCGCAAGTCTTCAAAAATCTCAAGTGCAATTTTATTCTTCTGGTGCCACATTTTGATCTTGATTTATAAAATACGTGTGTGATTTTATTGATTAAATGAGTTTTCTGCACTTTTAGGTTATTTTCTACATGTTTTTTGCCTCACAGCTAGACATAGGAAGCTCATAGTGTAGATGATGGCTCAACTGCAGATAGTGCAATACCTTCATATAAGCACAGACACAAAACATTAAATAGTAAACCTAGTAGATGAACGAAAAGATAGTTGCATATGTTTTTGTGCAAGCATTCAATCATATTGTTTTTCTTTATGTAACCAAATTGTTGCAACACTAAAGGGATCTATAAATTTAGTATTTTTACTTGAAGGAATTTTATTCTATACGTGCGTTGTCTCAAAAAGCATTTTTTAAATTTTGCATTGACACTTTCTATGTTTTTGACATTCAAAGCTAATGCCACTATATGTATTCAAATTTAGTATTACGGTTGAGCTTTTGAAGCAATTTTTGTGTCACTATTGGATTTTGGGCAATTTAATTTTCTGTTACTCTTCTTTCATGTTAGTTCCATGACCTTGGATGTAGCATCACTAAAAATTATTTATGACAAAGTGAATCTTATTTTTAATGTAGATACTTGTTGACACAAATTGATACATAGTAACACAAATCAATGCTACTGATATCAAGCAGCCTATGACATGTACTTTGTGTATGTGAAGTTAGAGTTGCATTGTATGTACTAATTTATTGGCAGCAGTTTGACTAGTGTCACCTACTGTGACACTCAAGTAGCATCATCAAAAGTTATTAATGATCCTGCATATGCCATAGAACATGAATCCTCTTGTAGTAGTGGTAATTCTTTATCAAAACAAGTGTCCAATTTAGAGAGAAAGGATATGAAATGGATATCAAGCGTAAACAAGGTGGGAGACCAAACTACTCCTTTTAGAGTGTGACTGAAAAAGAAGTTCATGAAAAACTAGACAGATGCATTTTTTTTTTATTTTCACAAAAAAAACTAGGTTAATGCATGTTTAGTTGATTATGCACTAACTCGGCCACAACCATGATTGCATTAAATTGGTCATAACAATTATCAAGTATTGCCACTGCACTGCCAACCACCTTTACCTCATTTAGTGTTCATTAATAGCATAATGAACCTTGTTCCACTAAAACACATACTTGAAACATCGAGCTGCCTTGTAGCTCATCTATCCTAAACTTAGGAGTTTGATTGCCAAAAAGAGCATCATACATGTTCGTAGTAAAGTCATATAAACAACAAGACAACATAAAAACAGATGATGGGGAGAACATATGTTTCTAAACAAACATAAATGCGTGAAGGCATAAATGATGATGAATAGCACACTCTTACTTATAATGTATTATTAGAGCTAAAATAAGTCCTTACCTCAACGTTCACTTATTTAATTAATTTGGGCACCATTTGACTGGCTTATGCCATTTACTGAGGAACAGTATGAATTACCACCTTGAATTTATGTTGATCTACGACAACATGAGAATTTCCATCCATCTAGTAGAATTGTCTAGACATCAACACAAATATTTATTTGGTTACAAACTGCCAGAATGCTAAGGACAGAGGCATGGAGCCAAAAACAAAGGAACACTTGACTGAAAGTTGTACTTATGATTCCATTAAGAAGAAAAGAGCACATGTGTGCGATACTCTCCCAGGGCCCAAATTGGGAATATATTCCTGTATGCAGAGTACATGATCATGGAATGTTTGACGCCTACACCCATAATTTCCTAAACAATGACAAAAATCAATAAGTAAGGATCATGAAAGAATAAATATGTAATTGCATTCATGATGCTGGTGTAAGTGGAAGGATTAAGCAACATGGTAATGTGCATGTCATTTCATAAGAAGCTTAAGAATTATCACCGACTCAAATCCAAACGAGAAAGCATGAAAGGAAGGAAGGTTTGATAAACAAATTCTAGAAATTAAAAGCTCATGATATGGCATACCTGTTGTGGGAAATCACCATTATCCATTTGACCATTAATTAATACTTTTGCTGCACGATGCAATGGCTCTGGATCTCTCTCAACCTATACATAAAGTATTTCAAATTTAATCGATTAGAAAGAACATAGCATCATTTTAATAGTGAATAAGGTATAGGACAAACAATTCTCACTACAAGTTGTTCAGATTGTACTAAGAATTCAATCTTCTTGCTTTCACAAGCAAAGTTATTCATTTGCATCTGGCAGGAGGTTGAAGAAAATGTGTGAGCCATTGGTTGAGACCCTTATGGTAGAGAACCCTCGATTGAATGGAAGATCACTTTTGTGAAAATCAGCGATTACTGGATCCTGAGTGGAGACGGTGATGAAGGAGGCAGATGCTACAAATGGAGAGGATTCTGATCTTCAAATTGAAATGGTGGAGAGCAAGCAATGTTTGGTAATATCTTATGCTTATCTAGCTGTAATGAAAATCCCCTTCACCTATTCAGCGATTGGTTGTCTGGTGGGTGATTCAGAGATGAAGAGCATGGAATATTCTTTCATTGTGAATCAATCAATTGTAGAGCCTATGGAAAGATATTTGAAACCCTAGATTCTACATTGTGGGGAAAGGAATTTTCCTGGTTTCTGTTGGACAACGAGGAAGAGCTAAATGTGGTGTTGCAACAAAGTAGATTGGTGTGTAGGAGTAAGAATGCTTGTGGCAAATCGTTGGAAACCTGGAAACTCATTAACTATTGAGGGATCTTTGTGTTCCTCTTTGGCTAAGTTTATCAAACCTTCCTCTACTATAGTGGAACCGAAAAATTTTCAGGGGAGTGGCAGGCATGTTGGGAGGAGATCTGATAGAAACTGATGTTCACATGAAAACCGTAATGTGGGTAGGGTTTGCATGCATATGTGTTAATGTGCCCCTAATATTTTCCCAAAATGTGCCGATGAATTTGAGAATGGGGGGAAAATCTTCTCTCAAGAAGTGTGTATGAAAGAATGATTAAATTCTGCACTGACTGTAATGCGGATACCCATATGATAGAACAATGCAGGGCAAGGAATGTGGCAGTGACAATCAACTATGCACCGGCTGCAAGAACAGGAGGTTGGGCAGAGGTAAAAATCATTTTAGATACAAGACAAGAAAGGAGGCAACCAAACTCATTCTTGGTTCTATCAAAAGGGAAACAAGATCAACAATTAGAGATGGATGTCGTAGAGAAGTAAGATCTTGTTCAACAAGCATTAGAGGATTCTCATAGTACATTGCCAAGACTGTCAATTAAGGAGAAAGGAAAACAACATGTGGAAAACTTTACAATGTAAGAAAAGATTGATCAGGTTGATCAAATGAAGGAAGTGACAAGAACGAGACCAGGTATGCCACTTTGTTTCCCTATTTTTAATAAGGTTGCTAAAAATGTGTGTGAAGAATATAATGTGCTATGTGATGACACTTAAATGAATAGAAAAGAAGGGGTGGGGTGAAAGGTGAGATGGGAATGTCTCCTTCACCTCCAGGTTTCTCTTGCTCACGTGGATGAGAGTTTCTTATTATACAAGAAGGATCAAGTGGTCCAATTATAGATAATCGAACACCAACAGTGAAGGGGAGACAACACAGAAGAGCAAAATATGTAAGAACTCAAGGACCATACGGATGAGCCAACAAGAGAAGTTATAGCCCTCTCATGGATGTAACAAATATTAGTGATATGCGATCATAGCAAACAAATCAGGGAGAAGGGAATCAGTGCCAAGAAATTTTGGAAAATGAAAGCGAACCAGCCATAATAGAACAAGAGGGATGTGAGGCCAAGGAAGGCCACTCAAAATGCTTGCGTTGATGAAAGTACAATTTTGTTACATAAGAGGCCTTGTACGCAAGGGTGCACAAAGACACTTGGATGATTCCATAAAAAGAAACCATTTGGAGATAACTTTTTATGATTCTATGCTGACTATTGACCATTTTGAAAGCTGGAAACCTAAACATCCAAATTACAATGTTGAGGCTAACATTGAGGAGTCATGACAGCATGCCCGCATTATTGTAGGTGGCAATCAAAGCACATTCAAATTGAAGCAGTATCTAAGGACAAGTTTTGAATAGCAATAAATTGTAAGGATATATGATCTGAACTTTCTTTTAGCCTCGTAAGGGTGTATCTTCATACTCATATCATGATTCGCCATGAATGTTTTATTTTTCTATCCAAAATGATTAATGAATGCCAAAATCCCCTGTAATAATGGGATATTTTAATGTTGGAAGGGGGTTAGGAGACAAGCCGAGAAGATACACAGATCCCAATTCATGTGCCGAGTTTAACAACTTTCTATGTGATAACAATTTAGTGATTATTGATGATAGTGAATGCTCATTTACCTGGTCAAATAACAGAGAATGGGAGTGGAGTTCAAGTTAAAAACGATGGCCAGGTCAACTATCGATCATTGTGTGATGTTGTTTTCTGTTCTTGAAAGGAACACGTAGCTGTTTGGTAAAGGACTGCCTACATATTACAATTACTGGGCTTCATGTCCTCAATATGAAAAATAGTGAGAAGAAGCTGGTCTACTCAAGCTAGCAGATGCACAATGTTGAAGGTCCATAAAAAGTTTGAAATCACACATATATCCTTATCTTGGTGGAAAAATACTATGTGGGCCATTTTGAGACGAAAAAATATGTTGTAAGAGGTGAATTAGCTTGTATCTAGCAACAAAGAACAAGGAATGAACTTTACGAGTTGGGGTATGAAATTACCTTGAGGAAATAGTTGAATAAAATTATTGAGGAGGAGGAATACCGCTGGAAACAAAAATCTAGGGCAAAGTGGATGCTTCATGGGGACAAAAATAAAATATTTTTCTAATGTAATAAAAAGAAACAAAAGGAAAAACAACATATTTGTAGGATTGTGGTCAATAGGGAAGAAAAGGAGGAACCAGATCAGATTCATGATAGCTGTAACCAGTTTTTTCAGGAGGTTTTTGCAAATCTAGATGACAGTGAGCAAATGTTAGATCACATAAGTGATGGGCCATGTGTTTCTCTTGAAGAAAATTTAGAATTGTGCAGGTCTATTACGGTGGAAGAAGTAAAGAAGGAAGTCTTCTGTTCACCCAATGGAAAGTCTCCTGGGCTAGATGGATACAATGCTGAGTATTTTAGAACTTTTTTGTCATATTGTAGGTGATGAAGTGGTAGCAGCTATACGTGACTTTTTTTTAACAAAAAAAATTAGTTTGCCAAGTAAATAGAACTCATATCATGTTGATTCCCAAAATTTTAAATGCAGTAAATTTAAAAGATTTTTACATATCTCATTGTCTATTACAATCTATAAAATCATTACAAGGTTGATGTTGAAGAGAATGAAAAATATTTTGGCTACACCTATCGGAGCAGAACAAGGTGCATTTTTGCCCCAACAAGTTATTTAAGATCAAATCCTGTTCATACATGAAATGGTTCATAGTATAGAGAATTAAAAGAGAAAAATCAGTCTTACTGAAGTTAGATATTTCCATGGCATATGATAGGATAAGAGGAGATTTTTATGGAAATCCCTAGAAGTTTTGGGCTTTAATGAGGAGTGGATACTGCTGATCATGAAGTGCCTCACTTCCCCAACGTTTCTTTGGTGATAAATGGTAGACATGGTAAATTTTTTTAAAGTGCTAGAGGTATCCGTCAAGGAGACCCACTTTAACCCTACCTGTTCATTAGTGTTGTGGAAATACTTGCAAGAAGACATAAGTGGGAGACCTACAGGAAAAACATCTTGTTACCTAATATTCAATGGTCGGGATGGCTATTACGAGATTTATACTTCACAGATGACATAATTCTATGGAGCATATTGAATAGAAATTCTCTTGAGTGCCCAAAAACTGTTCTCAAGCAATTGGAACAAAAGGCATGTTTAAGTGTGAATGCTACCAAATCTGTCTTTGTGCTAGTTCAGTTAGATGCTCAAGAATGTAAGGTAACATCTTCTATCTTTGGATGGCAATGTGATTCCTTCCCCATTTCCTTCTTAGGTCTACGGTTACTTTTAGGACAAATGCAGGTTGCTCACTATAATGCTCTGATAGATAAGTATGAAAAATACTTGCTATATGGAAATCAAAGATCTTTTGGTTAACAGGTCACATATTATTAATCAAGTATGTGATGAACCATTTGGTGGGATATTGGATGTTGTCTTTTAGACTTCCAAATAAGGTGATAGCTATTATTGAGAAAGAAAGCTCGTACTTCTTGTGGGTTGAATCTGATGATGCTAAAAAATACCATGTTGTTGGGTGGAAGAGGCTTTGTGGTCCAACTGAAGAAGGTGAAATTGACTTAACTGATCTATATGTTGCTTAAAGTTTTTGTGGTCTAGCTCAAACTGGGCTATGTTCTTCAAAGAGAAATGTCTAGGAAGACATAGATTGTGGACCATTAAGACAAGTTCCAAAGGTTCATGGGCCTATTAGGGATTTATGTGGGGCTGGGAAAAAGTGAGCCATAGGGTGAAACAACATATCTGGAATGGAAAATCTGCAAAATTTTGTGTGGATAATTGGGGCTTCGGTATTCTAAAATATCTGGTCACAGATCTTCATACGAGCTGGTACAAAGGTTCAAGTGGTTTCACAATTTTTCAAATGATTTGTAGAGTTCTAAGAGAAAGGCAGCTGGCTATGAGGGCCCCTTGGATTGAATGTAATTAGACATACTTCTATAGAAGCAGAGGAGGATGTTCTGAAATGAGGAGATAGGGAGGCTAAAGCGATAAAGAGGAGGGAGATTTATAATTCTATTAAAGTGGTTAATCAAAAACAACCTTGGCAGCATGAAGCCTGGAACTGTGAATTCCACTCGAGAGGCAAATGGGTTTTTTTGCTAGCCTTGGATGACAGGCTACTAACCACTGAAAAGCTCAAGCACTTTGGTATCAGTATGGCAAACAGTTGTGCTATTTGTGAAAAAAGGGAAGAAACGACTGCTCACTTGATGTTGACCTGTGAAAAGGTTAGACCAGTGTGGTACAAAGGTACAAGTGATTTCACACTTTCCCAAATGATTTCTAGAGGTCTGAGAGGAAGGCAGCTGGCTAGGAGGGCCCTTGGATTGAACATGTAATTAGACATACTTCTCTAGGAGTAGAGGAGAATGTTCTGAAATGGGGAGATAGGAAGGCTAAAGCGATGAAAGAGGAGGGAGATTTATAATGCTGTTAGAGTGGTCAATCAAAACAACCTTGGCAGCATAAAGCCTGGAACTGTGAAAGCCCGCTCTGGAGGCAAATGGGTTTTTTCCTAGCCTTGGATGACAGGCTAGTAACCTTTGATAAGCTCAAGCACTTTGGAATCAGTATGTTGAACAGATGTACTATTTGTGAACAAAGGGAAGAAACAGCTACTCACTTGATGTTGACCTGTAAAAAGGTTAGACCAGTGGAAGCTAGTTGCATATAGGTTTAATGTATCATTAAACCTAAAATGTAGTGTAAAGGAGACTATGGAATGGTGGTGGGATTGTAGATTTCCATCAGTTCAAATTATGAAGTGTTAGAGATTGACATTCTCAACATTATTATGGAATGTCTAGAAATTGAAAAATGCTATTGTCCATGATCAGAAGACAACTTGTAGTAGAGAGATAAATAAATGGGTTTGGGAAGATGTTAAAACTGTTATAGGAAATGTGAGTTGGTGTTCAAAGTTTAAGGCCAATATTATTCCTTGGATGAAATCAGACATTCGACCAGATCCATGGCCATCGCTTAAAAACATGGTCATGATCATTCAGTCAATATGCATTTACTCTTGTGGATTTCAGAAAATAGCATTTCTAGTAAAGTAGAGCAAGGGTGATCAGTTTAGTTAGGGGTAAGAATTAGAAAATATGGAAAATGAGATAGTGATGATTTTATGAGTTTTATCTTGAGCATCAATTGGAAAAGTGATGAAACCATCTGCTTTGTGGGTGGGCCATCTTCATGGAGAAAGAGTTTGAAAAGAGCATAAGAACGACAAAATCAAAAGGATGGGAAGGAGTTGGAAATTATAACCATAAAAAATATATAATCTTCCATGACAATAACCTAGCAAGGGAGGTATTGGAGCTGATGTTGAAATTCTGGTTTACCAACTATAAGGTAGGAGTAATCATGTTTATCTAATTAGCATGATCCACAAGCCATAATTGTAGGCTAAGGTGGAGTGTATCATGTAATAATTGTATGATGTTCTTACGTCTTGCTAATAAAAAGGGAAGGGAGCCCAACTCCCAGCAGTCTTGCATCAGTCGGTTAATAGTGAATAGGGAAAATGAAGAAAAAGAAGAATTATGAGATGAATGGAAGAAAATTAACTTCTGATAGGCTAATGCTTGACTATCAAATGGACTTAAAAAAATAGGCAAGTTACTCTGTAGATTTTCCTAACCACTTTATCCTCAACTTATGTATAGAATAAACCATGACTGATTAATTTTTCAACAACTAACATTATGATTTCAAATAGAAAATATAATGAATTGGGATGAAATATCATCACTAGCTTAAATATTCTTTGCAGATAGTGTTCTTTTACATTGCTATACTTTTGATATTATATGTTTCGTAAACAAGGACTCATCCGCTTTTCTTGTGTTCTATTCATTTTCTTCAAAATTTATAAAAACATATTCAATTTGTTGTCATATAATAAAAATATGTTTAAATTTAATCTTAAAAGACACTTAAAATATTCAAACATTATCTATTCATATTATTCCATCAGAACCTGAGCATGTTAATTTCCTAAAGATGCTTGACAATTCTAGTAGCTACTGCAATGTTGTCACTAGCATCTCACCGTCACCACTTCCTCATCAGGTTATTGGCACTTCGCTGCCGCCATCATTACTATTGGTGATTTACAACCATTATCCCCATCATTGCCAAGATGTCAAGCATTGCAACTACAAGTATAGGCGATAAATGCTGGCTTTTATTATTTTCATTGCAACTACCGTCATCATAGTTGATGGAAACTTTTATTTGTATTCCTTAAACATGGGAGGAAGTTTGGTCAATATATTTCTCACTTTTGGGAAGCTGATTTTTTGAGAATGAAAACCGACTTCACAATTAATCATCATTTGCTTTTCATTTCTTCCATTGTGTTGTCCTTATTTTTCTTCAATGCATCATAATAATTCTATAAGATACTTGATTTCTTGTCAACCAGTACTTTACTTTTGATGCATTTTAGTTTATTTTAATTATTTACATTCTTTTGCTATTATTTTCACTCATACACCCTTTGCTTTCATAATTATTTGACTAGGATATATCTCTTTCTTGCTTCATGGATTCTTAATTTAAAGCTCATTTTCCTACTTTTTCAACATCCGTTCTCATCCTTGTGACTATTTGCACTACCAGTGTTAGAATGTTTTCTCAAGCTTGCCCGCATTGTCACTGCTACCATTACTATGAACACATGCTTATCTATGTTTTTATATTTTTGGTTATTCGTATGATCTATCCAAAAGGGTTAGTTAATTACATTATGGCCTTTGGCATCGTCTGCTAAGATTTGTGTTATGCGGGAAAACCCATTCCGGAGGCCAAGGTTGGATGACAAAAGGGAAGGGAGTTTCATATCAAATTAGTCATGTGCTACACCTACCCACTTCATGCTTTTGGTCTAGGTCTATCTATTTCCATATCTTTATTTCAAATAAAAGGAGGTCGCTGAGGCATTCAATCAATTGTTGCTGTCCTCTATGGTTTCTTTCCACTTTTCCATGTTGTGAATTCTTTTTTTAACCTTTTACCGATTCTAGTTTTGGGATCGTTATTATCTGTTTCTCCCTTCTTTTGTCTCAAGTGGGATGTTAAGATGTCCCACTCCCATATTTATTTTCATTATAAGGGCTGTTGGTTTGTCTTTCACTAATTTATTTTATGTCATGTTGGATCCCCACCTTTATGTCAAATACTTTAGTCTCATCATTTTTTTTTTTTTGCTTCTTTTCTATCTTTATGTGATTTTCATTTGCAAAATGAAGTCAAACTATTAAATTTTGTTTTGATGATATTCTTCTTTCATATTCCCACTCTAATTGTTAAATTTTATATCAATATGCAAAATTCTCATTTACTTGTTGCGAACCTTGTTATTGAATCTTAAATCAACATAAGAGTTGTTTACGAATGCTGATATGGTTTGTTCTTTTTACTATCTTTATGACAATTTCATACTAAGGTTTTAAAACCCAATGAGTCAAGACTCGACTTGGAGTAAATTGACTTGTGACTCATCGGATCAGCTCACTCACTTGGCCTTATTTTGATAACATCATATTTTGCGTAAAGTAGATTTTCATATGCATTAAATAACACTTTTGAGTTATTATAAGACTGGCGTGTTAGACATAACATGCATGTTAATGTATATTTATGTACAGTTCACAAATTTTAGTTATATATTTACTATAATTATGTGGAATTAATATATATACTATATATATGTAAATATATATACTACCTAAGAAATTGATAGAACAAGTGATTTTAGTATCATTTGCAACTATATTGTTATAATATGTACACTTAGATCATATCCATACATGACTTACTTAATCTCACCTCTGTCTCAGCCAGAACTCGAATGACTCGGCTGGGTCATCCCATGACTCGGCCCAGTCTTGACAAGTCCTGGTCTTTTTTTTTTTTTTTTGCCTGGTTGATGACTGAGACATTGAGTCAGCCAAGTCAACTCGGCTAGGTTTTTAAACATTGTTTCATACTACTTTTTGTCTGATTTTTTATTTCCTTCTGTGTTGTTAGTTTTCTATCCTTCCAAAACTTGCACAAAATTCTTATGTTTCTAGTCCTTGAGTTATCTATTTATCTCTTCCATCTCCATGTAGTTTTCTTTGTTTTTTTTTCTGTTTTCCTAGTTGGTGTCTAGAAAACCTAATGACTATTTTTTTAAACTTGGAATAAACATATCACTTTATTCATCAGGAGTCATGATCCATCTAGATATAAATTTAGGTGGCTCAGTTTGAGTTCTACCAAAAATTATTTCATATGAATCGGAGGTATATAAAGGTGTTGGTTACTTATACGAAAAACTCTAAATATGTTATACATGGATTAAAAAAAAATCAAGTTCTGGTTGCCTATCTCACATGTAACATGTCTTGAAAGTTCCTATGGGCACATTAGATGAATGTACAACTAAAGGCCTGTGGGATGGTTTAGTCATTACATGTTCTTAAACTACCAATCTAAAGTTGTGTTTCTTAAGAAAGAATTCAAAACCTCAAAAAGGAATCTTTGACCATAAGGGGTTGTTTGATTTATTTGAAAAGTTTTCCTATTGAAAAAAGCTTTTTAGAGTAAATTTTCTATGGAAAAAAAAAAAGAATTTCTCCTATTTGAGTGATGGAAAAAAATGTAAAACTTTTCTCATGTTTGAATGTGTTAGATGCAAGTCCTAGTGGAAAAAATGATCAGTTTAAACAAAGTTTTTCCGAACTTGATGAAATTACCTTGTCTAGAAAAAGCCAAAAAGGAACCCAAGTGAAAATTTCCTGCCCTGTGTGACGATAATAAAATCAACAAAGGGAACCTGCTGTTTTGGAAATACATTTGCCTTTATATGCTTTTGCTGGTTTGGTGCTTGGGCACAGTGTTTCCATATTCTTCTTTCTTTTAAAGAACTCAAGCCAAGACTATTTCAGTGTTAGACAAATCTCAAAACTATTACTAGAGAACATAGGGGCTATAGGGGTGGATCCACATGGGGGCATGTATGGGCAGTTTCCCACACAGTCCCATTCATTATATTTACTTTCACATAGGTGGTGTTCAAGAAATTGGTTATTTGTATATATATGTACCTTGTTTGCTTTGTGTCCTTTCATATTTTAATTATATCTAATATTTTATTAAATGAGTGCCCCTTGGCAAAATTTTTCTGGTTTCGCCACTGATAGGACATGTATGTTTAGACAATTTTCAAGATATCCCATTGGCCAGTATGACTAGAAGTCTAGAAGAAGAGGAAGGGAACGATATCATGGACATGGAAGTTGTGGAAGGGGTAAAAATCAAGGATGTTTTCACATTGTATTAACTCCAAACAACTTAAAGTCTAATATAATTAATATTTGAGGCAAAGGGTTGCCAATGTGTTATATCTGCAGTAACTTGGGTATTTTAAGTGAAAAACTTTTTAAAAGAAGATTCCAGCTATATTAAAAAAAAATCCAGCAATTCAACAAAAAGGTCAGAACCCTAACCAAAATTTGAGCAATTCTCAAGCTATAGTTGACAAATATTCAGATGATTTAAATGTGCTCCTTGTTGACAAAATAAACAAGGTGCTTGGTAACTTGGCTCTAGGCATCGAGTCATGTCACTTGCCTGCAGGTAAATTTTCAAGGACTCCTTATATTGGGAAAAGAATGGTAATGGTGGGAGATGGAATTAGACATCTAGTCATATACATCAATCTTGTTTATTGTTGTTCTCCAAAAATATAAATATATTTTTTTCTTTTAAGTATGTTTCCAACTTTGTTTCTGCTCCTTATTTTATGTAAAAAATCATCTTTATATGAACAAAACATATGTTGAAGGTGGGCAGCAAGGGAACCTGAACATTTTCAAGGAACACTGTATGTAGAAGTGTTGTCCATCTCAAAAAAATTGTTTATACATATAGTCAGTCTTTTTGATAATGTACGTTAATAGTATATTAGCCATTTTTTTCACAAGTTTCTTGAGTGTCTTCTCTCGCGTGAGTTAATTCCATGGTCTAATTTGGACCATCATTTAAACAAAAATTTATATTCTAGTAATCATTCAACAAACAAACTTCAAAACTTTATGAGATCATTCTCTATGACATTGGCTCCACCTAAAAAAACTCACTTTCTAGAAGCAAACACCATGTGTTTTTAGTTGATGATTACTCTCGATATTTTTTTAATATATTTTATAAAAGAAAATTTTGAAACCTCTGGCATCTTCTAGAAAATCCTGGCATGTGTCAAAACACGTTTTTCAATTATATGTTATATTTAGTTATTAAATGATGGTGGTTGATAGTGTAAGAATATGTGTAAATACTATTAAACTTGTATATAGATAGAACTGAATCATGTTTTGCTATTGTTATTTTTTTGTATTTCATCCTTTATCTGTTGAAATTTTCTATTTGATTCCAACTCAAGGCTGCACCAATTTAGTTGTTGCTTTGGTCCCAAGGGTAAGTTCTCTTGACATTAGGGACAAACCAACAGCTAGCTTAGTTGGGCTTTCTCTAAAAGTAAGGGCCTTTCCCTCTTGTTGACTACTCTTATTCATTCAATATTATTCCTTATCTTTCATTTTGTGCTTCATGGATCATTGAGCGATTGGAGTGAACCTAGTTTATGCCTTAGTGGACATTGAGTGACTGAATGATGGTACTTTCGAACCTTAGTTCTTGAGTTTTGATGCTCATCGTTTTCTTCTCTTCAAGATCCTGAGGTTCATTCTCAGCAAGTTGTTCTTTCAGTTTAATATTATTAGAACTTGCTTGAATTGATTTGTTTATCTTGAAGTGCAGATTTCATCCTTAATGACATGCCAGCCTTTGAGATCCTTGTGGGTCTGTCATCTAGAGGTAGCTTTGACACTTGAGGAGAAGTAAGTTTACAGCTACTCCATCTCTAATTGACCAAAGTTTAAGCAGAAATGATGGAGAATTGCATTAAGATTCTACTAATTAACATAGCATCACCAAGTAGTTTAAATATTTTACTTTGACTAGATTAGACAAAGTTTATGTTGTCAATCAAGTAGTTCACTTCGTCATATGCTAGGGCCTGCATAGGCTATAAAAAGCATTATCATAGTTAAAGGGTATCAAGTGATGAGAAAAAACTTAACCATTATATTGTTCTATTGGTGGGCTGAATAAAAGGTGATCAACATCTAGATTTTGTATTTTTATTAGAGAAAACATTGTTATATGCAGCAACAAGAAACAAAGAATAATTTTTAGATCAAGTACTGAATTGGAGTATAGAACTGCGGGATTGGTCAGATCTGAATTAACTTGAGCTCAACACATTTTTTGTGGAGCTTGGTGATGTTTTGCAGTACCTGTTTCTTATGACAACCATAGTGCAATTAAAATGACATTGAGCCTCATTCAGCATGGCATAACAACACATATAGAGAAAATGAGCATTATTAAAAGAAAGATTGGAAAGCAAGAGCTGAAGCAAGATATATTGGAACACCATATCAAATTTCTGACACATCCATAACTGGGTTGGTAAAACAAAGGCTCTAGTTTCTTCAAAAACAAGCTGAGATCATCCAATAACACACTCAGCTTGATGGTGGGAGCCTTACATGCTCATTTTTGTCTTTGATGTTGGCTATAGTCTAGATCCATTATGATGGAACTATATATTATAATTTGGTAGGGGCATCCTAGTTCTTGGTGTTCTATCCAAGGTTTTGCTTTATACAGAAGAGCCCATCGTGAATGCTAAGGCTGCTGGATTATAAAGCAAGGGGAGATTCAAATCAAATTGTTTCGTGCTTTTCTTGTGCACTAGAAGAAATTTGATCCATGCATTGTATGTTATCTTTCTTTTGTTACTTTTTATCTTTCTTTTGTTACTACCTCTGCCACCACAATCATTGCAATCATCATAAGTGCCATGACCACTATCACTCTCTGTCACTACTTCATTGTGTTACATCAAGGAGTTTTGAACAAGTCATACAACCATTGTACCTGCTACCCGATTTGTCTATATTAGACACTAATGCAAAGTGAAATGGAGTAGATGTTCTTTGGAGAGTGAAGTAAGACTTAATTAAAAACTAAGAAACCACTCAGCTGGAAATATAAAATGTAAGGAACTATTCTGTAGCACTTGAAAGAGATATGTCATGCTCTTGGATTAGAAGAACCACAAGGGACATCTTGCTATATGCATATAGTTTCGTAAATTCAAGTAGAAAGTTCAACAGCAATTACAACATGTTCTGACATAGAAAGAACATGAGAATAGCAGGAGTTAATAAAACTTGCCCTAAATGTTTACAGATGTTTTCCTAGCCATGAGACAAGAATGAAGTGGTTACTCAAATCTCTGAATTAATATGCTTCTCCGACAAATTTCCAATATAATCAACCATAAGCAAGCAACACTCCAGTGAATTTGTAGCATGGAAATCATACCTGTCCAGCTTTAATCAGAGCAAGCATAGCCCAAGATGTATTTACCAAATGTGAGTGGCTCCCCTCCAAATTTGTGTATATCTTATTCCGCATGTATCACAAGAAAAAAAAATCACATCAACAATATGCACAAGTTTATAAAAGAATGGTACTCTAGTCGAGTCACAAATAAATAATGAAGTTGCAGTTATGGTAAACAAATATGTATAGCTGCTCTGGATGCATATGAAGTAATGAAGCCTTGGGGTGTATTTAAAATATTGATCTTGATAAATGTGCATAGGGTTCATAGGATCAGAAAACTTCCAAAAACGAATGCTCTTGTGCACTAATCTCAACCATCGTTGTATTAGATTATGTACCTACAAGGATTGCATAGTCTATCAAATAAAAAAATTAAGTATCATTTACCTAATTGAAAAGTAATACTTTTGGGTGCCCATTTGCTAACCATTATTCGTCAGACAACTAAGGTCGGCCTACCCAAGTATTGCCTATATTCTGTAAGCTCTCTCTCTCTCTCTCTCTCTCTCTCTCTCTCTCTCTCTCTCACACACACACACACACACACACAGACACACACACTCACATATATATATATCTCTCTCTCTCACTCTCTCTTTTCTCTCATTTATATATAAAGTAATTCAAATTTGTCAAATTGTAGATGTTGTTGGTTTGCTAAAAATAAAAAATCTATTGTTGAAGATACCTTAAACCATTGGTAAAAGTGTCATAAGTGATTGCTGCACCATAAAAGATTTGCTAATGTTCCTGTGGTGACTATTTTTCTAGTGACAAATGTTTGCTTTTTTATCATCTGATGGCATCTAGTGTCTTACAAATTTGAACTTCTTATAGGCATTCACACACACACAAAACATACATACATACATACATACACATATATACATATATATATATATATATATATATATATATATATAACGCAAAACATATATATATATGCAGAGAGAAAGGGAGAGAAAGACAGGCAAAATTTTGTATAAACCAGGCCATTGGGGTAACGGACAAAAAACAGACCCATTAAACTAATTTGTTTGCAATCTAACCTATAGATATGATCCTAAGACTGATTTGGTGAGAAACATAAATTAAGTTAGTTGTTTTCAACTTAAGTAATATTTTTTTAATAAGAAGTAATTACTCTTATAACACCAAAACTTTGATAGTAGAAAGATCAAATTTTTTTTACAAGTATGACTTGAACTAAAGCAGATTTATATTAAATTATTATTTATGGACACATTAAAATGTTTATGTTTTGTTTAAATCACTTTTTAACAAGAATTTAAGAGGTCTGGCTTTTATCCCTTACCCAAGTGGTTTATATATATATATATATATATATATATATATACACATATATATATATATATATATATATAGATATATATAGGAAGTTCTAATTTTCTATATATTTGATGTGATTGGATGGTCGAAAAGTAAAAATCCATCTATGTGTGGAGTACATCAGCCATTGTGGGTGGACAAGGTAAAAGTCATTGATGATATTTTGTCCTATCGACCAATAAATATTCAACTCCTCGACCCCTAAGAACTGCCATGTTTTCCTTTTTTTTTTTTCCATGACTCATTGACTCTCCCCTTCCTCTCAAGGATACTGATTGATCATTCCCCTTCCCCATGAAGAAACCAAGTGGCCATTTCCTCAAAGAATCACCTATTATTGAAGATTTTCCATATGACGGTGTCATATGTCAATAAGAAGATTCACCTTCACGTCTTGCATATTTTCTTCATCTTCTAAATCACAACGTCATTCTCCATCTTTATCAGATTATCACACATTAACCACGACATTTGATTTCTCCTATTGGAACTCATTTTTGCCCAAAAACAACCATTAGAAGGGGGGGTACTTGTACAAGAAACTATAGCAATCACTAAAGAGAATTTTAGATGTGAAGAAACCAGCAAATCTCAAAATCAAGAGAGATCATTGTATTGACAAAGTGAAACTTCTTTTACTTGTTCATTATGGTTTGTTTGGTATTTAGATGTTAAAGTCATTCTTCTATTCATTCAGAATGCTGCTAATTGGTTCTTTGGGGATTTCCTTTTTCTTCTTTTCTTGGAGAAACAACATCCTGGTTATTTGTTAGGATAACCATGTAGTGCAGAGAACAACGAATCAATCATGAACTACAGGTCTTTAAATAATTTGGTATAAAATATTGGATATTCTTGAGTATGACTATACAAGATCTTAATAGTTAAAATGTAGGAAAAGTTTTGTTGTAACTTCGTTGATGGTGAGAAGGAATTCATATGAAAACTATTTGCAACCACTAGCTTCATAGCTGTGACCTGTGAGTAATTTTTCTGCCAAGCCTTAATTTGTCTTGAACTTTAAAATGAATATTGACTCATGATCAAGTATTGCATACTAGTTTGCTGTAACCTTTTTTTGTAAAGTAGAAAAGAGTTTGCATGACATTAGACCTAAAACTAAGCATGGAAAAGGGTAAGTACAAAAAATTGTTGATGGTAAACTACAACTATCTATGACTAAACAAGGAATTAAACAAGAACGTGCTCAGGTTGTAGTCTTACTGGGGTTAAACTTATGCCAAATTAAAATCCATTTTTCAATGATCAACACTTCCTTCTTCCTATTTTAAATCATCTGGGTTCTCTCTGTAAAAATTTGTGTTCTCTTGGAGAATAAAAATATTTATGGTTAATTGGCTCATTTCTTAAACATGTAAATATGGTTTCCTAAACATATATTTTGTTTGTTAACCAGTTACATGTGAAATTGTTCCAATTCAATAGTTTAGATGTGGATGCATAATGAGGGAGGTGTTACTCGAATGAATATGCAATTGCCAATTCTTCTTCTAAAGTGAATTGTTTAGTTCACATAGGAAAGAGTCGAAAAAGTTTACATGTGAACAATAGTCTATAAGGATAAAGGTTCCCAATGAAAACATCACTCTTTATGTAGGGTTGCACAATGAGTTGAGCCAACTCAGAACCAACTAAGATCACTCCTATTTACTTGACTCAAGTTCTAGTTGTTGAAGCTCGGATCAACTACGTAAATGCATCATCAATGAGAGTTCTTTTTGTTGCTAAGTTTTCTTTAGGGGATATTTGGCTGTAGAAGATGTGCACTCTTTCTTTGAATTTTTTGCTAGATTGTTGTTCATAGTTGAATTAGTTAAAAAAACTAGTTAAATGAGTCAAAAGAAACAATACAAGTTTACATAAATGAGTTAAGCGAGTTGAGCTCAAGCTCAATTCTGTAAAGTTGAGTTGAGCTCAAGCTTGTTCAATTAAAGCTCGACTTGAGTTTGAGCGAGCTTGAGCTCGAGTTTTCTGAGTGAAGTCTGTGGCTAAGTTTCTTTGGTGATGTTGATCTTCCTATGCCACTGAAAACCCAAACACATCTTTTGTTTACTCCTGATTGAACAAGTGCTATTATACCTTAGTTTTTAGAAATATGTTTTACTTGTTCACCTTCAACCATGTCATGAAATATTTGACCACAACGTGGTTAAATTTTGTCGCATACATGTGTGTTGCAGATATACATGCAGCAGTTTTCAAAAAACTTTAAATAGGTTCATCTGACAATAAAATTGTTGGATGCCTAATGTTGTCGGATGGCTAAAATTTAAAATATAATGGTAAAAAAGGTCTTTAGAGGGGTATTAACAATAATTTATGGTGCAACAATAGTTTATGATGTTTTAGAGATAATTTTTAATTTTTAGCCATCTGACAACATCTGATATCTAACAAATTTGAATTTTTATGTGTGTGTGTGTGTGTGTGTATGTGTATGTATGTATATAACATGTTCTATAACTACTTTATGGCTTCCTTTGTTACTCATTATATTTTTTAAATAAATGTTTATAACAAAGTTACTAAAAATTTAATTGTCGGCCCTTTTCAACAAATGAAATGATGGTAAGGATGACACAAACTCATTTTTTATGAAAAGAAGGAGAGGGAGAGAGAAAGAGAGAGAGGCATGAGGATGTTAAGTTGTGACTACTGTAAAATTTTGGGGGAAAATGGAAGAGAAATCTAAGAGAGGAAGAATGAGAGAGGGGAAGCAAGTTCTTTGGTGGTGTCATTACCTCATTGTTGCTAATCACAAGTAACTAGAGACAAAGAAATAGGAGGAACAAATGCCACTTGGTCACTAATATTGCTAGTTGGTAGTTAGTAGGGAGAGGCAAGAATGGTATCGATGAATCGTGATGAAGTGGTGAGGTAGGCCCTTTTTCAAAGGAAAAAAGAAAAAATTCAATGCATAGCTATGGTAATAGAAAAGGGTGTGCAGTTAACAGCACCCAACTTACATCTCACATCTATACCCCCACTAGCACCTATATCTCATTGCCATGGTGTGCACACTTATTTTGGTGCATCTGTGTAACATATCGAAAAATGAATGTAAGGTTAAAAAGAATATTTGAAGAAACTAAAGTGGAGAGAGATGTAGAAATTATTTATCCTGGAAGTAAGTGAAGATTACTTTCTTAGGAACTTATACATTAAAACTATTTCATAAATGTGAAAAAGATGAAACAAAATATATGTTTATTTGACTATATAGTGATATTACAGCTTTTAAAGTTTTTAAAGTATTGTGAGCTTAATATTTCAAAATGCCTCATCTTTTGTCTTCTTTACTAATGTTTTTTCAAGTGCACTGAAGGTCCTTTTTTTTGTGGTTTCATGAGACACAAAAGTTGGACGAGTAAATAAAGGTATTATTTGGTCATAGATTAAAATAGTAAAGAATATCATAATCATTTTATTAATTGGTCATTTTAAATATGCCAATGGAGGAAAAAAACCTAATGAATTTGCCGTGGCCAATGATGTTATAAATAAGGACTTGCTATACTTACAATGCAGTCATTGTTTGTGATAACCTTGAGCATTGTTTTTATTATCAGAGATAAGTTTCATCTTCATTTATAGCTACCATTGATAACATGTCTCTTGAACCAACTGATCATAGCATAACTAAATCGTTGATCATGATGCATCCACAATTTGGAGCTTAGGTGTTAGGTTAGGCAAAGAAAAGCATGTATGGTTCTATGGATACGCTCAAGGTAGATGATTTACTATGTTGTTCATGGAGGCCATGAAGTAAGGACTACATCCATGTTGTAAGCAGTTTATAAAATTAATTGTTTTTGGTTTGGCTTTGTCAAATAAATGCCTTGGTAGATGGAGAATCAAGTCGTTTCCCATATTGGTAGGAAACAAGTGCTTTTGAAAAAGAAAGGCTTTCAAAGCTAAATTATGAGACGAAAAGATTATAATAGAATTGGCTATTACTTATACAACGAACAATTCATGTCCCAACTGCTGCATGTTCAATTCGAATAATACTATTGCCAAAATCATATGGTGTTTGTGATGTATTAAGATGAAATAGTAGATAGATAATTTGGGCAAAACACAAAACAAAAATCACTAAAATTGTATGACATTTTCCTTTAATTCCAAAGCACCATAGATATGTCGTCCACAATGTACACCTTATATGAGATGACATGTTGAGAAACACAATAAGGAAAGCATTTGCGACATTTAGCAAATTCATTGGACTCAAAAACTTTTGATGTTTGACAAAGAAAGCCTACTTCAGATCCTCACCACTTTCGAATTTCGATTGACAATAAAAAGTGACGACTTGAACCATTTGCCAAAATAGTGCAACTAATAGCATGTGATCAATTGTTTAATTCACCATAGTATCCTCCTTGACATACATGAGGTAGCCCTTGTTCTGGCACTCATTAGTTATTTGTTGCAATATGGTGCAAGATATTGATCCATATTTCTTGATATGGACAAAAAAGTTAAAAGAAACAGAGAAAGTTTGTGCGAGGACAAATCATGCAAAAAAAATGGGGGTACTTCAGTTGCATATAATATTAATTTAGACCATTAATTATTCCCCAACATATGAAAGTCAATTTAGATGGAGCACTAAGTCAATTTTTATCCCGGTTGTCATAAGGAAATATCTTTTGTTTTTTATAGGTTTCAATAAATAGTGTTATATGACACATAGATAGTGGTTAGGAACAGTGTTTTAAAGTAGCCATTTAACTCGAACCACTCTAGCAGTCGTTTGCACGGCAAGGCACTTGACTCAGCCTCACTCGGGTTAACTCTACCTGACTCAGCAAAACTCAGTTTGACTCAGCTGAAACTCGGTTTGACTCAGCCAAAACTCATTTGACTCGGCAATCTGGTGATAAACTTCACATTGTGCACAATCAACAAGGGGTTGGCTATTTGCTACTTAATATTTTACATGACTTTCTAACTTATATTGGAACATGATATTTTAAAATTATGGCTCATTTATTAAATTTGCATATTGCAATAGAAAAGTTAAAGATGATTATGCTTAACTTCATCTTTGGTTATCTACTTATTTCAATTTTTAGATCATTTGGCTCTTTATCTTTTGGAATGATAGTTTTAGATAATATATACATACTTGTTCAGTTAGTTAACTATTGGATAGTTGTAGATTTTGCTAAACAGTTATGTTGAAAGATGCGACTGCAAAGTAGCAGCAGCAATTTTATTGTCTACTTTCTTGTTACCATATGAGTGGATATGACTTAATGATTACTTAAGTTAATTTATTTCTTAGCCTTACATATGTCCAAGTCATTTTGCAAATTTTTTTACATTTAAATGACAAATTAGATATTATTTTTCTTTCAAAAACAATAATTAACAAAACCCAAACTGAGTCACGGAGTTAACCTATCGAATCACGAGTCAAGGATAGATGAGTCGAGTCCCAGGACATTGGGTTTTACAGCATTGGTTACGAATGACTCGATAGTATCTTTGACATATATGCTTTTCAATAGAATCATATAATTGAGCATGCCCCTATAGGTTTTTCTTATTCAAAATTATTATCTATTTTTAAAATATCAATAACTCATTCAGACAAATATTTCCATATAGCACTTATCATATAATTGGAGAAACAAAAATATTTTGAAACTTCCCTTCATAACATCTTATGAAAAGACTTGAGTGTCATGCAAATTGAGAAAATATGCATAGTTATTTAATTGGGACAGTCAAATATAGAGGGAAATCAAGAGACTGTATATGTTTGACATGATCTGCAAGCAGACATTCACTATAAAGTACTAAAAAATATCAATGTTCTAACTGCTTATCAGCAAATCTCTTTTAATATGTGCACACACAAAAGAACACAAACCTTCAAAGTTAAAACACAAACTTTCACACTTAAGACTTGTGATTATCATACTATAATGTATCAATTTCTTCCACTAGCCATATGTCGATCATTGCCAAAAGTATGAACTCACTAATTATGGACTTAGTTTTTCCAAGGAGTTTCATTTAGAAATTTTATATGAAAATGAATTGAAAGGAATTAAGTGAGAGATTGTCACTGAGGCAAGTAACGACACCATTCATTCATGACATATATACAGATAATAGATAGGTTGTCAACTAACTCATTGCTTCAAAGTGTTTCTTACAAATTATTCATAAGTTTGGATAAAGAGGCAAATAGAATGTTTGTTACCTAAACATCTTTGTACATGGAAATAACAAAAAATAGAATAACAGATCTATCAAGTAATGTAACTATACAGCGAAGGCCCTTGTATATAATGAATGATGATGACAGACAAAGCAGTAATGCATATGACAGCATAAAACGAGGTTATCACCCTCAAGTTCTAAACACATTTAGGGTTATCTAATTTGATTTCTTTATCATTTTAAAAATCAACTTCCACAAGTGGATTGAGAAGAATGAATGTCAAACACATAGGAATCAAAGTGCCCTTCAATATCTAAACTTGCTCATATTTTCTCTGGCCCTATAATCTTCCGCTGCGACTCTTAATGCCTTCAATCACCGAATAAATTAATGACAAAAATCTTAGGCATGCAAAATTGCAATATGTTGTGATACCAGTTGAAAAGTCAAGATAAGGAAGGGAAAAGAAAGGCAGGGAGAGAGAGAGAGAGAGATAGCTAACTTGATTTTAGAAACTAAAATGGAAGTCTACAAGAAGTGGACCAAATAACACAACATAGAGAGAGAGCTAAGAAATGAGGAGATAGAATATAAGAAATAGTAAAACATTATGGAAATAAGGCATATGCCAGAAGGTCGCTAGGGAGAGAGAGGATGGAGATGAGAAGAAGCCTTGCTATCTTTTGGCTTGTAAGAAAGCCACTAGCTGAAGGCAGCCTGCAAACCGACCAAAACGCTAGCGACCTTCAATGCAAATGGTTGGACATCAAGGTAGGTGAAGAACATGTCAAACGAGGCTACTAGCAAAAGGATGGGGAGGCCTGTGTCTCAAACATGATGCACGAGAGCCACAAAGCAACACGAGCCCATTGTTCGCGATGCCGATAAATGACTCCGTTCACATAGTGATTGTAGAGGTGATGGATTGCATTACTTCCTCTAAATGGTGGATGTCGAACACCGAAGTGAGCTACAGTAGTAAGAAATCTCCAATAAATAAAGAGAACTCGTTGATGTTCTATACACCTAAAAGATCCTTCCACAAAGATGGAAGCGAGGTGGGAGAAGGAGAAAATGCAGCACTAGGAACTAGAGGAGACAGGAATGAGCAAGAAGGCTAAAAAGGGAGAGACAATATAGAGGAGTAGGCAAAGGGGAAAATAGCCTCACAACAATCGAAAGAGGAGGAAGACAAAGTAGAAAATAGAGGTTCAAGTGACCTCTAAAAAGGTCAAATAATCTGCACACATAAATAAAATAATGGGAACAATGAATGTAGGACAAAAGCAAGAAACTACAAAGGATGGGCAAAGCCAAAGGGAGTTGGCAAGGGCCTTGCCCCACCCCCTTACCTTCAGTTTTTTAGAAAAAAAATCTACAAGTAATTTCTGAAATCAAAAAATTCCTAGCTGATATAGAAATTTTGAAAAATTATATTTTGGCCCTTGTCATAAATTTGCAATTATAGTTTGGCCCTTCTACTGACAAATTTCTAGCTTTGTCCCTATGCAGAGCCAAAGAAAGCAAAGAAGCAAAGGAAAAAAATTGGGAAAGGAAAAACATTTCCGCAAGTGAGGTGTAAGAACATGAGAAGTCTGGTCACAAAGGGAAGAAGAAGGATGTCGTGAAGGAAGGAAAGCAGGAAGGAACATGAAGACTGTAATAGAACATGTGCGGTAGAAGAAGGCAGATGACAGCGTTCACCACTCCATGAATGAAGAAATATATTGACAGCAGGGACTGCAGGAGAAGGTAGGAGCATATAGAGAGGGTCAAGGGTTACATAGATGGAGCCAATGTAAATTGCATTGGCAGGAGGTAGTAAACGTGGCTTGGGGACACAGTATGCCACCATATGAATGAATGGGCGAGGAAGCCTGAAAGACGAACACGAAGGGGGAAACAAAATGAATCTTGTGTCCTTGCGGATGATCACGTCTACAATGAAAACAT
Source organism: Nymphaea colorata (assembly GCF_008831285.2). Lineage (NCBI taxonomy): Eukaryota > Viridiplantae > Streptophyta > Magnoliopsida > Nymphaeales > Nymphaeaceae > Nymphaea > Nymphaea colorata. The sequence continues at coordinate 4,574,852 of NC_045150.1, forward strand.
GCAAGTAAGGTGTGTTGGAATGACTATAAACAGCAGGGGCAATGAGAAGAGCATGAGCCATATAAAGATTGTCTGCTTGATGAATCGAAGAAACCAGCATTACAGGAAGGAAAAATGCCATTAGCGAGAAAAACCTCCAAAAATATGGATCTGAAGAAGATGTGAATGTCAAGCAAAGGAACAACTCATCAATGTATGCACCGATTGAGAAGGCAAAAAGATCTACGATGATGCCTTGTCGAATATGGAAAGGAAGCCTGGCTATGATATCCATTCTTTGTCGTGTCCATGTGAGACCCCACAAGTTAACATTGGCTGCCAAGTGCCACATGACCTGAGCATTACTTATGGTGGAGCGATGAAGGTGAATCCACCAAAATCTGATAGAGGCATGAGCATAGCGAGTATGCACCATGAGGAGGCAGAAAGACCGGAAGAGGGTGAAGTCTATGCACACAGCAATTGAAAGGGCAGAAGCAGATTGGTCAACACCAAAAGGAACCATTGTGGAGAAGCCTACCAAAAGGAAACATAATCTACCACTAACTAGGGTAACCGGGGAAAGGTCATCATCAAGAATGATACAAGATAAAATGTGGGGGAGGGAGATGGCGACCAAGGCAAAAGACAATTAAGGGTTGATAGCATAGGCCGGTCGGATAGCACTGTGCTTTAGGAACAAAGAACTGGGACAAGGGAAATGAGAACATAGGGCAAAATGTGGTGGGCCATGATATGTGAAGGTGTAGCAGCAATGGGAGAGATAGAGGGGGATACAACACCAGCAGATGGCAGGGTGAATATGGGGCTCCAGCTCTTAAGGGTGGCAAAAGTTTCATGGCAATGCAAGGCGACGAGGTGTGCTCTCAAAATAGCAACTAGAACAAAAAACTAGAGAAAAGTGAGGACAAACTAAAGTGGAGCGAAGGCGGATAAGCGGTGCATTCCATATACGCCAAAGGAAAAAAAAAGGGATATTTTGGTAATTATTTAAAAATGAATATCTTTTTTGTATTTTCATTTTTAAATTTTTTTTTGTCCTAGCAAAAAGTTTTATTTTTCTATTAACTAGAGGCGTTTTTGCACGAAAATCTCATGCACAGTAGAAAATACATAACCTGCTTCGGCGGATAGGAGGCGATTATTGCTGTGTCAAACTGGAGGAAGACAGCCTATGGTGGCTGGCTGGCAACAAATGGGAGGCAGCTAATCGTGGTGGGTAATGAGGCATAGTGGCGGCCTCGAATGGGAGGCGCCCAACCGATGGCAGCGGGCTAGGGGAAATGGTCTAGTCCATCGCCATAAAGCATGGTGCAATGGTTCAGTGCTTCTAACACACCCCCTTTTTCATATATATATATATATATATATAGACAGGCAGAGAGAGAGACATCATGGACTCATTAAGCTTAATCCCATTGTAAATGCCTATAAGTCAATAAAATTTCAGTGCCCACCTTATTTAAGTCACTAGTAAAAGGCTTTCATGAAGTTCAACAAAATATCAGCATCATCAACATAATGGTAAATAGTTATTCCAATTTGATCATCCGAATATTAGAGGGATGATCCCAATCAGAAATATGAACCCTAAAAGAAAATGCCCATTAAACCAATCACAAGAATAACCGCTATGTATCCGGCAAAGGAATCCTCTAGTAGTATGAGCTATTTACCTTCGCTCCCCATTACATCAAGTGGTCATGCTATAAACACAAACAATCATGATACCTATGGGTATGGCTTCTTTTCGAATGATATAAAAGAATTTTCCTTTTTTTCACTAAATTGAAGACGTAATGGGAAAATAAAATAAGTACAAAAATAAGTAATACCCCCAGTAGAGACTGGTACGACTGTTGAACTCTTTCTTCTCCTAGTTTAAATTATTACACAAGCTTTCCATTTCATTTAATTGAATAACATAAAAATTATATGATTCAACCACTTGGAAGGAAATGCCTCTAAAAGTCTACTTGACTAACGAATGCGAAGGAAAGCAACGTTCAACAAGATTAATATTCAGGGTATAAGCCATTATATAGATCTAACATGTATTCCCATGTAGAAAATGTATGGTTAAAAACCTCAATGGCTATAGTTTTCGTACTCATGGCCATCATTTCAGCAACATCACTGAGCCGTTTTCCTACTACAGTAGCATGATGATTGATTACTAAAATATTTCAGTGCATATTCTTGTTAAGTTCCTTTAAACAAGCCATAAGAAATATAAGTTAAATAGATTGTGATAACCTGCTGGATCGATCACTTAAATTATGACTACAGGTTCTTCGACATAGTATTTAATACTGGCCCGAGACCAAATAAATTATTTGAAATTTCCTTAAACTCTGCATGAAATTAAGTGTGCTAGAATATTTATGTCATACTCACAGCTGTTGGCCAAGACAATGGTTTAATATATAAAGAAAGAATCTAACCTGGTCAGTACATGAAAGGTAGCTTTCACCCCAACCTCCCGATGGTAGTTGTTTTGATAACAGAAATTTACATGCTTTGCGAATTGCAGAGCAGTCTTTGTAGGTCATGCCTGCAGCCACCAGCCCCTCAATCCCAAACCATGTGCCATAGGTGAAGCATACGCCCCAGTTGCCATACCTATTTGGAGAATATAAGTTCCCGTTGCTAAGTATTAAACTATCAAAAGCACTGAGAGAGAATAACTAGGAAGAATTAAAGAAGGTAAAACTATGTGCAATTAAAACACATAATTCACATTACGATGACAGATAACTTAGGCCTCCAGCTTCACCAAGATTTCAAAAAAACTGGGTGACTCTATTGCTGATATTAAATATATAGGTTGTCTTGTTATCCTTTATTATGGTTTTCAGGTCAAGTAATGTTTGGTCTTCTTAAGTGGGATAGATAACTTGAACCCTCATGCAAAATTTCGGGAAGGAAAGCCTTGATTTTACTTTTGGAAAAAACTAGAACAATACTTAACGCTTACAGTAAAATCATCAAACAAGTTTTCTGCATGAATTGATGTCTACTTCAACAAGGAGCTTTAACATATATATATATATATATATATAGCAATAAAAATCTCTAAATTTTTGAAGCTATCCTCACTGCATTTTTATTTTGTTAACACTGCCATATTTTAAAATATATCACTAGGAAATAAAAGTATCTTGAGGTTAACTATCACACTTTAAATCCGGAGGTACTCCCACTATTTTTTTTTTTCAGACTTTCAAATAGACTTGTTTCATTATATTTTGGAGCACGTGATTTTATTACTTTGCTTCTTTTCTATACTCAAAAAGGGTCTTTCTGTGAAGGAGGCAGTGGATGGTAAAGATGAGTCAAGGAGGGTCTGGAGGGATGCCAAGGGCATAGTTGATAGTTGTGATGTAGTTCTATCACAGGGAGAAGATGTAATCAGTTGGAAGGATGATGGAAGGGCCATTAGAAATCGGAGACAGGTCTGATAGAGTATAAGGGTTAAAGTGGGTGGATGCAAAATGGAGAAAATACATTTGCTTGACCAAATCCAATCCTAAAACGTGCCAGTTTGCCATGTTTGTAGTTTTCACAGGCCTCCAACTGAATCAAGAGCTCAAAAAGGGGGTGCAGACAGTGTAGGAGAGCTGGTAAAAAGCAGGATCACCTTATCTTTTCTTGTCCCTGCGCAACTAACAAATGGAAGTTTATTGTTCCTTGGTTTGATGAACGTAGGATCCCAGTTCGAGGGTTTGTGCGAGAAGAAGATTTGGTGGAATCAAAGGATGAGATCTAGTGAATAAATAGATTCAGCTATTCTGGAATTTATGTCATAGCTGGCAAAGTCATAACCCGACTGGGATTGACTGATGACTCTGTCATTGGGTCAGATAGTTGACTCAATGACTCAGCCATGTTAAGTCATAAATTTTTATAGTACATTTTTGTTATAAATGGATGAAGAAGGTAAATATATCTGGACTTTATATTTGGTTTTTTCATAAAACTAAATCTGAATAACATGTAATATGAGTATATGTGTATATTTAGTACAGTTGGTGATATTTAACAATTCAGAATATTACAAAATTCAATATTTAGCCATGCACGACAAAAAAAAAGGATATAATTACTTGACGATCCCAGTTGTCTCAGTTGGCCTTGACACATGACCCAGTAAACGCATGATCCTAGTCTCAACTTGAATGACTCATGAATCAGATCGACGAGCTTGCCAACTATGATTTATGTTTTAACATCATGATTTGGAAGGTCTTGTGTATGTAGAATCTAGCAAATGGATAAAGTGGTGAGGACATCTGTTGGTAAAGTCAAGGGAGAGGTGTGGAATGCATGTGAGGAGGCGTTCCTTAAGCAGGAACAGTCTTATCAAGCTGCAGTGGTGATGAAGTAACAACTGGCTCAAATATAGTATCAGGAAGCACAGCTTTTGGAATGAGATTTCATGAGTGGTATCAACAATACACTCAGTTGTTTCTCACATATTTTCATAGCTGAGATCAAGAATTTTTAGCCCATTTTAGTTGATTTGTGACATGAGTGGGTGCATAGTCGAAGTAGCTATGGGTGTTAGAAATAGAGCTAGTGTGTGTGTAGATGCGGTCTGGATTGACAGTAGGGTTGTACATTAGGAGCAGTGGACAAGGTAGAGTAAATGAAGCATTTTTGTTTGAGAGACTATTGCAGGAGGTTCCCAAGGGACTAAGATGGTGAGGATTAGGTCAAATAACTCCAGGTGGAGGAGCGAATTGAAACCCAAATACCTGGAGGCAGTTTTTTTTTGTCTTAAGGACTTAAATGTTTTGCTGCAATCTGGGTAAAGATGATGTGTCTTAATCAGTTTCTAGTTTGTGAAGTTGCATAGGATTTGGTTGCAAACCTTTAGAGGCTGGTTAGCAACAGTAACATGTTATTGTCTAATGAATCTGCCCCTAAGATTGAGGCAGGTTCATAAAACACTATAACGCAATGTTCTACAAACATGCCCCAATTCTTGGGAAAGATTTATGGAACAGTAACAAACTATTCACATTACCAAATGGCCCCTTAGGGTATTGATATTTTAGTTGGTTGAACATTTTTTTTATTCTTTTATTATTTATTAATAAGTTGAGGGGTGATCCCCCAGCCCTATTTTCATAGGAAGGTTGGATTGTACTTTTGAAAGATATCATGAAGCTTATCTGATAACCTTTTTGTCCTTTATGTTTCCAAGATATAAGACATTCAAGATTTTTTAAATACTTCATTAAAAAAAGCTATATTCTGGTGCTTTCCATATGTCTTTAGTTTAATATCCTTTTTTCAGAATTTAATTTAAAAAAAAAAGATAAAAATATCATCTACATGATATGGAACATATAAATTATTTAAAAAATAGTTTTGCTGAAGATGAAAGAAGAATTTAAGAGCCGAGAAAATTCAAACTATTAATTTTCAAATCCAATAAAATTTAATCTACACATATAAGAAAATATCTTTATATAGATGTGTAATCATTTCCACTTAAAGGTCACATGAATTAGGTGAATCATAGAAGAAAAGGTAGACTAGAATCTTAGATTTTAGCACGGTGTGATGTTTTCTAAAATCCTATATAGATATTATAGTTTTAAAAAAATCATGAAATATGTATGTGTAATTTAAATTTTTATGTATTAAAATTAACAATATTAATTCTCTGTAGATAATTCTTTCTTTTACAATATTTTCAATCATTTTGCATCCACCATGCAACTGCAATTTAGAAGAAAAAAACTACCTAAAACACCATAGTCAAATGTATGGAGGCATAGCATTTTCACAATCTGTTTTGCTAGTAAATACTTATAACAAAGGAAAAAACCTTTTGCATAGCAAATGAGCAAAACCACTTCCACACTAATTTTTTGCATGTTATATGCACATATAATGTCTCCAATAAATCATCCTAAGTATTGACATGGTTATGAAAGGAACAGCTTCTCAAAATAATTTTATTTAGTGAATAGCTTCAAAATGACATTTAAGCATTAAAAATAGTATTGTATCACTAAATATGATCAAGAGACTCTTTCATTTTTTGCTTTGTATGCACACGTGTGTGTATGCGGATGTGCATAGAAGGCAGAAAGTCGAAAGAAATAAATGCAAACAAAGACAAAAGTAATGTATAATAATGACTTCTGTCGGTGGAGATAATTAACAACATAAAGGTAGAGATAATATCTCATAAGTTCAAGATGACACAATTTTAAGTAATTTTCAAACTGTTTTTTTTTTTTCACTTCATGGCAGTGGCGGAACTAGAAAAAAATCCTAGAGGAGGCACTCTTCACATATTTTCATGTTTGAAGGGGCACTCATATATATAACATAACCAAGTTAACTAACTCATACAATTCATAAAGAAACCTTGAGGAGCTGGTGCAGTCAACTGCCCACACCAGCTCATATGTGGCTTGGTCTTGCTTCATGGAAATTTAATTGACAATTTGGCATACACATGGACAGTCCAATGATATATATATATATCAAAGGTGCATAAGGGGTACGCTCCAATTCACTTTAAGTCTACAAAAAGTACGCAGCACGCACCCAATGCATGTGGTTTGCAAGGAACAGCGGGCCTCTCCTACACCCGACAACTCACTGTGCATCACCAGGGCAGTGGAGGGGAAGCGACAGCCTCTCCCAAAAAAAAAATTGGGAGTAGAAATCTAGAAAGGAAGAGGAGGCCACGACCCCCCACTGCTGTATAAAAGAACTTAGCAGAAATTTCAGAATGAAGTAATTTTTTGCAAATAAAAATGATGATCACTAGCTTCAAACTTCACATTATATTTTAAATAACAAATATACATACTCATAATTATGGAAGAGAAGGAAAAACCTCACCATGATCCATCAGCTAACTGTTCCTTTTTGATGAAATTAGCAGCTTTTGAAATACTATCATTGATAACTTCCTTTTGAAGCCCAGGGTATGCTTTTTTAAAAGCTGTTAAAGCTTGAATGGCAGATGAAGTGCATTCTACATATCTAAGAAACAAGATAAAAAGACTTAGTGCATGTTGAATTATTACCTAGTACGTTTGTAGTTTGAACAAAGCATAAGAAAGTACTCACGGATAGTCAAGAACTACATTTTCAATTGCTTCAAATGAGTTGAGTAACTGAAAATGACACAAAAACTTCATTTAGGTTTGAGAAAGCTACGAATCCAACGCCAAAATTAGCTGCATAAAAACATACTAATCATCATGTCTACTATAACCAAGGATTTCAATTAACCTATTTCTAATTGAATGGACTTAACTTCAAGAACCTAATTCATATTTGATTGCTGAGAAAAACGAAATAAACCATTTTGCCATGCCTATGCTATTATCTCCTTGTAATATAGCCCATAGAGATGGATAAAGAAATTGATTCCTGTGCTACATGTGCATAGTTAGCATAATTTATATTTGTTTTACTAATAGAACAACAAGCTGGATCTATTAAACAAATATTGTCCATCAAGTAATATATATAACTAATGAGATATGGGAACCCCTTTTCTCATGTTATATGGCAAAGCAATCATTTGGATCCTTTCTTAATGCCATCTACAAAACCTAGCTTGCATAAATCAGGTTTTGAGGAAATTAAGTTTTCGCAACCTGATTTTGTGATATGCATAAAACCAAGTAAGATTTTTGGTTGGCAATCCATGTTATTGGTTTTAACAATGTCAACCATAATTTTGTTACTTTTCCTATAACTTTTATGTATATTGAGTTGCATAAAGAATACATGCATCTTTTTTAGAATATGTGGATAAATTGTTTAGATGTTAATATTAAAACAATTCGTCATCTATTAATTTGAACTTAAAATCAAATCCAAATATCATACATGAAATATCTAAAGGTATCTTACATAGTCAATTATGCCATCACATGTCATGGTACACTATTACATGGCCTTTCATATATTGAAATCTTAGCCATAATATTTATGGCCACAAAAGCCACAATGATTATGTTCCTCTTCAATAATTTATTAACATCACAACCACAACCATGTCTTATTTTATGGAAATTGTAACAATAGCTAATAAGTGGTGTATTTATGTCATCTTGGGGTCAGGAAGTTTAGGCTAGAAATTAAAATGAATCACAATAATCTACCCAGACCAGTAATGCACTAAATCTTTGACTTTATTGACAAAAAATATTCAAAATGTCTAGCAAGTAGCTATAGCATATGCAGTTCATTCTTTTATAAGCTTGTATGCCTAGATCATTATCAGTCCAAGAGCTATGCCTCACGTAGGAAGATCTTAGCAAAACTGACTCATTCACAATGAAGAAAAATAAGTGAAAAGCTTAATATGGAACATAAATATTAGGAAATACCAAATTCACTAGCATCACAAAAAAAGAGAAAAAAAGAAGTTACATGCTTGTAGCTGGAACAAAAATGATTAATAAAAGAATAAACTAATCAAATGTGATTATAATTTCCTATTGCACAAATGAAAGGACAACCAATGTAATGGGCAATGGGAAAACCAAAATGAAAGAAGAAATGATGCACTAGTAGAAAAAATACTACCTTTCCTAGAGAAAGGTTAAGATTCTAAACTTAAAATGATGTCAAAAGCTAAATTCTTCAGCTTTCCTAATTGTAGCAACAAATATTGGCATTTTCAAAATATTAGTTTTCTGTTTATATTGAATGAATAAACCTAGCAACCAAAATAATGTTAGAGAGAAAGAAGGATTAAATTAGGAATAATTATCATGTTTCTTTCACAAGTTTCTCTCAGTTAATTGTTGAGGCCTGCTAAAGAGAGTTGTTAAGTTAATGGAAATATCACCAAGTTAAACTCCACCCTATAAAAAGGGAACCTGATGTTGAAGCAAATTGGGTTGCAGATGTTCATGATAAAATTTGTAATTTTAGTTAAGCACACAACATAAAATAATAAAAGCAAGAAATTCTTCATAATATACAACTATATGTGGAAAGTGGGTCATCAAATGATATTGTGCTTCTGAGTGACTTATTAAGGGCTTTAGAGGATTTTCATTATGTGATACTCTTATACAAGTCATCTTTTGTATCTACAATTAATAATAAAATTTCTACTATATACTATGTATTAAGAGCTTCGGGTGATCTTCTTCTTGACTTCTTTGTAAAGTTGGACTTCCTAATCATAGATCCTATGCAATTACTGGCTAGTCCTCCATAAATTATTATTTATATAATTATTTTCTTCTTGTTCTCTGCCAACTTATATGTTCCACAACAAGTTTTTGTGCTTTGTACTCTTATAGGTGATGAACTTAGTCATACAATATTTGCTTTTATTATCAAGGAAATAATAATCTAGTGCATAGGTTAAAGTTGTTACCTCAAGCCATGCATATGACCTTTTTGGCTCATATGTTCCAAAACCACCACCATCATTCTATAACAAGACAACAAAAAGTGGTGAGATCATGGAAAGTACAATACAATAAAAAAACATATATAACAAATAAAAGCAAAGGCTTAATGAAAAAAAAAAGGAGAAGTACATGTGAGAATGAGTTTAATAACGGTTTCAACTCCATTTCAGGTAAAGTTCCTATTTGACTCTCACAAATGATCATGTTGGAAGTCAAGACACTTGTACATTCCAAAGGAAAGTTAGTTTATCAACATTAATTTATTTATAATTCCAATTGTAAATTTCAATTATCATCAATTGGAAGAAGTGCAAAGTTTGCATAGTTGATATGACCCACATAAATAAATTAATGTTACACTTAAAGTTTTTTGTTATATAAGGATTGTAAAAAAATGCTGCACAAATATCTATAAAAACTATGCATGCCATCATGTGTACAATGTCATACATGTCCTAGAACTATTGACTAAAACAATAGATTACATAATGCAACCATCCAATGGAATGAAACATCACACTGTAAGTAGTTTTGTGCAAAGCAAGAATAAAATAATAGCTTTGATGGTGGACCTTTTCTCTTTTTTCTCTCATATTGCTTTATTTGTTGTGAAAGACATTTCTATTATTATTATTTTATTTGTCATTCCTGTTGTCTATATTATTATCATTCTTTTGAATAGTTGATTTTGGGAGGAGAAACATGTCATCTACATTTTTTAGATTTGTATAATTAATTTCTTATTTAATTTCTTGTTTATTTTGGCTTCATGAAATGCTAACAAGTGAATGATTTTAACTTTATTTCGTTTTAACAGAAGGACACATGATCATACTTTTTCTCCTAACATTTGTTTCCATAAGTTGTATGATGCCATTAGCATGTAATCCATTAGACTCTCAAGATGGAGCAAGCAATGTTAAAGGTAATTACAGATTGAACATTTAACTCTTAGAGAATTTTGCATAAACCATCCAACTTGGTGTTGGAGGGACCTTCAAAAATGCATTGGGTATCACTATTACAGCTTGCCTCAATCGCAATCTTTGTCATTCCTAAATTAAACTTTTCAAACGTACAAAGTGCATAGGAAGTTTCTTGAGATACAATCCTTCTTCTATGCATCCATTATTGGACTTAAGAACCCAATTTCTTGCATTACTATATTTTTTGTGATACAAAGTTAATTTCTTTGTATATTTTTCTTTATAGCCGTATGTTGATATATGCATGTCTAAATTTCTTTGCATGTTTTTTGTCTATTTGGTAAGTCATGCTCCACATTTTGACCATAACTTGGTTTAATCCACATAACATGCGCAAATATAATGTTATTGTCAAGTTGCAATTATTTTATAGTCCTAGGGACAGTTTAGTTCACGGAAATAAGTTATACTCTATAATAAGAACTTAAGTTGTTCATAGCTACATTCAGTGACACATTACATGTGCTTCTTGTTTCCTCCTACCTATTTTATGTTAATCTATAAATGTGCTGACCTCTTTAGGATCTGACACTAAAAATATTTCAAGACATTAGAGATAGGTGTTGATCGCTTTCAAAAGGTATGCCTAAAGAGGTCAAAAAGTTGTTCTTCTAGTTAAATGGTTTTTTGTTTTCCCTTCAATACATATTTTATTCTAGATCTCTATCTTGCTCTTGTTTTACTGCCTGCAGAATAATTTATATTCATACAATAACACATCATTTCAATTTTGTGTTGTTCTTTAACTGAATTGATCTTCTTATTTTTTATATCAAATTATTGAATTCCATCAGTTTTTGATTCATTTTCTCTTGTTTGTGTTTTAAAATCTAATCTTATTTTGTTCATCATCTTTATGTTGGGTGATGTTGTCCTCACAGCAATATTCATATTTGGCTAACATTGGATTAGATTCAATTAGTCACAAAATATTCTATAAACTTATATTTAAAAAAATGAAAGTCCAAAAGATTGCTTTGCATGCTTTTGTGTCTACTTTACAAGACATACTCTAGATTTGGATCATATTTTGGTTAGAAGCAAAAATAAAAATAAATATAATGTGTCTATCATATTTTAATTATTTTATAGTAATTGATGTTATTTTAGTTCATGGCAATGCTTTACATGATATAATGAGAATTTGGAGTGTATGTGGCTTTTGCTACTACCTTACATGTTCTTCTCATCTCCTTCTATCTACCTTATGTGAATCTATAAATGTGGTGGCCTCTTTCTGACAGTAAAAATATTTTATGATATTATATCTAGATATGAATCACTTACAAAAGGTATGTTAGAGATCTACAATTTTCTCTTCCAATTAGAAGGTTTTTCTCCTTTCCTTGACTACATATTTTTTGTTGCAAATTTCCACATTCCTCTTGTTCTTTACCTCCTGAGTAATCTATTCAAACAACACCAGATCTTTTCAATGAGTTCTTGTGTTGATTTTGAATTGAAACCATCTTCTATTTGCAACATGCAATTGTTGGCTTCATCGATTCTTGTGTCAACTTTTGGCTTATTTTTCTCTTATTTGTGTTCTTAAGTACAGATTTAATTAAGATCATCATCTTGGTGTTCATCACCACTTTTTTACTTAACTGAGTACATCTTGGTTGACATCAAATTATATTCAATCTATCTTAGACTACATTATTTTGACTTAACTGAGTATATTTTTTGAAACTAAATGTCTAAAATGTTGCCTTGCATGCTCTATTTAATAATTATATTGTAACATTGATTTGTGATCTTTGGATGTAATTTGTCCGCCAATGAAAGTTACACTTTTGACCACTAGTCCATTCTCCAATTCAACTTAAATAGACAGTTAGAAATTATATTATAGTTACTTTAAAAGATATCAGATTTGAGGAAGTGCAATGATAGTCAATGTTATGTTCAAAGAAAAAAAAAAATCCTACCATATATACTAAAGAACATGGTTGAAGCCAACCTATAAAGAGATCAAATAGACTTCATCATCCAATCTTCCAGTCGATGAGTTATGAAAAATTCTCCATGAACTTTTTGGTTGTTTATGCCTCAAATTAAAACAACATGAAGTCATCAACTTCAAGCAGGCCATCAAACTTCATAAGCAGGTAGAAGCCATGAATAAGAAAATAGAATCACTTCACAAATATATGACTTAGGAAGAAATGCCTAAAACTCGATAAAAAAAATAGATTGTAGGTTCAAAGTGCATTTACAATATAACATTTTGTCAAACCAATGAAAGATATAAGAAAAAACTTGTGCCATACTATTCTACATAGAATCATGGATTAGGTAACAGACTCTTAGCACCATGGTCAAGCTGGAAATGATTCACATCATTATATTTTTCATAGTTATTCATGTTTGAAAATCAATTCAATTAGTTGTGAAAAACATTTTCCTACATGAAGACCTAAAAGAATAAGTGTATATGAAGCAATGTCATGGATGTGTAGAGAAGGACCCCAATACTTGAATGTATAAGAAAACTTATTTATATTTTGAAGCAAACTTCTCAATTTTTGTTTTAAGAGTTTCTCTTTCAAAATTCAGGGGTGCAGATTTTGCAAGTGTTCTCTTGATCAACTTTTTCATTTTTATGGATCACACTACTTTTTCTTCATATATGTACTAGGCATTTTTAGTACAAGCATTTTAAACAATCAAGGACAAGCACAACAATTGTGAATCCAGACTTCCACGATGAAGCATCCTAGGAAACAATGATACTTTCTTGGGGTTGAAGTAGATATATAAGGAGATGTTTTGATACTCATATGCAACATAAATATAGTTTTGATCTATTTAGTATAGAAAGTATGACATATTGTAAACTTATAAATACATCCAGTGTATTACATCAAAGGCTAAGCTCTAAAGGCAGAAACTTATATGATAGTCCCACTAGACATTGGTGCATTGTTGGAATGCTCTATTATGTTGTACTGAATTAAACATTGTTTATCTTATTAATCAAGCATCCCAATTTATCTATGGCTGAAGTACAAGTCATGTTAACATTACAAAAAGAAATTGGGATATTTAAAAGACACCATAAACTATAGGCACGCTATGAAAGCTAGTCATATAATAGAGGTTAAGGGATGACTAGTTATTTATATGCCTAACAAGCGATCAAATGGGAAGAGATATGTTTTATATTGCATATGCATTGGACACAATATTACATAATGGAATAGTCCAAAACAAAGATTGTGGCAAGGTCAAGTATAGAAGTTGAATATAGGTCCATGGTGGCAAGTGTTGTGAAAGTTACATAAGTCCCAGATCTACTAGGAGACCTATGAAGAAAGTTTATAAATTGGCTTGTTGTGTGACAATTAGAGTGTTATTAATATAATGTTCGACGTTATACACTATAGTTGCAAAATGCATGTTGAAATAGAGCACTTTACGTAGATGTTTGAAGACAAAGAAATCAAGTTATGTCAGGTTAAGCCATATTGTCAATTTGTTCAACAGAGCTCTAAGAATGGATGTATCCTCAATTAAAGAGGTGCATGATGTCTTACAAAATGAAGATCTCCATCAAACTTCAAGCATTGGAGGAAGCTTTTAATATTGTCTATGAAAAAAAGCAATTCTACTCAAAGTTCATGGCATTATAAATTGAATTGGGAGCTATGGGGGAAACATAAGGATAAGAAAATACTTGAAAAAAATTAAAGAAGCTTACTAGAAAAATATGATTTTACTATATCTTCCATAGAAGAATAAATCCTTTGTCAACTTTGTTATAATATAGTTGACGGAATCCCTCAAGGCATAGAAATTTATTGTGGACTTGAGTTGCATTTTAATCAGTATGTCTAATATTTTCATATGGATCATAACTAAATCATGTTAAACTATGGTTTAGAAGTGTGTATGGTCATCGCTTGCATTCTAGTGTTCTTAAACTATTTTTCATTAGTGAAATAAAAATAATAGGTCCAAATTTAGGGTCATGATAGCTTTAGTAGTAGAGCTAGTCTGATATAATGGGGGAAGTCCATTATCAACTGGCTTCATTTGTCAGTAAATTTGGACTCATTAAAATTTGTTGTACCATTGAGAACTGAGTTATGCTTGATTTTCTCATACATACATGGCTAACTAAAGTGATATGATTCAACTAATGTCTTAAAACTATAACCATGCAAGCTTATGATCACAAGATAGTTTCCTAAAACTACATATCAATGAGTGATTTGTATATTTGTGGGCCTCATCACCTCTACCTATCAACAATGAAGACACCCCACAAAATGTTGCATAAAGAATAGCATGACAATGATCTTTGGTGCAATAAGGTCAAAATCTAACAATTTCATCCACATGAAGTGCATGATTTCCTAGGATAATGAGGAGAGCAGCATAAGTCTTCCTCCACTGAACTACTTTCTCAAGAAAATGAAGGGTGTCACTAAACAGGATTGTGTGAAGTCAACAATCTTTATCTAGAGTAGAAGAGCTAAAACAGTGGTACCATCTAACCACTATTGCCAAAGGAATAAGAAGAGTAAACTCAGGTGGACAAATATATTAAGGTAAACCAAATCATGCCCATTAATAGTTAGCTTGAGGACAATGGAGACTTTAGCTATTAAAGTTAGGTATATATTTTGTGTTTCTAGTTCATTTATATACAAATCAGTTTTTTTTTAGCAATATGAATTGATTGAATTTTAATTTTTTTTCCTCGCATGTGAATGGGAGGCATCCATGGACTTACAAATTAATTTTGTTAGTTGATGTCTTCGTTTGAGATAGAGGAATAGCATTCTTATGAATGAATCATTTTGAAATATAATCAATTCAGTAAGATCTTATCTAGAAAATAGGTCTTTATATAGAAAAGGGTTAAAAATGTGCAAAATATCTTAGCTAAAAGAATTACCAATTATTTTGTTTTTCCTTTAATTTTTCAAAGAAAAACTTTCACTGAGAATTGCAAAGACTAATAGCAAAATAATGAATGCACAATGGAAAGGAGAAATAGGAAATGTGAGTCACAATAATAGTGATGCAGTGGAAATTTTTGCTAAACCTTACCATCTCTAAACGCAAATTTGGTTATGACTTACTCTATAATTTCTTAAAAAGACTCTTATCTGCTCCAACTTTAATTGCTCACATCTATATAACAAAGCAAGACTGCTTAATTTGTCATTGTTTGATCTTGAAATTTATACCCATTTAAAAGTCAAATAATGATAAAACGTCCAACTTGCCTGTAGAGATATGAGCAAATTCACAGCATCATTCAATTTGTCTACAGCCAAAGGATTTCCAACCATTGTTGATGGCAGTTTAGCAAGCAGAAGAGCAGCCTACAAATGACATGAAAGCATAGTTGAGTACGCTTAAATTAAACATTAACATTTATACTAAAATGTGACACCTTCAATGCTTCAGCTGTGCAATCTGAGACTTGCCATCTGCAATCTGCTGTTGAAAAAGTCCATCCACCTTTTGATATATGGCGATACCAAAAACTAAGGTCACCAGGGCAATTATCTTCAACCTTTTGAAGAAGGAACAATGTCACACTTTGAAAAACCAGCATATATCATTTAATGTATGGGCATCAGATGAACCTGTGAATTCTTTATGAAATCATGTGCTTTCTTGAGCATTAGTTGACAATCATCAACAAGATTAGTTGCTATTATTGATTGAACAGCAAAAGCAGTATCCCACAATTGACTGCCATTGAGACCCTGAAAAAAAATTGTCTTAAAACCTAGTCCCTAGGAATTACCAAAGACTTAACTCAACAAGTTTGAGCTATTAGATATTAAATCATGTTACCTTTAGTTTCATGCCGTCCTCTGCAACCCAAGGATAATCTGGTATTCTAGAAAGGTGCAATTTAAATGCTTCTGAATTTGGATCTTCGACCCAGCAACAAAGCATATTTAGTACCTATTAGTTTGATCAAACTTGTTAGGCATGACTTTGACTAATAAACTCACATAAGCTTAATGATGTATCATGAAAACTTATGATGCATCACATTTAGGAGGAATATCCCTAAACATGGGGTTGGTTTGAGTCAATGTTATTGTCAATCAATATAATTCAAGGCACACTATGTTGGCCTCCAACAAAGATGACCGAGCCCATGAAAGTCATGCTTTTTCATGTACTTTATTTCATCTACAAAAGAAAACACTATCTCCAAGAAACTATGTTTAGGAACTAACAATACGTCCGAAGGTATTTAAGGTAATGGACCTTGTGCACTGCAGTAATGCAGATGTATTGAGTATTTTCATCCTCATAGTGTATATGTCGCATTACTGTATTCAGAGCTTTCTCCCTCAAAATGGACATAGGCCAATGCGTCAAGATTGGTTCAACGATCTTTTGAAGAGTTGCCCAAAGGACATCTTGGATGAATGGATGTGCATGGTTGAGATCCTCCTAAAAACAATGAATAACACAATCTTTAATATATAGAGCTGCAAACAAAAATATAAATAAATAACCACTACAAATTCAAGTTTATCAAAATAAGCAGAAATTTCAATAAGCTTGATATTTGTTTTTACTAGAAATTTAGATATGTAACAAGCAATATGACAAATTTGAGTAATTTAATTCAAATGCTAGGAGACTACCTTTAACATGAAGATATTATATGTTCAAATGCATATAGCGGAAAATTTCTCATCACCATGAAAAAAAATTATTTCAAGAAAAAATAAGACATTAATTTCAAAACACAATAAATATAGTAATCTTTTATTTTTCATGTGTGTGGATGTTAAACAAGATTTAGTTGATATGTGGTATTTAAATGATAGGTGAAACAAACACTTTACTACCAAAAGGATATGCTTGGTCAAAATGAATGAAAAATACCAAATCAAGAGCAAGGTTTGGAGTGAAAAATTCTATTGAAGACAAATCACTTATGGTTATTACTATAAAATTAAGTTTATGTAAGTGCTTATGGTTATTACAACTAAATTAAGTGAATTTAAATCCATCCATTGATGTTCTTTTAAATTTTAGATTTAGCACAAATTATTTCATACATTACTTAGCATCTTTTTTCTTTAGTAATTATCAATATCTGTTACTTGATAATACAAACGAGAAAACTGATGCCATTTAATGATATCACGAAAAAGCTTTTCATCTTACAATAAGTTCTTTCAAAGTCAAGTTCTTAAAATAAAAAACCTAATAGACTTGAAGATTTATAACTTACAAATGTTTCCTATTGTATAAAGTTTATAGATCAATAATGCCAAATAATATGGTGAGAAAGCTTCCTCATGTAAATGACAAAAAGTGATATGTAAATGAGTCATATATTACAGATTTGAAGATTTACATTTCTTTCGTAGAAGTCAATTTGATTCATGCAAATAAAGGTGGGTCAATGTGAAGTGAGTCATATAAAGGGAAAGAGTACTTTTTATTTTATTTTTTTTTAAGAGTAATGTAGAATGATGTGACTGTAATTCTGCTTTAGTTAGAAGCGTTTTGCGTTTGAGCAGTTTAAAGCATATGAAAATAGGTGGCTTCAAGCTGAAAAATAGAGACCTACCTAACCATGGTGTACAATTGAAATAGAGTGCCTTACATTAAATAGAAACTTAGAATAGCCAAAAGTCCACAAGATGAAATTGCAGAATGTTATCTTAATGGACAACATTGAAAGGTTATCATAGAATGCTATAACATGGCAATCATTGAAGTTCCAAAATATGTTGAAGGAAAAACATCTTTCAAATTAATTAAGGATTGAACCTAAAAATATTTCTTTTCATATGAAGTAGGGCACCTGCTAAATTCATTCACCAAAAGACTCATTACGAAGCACAGTATGAATAAAAAAAAAAACCAAATAATTCAAAGTTTCTTAATTTTCTTATAGTTGACTATGTCTGAAAATTTAAAGAAAATTTTGATAAAAAACCTATATACAACATAGACTCTCATTTCTGCTGCTATGTCAAGACAGTTGTAGATGATTATAGTATTGAACATCACTTAAAGAACTAAAGAACTGCATATTAAGTTAATGCCCTTTTTTTTCTTCTGTCTAAATTCATAGTTAGTAAAGCTTGACTTAAGTCTAATTTTGTTTAAAAAGGGAACTTATTTGTTCTTTTTAACGCCATTTTATTCTACCTCAATAGCTCAGAAATATAGATTTTGTCTCATAATGAAATTTTAGTACTACAAACCCTCTTACTATTTGCTACTGTACTTATTTGTTGTTTCACTTTTTTGCTTGTAAATATGTTGTAGTTGTGAGATGTGAATGGTGGGTTCCTCTATTCAATTTAGTGAACCAATCCAATAATATAATATTGGTGTAATATTTATAGAGCTGAGTGACTAATCTTGAATTTATGCCCAAAAAAAATTACTTTTATGTAATTTTAAATTGGCTAACTTTTATTTGGTTATTCAAGAGATTTTAAGATTTCATTCAAAAATCAAGTTACATGGAAGGATGCAAAAGATGTCAAAAAATGTAAGATCTAGTTAAAGAAATTATCAAAATCCACATTCTATAACATTTTACATGTTCATAAAACTAAGACAATTAATTCTAAGAATTCTATATGATCCAGTATAAACATTGGATTTTATTAACTTTTTTAATCATATAAACTGAACATTAGGCATCCACGTTCTCCCAATTAGACATAGATGAAAAAGGAGAAGATTATATTTTTTCTGCCAACAGTGACTTTTCTACCACATAGATCTCTATAACTTCAACCATATGAATTAGCCACTTCAAGTTGACATAATATTTGATGACAAAATATAATTGAGTTGAGTTGGAACCTATAACTACTACCTATATATTAAAATGATTTTGATGATAACGAATTTGAAGAAAATCAAGAAAAAGTTGCCACAAATAAAATACATATTGACACATATTTGTAAACTTTCATGAAAAGGTTAAGAAAATCTTCAAAATTTATGAAACATGTGATGGACATTTTTCTCTGATGTCATAAACTATTAAATAAGTTATGCAATATGATGCTAAAAAAATGTTGTAACAACCTATCCCACTTCCACATGGGCCAAGGATCCTGATTTGATGGGTCCCAACCTGTCCACTAACTTATTCGGTTGCTGCCCCAAAGGCTAAGGACCAAGGCAATTAATCACATAGCAACCCCTTAAACTCTCAAACATTTCCATGAGTATTCAATGTTGAACAAAACCATCATAATTTATCCCCCATTATGGCATGCATGTCCCATCTTCATGGGACCCCATGTCCGAGTGATAAACCACCTCCAATATGAATAACCTGACTCACTCGCACACCAAGCTCAGGCTCCTAGTTAGGTAAATTCCAACCCATACCCTAGCGGCCAAGTTTCCTACGCAAAGACTAAAATCAAGGTAGTTACTCACTTAGCCAATTTCTTTATAATCCCTTGAAGGTTTATACAAATCTTTAATAAAAGATTAAACTTACATAATAAGGTGTTCTATGTTAGGAAAGAAAAATTTGCTATAGAGAAAAAATCATGCATGACAATTGCTAAAAACTTGTTACCCTTATTGCTTGAATGAGAACAACAATAATTGTCCTAGTATTAGAATAGGGTTCAAAATTTCAACCTACCAACTTGATATTAAATTAGTATTTTTAGATCAAAATCTCTAGTTTGGATAGGTTCTTGGATTTGAAAAGTGTATGAATGAATTACAAACTACTTGCCAATGCAACTTTATATGATTAATTAACAGAAAATATGTTTCATTCAAATTGTTTTCATGAAAATGATTGGTTGTTTAATTACCAGTTTTGATGTTATAATACCATTATAGTTTTTAACTGTTAAATGCACATTTAAACCAGAAAAACAATTGACCTAATATATTTTTCCCACGAAATCACTCTTAACAACATCGTCTTATAAATTTAGATTGCACAAAAATATATCTTAGTAACTATGTTCAAGATTTAATTTTTGTCCATCAACCTAAATGCTCTGGACCATGCATAAAGGAATGATGAAGACTCTTCATCATTCCTTTAACACAGCTTACATGTAATATGATTTTCTTATTACTCTTATTTTAGGAGTATTGTTGTGATGTATCCTTATTGTGTTCCCCATAAGTTAAATACTTAATATAATCTACAAATCAAAATCTATAAGGATTTGGAAATTAATCTTTTGTTTTTCAATATTTTACATTCATTTATGTGGTTAGACTTTCGAAGAAAATGCTTGAAAAATATTGTCTTAGAGCAATCAGAAAGTAGAATTCACATTGCCTACATACCAATTCATTTATTATCAATTAAACTACTGATATATCAGAAACCAACTTAAAGAGTCCAACACATAAAAGATGGTTCAACATCGATGTTTTAGAAGCAAAACATCATATGGTCCTGCAAGATGGCAACATCAACGACTCAAAGTTGAACCATTGAGCAGCTAAACATGTCGTCCTTGGTGTTGCCATCATTCTTTTGGTGTTGTTCCTTTATGACCTTTCATTTATAATTAGTCACCTTATAATTTGTAATGTAATTGTTCTCCATATAAGGTAAATCAAAGGACAGTGCTAAGCTGATAATGGTACTAGAGAACCCATAGGGCCTAGATAACGTGATGTTAGTAGCTAACCCTTTTTTTACAGTTGTTTTAGTGAGTGATGTTGGAGATGCAATGACTAACCTTGGCACAGAAATTCCGCACTCCATTCCAATCAACTTGTTCATAAGGTAAAGGAAGAAGCTCCATTTGTAATTCTAAGACTGTTGTCGTTATACGGCCTACAAACCTCTTCCCATACAAATAGGACATAGGTAAGTAAACCAGGCGACAGTGACACCACATCCTTCCTGCATGAAGAAATATAAAAAATAACCACCATAAACTCTTGAGTCCAAATTTTTAGATTGCTGCATTAAACTCTAATCTTTATTGAATGCATCTAATGGTTCGTTAGTTTTCATTTTTTCTTTTTTGCCAACTTTGTTCCCTTCTCATTAGGCATGTTTCTAGATTAAGGTTCATTAGTTTCTTTTCTTTTTTGTTAGCTTAAGTTGTTATTGACTTACCAAGCAAATCCCTTTGTTTCATTCATTTCTTATTTTGTGATCTATATTTCCTTATTTTTTATTCAAAATGAATAGGAAAAGCAGCATTTTTGTTTTGTTGTTCAACTACTCAGTTGCTAAGTTATTTCTTTTGGACTTTAGAAGCAAATAGAAAACTAAATTAATTTGGTAAAATTGCTGCTTGAAACCAAAATTTGGTGTTGTGGATTGATTGTCCAGGTCCACTAGAGTCTCCATAGTATATGTAAAAGGAGAAAAAGGAAAAGGATAATTAGGTAGACATGATTTGGCTATCTAACATCTTAGAATAAGTATATAGACATTAGGCTATTTGATACTTCAGAAGAAATTGTCTTCATTTTTTTTCTTACTTCTTTCTCTTTAGTCCAATTTAAAGAATTTCTGCTTAAGTGTCCTAAAAAACTTCAAAACACCACATTGAAGAATCCCATCTCCTTGTTTTCAACTTATCACATTATTTTTTTTCTTTTCTCATTTGTTCTTTCTTGCTGCTAAATGGTCCTCGTGGACACAACCTTGATGCTAGGTAAAAAAAAATTGGTGATATTTACTTTTTATTTGTATTTTTCTTCCTTTTAAACTCAATGCAACTGTTCTTTTTGTTTTGAGTCTACAACAAAAAGGCCCAGCTTCGAGGTCCTACCATTGGTTAAGACTAGCTATTTTCTCTATTTCATGAGTGTTACACAGTCCAAAAACTAAATGATTGTCTAATACAGGATCCAAATCCACCCTTGTAGTTATTCTCAATATGCTCTATGAGAAAATTTAAACCAAACACATAGTAGCATGGACAAAAGTAGATAAAACTTATCAAAACATTTAATATGAAAGCATTTTCAAGTCTTCCTTTCATAAGGTATTAAAACTCATTATCTGAAAAAAAAAACATGTGACTTACCATATTGGATTCAAAGTGACCAAAATCTATATTCACTTTGTTGTAAGACAGAAGTACACAAACTCTTTAAAAAAAATTCAATTTTTGAATATGAAACTATTCTCAATTGTTTCCCATATGTTGGGCATTATGATTCACCACCTCAATAAAAATGTTTTTTTATTGTTATGTCAGTAGGTTTTTGTTTTAAACTAGAGCTATGATATGAGTCGTAATGAATCATAATTAGCCCAACCAAAGTTGTGTGTGAAACTTGGCAGATCCAATCCACCACCATCATTGACTTTATTTCATCCTCTAAGGAAGTTGTAACCAAAATATATGGTCGGGTATGAGACACGAATATATGAACTCATTTGTAATAGTTTTGAGAATCTTCAATACAATGATTATTTTCAATTAATTTTTTCATTCACAAAGTATTACAGTTTGCGCTCTAAAAATACACTTATTTTTCATTATATAGCTTCACGTGATTGTAAAACTTGACTTGCTACCAATTTCAATAATCAATCCCAAGCAACCCAAATGTTCTATATGGTACCCTTATGCTTGTGCCTTTCATGCAATTTGAAACTTGCTTGATAAAAGAATTGCTACTTTTGAACTGTTTATAGTTATGGAAACCATTCTTTGGGGCTTTAGTCAATAGCTTCCCCATCATCAGGTCACCAACTTACTTGATCTTCCAATATTGGGCATTTATCAGCCTCCATTTATGGTTTTACAACTATGAAGACTTGGGTTTGATAACTTGTCTCTTGCCTAGACACTATGTCTCCCTTTGTGAGGGGCATCCCTTCTACCTAAGATACAAGTTATAATATTGAGTTCCTTAGAGAGAGTGTTGATTGCCCCTATTGCAACTCATCTGATACCGAGAGATAAAGCCAAAGGGTGTCATAGCTGTCTTTGGGTTATAAAAAATGAGACTAATAAGACTTAAGCTATTTGAAGAGCTCCCCTTGGCACCTCCTGCCCACTAAAAGTTAGAAATATGCATTATCACCCTCTTACATTTTTGTACACAACCAAATTTCCTTCAAAATGATTTTTCTTGTTGTCACTACCAATAGTTACCTTCTTTATATATAAACGTAGAAATAAAACTTGGTAATATAAGGCAGAAGTATATAAACCCTTCAAGGTTTCCACAATGTTCAATATATAATATATCTGAAGTTTGCCTATGCATGGTGGTTACAAGTCTGGTGTGGGATCTTTGTGCACAACTCCGTCATAAATCTAGAACCATGTTTTGATTATTTATTGTATTAGATTAGGATTCACTCATGTCCTTTTTTGTCTTTTCCTTGGTTTTCTTGATGTAATTTGTAGTAACAAACACTTCTACTCCTCCTAATATGATAAATACATGCATAGACATATTTAAATACATAATATATAAACCATATATATATCATATCATAGTATGGCCTTTTGCTTTCATGGTTGTCTTGTGTTTCTGGGTTATAAATATGATACATTTGATATGAGTTTAAATGTATATATATACATGTCTAAATCATGGGGAACTTTAATGGGGAATTGAGTTTGTGGGTTTCTTTTTTTTTTTTTTTTTTCATCTTGTTATGGTTAACAAACTGACCTATATAATTTATGTTTTATTAAACATTACATTGCATTGTCGGACGGTTTGTCCTTTCACGTTGATCCTCTTAGAACTTCTTAAATGGTGACTATTTTCATTGTGATCACGTTCCTATCTTTTTTCTTTCTCTTTCTGTTTGTTGAAACATCATGTTTCATTTGTTACTGTATCATCATATTTATCTACTATGCAATCATCTAGACAATATGTTGTGATTCCATAAAAAAAACATGCTAAAAAAATAAAAAAAGGCAGAGCTTCTAGCTCCATTCACTTGTTGATGTGAGCTCATTAATGATGAACCATGTTACCTTTTGAATCCTTCATTTGGTTACTTTATGTTCATTAACATGATATTAGAGCTTTGTTTCAACCTGTGATATATGTGATTTTCTCTTATTCTCGGATATCTTCCTGCATCAGTGGCTAACGACTCAAGCATCTCAAAGCTTGGGTATAGATGATTGCTCTCCTATCTCAAGAGTATCAAAAACATTGTTCTAGAGAACAACAAAAAGAAAGAAGAAATCACACATGACCAAGGTGTAGATATCGAAGGTTGAAATGTGAAAACGAAATTTTTCGCCCAAGAGGAATTTCCAAGGTCGAAGTCAAAAATTTCTTCCAAAAATTCTTCAAGGCCAATATTGTCAGATCTCATATGTCAATAAATCTAAAGGTCATGGTTTCACATTTCTTGCAAATGTTAATAAGGAAAAATGTGTCATTGATTGTAGAGCGACTGATTGTGTGACCAGCACTCTAAATCATTACTAAAAATTATTGTTTTACTAAAGACTCCTATATCTATTGAAGAAATTGGCAGCACAATTTTTTTCCAAGAAAATTGAAGTTTATAAGTTTTATATATTTCCAATATATCTTCTAACATAGTATATTTGAGCAACCTTACCATAAAATATAAATCTTGCGATGCCATATAAATTGCCTTGTTATTTTCTCCCTCAATAATGTGATATTTCAAAAAATGGAACAAAGAGGGAGAGTGGTAAAGGTTTGAAAGGGTCTTGTATTTATTGACAACTGTCTGCTTAAATTATATTTTTTGCTGCTTATGATGGGAATAAGTCTTACTAACATTGGCACTCACATCTTGGTTACATCTCCAAGGTGTTGAATAAAATTTGATACCAAAACTTCACCCGAATAATCATGCATGTCATGCTTGTGAACCAAAAACTCTACCACAACGCGATTTGAAAATTGAAGAAAATGTCTACATCATTGTTTGAACTAGTTCACTTATAATGGTGTTGAGTATGCAAATGATGTCTTGCTATGACGAATCAAGGATCCATCTCCAAGATACTTTTGTATGAACACTGCAATAAAATGGAATGGTTGAGTGGGGTAATAGATGATTAGTTAATATAGCTTGTTTGCTTCTACTTCTTATGAATGTCTCAGCTATTGTACAACAAGCTACTTTGCAAATTGGATCCCAGTTCTAACATAAATGACAAGGTACTATTGGAATTATTACATAGACAACCTGTTTCTATGTTAAATCTTTAAGTCTTCAATAAGTGTCATGTGCTTGTTCAAATTACCTATAGAAGTAAGTTAGAAGAGAGAGTAACTAAGTGTATATTCCTCACATCAGTTCTAATAAAGGGTATAAATGTTACACTAATCCCATCAAAAATTGGTTATTTTATATCATGTAAATTTTTTTGAAGAACAACCATATTTCTACAACCTAAGATAGGGATAGGCAACCTCTACCAAGCCTACTCATAGTGATCTTGTTTTACATATTCAAACCATGCCAACACCTACTCTTGGAAATGAACCACAAGCCAAGTTCCACCAACATGTACCCAGCCAAACTGAACCTATTTCTAAACCTGTTAGCCACTCACCTATATCAAAATCAAATCTTATACCTGGTTTACCCTTAAAAAGGTCCACTGGATCTACTTGACCACCAGGTTTGTTTTTGATGCCATCCCAACCATAAAGGTTACAGTCTTTGTCACAAAAAGGGGTGATTCGAGTTCCTTTGCACGAGTAAGAAACCAATGTATTTCCACTGGTCGCCCAATTGAGTGATTACCAACTTTTACATCTAAGACCACTCATCCTATAGAAAGCTACATGAATTTTTCTATACTGTCCAAAGACATATCGTACTCATATTCTTAATATCTACCTGCATCAAGAACTGATCAAATTTGAGGTTGCCAACAAGGACCCCAATGGAAAGCTGCACGACATAGGGACTATAAGCCCTCCAAAGAATCAAATATAGTTGAAAATGGTACCATATCTAAAGGAAAAAGGGTGGTAGGATGATGATGGACTTATAGAATAAAATACAATAATAATGGTAGTATGGAATAGTATAAAACCCTCTTCCTTGCAAGAATTCACAAAGGACATCATTACAATGAAACTTTTGCACATGAAAGCACGATCAACTCAGTCATGACATTCCTCTCAATTGCCTCTAACAAATATTGGAACCTTATGGAGCTTGATGTTAAAAACACCTCTCTTCATGAAGATCTACAAGAAATTTGTATGGAGTACCACCAATATAAAAGATGAACATGGTTATGTTTCTAAACTTGAAAAATCTTTGTCTAGTTTAAAAAATTTGTGCATGCATAGTTCTCTAAGTTGATTATGCTCTCATGAAGATTCATTTTAAGAGAAGTATGGCTAACTACAAATAAACAAAGAAATGGTATAGAACTATTGTGTTGCTAGTATATGTGGAAACTATTGTCATGGCAGGTGATGATATGGACTTCATGAAGAAAGTCAATCAACTCTTGAATGAGAAATTTGAAGAGGGACTCTTGGAACTAAAACCATTGAAACTCTATTAGAGATGAATTGCGAATTTCAAATTGATGAAAAGTAGAAGTAGAAAGATATCTAAAATTGGTTGGTCAACTTGTATACTCGACTACAACAAGGCCAAATATCATGTACACTCTGAGTGCCTTCATTAAGACTATAGCCATATACATATTATAACTGCATACTTACTTTAAAGGAAAAAGCATGCATTGCGTTTTAAATAGTATCTATTTGGCAAAGTTCTAGATTTTGTCAAAAGTCTTCTAGAAATTTTTTTAGTATAATAGGAGACACTTGTGGTTTCTATATACCAAAACATTGTGTAATTGGATGAGTCTATTATATGTATATGTGTACAATCATGGAGATGATGACCTACGAACATCAATGTTGTATTAGTTAAGTGCCCTCTTTTTCACATCAACGATTTTTCTTGTACTCAAAGGTGATGAAAATAAAACTTGTGCTTTGTGGGTAGTGCTTTTTCAATGACAACATGATCACTTTCTGAAGCATTTGAGTTAGTATTTTGTCACTAATTATCATAGTTAGTAATACTGCTTGTTTCAGCATCCATTAGAATGTATAACATACATTTAGCAATTAGCATCGGAATATGCAATTCCTAAAATAGAAGTGGTGTTGGATTGCTACTCAGACAAATAAAGGATATAAAATATTCTACTATATTACCCGTTAGAGAGGCCTATGACAATGCCATAGAGACTAAAATGGAAAGTAAATGGATAATGTTTTCATTAAATATATGCTAATTTTTTAGGAGAAGGATATGTAATTGATTTGTTTCATTTGCCTTTACATGTTTACAAAATTAAGATATATGGATCCTTATTCAACTTGTCATTTTAGCAAATTTCTATATTTTGAATGCAGTGATATATATTGTTGAAACACATAATGTGATGCTTGGAGTTAATTTTAGATTTTCTACTCCCCAAAAGCTTGTTCTATCTATTCAGGCTTTAGGTAGGGAGGCCATTGTGTAATAGTCATGGCAATCAATTACTAAAAAAATAAAATATATATCTGATAATAATGTGACCATGAGCAGTTGACGATTACCTGGATGCATAGGGATGAAGTAAGGAAGAAGCCATATCTCTGGAGGAATGGGATTGTTGCCGGACCAATCAATTACACCCAATACCTACAGTACGTATCAAATATATAAAATGCCACATTTTTTTGTGAAGATCAATTTTAACTTTAGAGAACAGCTATGAATGATGAAGAAAACCCTTTTGTAGAATATACTAATATAAAGAAAATTTCTTAAAGCAACATCTTCCCAAACACAACACCTAAAGTTTTAGTGTCAACAGAAAATGCACAGAAATTTTTTATATCGTGAAAAAACGCAAATACAAAGTTTTATACAAATGAACATAAACACATTTTCATCATGGTAACTTTGGCTTTCTTAAATTAGAGGCCTATTAATGAGTTGAAATCTTTACAACACCTTCTACTTGAATATTAAAAAAACCGATATTTGAAATTTTTTTAATATTTTTTTTTTGAAAAACCACATTTTCAAGAAAAAATGGCAAAAAAAAAACTTCTTGAAGAATGTTATTGGTGACTATGACAGTTAGCAATCAATATGTCAAAGCTTGAACCCACTCTTCTCTTTCACGAACCTCACCATTTTCTACTTTGTGCTTTATAAGAAAAAAAGGTTAGTCCCCACACTTAATCACAAACTTGATGGAGAACATTTTTAGACCTCTTTCTATTAACAATTGGGAACCAGCATGGACATGTTCGGTTAAGGTGAAGTTGGTACAAATGTCCAACAGGTAATAGTCGGGACACATAGGACAAGGAACAGCGTGCATAAAAGACCGAGTCATTCCAACACTTTTCATGGTTTACCACAAAGTAGTGTCTAAAATAGTGTCTCGTGGAATGAAAAAACAAGTACCTAATAAAAAGAACATGGTGTTTTGTTCTTAAAACCATCGAAAAATTGACAAAAAATACCAATGGCAGGATGAATAGGATAGGGGTGTGGTAGATAAGGCATCATGTCTATTGGACACATAGGACAAGGAACAGCGGGTATGAAAGGCCAATCATTCCAACACTTTTCATGGTTTACCACCGAACAATGTCTTGTGGAACCAGAAAAACAAGTACCTAATAGAAGGAACATAGTGTTTTGTTCCTAAAACCATCAAAAAATAACAAAAAAACACCAATGACATGATGGATAGGACAAAGGCGTGGCAGACAAGACATCATGTCTATTTTATTTAGAGGAACAGTTATCAAATGACCTTACATGTGCCCAAGTGGCTACGCATGCATCCATGCACTATAATGAGGTTATTGCATGAGTCACATTTTATATTCTCTATTGCATTATGACATAAAAAATGCATGATCTACTGTACATCTCTAGTTAAATATGTAGGTAACGAATAAGGTCATTTGTCCTTGAATGACATAAATACATTCCTGATGGAAAATACTTTTGAAAGCAGCAATGTAAACTTTCTTGTTGTCAATATGAAATAACTTAACGCAGAAGTCAACAGAAAGAAGGAACCAAAGGTCTAGCCCCATACCGTAAGCCACATCTTCCCCCATGATGGTATTGCAGTGACACCACCCCTATCGAGGATCCACTTTCGTGCTTTCTCCAATCGACCTGATTCCTTTCCTTCAAGCTTTTCACCAAATAATCGTAATGCGACATAGTTTAGTGCTGTACAAAACATGGTGCTGTGTCCTTCAATATGAAGGCCCCAACCTCCATCTTCATTCTAAAATCCACATCAAAACTCTTTCAAAATTCTTGAAAATTAAATCTTAAACAATATAAACAAGTGCTATCAACAATAAAGAAACAGATTATAAAGAAAAAGAGACAATGAGAAGGATGTATGTCCTTGCCTGATGGTTGTACATGTACCGACGCATTTCTTCCACATGCATTGAAGATAAAACGCTGTGCAGTGCTCCAATAACGTATAAAACGATCACCTGTAATATATCATGTGAGAACATCTGTCATTCCCAACCATTTCTTTTCTTGTGATGAAAAATAGATCAAACTCAAGCATGATTGTTTGTTTGGATTTTTATTACGCTGCATCAGCAAATATACAGATTTTTGTTTTTAAAACTCAAACAAAGATCTTCTAGATGTGAAACAGTGAAAGAAGATAATTTTAAGAAAAATTTATGAAAATGTTTATGGGTGAAATGCAACTGATGTTCAAAAGTTATTCATGTAACTATAAAATAATTAAAAATTAGGTGCCTTCCTGAAAAAATTCTAATCTTCGACTAGGCATTGGGAGAATAAGAAGCTGAAAATCTAAACGTTGGAAAATTAAACTTCAAATTGTGAGATGTTCAGGTGTCCTGTTCGAGTTGAGTATACACGAACCAAGCAGCTTGTCCCCCTTAGATAAGGGCAACCAAATACTCGTTGGACTCACTCCTTTGGCCATCGAACCTACTGAATGGGAGTTGTGCTTGGTAGAATGCGTGTTGTGCACCAACCTAGTGCATGCACAAAAATGCAGCAAAGGAATTTTGGGAAAATTTCAGCCGTTTATGAAAGAGAAATAGACATTTTGGAAATTTCATTTTTTTAGATTTCTATCTTTTGTCCTTATAGGGATGCATTACCTTCATTAGGCCAGGGGCATTCTAGTCATTTTATACTTTGCACATGAAAAGTCATTGCGTGCATATAGCCAGCTTCAAGGCTTGAGAGAGTGAGTTGTGTGCACCATGAAGATGCACCCAACTGATATGCACAAAAGAAAAGCAGAAATTTGGGATATTTTGGATATTGTTCAAAGAGATTTTTTTTTTGTTTTTTATTTTCACTTATCCAAAATATTTTCGATATTTTGTGTTTCACCCCTCATAAACCAAACCATTGTTGTTGTTGTAAAAAGGTATATTTTTTTTTCTCACCTTTCAGTTTGGTCCTTATAGTGGTGTGGTTTTAGCTTTTGTTTTAGGAGAATTTTGGTCATTTCAAGCACCAAGCGCTTTAGATGTGTCTACTCTAGCTATGGAATGTTAGGAAGGAGCTGGCGTAAATCTTGGTGGAGGATTTGGTTCTGTTGGGCTTATCTTGGAGATCATTTTGCCATATGAGATGGGAGTCTTTTTTTTTTTGTTAAGATAATCATTGTTATTTTTCTTTCCATCATTGTCTTATTTTCCATTGGCGAGTGATCTCCAAAGAGGCAATGCCTTTGTAATATGGTTCCATTGTATTCTTTAGCAATTAATGAGAAGATCACCAAGACAGCAACATGCTCCTTCTACCCTGGACGTAGGCAAATTGCCGAATCATATAAATGCTTGAGTGCGCTATTTTTCATTGTCTCACATTAGTTAACAACCTCTTAAATGCTTGATTGCCTTGTTTTTCAATATCATATTTGTTGACATGGTATCAGAGCCAAGTTGGTGTTTGTGACATTATATCTTGTGTAGTTGTTCCTTGCTGCTTTCTTTTTGGATAACATGGCTAGTTCTTCCAACAATGGTGAATTTTAGCAAGAAACCACCAACACCTTTCGGCGCAGTGGTGGTGACAATCAACAAGAGAACAATTCCAACACCCTAAATTGTCACTACCCAATTGTTGAATGAATCAAATTATTTGAGTTGGGCTAAAGCTGCTAGACTCTTCCTTAGTGTGGCAAAGGAAGATTGGGGTATATCACCGAAAAGATCAGGCAGCCCTCCTCCACCGATTCCAGGTAGGATGATTGGGTTTCACAAAATGATCATGTCATGGGATGGCTAATGAATTCCATGGAACCTCATATTGTGCACTCCTTTATGTACCAAGAATCTGCTCAACAGATTTGGGAATCCCTTAAGGAACTCTATGATGAGAAGAATGTTACGGCTCTAGTGTTTCAACTCCAGCAAGAAATATTTAAATGCAACCTGGAAGATAAATCTATCCCTGTGTACCTGAGCTTGCTTAAGGATCTCTGGGATGAATATGTTCAACATAGATAAGCGACATCTAAGTTTGACAGAAGGAGACTTGAACAAGATAAAAATTTTAAGGTATTGGCTGGTTTGGGAGATTATTATGAAAGGTTAAGGAAACAAATTTTAATGACCAAACCACTTCCAACATGTTGGGATATCATTAGACGACCCAGTCATGATAGATAGTCAGAGAGGAATTCTGAAAAGACCAATTGTGTGGCCAAGGAAGATCTAGAGAATTTCTTCTAGAAGTTTGCCAAATCAAATATTTTGACGTCTGCTAAAACTGAAGTAACGATTTTGTCTTCCTTACCAATGCTAAGCTAAGATGGGTGATTGACTCTGGGCTCACTGATCATATGACCAGCGTCGAAAATCAGATAGGTGATTTTTAGGAAGTTCATGGTAGAAGTGTACATACTGCCAATGGAACACCCATATTCGTTGAAGGAACAGGGAACAAAATTGTTTTCCCTGGATATCAAAATTCTGAAGTTCTTTATATTCCTATTCCTGATTTTTTCCTCCAACTTGATGTCTACCAGTAAGCTTACCAAGAAATATAACTGTTTTGCTATTTTTTCCCATAAGAATGTGATATTTCAGGAAGTGGGAACAAAAAAGGAGATTGGTAGAGGTGTGGAGCGCAGGTATGTACTCAATCAGGTTGGTGCAAACTTGCTCACCTAAAGAGAAGGAGAGTAAATCTTACTAGCATTGGCGTGCTCGCCTTGGACATGTTTCCAATAGTCTTAAATAAATATAATGCCTGAGTTAATTATAGATAATTTAGCAAGTGATGCATTTGAATTTTCTAAGTCTACCAGATTACCCTTTCCTAAGTCAGAGACTAGGATCATGTTTTGGTTACAAATACTATGTGACATTTATTGATGATAAGTCAAAAATAAGAACGAAGTTGCTAGGGCGTTTGAAGAATTTGTAACTCTTGTTTATATCTAGTTTAATGTGAAAATCAACTCTCTTAGATATGATAATGGTGGTGAACATGTGAATGATCTTATGCAAACTATTATGAAAAAGCATGCTATTCAACCACAAAATACGTGTGCATGGCATTGGACAGAGTAAGAATAGGCAGTGTCTCAATATTGCTCGGTCTCTCCTCTTCCACATGGATGTGCCATTGAAGTTCTGGTCTGATGTGATGGCCATTGCATGTTACATTTCCAACAGGATTCCTAATTCAAGTATAGAAGATCTTGTACCATTGGAAATTTTGTACAATAAACCTGTCTCTCTGAATCATTTAAAAACTTTTGGTTGCAAGTGCTTCGTCCATGTGCGAGCTGCTCTCAGAAACAAGGTGGAAGAAAGAGTTGTGAAATGTATAGTCCTCAGGTACTCCAACTATAAAAAGAGGTTTAAGTGCTTTAATCATGTCACTAGAAAAATGATTATTTCCTGCCCCTAACCCCTGAAAATGAACCTAATGGTGTATCACTTACAGCTGACCCTATTTCTACCGATCCCATACCTTCTGACCAGTCCTCGCCCAATCCTAGTACACCCACTGAAACTATCTTGAGAAGATCTATGCGTCCCACTCAGCCTCCTCACTATCTTAGTAATTACCAAACCTATGCCATTATAAAAATCGGTTATCCTATAGACAGCTTCATGACCTATTCTAAGACTTATAAACTGTATCAGACCCCTGTCCTAAACATGTACTCTCACCATGAACCTTCGAGATTTGATGAGGGTAACAAAGACCCCTTATGGAGAAGTGCCATGTCTGAAGAGATATCAGCCTTGAGAAAAAACAATACCTAGGATTTGTTCCATTTCCTCCTGGCAACAAAGTGATAGGGTGTCGGTGGATCTATAAAATAAAGTATAAGAGTGATGGCACGGTAGAGTGATATAAGGCAAGTTTAATTGCAAAAGGCTACACACAAAGGAAAGGAGTGGATTATAATGAAACTTTTACTGCCGTTAGTAAAATAAATTCTGTTTAGACACTACTATCTATTGCAGCTAACAAAAAATTAGCACATTATGCAACTTGATGTCAAAAATGCATTCCTCAATGGAGATTGACAAGAAGAAATCTATATGGAAGCACCTCAAGGCATAGAAAACAAGCACATGCATGTTTGCAAACTCAACAACTCATTGTATAGGTTGAAACAGTCCTCACGTGCATGGTTTTCCTAGTTGGGTGATGCTCTTATTAGGATAGGATTCACAAGAAGTATAACTGACTATACCATGTTTACGATTAAAAGGATTAAAGGAACTCTAAAATTATTGTTCTCCTTGTGTATGTGGATGAAATCATTCTCGCAGGTGGCAACAGTGACTTCATAAATAATGTCAAATCTTATTTGCATCTACTATTCGAGATAAAAGATTTTGGTAAATTGAGATATTTTTTTAGTATTGAAGTCGCTCTTTTGGATAAAGAATTTTTTTTTTTTTGTCAAAGAAAGTATGTGTTGTAGAAACCTCCTCAGAATTAAATTGTAAACTCAAGAGAGAGGAAAGAGAGGAAATTGACAAAGAATCGTATCAAAGGTTGGTAGGTAAATTAATATACCTTACCATAACTCGCCCTCATATAACTCACACCATAAGCTTGGTGAGCCAATTTATGCATAGTCGAAAGAGAAAGCAACTTGAAGCAGTTCAAAGAATGTTGCAGCCCTGGAAGAGGAATATTGATGAGAAGAAACAACTATCTTACATTGATAGGAAATGTTCATGCAACACATTTGTTGGAGGTAATCTTGTGTCATGGAAAAGAAAGAAATAGGGTGTAGTTGCTAAATCAGTGTTGAGGCCGAGTATAGAGCAATGGCTACCTGCACTTGTAAAATTGTCTGGTTAAAGGCTTTCTAAAAGATATGGGTATAGACATTACATGTCGAGTTGAGTTGAAATATGGCAGCCATATTTCTTGGGCCTAACCCAATATATCATGGGCGGACAAAACATATAGAGGTAGATTGCCACTTAGAGTAGGATCATCTCCGTACCTCATGTTTCAAGTGGAGAAAAACTTGTAGATATCTTTACCAAGTCATAAGTATTGAACGACATAAGATACTCACCAACAAGTTGGGGCATATTGAGATCTGCGCACCAACTTGATGGAGAGATTGTTAGGAAGGAGCTGGCGAAAATCTTAGTGGAGGATTTGGTTCAGTTGGATTTATCTTGGAGATTATCTTGCCAGATGAGATGGGAGTCTTTTTTCTTAAGATAAGCATTGTAATGTTCATTTCCATCTTTTTCTCGTTTCCCATTGCCGAGTGATCTCCAAAGAGGCAATGCTTTTATAATATGGTTTCATTGTATTCTATAGCAATTAATATGAGATTACCAAGAGAGCGACAGGCTCCTTCTACCGTGGACGTAGGCATATTGCCAAACCACGTAAATGCTTGAGTGCCTCATTTTTCATTATCTCACATTCGTTAACATGGAAGCTTTCCATACTAGAAACTCTCAAAATGCAGATGCCACATAGGAGGAAAACAGTAAAGCTTAGAAGCTCACCAGTGCTGGGATAAAAAACAGGTTGCCGCCAAGATCAGCAGGCCAATGCCCATCATGTGCCTGTATAGTTGAGTAGAATTTAAGAGCCCTTTGCAAAGTCACTGTCACAGCCTCCACTGAAGGATCTTCACCCTCCGATACGCTCACCGACGGCAGCATGGACAAGTCGCAGGGATTTTCTTTTGCAAACTGCATTAATTTCCCAAATAAAAAAATATTTACGAAGTTGGTAGATGTTATTCCAATTTATATTAAAAGGACAGAACGATGACCATGAAGTACATCAATGTTATTGGTGGGTTTAAATTTAAGAAGCTTATTCATATATTGAATTCAATTCTGGTTGTATAAGCTGAACTCAACTAGCACTATCCCTTTCACGACTTTGGAATGTAAGCTTGGAGCCGTACGAAGATGGAAAATTAACAAATGTTCCTCACATGAGAATGAGAGCGAGAGTTGTATTCTGTGATGAGGTCATCAGTCTTACATGAATGTACATACTCATTCAACTGCGTAATCATAAAGCATTGAAACTTTTCATAACGCTTCACCGATATTGACATATGCACTACCAAGTTTGATGGCGTTCAAGTTAATGTACTGTATTATTTTGAAGGTGAGATATGGAATGAATTTGCTGTCAGGAATATTGCACTGATTTTTATAAATTAAGCAAACAATAAAAGGTTATGCAATTTGCAAGTCTATATATGTTAGGCAAAATAAAAGTTCACAAATCTCCAAACTCCAACAAAATTGCATACAAAAATGCATCCCTTTGATGATATTAGTGAGCTCGTCAAAGGGGGTTTGATTGCGACCAAAGAAGCACAAAGAAGGTAAAAACTGAAGGAGGTCATGAGAGTTGTACTGCAGAATATGCCTTCTTGCCCACTGGGGCCACAGCCAAACAACTAACAAGTGAAACTGGAGCCCTAGCTGCACGTATAATGAGTTGCAGAGACTTGCCAACTGTTTGTGAGGGAGAAGGTGCAGAGATGGCTAAGAATGAAGTGCTGGGTTGTCCTTGACAAAAAATACGGGGCAGTTCTTCCTTGGCAGTCCAAACCCTCACTGTTGATGAACAGTTGCAGGCCATTGACATGATTCGTCCACGACCAGAGGGCCGACTGCTAAAAGGAGAATTCCCCGGCGATTGTTTATGCACAGAAAGGGATTTGTGGTTCCGACAACTTATCTCAAGAACGTGTCGTTAGAGTGATTAATCAATGAATTTTGCTTCAAGGGACATAGATAGCTGGCCGGACAGGCGGTGTGCCATCGGTTTTATTTTGATGGGTGCTATTTTCTTAAGACTACAAATGGTAGGATCATAACACCCCTTAAAGGCAATACTATACCCCACTAAGGTCTTCAATGCAGTCCAAGACCTGAAGCTCCGGTGAATTTCGGGTGGTTGAGAGCTTCCGGTTTCTTTCCTAAGTCGTGAATTGTTAAACCTCCCACTCACGTGCGAGGAATGTATTTTCTAATAACCAAACAAGTAATTAGGTCAATATTTCATATTCACATGAAGAAGCTGAATCTTAGTTAGATTAGCTTGGGGAGGAATGTCAGAAAGAAGAGTCGGCAAGTACTCGAACGCGTTTTATTTGAACATGAACAAATAGTTGCCAATGATTGGCAGAGATGCATGAGGTTGCCATATGTATACAATGCATGCCATGTCTGATAAGCATACCATACATGATCATGAAATGCAGGATCTTGTGATTTGTACAACATAAATCACAAATGGAGTGGCGTCATCTCCTCTACATGTAAGAAGAAAGCTAAAGAAATTGGACGTAGACGCTATCATCGAACTAGCTAGCTAGTTGCCTGGATAGGAGATGCCATCCCACAATAAATGAACTGAATCACATTGAGAATATTTAAATAAAAAGGGAAGAGTGGCGTATGAAATGGCATCTTTGGGGAGAGGATTTGAAAGCAAAAGGGAAGAAAAGAAGTTGGGTTTGCGAAACCAGAGAAGGCGACACAATTCTCAAGGTTATTAAATCTCTTAGATCGAGGTGCTCAAACTTGGTAAAAAAGTCAGTCTTTTCTCGTAAGCAAAGACAGGTAGGTCAGTCTTGAACTGGATCCTTGAGTGGTAGGGTTAGCTTCAGCTGGGTTATGCCCAATTTCCCACGCCCTTTTATTGAGCACATTTCATTGCAAGGACAGTCAGTTGTATGTACCAGTGTTGCATACGACAGCACCGGAAAAAAAAAAAGAAAAACAAAAAGAAG
Organism: Nymphaea colorata; assembly: GCF_008831285.2. Classification (NCBI taxonomy): domain Eukaryota; kingdom Viridiplantae; phylum Streptophyta; class Magnoliopsida; order Nymphaeales; family Nymphaeaceae; genus Nymphaea; species Nymphaea colorata. The sequence goes on from NC_045150.1 coordinate 4,612,484, forward strand.
GGACGGCTGAGATATTTTTGTGGTTTTTTTTTAAAAAAAATTCAATTTTAAATTTTTTTTGTTCTTAAAAAAAACTTTTTCTCACCAAACATATTCTATTTATACCCTTGATGTGCATTTTTTCTTCTTTTCCACCGGACGGTATATATAACCAGCTTGACACACTCTTGATATATATGAACAAGTTATTGCATGCAACTGACGCATTTGCCTGATTGAAAGTGTGATGCACGTCATTTTGTGAAAAAATAATTTAAGTTATGTTGTTGAAAAGCTAAAAGTCTTTGGAAAACCAAGTTGTACGTTCTCTTTCTTTGTCAATTGATTAGTAACACGTTTCAAGACTTACTAGTCTTTCTCATGCATTCATGGCCATTTTCACGTCTCTGAGTCTGAAACACTCGGCTTTTTAATGCGAGGAGCGTGGAGTTTGTCGGCATATTAGTATTTGGCTTACCTTGTCTTTGAAGTGATACCCATGAGTAGTAGCACATAATTAACTACACTCTAATTCCTTAGCATCTCTTCATGACTATATATATATATATATATATATATATGTGTGTGTGTGTGTGTGTGTGTGTGTGTGTGTGTATAATCTCCTTTCTTGTTGATATTATCAAATTGCATAGTTAAGGAAATTTAGGTTTATTACACAAAAAATAAGAATGTGTTCCATTTTATTCTTCTAAAGTAAAATGGTAAATTTTCACCTATGTAACAGCTTTCTTAATTAACCATGGAAAGACTGCCGCCCGCGTGTGTTTAACAACATTGAAAGGTTAGCAGTGTTTTCTGTAATTGACAAACCCCAGCTTGGTGTTCTTTTGGAATGTTTTCCATTATTTGTTTCACTTATTTCAAACTGGTACACTTTGTTTTATTTTTTTGGGGAGCTCTAAATTTGTGATAAGTCAATATCAAAAATTTTCATAGAATCCAGTATTAAATGTTTTAGATTTTCTAGAATTTGAAATATTGATTCTGCATGGGACAGACCTAAATGTAGGATAATATAGTCAATCTAAAATTCAAAGACATTATAAATCTATATATGTGTTTTTCATTTAATAAGTTTTTTTAAAAAATAAAGTAATTAAAGTTCTGAAGAGCAGCTTGGCGACGCCAGCCGGTCACTCTGCTGCCTGTTCATCCCGGTCGTAACCGAGCCTTGCACATCCGGGCAAGTAAACTGGAAGATCAAGAAGCTACGAGGAAAAAATATCCCACTAAACTGGAAGAACTAACTGAATATCAACAGATACTAGGCATCGTCCGTCTCACAATTAGCTAGCTAGAAGAAAAAAATTCCCTGCATGCATGCATGATATATAGGAACAGGAGGAGATTATCTCTCTCCATCCTCACCTGCATTCTCATGATGAGATCGGAGCTGTGCTTCTTCTCAAACCGATGCTTCGTGAAATTCTCCCGTGCCTCCTCGACGGCCTTCCGATCTTCCTCCGACCCGAAATCGGGATCGAACTCCCACACGTCCCTCCCCACGTGATCGTTGGTCGTCCTCAGCCATGGATCTCCGCCTCCCTCCGCCACCTTTAGCCTCCACATCCTCCTTTTGGATGGAGAGAGAGAGAGAGAGAGAGTCTGTGATATACAGCAGTAGTAGAGAACTCTTCCTCCCAGCTCTTTATAGCGCAGCTCCGTGGGATGAACGGCCTCAAGCGGAAGAAAATTATGAAAGGAAAATTTTACAATTACACACCTAATAAATATCACAATAAGACTTTCATATAGAAAGGCTTTCTCCTTTAACCACTCGATATTTCAAAGCTTAATTATTTTAGAAAGCCCTCTTTTACTCACTTGGACTAGCAGTCTAGCATGAAACCATCTGATTTGAGTTCAGATGACTAAAATGTCCTTGAGTAACACTTCACTCTTCTCTCTCCTTTTTTCTCTCTCTTTTTTTTTCCATTGAGAGGGTGTTGTTTGACTGAACTCCTGTGTCTCACAATATTCCTACACGATCTATGTAACATAGGATCAAACTTATATTTATGGTGTTGCCATACTCATCCACATTGCCCCTTAAATCTAGTACGTGGTACCTGTACATGAAATTTCGTTCGCTAGTACACCTAATGATGAAAGTACTTTTATTTGATCGAAAAAAAAAAAAATTGTGATGACAAAAACGGAAATGAAAAAGAAGTAAAAGGACTCAAAAGGACAATTCTTTTTTAAACATTTCAAAAATGTCCCCACTACCATTGCGGTTGCACAACCCCTCAAGGACTTCATATAAATATATTACAAATTCTTGTGGTTGTACATACGTCTTGACTTTAGAGATCATCCATAATACTTATTAAAAGACTCCTAGATCCGAGATCCTTACTTTCCTATATGGTGCACGGATTCAGATCGTCTCTTATGTACCTTAAATAGAGATTCACATTCAAATGCCGGTTACAACTTGGTTCGTTGATGAGGGGTGGGTGAGAATTCATGCAGTTGGTTAGGGTAGTAGTGTTTTGGAAATGAAAAAACTTTGATGAGATGCATTGGAGCGAGCCAACCTGGTCATCTCTATCTCTCTCTCTCTCTCTCTCTTTCTCTTTCTCTCTCTCTCTCTCTCTCTCTCCTGCACGCATACACATGAAGGTGTCATGCATGCAGAAACCTGGTGCACTGGTGCGTCAAACTAACTTGATTGCTGATTCAGATCTCTCTCTCTCTCTCTCTCTCTCTCTCTCATATGCACGCAAACACGTGACGGTGTCATGCATGCAGGAATCTGCTGCACTGGTGCGTCAGATTAACTACTAAACGAATACGTGGGCATGCCTCCCGGGTCGATATGCAAGTTGGGGATGATTAAGCACACCTAACGCTATTGTTCGAGGTAGCAGTGCAGATTTATCGTTCCAGGTGCCAGTGCAAGTTGGGGGAGATTTATCATTTTCTTTCTTTTATTACAACTGCATAATGAATGGAGATGTGAACGAAAACCGACGTTCATACAGTTGCACTATCGATGCGGATATTAATGTTCTTTGTTCTTTTCTGTGTAACATTTGTCTCAGTTTTGAATTGGATTATGTACTGCTTGAGAAGAGAAGGTTAATTATCATCTGTGAAGAGAAGAGTTGACCACCTCTCCTTCACTTTGCTCGATCCCTTGGAAATTGTTGATGTCACTCCTAGGTCTGTTGGTTTGAACCTTTTCTCTGATTAGAAAACTTTGATCTTTTCATTATGCGGGAGGCATGGGCGTTCTAATGGCACCTGTTGGTTAGCGCTGTTTAATTGGCTAGAATATTTTTTCTTTGGGGTTCTTGGAGGATTGATAGTCATATATATAATGGAAAACTTTTTTACCTCCTTTTTAGTATATTAGGCATCATATCTTTGGGTATCCATCCAAACTTCAACATCTGGGATGGAGCTTCTTTCTCTTCACCGTATCTCAACCTCTCCTTCTTCTCCTAGATCTTCCTCCTCCTCTCCTCTCTTCTGTTCTACTTTTTCCTTCCTCCTCAAAGATTATCATACCTTGACTGAAGCCAAAGGAAGATGAGCAGCTCTGTGCTCTAAGACTTCTCCCTTTTCTCCCCATGAAAAGGAACTCTCTCACCCATACTTATCTCTCTCTCAAGTCTCTCCCCAGAAGGAGTTGAGCTCTCCTTTTTGGCTGAAACAAAAGGAAAACCCAGGCTAGATCAACCCCGGTCGGGTCCAGCACATGAATGATAGCTCTATTACTATTCTATTGTCTTCATTTAAGCTAGGTAGTTGCAGTCTAGAAAGAACTCTTCTGTGAGCAAACTACCCACAATAATTAAGAACAATTACCATGTCTATTTCTAACAAAAGTTTTTTTCTCTATATCATGCATGATGGAAGTTGAATTTTCTGTTTTACGTAAAAAAACTCCACCGATGAAAAATGACCGATAACAATGGGATCTTTTGTTTTCTGCATCCATGTAGTTGAAAAAGGAGGACCTAATCTAACATTAATATTCAACTCAAATATCCTATTGAAAGCAAAGTATATATCCTTCTTGTGGCCTTCTTACAGCTGGTTTGGATTGTAGAGGGAAATTAAATGCTTTGTTTGTTAAATGAAATTATACTTGTTATTGTTCACGATCATACCAACAATATTATGCGAAAATGAAAAATTAAAATTTTCCAGCATGGCAATTGAGAGAGGCGATAGAGGAAGCAAATGAAAACGAGATATTCCAATTAAAATCGGCAGTGGTAGAGGCATTATTCTAAACTGAATTAAATACTTTCCTTTATTTTCCTTTGTTTTCTTACATACAACTAAACAGACATGACCTTTTATTATATCTTTCATTTCATTCTCTTTCAATCCAAACAAATTTTTAGAACAGTTTCTTTCCTTTTCTTTCTTTTCCTCCTCATGGCTACTGTCTTCCATTATTTTCTTTTCCTTACATCCTTTATAATCTTTCCTTTCCTTCCATCCAAACATAGCCTTAGTTCTTTATAGGTGATTTTATAAGAACTGGTTTTCCTTTGTTAATCAGATAAACCACACCATCTTCCACTAGATCATCCTTAAGGTACTTGGTAACCGAATAAATTATAGTGGTGGTCTTTTTTTTTCTTTTTTTTTTGCAAAAAGCAAATTCTAACTTCCAAATTCATGCCTTCCAGAGGCCATAAAATAAAATATGTCAATATGTTTCAAAAACGATACGAAAGTTGATAAAAAATTACATATGTATTAGGCCTAAACTGGTTATGTGCACGCTCCTGAAATGTGCACAGCGGATGCAATATTGACCAAATACCTTAGTTTAAATTAAAAAAGAAAAACGAAACTTTTCAAAAGATGAAAAGGGACTGTTAAAAAGTAGAAAAAGACTAAAATGAACATTACTTTATAAAAAAATTTAAAAATACTCCAACCTTTTTTTTACTTTGGTGCATACTTCTTGGTGTACATAAATGCGCGTGCAATTTGATCTTGTACTGGAACTCCCTTTTTTTTTCTGTCAACTGACACTTTTCAGCAGTGTTACCAATGGTTCGAGGCAGACACATTAATAATGCCATGTGTCATCTTCTTCATTTTCCTGGTATGTTCAATTTTTTATTTGCCAATTGAATTTCAAAAATTTTAAAAGTAATATCATTTGCGGATTAATAAACCACTTCGATCTTATTCCATTCGATTCAACCAATTGACTGATTTTTTCTTTTTTCCGCAAGAGATCTCTATTCATAAACTGATATTCGTGATATTGTGTTTAAGGCCTACACTATAGGATAAGCCCTTCCATTGAATGCGAGACCTTGGAGAGCTACCAACCATCCAGTTTTAACTCTAATCATGGACTGGATGACGGGCACTCTAAGTTTAAACTTCAAATTGTAAGGAACACTCATATGTAATAAAACTAAAAATTAATAGTTTTTATTTGTTAGTAAAGTAAATTTTGTAGGCTGGTGTAGGCGTTCAAATACAAGGTAGCTCCATCACTGGACAGTACCATAGAATCAAGAGCTCTAAATTGAACCATTAAAAACAGCCTTGTTGACTTTAATCGGGAAACGTAGCTCTACCACTGGACAATACCGTAGAATTAGGAGCTCTTAGTTGGATTATTAAAGACAGCCTTGTTGGCTTTAATCGGGAAACGTGGCTCTGCCACCATAGAATTAAGAGCTCTTAATTGAATCACTAAAAGCAGCCTTGTTGGCCTTCATCGGGAAACCAGTGACCACTGTCGCAAATATTATTCCCAAACATCCACTATTGATTGTTGAATTACCACTTGACCTTCTTTTAGAAAAGTGCAACCACTGGTGTTCAGCTAGCCTAATTATATATTTAATTAGGAGGTAATTAAAGAAAGAGTAATGAATTTTTAAGCCTTTTTTTTTCTTAATCCTGGGGAATCTTGACCGTTCGTACATCAAGCATTATTAAGACAACGAAGCAAGGCAACATGCATGAAAGAAAAAGTATAAAATATTAATATACAAACTTTTTGAAAACGTGCAATCAACGAGAATAGCGTAGTTGATTGGGTTAGAAGTCTGTGAGAAAGCAGATCTCTAGTTCGATTGTCATAAGCATTATGATCTTGCATCTCAAGATAGTGAGACGTGACATTCAAATTAAAGGGTGCACCGCTGCCATTACCTCACTTGGAGCAATAGAGATGAACTTCTCACTTACCCAAAAACTTTCAAAAAATGTCCTAGAACTCCCTTAAAATTTGTAAAAGAAAGAAAAAAAAATGTGTCCCCAACACTACCAATTAAGGCACCAAGAGTTCTAGAAACTGGGCTTTAAAAATTCTCTCTAGGCAGTAAGTGCTGTACTTCATAATTGGGAAAATTTCTGCCGCTATTCTCGATTTATAAAGCTCTAAATATAATATGTAAAAAAATAAAAATAAAATAAAAAACAGGAGCAGACCTTTATGTAACTTATCTTATATTAATTTGTGCAGATATTATAAAGGTAGTAGAATTGATAGCAAATGCAACCAAACTGCAACTTGTTTTAAAATAGATATATTACCTATTCACCCCAGAATTTTCTTTCTTTGCTGCTGAGGGCGAGGGTGACCCATCAAGAGATTATGTGTATTGAATTCCTCTTGGCAGAGTCCGATCTGGGCACATGAGTTTATGCTTCTTGCAGCAAAATACACTTAAAGAAGGCAGCCATCCGTCTGCAATAGTACTTTCTAACAAAATCAAACCTCAATCTATTAAAATCTAAACACGAGGTTGTAGACCTGTTGGCCGGAGCTCCAACATCCTGCACTTGTGAACCAACTGTAACAGTCTGGCGGCCCTCCGCATTGCTCCGCCTTTCATTAAACTTGCTAATTAAGAGATATACATTTTCCAGCATTGAGCAGCATAGCTAGTTTGGGCTTCCATGCTAGTTTGGCTGATCAGTCGTTGGATTTGCGTTATAAATAACTTTTCCTTCCATGCTTTCATGAGCTTGTTGGGCCTCAATTCCGAAGGAGAATGTAATAGTCCAATATCCTTTAAAGCAAATTCATGTCCCAATCTATGAATAAGTCATAAATCTTTGGAATTTTATAAAATGATAATGATATCAACGTTCGTGATAGAACCAGAATATAAATTGACAATTTTCAACCATAAATATGTCGGACTTCAATAAAACCAATAATTTCAAAAGAAAAAAACTTGCTCTTAGCTGATATATTAAAATGGCATTTTGAAGGCAAAATGCCGTTTTGTCTCCAAAATGCCATTTAAGGTGTGTTTGGGAGACAGTCGAAGCTAGGTTTGTGAATAATATGATGCCCTAAGTTTTCCCCATAAAATGTTGTTTTGAGAATGTTAACACACAACAGGTTGCATAACTGATCAATAACAAGTTATTAAAACTTATTTTTACAATCTCTAGGCGTATACTTTTTGGCTTTTAATTTCTGAGTTTGCCATGCGTGGTTTATGTAGAGAAAACTAAAGGGTTGTCTATGGTAACTTCTTAGATTAAAATTCATGAAAGAAATTATTTTCAACATCTAGTTATGTGGCTTCTTATTAGTACTTATAGCTACAACTTCAATTATTCTGATAGTTGTTGGTTTAACACCACTAGGCTGAATGTATCAAAATTGTTAAACATTCTTATTGACCATAGGATCTTATATTGTCCTAAAGAGTTGTGAAACTTTGCTTTGATTTTGTATGTCCATTTACATCTAATGGCATGTTTAGCAACAAGGAACAAATTCCCAAGTCAAATTATTACTAAGTGTCTCTATTTCCATTTTGATAGCCATGACCTAATTTTAGTCTCTTTTGTTTCCTAAAAGATGACCTCTCTTTAGAAATGAGATTTATTTCCAGTTTTAGTAATGCATAATTATGCTGCATTATGGTTAGTAATATATTCACTAACACACAGGCCAATGTGTGTTACAGAATGGACCACATGGCCATGCGATGCCATGTCATCCATAGATGTACCTCATTTGTCAAGAATCCATGCACGCATGCATATATAGGAGATATAACATCACGTCATATTCATATCATGTAATTATATAGTCCATGCATCCATGCATACATGATATCATCATATGCATGAGCCATATGTCATCACGCATCACATACATCCATGCATGACATGTCATTTCTTCCATTCTCATCCATTATCCATATGCATGTGCACATATCTTCACACATATATACACGAATCTTGTGTTCATATCTTATGGTATAGCAAATGAATGTACGTCTTGTGTATTAATGCGTCCAGTATTCATCATCAGGATCAAAAAGCATCACAGGCATGTCATATATGCTGTGCGTTCACTCATGCCAAGTTTCATTGCATGTATGAAGAAGCATGCTCGCTAGGCATGCAGGCTTATGTGTTCTTTTCAGGTAAGGTCGCATTAAACATAGGCTGTTTACTCTATATTTCAGGTGTTAGTTTACCCATATCTTGGGTTGAACTCTTTATTATACAATTTTTATACTTGGTATGATCTGATTTAGGGTCAGATGAGGGAGGAGGAGGGAATCTGACCTTAAATCTATATATCTGAGATCCTAAAGAACTTGTATCACCTTGGATCTGAGATCCTAAGGAACTCGTATCACCGTGGGTGGATTTCATATCCGTAGTGAAACAAACACAGCCCTTTTGAACATAAATAAATATATAGTTTTCTGAATTAAAATGATAGTCTCAAAATATAAATGATGTTTCAATTCATAAAAAAGTGATGGATTCTTTGACGTGCCAGCTTTGTGAAGAGCCACAAATACGAGCTTTTGATACCATTGGCCCCCCCTGTCCAAGGCAAATTGCAGTAAGCAATCCTGAATTTCCACATTGCAAAAAGAAGGGTATTTTTGTCAACTATCTTGAGCACTTTTATACTCCTCTCGTGAAGTCCACAGGGTTATGTCTCTGATCTGATCTGAGTGTCTTAGGTTTAGTTTGAGTTAAGTGTACTGTCACTTTTGTCTCTCTTGAATGATGCATTTATCATATAGCTTGCTTCCCATGGCTCATCTATTGTTCTCAGGGTTAGGGTGGGGTGGCGTCCATTCATGTTGTTTATGTTATAAGTTTATCCAAAGTACTTACTTATATTATATATGCTATTTCTTCGGATCGTGACTGTGGTAAAGTGCTTGAGTTATTGAGAGGTTGAAGCCCGGATTGGAGTTCCAGCAAGAAGAACAGATAGGAGTAGTTTAGGATTGTGTCTGCCCATGTTGATCCTTCTATTTGCCTGTTTGAACTTGAATGAATGTTAATGTGCTGAATTGATGCTTTATCTTTGTGAGACATTCATTTTTGTTCGATCAATATGGTTAATTCTTTAGTGTTTGTAGAATTCATTATAAACTTTATTCCTATTCACTGTGGATTGACTATTGCTCACTACTTGATGAGAGTTAAGAAAATTGTTTTATTGGTGCATGACTGTTACTTGATTTAGAAATTAAATCCATTTTAAAAAAATATCTCATAATAAAAGGTGCGTCTGCTAGCCACTACCATAATTTTGTTAGTCATTCATAGATAGGGGAAAGGTATCTCTTCCGCCTCAATGGCCAGCATTTTGGAAACAGCTGTTGTCACTCTGTTATGCTCTGGCAGACTTTACTCTTGCGTCTCCTGGACCGGCGCTTTACTACTTACTGTGGCCATTTTGCTAGCCATCACTGGAGATGTCAACGTATCTGAATTGAATCAGGTATTCGTCTAAACTGTTCCCCAAAAAAAAAAAAAAGGATATGGAAAAGAATTTAATATCTGATTAAAAAAATAGATTAGATTTGGATTCAGATTTGGATCGGTTTAGTTTTAAATAAATATCACATATCCAATGCTCTTACATTTGAAAATCGGTCAAATTCGGTTCAAAGATTCGGATTCGGATATGAATGTAAAGAAATCGGATTTGGATTGTAAATTCAAATTTAGGGTTTAGATTGAGATGTCATTTTTTTTTATTCGTATTTGAATCTAAATATGTGAATATCCAAAAAAGTGAATATGGTTAAGGATATATCCAATTGAAATCAGATCGGTTGACAGCCTTACCTAGCAACATTGCTTTTTCTACACCTCATCAGCAAGCATTTTGCTACCCACAACTCCTGCTTTGCTTGTCATCATTAGCGAACTCTGCTTCTCCTATGCTCTAGCCAATGTTTTTGCTATTTTGCTACCACTCGCCAGCAATCTCTGCTTCTCTTGTCCCTCACCAGCCGATGCCTTTTGTAGTATCAACATACTTTGTTGCGGAAAGTTGGCCTTCCCGCAGTGAGGGCAACATGGATGGTGATGAAGCACTTCTCTATTGACTGGATATTTGCATTAGTCTATGTCAAATAATTTCATAACCACAGTCACAAATAACGTCTTGAAGTTTTAAACGGTGAGGTCTTTCTTAGGTATAATATGCTAAACTTGAAAAAAATAAAAAAATATAATCAATTTTTAAAAAATTTTAAAAACTAAAAATAAGAAAAAATAAAATAAGTGAGAAACTAATAACACAAACATCAAAAGATAAGTAGATTCGCAACAAATAAAAAATAGAAAATGAAAAATGAAAAGAAAACTGTCTCGCATTAAAAAAACTAAAAAAATAAAAAAAGTGAAAAAATGAAAAAACGCATTAAAAATGTGTTTTTTTTAATTTTTTTTTAAATGCATCTTTTTTTAAGTTTTAAACTACCATTTAATTTATCACGTTTTTTAGCATTTTTTTCAAAAAAAAAAGCATTTCTATGACTATGGTCTTAACTCTATCATGCCCTCTAACATGTCATGATAAATAAACTCCTCTGACTTCATCACCTTTCTTAGTCGTTTAATTCATCTTTTTCTGGAAGAGCTGCTGAGGATCCGTTGCCACCCATTTGGATCCTCTTATCTCTACCATTGCAGCCAACCTGCAAAATCTATAAAAGAGCGATTGGACAATCTCGCCAGCACGGTCGAATAGTCCTCCGGAAACCCCAAGAAAAACATACAAAAAAGAGCATACAAAAAGGGCAGATGAGGCAAAATCTCACAACGTTCTCACCAGAAAATCCTTTTACCAAGTTCTCATCGAAAACTAATTAATCACGTTCTCAATTTCTCTTTTTTTAATATTTATTTAGGAGAAACCGTTTCCTCCTTACGTGTAAAACCTTCAATGTCATACACTTACACCCCATGGTTTTAGCTTGCTGTATACAATCCTATGTATCTTAATATACACTAAAAAAAAAGGTGGATTCACCGATGAATGAAAGGGCAGACAAAGGTGAAAGCATTTTTACTGATGTCTAGGAAACTGTGTAAAAACAAATCGAATTTCACCGATAAAAATCAGCCTTCACCAATGAGTGACAAGAAAAGACATTGAAATTCAGTTTTTACTTGCAGAAGTTGAGAGGACGTCGATAAACACTATCTTTTCACTGACAGGTGTTGAATCTGGTGTGGGCGACCTTTGCTCCCTCCATCAGTTGGAGGGACAAAAAAAAAAAAAAAAAAAAAAGGCAATCGAGGTGTCACGCTTTCCACCGTCGATACCTTTAGGGTGAGTTTGATGCACGGGGTGAAATGTGTTTTTTTCGAAAAAATGGTACGCCCGCAGCCCTTCTCTGCCTTGCCCTGCTGCCTTCTCCCATTGTACCCTTCTCAGGACTCTCTCCCCATCGCCACCCACGTTCCCTCTGTGCGGGCGTCTCTTCCACGAGGAAGGAAGCACTAGCTCTTGCTGCCGTGGCCTGCGATCGAGTTCGGAGGTAAGCAGCTTTCTTCGAGAAGAATCGTGGGGATGTCGTGGTTTTGTGGTTCGTTTATGGTTTTTCTGTTGCTTTCCTGTGCGTAGGGGGTTAGTTGGGGTTGCATTGAATCAGAGGTTTTCGATTTTGGGGCGACGGAGAATGTTGGATTTTGGTTACGGGGTTTTTGGGTTTCACTGCCTTATGGGATAGGTGGGACGGATGAGGAATGAGTGCGTTTCGGGAAAGGTAGGGTTTATGGGTTTGGGATGTGGTTTTGGTGAATGTGGAATCGGGTGTGATGTCGGCATTGTGAATGTGAGGGGGTTTCGTGTTTCTTGAATTGTTTATGGTTTTAATTTTAGGGAGGGAATGCTAAAGGAAGATTGCAGGATTCTCAATTGATTGCAGGACTTTGCTGGGAGGGGAGACTCGGGAATTCAGGATACAGTGGTTATGGATAGTTGAAGATGTGAACATTATGGGAGCTTGTGTATTCTGGAACCGCGGGTGGGATTCAAACCTCTGCCCCTTTGAGTATGAGCTGCCTTGCCACTCTCACCCTTATTCCCACATATAAAAATTTGAAATCATACTTCAATTTAAATAGGTGTTTGAGCTAAAAATAAATCCACTTACCTATCTTTAGTGGGGTTAAATTGAGTTTTTGTAGTGTGCAAAACTTCGTCTGTATAGTAGATGCCATCAAGAAGCTAATTTGCATTTAGATATCCATATATAACAAAATCAAGAAAAGAAACCAACCTCAAAGTTAAGTTGATGGTTTTAGTTCAAAGGGAGGCCCTTTTTTGGGTATTAAACGTCAGTATACAATAGGCTTGGAACATATCATGTAAGGTTTACTTGGGTTAGGGGACGGGGAAAAGTCAAGATATGAAAAACATTGATGGTTGAGAAAGAAAACATTCCAAACTAAAAAAAAAAATTACAATTTCAACACAAACGATCAAGTTTATCCAATTTGATGAACACAAGATAAATGTGTTAATGTGTTATCCTCAAGATGCAAGAAAACCATACTAAATGTGATTCAAACCTACAGACTAGAAGTATGCATATGAGATCAAAATGTGCATAACTTAAGGACCTCATCCTGGGGTGATTGTCTAAGATTGTTATTGTTAAATAATTATCAAAATTCATTTTGGAAGGGTTTCAAAACAACGGAAAATGGATTCAAAATCTTGACTTATTCATGGCCTTCTGGCAAGGTTTCGTGGGCATCTATTTTGTGCTTTAAATATGTGCATTCTCCAGATCAGACTCCCTTTTAGAATTTTGCTAAATTCTGATTTCTAACAGTTTTTACTAGGAATCCCATTTGCCACATTTTATAAAACTAATTTAGATTATTAAATTGGATTTGAAAGGTAGCATCTTTTGCAACTTCTCCACATACGGTTTTGACATCGAAAGTCTGGTTCACAATCTTCAAAGCCTACTACAGGGAAAGAATTTTTAATTACTTTTTCATCTTATAAATGTATTTGTATTCACAAATTTTTAGTAAATCATCGGACATCCAAATAAATTCAATCTTGAAATTAGCTTTAGGACAAACTCAAATTGCACCATGTTGACTTTGAAAACACTTTCCTTGAGAAAATGCCTCTCGAAATGAGTTCAATTTCAGACTTACTTTTGTGTAATAGAATAAGTTCGGAAAATTATTAATAATGAGCTCTTAATTGAGAACTAGATATTTAATCCTTGACCCACAAAAGACCCTATATCAGATTTAGCTTTGTTAATGTAATATTTAGAGTTGTCCTTTCAGAATATACTGCATTAACTCGAAGTTTGTTTTGATGAACTGGCCTAAGATGGCTGTCCAACGGGAGCCAAAAATCCTACCTTGGGATCTTTTCTCGTTTTTTGGCCTACTATATGGTTGGCGAAACAATTTTAGGAAATTGTACATATCATCAAAATATTTTTGCACACTTTGAGAAGGGTTGTTGCACTAAAAATATTTGAATTATACATGCGACTTTTGTTCATATTGTCCAGACGTTTCAAACTATTTTTCCTTTATATGTTCGTCGAATTGGAGAATTTCAAAGTTCCTACCTTGTGTGTGGTGTCCAATAAATGAAGATATGGTTTGAACCAAGTATTAAAGATCTGATTCCACAAATCTATTATGGTTTAAGTTTTCCATAAACTGTGATTTGAAACAATAAATGTTTGGGCCGATCCTTGCAAAGAAATGATGGCTTGCTTTTACTCCTTTTGACAAAGAAAAATGTTTAAAAAATTGGAACCCTACAAAAATTGTATAACTTCACGTACTGATTTAGCGCTCACATAATTCTTGGTATGTGTTTCACCTAAATATGTAATACATTCCATTTAAGTTAAGCAAATCCTCTTGGCCATCAGGAACTATGCCAAGTATCTATGAGATTTGGAGGATATATCCAGTCAAATCTGATTGATATTTCATCCAAAGTTTGAAGAGCATAAGAGCAACTTCAGAAATCTGCACATACCATTTCGTTAGCCTTCGCACAAATTTCTGAAATATACAGCCTAGATTGTCAACACGGGAAAAAACGCATACGGTACATTGTTTGACCAACACCAAACAGTGCAACTTCCACACGTTCTCATGGAATGCCATGAGATTTTGCTCAATCTAAGAGGACAGCAAATATGCGCCCCATGGTGCATTAACGTTCACCGTGTCTACCATCACACTATAGGAATATGCACCGTTTGCATGTCCGACCATGTTGTTCACCATGTAATTTGCACAGATTGCCTGAGCACGCAATATGATTTGCCTGGATTAGGGAAACGCAAAATATTCGTTAAGTACTTAGTCATTATTTTTCAATCAAGTTTATCAGAGTTTAAATTTGATTGTTCATGATAGCAATCATTGCACTAAATTTGGTTATTCATTTAGCAATCACTCGTGGAGTCAGAACAGCCAGATCTTGTACCTGTCAACTAGTCTCATATCTTTGCTTGTCCAGCAAAACTACAAAACGGAAGTAAGTCATTTCAAAAGCATATTTCCAGAACTAATGAAAGCGCGCCCATTTCGAGTAAGTGCCTTCCCCGAAAAATTTGCAAGAGAGTTGGTAAAAACATTTCTTATGGAATTCATATGCCTACAGTTGACCTTTCCACTTGACGGTTTCCTCCAATTGTCCTTAAAACGTTTCTTTGGGTATAATTTCACAAATTGAAGGATTCAGTTAACATTTAGTTAAGTGGAACCGCAAAAACATCCGAGCACTGATATCTGATTAGGCAAAAAAACAGTGATTCTAATTTTAGCCAGAATACTCTCACGGTGGTCTGATGGGGAAAAAACTTCTCACGGTGATCAGGTACTCTCACTGAAATGCTGAAATAACATCTACCTCATGTAATTATCATTAATAAGAGAATCAGGTTACACTAGGATACACAAATACTCTACTGCAACTCTGAGGATGGAAGACAGAGACCTGCAAAATATTACTAAACTAAAAGCTAAGGGTGGGAATAAGCAACTTAAACTGTTTGATCTAAATTAAACCAAAACTAAAGTCCAACATGCTGAAAAGGACAGTAACTAAGAAGCTGAAAGCACACGGGTGCGATATTCTCCCAGGGCCCATATTGGAAATATATTCCGGTATGCCGCATAACTGATCATGCAGTTTCTGTTGAAAACACCAATAATTTCCTACAAGTAAAGAAAAACCAACCAATAAGGAGTAGAAGACTCAAAATAATTTTTTTGCATGTGTTACAACTAGAAACATCACCTAGCAGATCACATGATAAGATGTGAAAGAAGATTAAGAACCCATTTACTCAGATAAACATTAGAAAGATTACTAAAAATCCCCTTCACAAATAAGATATTGTAGAAAAGGCTCATGAGATGGCATACCTGCTGAGGAAAATCACCATTTTCCATTTGAGCATTAATTAATACTCTCGCTGCACGATGCAGAGGTTCTGGATCTCTCTCAGCCTAACTCCAAAACAAGTTCAGTTATCAAGTACTTCAAATTTGACACGATAATTTCATGTCAGAAAAATAAATGACATACATGTTCAAAGGTGAAAGCAAAAACAGCGAGGAAAAATGAAAGCAGTCTTTTCTTGAGTTGCAGTTCTTCAAACGGGCCAACATATGAATATCACGAAAGTGCCTTTCTAATCTATTTGATCATCAGTTATTGTAGAAATTTTATTGGCTGCATCATGCCTGGCCTTTATTTTGCATAAACCATGAACAAGTGTTGTTGATGACTTAATTCAAAATAAACAAGATTATCAATATTTTATGAATTCCATCCATGTCCTGGATATGTTCATAGATAGGAATCCTTCATATTAGTCAATTTTTGCATTTTGAGGTTTCAATTTTCTAAATGAAACTTTATAAACATTAGTAGAAATTATACATATTTCCATAAACTGGAAGAGATCTTTTTTTCCCACTTCTGTTAGTTTATCATCCTCCATCCACATCAACATATCCACCAATGGGTCCAAGCCCACCATTCTACTACTATCAGCCCTATCATAACCACAATCACTGGAATCACCTTCACCGCTAGCACCTTACTGATATACATTTGGTATATGCATGTGTGTTCTATATACCCACAGTATCTATCATATGTCTGTGTGTGTGAATACTATATTATGTGACTATACATTTTTCCCTTGTAATTCTTTTTTCCTTTGTTTACTTTTCTTTATTCTTTAGGTAAATTATTTTTTTTCTTTTTTTTTTTTGTTTTTGGTCAAGTATAGACTTGACCTTGCTGACCTGGTCGTGTGGCTAGACCAGCATCCCTTTGTTGTATATATCTTGAATCTCTTGCCTTTACTAAGCAATTTTATTCTTATTAATAAAGCTTTTATTACAAATATGTGTGTAGAGCACTCTCATTGCTTGTCTTGGGACTATTTGTCTAATTATATTTGTGGTTGCATACTATGGTTGAAGTATGTGTGAGCTTAATGTAAAGAATGCCTTTAATTTAACAACTTGCATGAGACAGTTTACATGCAGCAATCCCCAAGGTTTGAGGTTCAAGGGCAGTATAGCACGGCTCAAGTTACAAATGGAATATATAGTTTCAAACAAAGCCCTTGTGCATGGTTTCAAAAGTTGTCTGATGATATGTCTACAAGAAATGAAATGAAAACTGCAATGTGTCAAGCACATCAAAGTCAATAAACAAAATGTTAAAGGCACTGAGTTTAGCAAGGATTTGAGCCAGAGACTAAACAATTAGAGCATGTGTTCGTTTAACAATCATGCCCATCCAATAACTAGGTTATACTCTGAATATTATAACACTTGGACACTTTAACAAACACTATCAACCAAAGAGCTGAAACATGACTTATAGGATGAATGAACTAAAAAAAGTGAAAAATAAGTAATGGAAAATCTTGGATCAGTAGAAACACAAGAAAAAGCATTCTATATGCATAGAATGTCACCACACCAATCTTTAAATTTAAGCAGATAGGTCAGAACCAATTATGCAATTTTGAGACACAAAAATAGCATGGAAATGTTCTAAGATATATCTTGACCACTTAACAGGGTACAAGGGCTAGCAAGGAGAACAAGTTGCTGGTTTTCTAAACAACAACTAACCAGAATCACCAGAATAACAGAAGCAGTCAAAATATCTATCACAGTGAGCACATTCCCAACACAACCAATTATAGGAAATCTGTAACACAACTAAATCCTGAGTATAGAGCATACCTGTCCTGCTTCAATCAGTGCAAGCATTGCCCATGCTGTATTGACCACATGCGAACGGTTCCCCTTTAGATTTGAATACACCTAATTCAGTATGCATTATCCAGAAAGCTTCCATCAGTGTCTACTCAAATACTGGAGAAGGCACTCTTTTTTGCTCAAAGAAAATGAGAATTTTAAATTATGAGCCACCTATTGCACATAGGTATGGTTAGAGGTACGGACCATTTTCAAAAACTTGGGTGTGGGGTAATATATATATATATATATATATATACAACATAAAAATATCTATGACAAGTAAACAACATAGAAAACATATGTCAACATAAACAAGGAAACAACATAGAAGATATATACCAACGGCTCTTGCAGCAGTGTGTTTAAAAAACCTATGAAAATTGAAAAACTATAAGCTTATGAACAAATTACTTATCAATCTCAAAGTCATCTGCTGCATATATTGCAAAGTTGCAATGGGATGAGGCTGAGCAGCCCCTTAGACAGTCAAATACAAACCACGACTCAGCATTGTGGAACTGGAATCTATGCCCCAAATGCTGAAACGGAACAAGTCAGTTACAGAAAATAACATAGGAGCATGCACAGACACACGTTATCTGAAAAAAAAATGTGGTTGCATACAAATGTAAAAGAGAAAGGGCAGACAATATGATTTTCAAAGAAGAAAAAGAAGAACAGTTGATGAAGGTCATAGAAGAAGGGCAGACGATTCTAAACCTACCACCGGAAGTAAACGGATAGACTCTTGGATGACAGGAGACTGCCGGAAAAAAAAGAAGCTTAAGTATGAAGCTTCAACAAAAAAAGCCCAAATCAGTGGACGGAGAAGTCGCTGAACAACAGCAGCTGCATCGCTCTTCGCCGGAGACATTGCCTCTCGCCAAAAACTGCCGGAAACCAATTGACGGAGCAGCCAACGTCGCCAGAGAACTCCATAGCCACTGCTGCTGTGGGTAATGCCTAGAGCCCTTGATAAAAGTCAAGGTTTCTGCATTTTGTTTAAAAGTTCACAAAAAAAGGAAAACAGAAGCCCTAATTTAAAGACGGTTTTGGACTCGGTCAACTTTTACCGAGTCCGAAAAATACCAGAGACGTACCTGGGTACATTGATCGTATCCGGTATGGTCAAACACGTACCTCAGCCACACCCAATGCGTACCGGTACCCATAATTGTACTGCTCCTTGTGACAGAGTGAGCTACATAATTGGGAAGAAATTTATGTATCTGGACTTAAATTTCTCTAGAGACTCGCTTAACGAGAAATTAGGTCCTGGCAGACAGCAATACTTATGTTTGGCAGCCTAAATCACTCTATCGATATATTGTCGAGCTGCTTATATATTTTCATAAGAGCGGCTAATGTTTCCTAAATATCCTTGTCAGTTTCATTTTGGACAGTAAGCCAAAAATAGACCAGGTGACATGAAAAATGCCCTGCTGAGGAAAAATTGATTTAGGTACAAGCAAATTCCATATGAACACTTGTATAAGGAGCTTAAGGGGTTGCTCTTTTGTTGGAGAAAGGAAAAACTTTCCCTGAAAATGTGGGACCTATGCATTTGAAGATCCATAGTCAGATCATTTTCAGAAAGGCCCTTTCACCTGAAAAAGACAAAAAGTTTGACCCTCAAAAATGTTCACCTATATTTTGCCTAAACAGAGGCTCTTCCCATTTAGAAACTCTTGTCAACAACAGAATTAGCATGAAAAAACCATCCTGCGAATATAATTGCATTCACTGAGAGCTGGTAGTGAAAAACCAGCATTATGATATAAAACCTAGCTTGGTCAGTCCTATAATAACATTCCGGACAGTATCTTCCTCCAATATCATAGATCAACAGTGACGTACAGACAAATCATGAGTCCATAAATTTCAATATTGAAAAATTTGAAGTTATACAAAAATGAAATCTTATTTTCTGAATACAGTGAAACTAGAAGGTCAAACAAGAAAATTAGACTATTCATAGTATTAAACCACCTGCTGTATAGTCAACAACTATGGTCTACCTACTTAGGAAAACTCATCTTTTTGAGAGATCAAGCATATTCCTTGTACTTGAGCAACATAATTGTGTTATCTTTTTGGCATAACTAAAATCAATTTAAATGATTGACCATAGGAAAATAAGCTCAAATCATGCATACAGTAAAAAGTAATTGATTCTGTACTACAATTTAGGTCACCAGATTGAAAAGATAATTTCTGCCGTTGTATGCCAAATGATAGCCACGAATGTACTGATGGCTGGATGAATCATATGGAAAAGCCCACCAAATTATTCATGAGGTTAACTGAATAATCACAAGCTCTGGGACAATTCTGTCATATTCATAAGTCTTGGAAACATAACAATTAGATACACTTGATGTCAAGAAAGGATCTTACCTTGTCCTGGGAAGAAAGGTAACTTTCACCCCAACCTCCAGATGGTAGTTGTTTCGCTAACAAAAACTCACATGCTTTTCGGATTCCAAAGCAATTCTGGTAGGTCATGCCACCAGCCACCAGCCCCTTAACACCAAACCATAAGCCGTATGTGAAGCAGACACCCCAACTACCATACCTATATCATGAGTACAATTGATGAGTCTCAAATTGTTACGTTGGTAAAGATCACAACTATAAATTTCATCAAAAAGTTCATTTCCATTCCAATTGAAAAATGTTAACTACCCATTATTGAATGGTAGAGCGTTGTCACAAATATTGTGTTTTGTTCGAAAAAAACACGATAAATACATTAAATATAAGTCAGCTGTATAAAACGTCAATAAAACGCATCTTTTTCAAAAAGACGTCAGAAAATTTAAAAAAAAAAAAGCAAAAATATGCACTTTTTTCGCATCTTTTTTGCGCTTTTTTACTGGATGTTAGATTTTTTTTTGAAGTGTTCAGCCAAACTGTGAGTTTCTATCTTTTAAATGTATTACATAAGAGAGAGAGGTGATTAACCAGAACATTAAGCATAATAAAGAAGAGAGTGCTGAATGGTGCATGTAGTAATGAAGATTAATTATGTAATAAAGAGAAGAGAGAGATGGATTACAGAAAATTAGTAGCAATAAAGAAGAAAGGGAGAGAGAGCCCAGCTGCTCCTACGAAACCCCTAACCCATATCACTAACTCCTTCATTAACTCAGCCTTCATATCATGTCGCTGAATAAATTGGGTCTAGCATGGAGACCAACAAAATCTATTATTTCCTAAATCTTACATATGACTATTATTTGCTTTTAATGTACTACTTTTCACCCACATACTATCATGTTTATGATTTTATCTAATCACTTTTCAAAGTCTAATTATTAGTTTTTTTATTTATTGTACTTTTACATAATTTTTAGGATTTTTTAATTTACTTAAAAATTTCTCAAGATTTTCCCGAGATATATAATTTTTCCCTATTATACCCGAGAAATAACTCGCCGTATAATACCCATACATGATATATGTGACAATGGTAGAGAGACATTTTGAGGAAGAAAACTTGATTTTTCTTGTGGCCTTCTGATTCCATTACTTTCTTCTTGCCCATGCCATTTTTCTTTTGACAAATGTGACACAAGTTCATCCTTTTGTTGGAAAATTTTAGAAAGCACAAAAAATATTATTTTCCTTTTGAGAACTTAAACAACAGAAAATATAAAGGTGAATAACTTTTAAGAGGAAAGTTTTCAAACATTAAAATTAAAAAGCAGCACAAATCTTGTCCGTTTCTACAAAAGAAAGCTCTCCTTGCAAATCAAGATACTTTGAAAACAAAGAATGGAATAGTTTCATGTTGGCATTTTTTCAGAATATTGTGATTTTTTCCTTTCTGTTTTTCTTCATTTTTCGAATTTTCACTTTTTTTCCAAAATTGGTGATAAAAAGTAGTGAGAATCCCTGAAATTTATCATTTCAATCAAGTTGTTGTGTATGAATATTGGAGAAGGAACATTCATCAAACCAACAATATACACTCTGATTTTCAAAATTTCTTACATTTTTTATTATTTATTGAGATTTTTGTAAATGGGGGTAAAAATGGAATTTGGGGCCATAGGGGTAGCTGGGAGTGAATCTATACCCATCCATCCCAAAAACAGGTTTTTATGCATATAAAAATGCACACAAATTCCTAATTATAAATATTAGAGTATGAAGGCAAAAATGGAAATTTAGACCACACTGAGTCTAAATTGGAATAGATTGATGATTGATGAACCTTAAAAGCCTCGTTAAGGAAAAAAAATCAGATTTCCAGGTTAGGAACTAAAAAGAAGATTTGAAACTGTATATATATATATATATATATATAGACACACACACACATTTGTAAAAAGTATATAACATAAATATAAATAAATATATATATACACACACACACACACACATATAGAGAAAGGTCATTTTGAAAATAGATTTTTTGAAAAAAGGAGAGGCAGCAGAGGGATGTGATATAAATTGGTGCTTTAGGGAAAGTTTGAGATATTTTTCTGCATTGAGGGTGGAGAAAAGAAAAAGTAAAAAAAAAAAGAGAAGCTATGTTACGCTGTTGTAGCAGCAGCGTAGGAAAAAGAAGGAAAGAAGGAAAGGATAAAACAGAACTATCAGAGAAAAAACAAAAAGAAAGAAGAAAGGGGGACGAAAGAGTGAAAGGAGGGAGAAAGGGAGAGAGGGGGCTCTGACCTTTCAGCCATCATAGGGCAAGGAAAAAAAAAAATTAAAAAAGAGAGGGAAAAGAAAAAAGTGTGCTGCATGGCAGCAGCAGAGGAGAGAAGAGAAGGGGAAAAGAGAGAAGAGGGACAAGAAAAAAAAAACCAGAGAGAAGGAAAGTACATACATACATACCTACACACAGAGATCATAGCCACAAATATCATTTTTGGGTTTTAAATAGCAAGGTGTTGTAGGGGCATAAAACAGCAAAGTTCTTTTTGAGGGGATGAAAAGGGAAAAGTTTTGGTAAATTTTGAAACAATTAATCTTTTGACAAGAACAAGAAAGGTGGCCAAAATCTTAAAACTAAAATGCAGAAAACATGAAAATAAAAATCTGTAACTAAAAATTGCAAAAACCACAAAAAAAACAGTGAAAAAACATGAGGAAAAGGGAAAAGGGGGAAAATGCAAATAAAACGTGTCTTTTTCTTTTCTTTTCTTTTTAAATGAGTTTTTTGTGTTTCATTTTGCTTACTAGTTTTTAATGTTTTAGATGTGTCTTTTTAATAATATGTATTTTCTATGGCTGACTCTGACTTTGTGGAAGTCCACTGGACAGCCCATCAGGGCCATGGTGCTGTCCAGTTTTGAAATTTTTATATTTTTTCATTCCATTTTCTCTCACACCTAGCCTCTCTCCCTCCCTCCCACCGCCATGGTGTTCCTCTCCCCTTTCCTCCGCCATCAACGCATCCACCCCCTCCAACGGCCACGAGCCACCGGCCTCCTCTCACCAGCAGGCCATTGGAGGGGATGGGATGAATACCTTAATGGAGGAGGGAAGGGAAGAAGGACGCCCCCCACCCCCCTTCCAACCCTCTCTTTTCCCTTTCTTAGTTTCCCTCCTTCCTCCCTCCGTGCTATGGCATTTGGCCGCCTCCGACAGCAGTCGCTCTTCTGCGCCGGTACCGTCACCACCACCCTCCTGTTGTTGGTGTCCTCCTGTTGTCGAGCAGAACGTGCAAGGGGAAACCAAAAGAATCCCCCTCCCTCCTCCCCACCATGGCATCCGGGTGCCACCGTCCTCTGGCCGGCACCTACTGCCTGCTAGAGGATGGTGGTAGCCGTCAAAGGGTGGCCAGGCACCATCGTGGAGGAGGGAGGGGGAATCAGACATGGTGGTGGGAGGAGGGTAGAGAGGGTCAGGGAGAGGGAAAGCAATGAAAAATAATTTTAAAAAAAAATCTAGACAGCATCAAGGGCCATCAACTCAGATGATCAGACTCATTACACATACATACACACACATCACACTATATATATATATATATATATATATATATATATATATATATATATATATATATATATCTGTGATATGTGAATCTCCAATATAATATGCTCCACTGTAAAATAATGTTCTATTGTGCTAGATAGAATAGTGTTTTACAATAATGCACATCCCTCAAGGGTCTATAAGAGGGCTGGTTATCTGTCATATGATGAATAAGTTTGGGGACCTGTTGGGCTTTCAGGGACCTGGCCAAGGTCGGGCTGGGCTGGGGCCGTAAAAATGGCCTCAGGCCAGATTGGGCCTAACAAGAATTGGACCAGCCTCGAGCCCGAGTTCGGGTTGACATTGGACGGTGCCGAGCCAGGCCCGATACAAATATTTTTATTAATTTAAAATATGTTTTTACACATTTTTCTTACTATATATACATAACATAAATATTTTAAATTTTTTTATTAAAATTGAACCGAGCTGGGCCGAGGATCGGGCTGCCAAAATGGCCTGGGCCCAACTTCGAATCGGGCGGACCCGGCATGGCCAAGCCCAATGCCCACCTTCTGTTGTTATTTCATTTTCAAGTCCCAGTAACTTCGGGCAGGATAGCATATTGGAGGACACAGGTCAAATCTTATCGGCGAAGATTGTTTTGTGTGTCGGCACATCATTTTTTGTGTTCGCCTTTTGTTATTAACGTGAACTTTTTGAATACATTTGTTTTGTATGAAAGGATCTGTAGAGGCATGTTTGCATGTAATGAAACTGAAAGACCTTTGATCGAAGACTTGTCATAGCTCCAAGGGATCCGTTGCATTTTCGTGTATATATATAAAAAAAAGAGTTAAAATTTAAGGTGTGACAGAACCACTTGGCATCATGAGATCCCAAATACATTATATGAACAATTAACAAATTCTCTAAGAAATATACATCACATATATGTATGTACTTGTGTGAATGTGCATGTATAATAGACCTCTGGCTATTAATTATCATTATTTTACTTAGTTAATCAAACATATTTGTCTTAAATATCTCATTACTGAGTATAAACTTAGACAACCTTTGACGGGTAAAAAATACAAATAGGAAGTTTTAAAAGCACCTTATGGTTGGTAGTAACAGAAAAGGTACGCTGTTATTGTTATGAGCATAACTATCATAAGATACTTTCTGTTAAGAACTTAAGCCAGCTATGATAGGAGTGGAAAATTTTAACATGTTACCCTCTTAGGAATTGCAAGAACCACAACTAACGTTTGAACACTTTGTTTTTAAAATATCTTCAAAACACACAATAATAATGAGAGTTGAAACTTGAAACCATGCCTAATTTCTATGACTCTCAAAAGTGTAATGCTCACACGTACTATAAAAGAAATAGCTAAGTGATTTAGACATGATTGAACATGCATTAATGATATCAGATATACTTGAAGAGCTTGATGCAAAAATAATGAGGACAAAAACTTATTTGAGTGTATCGATCTATTTATCTCAGCAACTTAGGCTAACAATAACAAGGTTTCAATCAGAACAATAACCAATTACCTTTTGATAATGTTGATAGTTTAGTTGCTATAAATATCATCCAGGTTAGGTCTATCTTAAGAACCAAATAATGCTCACAAAAAAAAATAATGATTCTTTAACTTCAAGCCTCCTGGTATCTTAAAAACGAAGTGTGGAAGAAGTGGCAAGAACTCACCATGATCCATCCGGTAACTGTATCTTTTGTATGAAATGAACACCTTTTGAAATACAAGCTTTAATATCTTCCTTCCGATGGCCAGGATATACCTTTCTAAAAGCTGTTAAAGCTTGAACAGCAGCTGAAGTGCACTCTACATATCTGAAGAGAAACTTGAAGTTGTTAGCACACAATAAATTATTACCCAGCAGATTGTAGTGACCAAAACATGGAATCAGAAAACACTCACGGGTAATCAATAACTATGTCACCAAATGTTTCAGCTGGATTGATCAGCTGAAAAAGAGAAAGGATTCATCAGGTTTTTAGAAATCCTAGAATGTGAAACCAAACAAAAGCAAGCATACCATATTAATCACCATTGGTGATTAATATGGTATGCTTGGATTCACCATGATGTTACAACTAATAATTGCATGAGGCTATCTGTAACTGAACAAATTCTCAAGGATCCTATATTCCTATTTATATTTGTTAGCAAAAGAAAAAAAATTTACACCTTGCAGGTTGCCAACATACCCTAGGTAACACAGCAGAGAGCTGGAAAAAGAAAATACACCATTTCCTATGGCATACATTGATTAAGTTAAGAGAACTAATCTTTGATTAACCTCGAAAGAATCCCTAACTCCTCTTTATATAGACTAGAGGAGAGGGATAAGTTACAAGAAAGTCATTAAAAGAAACATTATTACACAAGTGCCCTCTCAAGCCTAATACTGAGTATAAACCATTGTCACAAAAAACGCCGTTATTTTATAAAAAACGCGTATTATACGTTAAAAACGTTTTTACCGTATAAAACGGGAATAAAACGCGTTTTTTTCAAAAAAACGTTTAAAAATAAAAGACGCGTATAAAACGCGTTTTATACCCGTCTTCCACGTTTTTTAAGACATATGTTTTTAAAAGAAATGGCACGCGTGTAATATTTGTAAAAGAATTGGTTTTTTGTAACTTGGATGCTCCTTTTAATGGCAAAAACGTCTTTTTAAAGGATGGCATGCGTGTAATATTTGTAAACGAATTGGTTTTTTTTAACTTGGACGTTCCTTTTAATGGCAAAAATGTCTTTTTAAAGGATGGCACGCATGTAATATTTGTAAACGAATTGGTTTTTTTAAACTTGGATGCTCCTTTTAATGGCGAAAACGTCTTTTTAAGAGCGAAAACGTCTTTTTAAGAGAGAAAGGGGCTTATTAACTTCCCGCCATCCTCTCCTTTTTCCGTTTTTGATTTTCTCATTTCCCGCCTCTTGCTGGAGTTCACTTGCGAGGGGAAGGGGAAGAATTTATTAACTTTAAACTTTATTTTCAATTTCAACTTTATTTTCAATTTTTAAGTTGGCAAATTGTTTGAGACATGTACCTAAAATTTGTTGCTTATCTAGCTATTTTCCAATGTTTTTTTAATTTCTCATTTATTTTATTTTTATATAATTGTTAGGATTTTTTTATTTATTTTTTAAAAATTTACCGTCTTTTTCCCGTTTTATTCCCGAGATTTTTTTCCTCGCCGTATTATACCCGTTTTTTTTCTCGCCGTATTATACCCGTTAACGTCTTATGTGACAATGGTATAAACACGTCTTAACACTCCCCCTCAAGTTGGAGCGTATATGTCAAACAAGCTCAACTTGGAACAACAACTTTGGAATGGTCCTCTTGCAAGAGCTTTAGTAAAAATATCAGCAGTTTGCCCTGTAGTTGAAATATGGGAGGTACTTACAAACCCCTTTTGAATCATGTCTCTGGTATAGTGACAATCTACTTCAACATGCTTGGTTCTCTCATGGAAAGCAGGATTATTAGCAATAAACAGAGCAGCTTTGTTATCACCTAACAATTGCATAGGAAGAGGCACTTCCACAGTAAGATCCAACATCAGAGATCTAACCCACATAACTTCAGCAGTAGCCTGAGCCATAGCTCTATACTCAGATTCTGCACTTGATCTGGCAACCACTGTCTGCTTCTTACTCTTCCATGTAACCAAGTTGGATCCAATAAACACACAAAACCCAGTAGTGGATTTGCTGTCAAGGTGACATCCCGCATAATCAGCATCAACATACACAGATATAGTGAGAGATGTACCATTTTGAAAGAAGAGTCTCATTCCTGGTGAATTTTTCAGATACCTGAGAATCATCATGGCAGCATCCCAATGGACTTTCTTGGGCTTATCCATAAATTGACTCACTCTGCTGACAGCATAGGCAATATCAGGTCGAGTAACAGTGATATATAGGAGCTTCCCAACAATCCCTCTATATTGTCTAGCATCAACATCTTCAGTATCATCATCATACAAGCGAGTATTGATGTCCATGGGTGTAGAGGCAGGTCGACATCCTAGCATACATGTCTCTTGCAAGACATCAGTAACGTATTTCCTTTGGCACATGATAAGACCTTTCTGATTTCTGGCAAACTCAATACCTAGGAAATAGCATAGCTCACCAAGATCCTTGGTGACAAAGTGTCGTCCAAGGACGCCCTTGATGTTGGAAATCCCCTGAATATCATCCCCTGTAACAATGATATCATCAACATAGACAAGAACTATCACTGTACCTGTAGAAGTTTTCTTGACAAAAAGGGAATGATCAGCCGAAGAACGTCTGAAGCCCTCATTCTCAATATTCTCTGATAATTTTTGAAACCAAGCTCAAGGACTTTGTTTCAGACCATAAATTGCCTTTCTCAATCTACACACTTTCTGACACTCTCCCTCAGCAACAAACCCTGGTGGTTGCTGCATATACACTTCTTCATGTAGGTCACCATACAGAAAGGCATTTTTGACATCAAGCTGTGATAGAGACCAATTCTTGCTGACGGCAACAGCGAGAAGAACCCGTAAAGAAGCATGTCGTGCCACAGGAGAGAAGGTATCATAATAATCAACCCCATAAGTCTGAGTATAGCCTTTTGCAACCAGGCGAGCCTTATATCTCTCAATGCTGCCATCTGCTCTGTATTTAACAGTAAATACCCATCGACAACCAACAATAGCTGCATCAGATGAAGGAGTAACTAGTGTCCAGGTGCCTCTAGACTGAAGGGCATCCATCTCTTCTTGCATAGCTGCGGCCCATTTGGGATCAGAAAGAGCGTCCATGGGAGTCTGTGGAAGAGCTACAGCCGACAGTCCCTTGACAAACTGTCGGTAAGTAGGAGTGAGTCGAGCCATGGACAAATGACCAGAGAAAGGATGCATAGTGCAACTGCGTTTGCCTTTCCTTTGAGCAATAGGCATATCAAGTTCATTAATATGAGGACCAGTAGCATGCTCTGGAGAGTCCCCTGTGGCATCATCACATAAAGAATGGTCAGCAGGATTTGTGTGTTCAGGAAGTACCTTGGGCATGCTGGGTGAAGGCACAGGAGCACAGGGGGCAGGTTGAACAGGTTTAGTGCGACGTTGGTAGATAGCCCCAAAACGCGAAGCAACGGGTTGTGGATAACTCATGAGAGGTAAAGGAAGGTGGACTTCATCACTAAATTCAGGCACCCTTAATTGAGTTCCATTGGGAGAGAAATAAGAGGTGGACTCAAAAAATATAACATCAGCACTCACATAATATCGACGAGTAGAAGGATCATAACAACGATATCCCTTTTGAGTGCGGGAATAACCAACAAAGATCGTTTTGATAGCCCGAGGGGATAACTTATCTCTCCCAGGACCAAGCAACTGAACAAAGGCAACACATCCAAAAATACGAGGTGCAACAGAAAACAATTCTCTGTCAGGAAAAAGAACAGAGAAAGGAATAAGATCTCCCAACACGGATGACGGCATGCGATTAATAAGATAGCATGCTGTAAGAACAGCATCTCCCCAATAAGAATGGGGAACATGGCTGTGTATGATAATGGTTCTGGCGACATCAAGAATATGGCGGTGTTTTCTTTCAGCAACCCCGTTTTGTTGAGAGGTATAGGCACAAGAAGTTTGGTGAATGATACCCTTATCCCTGAAAAATTGTTCTAAAGAGGAAGCACAGAACTCAAGAGCATTGTCAGAGCGCACAATCTTGACACAAGTATCAAACTGAGTCAGAATTTCATTGATAAAATTTTTGATTACATGACCCGCTTCAGATTTGTGTTTCATAAGAAAAACCCAACTAACACGACTGTAATCATCAACAGCAACAAGATAATACTGATGACCCTGAAGGTCAGGAGTACGACTCGGGCCCCAAACATCAAAATGAAGTAACTCAAACACAGAGTGGCTACTTCTACTAGACCGCGGAGGAAAAGATGACCGACGGTGTTTGCCTAATTGACAAGACTCACATTGAAAAGACGACTTATGAGACAGCTGAGGGAGAACATGCAGCAGTTTCTGAAACGGGAGATGTCCAAAACGTAAATGCCAAGTATAAGCCGAGGATGAGGACGACCCCGACGAGGTAGATCCAGCAAAGGGAAAGGAGTGCACTAGCCTGTAGAGACCTCCCTGTTCACGGCCACTGCCAATCACCCTGCCCGTCAGTATATCCTGAAACACAAGAGAGGAAGAGTCAAATATAGCACGACAATTTAATTCTCTGGTAATCTGACTGATAGAAAGTAGGCTATGGGGGAATTCTGGTGCATGAAGAACGTGCTGCAGCGGCAATGATGAAGTAAGTTGGACCTCTCCATGTCCAACAACTGGTGAATCTTTTCCATCTGCTAGAATAACCGAACGACCCGGTGGAGTAGGGACGTAAGAGGTGAATTGCGTCTTATCCCCACAGAGATGTGTCGATGCACCAGAATCAATAAGCCAATCTGTAGTGTCAGGAGGAGAGCAGACTGTACAGGCAGAATACATACCAGATGAAGAAGCACTCGCAGCGGTAGGAACAGTAGAAGTGGTCGGACCAGGGGATGGATGGGCGCTGTCGCCAATCAAGTGCCTCAACTGAGAGAGAATGTCATCTACATGCAACTCACTGGAGGAGGCAGTGTGCTGAGGCTTAGGCTGCTCAGGAGAATCAGTAGATACAGTCTGATTTGCAAAAGCTGGACGACCATGTTTCTGCCAACACTTATCCACAGTATGACCAATGCGGTGACAAAACTGACATACAGGGCGCGAAGGGGTATTGCCACGGCCACGGCCCCCTCGTCCTCTGGCAAAAAAGGGTCCACCTCTGCCACGAGTAGCAAGCATAGCAGAAGTGGTATCAGGAACAGTCGATGCAGAGATCGGAATTCTGCTGAGCCTACTGTAAGCCTCATCAATAGGAGGAATCGAGGGACTAGTAAGCATTTGGTTCTTTGCGGATTCATAAACAGAGTCTAAACCAGAAAGAAAGACCCCTACCATAAGCATATCTCTGTATGCCTTTTGTTGTTCACACTTGCATGCGGGAAAGTAGCTATTCAGTCTCTCAAACATGGACTTGAGACTAGAATAATAAGTGTGAAGAGGTCTGCCATCTTGTCGCATCTGATGGATATCATGATGAAGCTGCATAATGCGCGTTTCATTTCTTGCCTGTGAATAAGTGGCAGCAAGGGAATCCCACATATCCTTTGCACTGTCCTTGTGCAAGACTTCATTTGCAATTTCTTGTGAGAGAGTACCAACAATCCATACCATAACCAATGAATTATCTTTAAACCAAGTAGTATATTTTCCTACCTTCTGTACGGGCTCGGGCTCCAATATGAGATGTTCCTTCTCATGGGCGATCAAAATTCTTTTTACTTGCATGGCCCACATCTCGTAATTACCCCCATCCATTTTGGTGATAATGCTGGAAAATGGGGAACTCTTCATCTCTCCCGACGATACAAAGGAAGAGGTATTAGCGCCACTACTAATTTCAGACATCTTTCAACACAAAGGAGGAAACCGAGCCACGGAATAGGAAGTGCAGGCAAAAGAATACAATCACATATCGAAAGACAACATGCTGATCATGAAGCAATATGCAGTTAACGCAGGTAGCAATCCAGAAGTCTGATCGGCGAGAAGAGGCAACAGCAGAGCTGAACGAAGAGAGATACCAGAGACGACGCTGAGAAGAAAATCAGCGTGCAGAACCACGGGCAGAGCAGCGGCGGAACAGCGGCGGAGCAGCGTGCAGCGGAGGAGCAGCGTGCAGAGCAGCGGCGGAGCAGCATGCAGCGGAAAGACGCAGAGAGGAAAAATCAGCGTTGAGGCGGCGGTGAAGGCAGACGGGCGGCGGCGGCGTAGGCGGACGGGCGCAGGCGGACAGGCGCAGACAGACGGGCGGCGGCGGCGCAGGCGGACGGGCGCAGGCAGACGGGCGCAGGAGGCACAGGCGGAGGCGGCGATGGACAGCGGGCGGCAATGGACAGGGCGGCAAAGGGCGGCGGCGGCGACTGACGCCGATGAGGCGGCGGCCGGCGCCGCTCAGTCGGCGACAACTCGCTGAGGAGGAGACGGCTGGAGCTCTGATACCATGATGAAGTTAAGAGAACTAATCTTTGATTAACCTCGAAAGAATCCCTAACTCCTCTTTATATAGACTAGAGGAGAGGGATAAGTTACAAGAAAGTCATTAAAAGAAACATTATTACACAAGTGCCCTCTCAAGCCTAATACTGAGTATAAACACGTCTTAACATACATAATACTACAATTGTTTCTATGTAATATGACAGATTTCATGTTCTATGTTTTTCCTTTTTTCATATGCTCAACAACCACTTTTTCTTCTTCTTCTTCTTCTTCTTCTTCTTCTTCTTCTTCTTCTTCTTTTGGCTACACGAGTTATTTTCATATTGATATATCTTTAAGGAACAAGTTTCAGAGCAAAGCAATAAAATGCAGATTCATTGGGCGTGCAGATGAGTATAATGGATACCAATGTTATGATCTTGTTGCCAAGCAGGTAAAAATTTCTAGCAATGTGGGGGTTTCATGAACATAATGTTGAAGATTACAACAAGAAATGATGGCACTGAATGAAGAAAGCCAAGGGATGAACCATCTTTGATAAAAACAAAAGATTTGAAAGAACTATTTTGCAATTTGTAAGAATATATTTGTTTGAAGTCATATGAAAAGAGACACCTGGACCAAGACTCGATGAGCACATATTGGGAATTGATGATATAAATATAGAAGACCTCAGAACAGATCCATTGAGAAGAGGTTGTAAATCTTCGACTAATTTAGAAGGAGCTGTTGCAATATTGGTTGAAGATTATTCTTCTTTGTTTGGTGGGAGGTCATAGACACAGCCACCTTCTTCTTCCATTTAAGATTG
The DNA here is from genome assembly GCF_008831285.2 of Nymphaea colorata. Taxonomy (NCBI): domain Eukaryota; kingdom Viridiplantae; phylum Streptophyta; class Magnoliopsida; order Nymphaeales; family Nymphaeaceae; genus Nymphaea; species Nymphaea colorata. The sequence goes on from NC_045150.1 coordinate 4,644,916, forward strand.
TTAAAGATACAAAAGGGGTTTTCTGAAATATTAAGAAGTTAGAGAGGATCTCTTTAAATGTTTTGTTATTTTTATTGGACTTCCTTTGTAATTTCCCTAACCATAATCTCTTAATAGAGATTAGGGTCACGTAATGGAAAAACACTTTTCCGCCTCTTTCTCTCTCTCTCTCTCTCTCTCTCTCTCTCTCTCTCTCTCTCTCAACATGGTATCAGAGCAGGAGTTGGCGTCGACGGCAGGGTGCATTTTCCGGCGACCACATTCTCCGGCGACCACATTCTCCGGCGACCACATTCTCCGGCGAACAGCCAAGTGAGTTCCTTTTTTTTTATCGTCCTCTCCCTTGTCATCGCTACTCTTTATTCCCTCTTATCACCCAATAAGCAGACGGTGAGGGAATAGGGGTTGGGCGTGCCGTGTGAAGGAGGACCTGATCACGCATATGTGGAAGGCGTGATCAAATCCTCATATTGGTCGTATGAAGCAGACTGTTGTGAGTGCAACGTGACGTGTGACGCTGTGGTTTGTGGAGTTCGTGGAGGCTACTTCAACGGTGACTAGAACTTCATGTTCATCGTGTGAAGTAAAGTGTCGTGGATGCTTTGTGGATTCTATATGCTGCCTATAAACTCAGTTTTGATATGATCAGAATTTTTCTATAGATCGTGGTTAAAAATTCAGTAAAGTAAGGCTGCGTGAGGACTGCTGCTGATCCTTAGTACAATTTTTTTTATTTCGTGGATTCCTTTGACACGTGGACAAGAAGTTTTTATGAGAACCAGCTGCTGTTATTAGTCGCAGCAGTCTTCAGTCGTTGGGAGTTCATTCTTTTGTTTTCAGTCATCGGCTGAAACAGACCTGTAAGTGACTGAAACAGATCTGTAAGTGACAGTGATTTCCTACCCTCTTTCTTTAAACTTGTGCGTCAATCTGGTCTTCTTTATTTACTATGGCTGAAAACAGTAAATCTGAAGGGTCTATTGACTACAAGATGGCTGGGAATTCCTTCTCTTATGGAACCACGATTAAACTTAATGGCTCAAATTATGAAATATGGTCTAGGGTATTCATAATGTCGGTGGCTGGTCATAGGAAGAAATATATTCTTGAGGAAGATGAACCTATTGAGAAAAAAGGGATATATGCTGCGTGGGATGAAGATAATTATATTGTTATGTCTTGGATTATGAATAGTGTGGAGTCTCATATAGCCCCAACTATTGCATATTATACCAAGGCCAAGGATATGTGGTCTTTCTTGAGAAAGACATACTCGCATGCCACTAATGTAATCAAAATCCTACAACTAAAAGAGGAGTTATGCAACATTCGACAAGGGGATCAGGACCTATCTCAATATTTTGCTACATTGACTGCTGCATATGAACGGTTAAAGGCTCTTCGTCCACCTTGCCAGCATTGTTATGCATCACACGTTGAGACTGGTATGGTGGCGAAGTTCCTATCTGGCCTATCTTCAGAATACTCTGTGGCAAAGTCTCAAATTCTAACAGGCAATGAACTTCCAGATTTAGCAGACACGTATAATTGGCTGAGTCGTTTTACAGCTACTCTTACTCAAACTACGCATGACACACCAGTCTCTGCACTTGTGATATCAGGAGGACGGGGCCCTAGTTCTTTTGGAGGCACTAGGGGACGTGGTACAGGCCATGGTGCAGGACGTGGCAGATTTCAGTGCTCTTATTGTGGCAAAATTGGTCATCTAGAGGGTCGTTGTTGGGACAAACATCCTCACCTCAGGTCTAATTTTTCCTATGGACGTGGTGAAGGTAGAATCACCACAAGTAAAGGGCCTTCTTCATCCCAAGCAACTCATTCAAAGGCAACAATATCTATGGTTGAGTCTTCTACTGATCCTTCTATATCTATGTCATATTCTCTTAACTTAAGTAAGGATGAATATGATCGTGTTCTTACTCAGAGGTCTGCCTCTACATCTACCTCTACATCTACCAATGCTACTGTTATCTCTCATGCTGCCTTTTTTTTGTAGCATCACTCTATAGCTTTCTCTCTTTCTTCACCTTCAAGGACTTTAATTCTCCATTCTCTATCTTTGCAACCTTCGGTTTGTGTTTGGATATTTGACCCACAATCCTCCTCCCTTAATATGAGTCTCAAGAAAGCGAGCCCAAAGACAAGGATGTTGCTAGGAAGCCTCTTAATACCAAAAAAACAACAGAGATCTTATGATGGCATCCTTCATGAGGCAGCTTGACAATGCTTTCACAGCATGAATAAAAACCAATAGCTTGGACGCCATGTAAAAATAACAGCTCTAAAAAAGTTGGTGGAAAATAGACTTGTAAAAATAACTGCTCTCAAAAAAGAGATGGAAAATAGACTTGAAGGAACACTCAAGAAAGTAAACAAATGATTTCTCACTTCTCATAGATTCACAAAGAAGATAAATAGTGGGGGAAAGCATCCTCGCATTATATATATATATACATATATATATATATATATATATATATATATATATATATATATATATATTGCCTTACTAGCCATTGGGGCTTTTCCAACAGATCTAAAAGAGCTTTCAACGCCTCGTCCACTTTGCCAAAAGCCACATTTGACCAGACCAAGAAAATATAAAATAGAGAAAGTAAAACACAGAAAAATGCAGAAGTACAAAAGAAAATATATTACATTAACCCTAAATACAAAGTATAGTTAAGATATACATATGTATATATATATATATATATATATATATATATATATATATATATATATCTGTGTGTGTGTGTGTGTGTATAGATTCCATGTATATATACATATATATAAAGAAATTCAAAATATAATTAGTATGTACAATACAGACTATGAATTTAACAGGTAATTCCATAATCAAAACAGGGTAATGTTAAAACAAGTGGAAACTCCTGTTATCAATCTTTTCCCAAAACAAAAGATTTGTTGTCTAATAAAACTGCAACGATTTCCTTTTAACCAGGAATCAATAAGGGATATCTACAATGGACTGTCAAACTGAAGGCTGCGATAAGGAAAGCTTGAATTCGCAAAACACATTAAAGGAGATGATTTCAAATCAGAATACAGCAAAAGAAAAGAACACCAACTTAATCTGTTAAAGGAAATAACCAAGGAAGACAAAAAACAGTGTGCAAGATGTTACCTCCAACCATTCATATGATCTTGTTAACTCATATGTTGCAAAACCACCACCACTATTCTGTGACAAACCCCACAAAGGAATCAGCAAGTTAATTCAAACGTACTTCAATCAGAAGCGTAATTATGCTTGAAAACACAGTCCCCTATGAGAGAAGAAGTGGAAGGTTAGAAATTTAAAAGTTGCTTAACAATGTTAAGATTAACTCCATGTCAAGTTTGCTGATTGTCTTCCAAGAACAATGTAGTCAAGATATTTACATGTGCCGATAGGAAAAGGAAAATAATTGTTGTATTAAAGGATAAGCTTTCTTCTTAGGAATAAATCATTTTGAGTCACAGTCTTATGCAGAATCTAGTCTAAAAAATTAGAATGATCTCATCAAAAAGAATTAGCTGCTTATTCTTTAATTTGGAAGGAAAACTCATTGCAAATTGCAAAAAACTGGATCAAGAAATAGCATAATCCTTAATCACATCAAGTAAAAGAAACATTCTCATCTATACAGATAAGAAAGCTAATACGAGTTGCTGCATAATATACTGGATGGCCTACTATAATCTTCATCTGCATCCTTCCATGTCACATACCTCAAAGCATGAAAATGAAACTTATGATCATTTGAGATTGAAATCAATAATCCTTTAAAGTCAATTAATGGTAAAGGATCCAGCTTGCCTGCAGAGATAGAATCACATTCACAGCATCATACAATCGTTCTGCAGCCAGAGGTTCTCCAACCACTTTTGATGGTAACTTTGAAAGTAGAAGAGCAGCCTACAAATGAAAGAAGAGCCTAAGTGAATATGTTTGAGTTAAAAATTAATATTCAAGGCACCAGATTTTGTCACCTTCAATCCTTCAGCAGTACAATCTGAGATTGGCCATCCATGATCAGCTGTTGAGAAAGGCCATGCACCTTTTGATATGTGGCGATACCAGAAAGTAAGATCACCAGGGCAATCATCTAGAACCTTTAAAACAAGAGATAAAGCAGCAATAAAAAACTAGAAACCACAAAGTTAGCTTCAAAAGGTTAAAGAGTATCACTGAATGACATGACAGCAGACAAACCTGTGAATTCTTTATGTAGTCATGTGCTTTTCTAAGAGCCACATCACAATCCTCAAATAGTTCCGCAGATATTATTGATTGAACAGCGAAAGCAGTATCCCATAACTGACTTCCATTATAGCCCTGTCCAAATATATTGGAAACAAATGATACCCTTTACAAGTTATGTAAGGCTCCTGTCAACAGGATTGAACTATTAAACACTAATTATGCTTACCTTCATTTTCATGCCATCTTCAGCAACCCAAAGATAATCTGGTATTCTTGCAAGATGCAATGTAAATGCCTCTGAGTTTGGATCTTCGACCCAGCAACAAAGCATATTCAAAACCTGCCAATTCAAGAACTTGTTAATCATGTCTTTTTGTTAAAGAAACCAGTGTAACCTAAGGTTGATTGAATACTAAGGAACTTTAAGATGTCTTAGGAAGGGCTTTTTTTGGCATGACAAGGGATGCGAAGCAGGATTCCTTTGGAAAAATACACAATACAAAGATGGACAGGCATTTATTCATAAAAAAAAAAAGTATTCTGATTCTTATAGTAGGAAGACATTGTGCAATCTGGTAAATGTGTCTTTGTAGGAGTTTTGGAAATTCACATCCAGCAGTTCCAAAGGCAGGCATTTTTAGCAGTACGCATGTAGGAAACATGTGTAATTGCTGAAGTTTTTGTATAATGTGATTGTTATGTTTGATTGATGTGAACGTTATAAGCTTTTTATTTGTAGTGCCATTGGGCGGTGATGCAATTGAATAAATTTGAAGGGTAGAAGTATTAATAATGTATGACGGCTAGCTAAGAGTATTGACTGAATGTGTAACCCTCTTATGGAGGCCTTTTGAGGTATGGGTGTACTCGTCAACTCGTGAAGTGAACCAACCTCGTGGAAGCTAGTCTTATTGTGAATATGCCCTCATAATGATATTAAGAAAGAATAATTGATGGGAGACCAATGAGTTATGGCAATATGTTTGGAATGTGTCTCGTCCTCACTATTGGACTCGCCTACTTGGAGCACAGGCGATACAAAGCCCTAGGATAACGTTGTGTGATGTGCTTAGAGCGTTGGGTTTCCGCCTTCCCAACCTGGGTGTCCTAGGGAAGACTGAGCAACTCTCCTTGGAATTCACACATCCATAGATGATTGCTCTAACGCTGCAGCGTGAATAAATCAGTATTATTTCGGGTCACCACGAAGGTTGTTTCCCGACTGTAGGTCGTCCGTGGTGTGCACGCGTCTGTGTTTGCACCCACATGAGCTGTCAATTCACTGAATTGAATGTAAATGAAACGAATGTGAATGAAACGAATGTGAATGTGCTTAATTGAATATGATCTATGGATTGTGGCTATTGATAAGTCCCTACATATTGTGGAATATGTGAGCAACTCCCATGACAAGTCTTATGATTGCATATGCTTATCATGACAACGTAGTGTTTTTGTTTCTGTATATGTTATATCCATATTTGAGTCCTATAGAGGGTTAAGGATTCATCTGGTTTGTTGCCATAGAAGGCTAAGCCTTTGATGTTTATTTTTTTTTAGGTTTTGGTGTTGGCGCGTCATGTTTTGGTCTCATAGATGTTTTGTTTTTGTTAGACATCAATGTTGTAGTTTTGGAGCATTTTTGTCGTGTGTGTCATTGAGAAAGATGAAGTGATTTTGTATAAACTGAACTTGCTACATAATGGAATGTTTGCCCCCCATTGTCATTTTGATGTGCATAGCTCTTTTTAATTTTTTTGTCATCGCACCTTGACGTTTTACGTTTTTAACGAAAAAAATATTTGGAGGTAAAAGGGTTGGGGTGGGACACTTTTTCATCTACTAAACCAAAATATCCAGCTATGATGACTACCACTATGGAGATTGTTCGGTTGAGAGGTTTTCTCAATGACACAATGTGCATATTGAAGAGCCTTTAGAGATTTATGCGATCACAATTGTGCAATATAAAATCAAACATTTTTTAACTACATTGCAATTGAACATCACTAGGTTCGAGAAGAGTACCTAAAGAAAACCATCAGCCTATTTATATGCACTGAATGTCAGTTGGGATACTTCCATATCAAAGCTTTGGCATCACCTTATTTTTCTTTTGTCCCCGAAAAACTGCCCCATTAGACTGTATATTCAAAGTTGGTGTCAAAATACCTGGTTACCTAATTTTATGTATATACTATATATATGAGTAGTCTACATGTATATGCATATGACTGTATGTATACATCCAACATATGCACATGATTAAGTTCTGTCAGCTGTACTTCTTTTTTCATTGCTTCCTTTTGTTGATTTTATTCTTCTTTCTTTTTGGTTGATCCAGTGAAAGGCTGAACTAAGCTAGTTGTTGATTTGTAGCCATTGAAACTTGCTCAACAGCTAGGTCCTCTATCTCTTGTATGGATACACCTATGTCACACAGACTCAACCAAACAGCAAACCACCCGAATCGACACAACTCGGGTGCAGGTATGGGTGTGCTTCCGACACGGCAGCAGGTGCGGTCAACACAAAGCCGGTGTGAACAAACCACCTCAACGTCATTTTTGTCCTTTTTTTATTTTTTTTTTAAAGTAGCTGGTATGGGTGTGCTTCTGTTTTAAAGTTTTTTCTGTTTTGCTGCATCTGTTATATTGTTTTTAGTATTTGACTGCATACTTTTGTAGTTTTAATACTAGATATTATATGATTCTCACAACCTTTTGCTGTTTATAAGTTTTCTTAATCCAGGAACATGTTTTCTTGTGTATTAATTGCATAAATATTGTTAATCAGTTTTGTTATATATACATATACATATGCAGCTTATAATTTCTATAAATGTATTGCCAGTTTTTTAATCAGTCTTATATATGTTATTTGTAATATATATGTATATTTATGCAGTTATAAATTTATAGTACTGATATCAGACTCCAGAGTATATATATTACATAGCAGAAATAGAATGCTACAGGTTTTGGAATCTAGGATAACTCTGTTATACTGTATATATATATATATATACACACACACACACCACACCCTTGCAGCATCCGCACGATGTTTTTTTGAAATTTGCCACACCCCCCACCTGCATCTGCACCTGCACCCACACCCATGTGACATTGGTATATATTCAGACTGAGCACATCTGTATTATGTGGCTTGTGAAAAAAAATTTTGATGTTTATTGAATTATTATTTCATTCAGATTTACTTTGTGAGTGTGTTACCCTTGCTGAGCATTGTGATAATGCATTTAGGTTATTATGAACTTATTGCCAAGTGTGGGTTCATGTTGGATCTCTTTGTGGACTTCTCCATACCATGTCATTACACAAAGAAGACAAACTCAATTAATACGAAAGGCATAAACCACATTATTCAGTGTGACTCTCATTGCATTTTATTTAATTTCACATGCACACTAGAAGAAAAACACTATCTCCATAGCATCATGTTCAGGGAATAGGAAGACGGCATAGCATATTTGAAGTCTTTTCATTGTAACATACCTTGTTCACTGGACCGATGCAGATATACCGAGTATTTTCATCCTCATAGTGTATATGCTGCATTACTGTATGTAGAGACTTCTTCCTTAAAATGGACCCAGGCCAATGCATCAGGATTGGTTCACCGATCTTGTGAAGAGTTGCCCAAAAAATGTCCTGTATGAGTGGATGTGGATAATAGAGATCCTCCTGTAGTAAAAAATGACAGCAAAAATATTTAAAAAGAGGGGTGAACATGAAAATACAAAGACTAGAGTTTAAATAAAGCGAATGCTAGAATGCAGAAATTTTCTGCCTTTATGATTCGACTTTCACTAGAAGAGAAACACATGAGACACCCTTCTTAGACAACATGAAATTGTTGAGCTTGTACTAAAATATCCAGGACCTTACAAATTGTTGACATCTGTATGACAGGGTTGGGTCTGGGCCAGACCCGAGACTGTCCCTTAAATATGTCTTCTAACCCTAATTTTATGAAATGAATGAAGTTTAAGAGAGAGAAAGGGTGTGGCCGCAGCTAGTGAGCACTGTCCATTACCTTCTCGTGTCACGTGGTTTTTTACCCTCGTTCTTGAGGGGTTTTTCCACGTTACATCATGTGTTCGTGTGTGGTGCTTGTTTCCACATGGTATCAGAGTCTGCCATTGCCGGTGTTGTTTGTGTGTGAGACCACCGTCCGTCGTCTGCCTGAGCTGCACGGCGTCCTCAGCTGCCATCGCTGCTGCTGGAACTCTTCTTCCGAACCCCCGAGCCTTTGACCTTGCTCGTTCCCATCTACTGTCTGTTTGCTTGTTCCCTTCATCCTCAACTGCCATCGCTGCTGCTGGGACTCTTCCACCGAACATCCGTTGTCCGTATGCTCGTTCTCGTTGTCCTCAGCTGCCATCGCTGCGCCCAAGCCGTTGAACTCACTCGAGCTACCTGCCGCCTTCGCCTGAGCAACCGTTGCCTGAGCTACCACTGCCTTCGCCTGAGCGACCATCGCCTCAGCTACCTGCCACCGTCCGTTGCTGCCATCGCCTGAGCAGCAGACTACGTCGCCCGAGCTGTCGTCTGAGCCTTCGCCTGAGCCTGCTGCGTCGCCCGAGCATTCAGCCGACCCCTCTGCAGCCACCAACGGAGTCTCTCACCCAAGCCTTCTGCGCAGCTGTTGTCTGTTCAGTCATTGCCTGAGCCACCTCTTATGCTGCCGTGTGCGCCACTGCGTATCACAGGTGTACTCTCTTGGATTCTTGATTGTTAAGTTACTTGTGATGGCGGAATCAGACTCATCAGCAGTTAGTATTAACCGTGTAGATGTTGGGGTCTCCAAAACTGACAATATTTCAGTTCAAGTCACTACTATTAGACTTACCAAGGATAATTACACGCGATAGTCTGCTGCCGTTACTATGGGAATCACAGGTTGTGGACAGAGGTATGGGTGCATGTGCCGATGTCGGTACCGGTGCGGGTATGGACCATTTTCAGAAAACTTGGGTGCAGGGGTACGGCTGTACACACACACAGAGATATATATATATATATATCAAAAAATTACAAACTGAGTAGCATATTCATAAATAATGATCCAAAATTTTTAGATACTACAAGTAATTAACAAACAAAATATATCAGCTTCGTTGATTCTCCTTAGTCGCATCATCAAAATTAAAAGGAACAACAGGTTTCGTAAGGTCCATATTTAGAGCATGCAAATCATGTTCTCCTTCAAGTTCCACATCAATGTCCTCTAGATTAACATCCTAATACTTCGATGATCCTGAACTGCAAGTTGCAACAAAACCACAATATGATTTAAGTAAATATTAACTTTAAAGAACCAACATAATATGCATATGTATACATATCAAAGATGACAAAAAGAAAAGGAATACCTGTAATCATCTGAAGTATGTGAAAGTAAGCGTAGGTTGGAGTAGACATAAACTACATCTTTTGCTTGCTTACTAGTTAGCTTATCTCATGATGTTGTGAATTTAAGAATGAGTGCTCCAGTTTCTTTCACAACATGAAGAGGTTGCAGGATGAGATAATAACTTCAATGCAAATTGTTGGAGATTTGGTCTCGATGCTCCAAAACAAAACCACCAAGTAATAGGATCTTCTTCATTTCTTGCCATTACAGCTTGCAATGAATCACTTCTTCTACCAGAGAAGCTCGCAAACTCATTATTTATTATCTTCAACCTATGAGAATCAGAAAATAGTCTTCCCAAACATATCTCCCTATTGTTTGATATTTATGGATCTCGATTAGGAGAAACATGATTAGTACCTCCTGCCAACCATGTTTGTCCATAATATTTGGGATTTAAGGAGTGTGCCATACAATGCAAAGGGTTATTGCTTTTGTTTCATCTTCTTACTAAAATTTTATGCACAAAAACTCAGAATCATCAAGTGCAACATTCTTCTTCTCGTATCTAAAAATGATGTTTTGAATTTTTTCAATCATGTTATCCCACATATCGTAAACTCTATGAAGCATTGGCCCTTCTTTATCAGCTTCTCTCAGCATCTGCCAAATAGGCTCTATAAAGTGCAAAAAATATGTAAACCTATCCCACCATTCATCATCTAAAATACATTTTTTAATTTCTTGAGCCTTGACAATGTCATCACTCCCATAAAACTCCCAATGTCAATCACCATAAGTGTTAATTCATGTTTCACCTACTTTATTCTTTTCATCATTACAATAGTGGATGCAAAACGAGTCTCTGCTACCTTCAACAATTTCAAATCAGAATGTTTATTGAATATAGCAAGAGCATTGTGGTGGTTTACAACAAAATTTCTGATGTTTCTGACATCATGCTCAAGCTCTTCAATCCATGAACACAATTTGACAGTGTTCGCATCTTTTTTTGATAGGTTGCAAACACTTTTAAGTGCTAGATTTATACGGTGTGTCACACAAGGAGTCTAATATGTGACTATACTTGGGATCACTTGCCAAATTCATCCCTGCTCGTTGGCAAACTGGAGCATTATTAGTAATAATTTACACAACATTGTCTTCACCCACTTCTTTGATGACTTCTATGCCTTTTTAAATACTCTTCATTTTTATACTCCCCAGATGCATCAACACAATTCAAAAAGATTGGTCCATTGAGTGAATAAGCAATAAAATTTATCAGTGGTCGTCTTTGTATATCAGTCCACCCATCAGAAACAATGGATACTCCATATTGTGTCCATGAAAATTTCTTCTTCTCTAATGATTTTTCAATGTTTGCTTTTTTTCTGCAAGATTTATTGTTCTCAACTTTTCTAAACTCAAGGTACATAACCAACCAAACTTCTATTAGCCAAACCTGTAACAACACCTTCCCAGTAAGGACTTCTGGCTACATTAAAAGGAAGTGAACTTGCAAAAAAGAACCTTCCAATCCTCTATCCATCTCTGCCCTTCTTATATTTTTGAATGCTTGTGATAATGTTTTGGTAAGTCTCATCCCCATGTTTATTTTTCTTTTCTTTGAAGCATCTTCACCTCCTTCAATAGTATAAAGAGGAACAGATAGTTCATCTGACTTGGCTAAAGATTTTTTCATCTCGGGTGCATCTTGTTTTTTTTTTTCAATTGCTTCATCAAATCTTTGCTAATTCTTTTTGCAACCTCTAATTCCATGGCCTTTGATATGCAATAAATATGTCTTGCAATGCATATAAGAGCCAGTAAAATGTTTATGTTAAAAATTGCAAGAAAAAATCGTATTCCTACCACCACCAGTAGCTTTCGTAGTTTAGTCACATATCACCAAAGAGGCTGAGATGAATCCATCTCTACTACAGCAGCGGTATTATCACTACTATCAGCTTGCTATATTTCCCCTTCCACTTGTAGGCATCGTTCCTTTTCCTTTATCAACCATTGCCATATTTTCACTTTTACTTGTAGGCATTGTTCCTTTCCCTTTATCAACCATTACAATTTATGTCTAAAAAGCAAAAAACTATAACCAATAACTGAAAATACATATCAACAATTCAAGCACGTAAAAAAAAATTTGATGTAGCTCTATTGGTCTGTGGCTGCCACATGAAAACAGTGCAGTCATTGGAGTTACATCAAATAAGTGCACGCTCAAATTAGGTGACTAGAAAAACACAAAAATCAGATGATGTAACATACTAGAAAACGCATAACCGTCTAGACAAAAGTCGACGGAGGATGAAAACACATACTCGGGTATGTTGACCATACCCAATACGGTCAAACAAGTACCTGAGCCACGCCCAAGTGCATACCAGTACCTGTACCGGTACCGTGCGGGTACTACTCCTTCATAGCAGTACCTGTGTTACATAGCCTATATCGATGAAAGAAAGGTTGAACCACATGAAACAAATCATGCATGGGACACATGGTTTCTTGAGAACAATTTGGTTAAGACTTGGATTGTCAATTATGTGTCTTTGGGATATTCAGCCTCTTATCCTTCGTAAGAAGACTACTCATGACATTTGAGTGATCTTAGAGCAAATGTATGGTCAAAAGAAAAAGGATGTTCATGTGCTTTAGTTGATGAAAGATGTATATGCTCTGCGGCAAGGGGACAGGTTGGTTGCTGATTTTTATGCTGCCTTGATGTCTAAGTGGAAAGAATTAGACTATATTACTGATGATGTTTGGAGTTGTTCGCAAGACCATACTTTATACTGAACCAAGGAATGGAAGAACATGATGTTTGTGCTCCTAAGCGGCCTGAATGATGATTTTGAGGGCATAAGAAGCCAAATCCTCAATTCATGAGATATGTTTAGCATTGAAAATGTCTACTCTCGTATTGAAGCCAAAGAGCAGCGACGTTTTATCATGACTGGGAAGGAAGTGTCCAGCTCCTCAGGTAGTGAGTGGTCAGCACTGGTTAGCCGTGGTAGGGTCTCTTCGTTCTTCCCGAAAATGTGGTCACTGCAAGAAGACTGGTCATACTATTGAGTTTTGTTGGGATCTTCATCCAAAGAAAAAAAATAACCAAAAACAAAACTCTAGTGGGAAGAAACTAATCTTCAATTTTTTGAGACGACTGGTGGGAAGCCAAAAATTTCGACTGATCAAATCCATGAGCTTCGTGGTGCATACCTGAGTCACATCGAAACACAAAATGACGAGTCATCCGATGATGTGAAGGTCAACCGAGCTCTTGCTATCACTTGTGAAGAAGGTAATTCTTGTGTGAGAGAATGGATTGTTGACAGTGGTGCTATGCATCACATGACTGAGAATCTCAAGGTCTTCCTTGAGTATAAGCTCTCTTCTAGCAAGGAGATAGTGTCCCTTGTTGATGGACTATGGCTGAAAAAGGGAGTCTCTCACTATTGAATAAATCCTTGGTTCATAATGCACTGCATGTTCCTCACCTTCCTTTGAATCTTTTGTCGGTTAGCAAGAATACAAAAGAATTGAACTGTAAACTCATTTTTTTTGTTGATCGATGTGTCTTGCAGGACTTGGTGATAGGGAAGAAGATTGGGATTGGTTTGGCTTCTGATGGTCTTTATCGGCTACCCATGCATGTCGCTACAGCTCTTTTGACAGTGATCAATAGGACGAAGAGGAGTTTGGAAGATCATATTCAGCTCATTATGTAGTGGCATGAGAGGCTCGAGCATCTTCCATTTGCTTGGCTTAGGCGTTTGTTTCCTAATTTCTTTTCCAGTATTCATATGAACTTGTTATCATGTAAAGTTTGTCATTTTTCCAAACATATCCAAGCATCATACCCTGTCTCTGAAAGTTGTTCTAATACAGCATTTGCTTTGATACATTCCGATGTGTGGGAAACTTTTGGAATACCTTCTTGTCATGGCTTTCAATATTTTATTCATTTATAGATGATTATTCTCGGACCACCTTTGTTTACTTGTTGAAGGATCGTAGTCAAGTTCCTAGTGTCATCGAGACCTTTATCACACTTGTAGAAACGTAATTTTGTGCTTCTTGTTCAAATCTTTCATTCTGACAATGCACGTGGATATGTGTGTCACTTTGTCACGGTTTCCTTCAAAAAAAAAGGGATTATTCATGAAACATCATGCAGTTATACCCCACCTCAAAATGGGGTTGTTGAACAAAAAAATCGTCAATTATTGAATGTTACCTGAGCACTCTTCTTTCAAAGCCATATCCCAAAGAAGTATTGGGGGATGAAGTGCTGACCAGTGCATATCTAATCAACCGTATGCCTAGTCGAGTGTTGAATGGCTCTATGTCGCCCTGTGTTAGTCATGATCCTTTTCCCCTTCCACCTCGTCTATTTGGTTCTGTCTATTTTATTCACAATCATAACCACACTATTAGGAAATTTGACCCACGGTCCATTAAGGGAGTCTTCCTTGGGTACTCTCCTACTGAGAAAGGGTACAAATGTCTAAAGACTCTAAACCCTTCAACTGGTCATATTTATGTGACAAAAGACATCATACTTTTAGAACATACCTCCATCTTCAGTGTGAATCCTCTTCAAGGGAAATTGTCAAAGAGGAATGAAGAGTATTCTCCAAATCAAGAGATTCAATTTACTGATTTCCTTAGTTATAGAACTTAGGAATATTCGGATCCTAACATCAATGAGACATGAGCAGTCAGGTATTGAGGAAGGGTGTGACGATCACTTGATTCGTAATGAGGGGCAGCATAATCACTTGTTTGGGCAGGTATATTTGAGGAGAAGATCGGCTAGAGCAGAGCTTAAGGATGACCGTAATCCCAATCTTGAACCTTCCCCCAATGATCCAAGTCTAGCTTGTGAGGGGTTAGCTGAAGGAGGTCAAAAGGGAGTTGTTACTGAAGAGTTGCCCGTCGCTCTCAGAAAGGGTACCAGGTCATGTGTCCAACATCCTATTGGTAATTTTATATTGTATTCTAAACTAAATGGAAATTACAAATGGTTTATATCCTCTCTCTCTCTATGTCTGTGATTCCCAGGACTGTTGTTGAGGCTCAGGTTGATTCCAAGTGGGTGTGTACAATGCAAAAAGAAATGGAAGCATTAGACAAGAATAGAACGTGGGAAGTTGTGAGTATACCTGAAAATGTTCATCTTGTAGGATTTAAGTGGGTTTATACTTTATACAATCAAGCAATGTTATCCGTATCGTACGATACGGACGCGTATCGTACGATACGTATCGTATAGGTCAAGAAAACCTATACGATACGCTGTTTAAAGACGATACGCGTCTGTATCGTACACGTATCGCACGATACGTGCGATACGGGGGCCGTATCGTACGATACGGGCGATACACCCCCGTATCGTACGATACGGGCGATACACCCCCGTATCGTACGATACGGGTTAAAACACAAAATTTTTTATTTTTTAAAGTTTAAACACTCCTCCCTCTCTCTCTTCTTGTATTTAAAGACTCCAAGAAACGTAGGAGGGAGAGATTTTGCACATTTTCATCAAAAATAACCAAGGATTCATCGATTTGGAAAATATTATCGTTAAATCATGAAAGATGATAAGTTGATAACTATATGTTTTGAACTTATAAAATTGTGATGTAATATAAGTCCTAAAACTCAAAGTCCTAAGACTCTAAGTCTTAACTATAAAATTTTCAAGTTTAAAATTGTGATGGATGCTTATTATGTTATTTTGAATATCTAATTTCTAATTTTTGCATGCGTTGTTGACACACATGAATGTTCCTTATGTATGATGATCTTTTTTATATTTGAATATATTTTTCTTGATTTCTTATTTTTTGTTTATTTTTTCAGATTTTTAATAAATTTTCTCTATTTTTTCTGATTTTTAAATATTTTTTAAAATTAAAAAATTAATTTTACGATACGCTACGCTACGTTTACGATACGTTACGATACAGCGTATAGGTCAGCCCGACCGATACGCGATACGCTACGCCTTTTATAACATTGCAATCAAGTATAAGCCTGATAGTGGTGTGGATGGAAAAAAAGCCCGGTTGGTATCCAAGGGTTTTAGTCAGAAATATGGAATTGATTATATGGAAATGTTTGCTCCTGTTGTAAAGATGAAGACTGTCAGGGTTATTATTCTAATATTGGCAGTGGTGAAGGAGTGGCAATTGTACCAACTCGATGTCAAAAATGTTTTTCTGAATGGAGATCTTGAAAAAAAAGTATATATGCATATGCCTCCTGGATATGAGATAAGTGAAAAATTCTACAAGTTGAAGAAGGCTCTGTATGGACTCAAACAATCTCGGGCGTGGTTCGAACGTCTCAAAATTATAATGAAGAAGTATATATATCATTAGGGTAATGGGGATCACACTCTCTTTGTGAAAAGAAGGGGGCACAAAGTAGCTATTCTCCTGGTATATATCGATGACATGATTGTAACAGAAGACAACAAAGATGAGGTTGTGTGACTGAAGAAACTGTTCGCTACTGAGTTTGACTTCAAGGACCTTGGGAAGTTGAAGTATTTCCTTGGGATAGAGATTGCTCGATTAGGTATGAGTCTTGTTTTAAATCAAAGAAAGTACACCCTGGATTTGTTAAAGGAGACTAGGAAACTTAGCTGCAGACCTGCTCCTGCTCCTACTCCCATAGAAGCTGGAAATAAAATCAGCATCAAGGATGGAGAGCTTCAAGATGAAGAAAAAAGAGGGAGATATCGACGTCTTGTTGAGAAGTTGATTTATGTTACTCTCACGAGACCAGATATTACTTTTGCAGTTAATGTGATGAGTCAATTCATGCATACTCCTTGATGTTCACTTGAAAGCTGTAGATAGGATATTGTGTTATCTGAAGAAAAATCCGGGTAAGGGCCTTTTGTATGTTAAGCAACATCATCTGGGGATTGAAGGATACTTTGATGCAGACTGGGCAGGTTGTACAGATACAAGGAGGTCTACTACAAGCTACTATATTTACTTGAGAGAAAATCTTTTGTTTGGAGAAGCAAGAGACAAGATGTGCGTTCTCACTCGATTGTTAAGGCAGAATATCGGACAGTTGCTATAGGGGTCTCAGAATTACTATGGTTGAAAGTTCTGTTGTCTAACATAGGGATTGAAATTGACAGTCCTATATTGTGATAACAAGTCGGCCAAAAGCTTAGCCAACAATCTAGTGATTCATCAAAGGACGAAGTATGTGGAGATTGATCGTCACTTCATCCATGAAAAATTGACTCGAAGGAACTTGTACTCTCATACATTAAATCTGAAGATCAAATTGCCGATGTCTTGACCAAAGCCTTGTCATCCACTTTATTTGAAAAAATGTATTCAAGTTAGGCATGTTTGACTTTTATGCCCAACTTGAGGGGGAGTGTTGACGTCTGTATGATTGGGTCAGGTCTAGGTACCGAAAAGGGGTAAAGACCGTCGGCCGCAAGTGGACAGGCTGGCTGGTCGCTGGCCGCAGGAAGCAGGCTGGCCGCAGACGCTGGCAGTTGATTGCCGGCAATCATCAACAGAGGCTGGCCACAGAACACTAGCAGACACCGGCAGAGTCTGGCCGCAAGAGTCAGGCCACAGGCTGTAGGCACCGGCCGCAGGAGACAGGCAGGTGCCGGCAGAGACAGGCCGCAGCAAGCAAAGACAGGCTACGGCGGCAGGCTGCAAGGCTCGGCAGGGACTGGCCGAGAGTGGACAGTGCTGCAGGAACGGCCTCGGCCCGCCTGGCCGAGGGAAGCTGATGTAGGTGCTAGGGAAGAAGCCGAAGGAGCAGGCGAGACGGCCCTCCTGGACGAGTGCGATGGGAAGGTAGGCGACGGGCGCGGCCTGCCTGGCCACGCGCTAGGCTGAAATGTTAAGCTCAAGGCCGGCAGTAATGGTGTGCGCTGCTGGCTGGGTCCACAGGCCACGAGGTTGCCAAGGTTGTGGAGATGTTCACGGGCTGCCTTGGGTGCTAAGGTTGTGGCCGACCCGTGATTGTGTCCCTTAAATATGTCTTGTAACCCTAATTTTATGAAATGAATGAAGTTTAAGAGAGAGAAAAGGTGTGGCGGCAGCTAGAGAGCACCATCCACTACCTTCTCGTCTCACATGGTTTTTTACCCTCGTTCTTGAGAGGTTTTTCCACGTTACATTGTGTGTTCGTGTGTGATGCTTGTTTCTACACAAATATAAACCAAATAATCATAAGATAGATAAGGACATTAATGGCAACCATATCTGTTTTACACCTCTTTCATGCCAATCGGACCTGTGTAGATCTGAACTATACAGATCTGATGGCCACCACAAAAGTTCTGTGGAGGTACTGCAGATCCACAGCCTTCAAGTAAATTCTGTCTACTGCTAAACAAGTAATATATTTTTTTTTTCAACATATGTGAAGCAAACTTATCAAGGAGTTTGCTATTTGTACTATGGGGTAGGAACTCATGTTACAAAAGACAAACTTTTTCCTATTTGGATTATGGGTAGCAAAATGACCAAGGACTTTTCACTTGTTTCAAGATTTTCACTCTTCATTAAGAACCATTTCTCTGAAAACATTCAGCATTTCCAATCTGATGGTAGAGATGAATTGTCTTCCAGCAATTTTATTAGTTTCCTCCAAAGTAACAAAATAGGTAGAAGTGTCACTTGCTGACATACACCTCAACAAAATGAAATTACTGAAAGAAAGTACCAACATATTGTTGAGAGCACAATTAATAAGATGCATATCACTAACGTGCCTATGTCTTTGTGGACAGAGGTAATCCATCGTAGTATACATGTGATAAACAGGCTGCCTATGACCATTTTGAAGAACAGATCTCCATGTTTTTTCACTTTCTAGAGTTCATCCTAACAGCCATGAACTGTGTGTGTTTGGGCATGTTTATTATTTACATATGCTTGATTATTTTCGACATATCAAGGAATATAACTTTTAATGAACTAAACCTTTGATCATCAGCCCACAGATGAGTGAAGCTCTGATACCATGTAAGAAAACAAAACGGAGATACAAACCTATATTCTTAAGTTTTTGGAATTACACGAGAAACTGATATTGTCTTCTCACAATTATCACTCACAAAAGGAAGAAAAAGCAATGCCCTAAGGCATTAAAATAGTTCACTCAAATGGAGTTCAAATGGCGTCAAAAAAGCCTACATAGAATGGGACCAAACAGCCCCTTAAATAGACTAAAAGAAAGAGCTGTTGGAGACTAGACAGCTAGGTACTGGAGTCCCCAATAGCTCCTTCAATAGAGCACAAGAAAAGCAAAAAAAATTGCAGGAAAAATGAGAAAATATACAGGAAAAAATACAAAATAATAAAAAATACAGAAACATAAGGGGGGAGGAAATACAAAGGTAATACAATGATTTGTGGAGGAGAATATGATGATTTATGCAGGAAACTCTCACAGGATATGCAACCAGGAAGTAAGGCTAACTACTTAGTCCAATTCATTTGTTATTGATCAGAAAAGACATTTATTAGAAAGCTGATAAAAAATGCACCAGAAAAGAAAGATGAGGCTACAAATACCAATTTATCCAATATTAGCCACAGAACCCTTAACAGAAAGTGAATTGAAAGGGTGCAATATTGAACATGGCATCAGAAAATTTGGACTTGTGCTATTTCCTGAGTAAACAACCCTTCCGTCAGAATTACTTTACAATGAGATGGCTGAGATACATTCACCAACCTTTGCACATAAATTTCGTGTTCCATTCCAGTCCACTTGATCATAGGGTAAAGAAAGAAGCTCATTTCGTAGTTCTAAGACCGTTTCTGTAATACGGCCAACAAACCTCATTCCATATAAAAAGCACATGGGTAAGTACACCATGCGACAGTGACACCACATCCTTCCTGCATGAAGAAGCATACAAATAAATAATTTCCGCAGAAAGTCACAGTTCAAATCCTGCTGCAAACAGAACCTTTATGGAATGTTATTTTAGTGGCACGTCCACAGCGGAGAAGCAAACAGCTGATACTCAAATCCAAGACTGTTCAGAAATTCCTTAGCTTCTCTTTTAATGGAGTGAATAGACTTGCATGCAAAGTTTCCTTGTTATCACGTTAATTATTAAAGACATAATGGAGAGGGATCGAAAAATAGAGTGTTTGTACCACAAATTATTAACGAGACAATTTTTCTCTAGACATTGATGTGTTTAATGAATTTGTTCACACATTGTGACCATACCATTAAACAAATATCCTCATCAGGAAATTTAATTTCCAAGTATGCAAAAAAGGGTACATAAACTATTATCAATCAGATCCACAATAATTCCACTTATCCGTTTTAACCCAATCCTCTTTATTTTTTGGGTCCATACCAATATGATAGCTGTACGAGTTCATAATTTTAAATTTATTGAAAGTCCTTAGCCTTGTAGGCATAGTAGCTGTTCAGTCTATTGGGGTCAGCTGGGGCCTGCGCAAAGTGTTTCTGTCCCATTGTCAGAGATGCTTGTAAATTCTTTTGATAACCCTAAGGAATGATATGGCTCATAATTTTAATCTCCATTTGGGGATTCTTGGAGGCAGCATGTCCATCCAACAAGAGGAAGGCTAGTTAGCTTCTGCGTTCAGGTAGTCTGTAGCTACAGTAAGATAATTTCACTGATAAAAGCAATATACTTTTGGTTTTGATGGTTATACATGATTTAGAAAAAGTATGTAAACTTTACTGTTATTGTTAAAATAAGAATGTTTATGTTTTTAAGTGGTTCTTTGTAATATTAAAGAGTTATAAGATCTCTTTAATATTTTCTTTATTTTAGATTGATGTAATCTGTAAATCTTCTTTCTACCCTAATCTCTTTATAATAGAGATTAGGGTTAGTGAATTAAACGTGTTCTTTTCTTCTCAACTCTCACGTCTTCAGCCCCCTCTCTCTCTCTCCACGTTTCAAGGCTGCAACATGGTATCAGAGTGGGACGTGACTGGCGACGCAACTTGAACAGCCGGCGATAGGCTGCAGACGTCCGTGAATCTGGCGACGTGACGTGAACAGCCGGCGACCCTCCTTCTCCTTCTCAGGCTATCTCTTCCACCGTCTTGTTCTCCTTCCTCTTCTTCCGTCTCTTCCCTCTTCTCTTCTCAACTGTTCTAGTTGACTGATTTCCAGCAACGGAACTAGGTGGAGGAGTCTATTCACGCTAGGAAGTATGCGTGAATAGACTCCAGTCGTCTGGACTCTTATGGGTTGATGTGGTCTATGATCAAGGCAGCCAAGTGGAGGACTACTCTTTATGATTTTTTTTTTGTGGCAGTTTACGTTGACTACATTTATCTGATGTCATTATCCATGATGTGTGAAAATTAATGTGTAGTACAGCTGCGTTAGATACATAAATAGACAAGTTGTTGGTTGGTTAAGACTGGATTTGCTTGTTTCCTGCTGAGATCGTGAGGAGGAGCTGCCCTGCCCTGTTCTGAAACAGCCTGTGACAGGCGACAGTCCAGCTCCTTGCCTTGACAACGAGTGGACCTTAGGGTGGGCATTTGCCCCCCATCTTTTGGGCGTCTGTAGATAATCATCCCAGCAAGCTTCAGTCCATAATTCAGCTCGATCCGAGCTCTGGATGAATTTTGGCGGATTTTAGAAGATTCAGCCCTGTTCTGCCTTGAAGCTGCCTGCGACCAGTTTTTTTTTATTGCTGTTTTTTGTTGGCCGTGGGTTGCTGTCAACAGTTGGACAGCGGTTTGCTTGCTCTTGTGCATCTAACGTGGCTGTGTGGGATGTTTGGTCTTGCTGATCAGTCTCTTTTTCAATATATATATATATATATATATATATATATATAATTTCTCTTGCCTGTGGTGGCTGATCCCTTGTGGATAGATTTGCAATAGCTGAAAATCTCAGGACTGATTTTTCTCATAAGGTTAAACGTGGAGCAAACCCATTCTCTTATGGTTCTACGGTAAAGTTAGATGGATCTAACTATGATATTTGGTTTCGTGTGTTTATGATGTCAGTGATTGGACATGAGAAGGAGCATGTTATAGAAGAAAATGAGCCTGTCGAAAAGAGTGGAAAATATGTTTCATGGAAGGGAGATAATAATATTGTCATGTCACGGATCATGAATAGTGTGCAACCACAAATCGCATCAACTATTGCATACTATACCTCGGCCAAACAAATGTGAGATTTCTTGAAACAAACTTACTCAAATGACAAGAATGTTAGCAAGATATTGCAGGTGGAGGAGGAATTACTTAATTTGCAACAGGGTGATCAAAGTCTTGCTCAGTACTTCGCTTCCCTCAAGTTCATCTATGAACGACTTAAAGCATTACGTCCCTCATGTCCAACATGTCATAAAACTCATGGTGAATAGTCTATGATTGCGAAGTTTTTACAGGGTCTCTCCCCTGAATATGCTGTAGCAAAGGCTCAGATGTTGACTGGAGCATAAATCCCTGACCTAGCCGATGCCTACAACAGACTCAGTCGTCTTGCTGTGACCCTTTCTCAGCCCTCTAGTGACTTACAGGCTTCGGCCTTGGTAGCCTCAAGAGGTCGTGGACGTGGTTCATTCAGGGGGAGAGGCATTGGTCGTGGGTTAGGAGGAGGTAGGGGAAGATTTCAGTGCACCTATTGTGGTAAAATAGGACATTTAGAAAACAGATGTTGAGATAAACATGGTCGTCCTTCCGGTGCATCCCTAGGAAGAAATGTTGCATCTAAGCAGGGCAAGAATTCTTTACCATCTCCTATTGGGTCAGTTCAGGCAGCTTCATCAGTTGTAGATGGGTCTTTATCTCCTTCTCACCCTGAGACAGTGACAATGAGTATCAACAAGTCTGAGTATGAGGACTTCCTAGCACTCAGATCTTCCCAGCCATCGGCCTCTACTTGGACCCACACGTGATAAATTGGGAGCCCAAGCCATTAAGTGTATCTTTATAGGCTACTCCAAAAACCATAAGGGCTACAAATTCTTTGATCCCTTAACTCAAAAAGAGTATATCAGTGCGGATGTCACATTCTTTGAGTCTCAGCCTTATTATAGCTCTTCTTCCATCCTTCCTGAGATGCCACATCACCAGACCCACTACCTATTCCTCCTATTCCTTTGGAGTCGTTTCCTTCTGAATCTCCTTCTAATGTAGTCTCCAAGTTTCGTGATCCTCCGCTGGTCTACACACGTCGACAGGACCTGTAACGCTCGTTGGTTTTGGCAGGTCGGGTCGAGTTAGGGTCCAGACCCGAACCCGACCCCCACTCGCGTAAGGAGCCCGACGCGAGGCCCTTCTCCCTTGCCTTTCCCTTTTTCCTCCTTCGTCGTCTCCTGGTGGTCTCCCGTGACAGCGCAGAGGGAGGAGAAGTGGCGGTCGGTGTGGTGGTGGCTGGATCGGCATCGGCAACGGAGGTGGCAGCGGCGACGGCAGCAGCGGCTTGGTAAACCCTCTCTCTCTCGTGCGATTTTCCCTTCTCTGCCACTCATGCCCTCTTGTTTTTTTTTTCTCTGCCGCACGTCCCCTCTTCTTCTCTCTCGCCACTCTCTTTCCCCTTTTCCGTTGGTTCCCTACCGCTCGACCCTCTTCTCACTCACCCGCACTCCCCCACCTGCTCTTTCTCTCTTTTCTCACCCCCACTGCCGTTTTCCCCCTTGACCGAACTCCTCCTCTCTCTGTCTCTCCTCTCTGTCAACGTCCCTTTTCTCTTGTTCATTTCAGTTTTTCCCACTACTACCGTGGGTCTCTCCTAGCAACAAATTTTATGTTGAACTTTTTTGGGCGTGTGTTGACTCTTTCTATTGCATTTTGGGGTTGGATTGCAGTTTAGGGACGTTTATCCCCTCTTACCAGCTAGTAGGGCGTATGGTGAGCAGCGACAGCAAGTAATCTCGAGCATTGGCACTTGATCGGACGTGTGAAGTGGTTGCTAGAAGGGTTGTAACAGTTTGGACGTTTGTTTTGGGGTGAGCGATACCTAATCAAGCTCAAAGTAATAAATATTATCTTCTAAAGCATGTATAATTATTGTTCGAGCATGCTAGAGTTTAGAATTGATGATTTTGGGACGCATGTTAGTGATTTTGTTTCTGGGGGAAACTTAGGATTTGCGTTGGAAAGTAATGATTCATGTATTTAATGATCGTTTAAGCATGATGGATTAATTTTTGAAGCTTTAAGGAAGCATGGTAGAGATTGTGAGGTTGTGGGGAAGATTTAAAACCGTCTTAGGGAGTGTAGCGCAGACTTTTGTGAACACGGGTGTATCATGAAGTTAATTAGGGAAAATATACGTATTGAGATGTGACTTGGGGTTGATGTCTTACTTAAAGAACGTTATTGAGGAAGGAATTAGTGATGGATTAAATGATGGTTGAGGGTTTTGATATTTCGAGGCAACGTCAAGACGTAAAGGAGGAGGCCTATTGGAGAGCTTGTTGGTCGACACTACCTGTCGACACCCTCTTGAAGCGACGACACGTGCTTCAAGGATTTTATTTTTGTATTTGTTCGTTTCTGTTTGAATGGTGTAGGTATCTAGTAGAAACCTTATTCTTGTTTATGTTTGCAGGTGCACCGGGCACATCCCGTCGTCCTTGAGTTCGAAGCTTGAGGCATTTTGAAGAATTTGGTGAGCGCGCCACAGGTATGGCGACATTCCAGGCAAATCCCTGCCTGGGGCAAATGTTTGATTGTGTGTTCCTAGGATCAAGGGATCCTAGGATTGTGATGTTAATTGATTGACTGTTTTGTGAATGAGTATATGTATGTTGCTTATATGATATGAATGGGTTAGAAAGATTATTAGTCATTTGTTTTGAAAATGTTACGCATTGGCATGTGCATGCTAGAAATGATATCTGTTTAGGACAAATGAGGCGGGGTATCGAGTCGAGTGTCTCCTCGACCCCAATTGTGCATTAGAAAGCATCATAGAATGATAACTGCATAGGACAGCTACGAGCCAACCGTAGATCGAGACTACTCTCTGTGGATTGGCTAAGTTTTTCAAAAAGGTGATTGACGTGATTGATGAGGATTGATGTGATGATTGATATGAATGTGTATGTTGTTGCATATCCATTGCCATGGGCAATGATGCAAATGGATGCTTTGGAGGGTAGTTGTACCCGTATGGTATGACAGCTAGCAATGACTGTTACTTTATGTATAGACCTCATGTGGAGGTAATCGAAGGTGTGGGTGCACTCGTGAAGTGTACTAACCTCATGTGCTAGCCAGTCATCTTGTGAATGTGTAACTATAATGATAAGAATGAATAACTAAGAGATGAGAGGCCAGTGGGATGTGAGGCCAGTGGGAGACGTCCCCCTTATTTGCCACTGGTCTCGCCTGTCAGAGCGCAGGCGGTGCAAGGCCCCAGGGTTCTATTGTGTGTTGTGCTTGGAGCATTGGGCTCCCGCCTTCCCAACCTGGGTGTCCTAGGGAAGGCTGAGTATCTCACCTTGGACTTCACACATCCAGGGATGAGTGCTCTACCGCTGCAGCGGGTGAAATGGATCCATACTGTTATGGGCCACCACGAGGGTTGTCTCTCAGCTGTAGGCCGCCCGCGGTGTGCACGTGCCTATGTTGCACCCATATGAACTGTTAATGTACTAAAGTTAATGAAAATGTAATGTGTTTGATAGAATGCATGTGACTGACGTATATGTGATTGATATGAATGCAAGTGTTATGTTTAAGCATGCTTCGCATGTGACTGATGTTGTGTTAGTGTGGCCATCAAGTAGCTTTTACGTGTCGTACTCTGACAAGACATGACGATAGATGGGTTGATATTTGTTCTTTTATTTGAGCCTTACTTGAGAGGGTTTGGACTTTTCCTGGCTTGTTGCCATACTGCGAAGGCTAAGCCTTCAGTTGTTTTCTTTTTTTCAGGTTTTGGTGGACCCGGGGCAGCAGGCTGAGCAGATGGCTATACTCATGTCCTACTGGGGAGGTTTTGGGTTTCGGTTTCTGTAGTGCCGGCACGTCGGGTTTTGGTTTTACTGATGCCTTGTTTTTTATTAGGCATCGATGTTGTGATTTTGGGGCATTTTTGTCAAATGTACAGTTGAACTGAAATGCTATATAATGGAAAGTTTGCCCCATTGTTTTGAATTGTTTGGCTCATTTCTTTTTGAACTATTGTGTAGTCACACCTCGATGTTGGATGTTAGAAAAAAAAATGTTTGAGTGTCAAAAGGTCGGGGTGTGACAGGACCCTTCTCATAATCCTTCGCCAACGGTTTCTCAGGAGGTAAGTACATCTGAAGTGCATAGCCCTAGTCATTTTGATCCCTGTCAAGACTTACCTATTGCTCTTTGCAAAGGCAGGAGACAATGTATTTTACATCTTATATCTCATTTTGTGTCTGCTGATGGTGTTGGTAAATGTTGAAATTAGAAAGTTTGTTTTTAAATGTGGTAGTTATTTGATTATTTAAGAGTTAGGGTTCCTTTTTGTCCTTTTAATATTTTATTTGTTCTTCTCTTGTAACTGTCTCAGTCGTGCCCTAATCTCCCTTTAAGTTGAGATTAGAGCACGAGATTAATCATAAGTTTTCTTGCCTCTCTCTCTCTCTCTCTCCCACTCTCGTTCTTCCCTTCTTCATCACGTAACATGGTATCAGAGCCTACGTTGGTGTGATCGACTCAAGTTTGCTGGCGTGATCCTCTCGTGCCTTCCTTGCGGTATTGATTCAGTCTGCTGGTGTGAACCATTCATCTCAGATTTCTCGTACGTGAGCATCTCAAGTTGTTGCTGGCGTGATCGCTGGTTTCTCTTATTTTTCTTCTTGAGTGGAAGAGGACCTGATCTCGCCTATGTGGAAGGCGTGATCAGATCCTCTAGTGGAGTGCGTCGACAAGGTTATGGGCTGTTGATGGACGCTGTTGAGAGTATTTGAGTGGAACGTTATGCTATTAGTGGCTGCGGTGTAAGGTATGATAGAAGTTTTGGTGACGCATAACAGGTTTTGCTATTTTTTTTTACGAAAGATATGGACCTGCTGTTTAAGAGTTGAGGTTGGGAATAGTAGAAGCAGCGGCAGACCTTGTTTGTAAGGTTTTTTTTTTTCAGCAAGTTATTTTCTGGCGTGTTTTTCAGCAGGCTGTATTCCCTGTTCTTGTCTGACGTGTTTGTTCAGCAAGTTATTTCCAGCAAGTTGTTATTTTCTGGTGTGTTTTTCAGCAGACCATTTTCAGCAAGTCACTATTTTCAGCAAGTTATTCCCTGTCCGTTTCTGGTGTGGTTTCAGCAGGCTACTTTTATTTGCTGTTTGGGAATGTGAAAGAAACGTGTGCATGTTCCTTTGTTTCGTGTTATTCCTGTTGTCCACGTGAAGTTGCTGCTTATATACAGTTTATCGTGGTATTCTTATCCTTGCTGTGATTTATTATGGCTGAGAGCCGCAATTCCGAGGGTGGTAACGATCACAAAGGAGGTGGAAATCCCTTCTCCTATGGATCTACAGTTAAACTAGATGGACACAACCTATGTCACACGGATACGGCAAACTGGGTCGAGTACCGGTGTCGACACGCGGACACGGGGATCTCGACACGGCGATACGGCTGGATACGTTTTGGATCGGGTCTGGGTCAGACCCGATCCAAACCACTTGTATAACCGATTTTTTAACCCGCGTTTTGTTTTACGCACTAACATCTACCCTCGACGCTCGACCTTCGTTTACCCTCCACGGCTTCCGCAGCAGGCTGGCAGCACAGTAAGGCAATGGCGGGCGACGGCGAGCTCCGGCGATCGACGGCGACTTCCGGTGGCGTCCGGCGGCAGCCAGCGACAGACAGGTAAGTGTTTTGTCGATTATTTTCGATAATAGAAGTTAGGGTTTCAACTTTTATTTGGGGATTTTTTACATTGGGTATTAAAATCTGATTTGGGGATGTTTTGGTTTGAAGATTGGACGGTTTAGAATCATATTCTTCAATGCTATGTGCGATGTTTTCTTTTTTTTTGTTTGATTTTGGGATTTGGGGATTTTGCCGTTTTGGGTGTATAACCGATTTGGGGATTTTGCCTTCGCTGTTGTTCATGATGCTAGACAATGATGAATACGTGATATCTAGATGGCATTAACATATAATTTACCATTCGTGAATGTTCCTGTTCACTGTTCACTATTCACTTCAGCCTTCGCTATTGTTCATGTTTCTTTTAGTTTTAGGCTTTAACGAACTGCTTCTGTTCCTGTTCACTATTCAGTCTGGCAGTACTATCATTTACAATTCCTGAATGTTCCTGTTCACTATTCAGCCTTCGTTCTGCTTCTGAATATCTGAAGTTTTGTGACTGCAGTGCATGTTTATACTTTGTCAGTTTGTTGTATTGTTTTATTTCATAAATTTTATGTTCATTATACGTTTTTTCCATTTTTTTATTATGTTTAATCTAGTATGGCGAGCAAAGGAAAAACAGTGTCTCAGTCTCAAGACTCTCAACCTACAAGTTGTGGTTCTGGATCAGCTACACCTCAGCCACCATTATGGTCATACGTGAATCTAATGGGGAAACCTCCTGGAGGCGGTGGAAATGCTTTTTTTAGGTGTAATTTTTGTGAGGGACAGTTCAATGGATCATATACAAGAGTGAAAGCACATCTATTAAAAATCAGTCAAAAAGGAATTCAACCATGTAAGAAAATCACTAACGAGACTTTGGCTCAGTTGAAGAAAGAACAAAAAGCCTTTGAGAATAAGAAAAGCACATCATCTGGATCTGGTTTCATTGACATTGCTTCAATTTTACATGATGATATTCAGAATCCTACCAAAAAAAGAAAAGTTGTTGATGTTCATCAGAAATCAATTAAGGATTCATTTAGTTTACAAGGACGGCGAGAATTAGATCTAAAAGTGGCGACATTTTTCTATGCTAATTGCATACCATTTAATGTAGCTAGAAGTCCATATTGGAGAGACTTAGTTACATCTATTGCAAATTCTAACTTGACTGGGTATGTTCCCCCTAGTTCTGAAAGGCTTCGCACTGTACTACTAGAATAACAGATGACTCGAGTGAACAAATTGTTAGAGTCTCAAAAGTTCACTTGGGATCAACACGGAGTTTCTATTGTTTCTGATGGCTGGACAGATTTGCAACGACGCCCTCTTATTAATTTCATTGCAACTTCAGCAAATGGACCAATTTTCTTGAAAGCAATAGATGCATCTGGTGAATACAAAAGTGCTGAGTATCTGAAAGGATTGTTTATGGAAATAATTGAAGAAGTGGGGAAAGAAAACGTTGTTCAGCTAATTACAGACAATGCACCTGTATGTAGAGCAGCTGGTATTGCGATAGAAAAGGAGTACCCTCATATCTTTTGGACTTCTTGTGCAGTTCATAGCTTAAATTTGGCTCTAAAGAGTATATGCAATCCACCAAGTAAAGAGCAAGATCCTCATGCTTATGAATTATGTTCGTGGATTGAAGACTTGGAAAAGGATGTGAGGAACATCAGAAATTTCATAGTAAATCATCAACATGCACTTTCCATTTATAACAAGCATTCTGATCTAAAATTATTAAGAGTTGCAGAGACACGTTTTGCATCTCTAATTGTTATGGTCAAAAGGATAAAAAGGGTGAAAAGTGCATTGATCAGTATGGTGACTGATGATGATTGGAGTTTCTACCGTGCTGATGATGATGACAAAGCTCAAGCAATCAAAGGAATGATTCTTGAAGACAAGTGGTGGGATCAAATCTTTTATTTTCTTGCATTCACAGAGCCGATCTGGGAGATGTTGAGAGTTCTTGATTGTGATAATTCAACGTTGCACTGTGTGTATGAGATGTGGGACACTATGATTGAAAAAATCCAAGAGGTTATTTTTAAGCATGAAAAAAAAGTATTGCACTTGAAGATTCAGCATTTTTTGATCATGTGCATAGAATATTGATTGCAAGATGGGATAAAAGTAGCAATCCTCTTCAATGCATGGCACATACATTAAATCCTAAATATTATGGAAAAAAGTGGCTTACAGGGGGTGTTGGAAGAACCCCACCACATCTGGATCTAGAATTATCAACAAACAGAGTAGCATGTATTAATAGGATTTTCATTGATGTACATCAAAATCGCCGAGCTAATGATGAGTTTGAAAGGTTTTCTACTGGAATTGGAGAAGATGTAGGTGCAACTGTAGACAAAGATAATTATCCATCTTTATCTTGGTGGATTAAACATGGAACTGCTTATCCTACTCTTCAATACCTTGCTTTCAGATTGCTAGTTCAACCTGCTACATCTTCATGCAGTGAGAGAAATTGGAGTACATATTCACAAATCCACACTATAAAACGAAATAATCTCACAAGCAAACGTGCAGAAAATCTGGTTTATGTGCATTCTAACCTTCGGCTTCTATCACGGAACAAAGAAGAATATAGGTAAATTAAGTATATGATTTATTGATTTAGATGTTTCTCTTCTTATTCGCTAACATCATAATAATTACAATTTTTTTGTCTTGTAGGGAAGGAGAAACTAAATATTGGGACGTGAATGTTGACGACTTTAACTTAGAACAAGAGAATGAACTTGAAGTTGTTAATTCAAGATTCGAAGAACCTTGTATTCCCTCAACATCTTCTATTGTGGAAGAAGAGGAGATTGGGGAGAACGATGATTTGGGCATTGATGATGACTAGAATGATGATGAACAATGTTTTGTGATGATTGATGAACAATGTTTTGTAACTTTCTTTGAGACTTTCTTGCTTATGTCTTAGCAGTTATCACTTTTGAGATTGGTGATGAACAATGTTTTGTTTGAGACTTTCTTTATTATCATTTTTAATTTTTTTGAATATAATATTCGCCATATCCGCGTATCCTAAAATTTTGAAATGTCGTGTCCCCATACCCGTACCCGTATCCATAGGATACCCGTACCCGTATCCGTGTGACATAGGACACAACTATGAACTGTGGTCCAGATCCTTTATGTTGTCAGTTAAAGGTCATCGGAAGAGACACATAATTGAAGAGGATGAGCCTACTAACAAATCAGGGAAGTACATAACCTGGGAAGAGGACGACAGCATGGTAATGTCGTGGATTATGAATAGTGTTCAACCTCATATTGCTTCTACTATTACGTACTATACTACTGCGAAGGAGATGTGGGAATTTCTTAGACAGACATATTCTCAAGATAAGAATGTAAGTAAAATCCTTCAAGTTGAAGAAGAGTTGCACAATCTCCGACAGGGAAGTCAAGATTTATCTCAATACTTTGCCACAGTTAAAGCCACTTATGAACGTTTGAAATTCTTGCGTCCTCCGTACAAATCGTGTTATAAGTCACACTTTGAACCTACTATGGTTGCAAAGTTTTTTGCTGGTCTCTCTCCTGAATATGCTGCTGCTAAGGATCAGATGCTCACTGGAAGTGAAATTCCTGACCTCTCTGATGCGTACAACAGACTTAGCCGTCTTGCTATCAGTCTGTCTCAACCAGCTGGTGTGACGCCTGCCTCTGCACTTGCTGTGGGGGTGGTCGTGGTCATGGCTCCACCTATAGTACAAGAGGAAGAGGTATAGGTCGTGGAACTGGAGGCCGTGGGAGGTTCCAATGCACCTATTGTGGTAAGATTGGTCATTTAGAGGATCGCTGTTGGGATAAACATGGTCGCCCATCCTCTTTGTCACAGGGAAGAAATATGGTCACCAAACAGGGCAAGAGCTCTACTTACTCGTCTATGGAATCTGCACAGACTGCCACTCCTACAGTGGAGGACTCTTCGCCTAGTATAGCTCCAGAGACAGTTAGCATTGACAAAGTTGAGTATGAGCAATTTTTGGCACACAAAGCCTCACAGGATTCAGCTACTACAGCGGTGACTGATCGAGCCTTCTCAGCGGGTCCTTCCACGTCTGACTCAGGTACTTCGTGGATTATTGATTCAGGAGCATCGAGACATTTCTACAGCAGACCCGAGTCTTTTACTACTCTGCATAAATTTCCCCAGCCACGTCATGTAAAAATTGCAGATGGTAGACTGTCACCCATATTGGGTTCTGGAGATGTGAAACTTTCTAAGTCTATGACTATTTCACATGTTTTATATGCTCCTGAATTTCCATCTCATTTACTCTCAGTTAAACAATTGACTACTGATTTACACTGTCGTATTATTTTTTACTCTAGTTCATGCTCATTTCAGGACTTGCAAACTGGGAAGACGATTGGTGGCGGCTATGAGAAAGGGGGTGTCTACATCCTGTCGACTCCTATGGGCCTTGCTGCTACCTCCTCTACATCAGAGTCTACAGTCTTCCAGTGGCATCTCCAGCTTGGTCACCCTTCAGCACCCAAGCTCCGTTCTCTCCTTCCTAATCTCTCTATTCCAGAGTCTTTTCAATGTGAGGCTTGTCAACTGGGCAAGCACACACGTAGTAGTTTTCCTTCGAGTCTTAGTCCTTCCAGTCAAGGGTTATTTGATCTTCTTCATGTTGATGTGTGGGGGCCTAGCAGGGTTGCTAGCCGAAATAAGTTTAGGTACTTTCTTGTCGTTGTTGATGTTTATTCTCGAGTCAGTTGGGTATTCCTTTTGAAGGAAAGGTCTGAAGTTATTTGTATTCTCAAAAACTTGATTATTGAAATAAAGACTCAATTTGGTTCTGTGGTTAAGTGTATCCGCACTGATAATGCTCTTGAGTTCAAATCATCTATCTTAATGACCTTTTATGCTGAAAATTGTATCTCTCCCCAATTCACTTGTCCTCATACCTCACAACAGAATAGAGTTGCTGAACGAAAGCATCGGCAACTTCTAACTGTTGCTCGTACCCTCATGCTTCATAATCATGTTCCTGCATACTTATGGGGTGATGCCATACTCATGGCTTGTCACCTGACCAATCGTTTGCCGTCATCCTCCATTGACCACAAAGTACCTATCAAACTTGTTTATCCCAATCGAAGCTTGTTTTCCGTTGCACCAAAAGTTTTTGGTTGTACCTGTTTTGTACACATTCTTGGGCCTAAACGTGATAAACTTGCTACTCAAGCCATTAAGTGTGTGTTCATTGGCTATCCTCGAAACCAAAAAGGGTACAAGTGTTTTGAGCCGGTAACTCACAAAGAGTATATCAGTGCGGATGTCACTTTTTTTGAGTCTCAGTCTTACTTCAGTCATACTTCTGCCTCAACTGAAGTACCATGTCCTATCCCGTTACCTATTCCTCCTATCCCGTTGCAATCCTTTCCATCTCCTACTCTCACTATGAATAGGTTTCGGGATCCCCCATTGGTCTACACTCGACGACAGGACTCCTCTCATGGTCGACCATCAGACTCTTCTCAAGATGTAAGCCCCACTGAAATAAGTATACCTGGTGTTGTTCCTTTAGATGACTTGCCTATAGCCCTGCGCAAAGGCAAGAGACAGTGTACCATGCATCCTATCTCTCACTTTGTTTCCACTACCCATCTTGATGGTAACTTACAACAGTTTCTGAAGGCTATGACAGTTCATACTGTCCCAACTTGTCATCAACGGGCCTTACTAGATTGTAAATGGCGAACAGCTATGCAAGATGAGATGGATGCTCTCGTACAGCGTGGTACCTGGGAGTTGGTTGATCCACCTAAAGATTGTGACATCGTTGGTTCCAAATGGGTATTTACAGTCAAATATAATTCAGATGGGTCGTTAGAGCGATACAAGGCTCGATTAGTAGCTAAAGGTTACACTCAGACATACGGGGTTGACTTCTTTGAGACGTTCTCTCCAGTGGCACGATTGAGCACTATTCGCCTTATTATTTCTGTTGCAGTACACTCTGATTGGCCTATGTATCAGCTTGATGTGAAGAATGCTTTTTTGTATGGTGATCTTGAGGAGACTGTATATATGCAGCAACCACCAGGGTTCGAAAGACAGGGGGAGTGTAGTAAAGTATGTCGGTTGAAGAAGGCCATCTATGGACTCAAACAAAGTCCTAGGGCATGGTTCCACAAATTATCAGAGGTGGTTTCACAATGTGGATTTGAACGATCTCCGTTGGATCATTCCCTATTCATCAAGAAGACCTCCACAGGTATAGTTGTCATGATAGTTTATGTTGATGACATTATCTTGACAGGTGATTGTGGTCGAGAAATATCTACTACTAAGGTCTTTCTTCAAAAACATTTTGTCACAAAGGATCTTGGTCAATTGAGATATTTTCTTGGGATTGAAGTTGTGGAAAACAAAGAAGGTGTAGCATTGTCTCAAAGGAAGTATGTCCTTGATTTACTGCAGGACACAGGGATGCTAGGGACCAAGCCGGCTAATCTCCCTATGAACCCACGTATTCACCTTCATGATGATCAATCAGAACTAGTAGATTCTCGATCTTACAGGTCTCTCATTGGAAAACTACTTTATGTTACTGTAACAAGGCCAGACATAAGCTTTGCTGTTGGAAAATTAAGCCAGTTTATGGAAAAGTCTAGAAAAGTCCACTGGGATGCAGCGATGATGGTATTGAAATACCTAAAATCATCCCCAGGCAAAGGCCTCTTCTTTAAGAAGGGTGAATCTCTTGATGTTGTTGCTTATAGTGATGCTGACTATGCAGGGTCTGTTGATGATAGAAGGTCTACAACTGGCTTTTGTGTCTTTGTTGGAGGTAATCTCATATCATGGAGAAGCAAGAAACAAAATGTAGTCTCTAGATCAAGTGCAGAATCTGAATATAGAGCAATGGCTCAAATGGCGACTGAGATTACGTGGGTTAAATCTATGCTAACGAATATGAGTATTCATGTTCCTCTTCCTATGAAAATGTACTGTGATAACAAGACATTGCAAACAATCTTGTATTTCATTAAAGAACAAAGCACATTGAGGTGGATTGTCATTATATTCGTGACCTTATAAAAGAAGGTGTGGTGTCCACTGTTCATGTTGCTTCTGAAGACCAAGCAGCAGATATGTTTACTAAAGCTCTTCCAATTGGTGATTTCTCTAGATGTTGTAACAAGCTGAGCATGGTTGATATCTATGCTCCAGCTTGAGGGGGAGTGTTGAAATTAGAAAGTTTGTTTTTAAATGTGGTAGTTATTTGATTATTTAAGAGTTAGGGTTCCTTTTTGTCCTTTTAATATTTTATTTGTTCTTCTCTTGTAACTGTCTCAGCCGTGCCCTAATCTCCCTTTAAGTTGAGATTAGAGCACGAGATTAATCATAAGTTTTCTCGCCTCTCTCTCTCCCTCTCTCCCACTCTCGTTCTTCCCTTCTTCATCACGTAACAGTAAAAATATGCAACAGTTCATTCAAGCTCTGGCTGCTCATACAGTTCCTACGTGTCACCAGCAGGCTTTATTAGACACCCAATGGAGACGGGCTATGCAAGATGAGATGGATGCTTTAGTGCAGAGAGGCACTTGGGAACTTGTTGATCCTCCTCGTCGTTGTGATATTGTTGGCTCAAAGTGGGTATTCACACTGAAATATAATTCTGATAGTTCTATGGAACAATACAAAGCTCGGTTGGTTGCTAAGGGCTACATGCAGACCTACGGTGTGGATTTCTTTGAGACCTTCTCTCCAGTTGCTCGGTTGGAAACCATTCGTCTTATCATTTCTGTGGCTGTCCACCATGACTGGCACATGTATCAATTGGATGTCAAAAACGCCTTTTGTACAGTGATCTCGATGAGACTGTCTATATGCAACAACCACCAGGATTTGAACGACAGGGGGAGTGTGGCAAAGTGTGCAAGCTGAAGAAAGCTATTTATAGACTCAAGCAGAGTCCTCGTGCATGGTTTCACAAGTTTTCCGAGGTAGTCTCAAAGTGTGGCTTTGTGAGATCTCCTCTTGATCATTCTCTGTTTATCAAGAAGACTTCCAGAGGTATAACCATTCTCGTGGTTTATGTTGATGATATTATCCTAACAGGTGACTCTGATCAAGAAATTTCTGATGCAAAATTGTTTCTTCAAAAACACTTTGTGACGAAAGATCTTGGTCCACTTTGATACTTCTTGGGAATAGAAGTTGCTCGCAATAGGGAGGGTGTTGTTCTCTCTCAACGGAAGTATGTTCTTGATTTATTGCAGGACACAGGGATGCTATGAGCTAAACCGGTTAATTTGCCTATGAATCCACGTATACACCTTCATGATGACCAAACAGAATTAGTGGATTCTAGATCTTATAGATCCCTTATTGGAAAACTACTCTATGTTACTGTGACAAGACCAGACATTAGTTTTGCAGTGGGGAAACTAAGTCAATTTATGGAAAAACCAAGGAAAGTTCATTGGGATGCTGTTTTGATGGTGGTTAAATATCTGAAATCGTCACCTGGCAAAGGCCTTTTGTTCACAAAAGGCAAGACTCTGGAAGTGGAAGCCTATAGTGATGCTGACTATGCTGGCTCAGTCGAGGACAGAAAATCTACCACAGGTTTTGTGTATTTGTGGGAGGCAACCTCATATCATGGAGAAGTAAAAAACAAGGCATGGTGTCAAGATCTAATGCAGAATCTGAATATAGAGCTATGGCTCAAACTGCAACAGAAATGACTTGGGTTAGATACTTAGATCCATGCTATCTAGCCTAAGTGTGTCGATTCCACTTCCCATGAAGATGTATTGTGACAATCGTGCAGCCACATACATTGCTAATAATCCAGTTTTCCATGAGAGAATAAACATATTGAGGTTGACTATCATTATATTCGGGATCTCGTTCAAGGAGGAACCATTGCCACTATTCATGTCTCTTCAGAAGACCAAGCTGCAGATGTCTTCACCAAAGCTCTCCCTATTGGTGATTTCTCTAAATGTTGTGACAAGTTGAGCATGTTTAATATGTATGCTCCAGCTTGAGGGGGAGTGTTGAAATAAGAATGTTTATGTTTTTAGGTGGTTCTTTGTAATATTAAAGAGTTATAAGATCTCTTTAATATTTTCTTTATTTTAGATTGATGTAATCTGTAAATCTTCTTTCTACCCTAATCTCTTTATAATAGAGATTAGGGTTAGTGAATTAAACGTGTTCTTTTCTTCTCAACTCTCACGTCTTCAGCCCTCTCTCTCTCCCTCCACGTTTCAAGGCTGCAACAGTTATTTTGGCCATAACCATCGGTGACTTTCGTGGTCGCCCTCACTGAACCGACTTGAATCTGAACTATGATTCAGATCAAGTCTGACCGAAATTGGATTTCCTTTTCGTTGTCACAGAAAACATGTTGTATTCAAAACTAACGCAAAAAAAAAAAAAAAAAGTTAAAACAGGTCAGATGAAAAAAAAGAAAAAAAGTGTTCTTTTTTTAAAGAAGCCAAACTGAAAAAGCGCACAAATCGCATTTTTCCCTTTTTATTTTTCTTTCGTTGTTTCATTCTTATGCATTTTTTGACATTTTTTAATTACCAGATTTTTATTTTCACATTTTTCACATGTTACTTTTAGGATCTTTCCATTTTAGCTTTTTTAAAGCTTGTCAAGATTTTTCCTAGAAAAAACAATTCTATTTTATTATACCCGAGAAAAACCTCACCGTTTAATACCCAAAGAAGGTATGTGTGACAAGGCTCACTAGTAAGCGAGCAAAAGATTCAGTTTGTGTTCACTCCAACCTGCACTTACTTTCACGCACTTCGGATGGTTATAGGTATTGCTTTTAATTTTTATCTTTCATATGTGTAAATTTGTTTATTGGTTGTTTGAAGTTAAATATAAACTTGAATCATATTGTTTTTGTGTTGCAAGTTGCAATTCAGGATCATCCAAGCATTGGGATGTTAATCTAGAGGACATTGACATGGATCTTGAAAGAGAACATGATTTGCATGCTTTTAATATGGACCTTGGGAACCTATTGTTCCTTCTAATCTTGATTATGAGATTGAGGAGGATCAGTAAAGCAAATTATTTTTAATTTTTAGTATGTTTGTTACCTTCATACCTTGTTTATTAGTTTTTTCTTCATAATTTATAAATTTTGAATCATAAATGTGTTGTTTTGTTTGTTTGAATTCATATACATACATACATACATATATGCATACATACATACACACACACACACACACACACACAACGGTGTCCCCATACCCAAGTTTTTAAAGATGCTCCACACCTGTACCATACGTGACATTGGTTCCAAGAAATGGGTAGAAGCCATGAACGATGAAAGACAGGCCAATGTAGAACTTGAGAAATAATGTATTGACTGTCTGATATGAATGTGGTGAGATGCAAATGAGAATACAGAAAAACTATAAACTAAATGGGAGTGTTGAGAGATACAAAACAATTGAATTCAACTTCTATGGAAATCCAATCTATGGTTGGGAAGAGCAAATGTGAATGAATTCTTCAATATAGACACCAGCTATGGATATCAAACAGAGGTATTTGCTCACGCTTTTTCTTATAGGTTTGCTTGTGTGCAGAAAATTATACTCAAAGATTACCATCACAAAAGCAATTGAACCACAGGAACTACAACCAATTATTGCAAAACAAAGAAAAGCCTTGTATATCCCATAAGCAATTGAGACATCCAAACATTTGATAATTACCTGGGTGCAAAGGGATGAAGTAAGGAAGAAGCCATATTTCAGGGGGCAAGGGATTGTTGCCAGACCAATCATATACTCCAAGCACCTGTGATAGTTATTAATGAAACACCTCAGTTCCTCATCTCTAGAATCGTGCACGTCTATAACATACATCAAGGTTCACCAAAGACGGAATAGGGAGTGTGTTTGTACACTAACAACTTGGCAATCGAAGAATGTTATGCCCATTTATATATTATGCACTGAGTTTCTGCTGAAGCTAATATCCTCAAAGGCTCAAACAACTATAATGACTAAGGATTTTGCACGACATATGCAAACACAAAAGAAAATGCTCTAGTATAAATGTCCAATCTGGTTAAACACACTATATTTGTATTAAAATGACCTCTTTCAGGCTGGTTTTATTTATGATTTTCAATACAAACATTTTAAAGTAATTGGAAAGAGAAAATTAAGAACTACACATTTGGTGCTTTCTCAGTTTTATCAGAGAACTAGCAAGATCTAGAACACACTACGTGGGATTTTCTTGTCTTCACTTGAAAAGTAAACCCCCTGGCATATAATAATCTAAAGAATAAATATGGTTCATGGATTTCTTGATATCATCTTGGGCAATTTACCTGGATATGGAAACTTTGGTTGTTCAAAACGTATCTCACACCTTTACAAGAATTTATGACCTGCAATGTGGGCTTCTCTGCATCCATGTGCTGTGCATGCGTTTAGGCTCTATATGTAAATTGTCGTCACAGATGTCATTCTCAGGAATTTTCTAAGAAAGGTTTTCAGGGTTTCTTCCTTATATTTTTATTTTTCTCGATAAATTCTCAGAAATTCAAGAAAATAAAAAATATGTAGGAAGATAAATAGAAATATTATGAATTTATGAGTTTTCACCTAATTTTCTTGCAAAAATAATAAAAAATATCCAAACTAATTTGTGAAATTTAAAAAGAGAAGAACTAATAATAAAACGTTCAAGTTTTTTGTTGTAAAATCACAACAATTTTCAAATTTTCACCAGCAACTGTGAATGACATAATTGCACAAGTTCTAGTTTGTGTCCTCTGCTTCAATATGACTTGAGAAATCTATTGAGCACACAGTTTATGTTTACATAGTGTTCCTGACAGAAACTAATGAATGTGGTGAGTTTTCATGAAGGATCATGTGTGAAGTATAAACTACTTCTTCCAGCATCACTGGAGCAGCACAGCAACAAAAGCATATTGATAACATCAAACATAAGAAGTTATAGAAGAATAAAGAAAAAATATACCGAAAGCCACATCTTTCCCCAGGATGGTATCGCAGTGACACTGCCATGGTCCAAAATCCACTTTTGTGCTTTGTCCAGTCGACATGATTCCATTCCTTCAAGCCTCTCACCAAGCAATCTTAACGTAACATAGCTTAATGCCGTACAGAACATGGTACTGTGACCTTCAATATGCAAACCCCAGCCTCCGTCTTCATTCTATAATCAAGATAAGGAGATAAGTCCCTTCAAATCTTTTGACAATCTTAGAGAAAACATGCAAGTACAGCACCAGTAAATTGGAGAAAAGAAAAGAGAGAATAAAAAGGATATGTATAAGCTCATCCTTGCCTGATGATTATACAGGTAACGGCACATTTCCTGAATATGTGCTGAAGATAAAACATTATGCAGTGCTCCAGTAACGTATAGAACAATAACCTGTATAAATTATATAAAAACATATTGGCAATTACTTTTTCAACAGAAGTTACAGAAAATAATAGGTTACTTGGAATTTCATATCCCTAAGTTAACAAATGAGACCACTAAGATTACCTTGACACAAGACTGCTTATTATAAATTAAATGCTGAGTGAGAAAAATAAAGAATTGTGGATACAATAGAAGACAGACAATTCCGAAAGGCAAAGCGTATCTGTGGGTGGTACATAGTAGAAATTAGGCATAAAAGAACCTAGAAAACTCACCAACCCAGGCATAAGAAACATAGGACCGCCGTAATCACCAGGCCAATGGCCATCATGTGCTTGAATAGTTGAGTAGAATTTGAGAGCCCTTTGCAAGGTTGCAGTCACTGCCTCTAATGAAACATCCTCAGTCTCTCCTATGCTCACGTGAGGTATTGAAATGTCACAGGGATTTTCTTTTCCAAGCTACAGTTTTGAAAAATACAAGGTCTGAGCACAAGTCTGGCAGCAAAAACGCCATCACTAGGCTAAACAAGCAGGTAGAAACACAGATACTAAAAAAGTTATTCTTTCTAGGAATTTCAGAAGGCAGCCTAGTCCACGTTATTCCAATTTATTTCTTATTTTGCATGGTGAGAAATAAATTGATGAGTATGTCGATGAAAAAGCAAAAAAATGATCATAAAGTAAATGAAACACAAAAGATTGTATATACACTTCAAAACAGGCTAAGAACAATTCATTAACATCAAAACGAATTCAGCAAGAATGGTAAGAAAACAAACAGGACCATATGAAGATGGCTTTGTTACTCTCAAGTTTAAAAAAAAAAATATTACTGATTTTGTTCCGTACAGTTTGGTTAAGTATTAGTTACCCTATTTTCTGTACTAGATTTCATTTGTTCACAATCATAAATAATGCATTCTAACCTAAATCTCTCGCTTCTCCACTTCTAGTGTGTACATTCCACGCGTGAGATCAGAAGGTAATCATCAATTAAATGCCAAAACCAACAACTGTGGAACTCTTTTAATGCTCTGATAGCCTAAACCTACCACAAGTTTGCAATCAACTGCATTACCCAGTCCACACAATCAATAAGAATGACAACCTGAAAGGTCGATATCTAAGAGCAATTAGAGCAAATTCCCATCATTTTCCACAAAATACCGATTAAAGAACTTGACATCTACAAGGTATCTGCAATTCGTTGTGGTGTAAAAATTTACTAAAATCCTGGAGTAAACCATAACGAACAAGTATTTGCAGAAACGGGGGTTTACGTGCCCTTATCAATGCCATTCAGTGAATCAAACAGTCAAGGTTTACGACTATTACTAGAAGAACCACAGAAAGAACAGGCTTCTGAAAAACCAAAGATCGTCCATGCATGAAGGAATTCAAGATTAATCTGGTGACATTTACGCAATTCTCTAAAAAATAA
The DNA here is from genome assembly GCF_008831285.2 of Nymphaea colorata. Taxonomy (NCBI): domain Eukaryota; kingdom Viridiplantae; phylum Streptophyta; class Magnoliopsida; order Nymphaeales; family Nymphaeaceae; genus Nymphaea; species Nymphaea colorata. The sequence goes on from NC_045150.1 coordinate 4,686,270, forward strand.
CATGAGACGCGCGGGAGTCGCAAACCAGCATTGTCATGACGAGAACACGCCACCTTAGGATAAAACCAAAGGACTAAAATTAGCAATAGAAAACATCGTCCAGCTCAAGGAAACTAGTCGAAGAAAGCCCTCCATGGATCCAAACAGGACCTGACACGATTATCCGCCAAAGAAACAAGCAAATCCTTACCTGCATTCTCATAAGGAGGTCCGAGCTATGCTTCTTGGCAGACCTATGCTTCGTGAAGTTTGCCCGTGCCTCTTCGACGGCCATCCGGTCTTCCTCCGACCCAAAATCGGGATCGAACTCCCACACCTGTCTGCCGACGTGATTGTTGACCGTCCTCAGCCATGGATTTCCTCCTCCCTCCGCCACCTTCAGCCTCCACATCGCCCTTCTCGATCGAACTACCTCCCACAGAGAGAGAGAGAGAGAGAGAGAGAGAGAGAGTAAATGTTGCAGGTTATACCAAAAGTCAGGAACGAGAAATGCTTTTCTAGAGAGACCGGGGCTCCCACTGGGACTGCCACCATGCGACGACAGATTGCAAGCAGCGACTGTTTCCAGGATATGAATTGGGAGGAGCGCGCTCCTGTCGTCTTTCGCAGGCTTTATTTTCATTTAATGAGGAAATTTCTTCATAATTTGAAAACACGAGCTTCTGTCAGTTTTTTTTAGATACGTGACTTATATTTTTTAACATCTCGGAAGCGTGGACGAACTGAAGTGGTCAGACTCAGACCATGGACCTGAATATGGAACTGAATATTTTGAGCTTCACACACACCGCACATATTCAAATGCAGACTGTAAAATTTAAGTCAATCCATTTTGATCTTCGAATATTCTATGCTTACTACCGAAGATTAAGGCGGATTGATTTCATTTTATAGTCTGCATTTGAATAATATTCTGACCTTAATTTGAAATTGAGGGTGGTAAAACCTGATTAACTGTAAATTTTGCTTTAAAAATTGGTGGATCTGGATCTTGATTTTGCATATTATTTCTTAATCTGCAGATTATACATATTGGTGTTCAATGAATAGAGCCAGTACGAGTTTACTCGAACTCGCTTGGCTAAACTCGACTCGTACTCAACTCATTTATTAAACGAGTGTAGTTCGCGACTTGCTTAAATAAATGAGTCAAACTCAAGTAGGTTCTCAGTTAAACTTAAGTATGATTGTGGTAAGAAGTAAAAACATAGCCAAGCGGTGCTCTAGTGAGTGACCTGGAGCCCAACTGGAGCTCGAGCCATGAGTTTTGAGACTCGAGCCAAGCTCAACCTGACCCAGCTTGGCTCGACCTCCGCTATTGTTTTCATAGAGGAATCTGCCTCGTATTGAAACGGTTATGGCCCAACCAAGCCTGCCCAATGAAGGATCGAAATCTTAAATTGTAAATAAATTTGTAATTTTATGTTTATGAAGTGGGTCAGATTCAACTTAATTGGATCTTTGTGTGGTCGGAATCAAATTTGAACTTTATTTTAGTACCAAATCTGAATCTGAATTTTACACCTTGTTAAGATATTTATATACCGGATCCGTTGGATAGACTAAATTTCAAATTTAGTTATGAAGCTAACTACTTAATGTGAGTCATTTGATTAAAAAAAGAAGAAGAAGAAGGAGGAGGAGGAGGAATCCCAAATTTGCCCACCCCCCTACCGAAAACCAACTTATACAAGGAGGGGTACTTTGAAAAGTGGACAAGTTAATCTATCCTAATAACAGTCCTAGTCTTAGTTGGTAGGTCTTCACTTGAATGGGATTCTAAAGTAAGAAGGATCTTTTTGTCCACTCATAAAAAGTTGATACATCCCATTCTACCACTTAATAAAAAGACCTAAAAGTGTTCACCACTTTTTTCTATCTTTAGAGAATACCAAGTTTTTTCTGTTGCTGTTATGTTTCAATTTACTTATCAATATTTTTTTTTTACAGCACAAAAAATTGATGAGTTGACAATTTAAAATGGAAACCAACCGTTTACTACCCTTCGCTCTGTTCTCATGAAAACAACTTTAACCCCTTAACAGCACCCTGGTGTATATGGACAAGCAAATACTTAGGAGCACTAATATATAAACAAGTGAATTTTGTGGGGACTGTATTGGTAATTTTCCACATGAAGTCTATACCTCCCTAGGAAAAAAAAATTATAATATAAAGTAATCATAACGCTTGGCAAAAACAATAAATGGAAAAGTGTATAAGGTTCTCATTTGACAACCTTTCGCAACCCACGCGTCTCCTGGCACAGGATCGCTTTTATTGGCACAATTAAAGTTTTTATGCATCGACATCAACGTCCCGATCGAATCCCATATGGGTTGCCGTCCAACTTAAATCCCAAGTAACAGTAATAATTTGGCCGGCATTGGATGTGGATCACTCGATGGCTAATAATTAGGTAACCGAAGGTTTTAATGTTCATCATTTATGCACGTCATGCTTGGGATTGTAGTTGGCAGAAGTGTAATTAGACTCACAGTCGATTTTGTTGGCTTCATCAAGTATTTAAATAACCATAATGTAAATCAGTGCAATTGAATTAGCGAGTTAGAGCCGAGTCAGGTTGAGTCCAGCCGAGTTAGGGGCAAATTGGGCCAAATCTTGACTCGTGGCCAGATTTGTTGGCAAACCAAGCTGACTCGAGAGTTAGCCCAACAAGTTTGCCAACTATAACTTGGACTTTTGAACTTGTAACGACATTTGGCTCCTCCAAACTCCACTTTAATGCATCAACTATTAACTCAATATTTGCTGTTCCCTCACTATGTTGAGGTCACGGGCAGAGTGAAGGGGGCAGCATGGGCCTTGGCCCTCCATAAGATCCTAAAAAACTTTAACAATTTATATGTAAATCTAAAAAAAATTAATATATATATATATATATATATATATATATATATATAATTTAAAAATTTCTATTTCAACTTCTATTAAATTTTGAAACTATAACTTTGCCCCTGCGACACAGTTTGAGGTGAATACAAAGGAAAAGATTTGAATGAAGGGAGATTAATGAAGGGAATAGAAAGGAAGGGAGGATTACTCGTTAGAAAAGTATGTTTGGATAAAAAAAAAGAAAAGAAAAAGATTTAATTTAATTTATGGAATTTTGTAGATATATTTTTTATACCAGCTAAAAACTATTTTAAATACCATAAACCATAAAAATATAATATTAGAAAATAACTAACTAAAAAATGATATGAAAACATCATAATTGACAAAACAAATTAAATATCTAATACAATATGCAACAATAACAAAAAAAATAATATCTTTGCTAAAAACTGTAAAAAAAAAAAAAAAAAAACTCAACCCTCCTCAACCCTCTGCAAAAACAAAGTATTTAGCTTATATAAAAATAAAAAATATATATATATTTTGGTCCCTATCAAAGTTTTAAAATTATAATTCAAAAAAATTTATAGCTCTAACCTTGCCGATGGACCAGCTGTTCCCCAAGAAAGGAGTAAGAGAAGCTATGGAAGAGATTAGAAGCAGGGAAGAGGGGGAAAGTAGAAAAGGTGGAACTTGGTTAACGAAGGAGGAAGGAAGGGCATGACTTAAGGAGGGAAATGAAGAAGACACGGGCCCGTCAGGTCACTGGCAAGCGCTGGCATCGAGGTTGGAGACCGACCATTTCTCTGGACGATTGCAACTGCAATTATGGTGGTTCCTAAGATTTTCAAGCCGCTATCTCCCTAACTTTATTTATTTAACTTTATTTATTTATATATAGGTGACCTTTAAAGGTTGTTTAAGATGTTCACTAACGGAGGGCATCTACCTAAAACATTAACAAATATGGATGTCAATATAGTTGATTTTGATCAAACATCTGATTGAACTGTTCTTAAAAAAATTATGTATGGAAAAAAAAAATCTAATAGTCAATTATGAAATCAGATCCGCTTCGGATTTAAGAAATGCCATTAAGAACATACATAAATATGTGATCAGACTTTGGTTCCTATCATATAAATAAATATCATATATCCAATGTCTTACATTTTGCAAATTGGCTAGATTTGGTTTAAAATGTGGTTTCAGATTCAGAGATGAATATAAAAAACGAATTGATATCAGATTTTGGTTTCAAATTCGGATATGACCTTTCTTTGTTAGTATTTTAATCTGAATTCGAATCCGAATATGTGTATGTCCGAAAAAACAGATGTGCTTAACGCCCCTACTAATCAAACAAATGCTAATATATACGTCCAAATAATTCACTTTATAACACAAAAATAAAGTATCTACAATATACAAAAATCAACTGCAAACATACATATAAAAATGAAGATCGTCATGTCATGTAAGGTCTCAGCTCTCCTTCAAGATCCAAGCGTGGATACTTCTGTCTTTTGAAATATTCCTTAGATCTGCAAACAATGCTTGAACACACTTAAAGCATAGATCTAATAAGTTAATACACCACAATTGATAAAACAAATCAACAGTAACACTAAGAAAAAGAACTAATCTAAACTGAATTTTGGTAAAGCTTCTATGAAAATTTTAAAGTTAAAACTGTCAAGAAATCCACATTGAATGATATTGGAAGGTGGCTGAAAATTCTGCTACTTTTTAATATTCAAGAATGTTATCAAGAACTTAATTCATGTACTATATCTAACAATACTAAAAGACGCACTATCACTAACCTAAATCCACGCTAAAAAATACGAATAAAAAATTAAAATTTACTGAAAAGGAAAATAATGTAATTGTGGTTTTTAACTAGCTAAAATAGAAGAATAAAAAGGTAAGAATAACAATTATTCTATTCTAATCTAAGAAGGCATCAATTGGACACAAAGAAAATATAATTCATGCATGAAAATGAAGTAGTTCAATGCTAATATAATATATGTGCAATTAAATAATCAAGAAGAAGAAAAAGAAATATAATTACCCAAATGCCTCTCTAAAGGGATGACTGCACCAACAAAGCCTTAACTATGCTATTATATCTGCACTATGATCTAATACTAGTATAACATCAATTAAGTTAATTTTAATTTCAAAGCAATAATATTATGGAAAACAGCAGAAAATAAAGATATTATTACTTCGAATTCAAAATTTTTCTAAAACTACAAAGAGAGACAAAGAGCAAAAATTTTACCCAATCCCTAGTGGTACCTACCCAAAGCCAAAAGTAGGTGGCCACTTCTTTCAGCGGGACCAACTAACTCGTTAAAGTATCATTAACTAAGGACAAAACAGTAAATAGCGAATATTAATTCTTAATTACCTAACTAGCAAAAAATTAGCTAACGTAAATAAATTAATAATTACCTCTGGTTTGAAAAAGGAAAGCAAAGATTAAAGTAAAAAAAAATTAAATCATTAAAGTAAAAAAAATTAAATCATAGTGGCCCCCTACAAGCTAATATATATATATATATATATATATATATATATATATATATATATATATATATATATATATATATATATATAGAGAGAGAGAGAGAGAGAGAGAGAGAGAGAGAGAGAGAGATATATGAAAAAAGAATACATTAAAACATGCAAAGAAATGGATGGCAAGTCGTACGAGAAACAAAAATGGTGAGTGAATCTACCAATAAATACGACATGCCAAAACGCCTTGGCAGTAGCAGTCACGTCAATCACATCAGCATACAGGTTAAAAATAAAAAAGAGTACGGCTCCTCTTTAAATAATACATTCTTTTTTGTGGTCCATTTATGGCAGACTTAAAAGGAGCGGGCCTCACCTCGACTTTTTTTTTTTAAATTATATGTAAATTTTTACTTATTTTATATAAAAATTTAAAAAAATAATATTTTGATCTATGTTAAAATTTAAAAACTTTAAACAAGCAGTTTTTGCACAGCCGTGATACATTGGACAAACCGCAGCAATTGCAACCATGCATTGAATAAATGTGATGTATAAGTAAAAGCTATTACCAACCTAAGGTCATGAGGGGGTTGGTATTAACATAAGCTTACTTGATTTGCCCCCATCACCCAACAACAAAGCATGCCACCTTTTCAAAACCATAGCAGCACCCTTTAAACCCCTTTCCTCATTGGGCAAACAAATTAATTCCCATGCCACACCGTGCCGCTTGGAGGTGGAAGAAAGCGGATTGTCCCATGAGAACGTCAAATCAATAGACTTTGGCACAAGTGACTTGCAACCAGTGGTAGAATCACATGGTGACTGGTGTTGGTAGTTGTCCACATCGATCTCTTAAAATTTTTTTATTTTTAAATAAACGTCTTTAAATATTTGTCCTTATATACATATAAGTGCTCCACCAGATATGAGTATTTTTAAACAAGTGCCGCTCCAACCAATTTTTCTGGCTCTGCCAGTGCTTGCAAGTGGCGATCACTATAACTACTTCCTAAACATTATGTAAATTGTTGTGAATCTAAATAAAGTCTAAACTATGATGCATTAATTGTGAAGTGGTAAGTACAATATGACATCTAAACTTATTAGTATTCTTACTGCCCTCTGAAAGTCAAAACCTCCATCCTTCCTTTCAATCCTCTAGTGTAGAAGGACTACTTTGAGTTCCTGGAGTTGACACTTGTTAATGTCACTAAATATCCTAAAGTTTTAATTAAACTTAAACTAGCTATTTTATTTCTAACATGCTCCTGAATGGGTCACCACTATGAAATATTCTATATATCTAACTTACTAAGAGGGCAGGTGGGAAAGAAGTTTGGGGAACGGCAGAGAGAATCAGCGAATGGATTGAAGTTTCCTTGAAGAAGTCCTTTTAGAGTCCAAGCACTCGCTTACAAAGCCAATTGACAAAGCACTCACAAAGCCTAAATTAGGCAATACATTCATAAATAAATGGTAATATAAATAAACATTCTATGGTAAATTACTCAAATAATTCATTGAATCGATTCTAAGCTAAAGGAATTTAAGTGAAATTAAGCTAAATTGCCTCTATTTTATTTAGGTTGTAGTCAAATAATTCCAAGTAGAATATGAAACTAAGCTTAAAAACTAACAAAATCTTTATTATATTTGGATGAAGGGAAATGAAAGAAAAAAAGGGGGAGATGTATGAAGAGGAAGAAGGAAAAAAAAAGGGGCAAGGAAATCAAATGAGAGAAAGATATGATAAAGGGTTATTTGTATAGAGAGGAAATGAAAGTAAATGAATTGTCTAATATCATGTTAGCTATACAAATGAAAGGAAAACACCCACCACTTTGTTTTTCTACACGCAACCCACACAAATCCCTCTCTCTACATTACATTTTTCTCTCTTTCTTGAATAATTTTTTATTAATTGAAATTATTTGATCATAAATTTCTCTCTCTCTCTCTCTCTCTCTCTCTCTATATATATATATATATATATATATATATATATATATATATATATATATAGACACACATACATACACACACACAATAAGTTGATCAATGGAACCATCTAGGATCCTTAGGATGACATCCAAAGATTTGGCCAAAGCCCAAACGCATCTCTCACATGACTGTTTTACTGACTTAGATGTGGAGCCCATACAGCATATTATTAAGAAAGAAGGCAAATTGGTAAAGAATTCATCCTATGATTCAACTATTTATTTGGATATATGAATGTGGAGCTATCGTACTGCTAGAAACTGTGACTGTGACTGTGACTGATACGATTCAACTATTTATTTGGATATATGATATGATTCAAATCTTATCTGTATACATGGTGTTAGTGAGACTGTGACTGATTTTACATATATATGCAAGCATATCTTTGATACCATATTGTTATTACATTTTTTTTTATTAAAACTATGCCCAAAAGTGTGAAAAAAAAGACTCCTGATTTTTAAGACCAAAACTTTTCACCATACAGTCCAAGACAAACATCCAATTTAACAAAACATGAAAATGACATATACAGATAAAAGCACACAAAGAAGTTATGTGAAAGATTGAATCAAAAATATTGAAAATACAAAGTTCATTTAATAACTCATTTTAAAAGAAACTCTAAAAGGTATAACACGCGAGTCTCTCTCTGTATCTTCCTTTTCTCTCTCTTTTTTTTTTCAGATTTGATTGCAGAAAGAGGCTGCATGGCAGCAGCCCCTTTCATGTTACTATCTTGCATTCAAGACTCGCCCAGTCGCCCAGTGTTAGGTGGTTGGGTCTTTTCTTTCATTTCCTTTTCTTTTTTCTTCTAGCCTTTGAGAAGGTTGGTCCAATAGAATTGATTAGAACTGATAGGTGACTAATCATCAATTATATTTTCGAAAGCCCAACTCTTTATGCTGCAAACGAGGGGTCACCTACACACAAGTTAAAGCATGGCAAGAGCAACATCTTGAAACACGGTACATGCCCTTTGTCCTAATGGGGTGTAAGAAAAAGGAACTAGCTAATTTATCTATGCCTAAACTACCCCCGACGAACCGAATATCCTAACTCAGAACTGCCAATAATGGCTGCCAACCTCTTCAATGAAGGATGTCAGCCACTATTTGACTTCTAATTACAACTATGTTCAAGCTATAGTTGATCATAGGAGCATCTTAAATAATTAGTCTATGCACTTCTAATCTAATAAATATATGATACGGCCACCAGCTGTTGCACTTATTAAATTAGAAAAGAGAAAACTCACAAAAGCAAAATGACATTCACCATAAAAAAAAAGAAGAAGGATTCATAACGCGCGTGTAAAAATGACCATCGGTACAAGTTAATTTTACCAACATCTAAGAAGTGTCAGAAATCGTGTATACACCAGCGCGCGCAGCAAGGCGTGTCGGTGAAATCCGACATTCTGTTCACCGATGACCTGTACAGACGTTGCTAAAAGTTTGTCGGAACGGCTTCCTATTTTTACCAACGCTTTTGGCCATCGGTCATCGGTGAATCCCCTCACTTTCGTTGATTTTTGTGACTCTAGGCAACTTTCAGATTACAACAAATTGGTGTTTAATAATCTAGCTAATATGGTGAAGAAAACGTTTAAACTCAATATTGAATCATAGAATTCCTAGGTAAAATAAACTAACGTCCAAGCTACTCAACTCTATGCTAAAATTCACTTGAAATCAAAGCTGAATATTTCTTCGAAAACTAAATTACATGACAAAATGAAATAAAAACTTAGCAAAATAAATACCAAAAGTAAAATAACAGATGGTGATTTTTCTACCACCAAAATTTTGGTCTTACAGGAGCGGTTAATTCTTATGATAATTAAACACATATTTGATATGCTTACTGAGATGTATAAAGTTCGTGAATATTTTTTTCTTGCAAAACTAAGATCGTGATAGACGTGTTTCTTATTGTGCCTTTGCTATGAATAGGCGTTTGAACCATTACTTTTAATTTTATATATATCGGTTAATTTTGTGGTGATTAAACAAGGACAATTTTACGGCTACTCAGATTTATGAAGTATCTGATTTATTTTTTTTTCTTTTCTGCAAAAAATGACATCATAGATGCGTTTATTATTGTGCCTTTGCTAAGGATGGATGCTAGTACCATTATTTATCATGAAAAATATGATTTTTGGGGTAGAATTTTTTATGGAAACTTTGGGTTTATGATATTTTATATCTTTATAAACCTTATGTACTCGTCGTGATAAACCAATATCAGTTTTGATTTTGCAAAATCGAACACTTAGATAAATTACTTTTCTGATAAATTGCCGACACCAGCTACAATGTAGCTCCCCTTTTCGGAAAAACCTTTTTTTCCATTCCTTTCTCTTTCTCTCCCTCCATCTAAACAGGCTGTTAGTTGTTAGTGACTATGGTTGAAGCTTTGCCTCATCGAGCAAGTAGTTGTATAATGGGCAAAAGAGCCACGGGCATGCACAACAAGGTACTTTCGAATTAAGTACAATGAAACAACAATCTAAAAAAGAAAAAAGCCTATCGCTGAAGTTGCTATCGAAAACTAGCCTCCAACTGTCACCACAGAGAATGCCCCTAGTTTTTTTCTTTCATTTGATTGTCACTATTGTCAAACGACCCCTCAAGGATCGATCTAGTGAAACTGGCGACCTCCTGGATCTTTTATTCATCAAGAGTTGCATTTATTTACATTAATAATAGTTATGGAAGAAGATCATGTGCTAATACTGTTGATCACATTTGCTAGCTGGGCAGATTTCATTTTCTTTCGAATGACGATGGAACCCACCAAGTATTTTTATGATGGTTGAATTTTCCAACCATGGAGGTCCAGGTTCACCAAGTCTTTTTCCGATGCTTAAAGGCAAAGCACTCTTCTTCTTCCAGTCCAAATTTTCTGTAAAAGGTTGTGCACTCGGGAAATTGAACTCGGGACAACTGTAGACCTCCTTCCACTTGAAGCCCTTCAGCCAACAAACTTAACCAGGTGTACACTGTACAGAGTACTTATAGGTCGAGAAAGGATAACACTAGATCCTCGGAACAAGTTTACATCATGATGTGGCGGTTCACTCAATCGCACAGCAAACAAGCATCATAAACAGGCGGCAGACGTGCTATACGTAGAAATTATGAAGGACTCAATCTATGTGTTTGTCTTTCCTCTTTTCAAACAAGTCTCCATTTGTAAGTGATTGACAAGCATATTTCAAGCACTACGGTAGCAGATCTATGAACTTTTCCTACATAACATAGAATTTTAATCCAAAACCAACAAAAGATAAAGAGTAGAGTTCCATCCTTGGTCTCAATATGCATATCCCTCCAGCACCCCGTCCAGAATTGGTCCCAGATTTTTGGCCGTTTGCACACAGAAGAAGCATTAGATCTTCCCCCAACCTTATGCTCCCTTTCCACACTTGATTTTCTATACACATGGCTTTGTCCTCCCTCCTTGAGTACATTGAGCCCCTCCCCATTAATTATCTGCCATAGGATGTGCCTATAATCCCGTCCTCCTTTTCCTTCACACTTTCAATCTTTCTCAGTGCTTCCCTTATTTCCAGTCTATACTCTAACTCCTCCTCACAACAAGCCAACCCTATTTGTAGCAATTTCATCATCTCACCTTCTGCACCTTCAGTACTCCCCATCTCTTCATCGAACACTCCTCCCTGCTCTTCCCTTAGCATCGATCTGACCCAGCCAGGCAGGTCTGTGCCTGTCCCTTGTCTCAAATAGGAGGAGGGAATCTTGCCTGTGAGTATCTCCAATACCAATACACCAAAGCTCCACACATCTGACTTGTTTGTAGCATGGCCCTTTGAGGCACACTCTGGGGCTTTGTAGGACAACATCAGCTGCGCCGCATGCCTGGTGTTGATGACTGGTGCAAGGCCATAGTCAGTGAGAAGGGGCTCATAGTCGTCATCCAGGAGTACATTGGAGGACTTCAAGTGGCCATGAGGAAGGATTATGTTGGGTAGCTCGGTATAAAGGTAGGCTAGGCCTCTCGCCACACCCTTGATTATCTTCAAACGCGTCGGCCAACTGAGTGCTGTGAAAGTTGATGTGTGCTTGCCTGTAAGGTAGTAGAGCAAATGGTTAGAAATATATAACAAGATTCAGGCCTCTTTATTGATTCGAATGCAAGTTGCATACAACATCATTGCATTCTTTGTGACAAGCACATGTAAGGATATTAATAATTTAGATTCATGATTGCATGCTTAATTAGATTCTGTTCCTAAGGAGGACTTTAGTTGGATCTAGGGCTTACCATTAAGTTGTTTGTAAATATACATTGGAGTCCAATGGAGCAAAGATTCAAGTGTAGGTAGGTACATATGTTACCGTTTGGCAACCATAACAAACTGATACTATCCCATTTAATCCACTTTGAAAACTAGAGCAAATTCATGGAACAATCCAACACAATGTTTAATGAATCTGCCCCAATTTTTTGAGACTGATTGATGAGACTATAACATTGCCATTGTCAAACGAGCCTTACGTGTCAGATCTTTTGAGCTAGTTGAATCCACGAATAACTTTTAGCTGACCCTACCAAGGTTAACTATGCTACATCAAAATAGACAGGCTTAGTCATGACTTATCTAGAACTTACTTTCACATTTGCATCTCTAGCTACATCTACTTGGTGCAACATGCTTACACGATAATGCATGTGCTCCTGTGTGCCATATATTCCAAAGAAGCATCTCAGATCTACTGTCATACTCTAAAACCATATCCTGTATTTTATTTTGTTTCTAATGCACAATGAGCTATTTTTTCATGGGTTGCTATAGAACTCGGAAAGACATCAACCATGAGACCAATCAGACCATGGCTGTCCTTTTGACAGCCATGACCTGCACTACTATGTGCAACACTTTGCCTGTTCGTTCATTGTACTCTCTTGTGGCAATGTAGCGGGCGACGTTGCATCGAAGGACCTTACCATGAAGAAAATAAGCCAAGCTCCCATTTTCAACGCAGTCATAGACAAGCAGCTTCTCTTCCCTTCTGTAGTAAAAAGCCAGCAAAGGTAGTACGTTCGGATGCCTTAGTCTCCCAAGTGCCCTCATGTGCTCTTGGAACTCTTCCCTTCCCAAGTTGTTCATCTCTTTGTATCTCTTCACCACCGTTGCACAACCATCAAGCAGCACAGCCTTGTATGAAGAGCCAAAATTCCCACTGCCCAGTACTTCAGCGGATGCTCCAAGCAGATCCTGCAGATCAAATGGTTTTCTGTCACTTCTAACAAAGATAAGGCCATGAGAATCACCCTCCCTGGATCTGTTCTTCTTGGCGCCACCGGCGCCTTCTGGTGCCGGTGCAGCTCCACCCATGCTGCTCACTGCTTGTTCACTGGATGACACCTTCTTGGAGCATAAGCGTGATGTGCACCAGCCGCGCAGCACGATCCCAGCTCCAATGGCTGCCACTAACGCCGCTATGACAATTGCAAAAGTAGCACTTGCAGAAACTGAACTAATGGTTGTTTGCTTTGCGGGATGTAGAGGGCATTCTGTTTGTAATGGTGGTCCACATAAGGCCTTGTTTCCTGCATACCCAGAACATGACGACAGAAAGCTTGTTAAAAATCCTATGTAGTAGGAAGGAACCTGGTTAATGGCAATTTTTTTGTTAAAGAAATACCGACAAGGGTGGAGGTTGGTGTGGGTACTGTGTGGGCCATTACCAGGACAAATCAATAAAAAATGCTTATTTTTATATTGGTACTTGAGGATAAATTTTTTTATTTACATATTGGTGTTCCTTAAAAAATTAAAATTTTTAATCCTTCCAATTCTCATTAACTATTCATTTCAAAAGCCTCTTAAATTTTGATTTGATTTGGTTTCAAGTTTCAACCAATCTTTTTAAACCTACAGATTTTTGCTGTGTGAGCTCATCCATGAAGCCACATTGAAAAAAAAATCAGCTTAAGTTGACAGACGAGTGTAAAATGTTGAGGTAGGCAATATATGCGTGCTTGGTGTGTGTGTGTTGCTGTTAGTTTTTTCCTGAGATAGTGTCACCATTGTATTACAGTAAAAGCTAAAAGATGAAATTGCCATTGTTCTTTCTTATCATTAAAATCATGTACTGGAGGATAACAGATAATACTGTATGTTTCTATGAAGCCCAGAAGGATGATGATGATGATTGTAATGGTGGATATGATGAGGATTATGAAGATGCAAGCAATCTTAACGACATTCATGCCCTTTTTCTTGACGTGCTATGTGAAACCATGGCCAAAAAAATTGAGTGGCTGACCTTCAAAAAAATGTGCACTCATATTTTTGAGGCCGGCTGGTATCTCTCCTTCCAAGTCATTGTTGGACACATCAACCATTAGCAAACGAGGCTGCCTGAAATCCGGTATTTCCCCACTAAAATTGTTATGGTCCAGCCTCACCTGCCGAAGCCGGGGACTCGATGCCAGAGACGTCGGAATTTGCCCAGAGAAGTTGTTCCCCGACAGCCACACCTTCCTCAACCATTCCATCCCAGCAAAATAATCCGCAGGTATCGTGCCGGAGAAGTGATTGTTCGCCAGAAAAATTCCTCTAATCGCACCTAGCTGCCGGAAGTCCGGAATCGGACCGGACAAGTTATTGTTCATGAAACTAAAAGCGTATAGCAAGGGGATGCCGGCAAGCGCATCAACATCAATGGTCCCTCCCAGACTGAAGCCTTCGAGTTGCAAGACCGTCACAGAGCCATTCACGCACCGGAGGCCGGTCCACATGGCCGAGTTGCCTTTACAAGGGGGCACGGAAGCATCCCAATCGGCCAGGGAACCGGTGTTGGCTAATGAGGCCTTGAGCTTCAACAATGACGGAGAATCTGATTCCGGCAACGCGTCGGTGCTCGGCATCGAAGAAGACGCGGCCAACCAAACTACGACGACGATGACGATGGCATGCAGATGTGCATTGGCACGTGCAAGGGAGAGAAGGGGAGACATGGAGGGGGGTTTGCACATGCCAGTGCTGCTCCCCCTCATGGATGCAGAGACCCAAGGTGGTGAAAAAAGGTAACGGTTCGAGATCTACGTGTTGAGCTTGATGATCGTGGTTGTATGGTAACAAGGAAAACCAAGTAATTTTGTGAATATTGGTGGGAAGAGGAGGTGGAGATGACGAGGGAGGGCGTTAGCGCCAACCATGGGACCTGCAACCTTGGGGAGTTTAAAGCAGTATCCTACATTTGGACAAATATTAGTTGGCCATGGGAGAGAGTCAAGGGTGACCATGAATTCTTCCTTCCTCTGCCTATATCTTGTTGAGCTCATTCCCAAGACAGTGTGGATCTTTTTAACGACACAAAGACCAGTAGCTCCCAAATTGGGCAACCCCAAACCGTGAAGCTAGGGAATGATAATGCGGCAAATAGGAATCTAAGATATGAAAAGTGCCTTGGGATGTCACAGCTGTTCATCAACCTATAAACGTTTTTGTAGCTTCTTTGTTCACATTGCTGGCATTGACATTTCCCTTCCTTTCTAGGTGCACTTACCTAACAATCAATTTATCTCTCTCTCTCTCTCTCATTTAACCATTTTTATTTTTAACTATTTTTATAAATATCATATAAACTCAAGCTGAATGGTGTCCAGCATCCTACCCAGGTTCTGATGCAGCTCAGAAAAGTTTTTTTCGGCAGTGTGGTTGTTAACCTCCTGCTTACTTGGAGACAAAAGCTTACAGTTCAATGCCTCAAAGCTGATGTCTAAATTCACCTCATCACATCAAACAACATTGTCATTCGGTTCAAATTTGAAAAAAGAGATCTTTTTCCCACTGAAACGAGACAACAGTCGTTTGAAATCGGAGAAGAAAAAGGACAAAAAGTGCCATGGAAGTATTTCTTGCAAATGTAGCCGTTGTGGAGAACATGAGTATGGTAAGGTGTTATTCATCGCTAAAATAACAAAAGGGTGAATTGACCTTAAAATGCCATAAATAGTCGTCTACATAAGATATGTACAGGATTCAAAACTATCCGCTAATCATCCTTTCGTTTTTCAAAAATGTCAACCCACCCCTTCATGTGTCTCGGTCCAAAATGACGGATAAAACTACAAAAGATTAGAAGGATGTAGGGATAAAAGCCTTCATCTAAATGAGGCGCAAGCGATCGCCTGGATTGTTTACAGTAAAAAACCAGAACAGTCAGAGACATTTCACAAGCTAGGATATGAGAGCCATTTCTTTCGTGAATTCCTCATGATAACCAACATCAACAAGGCAGAGCCCTTGTGGTGGCGCTGGAGGCGCCGTTGCGCGTCTGCATGTGGCATTCATGAGTTTTAATAGTGCATCTTCCGGTGCACCAGCTGCCGCCTCCCTAAGAGAAGTGGCAACAAGAACTCTTACCATCTGCAAGATAGTCGATAAGAAATGATCAGCAAAACTATAGGAAAAAAAGAAAATGAACCGACAAGTAAAATGTCAAGACAACAGTTTAAACCATTACACAGCCTAGATGAACAAGCGGTAGAAGGGAAGCCATGAAAGAAGTTAAGATGACCACTATAGATTACTTTCCATTCTGCAGTGCAAGCTTTTTCATGGTATCGGTTATCTTAAAGCATGGTTGTTAGGTTTCACCCAGAGAGGCAGCAGGTCTGGGCACAGTGCGGATTTGCCCAAACAGATCAACAAAAAAATGCTTCTCTTCATTTTAATACTTCAGGGTAATTTTTCTTGTTTACATATTGGTGCCCCTTAACCGCTGCACCCAGTGTTTCCTTTCTTGGGGATAAGCCCATTAGGTGGTCTTGTGTGTCAAGGATTTCTAGTCAATCTGACATCAAAACACACATTAAGATGGATCAGATCACCACTACTGACGCAGCTGGTTTAGAGTCTGATAATTCGTTCTTTTCTGGATCCATTTTGACATCAGAACCAATAGTTCAGGCCCCCACGACCATAAAATATGTGTCACCCAAATGGCTGAAAGAAGCCAGCCATCCATCATTCGAGCTAAACGTGAGTGGATCTTGTGCTTGAGCTAAAAAATTTAGCAGTAATTAACAGAAGCAGCTTGTCCAAAAGAGATGCCCATCATTCATTAAGGGCATCTATTTCTAGTCCATTAGACATGTTGCATTCATACGCAAGGGTTGGAATATTCTTTCATAAAAGTACGCAACCTAGTTCATTAGATATGCAAGGACATTCATAAGCAAAGGTTAGGAACATTCTGCCATTAAAGTACCTTCCGCAAGAAACGGTTTGCAACCAGTTCCACGCACAGAACATTGGAGCCCTCTTTGTGAGCCTACAAAAATTTGCTGTCAGTTCACAGACACACACACACACACACATAAAAAAAGACAGAAGTTTCACAGAAATCTATAACCTCATCATGTGATGGTAGCTTGGCTTCTGTAGCTCGAGCATGGTAGACAAAACACTCCGTAGGTGGGCCCCTGAAAATAATTGTGGTCAGAAACTTGACCCATCTAAAGAACCCACACACACACACACACATACAGCGAGAAGGAAAGAGAGAGAGAGAGAGAGAGAGAGAGAGAGGGGTGGGGGTGGGGGTGGAGAGAGACACAAAGACAATAGATCATGACAACTGAAATTGTGGAATGTCAAAATATTTTTCAAATCTAACACTGTAGACGTATTCATTATGGTTTGTTTGTTGAGAATGAAAAGATGAACTAATGTTTTTCTTATAAAAAAGAATGTCTTTTCATGCTAAATTATTGATAATATTGTCTTTTCCTGCTAAATTATTGATAATATTTTTGGGCCATTGATCTTCAAACTCTACATATTTATGCTACTTTAGAAAACCAAGTTTTGTTTCTTAGGAAATCAATCACATTGATAATATGTACATGATTACTTTTGCTGAAAAAAAAAAACTACAACTAAAATAATCTAGTTATATTAAAGTATTACATTTGACCATCCATTTTATGAGTTGTCTGGTAGCTGACCAGCCATTAGTTAGTTTATTCAAAAATCCAACAGCAAGGAATATGTTTTCAGAATGTTCACAAATGTATGGTTCCAAAAAACAATGAGGATTTTCATGTATAAGTCAGATTTGTTTACCTGAGAAAAACCTAAGACTGTTGATACTACCCTCATAAAATCTGATCTACCCATCAGCTTTTGGTGAATCCCCTTGCAAATTTTATAGATTTGAAACACATCCTTATGGTTGGGTTTCTGAAAAAACTGCAGAAATCCAATGAAATCAATGGACAGCCGTCATAGGCTAGATATATGGACAGCCAATATATATACATATATAAATATATATGTATATATATTATAAAGAGAGAGAGAGAGAGAGAGAGGGTCAGATAAAGAAATTTAAACAGCTCCCAGGATTTTATTTTTTATTAAAAAACATGTCTAATGAATCCAAACATGTAAAAGTAAAACTACCAAAAGAGAGAAAAGAAAAATATTAATTAACATGCGGATAAAAAGATTATTATAATTTGGAAATATAATAGAAAAATTTCTTCAGCTTTTGGCGTTCTGAGAATTGAAAAGAGGTCACTTTCCCATGATAATGGTCTACAAGACATAAACTAAGAAACCAGAAAAGCCTGTATAAAAAGCAAATGTTGTGGTCTCCATAGTTTCATTGGAAACATCGGTGGGAAAGGTATAACACTTACGTGCTCCTTGATGCCTTAGTGTCACGTGCAAACATCTTATATGAAAGGACCTTCCCTTCAAGCTGTTGCAGCATTTGATTAACCTTGCTTATGCTAAAGACTTTTGGTTTACTTCCACAATAGAATGCTTTGACGTCTTCGACAGCCAGGGATCCAACCGTCTCACCTCCATCAAGGATTGAATTTTCCTGCAATTTCCTTGCGCCTCTCAAATAGGTAAGAACACTCACCTTTCCATTGTTATGGTCATTATCATACTTCCCATGGCTGAGCGGAAAGATATAGAAATAACGTCTCCACTTTGCAGAGAAATTAGGATGAAAAACTCGAGAGACCTACATTTAAGGAGCACAAAATTAACATTCTTCTTAAGAGAACAGAGTAGTCTTCATAAAAACCTATTATTACATATCAAGGGTGCTTAAGAGCTACTGAAAACATAAGACTGGTGATATAGTTTCACACATTCAATAAGATGTGCAACAGATACATATAATAGCCAAACTCTGAATAGAACTCCTGACATGCACAATTAGCAGATCCATTGTATGTGCGCATGTGTATGCACATGCAACAATTTTTACATATTATTGTGCACTAATTGCAAAACCACCATGTTTACTGAGTGGATATAAGGGGACATATGTACCTGTGAAAAAACAAGATGTTGCTATGTATGCCAATTTCAACGAACCATAATTGCAGAAAAGATTGTACTCTCATGGTGAAATAGATAAATTCCTTTGAGTGGGATGAGGAGGCATAAAACACCACAATAACTATCTCTTTTCATGCCCATGAAAATTCTATGTATAGCTTTCCAGCAGATAATTGTGTGCTAATGGAAGAAATATGGACTTATTTAGCAACTATATATCACTGAGAGTTGGAAAAGTGCCACCTTCAGTAACAGCAAATACATAAACAAAATTTGTGAGAACTTCAGTTGTTTATTAGGACTATTACAGAAAATAAGTAGCTTATGAAGGGTGAAACAGGAAGAAAGATCTTGGTTTTCTACATGTATGTGTGTGTGGGTGTGTGTGTGCATATATATATATTATCTTATATATATATAGCGAGAGAGAGAGAAAGTCAAACATGCATTCTGTTCAACAAATACAATTTGACAAAGCAACTTAAATTTGTTCTACATTTATGAGCTCCAAACATAAGAATTCTGCAAAATCAAAGCAACCATGAAACTGAATAAGTATGACATCAACAACCTAAAAGTGACATTATTTGATAAGTTGTTAATACGCTAACACGAACACCATGTTGAGCAAAAGAAAACAAACAAATATTACTTTATGGTTGTTTGTTGTTACCTATTAATCACTACGAGCAGGTCTTTTGGATGTTTGAGTATAGAGGCACAAAATAACGAAACAGAATATCATAAAGGTAGTATAGAAAAACGACACCTTACCTTAACAACAGATACAACTCTAAGCAACCCTGGAACCATAGAGTTAACTGCAGCTTCAATATCTTCCACTTTCACATCTGTCCTCCATGTATCTAGAAGTCACAACATCTGAGTAAGATATTCATTTTTAATTCAATTTATTATGCATCCAACAAATAATAAAATTGAAAGAGAAACCAATAATAAGGTTAATGTGTTGCACTTTAGCTCTGAATAGTGATGCCTTGAAATATTTAGCACTTGAATAAATGTCTTGCACGATGTGTTAACAATTCAAACAACTTCCAGGAAAACCAAAAAGAAAAAAAAAGAAGAAAGTCAATGGGTTCAAATATTTAGCACTTTAATCTAGGGACTAGTTGGCCGACCAGCAACTAGACCAACTAGTCACATCAATTAATTAGCTACTATGTTCACGGAGGCAATACCGTTACTGCACCTGAGGAATTGTTGACAATAAATTCATTTTCCAGGACGACAATCAAGACATTGTATTTCAGAAGACATGTTCATCACAGCCCAGAGATATCAAATTTGTAGAGTGTCATCAAGTACAATACAGTGCTCAGTGCTCACAAGTTTTGGGTCCAATGCATTGACAATGCATCTCTTTCAGAAAATGAGCGACTTCCAACAGATCAATAAGTATGAAAAAGAAGAGTTTTCACTAATAAGTATCATAAAATTATACCATGTTTGATTTCACAAACAGTTATTTTTTCAAACTACTGTGTTAAAAACAAGAGCTTAAGGAAATACAAAAAAGAAACGTGAAAAATCAAGATATTCTTCTAAGAAACTCCAAAAACGAAAACATTGCGTCTTCTTGCAATACTTTTTCAATTCGTAAAAGAACATTAATTGATGTGTCTTAAACTTTTCATCAATGTTCTGTAAGAAATTAGAAAACTCAATGTTATATGATATTTTCTATTAACTGTTTTGCATTTTCTAATTTCTTGAATTCCTGAGACTGTCCCAGAAAGACAAACTTTCCGATTAATACATGAGAAGCAATTCACCAACAAAAACTCAAGAACAATACCTGTGACAATAGACTCATAAGAAAGATTTACAACAATCTGATGAAAAAATTTGGACTGGAGAACTTGGGGCAGGAAAAATGCAAATCTGTCACGCATGTATGCCAGTTTCGGTCTTGCATCATTGTTCAGAAAGCTACAAATATACTAAGTTGTCAAAACCAGAAATTTGGAATAGGTCTGTTCAGGACCCTAAAAAGTCTAGTGGAAGACAAATCAGTCCAAGTTAACTAACCAAAATTTAAAAAAATATACATATGTATATAAAAAATAAATACTGAAAGATATGTGTGTGTGTGTGTGTGTGTGTGTATATATATATGAACCCCAGGCCCAGGCACATGCATGGATACTCTCTCTCTCTCTCTCTCTCTCTCTCTATATATATATATATATATATATATATATATATATATATATACATATCGACATGTGAAATGATGCACACAATGCACTGTCCCACACACAATGTGCTTGGGCCATCTAAATGAAGAAAATTGGACAGTTAGTTTTTTTTTTAAAAAAAAAAGAATAAATAAAGGAAAAGAGGGACAGAAGACTACACCAGGCGGAGTCCGTCGCCTCCCCCTAGCAGCATCAGGGGAGAGGTGATGGCCTCCTCCCACAAAAAAAATTGCATCACCTCAAATTTTTTTTAAGGGAGAGGTCGCTACCTCTCCCTTCTGTAAAACAAAAAGTAGAGAGAAGTTGTCACCTCCCACTCGATGCTGTAGGGGATGGCCCCATGAGATGTTGCTGGTCTTGGCAAGGGGTGTGAAGGGAGGAGATAGCCTCTCCCTCCTGTGGATCAAGGAACTAACAGCTACCTGGCCCATCTATCCCTGTCTTTTTTAAACAAACTTGTGGGGGACGATACACTATGCGTGTTGTTCCTCACATTTCATTCATTGACACAAATATCATTTTGGGGTTTTCACTGGCGAGATTTTTCTCAGGTATTTTCAGCAAAATTGTTTTTCTCGAAAATTTGTTGGAAAAATTGTGGCAAACTTTATAAAATTAAAAAAATTCTAAACATTAAGTAAAAATAAAATAAATGTGAACCTAATAAGAAGATATAAATAAAAGTAGATGAAAGTGATATAAAAAATGTTTAAATATTAATGATGATCAAAATAATGAAAAAATAATTTAGTTTAAGTTTAAAATTGAATCCATGATGATATCAATGTTGAAGAAGATAAAACAAAAAAATCGCAATAAAAACATGATAAATTTGTTTTCCACGTTTTTCTTCAAAATATCGCGATTTTTCCTTTTTGTGTTTTCATTCTTTCTATTAATATTGTGATTTTATAAAAAATATTGCAATATTTGTGACACTGATATATATATATATATATATATATATATATATATATATAGATAGATAGATAGATAGAGAGAGAGAGAGAGAGAGAGAGAGTTTGTGAATTTCTTTGGCCAAGGCATGGCCATAGAAATCTCACGACCCTCACACACACAGCACTATGCAATGTATAGGAATGTATGCCTGAGTTAAAGATGCCCGATGATTGTAGTCCAGCAGTTGTGGGTGAAGTGAATTCCTACTGGTACCAGGGATCCCTTAGGATCCACCGATCCTAGGTGAGGAGGAGAGAGAGAACAAGTGCTTTTCGCTCTCTTTCACCTACTTTTCCTCTTTCCCCCTCTTTTTGCCTTTTTGTTTTCCTTTCCACAACCATTCTCCCCTCCTGAGGATTGGTGGATGATAAGGAGAGGAGGAGACCTGAGAAAACAGCGGAAAAATGGTATGCACGTATATGTGTGGATGTGTGTGTGTGTGTGTGTATATATATATATATATGCTGGTTTGATAACATAGGTCAGTTAACAATTGACTTAACAGACCAGTCAGGGTTTTGACATTTAAAGAAATGTATGCAACTTAAAGAGCCAGATCATATGAAATTTCACAAAGAATACGCACAATTTCAATATAGGCAACTTAAAAACGAAACATGTAAAACTAAACATGACTGACAGAAGGAACAAACTTGCTGAAGAGCTGTCACCCCTTTGTCAGTACGTCCTGCAACTACAGCACAGCCTTGGACTGGTAAAGACTTGTCCTTTAGCTGCATTGCCTTTTTCTCGTCAACAAACCTCCCAAGAGCATCTTCAATTGACCTATAAAAGAAAAAAGGGAGAGAACTGACATGTAAAGAAAGAAACAGCAGATTATATTATATATATTTTCCACCAGTTTCCATGACACAAAGTATCTAACTAAATCTGTCCCACATATCACACAAAAAGCTAACAAATCATAAGACCTCACAAGTGAATACAAGATCAAGATAAAAGTTATGAGGCAACAAGAGATCAAAATACCCCATAGCAAGAAACCCTAGACTCAGCCAATTCCTTCTGAGCATCAATAAAAGTATTGATTCTGGTGGAGTAGGTCTACATATCATACCAAATGAAGAAAGCATTTTTATGAAAGACTGTCATTTACAGGGATGGGACGTGCTTTACATTTCATAAAATGCAGAACCACCTAAAAAGTTGAAGGATATAGTACACCTTTTCTATGAAATTCACTGTCACTCAAACAGCCGTTTATACAGAGGACCATTTCAAGAAGTGGTAAAAAGGACATAGTATAGAAAGAGCACATACTTGATGGTTTACAAGGTGTCAAGGACGCAACCAGGTAGAATTTCGGAGGAAACCCACAAAGTTACATCATTGTAAAATGCACGAAAAAAGGACTTTGATGCTAATGGCAAAAGGGACATCTTAAAAATTGCCTTTGAAAGAGTAGAAAGATGCTTAACAAACTTCAATGTTTACCCTTGAACAGTATTTAGGTTTGGCTGCTTCTGCCATCCATCGAAAGATGCTCCATGATAGGAAACCACTATCTTAAAAGTTGTTCTTGCCCAACGGCCAGTCCTGTCTTTGACATTCATGTTCATCATAGCAGCATTCTCACAAGTTTCAGGCATTAAATTAGGATTCCCATTTAACGGCCTCTGCATGAAAGGTAAAAGAGAAAACAGAAAAGGAGAAAATGAGAACCGAAACAAATGTACAGAACAGTGGGCAACTTGGGAATGGGCATGAATATACACAAAGAAAATAAACATGCACATAGATGTGGAAGGGACTGCTTTTATGGAATTTTGCAGTAAGTACAAAAATAAAAGGACAGAGAGGCATAAAGAAAAGGAGAAAATGTAATATCAAGCCTAGAACAAGTTTAAAAAAAAAAAATGACTAATATGCAATTCATGCAAGCATAAAGTAGTCTTTCAGCACATCAATATCTACCACCAAGATCATTTACTATGTAATCCTTATAAGCAGAAACCAATGTATAGCACATGGATGTCTTCCACCAACTGATGAACTAACCCAAATATCTTGAAACTGGAAAACTAACATGTGTATTCGCATATATCAGAACCAAATCTCTTTCAAAACCTTAACACTTAACAGAGCTCAGCTTACTGGATGAAGAGAGAATCTTCCTCCCTCAAACAACAAAAGTTCCACTTGTTTTCTTCATTCTCCATTTCCCTTTAAAGGAACACCAAACATAGCAAGAAGCATTGCTTTTAACAAAGAGTTCTGTTTTATATGTGTTACAGCCGGCAGCCTTAGAGAGAGAAAACGTAACTTCATTCACTAACCCTAATCTCCATAATAAAGAGATTAGGGTTGAAGAGAGATTTACAAAGACATCAATAGAAAATAGAGGAATGTTTAAAGAGACCTCCTAACTATTAAATATTGCAAAGAACCACCTAAAAACATAAACTCTTCTAATTCAACACTCACCCTCAAGCTGGAGCATACATATTAATCATGCTCAGCTTGTCACAACATCTAGAATAGTCACCAATAAGAAGAGCCTTAGTGAAGACATCTGTAGCTTGATCTTCTGATGATACATGAATGGTGGTTATGGTTCCTCCTTGAACGAGATCCCGAATGTAATGGCAGTCCACTTCAATATGTTTAGTTCTCTCATGGAAAACTGGTTTATTCACAATGTATGTGGCTGCACGATTGTCACAATACATCTTCATCGGAAGCGGAATCGACACACTTAGGCTAGATAACATGGATTTAGCCCAAGTCATTTTAGCGGCAGTTTGAGCCATAGCTCTGTATTCAGATTCTGCACTAGATCTTGACACCACACTTTGCTTTTTGCTTCTCCAGGATATAAGGTTGCCTCCCACAAATACACAGAATCCTGCGGTAGATTTCCTGTTTTCGACTGAGCCAGCATAGTCAGCATCACTATAGGCTTCCACTTCCAAGGTCTCGCCTTTGGTGAACAAAAGTCCTTTGCCAGGAGATGAATTCAGATATTTGACCACCATTAAAGCAGCATCCCAATGAACTTTCCTGGGTCTTTCCATAAATTGACTTAGTTTCCCCACTGCAAAACTAATGTCTGGATTGGTCACAGTAACATAGAGGAGCTTTCCAATAAGAGACCTGTATGATCGAGAATCGACTAATTCTGATTAGTCATCATAAAGATGTATGCGTGGATTCATAGGTAGATTGGCCGGTTTAGCTCCTAGCATCCTGGTGTCTTGCAATAAATCTAGAACATACTTTCGTTGAGAGAGAACTACACCTTCCCTGTTGCGAGCCACCTCTATTCCCAAGAAATATCGTAGTTGACCAAGATCTTTCGTCACAAAGTGTTTTTGAATGAACAACTTTGTATCAGAAATTTCTTGATCAGAGTCACCTGTCAAGATAATATCATCAACATAAACCACTAAAACGGTCATACCCCTGGAATTCTTCTTGATAAATAGAGAATGATCAAGAGAGGATCTCGCAAAGCCACATTTTGAGACTACCTTAGAGAACTTGTGAAACCAAGCATGAGGACTCTGCTTGAGTCCATAAATAGCTTTCTTCAGTTTGCACACTTTTCTACACTCCTCCTGTCGTTCAAACCCTGGTGGTTGTTGTATATAGACAATCTCATCGAGATCATCGTACAAAAAAGCATGTTTGACATCAAGCTGATACATGTGCCAGTCATGGTGTACAGCCATAGAGATGATAAGATGAATGGTCCCCAACAGAGCAATAGGAGAGAAAGTCTCGAAGAAATCAATCCCGTAAGTCTGCGTGTAG
This sequence comes from Nymphaea colorata, assembly GCF_008831285.2. Classification (NCBI taxonomy): domain Eukaryota; kingdom Viridiplantae; phylum Streptophyta; class Magnoliopsida; order Nymphaeales; family Nymphaeaceae; genus Nymphaea; species Nymphaea colorata. The sequence goes on from NC_045150.1 coordinate 4,711,971, forward strand.
CCCTTAGCAACCAACCGAGCTTTGTATCTTTTCATAGAACCATCAGAATTATATTTCACTGTTAATACCCACTTGGAGCCAACAATGTCACAACCAAGAGGAGGATCAACAAGTTCCCAAGCGTCTCGCTGAACTAATGCATCTATCTCTTCTTGCATAGCTTGTCTCTATTGGGTATCTAATAAGGCCTGTTGGTGACAAGTAGGAACTGCATGGGCCGCTAGAGCTTGAATAAACTGTTGCATACTTTTACCAACACCGTCAGTAGAAACAAAATGAGATATAGGATGCAGAGTACATTGTCACTTGCCTTTACGAAGAGCAATAGTCCTGACAGAGATCAGATGAACTAGGTATACTCACTTCAGATGTACTTACCTCCTAAGAAGCGGTTGGGAAAGGATCATGAGAAGGATCCTGTCGACGTGTGTAGACCAGCGGAGGATCACGAAACTTGGACACTACAACGGGAGAATCCCCAGAAGGAGACTCGTAAGGGAATGACTCCAAAGGAATAGGAGGAATAGGTAGTGGGTAAGATGACAGCGGCATCTCAGTAGAGGTAGGTGGGGAACTATAATAGAACTATAATAAGGCTGAGAATCAAAGAACGTCACATCCGCACTGATATACTCCTTTTGAGTCAAGGGGTCAAAGCATTTGTAACCTTTATGATTTCTGGAGTAGTCAATAAAAATACACTTAATGGCTTGGGCACCCAATTTATCAGGTGTGGGTCCAAGTATGTGAATGAAGCATGTGCAAGCAAATACTTTGGGAGCTACTGGAAACAAGGATCGTTGTGGGTACACAAATTTAATGGGAACCTTGTTGTCAATAGAGGATGAGAGTAAACGGTTGGTCAAGTAACAGGCAATGAGGATGGCATCTCCCAAAAAATATGCAGGTAGATTAGTATGAAGCATTAGGGAGCGTGCCACATTTAAAAGTTGGCGATGTTTCCGCTCAGCTACTCCATTTTGTTGGGAGGTATGAAGACAAGTAAACTGAGGAGAAATGCCATTATCAGAATAAAATTTCATTAAGGTGGATGCCTTGAACTCAAGAGCATTATCAGTGCGAACGCTTTTAACAAGAATACCAAACTGGGTCTTTATTTCAATAATAAGGTTCTTGAGAGTACATATGACCTCAGACTTTTCTTTCAAAAGAAAAACCCAAGTGACTCGAGAATAATCATCAACAATGACGAAGAAATAACGAAATCTAGACCTACTAGCAACTCTACTAGGACCCCACACATCAACATGAAGAAGATCAAATAGTCCACAACTGGACGGACTAAGACTCGATGAATAACTGTTATGGGTGTGCTTGCCAAGTTGACATGCCTCACACTGGAACGACTCTGTAACTGATAGATGATGAAGTAGGTGACGGAGCTTGGAGACAGATGAATGACCAAGTCTGAGATGCCACTGAAAGGAGGAGGACAATGAAGAAGTCGAGACGGCTGCAATACCCACAGAATCAGACAGGAAGTAGATGTCTCCTTTCTTACAGCCTCCACCAATCGTCTTCCCAGTTTGCAAGTCCTGAAATGAACATACACCAGAGTCAAATGTAACACGACAATGTAAATCATTAATCAATTGTCCAACTGATAAAAGATTAGTGGGAAACTTAGGAGCATATAACACATTAGGAATTGTCATAGACTGAGAAATCTTAATATCTCCATAACCCATAATAGGAGACCATCTACCATCTGCAAGTCTCACATGACGTGTCTGAGGTAATGAGTGTAGCACGATAAACATAGAAGGCCTACTACAAAAGTATCTCGATGCTCCTGAATCAATAATCCAAGTAGTACATGTATCATGTGGAGCAGTATCAACGGACATAGCATTGTCTATCATAACTGTAGAAGCCGACGGTTGAGTAGATCTGTGTGCTAAGAACTCCTCATACTCTGACTTGTTGATATTCACAGTCACAGTCTCAAGATTGAAAGAAGGTAAAGACCCCTCTACTACTGATGAAGCTGCCTGGATAGATCCAATAGGAGACTGGAATGAATTCTTGCCCTGCTTAAATGTAACACCTTTTCCTAGAGGTATAGCGGAAGGACGACCAAGCTTATCCCAACATCTGTCTTCCAACTTAGGAGCATCTAACTTTACAGTAGAGCCATAAGAAAAGAGATTGCCTGTGTTCTTATGCTCATATTGTGTCTCTGTCTTGCCTTCAGCGGCCATAGTGCACGACTTAACAATGTGATCTTAATCTGATTGCACTATGATACAATCAAGAGTATAGCGTGCAACAATCAACTTGAAAAAACTTAGGCAACACACACACACATATATATATATATATATATATATATATATATATATATATATCTTTTCTTGCACCAAAAGCAGTCCTTAAAATAGAATTTCCGTGAACTTGCTGCTCAGTAAATCAGTCCACCAATCACAGCAATCAATAAATGAACAAGAATATACGAACTTCTTGTTCAAAACAGGCCACCAGGCTTCTACGTATCCACATATGCCTATAAAAAAAAACTTTGTTGTTCAAATCAGTCCACCAATCACAACAATCAATAAATGAACAGGAATATATGAACTTGCTGTTCAAAACAGTCCACTAGGCTTCTACGTATCTACAATAGCATATAAAAAAAACTTTGTTGTTTCAAATCAGTCCACCAGATTATAAAACAGACATTCAATCTGATAAAAAAATATACCCAATGTGCAGCTACTCCACTTGCAGCCACTTTTCCACAGTCATCAAAAATATGATAAGAATATGGTCCACGTGCATTTAATCTTCCACGAGCCCAGATCTGAACTGAATCCACATGCAGCTACGCTTCCCATGAGCTTAGATCTGAATAATAATGGAGTCCATGTGCTGCTATTCATCCACGAAGCTAGATCTGACTTACAACTTTCCACTGCAACTCCCACACAGTTGCTTACGCTCCACTACATCCATGTTGGGGACCTAATCACAAATACCTTTCACATGTGATTAGGTTCCCCTTTCATGCTGCTTCACTATCTTTCGATCAGCAGAGAGAAGATAGAAAGGAAGGATAGAGGAAGAGAAGAAGTGGGAAGAAATGGGAGAGGAAGAGGAGAAGGGGTCGCCGGAAAATCACGACAACCGCTGGCGGAGAAGGGTGGAGATCGCCGGCTCTAATACCATGTTACAGTCGGCAGCCTTAGAGAAAGAAAACGTAACTTCATTCACTAACCATAATCTCCATAATAAAGAGATTAGGGTTGAAGAGAGATTTACAAAGACATCAATAGAAAATAGAGGAATGTTTAAAGAGACCTCCTAACTATTAAATATTGCAAAGAACCACCTAGAAACATAAACTCTTCTAATTCAACAATATGCAGTGGAGTATTTCATTGAAAATAAACTATGGATGGGCGCCGGGCTGGGCCGTTGGCGGGGGCCCGGTACCTAGCCAGTAACGGGCCAGGGCCCGGGCCCGAAAAAACGGGCCCGATGGAGCCCAACCCAGGCCTGGTAATATTAAAAAATATATATTAAATTTTTTAATATAAATTGTATTTTAAATAATAAAATATATATTATTAAATTTAAAAATATTAAAAAAATTATTTTATAATTTAAAAATTATTCTTTTATTATAACCGGGCCAGTGCGGGCCGGATTCCCGAATATCGGGCCGGGCCCAGGCCCGAGTTTCGGGCCGACCCGATGCCCATCCGTAAAATAAACTCAGGGCCCTATTATGTGAAGTGAAGTAGGGTATCCGCGAGACAACTTGGAGAAGAGAAGCTTTGAATGCATAGTCATAAAAAAGGCTCTATAGTGGTCAAATTCAAAGACTAGCTTGCAGTCATCACAACTCACTCCCTGCTGAATGTCGAGCTCCAGAAGGGCATTAGTGTTCAGCTTCTTCAACTGGTGCACCACACCACCATTGGTTCTACTGCAGTACATTCTGATCTCTTCTGGATAGCAAGAGACAGATTTTTCTTCTCTGCCACTGCCAAAAAAAGAACTTATCTGACAAGCTAGAGATAGACCCATATCTTTATTTGTCTTGAAAATAAAAGATTCATCAAAAAATTGTCAAATTCATGGTGTAAACATTTTTTTTTAATTTACAATAGCTCTTAACTCTTGTGTATAAAATGGTATTCTTCCTTTGATTTGGGTGTCTAGATCCCAACTTAAGTTTCAAAATTTCAATGTGAAAGGGACTTTCTGCATATGGTTTTGCCTACAAATTCCACTGATCATTAATTAGCTTTGTTTCTGCAACTATTGACAAAGAGAATAGCAATCCACGACCTAGCAAAATTACAAGGTGAACACTGAACAGTTGGATATGAATAGAGACTCTACGAGGATATTTGATTCAGTTCCTGGAATACATGATCCAGGATAACCTCTTTCTCGAACATGTGTTCCAGGACCGCAGCATCTTTTGTTTGATATTTCACTATGACCTCCTTCATGATGGTCACATGAGACGTGTGCAGTAACTAGCAAATCTCTTTGAGCTGGTAGACTAGGACAACCTTCCCCTCTTCCTCTACTGCAGTGCCACAATGTTGATCATCTGAGTTATCTAGTGTGCTTCCACTACTCTCTGACTTCAATCTATCCTGACAAAGACAAAGATGAAAGTGGCGACAATGGTTCTGGTAAATGGGAAAACACCTAATCCTACTCGATTCCTCTTTAAATGCCCCAGAGGGCCAGAGATAAGTAATTCATGATCAGAGACCTTAGAACATGATTGTTTTCTGTCAAGGAGAAGGAAATTATGCGTCCTTTTGTTGTTCTGATCTGGTCTGAGGGAAGAAAGAATAAACTATCTACACCCAGAACTCTCTAGATCAAAACGACAGCGACAGGCAAGCCAAGAAGAATATGTGTCTATGTGTGTGTGGGAGAGAAAGAGAGGGAGGGAGCCATACAATTGCGAGAATACAAAGTTCAAGCAACCCTTATAATGCAAATCTGATTCAACAAGGGATTGATTTCACTATGTTTTTGTTAAAGTTCACTAATGATAATAAACAGATTGCTTCTTAAGGAGGTCAAACAGGTAAATTTGGCCTTGATGACGAGAAAAATTGTTAAGAAGAGAAAACTATAAAAAGGCCCATCTAGATACCAATGGAGGAATATGAAATTTTAAACAACTAAAGAATCAAACCATGCGTGCATGACATGTTACAAATATAAAATAAAATGCCAACTACTAGTTTAGCAAGAAGTTGCTTGAACAAGACATCTAAAAAATGGTTTAATGAAAGCAAATAACCACACAATTGAGCATACCAAATATGCAGTCTTCTAGAGCAAAATCAATTATACCCACCTGAACACCCAATATACTTGATAAGCATAGTTGTCCATCCACCAGTTGAGCATAGAATTTCACAACCTGATCCCAAGGTCTCCCATACATGAAGCAGTAAGCTTCCCTATCATGTTGAAAGATAAGATATTGAAGGAAAAAGTTGAGTACACAGTACTAAAAAACACAAGCTAAAGAGAGAACCAACAGAACTGCTATGCAAGATCCCAAAATGTTCATCAACATTGTGCCAATTACATATTAAATAAGATCATTTAGGGAAAAAATCTGCCGGCTTCTCTCTATTTTTGATTATTTGAAATTTGTATAGATTTTTTCTCTATGAGAACACCTCTTCAGTTCCAGAAGCAAACTGGACAAAAGATAGTATAAATGAAAAATGTCCCTGGCCGGATAATGCTAGAAGCAATCCAGCTAACTAAATATGGAAAGACATGGAAAGAACCAGGCCTGGAAATCGGGCCGGGCCAGGCCAGGCCGACCCGATAAATTTGTGTCGTTAAATACCTGGTTCTGGACCAGGCCGGGCCAGGTACCGTGCTGGGTGGAGGATGTCTGAGGCCCGAGCTGGCCCGTTTTAAACCGTTAAATGGGTCAGGCCGGGCCCGGTCGGGTCAGGCCATCATATACATGGTGATGTTGGAAAAGAGGAGCAGAAGATGGTGAAATAGGGGAAACGATTGGCGGTGGCTGACGTTCATCGGTGGGGTTATGACTGCTGGTGAACTGCGCCCTCTGGTGAAGATATTTGGGCTGGGAGATGAACCCCACGAGATGGCGAAACAAGGGCTGGACCAGAGTTCGAAGGGGAGCAGTGACGGTGAATGACAGATGAACAAGGGTGAATCAAGTACATGGGGGTGGTATTACAGCCAGTTAGACGCCTTAAGTTAAAGGCTATATCACCATATTCACACACCTTAAGTTAAAGGCTATGCATCATGGAGTCATGGACATTTACAAAAGTTTTGAGTTGCCAGTGTTGGACACTTAGAGACACAAACACGGCCATGACATGCATCCATCTGGGAGGCAGATTAACATGTCAAGATGCTCCATGACTTAAAGAGTCAGACCGACAACCCTGACTAGATTCATCATTGATGGTGCATGAAAGGCAGTAAAATAATTACAGAAAGCGGCTCAAAAATTTTAAGAATAACTTTTAGTGAAAAAGAAAACAAGGGGTTTCTACAAAATATACCTTTCTTCTTCTTGGTGTCATGTGTCTTTTTTGTACTTTTGGCATGATCGACCTCCACAGCCCCTCCCCCAGCCACCCCCCCCCCCCCCTTCCCCGCCTTTTTTCCCACTTTCTTTCTCTCTGGCATGGGACACTAATATCGGCATCAAGGAGTCCATTCATCTAGGGCATAGGGTATGATTCTCTTTTTGCCTTCTCTTTCTTTACTTTTCTCCTTTATTTTATGCAAAAGTGGGGGTAGGCCAAATATACAATATTCAATGATGTTATATATATATATATATATATATATATAGCTCATCATGTCTAAGACAATGTACCCATCTCCAACACCAATACCCATCATATCCGTGTTCATGCAATAAAGGTTAAAGAACAGTGGAAAGGATCAAATTTTGCAAAACTATCCATACATGAAGTCAAGACCATAGCATAAATAAGACTAGTTTCTGACCTGATTGCAGTAAAAATGATCCAGTCAAATAGAAACAGTCAGAGATGGAAAGAACCAACATACTGTTAAGGACAGTACAAACTAGGAAGGTATGGAATGTTGCAAAAGTATCCAGACATAAGTCCAAGATCACAGTGAAATAAAATAAGGCTTACAAACACTTCTAACTTCTACAGGAAAAGAGTGGCAAATAAACCAGGATATATTTAGTTCTTGCTAGTCAAACAAGAAGAAAAATATGCATTAGATTCAACAAAGAACTGAGGAAGAATGATAGACCACACATATATTTATTTTGGAAGAAATTCTTTCAACTTTATTAGTATAGAAGAAGAAAGTATAAGACAGAAACCTGAAGGTAGAAGCTTTATAAGCTCAAATGGATTCAAAAGTTCCAAAATTGACAACTAATGCCTAAAAGATCAACTGTTAGACACCTGCAATTAAGCTCCATAACGAAAAGGGTTCATAGAAGAGAATCATAACTGCTATTATCATGCATAGGAATACCAAGGGAAGATACTTTAAAAGATGCTCAATCAATACTTGTCAGAAGGGCTTAAAGTTCACAAAAAGCCTCTTTGGCAAGAGATTGATGTGTTGTTTCTCTGACAAAGAGGAAGATGTGGTATTTCCGTGGATCTAAAGACATGTTATCATTAGGAGAGAAAAGGACCATAACGTGGACGTTATCTCAGCATGTGTACCCCTTGTTCCAAGGTCATAGTTAAACAAGTTCGAGACACAGTCAACACTGTCACTTTAACTTTATCTATTTCAATTTTTAATTCATATTTACTTACAGTATTCTTCCCTTAGAATATGTCATCAACCATATTGAAATCAACGTCGTATTATTGCATGTAGCCAAAGATATTCATTGCCTTGTGTAGAAGGGCCTTTCAATACCTTAACAGCTAGTCACTCAGGACTTTACAATCGAGAAGAGTGTGTGCGTGTGTGTGTGTGAGAGAGAGAGAGAGTGTGTGTGTGTGTGTGTGAGAGAGAGAGAGTTTCTTAAACATCGAAATTCGTAACATCAGCTATTCAATCAGGACTTTAAAATCGATACGAGATCTGAACAGACGGTCAACTAAACTACATTAACGTGCTCCAATTTCTGTTTATAAGCACGGTTTCGTTTACGCAATATTCACAAATAATACGACCAAGCAGTCTTACCGAAAGCTATTCAAAACCGCGACATATGATAAAAGTAAGAAAAGTTTCCGAATGAACCAAACATTCAATCATCTTGCATCTGCTAATTTCGACTAAATTGGCATCCTTCAGCAAGTCCCGTACTTCAAATTTCTTCCAAGAATGAGATAACCCTCGCCAATCACAACTAACAAGAAACTCAAATGTAAACTGACTATAACAGCAAAAGAACTAGGAGACCATGTCCTCGTTCTCAGAATGCACTCAAGAGAAAAAAAAAAAAGGTAAAACTTCGATGAACAAGGAAATCAACGAAGCCTTTTGAATATCCAAGTCAGAATCACTTCCCAAAAAAAATAAAAAAAAAACGAAAGTCTATGCATCAAAATTACATCGTAAAAAAAAAGGCGACAACAACAACCAAATTCGCAAAATCCGATGAAACCAACCATCCAATCACGAAGTTAAAAATCGTACCACGGCGCTAATCGCACATGAAAGTAAAGACATCTACCAAACAAAAACGAAAGAGCAAATGACCAAGCTTCATGAACTAAAGATGTCAAATCAGTAAGATAATTTGACAATCCAAAAGAGGAAGGAACCGAAGGATGAAGATTCAAGAACACAGTACCTGGCCGTCCAGCGCATGGACTCAAGCCCGTCATTGTGATCATAATGAACATGGATCTTCTCGCCCGTTACTGGTTCCATTCTAGCGATTCTCTCTATAATTCGAGGAAGGATACACGTCCGGGTTATAAGCTTCGCGGCCGCGTCAAAGAGAATGGCGACCATGTCCACAATCTTTACCCCTTCCAGACATGCGGGTTTCGTTACTTCGTAGGACAGATTTGTCCAGGCTCATGGCGGGGTCATAAATGGACTAGTTTTAGATTTACCTCATTCGATTGGATTTGACGGTGAGTTGCGTCACGAAGTGGGGACGTTTGCTATAGAGCATTATGTCCTCGTTCCAAATTTATGCTTAGTTTTTTATGAATTCACCCTAATTTTTAGAAAAAAATCAAAGCGAATTAACATAATTTTTTTGGCTATCAAATACCCCGTATATTTAACAAAATGTATACAGCCTACTTTGTTAAATCTCTTTCTTTTTTCATGCACTTTAAATATTTTTTGCTGAATACCAACAAATATGAGCATTAGTGTGCCTGAGTTTGAGCAAAATGATGGGATGGTATAACCATGTAAGTTCAAAATCTCCTCTTGTCAGAGCAAGAGGTAAAACTGGCAATTGTTTTCAAGGAGATGCCATATAACAAGCAAAACATTGATGTTTAAGTTTTAGAGAGGAGTTTTAAAACTCACATACATTTGAAAGTGGGAGATCTATATGAGATGACCTGACCCGTTTCATGGATGTGAGGTTTGACCATGAAGAGCATCCTTATTATGCGAAGTATAGAAGAAGTACTTGTAACGTGGTTCAACTCTTGGGAGAGTCTACATCCACGACGGAAAGAATACTCTCTCAATCTCTCATCCATTTTCATGAGATAGAGAGGTTCCATTTAAAGAGATTTTCTTGTTTACATTTGGAACAAATTCATTATCAGTCAAGGTTACAATTGCCGATTTTGCAGGGATTGAGTTTCCCTTGTGCTGATCCTCTTGAGATTTATTTCTTTTGATGGTGGTCTCATCCTTATCTTGAGAAGTGCATCCTTGATTTGTACGCATGGTGCCCACAGTTTCATGTGTGATAGACATATCCTTAACACCCCCCTCATATTGAGCATGGAAGGCCGAATGCACAATTTGCTGCCAAGATCCTCAAATCCGACTATGGAGAGTGGCTTAGTAAACAGGTCAGCAATTTGATCTAGACTTGAAATATAGCGAACTTGCAAATGGCTTTTGGCAATGTGATCTCAGATGTAATGAACATCAACTTCGATATGTTTAGATAGATGAGGAAAGACATGATTGGCCAAGAGATAGATCACACTGACATTATCACAAAAGATAGTGGGCACTTGTTGAGAAGAGATTTTCAGGTCTTGAAGTAGGTATGTAAGAAAAAGAACTTAAATGGCAGCGGAGGCAAGAGCCCAATATTCAGCCTCACTGCTGGATCTGGCAATAGTTGCTCGCTTCTGAGCAGACCATGAGAAGAGAGTGGCCAAGGAAGACTACAAAACCCTTAGTAGATTTGCGATCATCAACATTACTAGCCCAATCGGCATCGGTATAAGCAGTCACATGTAAAGTGGTGGACGGGGGAAGGAGAAGACCATGTCCAAGAGTATGTTTGACATAGCGAAATATTCTTTTGACTGCAGCCCAATGCGAATCACGAGGAGCATGCATATATTGACAAACTTTATTCACTAGATAAGAGAGTTTAGGCCGAGTAATAGTGAGATATTGAAGTGCACCAACAACTTGATGATAAGGTGTAGGATCAAGCAGAGGGGTACCGTTAAGAGTTGAGAGAGTGTTGGACGTCATAAGGGTGGATACCGGCTTGACTCCGAGCATGTTATGGCGCATACATAGATCAACCATATACTTTTGTTGTGATAAAAACCGTCCATGAGAGGTATGATGAACCTCTATGCCAAAAAAATAATGTAAAGGGCCAAGATCTTTGAGAGGAAAGCGAGCAGCAAAGTAAGATCATCAAACATACATATGGAGCTCCCTGTGAATATAATGTCATTGACATAAACAAGTTGATAAATAAGAGAACCCTGTCTATCATAGACAAACATCAATATGTCAATCTTGGAGCTAGTGAACCCAAGATTCTGAAGGAACATATTAAGTTTGTGAAACTACAACCTGAGAGCTTGTTTGAGACCATAGATGGCCTTGCGAAGTTGACGAACATGATTAGGAAGTTGAGGGCCAACATAGCCTTTTGATTGAGTCATATCACAGCTTTAGACAAGTCCCCGTGTAAGAATGTGTTTTTGATGTCCACCTGCTTGATGGGCCAATAGTGCCTATTAGCAATAGTGAGCAAAAGGTGAATGGAAGTATACTTGGCAACTAGACTAAAGGTATCAAAATAGTTAAGGCCGGACTCCAAAGTGAAACCTCGAGCAACCAAACAAGCTTTGTGGTGCTCAATGGAGCCATCTAGTTTGCATTTGATTTTGTAAATCCATTTGGTATCGACAAGATTATATGCTTGAGAATGACAAACCAATGTCCATGTCTAATTTTGTAGTAAAGCTTGAAACTCTTGGTCCATAGTTTGACATCAAGTTGCATGTTTTCATAGCTTGGGAGAAACAAGTAGGTTCGATTTCTTGATGAAGGTGTGCCTCAAGAGCAAGAGGAATGGGGTGTAAGAAAGATGCATAGACTTTGGGTTTAAGAGAGCTGGTTTGGGACCTAGTGATCATGTGATGTGATGGAGAACTAGAGGAAGTCAGTGGTGGAATAGGGGTGGGAGGGGTGGTTCCATCTAGTTCAGGTGATGGTGAAGGTAGGGAATCGTTGGGGTGAGTGTGAGTATGAAGATTAGATGTATGTTGTGGTATAGGTAAGGAGGTCGGTGGTTGGGGAATTAACGCTGATGGTGAAGGAGAGATGGGTAAGGAAATGTGTACCTGGATGGTGGGTGTAGGAGGATCAAAAGAGGTGGAGGTCGAGGCTGCTTTAAATGGAAAGACTTATTCATCAAAACTCACATTTCGGTTCACCATGATTTTCTGATTTTGTCTATCTTAGCACAAGTAACATTTGTGTTGACTGTTGTTGTAGCCCAAGAAAATACATTTGGTGGAGCTAAATTGCAACTTGTGATCATTATAAGGCCTAACACATGGGAAGCATGCACATCCAAAAACCTTCATGAATTTGTAATCAGGTGGCCACCCAAATAAAAAGTGACAAGGTGAATGCATTTTTTCAGTAAGAGAAAACATTTTATTAATAAGGTATACTGTTGTAGTGAAAGCAAAATCCCAAAATTGTTGTGGGATACCAGCATGAGCAAGGAGTGTAAGCCCGGTTTCCACAAAATGCCTATGTTTTCGTTCAACACATACATTTTGTTCATGAGTATGTGGACAAGAAATTCTATGTTTGATTCCTTGGATTTTGAGTTAAGAGCTTAATGATTGATATTCCCCACCCCAATCACTTTGGAAAGACTTAATTCTACAATCGAACTTGTTTTCAGCTTGCTTCTTAAAAGTTTGAAAAACAGGCAACACGTAAGATTTATTTCTAATAATAAAGATCTAAGTGTACCGAGAAGATGCATCTACAAAGGTAACATAATAGTGATATCCATGTAATGAATCGATTGAGGCAGGTCCCCAAACATAAAAAAAATATTAATTCAAAAGGTGCTTCCTCTTTATTTTCAGATGAATTAAATGGTAAGGCATGACTTTGACTTTTCCTAACTGACATGCTTCACAAACTTTATTAGAATCTTGACGAAACACATGCAATCCAAACGTAGACAAAATATGACTAACTACTTCCATGGATGGATGTCCCAAATGATGATGTCAAGTATCTATAGTAGTTCTTTCTACTACTAGAGCCGTGGGTATACATGACGTCTTGTGTAGTTCCACTTGATAGAGACCACCTCTAGTTTTTCCTTGAAGAAAAACTTGCCCAGTCTTGCAATCCTTAACAAGACATTTGTCATAGTGAAACTCAAATATTGCATCATTATCTTTAGTAAACTGTGAAAGCAAGTTTTCTGAAATAAATGGTACATGTAAAATTTGATTCATAAAAAAAATCTGTATTGGAAGCCTTAAGACATGAATCTCCAATAGACGATATGAACAAACTTGTCCCGTTACCTATTTTAAGTTGATCATTGTCTTTGTAGTTTGAATTTATTAATAAGTTGCCCCAGAGTCTGGATACCCTTCACTATCTATCTCTTCAGAATCAACTATAGCAGCATTGACCTTTGGTGAATCTTCCTTGAGAAAATGATACTCTTTGCAATGCAGAGCACTGTGACCTGGTTGTCGGCACACTTGGCAATTGGTGTGGCAGTTTGCAACCATGTGACGTGGGTTGCCACATCTGTGACACACTACTGAATGGCTCGTTCCAGTTTGGCCATGACTTTGGTTTCTATTTCCACGACCTCGTTGGTTGAATGATCTGTTTGAGTTGGCACCGTTTGCTTATTAGCTGCCATATGCAATATTGGTAGTGGGGACTGTGTCTATTTGAGGTTCGTTTGCTTTGCATTGAGCTTCATGAATCAAGAGAAGACTAAGCAGTTCCTCTAGTTCAATCTGTTCAACTCTAGTGTTCAACGAAGTCCTCAAAGCCTCCATATTCATGAGTTGGTAAGCCGGCAATAAAGATACTAGATCATCATTCTTTACTGATTTAGATGCCAATGCCAACTGATGTGCAATGTCCTTATGAATTGAAGCTGAGTGCGAAGTCATTGTATCCGGGAACGAGAGTGGGCTGCGTACATACATCTCAAAGCACTCCATACTTCATGAGACGTTAAACCAAGAGTGTTTTGATTTGCCATGGTAGAGATAGAGGATAGTAGTAGCAATGTTTCAGCAGAATCAAGTTGTTTGCTTTGATACCTTGTAAAATTTTCAAGGTATAGAGGAAGTACTTGTAGGCAAGAAGTTTTAACATGGTTCAACTCTTGGGAGAGTATACATCCACGACGAAAAGAATACTCTCTCAATCCCTCATCCATTTTCATGAGATAGAGAGGTTTCATTTAAAGAGATTTTCTTGTTTACATTTGGAACAAATTCATTACCAGTCAAGGTTACAATTGTCGATTTTGTAGGGATTGAATTTCCCTTGTGCTCTTGAGATTTATTTCTTTTGATGGTGGTCTGATCCTTATCTTGCGAAGTGCTTCCTTGATTTGTACGCATGGTGCCCACAGTTTCATGTGTGATAGCCATTTCCTTAACATGAGTAATCAAAATCAAGCTTTAGAGCGGGCTTATCTCACTTAATCTCATTAGTATGGTGAGTCATGAAAATGTTAGCCAAAAGACACCTTCATGATGCATTCCCAAGTAAATGTGAATGTGAGTTCATTTTCAACATGATAATGAAATACGTCTAGCATGAGGGGAGTATGCATTTGGCCTTCGAGAAAAAAAACTAAGAGGAAAGTGATTACTATCAAATCTTCCCGCATCATGAAACTCTATGAGAAGCAAACAAATAAATAAATTTGCTTATCTTGAAAGGGATGTTTGAGTGCTAACTCAAGATTCCTCCTATAGAATAAAAGTGAAACACTTTCATTTTGAAAATGGTAGAATTTGGAGCGCTATATACCCATGTGGGCTTTTCGATATGATGAAATTTCATTTTTCATGAACCTCAAATAATCAATGTCGGTAAGCTTTTCTATTGTATGTCCTTGATTTGATACACTTGTTTTCTTGAAGGAATGTAATTTTCTTCATCCAAGGAAACCAAAATATTGGTCGAAGGTCGAAGGTTGGACTTTTAGAAAATTTTGAGTTATTCGGACTACAATGTCGGTTTCATGAGAAAAGAAATGAACCACTATTTTAGATTTCACAACTTGTTGCATCAAACCTTATACAGATGCATACAAACCTTTAGAGTGATGTGATTTTAATTTAGGGAATTGGGACCAAATGCATGTTCTTGATCCAACAAGTATATAACAGTAGTTGAGCGAGACGAGATAAATATTGCAAAGATGACTAGTTTGGATGATGACTCATTCCTTCCTCTAATAGCATGTTAACCTCGTCAACTAAAAAAAATAGTTGGAATACCCAAAATTGACACATTCTTGAAAGGTCATATATTCCTTCTTGGTTGGGTGAACCCATCATATATTTGATACTGCCAGACAATGTTTGAAAATAAGATAATTGTGTCTTCAATATTATTCAATCCCGTTTGGGGGAGACAATTAAGCTGCCCTATCTCGGTTCTCACTTTCAAGTCCTTGAAGTCTTTTCAATGCCTCTTCCTTACCGGCAATGCACACTAGATAGAGAGTAAGAAAGTTACCTTGCATTCTAAGTATCTTTGTCTCCTATAATGCCTCCTTGGTAGAAGTTAATGAAGCTTACCCTTTGGGTATAAATTCCACAGACAAGGAAGGCCTAATTTTTATGGCATGAAAGCTATCACTTCTAGAATGAAAGCCACCACCACCACCCACCCCAGGTTGGGTAGGCCAAGCTCTAGTATATTCTTTTGGACTAGTCTAGACTTCAAGTGCAGCTTTTATTATCAAGAGAAAGTGGTGGATCAAGAGTCGTCCCTTCCATCTCTAGGGAGTTGGGTATGCTTTAGTAACTTAGAGTTGACCACGTTTTTAGTTCATGCTTCTTGTGGAAACATAAGCATCTTATACGCTCGCTTTTCACCTAAGTTTCCACATAATGTACTCATCCTCTTGATCTGCACCCAAGATTTTGGCTATTTTGTTTACTTCTGGCTAAAGAATATAAGCTCAGTAGCTAGATTTATGGAAGTGGGCTTTGCCAAGCAGGTTTCTCCTCACTATTTAGGTGATGTGCCCTCTCTTAGGAGATAGGCGTAGAGCCCCCTAATGTTGGATGTGATCGGGCGATGATGATTTCCATCAATGTTCATACAATCACAAGGTATAGGCAATGATCCTTTGACCATCCCCTTGTCTCTAGGATTTGTGTTTCTAAGTGGGAAAGTCACTCTTAACCCAGATTTCTAACTTGTTAATCACTACAAAAAAACATGGAATCACAGATGCATGGCTTGATGGCCATTAATGTCAACGTCCATCCATGAGTGTCGGTGAAGATGTACGTTCAGTAAAAGGCATTGATGAACATCGGCCACCACCCATGTGGGTCGACAATATGTCGGTGAAAGTTCACAATCACCAATAGCCAAAAGGTGGCCGATGGTAAAAATAACAATTTAAATGACATCCTACTATTCATGCCATTGCGAGAGTGTTGCGACCCTACTGCCGAGGGCTGCTGAAGGCGGCCTGTATGCGGTCGCTACCCAAGATCATGATCAACACCAATCGGAAGGCAAATCTCTGCGCTCCTGTGTTCTGCCGATAGCACCTTCTTCAAGCACAGGGAGTGAACATTCACAAAATACCACGATCCAGGGGGGAAACGCGATGGATGATCGTGGAAAGGATATGGGAGATGCGGATGATGCTAGATGATTTGATGGAATGAAGATGGGATGATTTCGGACGGTGAGAAACCTGCTGGCCAATGGAACAATAACTAGTTGGGTTACTGCGGAGTCATAGGCACAAGGAAGAGTTTGATCAGTCAGATGGCGATCTTCGTCACTAGCGATCGCTTAGAACTACATAGCAATACGTCAAATGTCATAGGGATCGGAGAGGCAAGAGTCCACCGGTGAAGAACTATGTCGCCGGAAGATCAAGCTTCTGTGCGTCCGTCGGTGAAGAAGAGGAAGAACCACGTCCTCTTTGTCAAACGTCGGATTTATGGAGTTTTGCTAGAACACGCGAATCGACCATGGGTGGCTGTTTTGATTCAACTGCCAGCGGAATGTGCATCGCCGGAATCATCTCATTATGAGAGATTTACCATCTTCGTCAAAAAGCACAAATGAAAACGTTGTTCTCCCTTTTAAAGCGTAGGGAAGAAGGAGAAGAAGAAAGACTTGCTCTGATACACTTATCGAACCGGGTCGATGCCCAAAAATCCGCTCGACTACATGAAGAAACCCGGTTCAGCGGTAAACTCAGCAAAAGTGGATCTGAGTCTCATCCTGGATCCCCCCAAAACAATAAGCAATCCAATCCGAAGCCTTTTACCACTCGGACCAGAAATACAACGCGCGGGTCCAACCCGCCAATTCAATCCAGACCCGTATGCAGTTCCCATTGCCCGCTGTGTCCCGCCAAAGTGTCGCCGGTCGCTCGGCGTGTCCCGCCTCAAAACTCACCAGTAGTGTCCTGAGTGTGTCCCACTCAAGTGTCCTCTGTATCACGGCATGTCTCGCATCACCTCTTCCCGTGTCCCGCTTTAGAACGTCTTGGACGCATCCCGGGCTCGCCCTTCTTGTTTGTCCTTAGTTGTCCTTCATGTCCCAACCAGCTGTCCCACGCGTTTCAGTCTGAACCCAGCTGTACCTTGTCAAACCTGATCGAGATCCACCCTGGGCCGAGTCTCCCCTCGTCTATGAATGAACTTGCTGCACGCTAAAGCTGAATGGCCTCAACCACACCGAGCCATCTGTGCTGGGGAGTTCGACCCATTTGGCCGAGGAACCGAGGTTAACCTCCCTTGGCAAAATGTTGCCCTCTCGACACGGCCTATGCCTCAACCTCTCTCGCATAATCTCCCTTGATCGCAGGAAGGCCTCTGTAGTAAGTGAGTCTTGGCTGCGTTCGCCCGACACTGCTGCGCTACTACGAAAGGTCCACTGTGCTAACCTTTCTCGGTTGCCGCCTGATGAACGCCCACACAGACCGCCGTGATGATCACCCACACGAATAGTCTCACTCGATGTCTGCTCGAGGTTCTTTGATAGGCTCTTAGCCTCACTTGATTGACGCCCTTCTCATTGGGGTATAACTCTTGCACGGATAGTCTCCCTTGCACGCAGAGTGGCCATAGAGAGTGACCATGTGGCGCTTTAGCCTCCCTAACACATGGATGGCCCTGATGAATGATGAAGAGCTGCCATTGCCCTGGCCTCATACGGCGTGGATACGAGCTGCCCTCAGCCATCATGGCCTCGCGGAGGTAGGCCCGTATCAGACCTCCCCCTTAAAATGGAGCCTGCCCTCAGGCTCCGTCGAGGTCCTCTTGAGGTAGTCTATCCCCCTGGGATCCCAAGAAAAGCTATCATCCTCTATCGTGGCCGGCGTGTTCATACTAACCAATGGCATCTCTTTCGGCTGTAATACACATAGCAAAAGCTGTCTCACAACCTGCCAAATGTTTCTTGTTGCAACTTTATACTCCTCTGCCCGATCACTAGTTTTTGGTCCTGAAAATTTCATACCTCTCTCTTTCAGACCCTTATAGAAATAGTCCCAACTTGAAGGAAATATCGAGTGCTCGTGGAAGGGCTTCCGTGGAATAGTCAGAACCCTAGCATATAGGCATTCTATTTTCTCATGGTTGATCTTCTCAAGAGTAGCGTTGGCAGTCCTTATATTCAGCTGGCTGAGTTCCGAACTAACTAGCAAGTAGTCACTCGTGGTGGATAGTAGGCTGCCTCCCTCTCTATCGGCTGATTCAAACCACCCTATCAAGGATCCATAGAACCCGTCTATCGATACATATGTGGGGTAAATGCTGTCATGGGTTATGGAGAAACATTGGAGGTGAATCAAATCACTGTTGTCCACCTTAGGTGTATGCCTTCCTGGTTTCTCTTCTTAAATCGGGTAAGGTCTGCCGGTGTATAACCATCCACTTTTATATTGCCTTCTTCATCGGCTGAACTTCAGCCTTTTGGTCTCCTTTATTCTCAAAAATATTATCGGGCACATCATGGTGTCTTCATGGGGATGCTATTTGCTGCGCCAAGACTCCAAACAAGGACTGCATATTTGATGTGTTTTGGTTGTCTCTTGCTGCCCATGTTAAGTGGTTCATAGCAGCCCCTTTGTTCCCAGCAAGAGCTTCTTGTTCATCCTCCTCTTCCTCATCAGCCATGACCTGCCATTCCAAGCCCATAAAAATCTGTTTGTAATTGGTCAGGCTCTCAACTTGCGCAAGTGAATCAACTCCAACTCTAGGTGGTAACAGTAGGACTGTTCGCCTTCTGACCCGATCGGTACGATGTAGGGGATTAGCTCTCCATTTGCGGGTTTCCCTAGCTGTCCCTCTTGGGATTTAGTCTTTACTCGGCTGGGAATTCTTCTTAAACAAGCTATGGAGAGTTTTCTACGTCTTGTGAGACGTATTCTTATAGTTCGGGCCAACACTCTTTGCTTTTCCACATCATTGACCAAGGCTGTAACAACTGTCTTACTATCTTCCAAGGTCTGGTTTGCGATCTTAAGGGAAGTACCTGCTTCAGTCTCAAGGGTGGAGGCTCTTGCACATATATGCCCGCATTCCCATGCCTTTTCACACTTAAAACACTGCCGGTTCTTGATGCATTTCTTCCTTTCTTGGCTCGTCAAGGAATAGCCTTAGGAGGGACTGATTGTATTACCATCCGAATGACAGGTTCAACAGGTTTTGGATCGCCCTTGTCTAGGTTGGACTTGGGCATCTCTTCTTCTTCACTATCACTCTTTGCCTTAAATGTCCCTACAATAGTTGTTGGTAAAACTCCCCTTTCAAGAGGCACGAAAGTAACTTTTCCGCCGGTTGTTGCGGTAGTCACCCCTCCACAACAATCATAAGCATTTGGGAGTTCTCCCTTCGGTGGGTGTTCAATAGGAATCGACACTTCTCTTCCAACAGAAAAATGATTGCTGACAGTCTTGTGTGGCTGTTGCAAACTAAGATGGACAATGGATTGCAACTTTTGGATTTCTTGCGCAACTTATACCTTGCTGGTTGTGAATCTACCAACAGAGGTTTTGAAGATTGCAGATTCTGGTGCTCTATTTTCTATGGTATAGGGTGTTTATCTTCAGCACTTTGCCCTCGGTTACCCCGTAGAGTGCAAAGTATCACTTTATCCTTGGCAAAATGATGTTGTTCAGTTGGAGGGGCAAGAGAGCTCACCTTTTGGCTGTAACGTGATGACCTCCTGCCCGGTTCGTACCTCCCCAAATGGTCAGCACCTTGTCTGCCCCTTTCAGCCTCTCTCGTATATCGCTCGGTCCGATCATAATCAAATTGACATGAGCTATGGCTGTGGAAAGATCTGGCTTCATAGCCCCTATCATAAGACTCATTTCCCTGGTAGAAGGGTTGGCCCATGTATTGATTTTCTTGCCTACGGACTAAGCGACTATAGGGAATGCCTTGCTCTCGCCGAGTTCTATTCCCATTTCTCTCCTTTTGATTTGTGTGCTCTTTATAGGGAGTGTTTAAAGACTTCGAACATGACCCGCCCTCTAAGTATAGTGTAGCTTGTCTCTTGACTTCCGGGCTCCCAAACATCTTGTCCAACCTAGCAAGGTAGGATGCATAAGGTCCCTGGTAGGCTTCCTCATGCCGACTCTTGCCCGCTTGGTCCTTGCCTCGTGGCTGGTTTTGGCCATACACAAAACCAGTTTGGCTGTAAGTAAAAGACCCCCTTTTTGCAGGGTATTCTCTCCCATGTCTACTCGCCACACTCTGATTTTCTTGGAAATAAACCGATGCATAATTAGTTTGCTCTTCGTCATCCTCCTACCAAGAAGAGTAGCAGTCATGTTTTTGAGTATAGCTTGTTCAACAAGCCTCTTGGGAACCATAGGGTCTGTCCTCTCGAATAGGATAATCTGCTGAGTAATGAGACTCAGCCTGCCCATTCCCTTGCCCAACCTGGTCACCCATCTCATCACGGTGGCACTCGCCCTCATCATAATCGGAACCTTCATCACTCTCTTGCTCTTCTCAGTCGCTTTCAGATTCGTGACTATATGTTCCATGACCCCCTTGAGCGGTATACGCCTTGTCATGATCGTACTCATGATATTCAGCTGGGTAATGGGACTCGTCTGGCTCATATAGTGGTTGTTCTTCATAGCTGCTCTCTCCCGATCCTCATAGTAGTCTTCATAACAGCTTTCTTCGTCATAATAATCTTCAACCGGTGAGCTATAACCGTAGGAAGAACTTCCATCGCAATCCCGGTCTTCCAAATCAGCCATACTTGAAGCTCGAAGATGTTGAACTTGAAGACGCATGGCTGTCCACAAGAACACGTTCAACCTTCCTCACAAGGGTGGCTAGTACAAGAGTTCTCGGCCTGCACAAAGACCCTAGTTATCCCGTGAGGATGTATACAATCAGCCAGCCCAAACCTCACCACAATTTCTCATATTTGCATAAAAGGAAAATTGTTTTAAAGTTTACATCAACGCAGTGATACAAGACATAAATCTCTCCCAACTTACTCATCAAACCATGCCTAACATCGCTTCAAACCATGCCCCAAGTATCCCACGGTAAGCCCTTTCCACTATAGGGTTGTGTCCACTACAATGTGTAGTAAGATGAGCCCAAAAACAGGGGTGCTAGTGGCAGGTTTGGAACAAAATCAGCACCCTTCCCTCGCAGCTATAGGGTGGCTCAAGATGTACCTTGCTAGAGCTTGTCCAGCAAAAGACCACCAAGGATGAAATGCCAAAAATCCTTGGTATTCAGCACGTCATCTTTACAAGCGAGGCACCCGTCACCAGCTGGTCGATTGGAGTCCTCCTTGCTCAAGACAATAACAACACAATCACTGCAATTGATTTCAGTGACGGAACTGGGAGAACGGAATGCACTTAGTTATAAGTTTCCGAACTCCTAGTGCACTGACGAAGTAGGGGGAAGCAAGCGCTGACAAGGTGACAGTGTACACCCTTCTTTCTCTCGAGATCAGCTCAGCTCACGGTTGTTGCCGCTGCTCCTTCTTCTCGGAAATAGGCACCAGAAAATAAACCAAGAAGATTACTGTCTAATATAACAAGGAAACAGTGTATTTCCAAGTATTGTTAGGAGACTTTACCGTGATTTGTTTAACCCTTGTTGTATGTTGATCTTAGGGGGAAGCAAGCACCGCTTAGCCCAGCATAAGCTATGTCTCCTAACTGAACTCAAACAGGTGCATTCCAGCTCCTTCCGCCCACAGTCAGCTCCTAGCTTTCTGCCGTAGGATAACCTCCAGCAAGAACACAATAGTCACCACTATGATAATAGATTGAACAACAAAAGCCTTATGAGGAAAAATGTCACTAGAATGAAGAATAACCCCAGGAGCAAACGTTGATTGGGGTGAGCAGGCACTGATTGATGCCGGTGCACGCACGCTGCTGAGCAGCTTTACGCTCTTGGCTTCTCCTTCGTCTCCTCTCGCTCAGTCCAATGATCAACAAGAACAGAGCATCAAAATCATGGATTAGTACAAGAATTAACTGGAGAGGGTGGAGATCGTCTCTGAATTTGAGTGAAAACCCAAGCTGATCAACAAAATTGGGGAGCTGGCAAAATCCCTCTCGCTAGTCTGGATTCTATCCTCTCAGGCTTAGAAAGCACTCAAAAATCTGCCAAAAATCAACCAGAGCTCC
Organism: Nymphaea colorata; assembly: GCF_008831285.2. Classification (NCBI taxonomy): domain Eukaryota; kingdom Viridiplantae; phylum Streptophyta; class Magnoliopsida; order Nymphaeales; family Nymphaeaceae; genus Nymphaea; species Nymphaea colorata. Next base: position 4,734,289 of record NC_045150.1, read on the forward strand.
GTTGGATCTGAAATTTGGTCCACAGCACCTTTAGATGTGTATGAAGGGACGCCCAAAAGATGAGCCCAGAGCCCTCTAGGTAGGACTCGTTGCCAATTGAAGACGCCAAACTATCGCAGGTTTAGGTTCAGGCTGAGAACAGTAAAATTGTCTGTGGTTCACAAGGTAGGGCGAGCTTTCAAAAATCACCACGGATGATCCCAACCTCCAAAAATCATGAAAATTGGTCGGTAGGTGGCTGACATCCCAAACAACAGATGCCCAAAAGATGAAGCCAAAATAAGAACCCCAGATATGACTCGTTGAAGGGTTTTTGCTTCAGCAGGTCGTAGGTTGGCTCATGTCATGAATAGGGCAGACTGAATGGCTCGTTCACAGGGCATGCAGATCTTCTAAAAATCACCAAGGTCTACTCCAACCTCCACAAATTCCTTGGCAGTAGGTAGCTAACACGTCCAGGGGTGGACGCCAAGCAGGTCAGCTTCTAGCAATCACTCTTGAAGAATTGCATGAAGTCCCGGCTCTAACTGCTCCTGACAGCTTCTTCCTATCAACCACTAACCTTTGTTCCTTCAAAATTCGATAACTTCTTGCAGGCTGGCCCCAAATTCATGAAACTTGGACAAAAAAATAAAAAACTTTTCCAGGAATCCAACGCCTCTACATTCGTTTTCAGATTCAACCCACAGAAAAATCGCATCAAGATGGAAGTCACACCTCAGCTGCTCAACCGTAGCCTGAACTCAGTTCCAAGAATTCGCCCAAAGTACTCGGCACTCGAAAAATCGCTGCATCTTGGATTCAAATCTAAAAAAATCTGCAAATTGGTGGGCTGAGGGAAGAGATGAAGACGATTCTTTTGGTCCCTTGCTTGACCAAAATGGTGGCCAAACCGAACAGCACCGGCCGTCAGAAAATCGATTAGTTTCTGGTTTTCCACCGGCTAAGAAGAGGTCTTCAGGTGGAAATCGAGTGGTGTCCCGACACATGTTAAAATTGATGGAGACACGCTGACATGTTGTCACCCATGATGAAATTTTTAGGACTTGTGTGACGCGGGACTCGGTGTTTGATGAGAACACTCTGGAGCGGGATTCGTAGTGGGACACGTCGAGCGTCGAGGTCCCTGTTGCGTCAGACTTGACAGGACTCGTGTGTCCGTGTGATCAGCTACTCTTTAGAACACTGTTGCACAGGATTCTGCCAGAGACTGAAGAACACGACGCGGCAACCTTCGAATTCGCCGGAATGCTTCTTCGTCCGCGGAAAACGTAGGAAAATGCCCCGTGAACTTCAAAATTCGATTCTGACCTCGTTTCTGGGCCAAATCAGTCATTCTTGGGCTCGATTTGCTTGGAAACTCGTCAGGAATCTTCTGGTATTATCATCCACACGTTTTGGATTATCGGTCTTCCAGACACAACGCCGAAATGATAAGTGGTCGCAGGAAATGGGGAAGAATAGCGCTTGAGAACCTACGCCTCTTCAAAAATCGATTCCTCGCCGACCATAGCCTCAAAAATTTTGAAAATTTTCTGGGAGATGGTTGAGACGTAGACGAAACCACTGGTCTACTTTTTGACCAGTAAATCATTCCAGAAAATTAACGCCAATGATTTTCGTCACTGCATTGTTCTGTCTACCTTGGAGAAGACGATATATGTCGACTGAAACTTCGATTTGCCGCCGTGAGCGTCAGCTTTGATACCAACTATTGCGACCCAACTGTTGAGGGCTGCCGAAGGCGGCCTGGATGCGACCGCTATCCAAAATCATGCTCAGCACGGGCAATCAGAAGGCAAATCTCTGTGCTCATGTGTTCTGCCTATAGCACCTTCTTCAAGTGTAGGGAGTGAACAGTCACAAAATACCACGATATAGGGGGGGGGGGGACGCGATGGATGATCATGGAAAGGATATGGGAGATGCAGATGATGTTGGATGATCTGATGGAATTAAGATGGGATGATTTCAGACGGTGAGAAACCTACTGGCCAATGGAACAGTAACTAGTTGGGTTACTGCGGAGTCACAGGCACAGGGAAGAGGTTGATTAGTTGGATGGCGATCTTCGTCGCCAGCGATCGCCTAGAACCATAGAGCAATACGCCACGTCGTAGGGATCAGAGAGGCAAGAGTCCACCGGTGAAGAACCATGTCGTCAGAAGATCAAGCTTCTGTGCGTCCGTCGGTGAAGAAGAGGAAGAACCATGTCCTCTTTGTCAAACGCTAGATTTATAGAGTTCTGCTAGAAAATGAGAATCAACCATGGGGGCTGTTTTGATTCAACTGCCGGCGGAATGTGTGTCGCTGGAATAATCTCATTAAGAGATATTTACAGTCTTCATGAAAACACACAAATGAAAACGTCGTTCTCCCCTTTAAAGCGTAGGGAAGAAGGAGAAGAAGAAAGACTTGGTTCAATACACTTATCGAACCGGGTCGACGCCCAAAAGCCCGCTCGAGTCCATGAAGAAACCCGGTTCAGCGGTAGACTCAGCAAAAGTGGATCTGGGTCCCATCCTGGATCCCCCCAAAACAATAAGCAATCCAATCCAAAGCCTTTTACCACTCGGACCGGAAATACAGATGGGCGGGTCCAACCCGCCAGTACAATCCAGACCCATATCCGGTTCCCATTGCCCGCCCTGTCCCGCCGAAGTGTCGCCGGTCACTCGGCGTGTTCCACCATACATCCCCACGTGTCCCGCCTCAAAACTCACCAGTAGTGTCCTGAGTGTGTCCCGCTCAAGTGTCCTCTGTATCACGACGTGTCCCGCATCACTTCTTCCCGTGTCCCACTTTAGAACGTCTTGGACGCGTACCGGGCTCACCCTTCTTGTTTGTCCATGGCTGTCCTCCATGTCCTGACCGGCTGTCCCACGCGTTCCAGTCTGAACCCAGTTGTACCTTGTCAAACCTGATTGAGATCCACCCTAGGCCGAGTCTCCCCTCGAGGATGAACTTGCTGCATGCTAAGGCTGAATGGCCTCAGCCACACTGAGCCATCTGTGCTGGAGAGTTCAACCCATTTGGCCGAGGAACCGGGGTTAACCTCCCTTGGCGAAATGTTGCCCTCTCGACATGGCCTATGCCTCAACATCACTCGCATAACCTCCCTTGATCGCAGGAAGCCTCTGTAGCAGGTGACTCTTGGCTGCTTTCACCCGACACTACTGCGCTACTACGAAAGGTCCACTGTGCTAACCTCTCTCAGCTGCCGCCGTGATGATCGCCCACACTGATAGCCTCACTCGATGTCTGCCCGAGGTTCTCGCATAGGCTCTTAGCCTCACTTGACTGATGCCCTTGTCGCTGGGGTATAACTCTTACGCGGATAGCCTCCCTTGCATGCGGAGTGGCCGTAGAGAGTGACCATGCGGCGCTTTAGCCTCCCCAACACACGGATGGCCCTGATGAATGATGAAGAGCTGCCATTGCCCTGGCCTCATACAGCATGGATACGGGTTGTCTCGGCCATCATGTCCGCGCGAAGGTAGGCAAGTATCAGAAAGCTTTTCGGCAAACAATTAGCGGCATCTAGAATGATGTTACTTACACTTTAATCAATGCTCTGTGGGGTGCTTGAAAAAATTTAGGTACAGGTGGGGCGATGATGTTAATATATCTATGTGTATTTGTATATAAATATATATAGTACTATAGTTAGTTTAGCTAGTTATATGTACACTTAAAATGGTCAGCTTTTGCTTAGTTCAGCTTACCGAACCGGATGTGTTGTGCTGGAGAAGCACCAGCACTAATGTCAACACGAGTGCAGCAGCCATTTAGAAGCACCCATATGGCATAGGCGAAAGAGCTTTCACTTCAAGACTTTCACTGATGTTTTTAAGTTATATCTTTATCAATGTCCAGTTTGTAAGTTATGTCTTTATCGATGTCCAGCACATGTCGGTAAAAGCTAACTCAATTTTTTATTTAATGTCTGGCTGAAAGAGGAAACCCTCACCCTTCGAACACTTTATGTTCAAGTTACCTGTCATAATTCGAAGAGGAACACTTTATGTTCAAGTTACCTGTCAGTACATGTGTCCCGTAGCTCGAAGAGAGCTTGAAACTTGAACGCTGATTGCCGGCCTACCAGCCCCTGTTCCATCCTTGTTTGTGCAATACCAATATCGATTGTACCATCCCCTTGGGATATGTCAGTTGTGCGTTCATTTTTGAACTCCATGCCAGCGTAATCGCTGTGAGTGCTCAACATTCGCGTTCAAAACGAGTATGTTAAGCTCTGCTACTGCACTTTAGCTTGAGGCAGTCAGGCAGGCAGAGGGTTACGGCAGAGAGATTCTCCGAGCCACCACCCTCTCGTAAAACATTTTGCTCGTTTTTTCTTTCGTCTGTGATAAACGCAAGGATAATAACCGTTGTTCGGTTTCATACTCGGCATCGATCGAACCGTTTTACATACAGAAGGAAGAAACGGAACAAGTCGTCCATTAAACAGAAGGATGTTTTTCACTTTCGCGTTTACACAGGACAAACGCCAAAAGAAGATCGACAATGTCTCTCCACAAGGGAAGGCACAAATCCTCCGTGTCATCCCCCGTCCCATGATTGACACGTGTCTCCCCTATCCAAAGAAATCCTGGACCCCCTTCCCGGCAAAAACCCGATCGGAAAGCTCAGCGAAGACGGCGTTGACGGTGAGAAGAACGACGGAGGACCCGGCGATGACTGACAGGACAACCCCCGTCGTGCCGAGGACCTTCCCGAACTCCGGCCACTCGATCATGCGGATCTCCTCCAGGACGCCGGCTAGCGTCTCGCCGGTCGCTGAGCCCTCCTTCTTGTCCAGCACCGTCGGTGGCTCGGCTTCCTTCCTCTCCCCCTCCCCTGGCTTTTCATCCTGACGTGAAATTCCCTCCGCCTCCTCCGACGATCCCTCCGGGCTTTCCCCGGTGGAGGACCGCGTGAGCGGGCGGGCTGGGGTCCGCGTGCAGGGAAAGAGGACGCACCGGTCGGAGTTTCGACGGCGGAGGGAGATTTGTGGGGAGACGCACACGAGGGAGCTCGCGGGAGGAGGGGATAGGGTTTTTCGGCGGGGAAAGGACCGCAGGGAAAGGTAACCAAGACCGAGGGCACACTCCATTCTTCGCCGATGTCGGGGCGATCGGAGGGAATTGACACCCCGAACACGCCACTTATCAATGTGAAAGGAAAATTTCTATGCAGGACTATCATTTCCATGTATTTACCAGCAGCCACCATCGTTAAAGAATGGCTAGAGAACGTCATTGTTCGCAAGTAATTGGATAGCAAACTTACGCTTCTTTCTCCCAATCATTGAAAGCAGGCATAGTAATTAAAATGAGGGAATGCAAATCTATTCCACGAATCATCCCTCCCCACAAATATGAGATAGTATTGTTCCTGTAAAATGAAATTTATGTGGTTGATTCATTTTTTAACATTTTTTGAGCATTTTCACATGAAAATAAACTAGGAAGCAAGTACCTCATTCTGGGTCTTTGGCAGGTGAGAGTGCAGAGTTGCTTCTTCTGAAGCCTTTCTTAAGTTTGGGGCATACACACACACAAATATGCAAACATGGTGCAACATGCATGATGCATGCATAGTGTATCAGATTTACCTTTGCAATTGGTGAATAGTGTGTCACGTCTTACGACACAATAATAAAGCAGGCGCAGCCAGTGTAATCGATGCATACCTTAAGCCTTGACCTGTCCTGCGCATATATGTTTTGTACTCTTATCAAAGTAATGGGTCAATCGGTGTACTGTGCAAAACACACATAGCATGTGTATAGCCCGTAGCCGGAAAATAAATATAGATAAATCATGGCACAGTAACTATATAAAAGTGCATGACATACTTCAAAGGCTCAACATCTGTTGTTTCTTTTTTGTCAGGATTCAATAGACCAAGGCAGCAGGTTGATAAGAGGGTTTGGCTCACATCATACTGAGAAGTTTTGTAGATCGTCACATCCACTCGTAATTGTCATCTATTCAATAATTTAATTAAATATGTTGTAGAAGCTGAAAATCAAGGTCATATTTCTAGGCCTTTGTCTTATGAGAATGTGGATTAAGAAAAAGAAGATCTTTGACCATTGCATATCTCTCTCTCTCTCTCTTTATATATATATATATATATATATATATATATATATATATATATATATATGTCCCATCAGTTGCTAGAACATGGTTGCATGAAAACAAGTACGCATGATGGTGATAGAAAATGATTAAACGTGAAATTCTTATGATGGTGATAGATCCCCTTCACAGAATCTTGACAGCCATCAAAGTTATGGTCTTTGAAAAGCAAATATTTTTCTAAATGATTAAACGTGAAATTCTTCATGTCCTTAGACTTTAAGATCATCATCTAACTAAGCTTACAAAATTAGATGTTCTTGATGAAGCATAAATATGACTTATAAACTATGCCATATGGAATCTTCAAAAAAGGGGCAACACCCACGTTGACGCGATCACCGGTGTGGCCCCGACATGCACCTCAACCGCACCATCATATATTCACTTTCAAAATTTTGTCCCTTTCTTATTTTCTTCTCTTTCTTAATTTATAGTAATAAAAGTTTAAAAAATGACAGATTAAACTCAACTATATATATATATATATATATATATACACACACACTATCGCTGCACACTTACACCCAAGTTTTCTGAGATGTGCTGCACTACCACACCCTACACCCATGTCACATAGCTTATAAAAATAATGAACTGCTTTATAGAATCAGGTTCCGACACAATTTTGGCATCAATGCCAACTGAAGGGGGATCTAATAAACCCTTACTGTATCATAGAATAGTATAATGCAAATGCAGAAAGTGTGATGCCATTGGTGTTTCAAAGCGTTAAATCAATTTAAATCATCAAACAAAGAACCGTAAGGTTGTATTAGGGAGATTTAAAATTTCTTGTTTTGAGAGCACATAAATTACACTTCGGGATCCTAGCTGTACTGTTGATCACAATTCGGGATCCTAGAAGAAAAAAGACTTACATGAATAATAATGAGTGAAAACAAATGCAAAATAAAAGCCACAATTTGAAAAAAAAAAAAAATACTTCAGTGATTCATTCAGTAAATACACAACTAAATCCTCCTCCCCCTTTTTCAACCAGACAAGTAAAGACAAAAGCTTATTGCACTACAATACTCACGTAACTAACCTTCCAATAGCCTATTAAAACTAATTCTGAAATCAACCCTTCAAATAACTTATGAGTTCTGATCACCCACTTCTTTTCTTTCTCTTATCTTTCTCAAGAACTTAAGGCATTTGAGAAGCAGATGAAAAGAAAATGCCAAATAACACCTCATGCCACTTGTGCAGCCCAAAAATAAAATAAAAGAATACGTGATAGGCAAGACAAAAATCACACAAAATAAAAACTAAACCAACTGTAACCAACAAGAGAAATTATATGCACAAACCTGTACACAATTGTATGTTAAGAGTGGGCTAACGAGTAGGCCAAAGGTTCACGTGTCACGCACCTGTAACCAACCAGAGAAGTTATATGCACAAACCTGTACACAATAGTATGTCAGAGTGGGCTAACGAGTAGGCGAAAAGTTCACGTATACGCACCTGTAACCAACCAGAAAAGTTATATGCACAAACCTGTACACAATAGTATGTCTTGAGCTAACTAACTAACTAGTAAGCCAAAGGTTCACGTGCCATCCGTTGTGCGTGGTAGGTGAGAGGCAACACAAAAATCATAAATACCAAAAAGAGAAAAATACCTAATCGTACAACAGACGTGCTGGATTTTTAAGTCAAAAGTGTAATTAGAATGTATGGGAAACTTTCCAGCATATACTGAATAAAAATAGTAACTAGCTTCTTGATAAATTTATTAACTAAAAGAACTTTAACAAATCTGCTGATCTTAAAAAATAAATAAATAAATTACATACTCTTTTTTTATTTTATCGGTACCCTCCATGCTATAGATATTAAACCTTATTTTTCTGTTGGTAACATTCAAAAATATGTTTATAATCGCAGATGATAGTAAGCCCCGATTAGTTACCGAGGAAGAGGACGATTAACAATGATCGAGCACCCACTAGACAGACCGGCTGACGCTAGCGGCATCGTTATATGTATATACAGAGAAGAAGAAGGAAGGGGGAAGGGCGTGCTGCGTGGAGGGTGAACATGGCTGCACAGAACCCTAGCGCAGAACCAGAAGAAAGTGGAGGAGAAGGAGGCGGAGAGGAAGACCTGACGCTAGTTGAGATCCTCGAGGACTCCGTCCCCATCGACATCGCGAAGCATATGAGGTTCGTGCGTCACCATAGCTGCGGTGCTATTGCCACCTTCGCCGGAACCACCCGTTCGACGTTCGCCGGCAAGGCCGTCCTCCGCCTCATCTACGAGGCCTACGCCCCGATGGCCGTCAAGCGTCTCCTGTCCATCGCCTCTGCCTCCCGGTCCCGCTGGCCCGTCCGATCTGTATCCATCGCCCACCGCCTCGGGACCGTCGCCGTCGGCGAGGAGAGCGTCTTCATCGCCGTCTCCTCCGTGCATCGCGACGCCTCCCTCGCAGCCGTCCGATTCATCATCGACGAGATTAAGGCGTCGGTTCCGATCTGGAAGAAGGAGGTCTTCGTGGATGGCGAGGTGTGGAAGGAGAACTCGGAGTTCTTCCGGTTCCGGGAAACGGCCGGCGAGGGGCAGATAGGGTCTGACGACGGAAAGGACAAGTCAGTAAATAGCGATAAGAGCCGGGGATGTAGCTGCCACACCAAGGTAAAAGTCACAGAGTACAGTTAAGGCAAAGTAAGTGGGGGACTGTTCGGCTCTTTTTTTTGTACTGGATGACTTGAATATCCTCGTTTATGCTAAAGTTTGCAAAATGTTCGGACTCCGACGTTATAGCGTACCTCTATACAATAACGTGAATAGAAGCTCAAGAAGATGCCAAAATAAATTTTGGTTTTCCGGGTTATCCTAAATTATTTTTTCTTTCCAAAAATTTCTATTTTTGAGCTTATTGTTGAATAGATATAAAAAGAACAGACATCTTCATGTACATTAACCATTTAGCGTGGGCACATTATAGTTCTCCCAAACTACTCTTCGTCCCGTTTGTCCTGATAGGTCTTTGTTTTCTTCGGCGATCACCTTCCTTCTCTTCCTATACACATTTGTATATTCGAATGCAAGCCTACCAATCACAGTTTCTTCAAGACGTTCAGAAGCATATCATCTCAAACTCTCTCTTGGTTTTCCCGAGAAGGAGAGGGCCAAACAAAGGAGAAGAGGTCCTGTTTTACTTGACAACCAGGAGGATTTGATCCCTCTCTTTAAGTTCTTTTCCACCTCTGGTCTACAGCTATACCTGTCTCGTATACGACTGTGGTTGCCGAAGCTCTGTTTAACAACCAACGAAAGTCTCACTCTCCATCATTAAGAGCTACCGCAAAGGAGATGGAGACAATATATACAAGTGAACTAATGTTGCATGTAAGTAGGAATGTCAAACAAGGTTCGACGAACATTTTTTAATAGGATATGGAAAAAAAAATTGACATCCCATTAAAATTCAGAACATTCGATTGGATTTGGATTCGGATTTAAGTAACTATTGATTGGATGTGGAATCAGATAGTTTTAAATAAATAACATATGTCTATAGTATGGCTTGGATTCGGTTTAAAACTCGGAATTTGATCAGATGTTAATCTAAAAATTGGATTCAGATTATGAATTTGGATAACAAATTTAGACATGGTATTAGATTTTTCTTCGCCCGAATTGGAATATGAATATGCATCCGAACATATAAATATCCAAAAAGGTGATATGTTTAGGTACTTATTCGGATCTGATATGTTGACGTCTCTATACAGAACTCCAAAACAAGCATTGAGCTTTAGGAAATCTCAATTAAGTCAATTATGTCTTTTACAAAATTTTTAATTTAAACAACAAAAAAGACCATTATGCCTCGTTAGACTATTTAACAATACATGAACCGAAGAAGTCGAACCTGAATCATTTTCCCTATGAAGGAAGGTCCTTATTCTTCACCAATGATTCTAACCAGGATTTTTGCATCCTTCCATGGATGGTTTTGATTATGAATGCATTAATAGAGCTGCGGAGAAAGGCAATATGTACGAAGTTTTCAACTTTGTTGACCCCTAAAACGTTGGAATCAACACAACTGAGTTGGTTGCCCTTTTTAACTAACTAGCATTTTGAAGAATTTTTGAACAACTGCACACACGTCTAATCCAATAATATGGTAGAAATTTTTGAAAAATCCAACATTAAATCAAGAGGGACCTCGACCTTAGTTGCTTTTGTTGTTGAAAACTGCTTTTCGATTTCCTTAGAAATGGAGGTCGTAACATTCCGTTCTCAAGCTCCGACTCGGACGGGCCAATAAACATATCGTGGAGAGGGAGACATCAAGATTCAAGACGAATCCCTCTCATAAAAGCAATAACAATATTCATTGCAGGCCTCTAAGATCCGTTTTCTCCCCATTGATGTGATGGACAAACATTTTGTTCTTCCCTGCCTACTCTTGGAATTGTTTTATGTTGCCAAACTCTACTAGTTTTTCAAGTTTACTAAACTCTTCTAACAGATAACAAGTATAAAGAATGAGCACGATTTTGCTCGATTGATTTGACAAGTAAAAATATGACAAAACCAATAATATTTGGAATCAACCCCCAAAGGGTGTAGCATATGTGATTGGACTAGCAGGCCAAAAAAAACTCAATTCTTATAAGTGTTATACACTGCTGATGATGAATGAATGTCATTTTAGTTGACAAGTATCTCACTCTCCACTCAAGTTTCAAAATATCCCTGAACCACAATGGCAGAGGAAAATGGAAAGAGGTTTTAACCTCTTTAAATATTTACGGTGCTCCCTCACATTCAAATAATAAAAATTTAAATAGTGGAAAATTAAATTTCAAAAAATTAAAATTTTAAATGATAGGGAAAGTGAAATAGGACTGCTTGTTTTCTAGTTTTACAGAAGTGATATTACATTCTTTTAATGCTGAGAGAACCAACTACTTTTTCCTCGAAATGATAAACCACGAGATACACATTCAAATAATAAAAATCAAAATATTGCAAATTTAAAATTGCATAGTTAAATTTTAAATGATAGGAAAGTGAAATAAGACAGATTATTTTCTCGTTTTGCCGATCCTTGTCAAATTCTGGTAGGCATCGTTTGACAGACTAATGGGGGCATTGCGGGTTTTGTTTGGCAAGCACCGTTTGTCATACGAAGGGTGCCCTGTGATAGCGTGCGTGTCGCAAATAAATGGAATGGCGACCGACCACCAGCGATCTAGATTACCAGAAAAAAATGGAAAATCGTTTTCTTTTCCATCACAAAAATCGCCTTTCAGATAGGTGACTCGCCGGTTGATCCAATCTGCCGGAACGCTTTGAAAACCTGCTAATTAGGTTCCATTGTTTGCCTTGTGTTTACATTTATTTTTCGGTCAATAAACGGTTGGCGGCCTTAACCGCACCAGCCTCTTCACTGCAAACCAACTGCATTTGCAGCCATTTAACAATAAGCATCTGCTTTAACCCGTATCTTCATATATCACCATAGGTTCACAAGGATGACATAGATACCTTTGTGAAGGCATCGGCCGGAAATAAACCGGTGTTTCTCAGGTGGTACAGCAGAACCCGCTCCTAAACCTTAAATAATTACTTCAGAATGAGAAGCGGACCTTGTTGATCGGATCTCAACAAACACTGCCATATTAAGAAAGACATAAGCAGAATGCCACTGTGCCGATTATCGTACAAATTTCAAAAATTGGTCAGCTTCAAGTGAAGCCACAAAATGGGCGCGTAAAGAATCAACATTACAAGTTAACCCCGTCAAAGGTGTAACATCTATATGAACGCCACACAGGTCCTACTCTTTAAGCTTCCAGTTCTGCTCATTTTTCAAATTCAGATTCGAAGTGCTCTCCCACCCCTCTCGTCTGTAGCCAATTTCAGGTGAAACGGACACGAACCAGAAGCTGGAGAATCACTTACCACTTATCTTTCTATATAAAAATGAGAGATGCTCACGATAAGAAGCCACGCTCCATGCTTCAGATTGTTCGACTGTTTAAGGCCTGTGTTACTGGCTCTCGTCCATTTTATCCTCCCCACCATGTCTTTGGGATTGACAGTCCATATTTGCATCCATGTTTGATTCGCTTGCAGCGACTGAACTAGACTCCTGCATCCCATTCTCAGGATCCAGGTTCTTTGCTACCGAGTCTTCGAGTGCCTCAAGAAACGAAAGTACGGTGAATTTATCTGCAAAATGAAATGTCAAAAGTAAAATAATTGGAGAATCATAACAATATTTAATGAGCTACGGATATGAGAAACCAAGCATATCCACACTCAAATCCTTTACAGTCAATATCGCGCACAAGATGCTGAATGAAAAGAACATGCCCGAGGGGAGAATGAGCAGCTAATATATGTGGTACCATAGCAACCGATTCCACACAAATGAAAAACAAAAAAACCCAGGATCCAAAACTGGTTAGAACCCTCACCAAGTCGAGGAACATCTCCAGTTAGCATCACAAAGCAGGGCATGGAAAAACATGGCAGCTGGCCATCTCACACTGAAGCTAGTTCTCATCATCACATCACAACTCACTCAAATCCAAGAGGAATCCAGGAAACTACCCAAACAGAAGTTAATCAAACATCCCCACAATCCGTTAACTTGGATTCACCTCTTTACATCGTATCCTAGGTCACAGGAGTGGAATCAACATCTGACAACAACATAAAATCCAGTACAAATTTGGAGAAGCCAATAAAGCAAATCTAGAATTTGATAGACATAGACTTCAAAAGCCACCAAATCAACAGCAGTTCTGTTTTCTCAGATCAGGAGAAGCAGTGCACAGAGCTATATAGTCAAGATTACGTTTCGAGATTGAGACTAGAATGACTGGAACCCAAAAGAAGACCAAACACCATCCAACACCGGTACCTCCTAGATGCTTCATTACTGGAGACTCCCTTCAAAAAAGGAACCTTGACAAGGAAAGCTACGACACCTCCCTTACTGTATATCACAACCAAAGAGAATTTACATGCTCAGAAGTTTATGCAGAAGAACGTATCATTTGAAGAAACGAAGTCATCTTTTTTATACTTCCATAGAATGAATAAGGCATTGTAGAAAAAGGGGGAAATAATTCTGACAGAGTAGATCAATGTAGATTGTAACTTGTAAACTGAATTGACAAGGATGTGTCAAGATGAAAAAAAAACAACCCGAGGATTGCCAAACACTCTGATACCCCCTTTAAAGAAGTCGGCAGCTAAAGAATAGGTGCACCACAAATTTTTATGCAACCTCATCTAATAAATTCCTCTGAGCTTCCATGGCTTTGGTGAAGGAGAGGGCTGTGCATCTAAATTAGCTCTGTTTTGTCTCCCTCTGTTTTCTAGGGCTCTCAACGATGCTCAGAAGGCATGATCCTTATACATTTCCAGCAAATTTACATTTGTTTCTCCTTGATTTCTCAGTCCTTTCAGATTTAAAAGAATGCTTCTATTAAATCAGACAAACAAATTCCCAATAAATCAATCACATATGGGAAAAAGAAAGAACCAATTTTTCCATGTAAGAAACAAAAAAGACACAAGGGAAAAAATATTGAAATACAACAAGAGACACGCATATGCTTACATTTGCTTGGATCAATCCCAAATTGCTGCAAATCAACTTGACCTGTTCGAAGCACCTACAATGACCAACAGACATTTATCATGGGATAGAACAATCAAAGGAAAACAAGAGGGAGAGACAGAGACAGAGAAGGCTCCCCACATAAGTAAATGATTCAACTTGTTGCCGAAATGGGGGACTCTGGAGCAATTCAATCAATTCATCAGGAGTCCACTGGCCCTGGAACAACACACCGTTAAACACCCAAAAAAAAAGGAAAAAAAAAACAGACTTGTAACACACTTATTTGAATATCTAGTGGCAATGTAGCCTACCTCAGGCAAGTATGCAGAAAGCCGCTGTTCCAGTGACAAAGAGTTGATCATTGGTCGAAGTAAATCGGGTTTCAATATGTCTCCCAAGCCCAATCCTGAAAGCCAATGACAAATGAATTCTTAAAAGAAAAAACAAATAATTTCAAGTTATCAGCATTCAAAATTGTCAAGCATACCAGCGTCTTGAGGGCCTGAGTGCCACAGCATCAACCGAAAAGGAGGTGTGCATTTTCAGGACAACCATGAAAAGGGATCCTAGTCAATATCCATGATATGTACTTCAGGGACAGACAATAAGCAGCATAGCAATACCTGCGGGCTCAATGCTACTTAATATTCTCTGCAGATCTGACAATTGTACAGGTCCAGATGACGATACCTCCCCAGCTGTTTCTGCAGTCATATTTGTAGTGTCTAGGTTTCCATCTCTATAAGAAGTTGGGGACAGAAGAAAACAGAACCATATTAAACATTCTGACATAAACACAGACAAGACAAGCTAACATAGATTGGTCCCCTTGCCAATCTGAAAATAATCAGTTTACAGGTAAACTTGGTATCTCACATGGCATACATTCTTCTGAGGCCCTTCTATAACTCCAAAGTTTAGTTCACGATTGTGACATAGATTTAATAGGTACTCAACCTAAGAAGCACTCTGCTTGAACTTTGGGAAGAACATTAGATGTATGACTCAGCATTCCATGTGAAGCCATCACATCACCAGGTAAACAAAACTGGGGTTATTAGACAATTTGTTCAGATTTAGTCATTCAATTTTAATACATTAAAGCCAAAAAGGATGATTCCCTTCAGCAATACTTTCAAGTGACATAAAAGAACAAAACTGTGATAAAGTGCATACCTTGATGTTACCTCATTCCCAATATCTTGTGGTACTTCTGAAGTTTGAAAAGGAGCTGAAGCTTCAGCCTCATCATCTGGCAGGTCAGCCAAATAAAAAGAAATTATACGTACAAAATAAGAGAGGGTGCAAGCACTACAAAGTGAGAGGTATGGGGCAGCCAAATTGAACCTAAAGGTCGATTAATATGGTAGTTCACCAATGTACATATACGAATATCACCATCAGACTTGGGCTCCTGCAGTAGATAGATGGTAATGTCATACATCAAAGAGAGCAATTATATATAAAAAAGAAGAAAAGCATAAAATGCCACTCACCTGCATCCAGAAGAAGAATTTCCTATCATCAGTATTGAACTTCAAAATATAAACCCTTCCAGATGATTGCTCCACCTTCACAAGCCAATGAGAAAGGAAGGGAAATATGTAGTAATGAATAGGCATAATTCTAACTTGGATAGGATAACAATGACAGAAAATACATACCTTTTCAAAAACAGCTTCGTCAGGAAACACGATTTGATCCTATAATATCTTGTGTCAAAGAAAACATGAGATTTTCTCACAAAAATGACAAGGTAATGCTCCCAAATTTAGATGGCAATAAATAACACAATCTCATAGATGCGAGTGATAACAAGATAAATCACATGATTAAATAAACTATCCTGGAGGTCAATATGGATACATCTTCCACCACATTTTGAGCCCGATCAAGCCATTGAAAATGGACTAATCCTTCTTCTCCCTGAAGGAAACAATGGAGAAAGGATAAATTTCATGTTCAAAAGGATAAATTTCATATCCAAATTCAATTCATATAAAATATTTTAACAGAAAAAAAAAAATTATCTTCCAGATTTCTCGAATCCATAAAGGCATAAACTCTACCTCAAAAGACCAAGACATACATATCTATTTCTATATGTAAATTAAACAATCATTTTATAAGATCTTGAACATCCACGAATAAATGGTAAGGTTTTCGTCCAAGCATACAATGCCCATTGCCTAAAAAGTTATCTTCCCCACTGACTGACTAAAAGGACAGGAATGAGACCATACCTGACCAAGCAAAAAAGAAGTAGGAGGCAAGGTGCAGCACAGCATGGACCGGATTAAATAGAGTGAATTTTCCTCTTTGAGCAAGATAAATGGACTAACTAAAATGTCTAATACTGTCAGACGGAATCAGATGACCACGTTTTTGCCTATGTTGTTAAGGGTGCAGGGTACAGCCAAGGCAGTGAGTTGAACTTGAACCCAAAGCCTGGTACGGGCCTAGGGCTAGCTGCATTAAGTGATCCAACAAAAGAAAAGGCAAAAAATAAAATGCAATATTAGTTTTTAGAATTAACAACAAACCTAGAGTATATTAGTTTTTCCAATTACCAATAAATCAAGAGCATTTCTCGATGGAAGACCTATTTATTATCAATTTATAACAAATAACAATTTAAAATGCATGACAATGTTCAAATTCAACATTCCATACAATGAAATGAACATAAGTAAATTTTGGAAGAGAAAATTTAATAAAGTTCAACAGTTAAAAGTTTAAAAGTTGTACAGCATAAAGAAAGCAAGTTTACAATTTTACACCTACTTTCTAATGTTTTAAAGTAATGAAAAAAATTCAAATTTCCTATGAAAACTAGATCTCTTAGTTCTGGTTTATAAAAATCAAAAGCCAAAACTAAAGCCGAAAAGTACTGAGCTAATTTGAGAAAAGAAAAGTGAACAAAAGGAAACAGAACTCAAAATAATCAAAACTTCCGCACTACCAGTTCCATGAAGCTATCTTCTATACATGCATACATACGTAGTTATATCATACATTATCATAAACACAAAAAACTTTCTCACGTTTTAAACGGCAAGGTTTTTCTTGGATATAATACGAAAAACTTGAAAAAAACAGGAAAAAATATGGGAATGTATGGTAAATATTTTAAAAATCAAAAAACTAAAAATGGGTGAACAATAAAATAAGTGAGAAACCGATAACATGAGCATAAAAAATAAAGTATCTTTGCAACAAATAAAAATTAGAAAATGAAAACAAACAGTTTGGTATTAGATAAACGCCAAAAAATGACTAAAAAACATTTTTTAATCATTTTTTGTTTAAAACGGCTAATTTATTTTTTTCCATTTTTTGTTGAAAAAAAAGTGTTTTTTGTCACTATGGTACATATTATATACCATAGTCACAATACCGTTCTCGAGTTTTTAACAGCTAGATTTTTCTCGAGTGTTTTTCAGCAAAATTGTTTTTTACGAGAAAATCTCGGAAGAAACTTGCAAAAGTTTAAAAAACAAAAAATAGATATAAATGAAATAAATGGAAAACTAATAAGGAAACACAAATAAAACTATATAAAAGTGATAAAAAATGTTTTTAATGATGATAAGAATAATGAAAAATAATTTAGCTTAAGTTTAAATTCTGAATCCATGATAATATCAATGTTAAAAAATAGAAAACTGAAAAAATTAAGTAAATAACGTAATAAATATTTTCCCATTTTTTTCAAAACATCCTGATTTGTTTCCTTTTTTGTTTTACTGATTTATGACGTTAATATCACAATATTTTCGAAAATATCATAGTACATGTAACACTACTATGTGTATAAATATATACCGTAGCCACCTATGTTGCATAGACATGGATATAGGTGTCAAACACAGGTATGACAGCAAGCTTCAAAAGATTAGACACTTGGTGTAATGCTCCAATGTCATAAACAACAAAACACGAAAAGGAAATAGATGCAAAGTCTATATTTTTTGTGTGTAGTGGAAGCAGAACAATCACACACCTATGTAGTTGGCATAGGCCTGATCGGTCTAATGCATACAGATCACTTGCCTGCATAATTAACGCACGGCACAATCTGTCCTAGCAGTAATGTTGCTAAGAAAAAACACCTATTAATAAAAACATTACTTTATACATATGTTGGAGAGCCACAACTTTCTAAGTCTTGGTTTCAAACACCATAAAGCTGAACAAGTATGTACAAACAAAAGTGCATAGAAAATGTATATGACATTATCGCATTACTTCCCAGCAATCCCCATCCTTTCAGCTGCCCAATCAACGAGCATCATTTGTTACATAGTGAAAATCTAATGAAGGCAGATAGTCATAACCAATGTTGTAAAAAGTGTATCGTAAACCGTATCAATCTGGCTTTAAAATACGTTGTATCGTAAAATATCATAACGTATCGTAACCATATCGTATTTAAAGAAATAAAAAATAAAAAAAGTCAGTAAAAAATCAGTAAAAATCAAGAATAATATGTTCTTCATAAAAACATGTTTTACAGAATGATAAAACTTGTTATTGCTACGAAGTTACGATTCATCATTCATAAACATCATAATTCATAACAATATCATTCTAGAAAGCACAACAAGGAACATAACATAACCTAATGTATATCATAATTTCATAACCATACATTCATAACTCATAAGGTCCATAAGTCTATGAGATAACACATCAAAAAACAAATTTCAATGTCAATACATATAAATGAAAGCACTCTCGACTCTCATTCATAATCTTCATCATCTTCATTCTCATCTTCATCTCCTTCATCAGCAATTTCTGTTGCTTCAACTTCAAGGTTAAAGCATTTGAGATCATCATCATCAAATATTGTAGTTGGTTTTTCCTCAATCCATGGTTCTAGATCATCAATGTTTTTTAAGCTGATAGAATCAAACTGAAATGTGTGCCTTCTTGCTGATGTTTTTTGTAATTGTCTATGTTAAATAAGAGAAAACTTGTTAATAGATAATTTTATATATATATATATATATATATATATATATATATATAACAAATGTAAATATTAAGTTGTTTAACCTGCATACAACACCCCATCAAGTTCGATCAGTTTCACCACAAGAACCACTGGGGCCACCTAGACCGATTCCTACATTTCAACATGGCCAACAGGGGCAACCTCAAGGATACTAGTTGTAGCATGGCCGACAGAGGCAATCTCAAGGATACCAGTTGCAACACGGCCAGGCTCACCAAGAGTGCTCATAAATGAAGACAAAGAGTTGGCCACACAAGCAACACACCAACTGTGGTGACGATGTGTCAGAGATTATAGATTTTGGAAATGAGGCTTTTTGAAACGAGCATCCTCTTGAACCGGTGGTTGACAAACGTTCAGAGTTGTGTGAGTTCACAGGAAAATTTGATGTAGAATCATTCTTTGACTGGACCTACACAATGCAGTTCGCGTTTGATTACCATGATGTTCCAGTGCACTAACAGGTTCCTTTAGTCTGCACCAAACTACGAGAACTTGCTTAGATGTGGTGGATCAAACTGCAGAAGTCAAGGATGAAACTAGATAAGAATCATACATTTGTCAAGGTGCAGCAGATGATCCAAACGAAGTTTGTCCCTTCAGAGTCTAGACTTTGCCGAGAGAGCATAGTAAGAATATCTCGAGGTTTGCTAAGGGTTTAAGACTATGACAGAGTACACTACAAACTGAAAAGTGACCCCATCCTTATAAGTTGTCATGGTTTAAGAAGGAAAATGAAGTCCCTATCACCCATAAGTGTTGTGTAAAAATTTCCATGGGAAATTACTACAAAGATGAGATTTGATGTGATGTAGCCCCTATGAATGCCAATGATATTTTATTAGGGTGTCTATGGCAGTATGATCGTACAACTATTCACAATGGCCACAATAACAGTTGTACCTTCAAATCTAAGGGTAAAGGCATTGTTTTGTTGCCTAATAGGAAGTCTAGTTCTACTAAGGGAAAGGATTTTGATAAGGCCTCCAATATTGTCAGTCTGTCTTATAGGGATTGTCATGGGCTGATTTACTCTCCTCTTGTAATTCAAATGAAGCAAAAGATTTACAGCAAGCTCAAAGCGATCATATACCCGACGAACCCTTGTCGGCAATGGTTCCACCACCGAATGTGCATGCCAATGATGCACTTCCAACAAGGGATTTTGTCTCACTCCTACCTACCTTAGCAAGCCGATGACACTTGTATACCTATAGCACGATAGCACCATCTTCGTCAAGAGCCGAAATTTTCAACCCAAAGAGATTGATGCAATGTAGTTTAGAGTTAGATCTGATCTAAGAATCGGATCCATTTAAGATTTGGATTTGGTTTATTTGGTTATTTATGTTCCCTCTTTTTCTGTGCTTTTCCTTTCATTGTTTGCTTTCTAATGCTTTTCCTATAGAGATTAGAACTAAGTCACACAAATGCTGCTATTTGGCAGCCGCACCCGAGTCGTGCACCGGTGCAGGTGCGGACACAAGTACAGCCCAGATTCGCACCCAATGAAGGTCAACAAGAGTCGACTGCGGTCAGCCGCACCCAACCAGTTTCGCCCATTTTAGACACGCACCCAACCATTTTCGCCCATTTTGGACGTGCACCCGACTCGTGTCAAACGTGAGTTGGGTGCGGTCACAACGTGTCAAGCTTATTTCTTCATCTTTTGACATTTTTATTTTTAAAAGTTCCAAGCAAAAAAGAAAGGGATTAGGGCACGATCAGTCTCCTTCCCAATGTGTCCCTCTTCTTTCCAGCAGAGACTGAAGATTTTTGGCAACTGAAATCTTCAAGTGGGTCGAACGACGGCTTGAGCAATGTGCGACAGGTCTCCGAGTAGAACGGCGGTTTCTCAGCCTTATTTCCGATGGAATAGCAGTGTCTCAGTCGTCTTTCTGGTGGTTACTCAGCCTTATTTCCGGTGGTTTATTTGTCTATTGTTTGATTTCTGCCGTCTGCACTTTTCAGCCTTATTTCTCAGCCTTATTTCATTTTCTGTTTTTCCATGTTCTGTTTCTGTTTTTCCATGTTCTATTTTTCTGTTTTATGCTTAAATCAGTTCACGTTATTAAGTTATTAACTTATATGTACTGTTTTTTGCCGTTTCTCCCAGTTTATATTTGCTGTTTTTCCGTGTCTTATTTTTACTTGTTTAGCATGACTTTAGTTTCATTTTATTAACTTATATTTGCTGTTTTCCGGTTTATATTTTGTTGTATTTTTGTGTCCTGTTTTTGCTTGTTTAGCATGACTTTCAGTTTCAACTTTCATGTTATTAAATTATATAGTTATATATTTCCTTTTATAATAATTAATAATAATAATTACCATTGCCACACCTAAATTCTTTGGGATGTGCCGCTCCGGCACCTGCACACGCACCCCACACCTATGTGACATAGGATTAGAGTGAAGAACTCTAATCACTGCGCTTTATATATATATATATAGAGTGAGAGAGATGAGAAATAGTAAATTGTACAAAAAAAAAAATCTAAGATCTATTAGATAATATAATCAATTAATTGTTTAATAACTTTATTTGTCTGTCACTGAAAGTACAGAGAATCAACCCAAACAAATGAGAACATCGAAATGATCCTTGAAGGAATTATCCCAACTGCAATTCAGATCATCAAGCTTCCAGTTTTCAGACAGTAAATTATATCATTCTGCAGAATAGAAATTCACAAACATACATGTACCATAAGCAAACACTAAGATAACCTATTGAATCCTTTCATGTGTGCCGCACACATATGCCTGAAGTATGCAAAGACTTTTATCTTGTAGAAGATACCTTAATTAAACGAACAAGCCCCTTACGTGTATCTGGAATCACTCGCTTTCCCTCTAAGAACATCTTACCAGCACGGAACTCCAACAGTACCTCCTGGTAAGAAAAGCATATGAAAACATAGGACTATAAATGAAAAGGTGCATAGCAACTCTCAGAAGAAGCGGCAAGTACACATGGCTAACAGTGATTAAGTGCATAAACTTCCAATCCATAACAACTTAAAAAGATACTCCTATTGATGCTAAACAGTAAACAAGCATTGAGAGAAGGCAAATAGTATTCTCATTTTCTTTTCAATTAACTAAAAGCAATATTTTATTTTATTGGTGCATAAATGAGGTCCGGAAGAAGGTTGGCACCTATGTCACACGGATACGGCTGGGAAGGTCAAGTACCGGCGTCGACACACCGACACAGGGATCCCGACACGGGGACACCGCAGGATACGTTTTGGATCGGGTCTGGGTCAGACCCGATCCAAACCAACCCGATTTTCTTTTAAACCGTCGTTTTCTCTTTACGCGACTTTACCCTCCGACAGTCGACTTTCCTTACCTCGACGACTTCCACGGCAGCACAGTTCGGCAATGGCGGGCGACGGCGACGGCGACATCTGGTGGCGTCCGGCGGCAGCCGGCGACAGACAGGTAAGTGTTTTATCTATTATTTTTGACATTAGAAGTTAGGGTTTCAACTTTCATTTGGGGATTTTTTAGATTGGGTATTTCTTACCGATTTTGGGATGTTTTGGTTTGAAGATTGGATGGTTAAGGATCCTATTCTTCACTGCTATGTGCGATATTTTCTTTTTTTTGTTTGATTTTGGGATTTGGGGATTTTGCCGATTTGGGGATTTTGCCTTCGTTGTTGTTGATGATGCTAGATATGTAGCCTTCGTTGTTGTTGATGATGCTAGATATGTAGCCTTCGTTGTTGTTGATGATGCTAGATATGTAGCAGGTTCAGCTACATAGTCGATCGCAGCTAGATATTATAGATGAACTCGGCTGTTGTTGGGAAATTAATGATTCTATTGGCTTCTAGCATGCAATCTAGATGGCATTAACATATAAAATGTTAATTTTAGAAGTTTATAACATGATAGTATGCATATTTCCTCGGCTGTTTTATTTCAGACGTTTTATGTTCATTATATGTTTTGTAACTGCATGTTTATGTTCATTATATGTTTAATGTAGTATGGCGAGGAAAGGAAAAACAGTGTCTCAGTCTCAACCTACAAGTTGTGGTTCTGGAGGTTCTGGATAAGCTGCGTCTATTGCACAGCCACTTTGTTTGAGACTTTCTTGCTTATGTCTTAGCAGTTATCACTTTTGAGATTGGTGATGAACAATGTTTTGTTTGAGACTTTCTTTATTATCATTTTTAATTTTTTTGAATATAATATTCGCCGTATCCGCGTATCCTAAAATTTGGAAAATGTCGTGTCCCCGTACCCGTACCCGTATCCATAGGATACCCGTACCCGTATCCGTGTGACATAGGTTGGCACTGATTACAATCATCATAGGCTATGTCACATGCGTGCGGGTTCAGGTATGGGTGCTGTTTCAGGCACAGGTGTGGACCAACTTCAAAAATCATGGGTATGTGGGAATGGCCGTAATTATATATTTATATATATAATAATAACATTTTAGCTGAATAAACACATAAATTCATTGCTTATATTATAAAATATATTACTGAAAGGTACAAAAATACTAAAATATACCCAAAAAGGTAAAGAAATAAGGTTGCCGTGTCCAGGCCCACACCCGTGTCGACACAAATACTTGGCCTGTTTAGCCGTACCCATGTTTCACAAATCACAGGTATGCACATAAAGTGGAAGGCACTAATAAACTAAAAGATTTCAAAAAAAAATTCGAAGAGACAAGACACAAAAGCACATATTCAACGGTCAAGCATTTCAAACATAAGCTGCATGGGGGTAGAATCCCAGCCATTTTATTGACCAAAAATAGGGGATGTATTTACATTCGACAGTTAAGTATTAAGCCCGTTTCTAGTAAAGTGGATGGTTATTTTCAAAAATAAATTTATTTAATACTAACTTTCCAAGAATGAATGACATATAGATGACGTCTCCAGTTCTTAGGTCCCAAGAAGTCAAGAACTAAGGAACCAAAAAATCAAATAAAAAAACATTAAAGCCAACACAAAGATAGCATTATTGATTAGAGATATTTCAAAAAATGATTTAAGTAAGAAATCTACAAACCATATGCTAGCCTGATAAGAATAAGTAGCTCAAATACAAAGACCACTTAACACAAACAACAGCATAGGAATCAAAAAGGTGGAGCGAAAACAAAACGGACAAAAAAGCCATGCACTAGGTTATAAGGGGGTGTCTGCATGCCTGGATCAGTTATGGACGACTTTTCTAGGAAACATCCCAAGGGGTGGCACAGGGCCAGTGGGTTATCCGAGGATGATTCAAGTTGTATTTGAACATGAAGCATGGCTTACTGAGGTTTTCTGCGTTTGAAGGAAAAGAGACACAAAGATGCATATCATGCACAAAAAGCATTCTTTGGCTTCTTCTTAAGGAATTGAAGATAACTGGTGAGGAAACATTCTTGCTTAACTGGTTTCTTGGAGCTGTAATGATGTTCATTCACTTTAATTTGCTTATAGGGGTGCAGTAGTTCAAGGTTGACAAGCTAAAATTGATGCTCACAAACAAACTCCAAGTTACAGTTCGGATTTAAATGGATCAAAATTGCATCAAGAGTAACAAATTGTTAAGAATGCCAGTCTAGATTCAAGATGGACATGAAATATAGTGGTGAAAATTGATAAATTATTGGTTTGGTTTAAGATTGGTTGAATTTGCATCAATAGAATGAATCAAGTTACAAACCAAAAAGAAGAAAGTAGATGAAAATAATAACAAAATCCATGACTAATGCAAAAAAAAAAAAGTAGATGAAAACATGTGAGAAAATGCAAAAAGCAAATATTTGACAGTTCATCTCCATACTGTAAATAATGGACCCATGGCCCGCGGTCAATGTTGAGGGCACTGTTCTAAATTCTAACAGTTGTAAGTTGTAACTATGTTGCCAAGGCCTCGTCTAGGCATGGACTAAGTGTGAGTCCACACCCGTCGCCTAAGTCCACCACCTAGGTGACGGGATATGTGTTGGCGCCTAAGCTCGCCTAGGCTGGCCCAGGCTCCAACATGCCTAGTCCATGGAAAAGTGAAAAAGTCACATTCCCTTTCAATTAAAGTTTCTTAATTGAGTATATATTGTTATGTACTTTGTCGTATTGATTACGTATTTTTATTTAGATTATGTTGTTATATGTATGCATTATATGTATATACTGTTAGTCACTTAGGCTGTTATATAGTATTTGGATACCTCATACCTGTTATATGTATACATTAGTAGGGTTATGTCTTTCTTTAAGTACAAACGGATTAAAGCCTTATCGCAGATTTACATTCCTTTTTCTAGAGATTAGATCTAGTTTTTTTTTGTTTTTTTTATTAGAACACATTTAATGAGTAATGTTAAATTCCTTCTATTGATTTTGCATATTCAATGAAGTAAACAATTAAATTTGATTGTTTAAGTTGATTATGCTTGTTATATTACTACTTTTCATATTTCAAATATTAGTAGAAGTTAATTAAAATAACTTGACATATTAACATACCTAAAAAAAATTGGTCGCCTTTTTAGCCTAGGCGTCGCCTAGGCAGCACCTGGGCTCCTTGACAACATAGGTTGTAACTGTCAATTTTTTCCTTACCTTCAAAACAAGCTTCTTGACTTCCATCTGATCTAACGTCTTTTCTTTTTTTTTTATCTCCTAATAACCTACTTTCTTTCTCTTTCTAAAGCTCTCTAGTGACCCATTTATCTCTCTTTCTAAAGCTTTGTGTAATCAAGCATCAGGTTTCTTTCAGTCAATCCCTTTATCTAAAGCCCATTTATCTCCTCGAGTATTCAACACAAACTTCTTCTCTTCCATTTGAGTCTATAAATCTGCCTTTTCTCTAATCTTCTATTTACCTATGTCTCTCTCTTTCTAAACCTTTTTACTACATTAATTCTCTGTATCTTTCACTAATACCTGTACCTAAAGCTCCATTTGTCTCCCCAGTGTCTTGCTTCTTTATCATTCTCATCAGCACCAGAGTTTCTCATGGTTTGATAAGATGATCAGTGACGACCAGTAATGCCCATCTCGGTTTTATGTTGCTTTCAATGCTGGGGGGGTCCAATATGGAGAAATCAATGTCCCATTAATCATCATTGCAGCTTCGGAGTCAGACTCAAGCTGCTGGATGCTGGAGCTGAAGGATGACAGAAGGATGCTTTTCTTGAAGGTAGAGACTGGATGTACAACATGAGACAGAAGCTCTTAGTCTGTCCACGTGAAAAGGTCCGGCCTGATGACGCCAACTTTTCTCACCCTAGTTTGAGGTATATGGGATATGTATATCCAAATATATTTTTGGGCGTTGACAATGGCTCCAGGTGTCCTCAAAACCACAGAAATTCTCACCCTTGCGACAATTTCTTCTCACAATTAAACATACATCCTAAGATGAAGGAATGGCATGGTGGTGTTTGGGGGCTGTAAGAGTGGAAGATTGGAAAAGCATATGAAAAATCTGGAAGGATCTGATGGATCTTCTTTCAGGCAAACAAACATTTTGGTGAGACGTAACCAAAAACCCTGGAGCTAAACTACTGTCAAGTTTAGAAAAACAATACAGATGTTACCTGTACTGATGCAAAACCATCTGTTCCTGACGAGTCCATGCCCTCCAGCCTGAATCCAAAATAATAAGAATAGTAACACACACCTCGTGAAGGTAATTTGAAAGAATAAAACCTAAGATAACTTGTTAGTTTACTGTCTAATCATACAAAGTCGCAATATCTACAGTCTTATAGCCCCAAACACAGGATATTTACACTCTCAATCCTCTAGAACAATATCGCATGCTTGACTCAAACTGATGTGCCTGTTCTTACAGATAATAAGTACATTACATGGGGGCACCAATACCGTGACTGTGAAACCACAATTGTCAATTTCACTTGGATTCAAAAAATATAAATTGAAGTCTCTCAATCAAATTCCAACTTCAACGTCCAGAGAAGAGTCAGCAATGTCAAATGTACACCATAATATAATTATGGCCTTAAGATATCATAATAATATGGCATTATTATGTTTGATCAGCACATTTTTTTCTGATCATTGGATGTCTCATATTGTAATTTTTAACAAATGGCTTCCCTAAAATTTCATGAGAAAAAGCATGAAGAAACTTATGCATGTCTTAGATGGCTATATCCAAAGGAAAAAAACAGCTAGAAAAAATAACAGTCAACCCAAAATCTTTTCTCACCATCTTCCAAAAGGCACCTCAATATCTAATCAACACACCTACCACAAAAGATAAGAGTCATAGACAATAGTGTCAAGAAACTATTAGTCTATTGCACCTCCAACAGCAAAATCACGGCATGAATTTGTATATGCCTATGCTTGCTGTCTTCTAATCCATAGACAACATTATTCCAGTCACTAGGACAGTTAATGATAAGCAAGTTTCTTCTCTAACATCCAACACCAATTTTGTTTACAGGAACCCAGAAACTAAAACCCAAATACCAAACTGTAGAAGTCACAGATCATTGCCATCTAAAAATTAGTGATAACACCAACTAAAAACTAAATAATTTCTCTAGCATCCTGAAAACAACCATTAAATCTCACAGGTTAACAAGGACAGAAAAATGATGTCCAATGCGCTTCCATCTGCAACAATGAAGAAACTCAAACTTCAAAATTGATTGGGAGCAGGGAAAATTTTGCACTGTTAAAAAATGGATCACATATTTCATCATATTTCATACCACAAATCTTTCTTAATGTGGTCAATGTTGTGAGAAAATTTTACAAAGTGGAAAATTTTACACGTTGCAGTGAGAAGGGAGTAAAAAGTAAAGCTCAACATAGGCCTGGCTCGTTCGACCTCCAAAATGTGAAGCTTACTCAGCCGGACACAATGCCTAGGACAATATGAGCGACACTTGTAACTTTAAAGGAATCTGGAACCAATCTCCGCTACCATGAACGATTTTAAATTAGCAACTCACGATCCGAGTTCAAGCTCCATTGGGAGTCAACCTTGAACCATCCATATATCTGATGAACCATAGATAGGGAAGGTGTAGTAACGACACATCCAAGACTTCGCCCCCTTTATGAGAACTTCAGAATGAACCCGACAGCATGCCATTTCAAGATTTAAGAGTCAAATTCGCAATTCCTCCAATACAAGACCACCATGACCTCCAAACACCCAGAGGACAAAAATGTTTCTGACAAACAGAACCCAACTATTTAGTTGTCATTTCCGACACCTCCACGGACGACTAGCTTGGCTTTCTTTTTCTACTCCGTTCCTCGGGAGGGAAGTTCAAACTCCTATATTCCCAACGACGAAAATCAACCAAAATTTAAAGGACGAGAGGACATAGAAGCAGGAAGATGAACAAGAACGCGATGCAGTAGTGAGACCAGTAAGGAGGAAGATCAAAAGGAGCAAAATAACAAAAAAGTAATATCGGAAATAGCTTAAAAAGGAAGAAAGGATTTGGAATCGAGAAAACTAAATGTATCGCTCACCCGGGAGTCCCCACCCCGCGTCTCGCTGGCGATCGCCAGATATCTCTGCTCTGGCCGTTGCTTGGCTTGCCCGGAGAGAAGCCCTAGCCGGAAGAGTCGATTTGGAAAGACCATCTGAAGCGCTTTCGGAGACCAATAAAAACGACGGATTTCTTTGCAAAAACAACCCTTGATTTTCATATATTTCATGGACGACGGATTTCTTTTCAAAAAAGTCTTTATATTTTCATATATTTCATTTCCATGGCGGATCCTTTGTCCGAAAATAAACAGGGCCAGCCTTCCCTTTGTTAGTTGTCACTCAATGTGAGTGGTTAAGTGCGCGTTTGTAAACAAGACAGATCAAAAAGTAATTTCATCAATGATGCCAAGCA
Organism: Nymphaea colorata; assembly: GCF_008831285.2. NCBI lineage: Eukaryota > Viridiplantae > Streptophyta > Magnoliopsida > Nymphaeales > Nymphaeaceae > Nymphaea > Nymphaea colorata. The sequence goes on from NC_045150.1 coordinate 4,762,928, forward strand.
TGTCAAAAAAAATTTGGATGATTCCAAGTGTTAGCCGTTTAGAAATAATTTAATCAGGGGCGCACTAGATATCCGTTGTTTGATTACCTATATGATACCATTTTATGCGGCAAAGTTCGTGGAATATTTTCAGGGTAAGGACGACTTAAACATGCTACGAGATAAGTGCATGAGCTGCTGCGTGTTAGGCCCATAACACGCGGCATGCGTTTAAAAAAAATTTGTTCCAATATTATCCGTGAATGGAAATAGATCCTAGTTAATAATATGTTTGGATAGAGGGAAAGAAAAATGAAAAAGGAAAAGTAAAAGGGAGATTAAGAAGAAGAAAGGGAAGGAGATGAGAGGAGAGGAAAGAACCTATTAAAAATGTTTGTGAAAATATTTGTTTGTATAAGAAGAAATCAAAAGAAATGAATTGTTATAAATCCTATTTGCTTAGTTATATGATATAAAGGGGAAAAAATTTGTTTGCTTAGAACAATACCCCTAAAACTCTCTCTCTCTCTCTCTCTATAGGGAATTATTGATTCAGGAAGATGCTTTACGCACCATCAAAATCGTGAACATTTTGGAAAAACTAATTCATCCAGAGAGAAAGCACGAGCAACAATGTACCAACCACCAACTAATGAGTCATCATACGAGGAAAGGAAATATTCATAGGTTTGTAGACTAGCCGAGTCGAGCTCCAGCTCGGTCAGCTCGCACTCGAGTCATGTATTGGTTGGCTTGATTCTGAGTCAAACTGTACAAGGTCCGCTCGAGCTCAACTCATTTAAGCACCTTTACCAACTCCCATTTGATTTGAACTTTTCTCGGTTTTAAGTTCGGAGTTGGTCTTGGTCCGGTCTGCAGTTGTCTGTGCCACAAGTGTTCTTCTTTTTCCTTCTTTATTTTCTAGTATTCTACTTTCTTATTTGCATGTCTTAGTTATTTTCTTGTTTTTCTCGTTTCCTTAGGATAGTTTATATTCCTATTCTAAGAACGTTTGTTTTATGTTTTATATTCCCGCATGTATATTAGTTTATTCCCTTATGAATGCTATAAGTAATGTATTTCATGTTTTTCTATATAGATCTAATTTCAATGTCTCTAAGATAGGGTGTGGAGATCAAGTATGCCTCCCTCTTCCTTTTCTTTTCACTCCCAATTGTTTAATTTCAGCCTTACATTCTTTTAGTATCATGCATATAGTTTCCCTTCTTTATATTGCATAAGCATGCATCAGCATATGATTCAAGTAAGCACTATGGTCTACATGTGTGGCACACATACCACCACAATAGTTGAGGCATGAAAAACCCTAACTTAGCCTAGCCTCCACTTGCATGCATTTTACAAAATGATCCCAAAACATGTTCCCTTTTGAAAAAACAGTTTTTGAAAACCGCAGGTCATGCTTGATTGAAATATAGCTCTGGACCTAACCAGGGCCCAAGGGGCGGAGCCAAGGTGGGTCCAACATGGACCCTAGCCCCACTTCATTTAAAAAAAAAAATACATGTAAATTTTATAAAATTTCACTTGTTATATATAAAAATTTTGAAAAATGATATTTCGATCATAGTCAAAATTTAGAAACTTTAATTCGGTTGGCCTCACGAAAAATTTTTGCTCAACCCCTACCTAGACCAATCTTAGAACCTACAACTTAGTCACTTGTGCTTATAAACCCCATGCCAACCCTTCCACGAGTCTTAACTTCAATGTCCATTAATGATGAAGTATTGAATACCTCCACATAAAACCTTAAGGCTGCGTTTAATTGCAAGGAAGAATTTAACGTGGTAAATTTTTTTGGAAAAAAAAAACAGGATGAAATTTAACCCACTTTCGATTTGAGGTCCTGTTTGATTGCATGGAAGTTTTTTGCATAGTAAAATTAACTGTGTTTGATGCACATGGTAGTTTTTTGCTGGGTAAATTTAACTGTATTTGGTGCACATGGTAAAAAAATAGGTAAGACTTTTTTTCTAACTATTAGAACTTGTTATATTGGATCTCCTCAAATCAGAAGAGGGTACAAAATGAAAGATGATGTAAACAAATACCATTAACACAACACTAAAAACTCGAAACCCCACAACATTCATGCATCCAAGCAAGCGACATATCAGACCTTACAAAAACTAGACCAAACAATAAACAACCCCTACATGAGACAGCGACGGAGAGCAGTTTGATTGCAGACGGAGAGCAAGAGACATCGATGCCTTCAGGCAGCTTCGGCAAAGAGGAAGACGCAGGGATGAAGAGCAGAAGGCAGAGAAAGAGAAGCAGCGCAAAGGAGGAAGAGGAATACAGAGGCCTTCGATGGAGAGCAGGAGAACAAGAGGCAGCGACAGAGAAGAAGGGAGCTTGCAGCGACAGAGGAGAAGGGGGCTTCAGGCGACAGGGAAAAGACGCGAGGGTTTCGACAGAAGGGGAAACCGAGAGAAACGGAGGAAGAAATTTTGAGCCCTAACGGCTCAAAATTTTGTCTGCAGAAAAAAGTCGGAGGTCGGACTTCCGACTTTTTTCTGCGGATATTTTACCCCCGTCGTACGAAGAATTCGCATGATTTTTTCACGCGTTTGATGCTCCCATGGTACGGCAGTTGAAATTTCAACCGATCGTATACTTTTCAACCGCTCCTCATTTTTCCCCCTGCAAGCAAATGCAGCCTAATTCTTGGCCAACCCTAGGGTTATCCTCAACCTGAAATCATCTCTTATTAAGAGATCAAGTCATAATGGACTTGCATCTCAAGAATCTGGATTGATTGGATCTCTAAGACAATCGGATATTCCACTTGGGTTGTGATGATAATGAGTCTTAGAGTGGCTAGATTACGATCTATTTTGATCTTGGGGAATTTGAATCTTATAAACCTTGGATTTCCCTTAGAACTATGATATTGGATCTTGACCTAGATAATTTGATTTAGATTGTTTAATTTGGACCATGATGTTGGATCCTTGGAAACTAGTTCGATCAATCGAACTCTTTGAACTGGACCTTAATCTGGACTCAGCCTGGCTCATTAGATGTTAGATCATTATTTGGATCAATAACATGAACTTGAACTGGATTGCTGGATTTTGAATCATATATTGGATTCGTAATTGAATTGATCTTGAATTAAAAGGGCCAAATCTCTAGGATCATGTCCCAAAACATGAAACCAAGTAGAATTCCAACCATTAAACTCTAGAAACCAGATTTTGATCATGTGTGCCATAGGATATGAATCATGTTAGTATTAGGCTTGCATTGTCATGGACTATGATGAATATGAGAATGAACCATGTCTTGCTTTGAAGTGAAAAGCTTGCTTGGGGGTTAGAGCCCCTACCTTTATTCCAACAAAATGAATATATACAAGGGAAGGCCAATAAGGATCTTAACACCAAACAAAAACAAAGGGTAGCTTCAGCTTATCTCTATTTCACAAAAATCCTTTCCTCGAACTTACCAAGGAACCTAGTCCAGCCTGCATTTGTCCTTCTTCCTTCAAGTGTTTGTCTTGTTTTCCTCACCTAATCTTTAGTTGGGAAGTCTATAAAGTAATCTCCACCATATTTCTTATGAAGTCTAAGGATGCGCTCCAAAACCTCCATTTCTCCCTCTTGAATCCTGCCCCTATCTTTAATAATCACCACACAACCCATAAGCACGTCTTGCTTTGAGCTCTATTATTTGTAAATGATACTCTCCAATGGTCTACCTAGATTTCTAAAATTAGATTCTGACATTTGTTTTACAACATTTAGAACTGGATGATATTCAATAACCTAGGCATTAAATCAATGTAGTCTAGTCATTGGTCTGATTACCCTTATTAAAGCCACCAAGAATGGTCATACCTTATACTGGTAAGTCCAGTCCCAGCCACGAGGTTATCTTGCATAACTATTCAGAGACGAGTTACAAGTTTTCCCTATCTATAGTTTACATGTAAGATGTTGCATATAAACATATGGCGACACTTTTCTTAGTGATAGACTTTTTATTTTTATCCATCTGGCACACACACACACGAGGAAGGGGCAAACACAATTTGACATAGGGCACACGATGATTTTACTTTTAGTCATATGTGAATGAAATATTTGACTATTTAATTTATGTTGAATGCATGGATGAATGATGTGAAACAATGTTAACTCAAGTGGGATGCGTATTCAACTCATGAAAGATCAAACGTGCACCTCTGAAGGCTGTTCGGAAAGAGATAGTGGTTTCGCTCAATATTGATTTATAGGAACTTGATGTTATGTATTTGAAATATTTTGTTTATGTTAACTTATTGACAGGTTTTTATTGATCCACAATCTACTAAGAGGCCCTTGAAGTTTAGATAAATCAGCAGCCACATAAAAGGCATCAACTAACAAAGAAGATGAAGTATAATGCACGATATGCTCTGAGTGAATTACTATGCCTTTTAAACTTGACATTTTGGGAATTTGATATTGTTGATTGTATGGATGAATTGTGTATACTAGATGTTGGGTTGACTCTCTTACCTAACCGGCTCACTGGAAAATCCAAATTGAGCAACTAAAAACAAACATATATGCATAGCTATGCATGGGTGACTGAACCCTTGGTACGCTTAGATCAAATGCTTCTAGTGTAATGTGTGATACACTTAATCAAAGTTGAATTGTATTTAGATGGCCAACCTTGGACTTGTGGAGATGTTGGTCAACTAAAAATGAACTTAGTCAGGTCCCAATTCAGATGGATCCAAGGATAATTGGGTTGAGTTGAATCACATCAATGAAATGAATTTTGGATTTCCATACTTTACCACCCTAGGAAGGAAACCAAAAATTTTGGAGAATCTACCTTGAGTTCTACCCCTATCAATTGACCTCTTAAAAGATGTACTCAGATGTAAAACAAAAGTAGCTAGAAAATATGAAATGAACGGAAAGGGAAAAGAACTAGAAGTATATATACAAACAACGTGGTTAGAAGAAAAGGTGACAACCATAGATTAAAGGCATTGCTGTTTCACATACGCAAGAAAATACTGACGGGAGGGAAGAGAGAATGGAATTTGGGGGGCAATCCAATCTATGCTTTTGTCTCCTCAGCAGCGTACAGAGCTTTGATTTCTTCAATATCATCATAGCTTCCAAGAAAAATGGGGGAACGTTGATGGATCTTGGTAGGGACCATATCGAGTGCCTGTAGAAATAAGTAGCAACTTATCAAGACTACATTAACAAGAGAAGCTAAAGAAGATAAAGAGTTGTGTCACATTCTTCAGATATGAAACAGATGGGGAAAGGAGGAGGGGACCTATCCCGCTATCCCCTAGCAAGGCTGATCAGGACATCACACAGAAGTAACTCAGGAACCAATTAACTTCCAGTTTTAGGTTGCTGCTGCATTCAGCGGGTTCCCAAACCCTTAGCTACTGAACAACTGAAGCACCCGAGCTAAAGAAAAGGTACATTTTCTACTCATGGGTATGAAGCCCGCAAGTATTGAACATTTTGCTTCTTTATGTGACTACATATCCAGGGACTCAGCAAATCCGCTTGTGGGATGTCTGGACTAAATCCAAATGGTGCCAAAAATAGGCTACCAGCCATGATATTTCTTTTCATTCTGAAAATTTTTGTTAAGAACTGACATCAGATACATTTGATCACCTAATGTCAGTATGACAGTAGTGATTCTTTGACCAAGGACACCATAAGGCGGCTGACAATCTCAGATCTGGTACATTCCCAATCAGATCTTAAATCAGGCGTTTCGAAAATGAAGCTCTTAAAATGCGACCTTAAATCTAAGGTCGGATTACAAACTCATTGTTGGAAAAGTTGGATTTTTATACAGCTCCTGCTCCATCAATTGAGGCTACCAGCCTACCCAACAAGCCCTGAACTATTTCGCATTCAAGTTACCTATAATATGAAAGTGGTGACAGTGATGATAAAATAAAATCTTGTTCATACCCGTTCTTTGCCAGTGAAAGCTTGGCCTCCAGCTTGTTCCATCAAGAATGACATTGGGAATACTTCGTACAAAACACTGGTCCAAACAGGAAAATCAATACTATGCCAAGAAAAAGCATTTCTTTACATGTCATTATCAGACTATCTACACAGGCACATAGAAAAGAAAGTGATAACTTCGTTCCCACACAGACAGAGGTCTGCTATATACAGTGCCATGGCATTTTATGCGGACAGCAGGCCAAAGTGGCATTTAGACTCTTGTTGGAGCTAGTTCCTTATATATTGAAAATACTGTAAAATCTTTAACAAGTTTTAGAGAAAAAAGAAATTGTTGTATACATACCGCAACTTTCCGTTTGGACTCTTTTTATCTGCAGGATACAAGAAAGAGCCTCCATAAAGCAATGTGCGGTGAACATCAGCAACCATACTGCAGAAATTATACAATGCGTAAGAGAGAGGGAGAGAGATACTGCACAATTAACAAATGCAGAATATCCTGTCTTATAAACTATAAGCCATAATAAGAAAAATTAGAACAACTGGCTGCAGTTGAGAACCCAATAACTAATTTAAATTCTACGCCAGAACTGGTTACATAATAATAGAGTTTAAGCTCACCTCGAGAAACATGGCGTAGCTGGTGAGGTTAGGGGCTTTTGAAGAAGAGATCTCTAGTTTAATTCTTATGAGTGCTACGCCTCTGCATCTTAAGTGGTGGAGCATGGCACTTAAATTGAATGGTTTATTCTGTAATGCCTATGCAGCCCAGGACCCTAAAGACAGAAGGAATGTGGTTTTTTTTAATTCAGCAAGACAAGTTCCTGCATCCTATTTTCCTTTGAAACTTTTGTTTCTTACATCTGATGATGTGTCTAAATTGCCCGTGATGATGTGTCTAAATTGCCCGTTCAATTTCATTATGAATGAGACAGAAGACACGAACTGTTTCGAGTTCGAAGTATTAAAAAGCAGAATTAACTCTTACCTTCCAATGTATCTCAATGACTTGGGAGGCGATCCATCCTTAGGGAACTTGCATTTCTCGACATACCTGGGGATACAAATTATCAGCAAAATGGACCCGAGAAGCTGAAAAAATCGTATAGCAGTTCATGACTTCCTATTGAAAGTACTTGGTAGTTGGGACATCCCAATTCTTTGCATTCCCTTCATTCACTGAATAGATTTTTCCCTTCTTCGGAATCTATGGCAGCACAATAATGCAACAGTTAATTATAACTAGGAAAGGTAGAAATGCTTCGAAATCTTAGTATTGCGCTTGCATAATTTCGAGAATTATTTGTCACAGATGAAGAAAGTAGGAACCAATTACACAAGCAACTCATTGGCCCTTCTTCGGTCATGGAAGGAGACCTTCTAGTTCAAAGAAAAACTTTGCCTATGTAAGATAATAAGCTTTTCTCAACTTGCATCATAGATGGACTATTCCACTTTAAAACTGACCAATGGGCAAAAAAGAGTATATATTAATGCACCTTGATATCGGGATGGGTAAGTATGAACTCCCCAAGGGAAGGATCAAGCGTGAATCCGTTTACTCCAGCTCCAGTGCTTAATACAAGCTGCATTACTAAATTCGTTAAGTGAAACAGAGCTCCTAGAGAAGATAATAAAATAGGAAAAGAATTTCACACAATAAAATAGGCAATAAAGCATGAACCAGGAGTATGGTCACCCTTAACAAGGGCGGAGGCACATGTGGAAATGTGTAGGCAGTTGCCCCTACAGTCCCACAAAATTTGTAAATTTATATATCGGTGGACACCAACTATTTTATTTATTTATCCATTCATGCTCTTCAATTGTTTAGTTATTACTTATTTGGTGCCCCTTGATAAATTTTAAGGGGTCTAATTTCTTTTTTTTTTTTTCACAGGGTAAGATGAATGTTACATTTTCCTGTTGACTTTTGATGAATTGTCAATCTTGGTAAGCTTCTAGTCTGTACATGTTTGCATATGTGTACGCGTGTGTTTGGTTCCTAATACATAAATAATGTCAAACAAGAACATTATAAATAAAAGGTTATAAAAAAAATTGTGCATTTTTTAAGATAAGACGTAATATGTTTACTTTTCTTGCTGGAAACATTAGCTACAGATAACCTAAGAAACATATATACACATATTCTTTAAATTATGTGAGTTATTTAATGCACAAATCTCTCTCTCTCTCTCTTATATACATATATATATATAAAAGATGGCAAACTTTTTCTCTGATATAATACGGTTAAGTTGTTTTCTTTAGAAAAATCTTGGTAACTTTTAAAAATAAAAAAAATCTTGAAAATAAAATGAGAAAAATGAAATAATGGAAAATGAAAGACACGTTTTTTTCGTTTCTTCTAGGATTTTTTTTTTTTGGTTTTGTAGAAGCACCAGTCATTTTACAGTTTTATACTGGTCACTTACTTTTGAAGTATAAAATGAACCGTTTATGAAATTATATAGATATATATAACACGATATGGAGCACTTTGCTGGCTAAAATATGCAACTTTCTCTACTTCGTCCTCTGAAAGAAGACAAATTATTACCGTGCAAGAGCTGCCGTACATACAGTAACCGGCAGCCACCATATTCTTTCCTGGCAGCAGCACATCCGATAAACTGGGCTCCGCCGAATCTTTCACCGCATAAATCCCAAAAATCTGAAAGGAAATGACGCAAGAAGAAGCACCATCAGTCCAACTGCCTCAAACTCTCACAGCCACCGCATCCAATGTGAATTTTTTTCCACATTTAAGTCGCAACCAAATAGAAAGTAATGAGTTGCATTAAGTTGTCGCATTAATATACATATCGAGCAAAGTCTTAGGAATGTTATGGTAAAGAGAAATACTGTTCCAATTGAAACGCCACAATCAATGTTGGAAGAGCCATCCAATGGATCAAAAACAACACAATACCTGCACTATTTGCAACAGTTTGACAGTTAACCAGATTAGTATACTAATTAGATAACTGCAATCCAAGCAAAAGTATGCAATGGACAGAAACAGACTTTCCCCTTTTTGATGGCTCAACGAAGATTGCCTCTTCATCCTCCTCGGAGACGAGAATACACTGAAAAGGAAACAGAAAGCTCTCAATTCTTTAATACTGTTTTATCCCTAATAAATCAACTAAAAGGCCAAGGGCAATGTTTTTCGTACAAAACATGCCATTAAGCTGCATCTAAGAGCTTACCGTTCGCCCACTGCTTATCAAAGCCTTGACAAACACTTCATTGGACAGCACGTCCAACTTCTTTTGTTCTTCACCCTGCACGGTAGATAAAGGCAATCATCTAAAACCCTACAACAAACGGACTTTTCTCTAGAGAAGGAAACTGGCACATGCTGGAAGACTGGAACCAATGTCCTCAGAATTGTGGCTCGAGATGAAATGTAAATCTTTGAATCAGTTTGCCGTTTTTATTAGGTATAGTACTTATAAAAACTGGCAATTATATAATTGACGATAACTGCTAATAAGAAGACGTTTAGATTCAGTAGTCATAAATAATTACTTTCTTAATTTCTTCCATATGCAGAACATTTTTTTTCCAGATTTTTTCTTTATTATTAATTTCTAAAAGCAGCTTTTAAAATGGACACGATATTCGAACATAGTTAGCAAGCCGCAGGCGTGAAATACTACCCAATAAAAGCTAAGAGAATCCGGGCAGTACTCTTGCATGCGAAGTTAAACAGCTAAAGGAAGAGAAATTCTTGTTAAAATTATAATTTATAGACCTGCAATGAGAACATTATTATGAAAAATTAAAGACCAAATGAATTTGGGAATTACCTGTACGTTGGTTTCTCCCGCTAGACCAATTAGCTTTGCAAGACCAGCCTGTTCAAGAAATGGCAATGTCACATGCACAGACACAGAGAGGGGAAGGGATTAAGGGGGGGCGGGGGAGAGAGAGAGATACATATAGTGTCAAAAAAAAGAAGAAGAAAAAGCAGAACATTAGCTAGAATCTACCGGACTCTATAGAATGTCTATAAAAAGTCGACAACTATTCGGCCGTCCATTTTATTGCACGTCTTGAGTCTCGTTCATCCATAAAGCACAAAGTACGCTGTTTTCATTAATTCAGCCTTATCAATAGATTGTGCATGTTCAAGAATGTAAGATTCCAGAAAAGATCATGAGTTTTAGATACATAGATCAGATAATATAAGAATTTAGGAAAGCAACGATCGTTGCTTTGTCACATCATAAAATTTGATTTGGACATTGTTACACACACACACACACACACATATATATAACATAAATTTGTATCATGTTTCAAAAGTTCGGTATATTTGTTCCACTCGCAGGAGATGTATTATGGAGACGGGAGGGCTGCGACGGACCATGGGCCCCCATGAGCTTTTGAAAAATAGAAATGACGTGTTATAAAGTTGGGAAAAAAAAATAAAGTTTTATTTTAGTCCTGGTCAAAACTTAGAGAAATATATTTTAAAAATTTTCTTCTTCTTTTTCTACTAACCATCCAACGTTTGATTTAAATCAAAGGCTTAAATCATTAATAATGTGTCTAGCACGGATGAATCATGGGTTTTTTCGTGCGTGTGTACAAATACTAAAACACAATTTTTCGAAAACATTCTAACCTCCAAAAAATGTTCCTCTTCGTTAATTGCGGACAACAATGAAAGGCATCAATATGGAAATTTTCGAAAAAATTTCACAAACCTGAGTCGTACATACGTAAAATTATTCATACTTCACAAACGCACGTGCCCTGGCATGCTGCGCAGCGGGCAAAGAAGATCGCCAACGATAAAAGAACGTTCATACCAAGCTTCAGTGTTGGGAGTCACGTGCGGGGCGAGGTTGGCCCGTTCAGACTTGTTAATTTGTCGGTAAAGTGGGTGCAGTTAGGTGCTGAACCCAGTCAAACTGCGAGCTGCTGCTGGGTTCATTGGGCCGCCCCGGTCATCATCCCTTTATACTTCTTCTGAAGGTGGTTGTCATTGAGAAATACATGGACGTTCCCGTCTATTTAGTGGGAACACAGTAAAGCCTAATCCGAGAAGAAAGCAGATTTCGTGACTTCAGAAGAAAAAGGAAAGCATATTAGAAACAGAATTTGTAAGCACGTCCCTGATCAAATTGGCCAATTTGCTTAAAGGGGATTCGGCCTAGTTGGTCGGATCAGATCTTTTTTTTTTGGCCCGCTGCCTTTTTACGTGTAATTTCAAGCACGCTTCATATTTTAAAATTTTTTAGCACATCTCACTGTTGCTGGCCAAAAGGAAGCTCGAAGTTATATCATACGTGTTGGAATACATGAAAAATAAGAATGTCCAATATTATCTTTTAAGTAAGAAAGCCTTACAATCTTTTTAAGTCAGAAAGCCTTTGTCGGGAAAAGAAAGTATTATTGTTGATTTCATCTTCGTGACTCACGAGTCACGTCTCAACTTGAATTGGAGGAGTGGTAAAGGGATGTCCTTATTTGACAAGTGAGATTTTTGTGTTATGCTGTCAAAAGTGAGATGCTGCCAACATGGGAAACGGTGTTCCTATGGGTTTAACTCGAGGGATAGTTAGGTAATTTTACAAAGATATTTTTTATTTATTCTCTTTTACTCTTGTAGGAGGCTTTTCCATTTAAATAGCACAGATATATATATATATATATATATATATATATATATATATATATATATATATATATATATTATTTATCATTTCTAGTCCATGACACACCGTCCTCTTTTATGGGCTGTCTGTACTATATATAACCTGCTACATTAAAAATAAGAGAAGCTTGGCTTCAAGAGTTATAGCAAAGCTGATTAGGAGCTTGCCACGAGACCAGTCGCCAGTTTGATTACCATGGCTGATTACCATGGGCACTCTTGAGTAGTGGGACACAATATCTAAGTTAAAAGAGTATATATACCATTGCCATCGCTGATGTCTGATGCAACTTACAATCCTAGAGGTGGGGAGAATTTCGGGAGAGGAGGAGGGCATTTGAACCTCTTTCAAACAGTGGATTGTTATTCTCTTGTGCATAAAAAAAAAGTGAAGCATTTTCTAAAGCTTTGGTCAAAAGGGAGACTCTCAAATAGAAATTCCCTTTTCTTAATGCTTTTATCACCATCCACGAAATCAAGCTACTACGCTTAAGATGTCAATACATCCAACTTAAAGTTAATATACGATTGAAGTGCTTTTAGAGAAAATGACAGAAAAAAAATAAAACATCTAACCAGATTCAGATATAAAAATGACATCTGGTCGGATTTAGCTTCAGAATATAAGTATTTGACTGGATCCAGTTTTGAATAAATATTTTATATCCTATATCCCATGTCAAAAGCATGTTTTTAAAATATTGTAATGTAGTTCGAAATGGATTTTAATCGGATTCCAATTATGAATTCAAAATTCAGGTTCCAATTCGGTATATAGATTTTCAAGTTTTCTTTGAATCGAACCCAATTATGTAAACATCCGAAAAAATAGATACGATTAAGAATGCCTGGTCGAATTCGATCCATCAACACTTTTTTCTGAAAGGGACGACACACACACCATCAGTTTCATCACGTACTACCAAGGTGGTTAGTGCCCTCATTGAAGCTCTATCGCTTCATTGAATCATAGCAAAATGGGCGATATCATCCAACATCTTATGGAAAGCTAACTGAAGCTAATTGAAGAGTCCCCCCAAAAAAAAAAAAGACAAGCAAGATTTGTATAGATCTGTCTCAGGGCGAGGAGCTTACACGAACCGAGTTGAGTAATTCTTGACTACCACCTTTCGAGTTAAGAAATTACCGAGCTCTGCCGGCGTGTTGCTTTTCTTTCTTTCACAACGGCCGTGTTAAGGGTATTTTGGAAATCAAAAAGACTGTTAGATATATTATTGTTTTGAATATATACATATATATATATATATATATATAATAAAGGTTAGGTTCCATTATCAATCTCTACGTTAATAATACTAAAAACAAAATAGTCTACTTGTGCGTTACGCCATAATATGGATGGCCGTGGGCCCGTGAGAAAGCTTCCAGACCGCCCGTCCCTGCTAAGTTGCTAACACCAGGCCCGGCGGGCCTGTCATCAGGAGGGTGGTCTTTTATGCAAGAGGGCCATGTATGTAACCTGCTCTTGAATTATAGACGCAAGAGTGCAAGACATTTCATAGTAATTCTATCACAATAACCGCAATTTTTCGTTTTGGCTGTGAACTAGCGGCCCTGAGTTCAATCACTGCCATACGAAGACAAACTTGTACATATATTTTATTTTTTAATTTAATAACAGAACAAAATTAAATTTAAGAAACCAGTCCTTTTAGAATAAATTAAATAAAAGATTCATATAAGGCTGCGTTTCCTTTTACATGTTATTTGTTATATTCTTGGGTAGAAGAGCGTGAAAACGAGACTTTCTTGTCAAGATGCAGTTTGTACTTTCTTGACAGTCGTCAATGAGGTTTATATTAGAAAAATCAGAAATATAGATTCACAATTGCGATTGTTACGAAAAAATGATCAAAGGAAAAGTTTTCCCAAACTAACTTTTGGTACGTCTAATTATGCAACATATCCATATAATGAAAATTAAATGAAATAAACTCATATTGTAAATCAAACAGCCCATAAGGTTTCTGTGTTAGGCCGTAACACAGATTATTGTGTTCCCACGGCTTAAACCTAAAGGGTATTTTAGTTATTCTATGGGGACATTTTTCGATTTCTCATTTTTACCGTCATAAAGAAATCTTCCATTTAATTAGCAGGGTTCTTTTGGTCATTTTAAATTTATAACACATGATATTTTGTTATGAGCCATAACATATAACCTTCTTTAGGTCATAATAATGAGCAGCTTCACTGATAACAAAATCTAACTTGCTTCCCCGCTTTATGGTTGTCTCATTTAAGTAATACCATAGTTACAAAAACACGTTTAAAAAAAGCACGAAAAAAGAATAAATTAAATTACCGTTTAAAACTAAAAAAATACACTATTTGAAAAAAATTGTTAAAAACGAAAAAACTCGTTCTAACGAAAAAACGTGTTTTTTTCTTGTTCTTTTCAGTTTTTTCATGTCAAACAGTTTTTATTTTTTATTTGTTGCAAATCTACTTATCTTTTGATGTTTGTGATATTAGTTTCTCACTTATTTTTCCTTTATTTTTAATTTTGTTTTTAAAAAAAAATTTACCATATTTTTTTTGTTCTTTTCCTGTATTACACCCAAGAAAAACTTTGCTCTTTGAAACTCAAAAACATTAATTTGTCACTAATAATCCTCACTTTCAAGACTCTCCACTGAAAGGGAAGGAAGAGTGCCCTTTTCTCCCCGAGCTTAAAAGCCACTGATTTCATGGCCAGCTCCTTAGGATTGCATTCGGATTTAAACTGCATCAGTGGCGGAGTTGGGATATTTTGATTGAGAAGTCATCAGCCCAAGCCTGATGTACATGCTTCATATAATTTTTAATTCATCATAATGTAATTTTGAATTATTTTAATGACAATTTTGTTTTGGCTGGTAGGGGCAATAGTCACACCAGTCCCACCAATAAAACTAAAAAACATAGCACCGGTAAGAATTGAACTGGCAACCCATTATCAACGTGGAGAAAAAAACAAAAACGGCTTTCCCATGAAGCAGCCGGAAGCTCAGACGTGGGATGTAGGGTCTGCAAAATCTGACTACGGGACCCGGAACCGAAATATCAGTTACGCAAATTGGGTTATAGTTGAGATATTTACATCTCAAACTGAGTTGGAACTTTGAAATACGATAGGATGTGGCCAGATTATACGTAAAAACTCAAACCTTACTCCTATGGGTTTGGGTTCGGTTTCTAAATTCTAAGTCCAAATCGGACTAAGAAATATATGATTAAATCGGATACGGTAAATGGTAGGTCCGACTTCATTAAAAGAGTCAGCATGGGTCCCATGGGAACGTGGTGGTTTTCACAGGAAGAGCTTTCACATGAAAGGTGCTTCCTCACCTCCACCTCCCTATCGAAAAGAGGCGACACCTAGAGCTTTCCCCGAAAATTCTCAACAACCCTTTTAATCAGTCTTAGTCGGATTTAATTTGCTCTTTAGAATCGTTTTCCGAACCCACTGCGTCAGTGGCGCCAACTTCACTGCACCTGCGCCTCGAAATTCCGATGAAAAGCGACGGTTGCGAAACTGTCTCCGCATCTGAAACTCTTTCCCTGTCGATTTTCCTTCCCCCTTTCCGTCGTTCTCAGTTGTAGATGTTTTTTAGATATTCATGACGATTGACACGCGCGCGACTAATGAGAAACAAAAACGACAGTTTTTTGGCCTTTCTAATTTTTCCACAGAATTCGGATAGGTGAAACTTTGCTTTTACGGTGTGGATTAGTGAGGGAGAGTTTTTTCATCATTTCAGATGGAAGCGTCCGGAAACGGCACCGGGAAGAACCCTAGGACCATCGCCTTTGAAACCGAAAACTCAAGGAGAAAGAGAACGCAGTTCGGGAGTAGTGATTCGCGTTTCTCTTTTAATCCACACTCTACGAAGAAAAGAGAAGAGAAGAATTGCCAGTTTTGAGAAAAAAGAAGTGCCGACGAAATCGTCGGTCGGCACGGCCGATGAAGAGCGGAACTTGTTGAAATAGCAATACAGATCGGCCAGCTCGTAGAAAGGGAGAAACCGAACACGAGGTTCGCGGAAATTCCTCGTAGAAAGTGCTAAAAAGAAGACGAGTCCATCGAAGCGGCGGGAGGAGAAAAAAAAAGAAAGAAAAACGAACGGAAGGAATGTGTAATTGGAAGGAGAGACGAGGGAGGTCTCACCTTGTTGACGGAGGAGCAGACGAACTTGCAGCCGAGGACGATGTGGTTGAGAAGGATGGTGAAGTCGCCTCTGGACTCCGGATGCTTCGACTGCTCGTTCAGCACGAACCTGGTGATCGTCATCAGATCCGTCCGGTGCGCCTCTGCCGCGTGGTCCATTCTGACGATGCAGGGAGGGAGAGGGAGAGAGAGAGAGAGAGAGTCTAGAGGAGCTAAGGGTTTAGCTTCTCCTCCTTTTTTTTCTTGATTGCTCTGTAGGAGAAGGAAGAGAGGACGAAGAAGAAAGAAGAATATGGACAACAGGGAGAAAGGGACGAGCTCTCCTCCTCTTTTCCGCTGGTGTTGGAGTGAGCCAAAAAGAGGCCAAGTAAAAAGCAGAGAGATGGAGGCGCCCCAACGCAACGGCCGAGGCCGAGTGGGTGACTCCGTGTGAGAGAGAAGATAGCGCTATCTCCTTCTGATGGGGCGCTTCCGGGACACGTGGCAACCAAAGGACGGAGGGATTGGTGGTGTTTGTTACGTGAAGGGGAGGATAACGATCTTCTGGCGCCCGACGCCGATGAAGCGCACGAACTTCTGTGATTGCATGGATCCGAGCCGACGGAGCGGCTGACTGGAAGGTCACTGGGCCCCGCGCCCCCATTCATGATAAAGTTACCAAGCTGGTTATGTATCGTTCGTGCAAAAACGTAGAAAAAAGAAAAGATAATATTCTTTTTTTTTTTACGTTCATAAAATTAATGCTTCAACGCATTTTAAACCAGAAAAGGGGAACCAAGAGAGCAAAATTCTGGACATAATTGAAAAGCAAAAAAAATACTAGTAGCCAAGAAGCTAAACGATTCTTGTAAATTGATTTCAAATCAGTGAGTTACCCGTTTAAAATCCATATACAAGTAAATATTATAAATTGTGCATTTTATGGTTTTGATAATACAAAATAAAAAAAATAACCATGAAGTAATAGGGCTGATTTTAATTCCTCTAAGTATCGTATATCTAGGATTTGTTGGAGGGACTGATCCTTTTCTTGTTTACTTCATATCACGATATTGTCCTCTTTTTTAATTTTTTCTGCTTGGGTTATTTGTTGATGATTTGGTGAAGTAAGGAAGAGAGAATCTTAGAAGGCGAGCGAATGCAAGGCGTTCGTGCAAGTGGACGGACGTGGGGTTCGAGTGGTTTGAGGCGAGGCGAAAAGGGGAACCCTTTCGCTCTCTGATGCTTTCCTTATCAAAAGAGAGGAGAGGAAGGGGTGCCAAAGTGGGCCCGACCTTGATTCTCCGCCCAACCTTAGTGGGGAACCGACGGAGAAGCATATTCCTTGGCGCGGGTTCCGGCGAGCTCATGGCTTCAGTGCGTCGGACGATCTAGGCCGTCCATCCGGAAGGTCGGTTGTTGAGTGGGATGCCCTGACGTGGCCGTGACTGGAGAGGAGCGGAATGGCACGGTAAGCAGCCGCATGACGTGAAGGACTGGACATCGAGTCGGATTTGGATGATGAGCTGCATGACTTCCGTCTTTGTTCTCATCTTCTCATCTCTGCTCCCTGCGGTTGAATTTTCCATGCTTCCGACACCATTGACGGTGTCATTCATAGATTTCCACTGTCCATCCATGGGTGTGCATGTATATACCTACCATTGATGGGATCATCATACGCAATTGCTATCCAATATATATATAACGGTCGATTAAAAGAAATACAAAGAGAAAACTGATAGGTATTTTTTCATATGGTATTTGTTCACACTATTTTTTTCTTGTTTTTTTTTATCAACAATGCTTCAGATGACTGATTCTGATTAGATGAATGAGTAACTCTAAATCACCAGAGTCATCATTCAGTCACTATATATATATTCCCTTATGAGAAAGGAAAGTGACTTTTCACTAGATCGGGTTCTCCATCGAGGTTTCTGCTTTAAGTAGAAATCAACGGAGCTTAGACGGGATAACATCACGTTAAAATGAAAAGGAAAAAGGAAGAATCAAATCTATTTGATAAAACTGAATAATGTTCACCTGTATGTAAAAGTCATTGTTTTGGATGTGACCTGTACCAAGAAAGTGCCGGCCTTTGACAGCCCTTAAACGGGTTAAATTTGCTTTGGTTGTAAACATGTGAGAGCGTTTTCGTGTAGGAGCCAATCACATATTTACTGATTCGAGTGGCGGCTATAAGTTCAAATGGAAAACCATAGTCAAATCTGAAGCGGACAATTCCTATATGTTTTCAATGCTAGGGAAAACCAAACACTATATGGATGGGATTTGCTCCGCTATTCTCTCGAAATACAATGTACCACTGACATCCCGAAATAGTGGTATATGTTGTAGAAATGCGAGTCATGAGACAATTGTGTGTGCTTCTAAATGGAATGAAAACATGATCTGGTTTTGGATCCTTAATTTGGATGCCAAGATCAGATTTATGCTTGAATATGAATCCAGTTAGCCGGATTAAGTAGAGAAAATATAATCTACTTAATAATCCTATTTAGATGCAAATGAAGCTTTTCATGCAAGTCCCAACAAAGCTTCTATCAAATCCAAAATCCAAAATCAAACAACGCATATGTCATTATGCCCCCCTCTTAAAAGTCACTTCCATGTTCTGCTTCCAAAACCAAGCGCTGGTAAGTCATACCGAATGGAGACAAACTTGCAAGAGCCCAGATTTAAGATACGTATGAACATGCGACTTAGAAAACCTTGTAGTTGCCAAGACAAGGTTCCAAGTTTGTCAAACAGGATAAGATTTTTTGAAATGGAATATATCAAGGCTCCAGGCTTTAAAACATGGATGGGCCGAAGCTTTTGTCGACCTTGAAGAATCAGTGTCTAAAAGGCCTTGTAGGTCATAACTTCAGTAGAATGCAAATGGAATCGGAAGGGTTTGACTCAGTTGGTGGAATCCCATGCAGTGAATCCTATACCTGCATTAGGTGAAGAATAAGAATTTATTCGTTAACTGTAACTTCACCCCGCTTCCAATGCGGATGTATACTGTCCGTGAAAAGGTGAGGCCTGCAAGGTGGGTCTGAGTTAAGGCTTTCAGGTTGAAAGAGGAAAACTTTGACACCAAGCTAAAGCAACAAAGGGAAGACATGCACGTAACACGTTTTATACTAAAGAACAATGGATCAACAATGGAGGCGAGGGGAGAGAGAGAGAGAGAGAGAGAGAGAGAGAGAGAGGTGCCTATCTGTTTGGGATATCCATGTGCAAGTGTGGACGTTCATAGGAATGCAAGCACGAAAAATTGAAATAAAATGATTACCGCTATAACAGGATGAGTTTTTAAACTTTATGACACTAAAACCCATCACGAACAGTGTATTCCATGATTAAAACTATCGCCAATCAACAATCATCACGTAATGCACTATGTGGGATGAACTTTAGTATTGCAAAATTTAAAAAAGCCATCCTGCCATAGAGGTTGCCTGGCTGATTTCAATTCATCATGCAAGTAGATTGTTGCCATCCAGACCACCCGTAACCAGAATGGCTTTTGAAACTACGGTGTACACAACTTACTAGAAGGTCCACAAAACTGCTGCCGAAACGCCACTCATCTTATTTGTCTAGTAAAAAGGGTCGAGACCATCATTTTCCTTTCAAGAGCTCAATAGAATTAGGTGAGCAGAAAGCACATACCAAGGCACATCTGTAAGCAGAAAGTACATACCAAGGCACATCTGAACAATTTTAGAAAAGTTTCCAAGTGGGCGGCCCCGCAGACAAAGGCAAAACAATATTTGGCCACCAAATCCTACGGTGCAACAGCTCTACAAACCTTCATTCTTTAGACGGTTTAATGGTCAAGTGCCTAAACACGACAAAGACAGATAACCACCCACGTACAAACGGAGGGTGTTTTAAAATTTTGATTAAAGATGATGGAAAAAATTGATTAGTTGACAAATCAGGATACCATTGACATAGGTCGAATACCAACCACCAGGAGCAGATACCACCATCATTTTGGTTTTCGTATTCTTTTCGGTGAAACCTTCCAGAATTTCCTGATTTTTCCTGCACCAAGTTTCTCCATGTACATATTAGAATCACATGGTTAAGTTAGCATAACTAGGCAAATTCTTGGTCAAAAAGTGGCCACATAAGCATATCATAATGAAGGCTCACAAGAGAAAAACAACCATTTAATGGGGAACCTATCATTTGCAGACAACAGAGCACAACTGTTAATATAATATAAATATGCTATACACATTGATCTTCTACCAACCAGACCTCCAGCGGCATGCAGCATCAATCAGCTTGTGTTCCCTATAAGTACTGCATAAAACACTAAATGATACTCTGCAATGGTCAATCAAAATCCTTGGAGAATTTTACATCCACGTTTAGGTTCTCATTTTCAGCAACTCCTACATTAAGTCTTTCACATATCCTTACAGGTTTCCCTCCATACCAACGACAAGAATCAGCAATAAACAAGATTAAACAGAACCCCATACCTCTACAGCAACATTTTCCCCAGTTGTGTTCCAACATACAGAATCGCACGCGGTCAAGCCTATTTTTGCCTTTCATTAAATCAAACAATTTAAGCTAAATGTTTATAACAGACCATCTGTGTCTGAAGGATCGACAGATAGGAAAACTGCACAGATGCTGTCACATACATTAAAATATTGGACACAGAAAAGTAGAAAAGCACATGCGGTGATATCCCCGCAGAGCCAACTTCTACAGATATTAGCATTGTGCTCAGACGCCTTGAACCATGGGCTCTGTGCCTTAATGCAAAATTAAATTCTATGGTTTCTTACCCGTACATGTTTATCCTCACTTTGCATTGAGAGCGGGGGTGAAGAGATAAATCATAACGAGCTCCATTCTCCAAGCTAAATTAAACACTGAATATCAAAGCCAAAAATGTGAGCAGACTACTGAACCTGCAGCCTGAATTAACTAACTCCTCACATCCCTGGCCATCAATGATCATCCAGGAACTGTTGATGGATGCCATCCAATAGAGCTGCAGCTCAAATTGTCAATCAAACACACATGCAATGCCAACTGATCCTGAAAATTCAGACAATGCTTGGTGCATCACCGACCCAACTGCAAACCGCGAGTGGCCAGCGGGTTCTAATACAGTCCACCAATGGAGCATGCTGAGAACGTTCAGGCTGATCCACTTCAACATTGCCATCTTTCTCGCCTTGCTCATTGCTCAAGTCTGGGGTCAGCTCAACCAGGAACTCCTCAGGTCTCCATCTTGGAGGGACGGTAACGCTAAGTTCAGTAAGTCTTGGCCTTTGTTGTAAGGTCTCACCTTCAGTTAATTGATTACCATTTGAAACAGCCTTGGCAATCCCATTAAAGTGATATAGATCAAACTGCTTTTTCCCAATCAGCCCAGTTGCATCCTTCATGCCACCCAAGCTCTTGTCAAGCTGTAACAGGGCGTGCCAGAATTCACTCCAAACAATGAAGGCCGTGCTAGCAAGATTTTCAAGCATTTCTGGTGGCATGTTGACCTTTGTTTCTCTAAGAACGTGCTGAAGCTTTTCTGAGCTTATAAAACCGCCACCACCACTTTGGTCTTGAGCATCAAATGCTCTTCTGATCTCTGCTTCTCGTTTTTCAAATTCATTCTCATCCTGTACGCTGGTGTCAAGTGCAAATACTACAGTGTAATGAGATTCACTTCCGACCACCCAGATAGGCCACTTGGGGCACTTCAGATATTGACCCACCTTGCAGAGGTTGAGTGATTCGAGAAGACTAAGGAACCCAACTTCCACAAATGTTGGAATACCCTTGAGGAACATACCACCACCCAAATCCATTCTACCATCAAATACATTTGGTACAGCTTGACCACAAAGAAGCAGGTTTACGATTTCCTGTTTAGAATAAGACAATGTTAGAAATCCATTATGAGAGCATTGCATACCAACACGTAAATATCTTCAAACACAAATATTGTTGCATCATCCGTTATGCTCTATAACATGAACACAATTATTTTTTTTCCACCTTTTACACTTCTCCTTTCCATGATGCAAACATGAAAAGTTTTACAAAAATCTAATTTTGTCCCTTGGTTAAGACACCAATATTTTTTTCGTTATTCATAAAAAACCTCAAATATCTGATTTTCATGGAGAAGACAAACTTTAATTTCATGTTAATCTTCTCATCATGAAAATCATTGTGAACCCCTTGCAATATTGGAAAGATAACATTCATGGAATTGAATAAAATTGACAGAAGCATCTTTTGGTATATCAAACTAATCATAGAACTACAGAAAGGTTCTCATTTCTCAACGATGGTTATATATATAACTTTGTTGCCTGTGCAAAAATATATTCAGTATCTTACGGCATACACTTGTCTTCAGTACTTAAAACCGTGTTTCTGCAAGCACAAGCAATCAGGTCATGGACCCTAACGCACAGGTTCTCTGAATAAGAAACTTCACAATTTTGCACTGGAAATCGGGACATAAATTTGTACCAAATGTATAATTCTCAGGTGAAATTTACTAATCTGTTGACAGAAAAAGTTAGTCTAACATGCACCACATTGACAAGGTTCACACAATAAAAAGAAAATCCAAATTTAGTTTTGGCATCCCACAAGACATTGACTTCTCAGGTCACAAGGGCTTCTTCTACGTTTCCCTATCTAAAAGCAAGAGAAGAAACATTGCACAATGGGAGACATAAAATGCTGTGATATATGTCAGAGACAATGCTTATGTGGTCAATGGCCTTTCAATTTTGTTGTTAATAAATGTACTTTGACAAAATTATACATGAAACATTTAATAAAAATTTTGTGCTTGGTTGCCACTCACAACCATGTGCTTCATGTTTCCTATGCACGTTATCTTTGTGCCGGTAGAGTATGCACTCCTCCATACCACATGCTTGCATTGTAAGCAAATGTGTTTGGGCACACCTGGTTGATGCTGATAGATGGCTGTTCTCATACAAAGACATGCCATAACTGCTACGAGTCATCATAAAACCGAATTTGGACCTCGACCAGTCACATATTCAGAATCACAGTTCAAGGATTCTTAGTACCGTAAAACTATGCCCTTGTGAATAATATAGCAATGATGACTTCAATAAGATTAAATGTAGAAATTCAAGCATGTCTCTAGCGGGTTGTCTATCATGCATCTCGTATAAAGTTACTTTGTTAAGAAGAATCAGATATTAACAATTAGAAACGACAATGATCATATGCGATTGTATGCTATCATAATTTAACTAACGATATTATGGTGTTTATTTCATGGATGTTGTATCATGGAATTTAATTACTTGCATACCTTATCAGGCACTAACAATAAAAAGTTTTTTGGTCCAAGCATATCAAGTTTCTGAGTCAACCCAAGAGTCATTATGAACTGATTGCTTTCCACAGTGACTGGCTATTCTTGCGGTGCAGCAAGCATAAGAATAGTTTTTGGCTTTAAATGGTTTCTCCATTTTCTGTTGTACCATTACTAGGACCATAAGCCAATTCTGAATGGTACTGTAAATTTAGTATCAAAAGCCTGTCATTGTAAAGAGGCTGGAATGCCTATGTGCCCAAATCAAACATTTTTTTTCCTTTTTTCCCCTTCTGCTTTACCTTTTTCATTTATTTACTTGTGTTTTTTTCTTCATTTTTTTCCTTCTCCTTCTCATTCTTCTTCTTCCTTTTTTTTTTCATCTACTGTTTTTGTTCCACCTAGGCCTTTTTGAAGGTACACTGCTACGTCACAGGGGTGCGGATGCGATACGGGTGCGGATACGGGGATACGGGTGCGGATACAACAATTTTCAAAATTTTCGGATACGCAGACACGGCTACATTAAATATTCTAAAAAATGATAAGATTAAAAAAAAAATTAAATTAATAGTTCACTCTTACAATCTTGTGAGAAAATGTGTTTTATCACAAAAGTACTGAATATTTGAAAGGATTGTTCATGGAAATAATTGGATGCATCACAAAAAATTGATAAAATGAAAAAAAACATTAAATTTTTATTTTTTATTTTTTATTTTTTGCCGTGTCCTAGCCGAGTCCCGTGTCGGCGAGTCGACATGGGTACGCGGCCTCTTTAGCCGCGTCCATGTGACATAGGTTCACTGCCTAGGCTCACCAAACGTTTTGACTATTAAGACCACTATAAGGCAACATCCACGGGGAGTGGAGACCATTTGGAAATGGAAAAAAGAGAATATCAGCATTTCTAAAGCAAACAACAATAACAACTTCAATATAAACACGTCATACTTCAGAGAAAAAAATATTTTCAGCTTTGCCACCTATGCTGATATAAACTGCACATGCAGAGGAAGCAAAACCACCAAGATGACTTGTAAAATATTGAAATATTTTCAGAGCAGAATCACAGAGATTTTTCTTAACATGATTTCAGAGTCAGACACTATTCCTCCTTTCTTCATATTTAAAATAAGGAGACATCATTAGCCAATTCACAAATACTAGAAAGCCAAGACAGATGGAAATAGCTCAAAGCCAGTAACATGAGAAACACAAGTGTAACTTGTAACGTGAAGACTTGAGATAACGAAACATTTGATTTGTAAAGGCGGCAGTACATACCTGTGAAGCATGACCGAATGGAGCAGTGACTAAAGGGAGGCTAGGATCGTCTCGGTCCGCTTGTATATGTTCCTGCAACAACGAAATCTCCTCACCAACAGGCTCTCAAAATTTTTTTTTGATGAAATCAAGAAAAATCCTTTCATTATATATATATATGTGTGTGTGTGTGTGTGTGTGATTGTCCACACCCCACAAACAACAATATTAACAAATTATGATTCTATGAATGGTTCAAAGAAAAATAAAGCAAATTGCAAGTTGCCGCACTCCCCTCAGTGATTGTCCTAAAGAGTCCGTGTTACTTAGTCAAAAACTATAAGATTAAAAAGAATCATGAGAAGTGCAAAGCATGGATTGGGTTATTGGGTATTATAAGGATTTGAAGATTCAGATCTTAGCTTTCTCAGCTGCTAAGACCCCAACTAGGCATCGGATTACTAAGATGATTTCCCCATTTCCGCAATTTTAGACATTCCACATCCATTTATGCGGTTGCATTTGTGAAAAAATACTTAACAATACCAGAGCCCAAAGGTGGACAGCTATGTCACCTGACCGCAGGGGCGGATGCGGATGCAGCAATTTTTCAAAAAAAATTAGGTGCAGGTCTGGCAAGGGTGTATATATATGTGTGTGCATATATGTATGTAAATCATTTGTTACGTAGTTATTTAACTGTTTAGTAGCCTTATTTATATATATTTATATATATATATATATATATATATATTGTATTAAAGATAAATAGATAATTTAGCTATGTGCACATTTAAATGGTCAGTTTTGACCCAGTTCGACTGACCAAACCAAATGTGCTGTGTCGGAGAAGCACCAGCACCAGCATTGACACGGGTGCAGCAGCCACTTAGAAGCACCCAGGTGACATAGGTGGACAGCCAAATCTTTTATATGTGTGGGTGTGCATGCACACTTAAAAAGATGCTGCACCCATGTCGATATGTCGCAGAGGAGGATGCGGCACCAGCATGGGGAAAAAGGCAGTCGACATGTGAGTCTATTGCAAATTTGTAGTCAACCACAGCAAACTATTTTCGTCTGAACTCAGTGAGCTCCTGACTCTTGTTAACCAAAGAGTTGGACAAGGCTAACTCAAGTTGGGAACTCGTCAGCTTATTTCAGTTCAGATTTTGGACTTGGTCAATGTTGACCAAATCTATAATTTCTTGAAACTCCTTGAGTAGCCGACTCTTGAGAGTTGGGCATGTTCAACTTAAGTCAGGTGTACACTGGCTTATTTTTGTTTAGATTTTAGACTCGGCCAATGTTTACCATGTCTATAATTGTCCATTGTTAGCACTTCAAACATAAAAATTGAAAGAAAGGAGTTAGGGAACATGTGCTCCCACTTTTGTGCCATTCTCTCTCTCTCTCTCTCTCTCCTCCCTTTCCCGCTGATTGTGTCACCTGTAAATCTGCTTTCGTGAGTAGCCTGTAAATCCATTTTATATTTTGTACCGGAAGACATTTTGATTAAATGTTGAAACTTGAAACTGATTCTGTTTTCTTCTGTGGCCTGTGAACCTGTTTTTCTGTGGGGCCTGTAAATCTGGTTTTATGAAGCCTACACTAATATATTTTAATTAAAATTTAAAACTGAGTCTGTTTGAATGGGTTTATCATAATCTAATTTTGGTTAGTGCTGAACATAGTCACAAATTATGGGTGATACTCGAAAATACCATATCTTTATCACCAAAACAACGGAAGCCATTTTTAAAATAAAATCTCATGATATTTGTGAAATATCACCAAAAGAGTATTTCTCCCAATAACATTGCACCATTTTCCTGCTTTTTTATTAAATCTTTTTCCAATGTACTTTAGTGCATGTTTTCATTTCTTTTGTATTTTTAAACTATTCTGAACCTTTGTAAATATATTTATAGGATTGGAAAAAATCCGAGGTAGATCAGATATTATAAAATGAGTTCATTTAATGGTCTTAGATTTGCCAGCTCATAAATTTGATGTACACATTGGATTTTTGTGAATTTCTTTTCATATCCATAGGCATTTCAAGTGTATGTGGATTCATTGGAAACAATTAGTCAATTACAGGTATCCAGAAAAGAAAGAGCCATCGTCATAATCTAGGTAGCTATGTACCACTTGGATTTGACTGACCATCATTTGACTTTCTGTAATATAAGAGAAAGGGAGAGATAATCAAAATCTAATGATTGAACAGTTCAAGCATGGATCATTGTATAAAAAATGGGACCTCAAACCTAATCCTGCATGTAATATACCTGCAGATATACAAATATAACTGGGAACAAGTAAACAAAAAAATATAATTAGAAGAGCAGATTATCCTATACCAATCCTCTTGAAAGCAGAGCTGAGAAAAGGAACAGCAGTGCCCCCAGACGGCTTTGAAAGACAGGAAGCATAGCCTTAATTTGATGAAAAGTAGCCATCTGTGAGCTATGTGTATAAATTCGTAAAAATGTATGCAAGTCCGAAGCTGATTCAATTGAACAACCGTCCAAGGCTTTTTCAACCATCTGCAATAGTAAAAATATGTATAATATCCAAAAAAAAAAAGACAAAAAACATGGAGTTATGGAAGTAGTTCATACTATAAACAACTACAGCTGCAATGGATTTTACCTCAGATCTGTCGGTATCTACAGATTCTTCACCAGAGTGAGGATCAACAACACTCAATGTTGCAACAACAGCTTTTTTTCCATTGCCACATGAAAATAGAATTTCTACCATACTGAGAACTAGTGCTCTGATTGTTAAAAAGTAAAGGAAAAAAGTCAGTATCTTGGGCCAAAGAATTGTATTCAGCTTCTACAGTTGGTCAAACATTTAAACCAAACTTCAGGGCATAGTCACAACTTCTCAGGAATTCTCAAAGAATACGAACATAATTTTAAATAATTCTTTGGAAAACGTTCTTTTTTCTCTTCTTTTTTTATTTTCCTTCTTTCATCCTTTTTTTGCCTTCTTTGTTTCCATCCTCTATTCTTTCCTATTCATTATTTTCTCCTTTTCTTTCTTCCGTCACTCTTTTGTTTCCTCATTTCTTCAGTATTTTCTTTTCTTTGTTCCTTCCTTCTTCTCTTTGCTTCTTTCTTATCTTCCTTCAATCCTTTCTACTCTTTCATTCTTCATTTCTTCCCTCTTCCTCTCCATCTTTCGGAATAAAACAAGGACCAGAGAGGAACAAATATGTCACAATTGACAAAACACCTTTAAAAATTTCAGATAGGTAGATCTCTGTTTTTCTAGAAAACAGATTGTTGACAGAATATAACTCACAATGTTATTGCAATAAACCTTTTACAAATATTTTCAAGATAAAGCAAGATTTTTCTTTTCATTTTTTTTTCCTTTTCCAATTTTACCTCAACATTGCAGTGTCTCAGATATATTTGTGATAAACTGATAATGCTTCAAGCAAAGATGAAAACAAAGCAAACAAGTTAACAACCAAAAGATTTAACCAGCAGATGTGCTTGAAAAACGAATTAATGCACGAAAAAGCGACTAGCTTGGTCCAGAAAGATGGATCATTTGTCGGTTACTATGAATCACTTTAAAAACAAATTTTCAGATGATTTGTTTCTTGGTCAGACATTGAATCTATAATGCAACATCAACAGTTACATTTGCTTTAAGCGACTATTACATGCCATTTTTCAGCAAATAACAAGCGCCTCCCCTGCAAAATGGCTGCAACAACTAACCTAGATACTAGATTAAAAAGAACTCAATCCAGATCTCAAAAATAGATCCAGATGCATACTTCAATCCTGATTCTAGGATACATATCCTTCAAATGTGGATCAGCCACATAAAAAAAATCAGATTGATTTAGACACAGTATGGTCGATGTGCCAAAATACCCACATGACCCAACCATTTGCAACCCAACCTGATTGTGTCTTGTCCTCAGTCTGTATTAACAAGTCGGGGACATAATTTATCAGGACACAAAAGGATGGGCTGACAACCAATACAAGAAGCAGGGGAACGATAAACAGACAAAATGATGACATGAAAAAAGTGGGATCTCTGTACATTACAAGGCCATATTACAGTGTTAAAATGATTTGAAGTTTATGCAGCCAAATACTGATGCTAATCCCAGGTCTTAAAGAAACTGGGTAAACACCACCACTTAAAAAAGAAGAATAATAAGGGGCTAAGAAAAAAGAGCCTTCCATCTTCCAATCAACTTACAACACTGTGAACCTGCATACAAAATGCAAACAACTAAAAAATGACTTTGTCACATGGAGAAGAAATAAATTTGTCATATATGTCAAGCGGTGATAATGAATAATAATTTCTCCATGTAGTCTTTGAGGGAGACAGATCAGAATCAAATTGAACAGGTACTGCAAAAGTATGCAGTAAGCTGCCAAAAGCATGGTATCATAGCTCTGGGAGCAGAAACCAGACAAACCTTGAAGAAAATGGTGTTTATCTCAATTCAATCAGTTTCTGTTAGGTATGCAATTCAATCACCATATTCAGCAAATTTTCTACACTCAAGTTCACAAAATGGCAGAATAATCACCTAGTCTTTTCACCTTCATTCAAAGAAGAAAAATATTCCATCGGTGTACAAGATTTTTGAGAAAGCTTCTTAAGAACTGTACTGTTTGGTCGTATATTGAACCCCGAGGTGCATAATTCAACTGTACAAAACAATAGGTATTTGAGGATGAATGCCTGCATAACCAAACATAAATTATTATTATTAGAATATATGTTTGCAGAGTAACGAGCTTCAAAATTTATACAGTCATCAACAGATGCTAATGAGGTTCAGATCATAATAGACAATCTGAAGCATTAAACGAAAAGCCTTGCACTGTTTTGCTAGTGTTGGATTTAAGTAAACACAAAACCTGGTCCCCTAGACCAGTAGAAAAAGATACGGCCACAATGACCAGTTTGGACAAACAATTTCATGCAGTGACTTTTGCTATAATCACAAAGCAACAGTTTCTGCAGCAAATAAAGGAAAGCTTAAGAGTTTGCCAACATTCTTCCAAAAAATCACTACTATACACCAGATACTCTCTCATAGTAGGATAGTAAAGATGAGAAGTCTCATGCTTCCAGGGAGCATGGGGAGCGCAGTCACGTTAAACTTAGCATATTGTTCTTCAGATACTTATTTTTAAAATTTTACTGGTCCAAACATGACTAAATATCTTGCCAGGCCAAGACATCACATGTTGAAGTCAAAGGCATTGAAGGTCAAAATCTCTGACATGAAAATTAGTTGAAGCATGTAATGCAGGGTGTTCACAAAGACACATACACATTACCTTGCTGAAGGGGGAGTTCGTCAAGTTATTTGGGTATTGGTGAAACTCCTCATCATCAAATAAATAATAATTAATTTAATTACATAAATAAACTGAACTATTTCAGATGCTAAAAGGAGAACATCAAACACAATGTGGGAATAACTATCTAAGCTGGGATAGTAAAATGGTACTAACTTCTCAAATATGGAGAGGCTCAAATCCTTGTCATCTGGAACAGATAAGGATAACTATCCCAATAAATATTTTACTTAACTGATTTCGAGAAAGGCCATAACACAATTTTCACTTTTAGAAAATTGTTTAGACTACAAGCATAAATAACTTCTGACAAAGAACTAAGTGCCTGTAGACAATACAAATTCATGCAATATAGCTTATCTATGGTGGGCATTGCATAAAAAATAAATAAGTGGATAAGAAGCAGCAGATGAAGGCATGGGCACAGCTTAAAGAGATGTCATTTGTTGTTATAAAGACGAGCAAAATCTTATACTTTGAGATGCAACTTTTTATCACAGACATGGTGGACAGTGTCAACAACATCCAAACACCTCATGCTGAAGGTATACCTGGATAGGTGCCAGTACACCACATGGTCCTCCTTCATGTTGCACAAGACCCATAGAAGTCTCAGGGTCAGGGCTAAACCTACAAAAAACATAAATACATGTCACAAAATATTAGCTAACAAAGGAAGTAGAGGATAAAATTCCTCAAGGACGTGAGCTACTGTAAACTCAAAGCAGTAAAAAATGAAACCACGTCAGTTCAAAAAGAGCTTTCAGAAATGGTGCAAGCAAACCCTTTGAAGATACAATGCAGGCAAGATACGAAGACTGCCTCAAGAGAAGGCAACTAACAAGATATTCTTGAATGGACCAGAGGACTAAATGCCTTTTCAACAGTAGTCCAGCTTTATACAGGCTTGAAGTATGCTGGCAAGCATGTAGCTGCATGCATCTCAGATCCACCATTTACCAGGTAGGCAAGAAAATATGATAGACAAATTCAAAATATGCAGTAAATAGAAGCTGCACAGGGCAAAAGAATGATAGATAAGTATGATTACATGAGCAAGAATAGAAACCAACTGTGTGTGTGATTTAGGAAACATGAAACAAGTGTGGATCAGCTTGGGGAATGGACTAGGCGGCAGTAGAAGGAATTTTTATACAAATTGAGTAAATTAATGATCTAAAGAGAAGCTTTTACAGATGAGATCATGATCACAACTGTTACATACAATAGTAGCACACAAAATAACAACATGATAGGTTAATTCTGTAAATATCAAAATAACATGCAAATCAAAGGAATAACTATGTCACAT
Source organism: Nymphaea colorata (assembly GCF_008831285.2). Classification (NCBI taxonomy): domain Eukaryota; kingdom Viridiplantae; phylum Streptophyta; class Magnoliopsida; order Nymphaeales; family Nymphaeaceae; genus Nymphaea; species Nymphaea colorata. The sequence continues at coordinate 4,794,004 of NC_045150.1, forward strand.
GGGTGCAGGTGCGGGATGCGGCAAGTTCCAAAAAAAATTGAGTGCGGGTGCGGCAAGAGCATATATATAAATATACATATATTATGTACATATATATGTTATTTGTTATGTAAGTAATTTTATTTGTTTATATTTTTAAACTTTGTTTTTTTATCAAGGTTACCTTGAATCGATATATCAATGAAAACTCGGCCAAAACATTTTTCAAAACGGCCAAAATTCATTTGACGCCGTGTCGGGCCGCACTAGCACCCACGCCGATGTGGGTGCGGGTGTGCCACCATAGTTGACACACCCGTGTGACTTATGGAGTAACATATGCATGTTATATCCATCACCACAAAATCTCAGCAATATTTGAAAAATATGACGATCTTATCACTAAAAAAGGAAAACAATATTATGGGGAAAATATCTGAATACTTTCAAAATACTACCAAAGAAAAGATACTACCACAGTCTTTTAACCTATGTCACACGGACACGGCAAAATAGCCCACGTATCCATGTCGACACGCGGACACGGGGATACGGGTGCGGACACGGCTAGGATACGGCAAAAAATAAAAGTCATTAATTTAATTTTTTTTTTCATTTTATCAATTTTTTATGATGCATCCAATTATTTCCATGAACAATCATTTCAGATATTCAATACTTTTGTGATAAAACACATTTTCTAACAAGATTGTAAGAGTGAACTATTAATTTAATGTTTTTTTAATCTTATCATTTTTTATAATATTTAATGTAGCCGTATCCGCGTATCCAAAAAATTTGAAAAATGCCGTATCCGCACCCGTATCGCATCCGCACCCGTGTGACATAGCTTTTAACCTTTTTTTAAAAAGCCTTTCTTTATATATGAAGACAGTAAAAGTACAAAACAAAGAAGAGGAATGAATAAAGGAAAGCAAGAATTGAAAGAAAAATAAAATGGGAAATTATGCTTCACCTATCCCACCCAGAACTTGGAAATGAAGGGTGAGATTGTTCTTGAGCCACTCTTGTGCTAAGTCACATGGATGAGCATACAACAGTATGGGTCTCAACATGGCAAGATTTTAAAATGTAGGCACAGGATACAAAGATTCAAACAAAATAGTTTTTAAGTAATACATAATTCAATGTAATTGAATTCAGAAAAAAATGAAAGCCTTAAAAAAGACGGCTTGAATTTGGATCTGGTCCAGATCCGAAGCTTCCGAACCACGACTTAGCTGGTACACTATATTTACCCATGTCCCTAAACTACTGTATCAACAGTGGTACATTACCTAAGATGGAGGACTAGCTCTTGTGTGACTGGGAAATCCAATACGGATATATTCACAGGTTTAATATCATGTTTTTTGACTTTTTCTTTTGCTATCCTTAACTGAAATTTCATCAGGGTATATGAGCTGCTTGAGGAGATGGGTCATGTCCCAGATTCCTCAGATGGGTCCAACAGCAATACTCCTTCATTGGTCCTTTTGTTAGTCCAGGCCAGCCACAGAGAGTATTTGGACCCTTCGACCCCTTAACCATCCTTGTTTGAGATCCCTCTTCTCTAGCTGACTGGTCCCAACCTAAACAAGTCCAATAAAATTTTTCAAACCCAACCAAAACTTCCAATTATTCCCTCCTTGTATCCATCTGCGACAATAAAAAATGAGAGGAAAAGGGGTTCTGTAATGACCCTACCCACACTTGGGATCGTCCCCTGGTCCAACGGATCCCAACCCACCCTCTAACAGTTTCGGTTCCAACTCGAAAAAAATAAAAACCAAGACAATTAATTACTTTAACAATGCCCTTTATAAGCCCTTGAAGATCTCTTACAATTTCAATACGGGATTGAACTTTTGGGGTGTTACAATCCACCCTCCTTAAGGCACACGCACCCTTACGTGTGGGACCCCAGGTCTGAGTGTTGAACCATGCTTTGATACCACTATAACAACTCTACTCACTCTCAGGCTCGGCCCCTGGTTCGCAGATCCCAACCCACCCTCTAACAGTTTCAGTTCCAACCCAAAAAATGCTAGGAGAACCAGGAGCACTAATCACTTTAACAACCCTTTTATAAGCTCTTGAAGATATCTCACAATCTTCAATATGAGACTAAACTTTTGGAATGTCATAAGTTCTTTGCCCCACTATAAAAGTTATCTCCTCCATATACAAATCCACCTGACAGTGGATATGTTTTCAACTTTTCATCAAAATCTCTTCCTAATCCATGTCGTACATTCTTCTAGTAGAATACTTCATCTTCTATACATTGCATCAAGATCAATCACAATATCCTAGAACAACTGAAAGAATAACCTAGGAAAACCATCTGGCCAAGGGCTCAACAAAGGAGGAAATAAATGAAGGAAGAAAGGGGCAAATGAGTCAAAAAAGAATGGAAGAAGGGAGGAAAATGAAGGGAAAGAGAAAGAACAGAGGAAAGGAAAGAGACAAAAAGGAAGGAAGGAAGATAATATGGAAGAAAGAAAGAAAAAAGAGAGGAAGAGAAGGATTCTGCATCTCTTTTCCTTTTTTCATCTAATTTTAAGATTTCAATCAATTACTGGGATATTCCATGAAAGAAGAAAGGGGCAAATGAGTGAAAAAAGAATGGAAGAAGAGAGGAAAATGAAGGGAAAGAGAAAGAACAGAGGAAAGAAAGAGACGAAAAGGAAGGAAGAAAGAGAATATGGAAGAAAGAAAGAAAAAAGAGAGGAAGAGAAAGATTCTGCGTCTCTTTTTTTTTTCTTATCTAATTTTTAAGATTTCAATCAATTACTGAGATATTCCCAAGAAAAATCACCTTTCACAAAAGAAAAAGAACTCCCCACAAAAGCCTCATAAGAATTTGTATGGATGATATTTTGCAGCTACCTTTATACCATAGACATATCTGCAACCTCAGGTAAGCCTACAATTGACTAATTGTAACAATGCGTACAAAAAAATATAATGATAATGCTTTACAGAATGATACTTGGAAAATTGTATCTAATGCCTTTAATCATCTACTTAGGTAATAGCACCACAGGTCTAAGCATCAGACATCAAAAAAGCTATTCCACAGAAAAAGGGGGAAAAGAAAAAAGAGCAAGTTGAGGCAAGGGAGTTTGGAAAACCTCCAGCTAGGTCAATATACCACAAGACAAAACAAAGAAACTAAAATTTTAGACATAAAACTAAAACATCAGTATTTTTTGGTTTGGACCACTTAAGTACCTAAACGTAGGCACCTGAGGTCAACACACCTTAACTACAAAGCCAATCCAACATAGAACGGCAATTTCTTGATTCCTTTCTGATAGAAAACAAGCTTAAGAGGCTAACAAGATGTACCCCTACTTTCTTACAACATGCACCAATTACACAATATCAAAGCACCAATGCATCACTATGATCTCACAAGACACAGAAACTACATGGTTGCTTTTCTTATTATAGGAAAATATTTTTCATCTTTTTTACAAACAACTCATTTTAGGATTAGTTACACATAAAAGCAATGTTGTTCACTGGCGTATCGTATCGTGTATCCATCAGACTGACCTCTACGTTGTATCATATCGAATCGAAATGTACCGCAACGTAACGTAAAATTGACTTTGTAATTAAAAAACTAAAAATTAGTAAAAAAACAGGAAAAATCAAGAAAAATAGCCAAAAAATCAGAAAGACTAAGAACAATGTATTTCATATAAAAAAAACTCATCACACATAAAGAACATTAATGATTCATCATTCATAAACCATAGGCATATATAACAAAAACAAATTCGAAAAATACGAAGTAAGACTAAAAGATTCAAAATAACATATTAAAACATTCATGATCTATCACAAGTTTAAAGAGCATATATCACATACAAGTTTAAAGAGCATATATCACATAAAGAGCATATTAAAACACTCATTTTTCTTTAACAATCTGCCTTATGGATGTGGCCTTGAACCCAAAGTGTTACGAGTCTATGAAAAATAATAATATTTTTTTTAAAATGTAGATAAGATTTTCATAACATTTTAACATCAACAGTCTGAATTTTTTTGGCTTCTAAAACTCATTTTACATGTCAAGAGAAACATGCCTTTTATGTCTATCCTGCGTTTTAAGCATGCAAATCCCAACAGAATAATTGTTTTTACAAAAGGAGAATTAAAAGTTTAGGGTCTGGTCAGAACAGTACCAAAATGGAAATGGCTTTAACGTTTGCTAGTGTGCAAGCATTTCTTTGTATGCTAGTAACCCGACATTCAGTGGTTGTCAATTTGTTGCTCCCATATGTTCCGCCATAGTTTCCCTCCATTCATGATAGTTTTCTTGATTATTTTCCTCTGATGTGGTCTTTCTATCCAAAACGTTATGATTCTAGAACAACATTATGTTTTTAAATGTTTTGATAAGAGTTCATGATATTTTAAAATCAGCAAGGCAAGGTGAGATGCTACTTCTATTTACATCCACTACACCCCTGAAAATACCAAAGTCCTCACATGGTGGGAGGATAGATGAAAACCGTGCCTCCATGAGTTCGGTTGGATTGGTTATTCCTTCGTTCTCCCGGTTTATGTTCTTGCAGTCTGAACTTTTCTGGCTTCTAAAACTCAACTTCCATAGGACCATATCAGTAAAGTAAAACATGAATTTTATCTGATGTGGTATTTTCATCCAAAACATTATGATTCTAGAACAACATTATGTTTTAAGTGTTTTGATAAGAGTTCATGATATTTTAAAGTTGGCAGTCTGAACTTTTCTGGCTTCGAAAACTCAACTTCCATAGGACCATATCAATAAAGTAAAACATGAATTTTATGCTGATTTTCACGTTTTTAAACATGCTGATTGCTGAGTAAATCTGTGTATGCTGTTCACAAAAAAAATTGTTAAAAGTAGGCTCTGGTCAGTGAGTCCCAAAATGGTACTGCTTTAACTTAATGAGTGTGTCTTTGTGTACATGTGTATATTCTTCTAATGCTAGTAATTGAACATTCTGTGCTGTCGTTGTCAGCTTTTTCCCATAAGTTCAGCATTGTTTCCCTCCACTCATAATAGTTTTGCCAATTACTTTTACCGAAATGTTGATTCTAGAATTGATGGAACCAGAAATACAATTCCTGATTGCAAACATGATTCGTGTTTGATTAAATGGTTTTTCGTTTCTTGGAAGCCCATTTCGGCATTTGATGGCCATGGACAGATCAAAAATGAAATTAAAACATTTGTTTTGAAATTTTTTCAAAGGTCGTGGGTTGTTCATATAGAATTTTATTAGTGATTAACAATGTTCCTAAAAACTCTAAAAAGTAGATGAACGTCAAGGTAATTTTTAAAAAGACGCACCACCATTCTAAAAATAAATTCATGGGGCAAACTTGAAAATTTTCATAAATCACAATAAAAATATTCAACAATTTCATTTTCATTTTCATCTCTCTTCTTTCAAATCTTCACTTTCGCTCCTCTTGGTGAGACAATTCTGACAACCCATGATGAGTTGGAATGGATGATTGATCGGGACAGTGGCACCAAAGGGTCGGAGGAGAAAACTCGTCAATGGAGGAAGTGGGCTTCTCATTTTTTTTTTGTTTCAATTTTGTTGTTCTTTCATTATTTTTATGCCAGAAATAAAAACCATCGGCTGCTGTGGTTGTCGGAGTTCTTCGGCCATTGTTCTTTTTTTTTTTACTCCCTCTCCCTCAACCATCGAGAAAGGCCCTCTACGACTGAGGGTCTCAGTCGGGTGACCGAAACCCTAGACGCACAAAGGGTTTCAATCATTCAAAAGCCAAAACCCTCTGCATCGAGGGTTGGGTTTCCGCAGATACCTTTAATCCAAAGGGTTTTGAATGATTGAAACCATATGTGCAACGAGGGTTTCAAAGCGCTCTCTCTCTCTCTCTCTCTCTACCCAAGAGGGTATTTTCAATACCAACCTCAAGAGGGAGAGGTTTTTTGGCAACAATAATAGTGTAAGCTCATTAGATGAATCTCTCTCTCTCTCTCTCTCTCTCTCTGAAATGCATCGTTTTTTTTTTCTTTTTCCTTGATCAGCACGAGTGCTTTTTATGGTTTTTTCCAACCACATGGGGCTGCTGGAGCAGCACCTGTTCTTGTCATTGCAGCGCGACATTTCAACTGTCGAGTTTTCCATCCGTGGATTGTCATCCAACCCCTGTGGGTGGGATGAAATTTCCGGAATGAAAATTCCAGATTCACAGCCAACGGCTGCAATTTCTATGACTCTATCCTTAGTGAAATGAGACCGAACCTGAATTTTGAATTTTCATTCCGGGGTGACCAGCAGATTTCCAGGCCTTCAAACACCCCCTAATGCCCTAACCTGGTCTTTTGTGATTCTTTTACAACTATAGATGCAAATGCAAACATAGACAAATACCACAAGAATATTTAACCACGATAAACTAAATTATTAAAATTTTACGCCTTTGTACAAGTGGAAAGCAGCGAATTCAGGGAAAAGCTAAGCAATGACGCAGAAAACGATCATGAAATTTCACATACAAGAAATTAACGGAAACAGCTTACTTGAAGAGATGGTTAAATTAACGAACACATCTTATTTGAAGAAACATGGTTCAAAAGGAACATCTCTGCCTGATTTTGCGTGTGCGCAGCGTGTGTTTGTGTGTTGTCAGAGAGAAAGTGAGAGAGAGAATCGTACTTGATGCCCTGCTTACACCAATGCTCGATTATATCTTTCGAAGCCCCCTCCCCAAAAACCATCGAGAACAGCCCTTCCGCATCAGCTGGCGATAACTTTTCTCCATGGTCTCCTACAGCAAATTTCCCCACAGCGGCAAGCCTTTCCGGCGTTCCTGCAGCCGCCGGCACTACAACCCTCGCTCCCGCTCCAGCCGGCTGTTGCGGTGACCCAGCCGCAGTATGACCCATCACGATCCTCCTCTCGGCAGCTGCCGCCAGGGTCTCCCTCCGGATCCGTCGGCTCCTCGCCTCTGGCGACTCCTCGGCCGCGGCAGCAGCAGTGCTCTCTCTCGGTTTGCTCCGCTTGGGCTCCGGCGCATGCTGCAGGCTCATACGGAGGGCCATCTGCAGATCCTCATCCTCGTGATCCGCCATAGCATCACCTGCTGCCCGTTCCCTCCGCCACTCCGCCGGGAGGGATCTCCCCCAAAAAAATATGAGTTAAGACTGGGGTTAGGGTTTCCAGGTGACCGAGAAATGCGAGAGGACTGTGCCAGAAGAGACGAAGAGCATCGCTCTCCCAAGGGCAACAGCCCGGAGGGATCTCGCCGGAGGCCGGTCAGACGGCAAATGAATCGAGCAAATGGAAACTGGAAGACCGGGAAGGGTCATCACAGGAGGCTATCCCTGGTTTGGGAAAGACGGGATTGAAAAATCAAATTATTTTTTATTCTGATTTATGGGAAAATTCTTACGCAGGGTCATATCATTTTATAGTTTTTCCAAAACAGGGCAGATTATTCTGAAAAAGACGTCTTACGTCAATTTTGCTTCACCCAAAAACAAATTCACTTTCTACGATGTAAAAAAAAAAAAAAAGTCCAACCACTTGTTTTTTTACGGTATGATGGAACCTTTTAAGGTAGAATTAAGGTAGAAGGTATGCTTTGATTCTCAACATTCTTTTGCATTTCAATAGACACGTTGGTGCCCCTCGGCCGTGGTTTGTAATATTGAGAGTTGATGCTTTAAAGATTCAAAATATGAACTACCTGCCTACCTGCCAAACCTACCTCTGACCATTGCGCCAAGTCCCTACAATTATTTAAAGAAATCCACTCGTGAATCAGGTAAAATAATATATATATATATATATATATATATATATATATATTGAAATGCCTATAAGGTTCTACATTGTGCTTGCAGTTATGACCGTTCGATCAGTTTTGCCAAACATCTTTAAAAACTTTGGTTTGACGCTAGCTTGAACTCAAGTTGAGCCCAACCTTGCAGCTTGGCCTCAGGTTGACTTATCCAAACAACGCTCGAACTTGACTTTGGTTCAATTAATAAAGTTGACGAGTTGCTTTTGCTGCCTATTTGAGGTTTAACCCATGCATCATGCGAGTCAACTTGGGCATGGCTTGTTAATGGTAGGGTTCAAAGGATGAGCTCAAACCAACTACTGCTTCATCTTGCTGGTCAAAGCTCGAGCCCAGTGGGTCGACCCGTTTGAGTTACTCGACTCCTTCTGCCACGACCAAGCTGGTATATTGAAGAAAAACACAGAACTTGTTAATGAAATATGGTGCAAAATTGGATCTCACAGGGAAATTAAATTATGAGAAATAACGACTTCACTTGACTTGCGTTGCAAAACTAAACCGTGGTTGGTAAAAGACTTGAGACTTAAGAGCTAGTACCCCTACCTTTGGGGGCGTTCCATTCACTTGGAACCAATGGAATTTTTGAGTCACTGTTTTTATTCTTTATAAAAGGAAATTGAGTTCGAGTGAATTCCATGATCAAAATTTTGGAATAATGATCCCGGCCCTTAAGGGTAGGATTATGATTCTAGAATTCTGAAATTTGTTTCTCTCTCTTTCAAGCATAATACATGAAGATCTTTATTCAAGAATTCTAAAATTTTCTTTCCCTTCTCACCAAACAAAATCAAAATTTCATGAAAAAGGAAGATTGGAACTGGAATTTCATTCGACTGAAAGTTGAGATCGAAATTTGATTATGGAATTTTGATTCCAAAATCTAAATTCTAAAACATCAAACACCCATTTGTTTGATTTACTTGGAAACAAGGGATATTTAGAATCGTTATTCTCATTTCTTAAAACTGGGAATTGTGTTAGCAAACAAATAATTTTGACTCTAGAATTATAGGTTCATTCAAAAATCAAAGTTCTAGAATTATGGTATCACCCTAGGGTGCATAACTATGAGTCCAGAATTCTAGAATTTTCATCTCTCTCTGGGGCAGAAGGCATGAAGACTTTAATTGATAAATCTTATAGTTTTAATTCTCTTAATCAAACAAGCCCTTTTCATTTTAGAATCAAAATTTAACGAAAAGGCAGCCATAGTTATTTCGTCGAGTTGACACAGTTAACATTGCCCTGCGGATAAGTTTTAGCCACATTAGATACAGCCGTCGTTGAACTTAATTATGCTTTCGCCACGGTAAAGAGCATGGCTGAAAGAGTTGTGGGACATGGTCTTTATGGCCTTTACTCAAGGTATCAATAGTAGCTAATGAACTACTTTTGAAGTGTTATTATTGGCTTTGTTGTACATAGTGGTACTTGAACTACCTTTTCTTGCTAGATTATCATATGCTCAAGGTCAGCTCATTCATATAGTACTTGATGTACACAAAACCTGAGCCAAATTTGGAAACACTGAAAAAAAAAACATGATTTTTACTAACGTAAGAAAATACCCATCTGTAAAAATGACTGAAAGTATGCGCCCATTCAATATGTTTGAATGCAAATTCCTGTCACCAATCTTAGTTTTAGAAAGGTTTTTTAGAGCTTTACTATGGAGATGAAACTTTAGTTGAGAGTCAGTGAGAAGTTCCAGTTACAAACATAGAACTTTAGTGTTGGGAGTTTTGGAGCCACTATGAAACTTTAGTATCGGGACAAAGTGGAACCTTAATGCTAGAAGAAATGTTTGGTCCGTTAACTTCTCAACCCTTGGAACAGAAGTTCTGTGAAATCAAACAAATAGGGTAAATTGAAAGTAGCTGGAACAAAAAATCCACCAAAAAAAGTACTTGATACTAAATACTCAACAGTTTCAAGTCCGGATATTTAGTTCCAGGTATTTGAATGCGATCCAAAAGTACTTTCTGGCTAAGTGTAGGAAATTTATTTAACTTTGGAGAAGATTGATCGACTTAATATGAGCAAGGAACAGAATGACATAGCAACCAAAGCAAAAGAAGCGCTCACTAATGATCAAGGCGCCAAAAAATTAAAAGGGGCGAAAGAATAGTACTATAAACTATAAAGATATGAATTTATTTACATTCAGTTTAACGGTTGGCCAAGATATGAATCAAGTACTATAGATAGCATGACGGAAAGGCAAATCAAAATCAGGGAGCTGGTTCACGATCAAGATCAAACTTGATCAGGTCAATTAATCAGTGGCAACAGCCATGGCCTTGTTCACCAATTCTGTGAACTCCTGGTCACTAGTCTTCAACATAACCGATATAGGAAGCTTAGTCCCAGCATCCTGTATCTGCCTGTGCCTGGGCTTTATCCTCTTCTCCAGGCTAAACGCAAAATACTGAGGAAACCCCTTCAGTTCTTCCAGGCTCCCCTTCATCTCCTCCAGGTAGTACTCGAACTTGGGCTTGAAATTGTTCTCGACGCTGAAGGTGAGGAGACTCGGGCACCTCACCACCATCCCCACAACATCCTCATAGCAGAAACCCAGGCTCGTCAGGAACCGGATCTTGGGGATCAGCGTGTTCTCGACGCTGGAAACAAGGAGGACGGGGTCCTGGTACGCCAGCGCCTCGTTGTTGTTGATGCCCAGCCTCTGCAAGTAGATAAGCGCCGGCTTGAGTTGGTTCCGGACGCTGGACACCAGCAGCCGGGGGCACTTGTTGATCACCTTCCTGAAGCTCTTGTCCGGGACATGGAGGTCGTCGGATAAGAACTCGAAGACCGGGTTCAGGTCGTTCTGGATGTCTGACGTCAGAATCCGGGGACACATGCCGAAGATCCTCGCCATGTCCTTCTGTTGGATGCCCTTCCTCTGGAGGAAGGAGACGATGGAGTGGATGGAGTCGAGGGAGGCGGAATGGAGCGAGGGGTTGACGGACAGAGCCCTGCCGGCGTCCACTCCCATGAGCTCCAGGCACAGCACCTTCTCTTTGAAGTTGAGGGGAATCTCCTGGAGCTGCGGGCACTGGAGCAGAGCGGGCTTTGAAGAGAGATTGAGCTTCCTGCTGCTCAAAGACGGGGACGACGACGGTGATGATGATGCCTTGGGCGTGAAGAGGACAAGGTACCGGAGAGCCGCCGGCATGGTGGCGGAAAAGTTAATTAATTCTTCAAATTTTCAGCAGATCACTGGTTTCTGTTGGAGCACGAGAGTATCAAAAGGGAGGTAGTTTCTCTTATCCTCTCTTTTAGGAAATGTGGTAAGGCAAGGACGCTGATTGGTGGAGAGCTACGTCTCTTAGATTTTGGTCTGTTCGAGCTGTTGGCATCCGTATTCTGACCGGACGCGTGTCTTGCGGTACGCACTGGCCCGCCTTGGAACCGCGGCTCAACCCGGAGGGTGTGGTGGCAGCGGGACTCGATTCCTAGAGTGTGGGAGGATTTTATTCCTTTTCTAGTGGTTCAAAAGAAAAGCTGGACCAGATCTTCTTGAAAGTTTGGCAAAAATTGTATATTCGATGTTTGGTAGATTCATAAGGCAATAACAACTTCTTACTATTGCCAAATAGCCCACAGGTATTGTCTTATAAGGAAGATTGATTTCCAAAATACCCTTATGAATATTCCTCAATGTCCCGACTATTCAAGGAACGTAAAAAGCTTGAAAAAGTTGAAGATTTTCTTGGGAATCCTTTCTTTTTTTCTTCGACAAATGGTTAGAACTTCATTTGGTTTTGGATATTACTAATTATTCATTAGAGATAAAAAATTGTTGAAGGAATAATAAGACGCTTTTTCTTCTGTCCCTTCCAACACTGCCTCTATATTATTAAATTTCGAGCTTCTTACAATCAAATGTAACTTCACAAAGGCTACCTCTCTCTAAGGCACCAAGAAAGTCAATTGCTACATGAAGTTAGAAAAGTACCCGGCCTTGTCGCATATAGACCATGATGAATATGCTTTGAGTATGTAATAGGAACGCCAGAAATTTGACTCTATCCATTCTAAAACGCTTGACTTACAATGAAGCTCCTCCATTTTAGGAGGTACAGCCCTTGGAAACCTATTTACTATCTATCACAAGAAGATCACAATAGAAAACCCAATTTTTTCAAATGAAGAATTTTAAAAGTGCCAATAAAAGCAATTTAACCTGCTACTGATAAAGCAAGGGCGGAGCGCGGAGGTAGGTGTTGGCTACCTGTGGGCAATTTAATTTTCATATTGACATTTATGAGTAATTTTTTATTTATACATTAGTGCCCCTTAAAAGTTTAAGATTTTATGGTAGTGCCCCTTAATCAGACTCCACCCCTGGGGTGAAGTAGTGATTGATATGAGCTTCTTTCAAAGACAATGTAATCAGTCCCCTTGAGATAGTTTAGTTAAAGGCCACAATAGGAGATTCTTGAAGCTTTTGGGTAGGCTTAAAAAAGGTTATGTAGATAGGGAGGAGATTTTTTTTACTTGAATGCTCTTAGTATATCTTTTTTCCTAAATGAAACTAAGGAAAACCTTAATATGTGACTTAACTTTTCTCTTGACATGTGAGATTGCAAAAAAAAATAGGCAAGTTTTGAAAGAAAAAAAGTGTTCAAGTTTTAACACTTTTCTTAGAAGGGAAATTCATGAATTAGCGTTTGGCTCTCAAATATTGAATTCTATGTGTGCTTTGGCAAGTGATTTTGATCAATTTAGTCTATTTTTGCAAATTAGGTGATCACAAATTAGCTATCGTTCAATATTGCCAAGGATAATAATTTAAGAAACCCTTTTCAAAAAACAAGTGCTAGATTGTAGCAGCATTTTGAAAATAAGTCACTTGGTGGATGTGAAACTTTTTAGGGTTTTTGAAAGGGGCTTTGGATAATGAGAGGGGGTGATCTTTACAACTTTATTTTTTTTTATAAGCTACAATTTGCTTGCCACTATGAACAATCATTTTGACGATTTAGCACATGATTCCTTTTTCCATAATTAGTTGGCGAAACACTTTTTAAATTTTGTCAAGTTTATCAGATTTGTCAATTTAATTCATTATCCTTTTCCATACCAAGGATTTGACAGTGAATTAAAAACTTTCCGTTCTCAATATTTCTATAAGTAAAAATACTTTTTCTCCAGTTGGCAGGTCTTCAAATGATTCAGTAGCTTAAAAAATTGCAAGAAGGCCGTGCTTTGAAGATTAATTGTTTGGAAAGTATTTTTGATGATTGGCAAGATTTTCATATAAAGGAAAATAACTAATTTTCATAGAACTCAAAATATATTATGCAACTGTGGATCTTGAAATCCTTGTGGAAATTAATTTTGCACTAAGTGTATTACTTATTTTCTCAAGTGAAATTATTGAACATAAAAATGTTCTTTCATGTAGAAAAGAGTTTATTTCAGAAGACTTTAAATTTTACACAATGTTGATAATACATGAGTTTGCGAAGTCTTGAGAGAGATACATACTTTTTCTGAGTAACCTTTTAGTTAGTGAAGGTAATTTAATAGTTGACATAATTTTCCTAAACTTATTGATATTTAATAGTCCAAGTTCTTAGCAAAAACCACTCATGTCGTCAGTAATTGATTCTTCATTGTCTTTTAAAGGGCCCAAGGCTATAGTGATTGTTTGCAAACATGCATCCTAAAAATTTTGAAAAGCTGGGTCAAATAGAATGATCTTAGAAAACCAAGGGTACAAGTGTGAAAAATTATTTTTTAAAAGATAAGAAGGGTACGATCCATATAATCAAACTTGTAAATTCTACATGTTCCTATTGGCAAGATTTGTTATGTAAAGAACTTCAAGACTTCTTCTTTACTGGAGAAATGCATAGAAAGGGTTAAAGCATCTTTGCTGAAAATACATGGCATGAACACAAGTTTTCCTATATGGTATTGCTGGCATGAATTTATCTTTGGTCATCTACTAATGTGCTTGTCTTAGGAGCTTTTCTTTGGCTTGTTTTGACATAATTGTGGAGCTTTCAAGTAAGTTTAATACTTTCGGTAGCAAAACTTTTTGACATAATGGTTGATAGATTTTCATAGCGTGTCCATCGCAAAGGAGGGGTTTCGAAAGTACTGAAATTGCCTAAGGAAAACCTTTAGGTTGTGTTTGATGCCTTCATCGCAAAGGAGGGGTTTCGAAAGTACTGAAATTGCCTAAGGAAAACTTTTAGGTTGTGTTTGATGCCTTCGAATCTTAGATCCTTGGGTTGATTTTGGATTCTCAGATCTAAGGATCAGAAGTTTTTAAAATCTGACCAGTTTTGATAATGTGTTTGGTTTTTGGTGTTTTTTTTCCTCTGTGAGCCGGAAAAAGGGGTTTGAGTCCCTCTTATTCTAGAAGGAAAAAAGAGTCAGAGACCTCATTTTTGGCCAAAATAAGAGGGACTCAAACAACAATTGGATGAGGGTTTTGGTTTTATAAGTTTTGAAACCCTCAGTAGTGCCAAGGGTTTCAGTTTTGAAAGTTTTGAAACCCTCGGTCATTGCTGAGGGTTTCCTTTCTGAAAATTTTGAAACCCTTGGCAAATGACCGAGGGTTTCATTTAATTTTGAGATTGGTTTTGAAACCCTCGGCCATTGCCTAGAGTTTTTTCTTTTTATTTTTTCAGCAAGCCTTTAATAGAAGGTCACAAGGAGAGAGAGAGAGAGAGAGGGAGAGACGACATCAGAGGAATCTTCCTGCCATGACCTCTCCCGCAGAGATGAGATCCATGGGAGAGGTCGGATCCCCCCTTTCAACCTAAAATCTGTGGACTTCAGGCGCTTCATGGATTTGAAATCCGTGAATGCTATAATCAACATTTGTTAATGCTGTGGATCTCTCAGGTAAATCCGAGGTCGGATATGAGATCCACAACTATCAAACCTTCTCTTAAATGAAGAGAAATGCATTGGCACCATCGTTGCTGGTGGTGGTAGTTTTGCCTAAGCTGGTCCTTCCAAAAGTTGGTTTTAGGGATATAATTGAGCATGTTATGAATGAAAAGTTATTACACTGTGTGAAGAGCCTAATAATTTAACCTAACCCTTTCTTCAATTGGGCATCTATGAGGATTTGAAAAGGCTTGTGTTTTATAGTTAACAAAGATTTGAGAAAACTTTTCATCTAGCTAGGTGTATGGCAGACATGGAATTGAAAAACATAATTCTTAATTATGCACTTATAAAACATTTTGAGAAAACCAATTTGACAAACATAGATTTGAAATAGGGTATGCTCTTCAGTGTCAAGATATTGAAGAAGTCAGTTTCCCAAGCTCATTGTTTGGCAAACAAAGATTTAAAAAAAGTTTTAATTTTCTTTAATTGGGTACTTGTTATCACCCCAAATATTTTCAAAAATACTGTATGCGGATTTAATCTTTGGATCCTAAGCCCAATTCTAGACCCAAAATAAATTCGCGACTATTCAATCCGAAATGAATTTCTAAACCCTTGTCCGAACCCAAACACAAAATTCAAATTCATGAATTAGCGTTTGGCTCTCAAATATTGAATTCTATGTATGCTTTGGCAAGTGATTTTGATCAATTTAGTTTATTTTTGCAAATTAGGTGATCATAAATTAACTATCATTCAATATTGCCAAGAATAATAATTTAAGAAACCCTTCTCAAAAAACAAGTGCTAGATTGTAGCAGCATTTTAAAAACAAGTCACTTGGATGATGTGAAACTTTTTAGGGTTTTCGAAAGGGCCTTTGGACAATGAGAGGGGGTGACCTTTACAACTTTATTCTTTTTATAAGCTAAGATTTGCTTGCCACAATGAACAATCTTTTTGACAATTTAGCACATGATTCTTTTTTCCATAATTAGTTGGGGAAACACTTTTTAAATTTTGTCAAGTTTTTCAGATTTGTCAATTTGATTCATTATCCATTTCCATATCAACGATTTGACAGTGAATTAAAAACTTTCCATTTTCAGTATTTGTATAAGTAAAAATACTTTTTCACCAGGTGGTAGGTTTTCAAATGATTCAGTAAGCTTAAAAAATTGAGAGAAGGTCGTGCTTTGAAGATTAATTGTTTGGAAAGTATTTTTGATGATTGGCAAGATTTTCATATAAAGGAAAATAACTAATTTTCATAGGCTCAGAATACATCTTATGCAAATGTGGATCTTGAAATCCTTGTGGCAATTAATTTTGCACTAAGTGTATTACTTATTTTCTCAAGTTAAATTATTGAACATAAAAATGTCCTTTCATGCAGAAAAGAGTTTGATTTCAAAAGACTTTAAATTTTGCACAACATAGAAAATACATGAGTTTGTGAAGTCTTGAACGAGATATATACTTTTTCTAAGTAACCTTGTAGTTAGTGAATATAATTTAATAGTTGACATAATTTTCACAAACTTATTGATATTTAGTAGTCCAAGTTCTTAGCGAAAACCACTCATGTCGAAAGTAATTGAGTCTTGATTGTCTTTTAAAGGGGCCCAAGGCTGTAGTGACTGTTTGCTGGAACATGCATCCTAAAAATTTTGAAAAGCCCGGTCAAATAGAATGATATTAGAAAACCAAGGGTACAAGTGTGAAAAATTATTTTTTAAAAGATAAGGAGGGTACGATCCATATAATCAAACTTGTAAATTCTACATGTTCCTATTAGCAAGATTTGCCATGTAAAGCATTTCAAGACATGTTCACTACTGGAGAAATGCATAAAAAGGGTTAAAACATCTTTGCTGAAATATAAACCAATATACGCAACCTTACATTAGGGCCCGTTTGATGGGCGGGTGAAATTTAACGCGGTAAGTTTACCAAGGTAAATTTTTCTAGAAAAATTTAGTGGATGAAATTTCACCCTCTTCCAAAACGAGGCCCTGTTTGATTGTCGGGTGAAATTTAACGTGGTAAATTTAACCCTGTTTGATGCACAAGAAAAATTTAACCTGGAAAATGTTGTTTTTTTTTCTCCTCCCCAATCTGACGTTGGAAGGAGTATGAATGTGATCTTCCAAAACAACAAAAGATCACCACTCAAATAAATGCCACAAAAGCTTGTGTCAAGAAGCCGAAACATCTAATGAGAAAGATCATCACCTCATTACCGATTCTTATATGTATAGATTACCCAATCACACCACCAAACGAGAAAGATCATCACCTCATGGAACCACCACCAAGCCAAAACCAATAAACAAAAAATGGACGGCAGAACCCATATATTTCTTCATGAATCATCCCAAAACAAATCACCATACAACCAGTTCATTAAGAGATGGCCATTCACACGATATATATAACAAAAAGCAAAAAGAAATATCCAGCAACACATTACAACAGAAAGCACCTTCTTGAGAGCATCTACAACTGCAAAAGTTATATATTTGTTCCCAAAAACATTAAACAAAAATTGTCCACAAAAGTTACATAAGTACGAATCCACAAAAGGGTGTACTTTCTACTAAGAAGAAAAAAAAAAGTTTAATGAGTACATATCCAACAAAGAAAACATGTAATCACAAAACAAGTAATCCAACATTTGTGGCTGCACTTTCATTCTTCAAACTTCGTGTCTTCTATATCTTGCTTTGCGATGACATCTTCAATGAGTGGAGACCTGCGTACTTGCACACCATACTTGTTTTGGAGATACTCATGCATGTGATTTTCTGCTACTTCTAATGAATCAAACGATCTGAAGATGACACCCTTGTACCGATAGACTAATGGTTGGCACCGCTCCCAGCTGTCATATATGTCTCGCTCACGTCCTTCGAAAACCACATAGTACTTTTGGCGGAGCATCATCTTCGTTGTCCTGTTGAAAAGAAAACAAATGTCAGACAATCAAACTGAAGAAGTTGTCAACATTTATAAACAAACTTACTATTCAATTGATAATCTGTAAACATTTGAGATGATATAGCTGCTCTCAAAGCATTGTTGCTTCCTCGCTGATGTGTTTGGCTTGCAATTTCAGGTTCGCTTAAGACGAAGTTATCAATCAAAGGTGCATCTTCATCATCAAATTGCTCGACATTTGGATTGTGTTCAATTATGAAGTTGTGCAGTACACATGTAGCAAGAACAATTTGAGCTTGTTTTTGGAAAGGATACTGAACTTGCATTTTCAATATTGGAAAACGACCTTTCAACATGCCGAAAGTTCTTTCTACTGTATTTCGGAGTGATGAATGCCTATGGTTGAATAATTCTTCTTCTGTTCTTGGTGACCGTGCTCCCCGAGTGTTAAACTCAGACATATGATAACGATGTCCTCGATAAGGTGTAAGCAAACCAACAATGTTTGGATACCCCCCATCAGCCAGATAAAATTTGCCTACAATTGAACACAATTTATTTATACATTGATACATGCTTCTTAATAAAAGACTGAACTGGTTGGTGGAACTACGTACCTTCTGGGACAACAAATGGGTCTGTTTCATGATCTAGTGCATTGTACAATGCTCTTGAGTCTGTTGCACTTCCTTCCCATCCAGCCAAAACGTAGTGAAATCTAGTATCTAGGCCGACTACAGCCATGAGGTTTTGAGAAACGAAACATTTTCTATTGCGAAACCTTGCTTGATCTGAAAAAGGGACCCAAGCAGCTATATGTGTGCCATCGATTGCTCCTAAACATTCAAACCTCCTCCGGATTTCATGCCAGGGATGCGTGACTGCTCCACAAGAAACTGGACTAAGTAATCCATTTGTGGTTCAGTCCACGTAAGATTTTCTCTTGAAGGACCGCTGTCTTCCATGGTAACGTTTTGTATAATAATTCTTCACAGTAACAGTAATATAAATCTAACATGAAGAACAGTTGTACGAGAAACAACCACAAAGGAGCATCAGAAACCAAAAGCAAAAGCATGACATAAAGTTCCCACCATAGCCAACTAAAAGGATAACTAGACCTTTGATACACAGAAAAGAAAGGAAATTCATCTCAAAATTAAACCTATATAAGAAAGCATCACAGAGTTTATAATAGGCACCAAGAAAACATGCTGGGACATGTGCATATGTTTATAACTAGTGAAGTTTAACAAGGGTGTGGAGGAATTAACTCAACAAAATGAAGAAATGCTGGGACATGTGCATATGTTTATAACTTCATACTTTATATAAAGTATAAACATATACATATCTGTAATTAAAAAATCTGATAAGATCCTCTGTTACTTCAACACTGTAATATGCATATGCATGCTTGAGTTATATTTTTGTATTTGGCGCTTAGGTCATGTAACTGTTGGCTAAGTCTAGTTAGTTTCTTTCTGCTGGAACCTGATTTACTTTTTGATGTTGGAACTTGTAGGTAGAAATTAACGTGAAAATCAATTAAACACTTGCTGCCCACCCAAGAATGTGGGAAGCAAAGTAACCACATGCTTGGGATTACATCAAGTTCATTATTTTTCCATGATCTACGAAGTAGAACGGGATGAGAAAAATGGTGGAAACAAGTTCTAATGATTCTTTCATCATAAACTTGGACCAACTCCCTTTGTTAACAAACTAAAATTGATTATGCTATGGAGAAAAATAATCCAAAACATGAACTATTGAAGCCTAGCATAGAATTCAGGATAGGGAGAACGAGGACACCATTTGGTCTGTTTTAGTTACAAACAAATTGTAAATAGACAACTAAACATATTGTAATAAAAAAATTTACAAGTTACGGACAGAGTTACAGACCATATAATGAAACAGTATTTCTATAAGCATTATGACAGTAATGAAATGGCAAACAATTTAAAGTCATGGGGGATGCACTTGATCAAGAAAGACCTCCTTCGACGCTGGTGGACAATGACTATATTAACCAAGGCTCACCTCCTTCGAGAATTGGCAGCAGCTCGTCGAGAAGAAGAAGCAAAAAGCAAAGTCCCTTGTGAAATAACAATGTAAACGCCCAAATCAGTCGTCGAAGTTCCTCAATGGGAGAAGAAGCGGAAGGCAAATGGGTCTGAAAAATTACAATGCCAACGCCCAAAGCAGACATATGATAATCAATGGGAGAAGAAGCGGAAGGCAAAATCCCCCGTGAAATTAATAAGTCTCCATGGTTAATTTATATTCTTCTTCTTCTTCTTCCTTTTCTTCTCTTGTAAAATCCATATTATCCTCATAAACTATTTTATGTTCTTAGGAGTTAGCTGCTTTCTATTTCTGTACGTACAAATAATTTTTGGGCACAAGAATTTCCCAACATCCATCAAAGAATCTATACTTTTGTGAGATTTTACTTTAGCAAGATATAGCTTGGACCTATTCATTTCAATAGCACGATGGTTTAAACAGGATATAACAGGCAAAACCGCTTGCAATCCCATGGATGGAGGAATATATCAAATAACGCAGATTATGCAACAACATGCTGGTCCTCTGTGCTATTGTACTCGACAGAATGATGCAGTTTAACTTTCAGACGTATCAACCACACACTTGAGATGCACCATCAGCTTTATACCTTCTATGCTTTTCTTCCTCAAACACTAGGACAAAACCACAAATTTTTGTCTATAAGAGCTACAAAGATGCCATCGATCTACCATCAACCTAAACAGTAAAAAGCTGCATTTAAGGCCCTAATAGTCCTAGGAATTAAATCATACCATAGCTATGATTAATTAAACAGCCAAATAATTTCTCATCAAAACTGCAAGGCACAAGAACGTGAATCATTTTCACGAATAGGCACAAACAATTGGTCCCCAGAACGCAATATCAAATTATTTTTAATAGAAGTTCAGGAGGAAATGATCGGAACGAGAATCCACTGTAGATGAATCACAAAAACAAGAGTGCACAGATTCATCTTTAAATTTACTGAAAACAAATGTTCCCAAATCGATTTGGGGGTTCTCATGGCTTTTCCTTCGCCATCATTAACTAGTCTTTCATTGACCACTAACAGGTTCCTTTATAATGACAAAAAGTCTGTACAGAGAATCAGGAACTCTAGATTGGTTCTCTCCCTTCCAACACAAAGACTGTATACAAAATCAGGTTGTGTAGTTTTTTGTTCATTGCTTTATCCACACTTACACTCTAAACCATAACAACTGCATACAAAATAGGGTGAGTAGGCGCGGACGATGAGGCACAGAGATAACTTCAGCCACGTATGGTTTCAGTCTAAGAAGTTGCGACTGTGAGGCAGAAAGAAAAATGGGGAAAAATGTCCGTTGCCGGGCGTTCAAGGGGGGAAAAAATGGGGGCGTTTGAGGGTGCTACCCAGCACAGACAAATATAGGTCGCTGAATGTTCCAGGATGCTGCGATGGCGGCCAAGAAAGGGGGGAAATGTGGGCAGCTAGCGAAGGGGAGATATATATATATATATATATATATATATATATATATATATATATATATATATATATATATATATATATATATATATATATATATATATATATATATATACCGGCTGAAAAATGTCGGACGCCGGCCGCTTGAGGGTGTTGCGACAGTCGACGGTGAGACCTGGTTCTGCTCTAATTCGAGTGCGACAGTGAGAAGGCACGAGGGAGGAGGAGCTGCGGAGGGAGGTCTACGCGTTGCGGAGGGAGGTCGAGCGCTGCGGAAGATTATGTGCCGATGGGTATATTTCGAGCGGGTGAAATTTCACCCGCTTCCTTTTCGGTTAAACGGGTGGAATTCCACCCCGTTTGATGGGTTCTCAACCGGGCGGGTGAAATTTCACCCGCCCGTACAAATTCTTCCTCTCCCGCCCACTTTCACCCGCCAATCAAACGGGCCCTTAAGAATACATGGCATGAATACAAGTTTTCCTATATGGTATTGCTGGTATGAATTTATCTTTGGTCATCTACTAATGTGCCTGTCATAGGAGCTTTTCTTTGGCTTGTTTTGACATAATTGTGGAGCTTTCAAGTAAGTTTAATACTTTCGGTAGCAAAACTTTTTGACATAATGGTTGATAGATTTTCATAACATGTCCATAGCAAAGGAGGGTTTCAGAAGCATTGAAATTGCCTAAGGCAAACATTTACGTTGCGTTTGATTCCTTCATATCTTAGATCCATGCGATGATTTCAGATTCTCAGATCTAAGGAACAGAGGTTTTTAAAATCTGACCAGTTTTGCTAATGTGTTTGTCCCCCCCCTCTTTGTGAGCCGGAAAAGGGGGTTTGAGTCCCTCTTATTCTACAAGGAAAAGAGAGTAAGAGACCTCTTTTTTGGCCAAAATAAGGGGGACTCAAACAACAATTCGACGAGGGTTTTGGTTTTATGAGTTTCAAAACCGTCCGCCATTGCCAAGGGTTTCCATTTTGAAAGTTTTGAAACCCTCGGTCATTTTCGAGGGTTTCCTTTCTGAAATTTTTGAAACCCTCGACAAATGACCGAGGGTTTCATTCAATTTTGAGATTGGTTTTGAAAATTTTGAAAGCCTCGGCCATTGCCTAGAGTTTTTTATTTTTATTTTTTCGGCGAGCCTTTAATAGAAGGTCACAGGGGAGAGAGAGAGAGAGAGAGAGAGAGAGAGAGAGGTGACAACAAATGACTCTTCCTGCCATCACCTCTCCCACAAAGATGAGATCCACGGGAGAGGTCTGATCCCCCTTTCAACCTAAAATCAGTGGATTTCAGGTGCTTCATGGATCTGAAATCCGTGAATGCTATAATCAGCATTTGTTAATGCTGTGGATCTCTCAGGTAAATCCTAGGTCAGATCTGAGATCCACAACTATCAAACGTTCTCCTAAATAAAGAGAGAATGCATTGGCACCATTGCTGCCGGTGGTGGTAGTTTTGCCTAAGCTAGTCCTTCCAAAAGCTGGTTTTAGGGATATAATTGAGCTTGTTACCAATGAAAAGTTATTAAACTGTGTGAAGAGCCCAATAATTTAACCTAACCCTTTCTTCAATTGGGCATTTATAAGGATTTGAAAAGGCTTGTGTTTGATAATTAACAACGATTTGAGAAAACCTTCATCTAGCTAGGTGTATGGCAGACATGGAATTGAAAAACATAGTTCTTAATTATGCGCTTATAAAACCTTTTGAGAAAACCAATTTGACAAAAATAGATTTGAAATAGAGCATGTTCTTCAGTGTCAAGATATCGAAGAAGTCATTTTCCCAAACTCATTGTTTGGCAGACAAAGATTTAAGAAAAGTTTTAATTTTCTTTGGTTGGGTACTGCTTGGCCTATACATTTAGAAGTCCTCCTTTCTATCAAGCACTTTGGCCCAATAAAGTTTAGATAAAAATCTTTTTCCTTTTTGGGCACTTAATTTGTCAAATAAAGGTGTTTTTCCTTTGTTAGATGCTTTGTCAAAAGATGATTTCGTGAGGTCCTTTTTGCAATTAGGGATTAGATAGACAAAGATTTGATAAAGTGTTTTCCCAAAGTAGATGCTTTGGCAAATAACAATTTGATGAGACATTTTCCCCAATTGATCACAAACATAGGTTTGAGAATGTTTCCTTCCTAACTAGGTGTTTTGACAAACAACATATTGATAACCTTCTTCAAAAGAGGTATATTCGTAAAAAAAAGAAATAAATTATAAAGCCTTTAATAAATCACAAGCCTTTTATAAATTAGGTGTTTGGCAGATAAATGTTTGAGAGAGCTTGCATATCCATTTTGTTATTAAATATTTAACATTTTTATTTTGGGAGGAACTTATGGAAGTTATTTTTTAGTTTTTCCTTAATTGGGTATTTGGCATTTTCTACGAAAGATTTCATTTATGTTGCATATCTAATAAGGAGTTAGACTTTTGGAAAGCTTGAGAAAAATTTAAGCTGCTTTTGATGAATTAATTTTTGAAAATAGGTGTTGATTGGTTCGAACTATTGAGATTTACAATTATCACCATATAAACTTTTCCAAAATCTATACAAATATTAGTTCTTACCTTCAATTTCATCATGAAAAGGGAGTCCTAAGACTATGTATCAATTGGATTATGAATTGAAATAGGATTATGAGATTTTATTTGTTCGAACTTTATCTTGTCAATATTGTCAAACTTGCTTGGAGTATGTGGCATCCATATGGTCTTCTCCATTTTGATAAAATAAGGTTGGATTCTTGTGTTTACTTAATCACTCAATCATATACTTATCGCCTCTAGTTCACTAGCAAGGGAGCTTGTTTGGCGTAATACTTTGAATAAAGAGTGACTTGACACTTGCATAGTTTTTTATACATAGATTTATTGTTTGAAAATAAGTTCTAAGTGATAATGGAAGAGTTTTCCAAGGTTAATAGAATCATTACAAGCAATTTGTGTAATCACACGTATTGTTATAAAAAATCCAAATTTTTATGTTTTCTACAGCTATTGATGTATATGCTTACATGAATGTAGATGGCTGCATGACCAAGGCTCACTCATGTTGCATTTTAACATTAGGGGGCATTTAAGAGCCTTGGATTTGAGACCAGATGCAATTTGAGATTATTGAGAATCTTAAAGATATGGACTTAAGGTCAAATCCTCTCATATCAAACCTCAAATCTAAAGTTTTGGCCATAAATTGAAGATCTCAAATCATGTTTATTTTTCAAATAGTGGTAAAATATCTGATGTTTGTTTACTTGTAGGTCCCACATAAAAGGAAACTTAGATTAGCCTCCAATCTGAGGCTACCAAACATACCCTTATATAAAATACCTTGATTAAGTTTGAGAACATGAGTCTCTTCATGGCTGCCAATTTCTTAAGGATATGGCAAAAAATTTTCTTCTAAACTTCTTGCCATCAACGGAGGTCTCCTACTCACATTGAACAGTTCAAAAGTTTTATACTTATCTTGCTTTTATTTGGAGGTACAAGGAGATCCTTTCAGTTTATCAATATGAAGTCTAGCTATTTTGGGTGCCCTTATTAGGTAAAAAAGTTTGATGAAACTAAGTTTTATGCACTACCAATAATTAAATGGGATGAAGATTTTTGTGCAAGCTTTCAAATTTAAATTCAAAACGTCCACTTTAAAGATTCCATGAATGACATAGTGATGCACGATGTATGGATATATGAAGTAAAGTTACATTAATTATGAGTCAATTTATACTTATACCCAAACAAAATAGTCCATGGTTGCCTAAAGTCCTAGACCTTTCCTTTCACTACATAGGAAGAATTAAATTTTCAAGACTTAAAAAACTGTTCGGAGATGAGTGTCTAGGAAAAATATTATGCATTGGAAAAGATTGTCAAAATTCTTGACAAATTTTTACTTCTAAAAGAACCAAACCTTGAATGTTCTGTCATCCGTTCGTTATGCTATACACATTTATTGATATATTCTAAAGATAGGATATATCCTAATTATTTTAGGCAACATGATGTTCTATTTGTGGTGCATGTCTCCTTTAGCAAATTGTTTTCCTTGAAATACTACTCAATGGTATAAGAGCATTTTTGACCTCTCAACTTTTTTGTAAAATTGATTAATGAACCTTTAGGTTTTCTTGTAAATTAGGTAGATGGATCTCCCAACCATTTGTAAATTGGTTTTCTAGACCTTTTCATGTCACTATTTTTTTCAATTATTTTGTAAATTAAATTGGTAGGTTTCTGGTCATTTTGTAAATTGGACAGATAGATCTTTTTATCAATATGAACACCTCAACGGCCTTGAATAACATTAGGAAAGAGAATGAGAGGGAACTTTTGACAAAGGGCTTTCGTGAGGATTGGGGAAATATAAGCAAGACGAAAGATTTGGCTTTCACTGTTGTTCTTGGGAGTTTGTGTTCTCAAATACAAAGGAGTTGTTGCTTTTGATTGGGATGAAGATTTGGAGATGTTGGATCTTGCAATTTGGGAGATTGAAGGCAAGAGGGCTTTGGTCATTCCCATGGAGGGCATGAAACAATGGTTCAACCATTCAAGTGGAAGGTGATTGCGACTCTCTCTAGTAGGAATACAAGATTGAAAGTCAATTATGCTGTGATTTCAAGGAATTAAGGGAGCAATGGGCATACCTAGTGCCAACTAGATTGACAATATTGCCAAAGGATTGTTTTTGTTCGTATGGCTTCAAAGGCCGACATGCAGGAGGTTCTATTGCATATGAAATGGAAATCTAAGGGGTGAGTTTTTCATTGGCAACAAATGGGAAGAACACATATGTTCAAGATTAAAGTGGTCGCGCAAGTCCCAATTTGGAGCCTGCTTCCCAACTTTCTTATGCATATGTAGAACCAAAATGCTTTTATTGGCATTGCAAAATTGATCGAAGGGACCCTCGTGGACGCTTATTGGTTGACTAAAGCATGTTGTTATGGTTACACCCGATTACTAAACTCCATTCCTTTTAAATTTTCTTCCTATGTTTTCCATCTATATTGTGGATGGTGAATCAATGGTTGAGTAAAACAGGGAATACAAATTCAGGATAAGGTTCTATGTGTTTTGTGGAGCAACTTCATCTAGAACAACTTCTTGTCTTAATATGACAACCAACATATCAATCCAAAATGATGAGACCTAGGATGGATGGGTTGAAGTAAAATTAGCAAGGCAACAACCAAGATTGAATGCAGGGATGAGTCAGAGACAAACATCTAATGAGAACCAATTTTCTATCCTTCAAGGAATGATGAAGGAGTAGGTTCAAAGAATAAGATTCAAGAGAATCTAGTGGTTAAAAACAAATTAGTATAGGTTATATGACATTGATGGCAAGGATATGACGATTCAACTTGCATAGGAGCTGTTATGTGATGATATGGAAAATGCAGACTCAATATTGGTTTGTTTTCTACCTAGATTTTTGGCTGCAAAGAGAGCAATTCTGATTTTGGGAGCAATCACGGCTAACAAAAATTGTTCAACAATTATATTGTAAGATTTTAATTCGATGAGATCAAGTTCAAAAAATATGGTTGTCCCCCTTGCCTTTTTCCATGTATGATATTAAACTCATTTGCTTAGCTTGCAAATCTGAAAAAATTAAAGTTAGAATGATTTTTTTGCGTGGTCCAATTCTTGCCATTCATTTGCATAAAGTAAAAAACAAAATCAACCAATGTTTTAGAAATAAGAATTGAACAAATTTGATGGAAGGTGATAGCCAGCCGCATGCAAAAGTGAATGGAACATCAAATCATGGTACTCTTGTCTTCTCTCACAATTTTAGCCAGCATCAATACTTTGAGGAGAGTATTTTAGGTATTTTCAGCATTTGGAGAAACAATGGAGAAAATTTGGTATAGGGAATGTGGAGACCAGATTTGAGTCTCTGTTGGCAGGAGCTGTATAGAGCTAGCACTCTTGACCAGGAAGAGAAAGAAAGTAAGGTATGTCACTCCCATTCAGAGAGTCTAGATGAAGAAGAAATTACATTCAAACAAAAAGTAAGAGCCTAATGCCTCAAGGCTAGAGATGGTAATAGTGAGTTTTTGTGCTTTTGTTAATGACATAACTGAAAAGAAGCATATCATTGAAATAGAAAGAGAGAGGGAATATTTGCAAAAGCTAATGAAATTTATGTCAAAATTTTTTTTGCTAAGGGAGAATGGATAGGCTTTATTTTGTCAAATCTTGAATAAGGAAATATGGTGATCACTAGATAGGAAAATGAGTATCTTTGAAGCCTTGTGTCTGAGGAGGGAATCTTTTGGGTTTTGGAATCCAGTTCAAACAGCTCTCCTACTCTGGATGGATTCTCTAACAGTCTTTTCATAAAATAATGGACTTTAGCTTCATGTATTTACAACAATCGAAGACCTTTTTTAGTAAAGGGAGATTGTGAAGAAGCTTGACCAAAATCATAACGTTTTGATTCCTCAAAAAGGAAAATTAAAATATATCACAAATTACAACCCAATTGCACTTGGGAACAATAACTTCAAATTCATCTCTTGTGCATTGGTATTTGAATGAAAAGAAAAAATTCTCTATTTAGGGTTATCGAAGGCCTATAGGGAGCTTTTTTTTTAGGGACAAAAATTCAACAAAAATATCTTTTGGCTTGTGAGGTGAGGTGATACACGTGATGTCAAGTGTAGGGCAAAGATTGCTGTAATTAGATCGATCTATCCAATGCTTATGACAGGGTAGATTGGTCATTTCTAGAGGCTGCACTCAGAAATTTAGAATTTGATTCTTGTTGGATCAAAAGAATTATGACTTGTGTATCTACAACTTTTTATCGATGCTCATAAATGGAAGGGAGAGAATAATTTGACAGCAGATGTGTATGAAGTAAGGGGACCTACTGCGCCCTTACCTCTTTTGCTTGTCATGGAAGTTCTTGCAAAAAAGCTTTAATCAGCTATAATAAATGAAAGATTGGAATCCCTAATACAGGCCTTGGGATTCAAAGACTGTCTTCCTC
This sequence comes from Nymphaea colorata, assembly GCF_008831285.2. Classification (NCBI taxonomy): domain Eukaryota; kingdom Viridiplantae; phylum Streptophyta; class Magnoliopsida; order Nymphaeales; family Nymphaeaceae; genus Nymphaea; species Nymphaea colorata. The sequence continues at coordinate 4,822,174 of NC_045150.1, forward strand.
GAAGTATGTAGACAATATTTTATATTTATTAAGACATCTCAAAGATTAGTTGATAATCTGGTTAACATTTTATATGAGTTTGAGATAAAAGTAGGTATGAAAGTGTATGCCAAAATCTTGTCTCTTTGCCTTTTCAATGGATGATAGAGAAGTAGAAAAGATATTTTTATTCACTTTGAATGCATCAAGGGGACATTCCTACAAAATACTTGGGTCTTCCTCTTTCACTGATAAATTAGCTACAACTGACTGTAAAGTAGTTGTTCCAAAAATGCAAAATAGGCTTCGCCATTGAAAAGGAAAGCCACTTTCATATACAAATAAACTTTGTTTGATTAAGCCTATGTTCGTTTCTCTTTGCATCTATTAAAGGTCAGTGCTCCCCAATTTTGCCAAATATCTTCAAAGGATGGACTAGAATTCAACAAAATATTTGTTAACAAATAAAAAATGGTGAATTGGCCGGATTTTGGACTGGCTTGTGGAAAGGAGAGAGTCTATTAATTGAGTAATTGGTGAAGAAACTGTAGAAGTTGACAATGAAAGGAATTTGTCTATTAAGAATGTTTTAATTCAGCACTCAAGCAATAATTCCAAGTGGACTTCACCTTTTTGCTGGAGGAAGCATTCTAGGTAAGTTACGAAAGAAGCAACTCCTTAAAAGAAGTATTCAAGTTCTAACACTTCTCTTTAAAAGGGAAATTAAATTTTGTCTCTTAATATTGAAATCTTTGGATGATTTGGTAAGAGATTTTGATCACAATAACTTTTTTCATAAATTAGGTGTCAGATGATAATTAAATATCGCAAAGAATGATAATTTGAAAAAGCATTTCTCAGAAACAGCTTCTAGACTATATTATTATTTTGAAAATCATTCAGTAAAGGGATTTTGATTGGAAGTAGCCCTTTGCACATGAAAGATTTTATTTTATTTTTCTTTAAAGTAGGTTAGAATAAAAGGGCTTTGATCATGAGAAGGGGTTAGCTTTTAAATTTTTTCCCCTTCTTTTTGACTAACTAAAGATTTTCTTGCCACTAGGATCTTGTAACATGAACAATTGTTGTGACAACTTAGAGCTTGATTCTTTTTCCAAAATTATTGAGAAAAAAGTGCACTTAAATTTTCTCCACGCTTACTAGATTTGCCAATTTCATTTTCCTTTTCTAGATTGGGGGCTTGTTAGTGAATCTAAAACTTTCCAGTGTCAATATTTTTATTAAAAGTACCATTTCTCCAGTTGGAAGATTTTTAAAAAAGATTTTATAACTGAACAAAATTCTGAGAAGATTGTGCTTTGAAGATTATTTGGAAATTATTTTCATAATCGACAAGATTTCATATAAAGAGAAAATAGCTAATTTATTATAGGTAGAAAAATACTAGTTATGAATACATGGGTTTCGAAAACTTTGTGGAAAATTTTGCACTAGATATACACTTCATTTGACTAAGTGAAATTAGTTACGTCAAAATTTTCTCTCAGGTGGAAGTGTTTGATTTCAAGAGGCTCTGAATTTTGGGGAAAGATGTTGATAATATATGAGCTTGGCAATGGTTGCCGGTGTTTTCTAAATTAAATAGCTGATGCTTGATTGTTTTTTTAAGGCGGCCCAAAACTCTAATGATTGTTTGTTGGAACATGAATCCAAAAAAAATTTGATAAAAACTCCTGTCAAATAGAATTGTCTGAGAAAATTGCATGTATGATGAATTAATTTTGAAAAAGATATGAGACTATGATATGTATAATCAGAGGCGTACATCCTACACACTTCTATTTGCTAAATTTATCATGTCGAAAATTTGTTGGTTACTTGAAAAATGCATAAGGATAAATTGATATTTCTTGAGATATATGCCAATAGAGAGTGACTTGTATGCACTATGGTAGTGCACACAACAGACATGCACAAAAAAAAGGGGGAATTAAGAAATATATTTTAGTATAAAATAATGTATAAATATAATTATACATGTCAATAAAATAATAATAAAAATAAGTTATCGGGCAGACTCAGGCCAGTTCAACGTCTACTTTTAGGCTGAACTGGGCCCAGCCTAAGTCAAGCCGGCCGGGAATCTAGCGTGATGCTCACCCTTATTGTAGGGACGCTCCTTTTTTTTTAACTTACTGATAAAGGTATTCTGGTCATTGGTGCAAGAATTTTTTAAATACCAAAGGAAGCACGATGCATATAACCAGCATTGATGCCAATAAACCCAACTTGACATTAAAAATATGTGCATGTGACACAAGTTTTCTTATACGGCGAAGTTGTTATAGCAACACTAAAAGACGGTGTTGCCGGTGACATCAGTTTTGTAGTGGGAACCTTTTTCCTTAACGGTTCCATAGAGCAGAAAGTCACAGGTTGGAAGACTTCCTGCAGCCTTTTTCACATAGAGCAGAAGTGGCATTTTCTTGGTGTCAAATTGGGACTTAGGTGGTTACGTTGATATCTACAAGATAGAACTGACTCTCAGAGCTAGACTGTTTGCTAATTATCAAGATGGTGAGTAACAGATTTTTTATTTCTCCAGATCAACCCTTCATGTTATACTTTTGCCATGCTTTCTACATATTGCACATATCAGTTAAATCTTACTGGTTATTGGGGCTGTGATGTATGGCAATTTTTGTCTTTTTTATTAATACAAAGTTTGGAGGTCTATCCTTCAACACAAGGGTGAAAACAATTTTTTTTTTCTATAAGGCACTAAATATATGGTTAATAAATTTTCAGTTGTAGAGGTCACGTGAGGCTGCTCCATATAATTGGACGTAAGTCCAACCAAGTTTCAACACTGAATCAAGGTTTCAAAGAGCGGGGCTTCGTGGGGGCATATATACCTTGCATGTCTCTGCTGCTGCTCCAGCAGGGTTTGATTTGGAACTATCTAAATAGTGGCGCTTTTGTTGTTGTTAAAAAAAAAGGCTCGCCATTGGCACATTTGAATTTATTTTGCTCCTAGAGTTTTACTTCTGTCGATTTAAAAGGTTGGCCGGAAAAAATAGTTTACCTGAACTGAAATTTTGAAATTAAACTAATATTTTGAACTTCTTTATGCTTTCATTAGAAAAAAGATAATCAAACTACATGCATATATGTTTTTTAAATAAAAACCACCCGATTGCAATTTGGAAGTTTGTTAGTTTTTTTTTTTTGGCTTAAATTTTACGCTTTAAACAATCAAAGACACAAAGTCCTCTGCGGAAAAAGGAATTTGAGTAGACCTTTCTTGCTTTAAACGTGTTCGCCTCTTATACTTTTTTTTTTCCCTTTTTTAGTTTCGAAAAAACGCGTAAGCATCACGTGTCTGTCTTAAGTACGATATAAACAAAATAAAAAATGACAAATTGACAATTCCATGATTTAAAAAGTTTTTTTTTTTTTTGTTTGGTATAAACACTACTTTTTTCTTTTTCCCTTTCCACCACGATTAAAGGTAGTGAGATGCTAACCCACTGGTATCCTATACAAGGCCCCACTCAACTCAAGCATGAAAATTAGGCAAGGGTCGGTTCAAAAAGTTATTCTTAATATTATTATTTTCATATATATAAGTATATGTATTTGATTATAATTAGTTATATTTTTATATTATTTTATATTAAAAATATATATATTTTAATTTTAATTGTGTTGGGCAGGACCAAATCGACCGGAGCATAAACTCAGGTTTCAAGTAATCAAGGTGTCATACTTTGTGGCTCAATCGGAGCCCAACTCATTACTAAGTAGGGCCGACTCGACCCAACCCGAAACCCAACCTTATTTAAAATGTGTTTTAGAGTAACGTACTCGATGCCTGGGAAAGCCCTCTGTCTTTGGATTTAGAGGGTCACCGTCTCCAGCCCCCACGAACGTGGACAGAGTGTTAGATGCAATATCTACCCGTCTCCCTACCCTTCAACCTCCCTTTTTTAATAATATATAAGTTTATGGCGACATGCTGTGGATCCAACCCTCGTGCTCTTCTTTAAAACGAAGCAAAAGGCTCAGTCTCCAAGGGCTTCAAGGTGTCTTCGAAGTTTGTTCTTCTTGTTCCTGAAGGAGTTTCTGAAGGCAAGGGCGCGAATGGGAAGAGCTCCTTGTTGCTCCAAGGTTGGTCTAAATAGAGGACCATGGACTCCCAGGGAGGACACCCTTCTAAAGAAGTACATAGAGAACTATGGTGAGGGCAATTGGAGATCCCTACCAAAGAAGGCAGGTAACTTTGACACCTTCATAAGTTGTGAGGATCAGTACATTTCGATTTCCAGTGAAAAAATAAAGGTTTTGTGTTGATAGATCTCTCTCTCTCTCTCTCTCTCTCTCTACATAACACAGGCAGGCTTACTGAGGTGTGGAAAGAGTTGCAGATTGAGGTGGATGAACTACCTTAGGCCAAACATAAAACGTGGAAATATGGAGCCAGAAGAGGACGACCTTATTATAAAACTCCATGCTCTTCTTGGCAACAGGTTCTCTCTTTCTCACTCTCTGCAAAATATGTAGATCATACGTACTGATTGTCAGCCCTGCAATCGATAGGGTTAAAATTGAAACTGATCTCAAGGTATTATCACACGACAGGTCAAATTTTGATAAAGTGAACAATCCGTTGCTCTTTGGCTCTCAAGAATTAGTTTCATATGTGAGACCTTTTAACCATTATTCTCTAAATTGATAAAGTGGCTCACAACCGATAGAAGACACAAATCTTATAGTTATAGTTAATACACACAGATCACAATTTGTAATAAAGCTATTCAATTTTTAATATTATTGCATAAACCGGCTTTTTGGAATATATATATATATATATATATATTAAACAGGAACTCTGACTTTCAAAATCACCCTGCCATTTAACCAAGCTGTCTTCTCGAATGGTTAAGAAAAAACAAATAAAAAAAGGTAAAAAAGGTGATGGGCATGCATTTTAGTTATTTAAGTTATGGACATTTTTTAGTTTATACATTTTATTTTTTTTTGTCAACCATTTATACAAAAAGGTTTGATTGGATGGTTAAATGACTTTAGATAGCCGTAATGAGTAACGAATGCAACTTATGTGCATATATAGTGTTGACTTTTGCTGTTTCCATGACGTTGGATTTATGAAATGCAGACACACATCAAATTTTTTTGATAAATTTTTAAGTTCTTCATGTCAACACACCTGCTATAGCAGCCCACTGTTTAAATTTATGTTCCTGATCACCCTTTGCTGCCAAAATCACTATCTAAGATCCACGTCAATCTTCACTGGCGCAGGTGGTCGCTGATAGCGCGGAGGTTGCCGGGGCGAACGGACAACGAGATCAAGAACTACTGGAACACCCACCTAAGCAAAGTGTTGAGGAAGAAAGGCTTAGATCCGAGAACACACAGACCGTTGCCTCCCGGCGCCCTCAACACCACCCCTCCTTGCCGGCCTGCTGCTCAGTCGACGGATAATAAGGCGAGAAGAGGCAATAAGAAGGAAGGAACCAGCGGCCCGCCTCCCATAAAAGTGCATGTCCCAAAGGCCAATCGAGTAGACCCCTTCACTTTCATTTCCAAGCTGAGGTACAATATGGTGCAGCTGGCATCCCTCACTCGGACCCAAGAAAAAGGCGCATCCATTAAGTTTCCTGCATCATCTCCTAGCCAAGATTGCGCTGAGACGGAAACGAAGGAAGCCCCTGCTGCGGCGAGAGAGGCGCCTGCAGAGCCGAAATCACCGGTCCCCGTCGCAGACTTGAGCTCGACGTGGCCGGAACTCGAGCACTGGATCGACGGCGACGCCGGCACGGGGGAGAATGTGCGGGAGGAATTCCTAGGCCTTGTGGAGAATGGTAGCGGTAAGGACAATGTTGGTGCCTCGTTTGTAAGATCCATGGTGGAAGAAGAGCAAGAATGCTATGACAACTTGAGCTGGTTCAGTACGCCTTGAATCAAAATGGCACTTAATGCACACACTAATGGCATGCACCACAGCGAACTATGAGTGGCGATCTTTTCTGTTGGAAATAAGGGATGTTATAGAATAATAAGTGCCGGAATAAAGTTTGCTCTTTGCTGCTTCTCAGACATGGGCCATCTACCGCTACTTTACAGTAGAGGGGTAGTAAACAATTCTGTGGTAGTTCGTTTCTATTAATGTCTTTGATCCGTTGTCGACAGTCTGATCCATCAACATGCCAGGCAACTTGAACAGTTGTCTGGAAAAGAAAGGGCCTTCGTTCTGGTTGCAGTGTAAGATATCGTTTTCTTTCTTTTCAGTTGTTTTCGATGCGAGATGGGGCTCTCAGAGAGCATTCAAGGCTCAGCGCGGACCATCCTCACAAGTTGGCATGTAAGGAGGCATTTTGGTACACTTTTCTACAAGGTAGGGGCTTTTTCGCCTTTTCACAAAAAAGGTGTTTTTCCACCATTAATTTCAATTTCGTCCTTGTAGAATGGTTGTTTGTTTAGATTACCAAGGGCCTTATGATAATGTCAACGAGGACAGTTTTGTCATTAGGTATCCGAGCATTTAATCTCTCAATTTCCTTAGATAATAGTTAACACGAAGAGGCTATTTTAGGTAATATTGGAAATTGGAATTTCTTGACCGCAGTCATGTTTTTTTTTTTTTTGGAGAAATCTTGTCAAGGATCGATCCATGGTTACATAGGTTTAATCATCCCTTTACCAGGTGGATGGTGCTCTTGTTGGCACAGTATAAATGTCAAAGTAGCAATCATAGTCACAAATTTAGCTGCGGGTAAATCTTGTTAAAGTAAAATTCATGAGATTTTAAAGTTTGCTCTTCTTTCTATACATACATACTTATAATATACATCTTTGAAGGTTGTGTTACGAGTCACATGTGCGTCCAGTTTCCTTGGATCTAAAATTGTTTTGATTCACGTACTCGTAATTTTACATTTTAGAATTATATCCGATTCTCTAATCTATAATCAATAAATATGAAGAATATAGTATGAAACTTAATTAGGCCCATGCATTTTTTTATACCAGTCAAATAAAGTCATGAGTCAAGTTTATATATATATATATATATATATATATAGTCTTGCCATTTGCATAGATATATAGTACGGTTTTGAAGGAAGTTAAGAGGTGAAAGGTTCTATGCAATGAACTATGTGAGTTACTACTTTCCAAGTGAAAATACATAAAAAACATGCTTTTCAAAGTTGAACTTTTAGGTCATATTTGACAACATTACCATATTGTTACTGTCCCATAAATCTTCTTCAAGAAATGGAGTAGATTCATAAAACAATTGTAATGGTGTCTTATGAATTTGATCCATTTTTTTGAGATAAGTTCATGGGTTAGTAACAGAGTGTTGCCGCACAACTCAAAGAATAGGATCAATGGCCACACATTCTTCCAACATAGTTGTCTTTGGTGCATATAAATAAACACTCGGAAGGCCATGACTCATCCTTCGACATGCTGGTTATTTTTCTATTACGTCATCTCATATGTATGATGTTTCATATTTAACATATAAATATTTTATTTAGAAGTTTAGTTCTTATTCTACACATGATCAACAAAACAAGCGGTGGAACTATCGGGAAGTTATTAAAGCGGTTGCATTTAATTAGAAGTTCAATAACAATTAGATCATTTCACTGATATATTATGGTATACTTCTACGTTTCTTTTTTTACAATGTTTTTTTTCTTTACAATGATTCAACAAGAATGAACTTTAAGTTATTTAAGTTAAATGATAGTTTTCAGCTCTGCAAAGTAGATGTGTTTCCCTTAACTAATTTTTCCATTGAGTAATACCCAAGCAACCATTCATGTTGATTATTGGGTTTAGTTCTATTTTTCCGGTGCAAGCCTGCAAGGGGAAGGGCTCCCTTAACCCATTTATTGATAACAAAATAGAGGAACAAGAACACAGAGGGATACACAAGAAAAAACAACAAAATGGGTCATTAACAAAAGCAAGCAAAAAAAATTGTAGAATGGTGATGACTTGACAATATCAAGAGGAGGCGATAAAAACGATATCTATGAGAGTGAATGTTCAACAAAGAGTGATCCCATCCTAATTGGTCACTAACAATCCTCTTTAGATGAACTTTCTAACAATAAAGGGCCGCAACTATAGCAATTTTATCTTCAACTCATGGGAAAAAATGAGCGATATCGCAAAGGAACTGTTCTGCATCCTATAAGAGATCCAGATGAATGAATCTTTTCTAAGTGATGATAATTTCACCATCATTGCTCTTTATTACACATATGAGCTTATATCTGTTTTTTCATGTAATAATAGCTACTTGCACGATGAATGTGTGGTCTCCAAAGGAGGGCAATGGGTTTGGCCTAATGGAGAAAGCCATCCAACAACATATCTTCCTTTTATGATGTGAGAAACCCTTGGATCTGCTTATGGTATTTTTAACAGTCCTCCAAAGAGCACCACTAATGTCTCTGTTGACGATAACTTCAGATTCATAGATGATTGTAGTCCTTAATTTCAAAAGATATGAAACTGCCATAGGAAAAACACATATGCCATATGTTTCTCATTCAATTCACTTTGTTGAACTGCCTACCACCATTGCATAGCCTCTTCCATAGTCCTTTATTTAGGAATTCTTGTATCAAATTTATCTCCCAAGAATTTCCATCATTTCTTAGCCAAGCTGCAATGATAAATGCATGATTAATAGTTTCTTCCAGTATTTTGCAACTACCACACCTATTGGTGATTGCATAACCAAACCTACCTTTGAATTATATCTTGAGATATTAGGCAACTCAACATAGCGAGATAAGTGCACCATTCTTCCAAACTTTTAGTTTGTCGTTAGATTCATCCATACGCAGCTGTACTCTCTCATGGAACTTAAAGTGGTGAACCTCTTCTAATCTCCATTTTCTAACATCAAAACATTCTCTTCTTGGAAAATCCTAGTGTGATGAAGGACTTGCATGAGCCATGGAGAGTGCACATTATGACAAATCTCTTGTCTATGGATGGTATATCCTTTCATGAATAGACTTAAGTATGGGATTCGTAAGGAGAAGTCTTTATCATGTTGGAGAAACTCCACAATACCTCAGCCATAGTTTTTTGACTAAAACTTTTATCTTTTTTCCATCTTCTACTCTATAGCTATATCAAATGATAATGTCGAACTATCACAAAAGAATTCACTTCCAAGACCAAGAGCAATGTAGTTTATACAAAAAGTCCACATGCTATTAGTTTTAAGGTATTTGTGTCTAGCAAACAGAGCCCATGGAGACTCAACGGTCCTAGCTTGAAAGGCCAGATAGATAATTTAAGCTTTGTTATAGTAGATGAGATCCCATATTTCAGTACTACCTTTTATTTTGCGCTAGCAAAGTTCTTTCCAAGTAATGAGATGCATTCTTCTTTGAGACTCAAAATCTCCTCAAAGGAATTTGCTATAAAGTCTTTCAAGGTTAATCAGTACAACATTAGGTAATTGGAAGGCCATTATATGGCAGCCAATGATTTGACCAATAACACAATGAATCAGATAGAGTCAGCCAGCATAGGAATGCAATCTGCCCTTCCAGACAGTTAGTCTTTTCTTCACATTGCCTATGAGGTTATCACACACCTTTATGTTCATTTTTTCCCAAATTTGGGGTAGCCCTATGTAGCTGATAGGAAGTTGAGAACTATCTTAATCGAGGACCTGAGCTATAAACCGAACTCTATGCAAATCTACATGGAAAAGAATAAAGGCATATTTTTGATTATTGATCAGCATGTTTGATTCATTTTCAAATTCTCGGAGGGCCTTTTTGACCTGAGTGATAGTAGTTTCATTAGTCTTACGAATGATTATGATGCCTGCACAGTACATGCTCGGAATGTTGGACTCTATCTTTTTGAATTTAGGAATTCTAATTCTCCTATTGAGGACCAACCATCATAGTCTTAACGAGAATATCTCCATCGCCACCATACATAGGCAAGGGGTAAGAGGGTCACCTAGACGAATACCCCTTTGGCTATCAAAGTACGATCCCTCCCTGCCATTAACAACAATGACATAACTGACTATTTTTATACATTTCATAGCCCTCAGCACCCACTCATCATAGAAGTCCAGTTGATGGATGACATTTTCAGAAAGGTCTAATTAACTCTGTCATACACATTTGACAAGTCCAGATTAAAAACCATTGACTGGCCATTAGAGTTATCAAGGCTATTAATGATCTCATCGTAAAGAATCACCTATTCATGGATATGCCTATTAGGCATAAGGCTCCTTGATCTCGATTCACAGTTCTAGCAAGAATGCTCTCCATTCTAGTGACTATAATTTTTTATATGATCTAGTGAATGCTGTTACATAAAGCAGTTGGCAGAAATTCGGTAATGTTGGTTGCATTTTAATGCTTTGGAATAAGAACGATGTAGATCGGCTAATTTTCCTTACTAATCTACCATCTTAAATTAATCCATCATTATGGCTGAAATGTTGCTGTCCATGATATGCCAAATTTCTTAAAAACTTTCTCGCAAAATACGTCAAACTCCAGCGTTTTGTCATTCCCCAAATTTTAAACAGCTATAAAGATTTCCTCATGGTAAGAGACCTGCATGGTTTATATTCTCGTTTTTTCAAACCAAAAGGTCTTCCATAAGGTCACTCGGAAGAATTCCCCCCTCCTTAGTGTCCTCATGGAATTTTCAAAAATATTTTTTTACAGAGTTTATGGATCAACCTTGGGTCTTTTGCAATGGAATCATTAACTTGAATTCTTCGGGGTATATTCTTTTACTTTGTTCTCGCACTAAGCTTAGAAGAATTTGGTGTTAAGATCACCTTCATTTATCTACCTGATATGCGTCTTCTATCTCCAAAAGATCTCCTCCTCTTTTAAGGAGGCCACTAATTCTTTACACAACATCCATTCAATATTACTTCTCACAAGAGGGGAAGAATTTTCATTTTATTGCACCTTCTCTATTTCCTCTCGTAAGGACATTATTTTGGCTGGAATGCTGCCATATATGTGGGTGTTCCACCAGGCCAATTTCCTTATAGCAATCTCCATCTTAGTGAGAAGTCGTCATGCAACCTCTAGCCTCCACAGTCTTAACTTCTTTGGCACTGGCCTCATAGTCTGGCCTAAGAAACCAACACTTGTACATCTTGAAGATCTGCCTCATGTATACCATCTCACTTTGATTGACAAACGATAGGACAATGATACTATGATCAAAAGTAGTGCAGGGTAAAACATTCATAGAAAAATAGAAGTCATTGTCAAAATACCACTAGTTATTAACAAGGGCCAAATCAGTTCGACATTTTACTCTTTCCTTTGCTATTCTAGTGTCACACTATGTGTATCTATCAATCAGGCCCACAATTTGAATTGTCATTGTCCAGCATAAAAGAATTAAGGTAACGGCAAGTGGTCCTATTGGGAGCACATCTATTTTTGTCCTAATTTCCTGTAAAGGCATTAAAGTCACCAATAACCACTGTTGGCCATTTAGACATCTGAATCACATTAAAGAGGTCTTTGAAAAATAGCCTACAAATGAGACAATTGGAGGTGCAAATATACCTTAAACACAAAGATATTGAAGTCATCCCTCTTGACTGTACAAACAGCTTTTACCTAGTAAGAGCTGGCAGTCTTCATTATTATGTTGATGGCAGCGGCTTCCATCTTAAGATAATCCGGATTTAAGCTTTCGGATTGTTAGAATTAGCATAGAAGGCATATTCTTTCAGTTTAGCTTCCATATGAGTCAAACCTCTTTGGAAGATCATGAGATTAAGAATGAAGAAAATCTTAGGCTGGTATTCATGTACTGTACAAAGCAAATGGCACCGAGATAATTCTTTGACCAGTCCTCTGATGTTCCATGTTATTATCTTCATAAAATACCATGAAAGGAAAAACATCCTACAATACTTAGCTGCTTGAGGCCATCATAACCTCACATACGCCTTCCCAAATAGTCTACAACACTTATCATTCCCTTCAAAACTAGATAGTTTTGTCACCACTCGTCATCTTGACCCTGTGGATCACCATCTCTCGTGCCACCTATACACCCAGACCGGGCCTCCCCTTCACATTTACTACCTCATTCGCCATGTTCGCTTCCTTGCCTCCGCTCTTTTGGCCGAATGTTTTTGTTTCTTGAAGTTTGGTCCTAAGGACGGCAACTTTGGTCTTCTTGTGTTTGGGGGTTGGGCTTATTACTTTCTTCTTGGTTCAAGTTTGTTGCATTGTATCTTAGCGATAGATCCAAGCTTGGTTATGCTGATGGTGAAATTAGTAAACCAAATGAAAATGATTCTACCTACAAGGGATGGAAATCAGCCAACGACCTCGTTATGTCATGGTTGTTTAATTGCATGGATTTCAAAGTTGCTGAAAATTTTATGCTTCTTACTACTGCACAATAGAAAAGTTTTACGCTTCTTACCACTAATGGTTCTTGCATTTTTTACTGATGTGTTTTTCATGCCAATAAAACTAATTTTTTTTGGTGTGCCTGTGACATTTGGACCAACATTTCCCCTAACAAAATAACATTTCCCACATGTTTCAATGCCTGTGACATTTGAAATGTTTCAATTACTCACACATGTGCAATTGAAGAACATATTTTTCAAGCTGATTCTAAGGTTTTTCCATGTGGAGATGACATCTATGCAGCTTATTACTTTCTTCAACAACAATGAACTTCAAGGCACCTCAAAAGCTTCATCAACTAAGAGACTTGACATGTGCCTCTAAATGATAAGTTATATATATACATATATATATATATATATATATATATATATATATATAGCATTCACACTTCCAATTCAAACAAAAGAAAAACAATGAAGCACCAACATAAGTGATGCTAGCCCAAGTAGGGGCACCCTGAACCAGGACCCCTGATCTGTCTCAGGGAGTGAAGCTACACAATAAGCCAGGTGGAAGACTATTGCATGGCGTTTGGTCAAGCAATAGGCTCTGCCTAATTAATTTATTATTAACACCATCATAAACTTTTACTTATTTACATATGGGTGCCCCTTGAATTAAGTTTAAGATTTTAAATGTTAGTATATTAGCCAGAAATTTTATGGGCTCCACCACTGGATCTGGCCAATTGCATCAGCCCATTGGGTGGGCCGTCAGTGGCACAGCCACATGCGGGCTCTGCAGCCCTTCAAAATTTCTTTATTTTTAATGGGTACACACACATATATATATATATATATATCATGCCGGTTATTCATTAGCTATTTTTTGATACTTGAGCCCGAGCACTTACAAATCGTGTTCGAGTGAAATCTAGAAAGAACTAGGCTCCTGCTGGACCTTCACCTCATGTCATCTGATAAACGAGAGCTAGTCATTTTACTTCCAGGCGTCCTGGAATTGGCCACTTGACTGCCGGTTATCACGTGTTCGATCCTTCTCAACACTCAGCTACCCCAGCTTGCACCCGCGAAGAGCAGATTCCCATGTGATTACCAACCTCACTAAAAACCCCCAACAGTGACACACTAGGCAAAGCTGCTGCTAGACGCGCATGAGTGCGTGTGTACGTATATATGTCACATGCTTTAGATTAGAGTTGTACGTAGAATGAGGTGAGCTCAATTCAGCCCTCGATTTGAACTTGCTCGTAAAAGCTCAACTCTCGAGTTGAGCTCTGACTCATTTATAAATGGGTTGAGTTTGAGTTTAAATTTATAACCAAAATGTTAAAGTAGTGGAGTTTGAGTTGTAAGAACTCAACTTGTTTAAACTCTACTAGGCTTGCCTACATAAATGTATTATGAATGAGAGATTTTCTGTTGCTATTTTTTTTATTCAAGGAATATTTGGATGCGAGATATGTGCATTTCTTCTTTGAATTCTTTATTAGATGATCGTTTACAGTTAAATTAGTTAAAAGAAGCCAGTTAAACAAGTAAAAAAAGGCAAGACAGATTAAGTAAATAAAAACGAGTTGAACGGGTTAAGGGAGTTAAGCTCGAGCTCAACACTGTGTTGTGAGTCAAGTTGAAAACTGTTTTATGAAGCTTGACTCGAGCTAAATCAAGCCGAGGCCGATCTAGCTAAAGCCTTTTGAATCGAGTCGAACTAGAGCTGCTTGTGCAGAGATGTGTATACTTTGTCTAAAAATGTGTTGAATAAATATATTATTTTCTTTAATAACCTGCTTTTGGTGGTTCAAGCTTTCAAGCTGGCGATTATGATTTTTTAAGAAATAAAATTTCTGTATATTATCCCAACAAGAGAAATGCTTCCTAGCCTTTGGTCATGACGGACGGTTACCTTGCTTCTCACTTAATCACGAACCAAAACCTGACTACAGGTTAGCCAGCTGTACTCATCCGATAGGGCGGACCGCCGGTGTGTGTCAAAAAGGCAAAAATGCCATTTGCATTGTAGTGGACCATGTGTCTGCATGCATGTACGCACAGTATATATATATATATATATATATATGATTTGCATGCACACAACAAACAAACATGTACGATTATGGGCATTTTTGAAATTTGTTATAAAGGAGTAGACATTTTAAACATTTTCACTTTTTAAAATCCCTTTTTACTCTTTTAAAAAGTTTTCTTTTATTATTTTAATGAGAGCATTTTCCACTGAGAGGAAACGAAGGAAATGCCTGTTGCGTCTAAGGGGCGCCTGCAGACCCAAAATCACCGGTCCCCGTCGCAGACTTGAGCTCGACGTGGGCGGAACTCGAGTACTGGATCGACGGCGACGCCGGCACGGGGGAGTATGTGCGGGAGGAATTCCTAGGCCTTGTGGAGGACAACGATGGTGCCTCGTTTTTAAGATCCATGGTGGAAGAAGAGCAAGAATGTTAAGACAACTTGAGCTGGTTCAGTACGCTTTGAAACAAATTGGCACTTAATGCACACACTAATGCCATGCACACACTAATGCCATTCTTTCTTTTCAGTTGTTTTCGATGCGAGATGGGGCTCTCAGAGAGCACTCAAAGCTCAGCGCGGACCATCCTCACAAGTTGGCATGTAAGGAGGCATTTTGGTACATTTTCCTACATGGTAGGGGCTTTTTCGTCTTTTCACAAAAGGTGTTTTTCCACCAACAGTTTCAATTTTGTCCTTGTAGAATGGTTGTTTCTTTATATTACTAAGGCCATGAACAGATTCCATTGTTGGCGATTCTTCCAGGATGGAATCTGATAAGTGATTAGGTATCCGAGCATTTAATCACTCAATTTCCTTAGATAAGAGTTAACAAGAAGAGGCTATTTGGTAATATTGGAAACTTGAGTTTCTTGACCGCAGTCATCTTTTCTTTTGGAGAAATCATGTCAAGAAACGATTCATGGCTATATAGGTCTAATCTTTTACCAGGTGGATGGTGCTCTTGATGGCACGGTATAATTGTCAAAGTAGCAACCATGGTCATAAATTTAGCTGCGGGTAAATCTTGTTAAAGTAAAATTTATGATAATTTAAAGTTTGTTTTTTTTTCTATACACACATACATACATACATATAGTATATATGTTTGAAGGTTGTGTTATGAGTCACATATGCCTCCAGTTTCCTTGGATCTAATATTGTTTTGATTCACATACTGGTAATTTTACATTTTAGAATTATATCTGATTCACTAATCTATAGTCAATAAATATGAAGAATATAGTCTGAAACTTAATTAGGCCAATGCATTTTTTTTATACCAATCAATTAAGTCAAGAGTCAAGTTTGTCTTTATAACTATGCAAATTCCAAGACCATATATATATATATATATACTATAGACAATAAATATGAAAAATATAGTCTGAAACTTAATTAGGCCAATGCATTTTTTTTATACCAATCAATTAAGTCAAGAGTCAAGTTTGTCTTTATAACTATGCAAATTCCAAGACCATATATATATATATATATATATATGTTGTGGAGGAAGTTAAGTTGGTGAAAGGTTCTATGCAGTTAACTATGTGAGTTATTACTTTCCAAGTAAGAATACATAAAAAACATGCTTTCCAAAGTCGGGCTCTTAGAGCCTATTTTATCATATTGTTACTATTTCATAAATCTGCCTCGAGAAATTGAGAACATTCATAAAACAATTGTTACAGTGTCCTATGAATTTGGCCCATTTTTTGAGATAGGCTTACGGGTTAGTAATAGAATGTTGTCACACAACTCAAGGAATAGAATCAATGGCGAACACATTCTTCCAAGATAGTTGTATTTGGTGCATATAAATTGACACTCGGAAGGCCAAGACTCATCCTTAGACATGCTGGTTATTTTTCGATTACATCATCTCATATGTATGAGGTTTCATAATTAATATATAGACATCTTATCTAGAAGTTTATTTCTGATTCTACACATGATCAACAAGACCGGAAGTAGGACTATCAGGAAGTAATTAAAAAGGTTGCCATTTAGTTGGAAGACTCATAAAAATTAGATCATTTCACTGATAGATGCTGGTATACTTCCACGTTTCTTCTTTATAATGATTCAACAGGAACAAACTGTAAGTTAAATGATAGTTTTCATCTTGGAAAAGTAGATGTGTTTCCCTTAATTAAGTTTTCCATTGAGTAGTACCCAAGCAACCATGCATGTTGATTATTAGGTTTAGTTCTATTTTTCAGGTGCCAGCCTGTAGGGGGAAAGGGCTCCCGTAACCTATTTATTGATGGAAAAATAGAGGAACAAGAATAGAGAGAGATTGTCACACCCCGACCTTTTAACCCTCAAACCCTTTTTTTTTCTAAACATAAAGCATCGAGGTGTGACTACCCAACAATTCAAAAAGACGATGAGCCAAGCAATTCAAAACAATGAGGTGAACTTTCATTTATATAACCATTTTGTTTCATACAAATTCACATCTATGTGCATGACCAAAATGCCCCAAAATCATAACATTAATGCTTAACAAAAAGAAGACATCAATAAAACCAAAACATGACGCGCCGGCACTACAAACGACAATCCCAAAACCTCCCCAGTAGGACGTGAGTGAAGCCATCTGCTCAACCTGTTGCCCTGGGTCCGCCAAAACCTGAAAAAGAAAACAACTGAAGGCTCAGCCCTCGCAGTATGGCAACAAGCTAGGAAAATGCCAAACCCTCTCAAGTAAGGCTCAAATAAAAGAACAAATATCAACCCATCTATCGTCATGTCGTGTCAGAGTACAACACGTAAAAGCCACTTGATGGCCACACTAACACAACATCAGTTACATGCGAAGCATGCTTAAACATAACACTTGCATTCATATCATTCACATATATGTCAGTTACATGCATTCTATCGAACACATTACATTTTCATTAACTTTAGTACATTAACAGTTCCTGTGGGTGCAACACAGGCATGTGCACACCGCGGGCAGCCTACAACCGAGAGACAACCCCCGTGGTGGCCCATAACAGTATGGATCTATTTCACCCGCTGCAGCGGTAGAGCACTCATCCATGGATGTATGAAGTCCAAGGTGAGATACTCAGCCTTCCCTAGGACACCCAGGTTGGGAAGGCGGGAGCCCAATGCTCCAAGCACAACACACAACAAAACCCTGGGGCCTTGCACCGCCTGCGCTCTGACAGGCGAGTCCAGTGGCGAGAACGGGACGTCTCCCAAACACACAGCCACATCCCACTGGCCTCCCATCTCTTATCCTTTCGTTTTTTTTTTATCATTATCATACTCATTCACAAGATGACTGGCTAGCACATGAGGTTAATACACCCTACGAGTGCATTTACACCTCTCAATGCCTCCACACGAGGTCTATACATACAGTACTAGTCATTGCTAGCCGTCATACAGTACGAGTACAACTACCCTCTATTTCATCCATTTGCATCGTTGCCCATGGCAATGCATATGCAACAACTTACACATTCATATCAATCATCACATCAATCCTCACATCAATCATGTCAATCACCTCTTTGAAAAACTTAGCCAATCCATAGAGAGTAGTCTCGATCTGCGGTTGGCTCGTAGCTGTCCTATGCAGTTATCATTCTATGATGCTTTCTAATGCACAATTGGGGTCGAGGAGACACTCGACTCGATACCCCGCCTCATCTGTCCTAAACAGATATCAATTCTAGCATGCACATGCCAATGCGTAACATTTTCAAAACAAATAACTAATAATCTTTCTAACCCATTCATATCATATAAGCAACATACATATACTCATTCACAAAGCAGTCAATCAATTAACATCACAATCCCAGGATCCCTTGATCCTAGGAGCACACAAGCACACATTTGCCCCAGGCAGGGATTTGCCTGGAATGTCGCCATACCTGTGGCGCGCTCACAAAACTCTTCAAAACTCCTCGAGCTTCGAACTCAAGGTCGACGGGACGTGCCTCGGGTACCTGCAAACATAAACAAATGATAAGATTCCTACTAGATACCTAAACAATTCAAACAAATACAAAACAAAATCCTTGAGGCACGTGTCATCGCCTCAAGAGGGTGTCGACGGGTAGTGTCGACCTACAAGCCCTCTAATAGGCCACTTCCCAACTTCTAGCCGTGCCAACAAAAGTCAAAACTCAAAGCCATCAATCAATCTATCACAAACGCCTTTCTCCAAACTTTCTTTTTCTTAATCAAGGCGTCAACCCCAAAGGCACATCCAACTTACGTACGCTTTCCCTGTTTAACTCCAAGACGCACTCGTTCACTAGAACGTGCGCTACAAGCTCACCAAAACCGTCCTAAATCTTCCCCACAGCCATACAAACGCTACCATGCTTTCCTATTACTTCGAAAATCAACTCATCATGCTTAAAAAATCAACAAACACATGAATCATCCTTCTCCATCATAACCCCACATTTTCCCCAAAAGCAAAATCGCTAACATGCATCCCAAAACATCAATTCTAAGCCCTAGCATGCACAAACAATAATTATACATGCTCTAAAAGTTAATATTCAATAATTTGGGCTTGATTAGGTCTCGCTCACCCTAAATCAAGAATCTGAACTGCTGCAACGCCTCCGACAGTCACCTCAAGCGATCAATCGGTCCCCGAACGGCAAAAATCGTGCTAAACCTCCACCACCAACACTGCCTACTCGCTGCTAGGAGGGGAAAACACGTTTCCCAAGCTGGAATCCTAACAAACAAAGCTGAAAACCGTGAGGGAGTGCTCGATTGGGATAAGGGGAAAACAATTAGAAAAAAAAATGGGGAGAACGAGCTCACTTAGGGTACGTGAGGCAAGGGAAGACAAAGAGAGAGAGGTTCGGACAGAAAAAGGGAAGAAGGGCAGTGAGGGGAGAGGACGAGAGAGAAGAGAGAGTCGGTGGGAGAGTAAGGAGAGGGACCGTGCGGGAGAGGGCTATCGGAAAGGGGGAAAGAGAGGGGCGAGGGAGAGGAAGAGAGAGAGAGCATTCGGTAGGGAGGGCAAAGGAACATGAGAGTGACGGAGAAGGGAAACAAAGAACGAGAGAGGGAGAGAGTTTTACCCAAGCGCCGCTGCCTCAGCTGCCGTCGTAGCTGCTCGCCGCCGGCACCTCCCCCGTCTTCTTCTTCTTCTCTGCGTGGATCTCCCTAGCGGCAAGAACGGCAATGAAAAGGGGGAGAGCGAGATGAGGACGAGGGAGAACAGCCCTCGTCGGGCTCTCCCGCGGGTAAGCTGCGGGTCCGGGTCTGGGTCCCGACCCGACCTGCCCAAACAAAATAACGAGTGTTACAGGGATACACAAGAAAAAACCAACAAAATTGGTCACAAACAAAAGTAAGCAAAAAAAAAAAAAATTGCAGAACGGTGATGACCTTAACAATATCGAGAGAAGATGATAGCAATGATATCAATGAGAGTGGACCTTCAACAGACAATGACACCATCCTAATTGGTCATGTCTTCTAACAGTCCTCTTTAGATGAGCATTCCAACAGTAAAAGGTTGCAAATATAGAAATTTTATCTTCAATTCATGAAAAAAAGATGAGCAATATCGTGAAGGAACTGCTCTACCTCCTAGAAGAGATCCATATGAATGAATCCTTTCTAAGTGTTGGCAATTTCGCCCTCACGTCTCTTTATTACACATATGAGCTTATGTCTGTTTTTCCATGTAATAATAGCTATTTGCACAATGAATGCATGGTCTCAAAAAGGGGGAAATGTGTTTGGCCTAATGGAGAAACCCATCCAACAACATATTTTTCTTTTATGATGTGGGAAACACTTGAATCTGCTGATGATGCTTTTAACATCCATCCAAAGAGCACCACTAATGTCTTTGTTAACAATGCCTTCAGATTCATGGATGATATTAGTCCTTAATTTTCAAAGATGCCAGACTACCATAGGAAAAACACATACGCCATATGTTTCTCATTCACTTTACTTTGTTGAACTGCCTACCACCATTGGAGAGCCTCTTCGATAGTCCTTTATTTGGGAATTCTTGTATTAAATTTATCTCCCAAGAATTTCCATCATTTCTTATCCCAGCTTCAATGATAAATACATGATTAATAGTTTCTTCCTGTATTTCACAGCTACAACACCTATTGGTGAGGGCATAACCAAACCTTTGAATTATATCATGTGTTACTAGGCGACTCAACATAAGGAGATAAGTGCACCATTCTTCCAAACTTTTAGTTTGTAGTTAGATTCTTCCATATGCAGCTATACTCTCTCATAAATCTTATGGTGGTGAACTTCTTCCAATCTTCATTTTCAACATTAAAACATTTTCACCTTGGAAAATCCTGGTGTGATGAAAGACTTACATGAGTCATAAAGAGTGCACATTGTGACAAATCGCTTGTTTATGGATAGCATATCATATCATGAATAAACTCAAGTACGAGATACATAAGGGAAGTCTTTTTCATGGAGGAGAAACTCAAGAATACCCCAGCCTTAGTTTTTTGACTAAAACTTTATGTTTTTTCCATCTTCTGCTCTCCAGCTAATCGAATGATAATGTGAGACCTCCCAAAAGAATTCACTTCCAAGACCAGGAGCAATGTGGCTCATACAAAACGTTCACATGCTATCAGTTTTAAGGTATTTGTGTCTAACAAACAAAGCCCATGGAGACTCCACGGTCCTAGCTTGAAAGGCAGATACATCATTTGGGCTTTGTTACGGTAGATGAGATCCCATATTTCAGTGGTACCTTCTATTTTGGCTTTCCAAGTAATAAGTTGCGTTCTCTTTGAGACTCAAAATCTCCTCAAAGGAATCTGCTATAAAGTATTTCAAGGTTAATAATTACAACATTAGGTAACCTAAAGGCCATTATATAGTAGCCAATGATTTGGCCAAAAACACAATGAATTAGACAAAGTTAGTCAGCATAGGAACAAATTCCGCCTTCTAGAAAGTTAGTTTTTTTTTTTTTCACATTGCCTATGAAGTTAGCACACACCTTTATGTTCATTTTTTCCTCAAAGAGGGGTAACCCTATGTAGCTGATAGGGAGTAGAGAACTCTCTTAATCGAGGACCTGAACTATAGACCGAACTCTATGCACATCCGCATAAAAAAGAATAAATGTATATTTTTTATTATTGACCAGCATTCTTGATTCATTTTTTATTATGCCATCCCAAATAGTCTCCATCCACTCCATCAGGCCTCCGACCAGAACTATGCCACTAGAATTCTATCATTCTCTTCAAAACTAGATATGTTTTGTCACCACTCATCGTCTCGACCCTTCGGATCACCATCTCTCGTGCCACCTATATAGCCCAGCCTGGGCCTTCCCTTCATATTTACTACCTCATTCGCCATGTTCGCTGCCTTGCATGCAGCTTCTACCGCTCTTTTGGCCTAATGTTTATGTTTCTTAAAGTTTGGTCCTTAGGACCTTGCAACTTTGGTCATCCTATGTTTGGGGGGTGGGATTATTACTTTCTTCTTGGTTCAAGTCTGTTGCATTGTATCTTAGCAAGAACCAAGCTTGGTTATGTTGATGATGAAATTAGGAAGCCAAATGAAAATGATCCTACCTACAAGGAATGGAAACAACCCAAAGACCTTGTTATGTCATGGTTGTTCAATTCCATGGATTCCAAAGTTGCTAATTTTTTTTTTTTTGCTTCTTAATACTGCTCAATAGAAAATTTTTATGCTTCTTACGGCTGATGGTTCTTGCATTTTTTTTACTGATGTTTTTGCATACCAATAAAACTACATTTTTTTGTAGTGTGCCTATGGCATTTGGACCAACATTAAAGAAATGTTCACCGAACAAAATAACATTTCCCACATGTTTCACTGAATGTGACATTTGAAATATTTAGTTAGTATTCAGGTTTGCAAGTGGGAGAAAGAAGTATTCATACCCAGCCCAGTGAAAATATACAATTGATATATTAAAAGATACAAGCACCACAGGAGCCAAGTAATTACGCTATTGATGTTTTGACATTGGAGCAAATCTCAAGCTACATAATGAGACAATATATTGTTTTCATGATCCAAATCAACTTCAAAAACTGGACTTAGACCTTGTTATATGGCATGATGCACAATTTGAATCAGATTATTACCAATTTAAACCCTTATGTACTCACACATGTGCAATTGAAGAACATATTTTTCAAGTTGATTCCAAGGTTTTTCCATGCAGAGATGACATCTATGCAGCTTATTACTTTCTTCAACAACATTGAACTCCAAAGGCACCTCACAAGGTTCACCAACTAAGAGACCTGACATGTGCCTCTAGATAATAAGTTATAGATATAGATATACAAGGAACGTGAGGTGCTCAAAATGCCCTCCCTTGGAACGCGAGGTTCTCAAAAAAATGATATTATTTACATGAAAATAATTCACAATGCATCTATTAGTGTTTGCTACAAGGCAAGGAAAACTTTACCATGGGATGCCTTGTTATGGATAATGGGGATATTTGGTGATGACAATATAGGAGTCATTTCTTCAAATTCTTGTCTCTAGTGCAATGCCGTACATAGCTAGAAGGGATGAAAGGTCTCCTAAAACAATGCTGGTTTCACCCTTGATAATCAATGAAGTATAGTGATGCAAAACATTTTATTCATGCAATTGAGTTAAAACTGGATTAAAACCATGTATCTATGTGCTCGTGTGAAATTCTTTGTGGGCATTGCATGAAAAATCATGTATATTTGGAGTTGTTTGAATGCTAATTGGAGAGTTCAAATGGGCTCGGTGCAACAGACGAGATGGGAGATGATAGATGGCCATTCTCGGCTTTAAATATATGAAGCATCAATTCTCTATGCTGCAAAAAAGAAAGTCGTTGACGTGAAAGTTGAAGCGCGGCAGGGGTGGTACCCTGAGGCACCGAAAGCATACAATGTATTATAGTAAAACGAGGGAGTTGGATGGAGACTTTGGCCTTCAGTCGGGTGGTGGGAAGAAACCTGCCTACGCCTACCTGAAATGCTAATTGAAGAAAGATCCAAGTTAAAGATGAAAATTCAAATTTGAGAGTGCTTTGGATCATGAAATCAAGGAGAAGGTTTGTGTGAAGAAGCCTAGGATCCAAATAAAAGAAGCTCAAACCCAAAATCCATATTTCACTGGAAAAAATTGAAGTCTAAAGGTTTGAATCGATATGGGGGTGTGAGATCCAAATGAGGATCTTCTATCTAATGTGCCCAACCTTGGGCAGCTTAGGAGATGGTGCCACAGCTTCTCCCTTCTCGTCTCTTCAAGAAGAGAGCTCCTAAGGGGTGTTTGGCAGTTGGGATGCTCATAGAGAATTTCATGAATTTACTTCAAACATTAGAATAGATTTATGAAACACTAGAGCTAGGTGTCCATTAAGCTGTCCCAATCTTTAAAGCAGATTTATGAAACACTCCCAAATGGATGATTTACCAAATGACCCCAAAGAGGTCGTTTAGTAATAATAACTTATTGTTACGGTCTCATGAATCTGCTCCAAAAAATAAAATAGATTTATGAAACACTTATAATGGTGTTTTATGAATATGTCCTAATTTTTGGGATAGGTTCATGACATAGTAACAAAGTATTGCAGTAGCCAAACAGCCTTTTAAGCGTCACCCAACCCCTCCCCTATTTCTTTTCTCTTAGGTTTCTTCATTTGGCCCCACTTTCATCTCAGCCCTTCAAGTGGTGAATTTGTAGCCTTCCATGTTAGCCATCTCTTCCATAAAAAGGTGACGAGCGATCCAAGGCTAATTTAAAATTTCTTTTACGTGGGTTTCACAATGTTAATGCAGTGGGGAAGAAGATTTATCCGCTGATTCGTGATCAAACAGTGGGGTAAACGAGACAATAAAGAAGATTGATTAAACTAATGAAGGGAAAACAAGAGTAATTAGGCCTTCTGTCAATCATGGATAAAAAAAACTAAAAAAGAGTGACGTGTGGTTTTTATGGGCCATACCAACCATAATGGATCAGATGCAAATAAAATAAAATAAAAGTCCAAACGGGTCCACCAAACAATCGAAAGCTCCAACTGACAAATACGCTCGCCGAACCAGTACTTCCTCTGTCTAGACTCTAAAAGGGCGTTTAGTTGCAGTAACATCTTGTTTTTAAGGGCACAATGTCTGCAGAAAAATGTAGGACCACCCAACACTAACAAAAAGTCATTCATGGTATTTCTGTCCTTCAGGCTGCGTTTGATTGCAGGGGAAAAAGTTGAGGGGCGGGTGAAAACTGTATGATGAGGGGAAGATTCAACCGCTGTGAGGTGAGACCATCAAACACCAAAAATTTAATGCGGATTTTTCGTATGACACGGTGAAAATTAACGCGGAAAAAAGTCGGACCTCTAACCAAAGAATGTCGAGTTCATCCCACTCATGGTTAACATTGGGTTCATTGGGTTCAGTGTCTTCATCGATAAACATATTGTTGCATGTATTGTTATCATTGCCCATGACATGTGAATCACCAAATAGATAGAAAAATTCTTGATAATATCTTCAATACTTAGCCTTCTTGTATTTTCTTTTACTAGGTATTTCAGTATCATGTTATATAGTTAACATATTGTAGAAATTAACTGACATGCATGTATGTATGAAAGATGAAATTAATGGTCTAGCAAGCTCAATATAATCAGCCCAAAAACATTGGGATCCTCGTCAATACACTTGTTGTTAGGATCCCATCCAAACCCGTTGGTTTTCAGATTTTTTTTTATAGCCAGCCATTGTTGTCTTCATAGTTCGCAAACTCGCCGATCGAACTCGAGAATCACCTGAGTCAACTCAGATCGTCTAAAACCTGGCCATGCTTCAAGGTTCTACTTGTATATACCTGATTTACAAAAAAACTCGAGTATGAATCACGCAGATCATTCAGAATTCCGTTTAGATCGGATTAGAATTAATATATATATATATATATATATATACACGTTGAAAAAGGGAGTTTTATTTGAAACTCTCACTTTCTCACTCTCTTTCTCCCTTGAAAAAGGGAGTTCACTATGATAGCATTTAACGATGCGTCGGGTAAGAAGTTCATGTATTCTTTATGTACGATTTTGTTTACAAATACTTTCAAATCCGAGAAAGGGAAGCTTTTAAAATTTCATTTTTAGTAACTGTTCAAAAGATTTTTCAAAATTTTTTTCTTTGAAAACTGAAAAAACAAGTGACCCAACTCGAACGAGTCACTGAGTAAACTCATTGACTCAGGTTGGCAGCCAATCCGAGCCTGATTTACAGGTTTGCTAACTATGGTTGTCTTTGTATGCTTCAATTTATTTTTAGTCTTATCTTTTGTGAACTTTTACTCAAACTTCTCAATCATTTTTTTTCTCAATAGCAGTGTAAACCTTTGACTTTAGCTACTGCTTACATTAATACATGGTAATCTAGACTGCTCAACTAAAAGTTGGACTAGGTAATCGAACCCAAATCACTTAGGGGACATTTGATGGCCACACAAAAAGATCATTGGATAGAAATGTATGGACTTAAATCCATGAATCAAAATCCATAGACATAAATAGCCTGCCCAAATTTTCTTACTCGTGTGTGATTGGCACAGATAAATATCCATGGACAGCGTTTAGTGTGTGATGGAACATGATAAAATAGAAAGGATAAAAAAGGAAGTCATTGCAAGATCATTTCACAAACTTGTACACATCCTATAAAATGTGAACCCACACTATCTGAACATAATACTTTCTTATGATAAAAAATCACAAATATGCTGACTTTTAGAGATAACTTTTGCAAGAAATAAGGAGAAAAAAAAAACAAAGAGTTTACAGCTAATCGGCAAAAGACGAGAAAATTTTCTCCATTCTGTTTCAAGCAATGAGTGAAAAAACCAAGGCATGAACAGACCAAAATAGGACATGAATGGGAGCTGCGCAGCTGAGGCGGAATGCAAAGCAGGTTATGTACGCCACCGATGTGTACAACATGCACGACGGCTAGTCATCAGGCACGTGTCCCGAAGAGGTGACTTGAAGGCTGAATCGGCACAAGTCTGGATTGATGGTAATTTGGAGGGTGGATGGTGGGCATGCCCCGAGGTGGATGGCAGGCATGATGGTTATATAGCCTGCATGTGAAGAAGTTGATGACCAAAAATATCTCCCTTCGGCAAAACGGTTTTTCGAACAGAGCGACTCCTGGAAGTGAAAGTTTATCGGTCGGTGAGTGAAGGGGATTCTCCATAACGCTTAGAACACTCAGGTTGTCCATAACCCTTCGACGCAGCAGCAAAGGCAGTTCACATCAATAGAAGGAGAAGTTTTCATCATTGGTCAAACGGTCAGAGCAAGCATAAGGATGTTTATTGGATTGATTCTCATTGTCAAAGCGGTTCTCGTCATTGGTCAAAGAGGTAGCGAAGTCCACCAGTCAGACCAAATGAAAGGTCGTTTGTAGAGTGAGCAAAGGTTGAGACGGTTCCCAGCAGAGCGAGCAAAGTCCACTAGCCAAAGAAAGCACCGACTGTGACAGATATAGTCTACTTTTTTCAGGTTGGTCCTATGCTTTCATTAGTTCAGATGTTGTAAGAAGCATCACAAAGATAATGAAATAATAAGTGTGTATATACAAGCGTTATCTCATTTCATTTTATACATGCACTATTATTTCACTATCTTGTATATGTTCGTTTATCTCCTACCATATATAACATCATTATCCACTATCTCATATCCGTGTGTCTATCTTATACACGTGCCGTTACCTTTTACTTATTTCCTTACCATAGACATTATTATCTCATGTCTCTTTTGCTTCTTGTAGATCAATCATGTCAAACAGGAGAATTTCACGCTGATCATCCATTGTATGACGTCTATTAAGGTGAAGTCGACCAATATGTTAGATGAAACATGGAGAGCTTGGTTAGAGATAGAATGACAGGTATGGATGATGAATAGAAAGAATCGACAGAGGAAGGGGCACTTGAAGCTGCCGTTGTAGTATAGTGTAAGGCACTTGAAGGTGTTATTTTCTCAATGGTGGAGAAAGAGAATGAAGGGGAGAAATAGGAGGAGTAGGTCATGGAAAAGGAGAACTAAGGGGAGAAAGAAAAAGAGGAGTAGGTTGTGGAAAAGAAGAAGGAAGGGGTGAAAGAAAAAGATGAGCAAGTCATGGAGATGGAGAACAAAGGGGTAAAAGAAAATGAGGAGGAGGAGGAGGTGGCAGGAATGGACGGACTGGCCGTGGAGACAAAGAATGAAGGGAGGAAGCAAAATGAGGAGGGAGGTGGCAGAAAGGGAAGGACAGGCTGTTGAGTAGGAGAATGAAGAGAAGGAAAATGAGGAGGAGTGGGCGGAAAGGGAAGGACAGGCTCCATAGATGGAGAATGAATGAGAGAAAGAAAATAAGGAGGAGAATCCATTGTTAGATGAGCCAGAGGAAACTGTCCTACAAGCGGTGGTAGTTGTGGATGTGCACACTATAGCTGCACTAAAAATTAGAGGTGCTAGGCGAAGGAGAAAAACAATTGGCCAAATTAGAAGTGGTAGAGGAAGTTGTAAAGAAAAACGACGATTGTGTGACATCGATGTAAGTAATCTATGTCATTTATACAAGTACTTATAATTAAAGTTTCTACATTGGATAATATCTTTGACACAAGTTTCATGTTATAGAAATGCAAGTGCTGCCAATGGCATCTAGTCGTCAATTGGTATGAAGATTTGTCAGACTTCCAGAAGTAGAGATTGACAAGAATGTAGTTCTCGGGACAACTGTCTTTTGATGCCATGGAATTTCAATGGGGGCCCCAGTATGCCCTAACACAAAAGTGAAATTCTCAGACAAACATATTTGTGTTTGATGGATTCGAGATAATGATCATTTTAAAAGACATTGCTACGTTGTTGAGTTTGAAAACTCACAAAAAACTTATGCTCAGGACGTAGGTACAACTTGAGTGGAAAGAGCAGGCAATATTCTAGGGTTGACAAATTTGGAATTCCAAAATGTTGTGGCTTTTGGAGGAGAGTCTATGTCAATAATTGTTGTAGCGCTACAAATAAATTGTAGCATGCAAAGCATGATGCACATTCACAAAACAGACCAAACATTGAGGTCCTTTCTTCTTTATTTATTTGGTATGTGTCTTTTTAATGACAACTCAGACTCTAGAATGAGCTGGCTGTATGCCCAATTTTTAGAAAATGTGGACTAGATTCACTACTAGGCATGAGGATCAACTATGCTAGCTTAATTGTATAGTCAGCTAGAGCTATTTAACAATGGGGTTGCATCCGTGGGAGGATGTTGGACAATATCTTCATCATATAAATTTATTGCGAAAAGGATTATCTTTCATTGTCACACCCTAACACATTGACCTACAAATAACCCTCTTTTTTTGTTAACACATAAAACATTGAGGTGCAATGACACAACAATTCAAAAGGAAATGAGCTATGCAAGTAAAAAACAGTGGGGCAAAGTTTTCATTATATGATAAATTCAATTCATACAAAATCACATTACATTTCTCAATAATACGTATGACAAAAATGCCCAAACCACAACATTGATGCCTAACAAAAATAAGATATCAATAAGACCAAAACATGATGCGCTGATACTACAATAGACCTAAAACCTCCCCAATAATACGTGAGTTCTGCCACCTGAACAACCTGCTGCCTTGGATCCGCCAAAACCTGAAAAATAAAATAACAGAAGGCTTAGCTTTCACAATATGACAACATACCAAATAAATTCCTAACCCTCTAAGATAATAGCTCAAATATGAAATATAGTAATTACGGAAACAAAACATTATCATGTCGTGATAGGGTAGGTAGTCGCAGGACTTGTCGTGGAAGTCCCTCACATACACCACAACATGTAAAGGCCACTCAATGACTAT
This sequence comes from Nymphaea colorata, assembly GCF_008831285.2. Classification (NCBI taxonomy): domain Eukaryota; kingdom Viridiplantae; phylum Streptophyta; class Magnoliopsida; order Nymphaeales; family Nymphaeaceae; genus Nymphaea; species Nymphaea colorata. The sequence continues at coordinate 4,851,518 of NC_045150.1, forward strand.
CATAACAAATTCATTAGTCACATGCAATTCATGTATAAACATATCATTCACAGTCACTTCATTCACATTCTTTTCATTTACATTAACTTTAGTGAATTGACAGTTCCTGTGGGTGCAAACACAAACACATGCACATCACAGGTGACATACAGTCGAGAGACAACCCCGTAATGGCACGAAACAATATGAATGCATTCAAACTGCAGTGGTAGAGCACTCGTCCATGGATGTGTAACTTACAAGGAGAGTTGCTTAGCCTTCCCTAGGACACCCAGGTTGGGAAGGTGGGAGCCCAACGCTCCAAGCACATCACACAACAATATCCTGAGGCCTTGCACCGCCTACGCTCTGAGCAAGCGAGACGAGTGGCGAAGGCGGGACGACTCCCAAACATATTGCCACAACCCACTGGACTCACATCTATTAATCTTTCTTACTTATCATTATGATAACATGTTCACAATATGACCAGCTAGCACATGAGGTTGATTCACTTCACGAGTGCACCCATACCTCCAAACGCATCCACATGAGGGCTACACGTATAGCCATCATTCTTAGTTAGTTGTCATAACATTATAGGTACAACTGCCATTCAATTTCATTCAATTACATCATGCTCATAGCAATGCATACGAAACATTTTGCAACATTTGCATCAATCATGTCTTACAAAACTTAGCCGAATCACAGAGAGTAGTCTCGATCCATGATTGGCTCGTAACTGTCCTTTGCAATTATCATTCTATGATGTTTTCTAATGCACAATCGAGGTCGAGGAGATTCTTGTCTCGATACCCCACCTTATTTGTTCTAAGCAGTTATCATTGCTAGCATGCACATGCAATTGCATAGTAATTTTAAAAACAAAATCAATCACATGCACACATTCATGTAGCAATAAGCACTTATAACACATACATCAATCACAAACACAACATAGGATCCTACGATCCTAAGAAACCATGCACTCAACATTTGGCCCTCAGGTAGAGATTTGCCTAGAATGCCTCTATTCCTATCTTACGTCACCAAAATACACAAAATGCCTTGAGCTTCGAACCTTGTCGCTCAAGGCCTGCTTGACGTGCCCGGTGTACTTGCAAACATAATCAAGCAATAAAATTTCTACTCATTTCGCTTTACAATCTATACAAGTTTGAAATAAAATCCTTGAGGCATATGTCATCGCCTCAAGAGGGTGCCGATGGGTAGTATCGGCCCATAAAGCCCTACAATAAATCTCTTCCCAACTCTTTGAGGTTGTGACTAAACAATTTAAGCTTTGAGCTCTCAATTTAACTAATCACTAATATGTTTCTCACTTGCTTTCTTAGTTGAGACGTCAACCCCGCAATTAAGCTTCCCAACTTACATACTCTATCACAACCAACACGCATTATACACATCGACAATAGCATGCGCGACGTGTTCATTACCCTTCTCCACAATATCAAAATCTCTATAATGCTTTCCAATCGCTTCGAAAATCAACCCGCCATGCTAAAAAGATAAATATACACATGGATCCTCGTCCCTCCAAAATAGTCTTAGACCTTCCCCAAAAAACAAAGTCGCTGGCAAGCATTCTAAATCATCAAATCTTAAGTCTCGCATGCACAATCAATAATTATACATGTGCTAACATAAAATATTAGACAATTTAAGCTTAATTAGCCTCACTTACCCAACCTTTGAATCCAAACTACTGCAATCCTCCCGGCAGCCACCTCAAGTGTTCGGTTGATCCCCAACGGCGAAAATTAACCATTGCCATCACCTCCCAAGCCTTCAACTCACTGGTATGAGGGGAATGATGTGTCTCCAAGCTGCAATCTAATCCAACAGCCACAAAGAGTGAAAATCAGCGAAAAGGGAGTTTAAGAGAGGGGTCTGTTGTTAGAAGGGGCCCATGGTAGCTGTGAGGGAGGTTGAAGATGAGTGAGAGAGGACACGAGAGGATGGGAGTGGGAGGAGGCTGGCAGTAAGGAGAGAGAGCGATAGAGAGGGGAGACAAACAAAGTGGGGAAATCGAGCGGGAAATGGGGAGAGGGGGAGGAGGAGGCAAAAGAGACGGGGAGAGCTCGAGCAGATAGAGCGTGGGCAGAGGGAGTGGGACGACATAGGAGGGAGATAGTGATGATAGAGAGGGGAGATGGCATAAACAACGAGAGAGGGAGGAGGAGAAGAAAGAAGAAAGAAGGAAGAGACAAAGAGAGGTCGAGAGGGCTCACCTGAGTGCCGCCACCGCCCTTCACCTCCGTCGCCGCTGCCCTTCTTCCACTGCCTGCTTCTCTATGTCGCAATAATCAACGAGATACGAAGGGGGAGAGAGCCAGTGACCAGAGAAGGCGGAGGGAGAGCCGGCGTTGGGCAAATCACACAATGGATTTCAGGTCCGGGTTTGGATCCCGATCCAACCCGACCTGCCAAAATAGATAACGTCACATCCTACCCTCCTTAAATAAAATTTCGTCCTCAAAATTTAGATCATACCTCAACATGAGAACAAGTGTGGATACTTTTTTTGCATATCATCCTCGAGCTTCCATGTGCTCTCCTTCAATCCATGATGTTGTCATTCCACTTTCACCAAAGAAATTCTCTTAATGCGAAGCACTTGTTTTCTTTGATATATAATTCTAATAGTTTTTTCTTCCATTGTCAAATCATCTTGCACTTGAATAGATTGAAAGTCAATCACATATGTAGGATCTGGTACATACCTTCGAAGCATGGAAACATGGAAAACATTATAAACATGACTCAAATTAGGTGGTAGTACCAATTTGTATGCCACCTCTCCGACCTTCTCTAATATCTCAAAATGTCCAATGAACCTTAGGCTCAACTTTCCCTTATTGCCGAATCAAAAAACACCTTTATTAGGATAAATTTTCAAGAACACATGATCACCAACCTCAAAAGCCAACTCTCTGCATCGAATGTTGGCATAACTCTTCCGTCTACTCTGAGCTGTCAATATGGGGCAAATTTTTCATTATATGATAAATTCAGTTCACACAAAATCACATCAGATTTCTCAATAATTCGTATGACAAAAATACCCCAACGACAACATTCTGCCTAACAAAAACAAGACATCAATAAGACTAAAATATGATGCACCGACACTACAATAGACCTAAAACCTCCCCATAGGATGTGAGTTCAGCTACCTGATCAACTTGTTGACCCAGGTTCACCAAAACCTGAAAAATAAAAAAACAAAAGGCTTAGCATTAACAGTATGACAATATACTAGATAAATCCCCAACCCTCTAATGTAAGGGCTCAAACCTAAGATATAGCAATAACGAAAGCAAATCATTATCATGTCGTGATAGGGCATATAGTCACATGACTTATCATGGAAGACCCTCACATATACCATGACATTTAAAAGCCACTCGATGGCCATCATAACACATTCATTAGTCACATCTCATTCACGCATAAACACATCATCCACATTTACTTCATTCCCATTCTTTTCATTTACATAAGCTTTAGTGATTTGATAGTTCCTGTGGGTACAAACACAGATATGTGCACACTACAAGTGACCTACAGTCAGGAGACAACTCTCGTGATGGCCCGAAATGGTATGGATCCATTCACACTGTAGCAATAGAGCACTCATACATGGATGTATGAATTCCAAGGAGAGTTGCTCAGCCTTCCTTAGGAGGTTGGGAAGGCAGAAGCCCAATGCTCCAAGCACATCACACAACAATATCATGGGGCCTTGCATCACATGAATTCCGAGCAGGCGAGGCCAGTGGTGAAGGCAGGACAACTCTCAAACACATTGCCACAACCCACTGGCCTCACATCTATTAATCTTTCTTATTTATCATTATGACATCACATTCACAATATGATCAGCTAGCACATGAGGTTGGTTCACTTCACGAGTGCACCCATACCTCCAAACGCCTTCACATGAGGGCTACACATGTAGTCATAATTCCCATCCAGCCGTCATAACATTACGAGTACAACTACCCTTCAATTTCATTCAATTACATCATGCCCATATATTCGCACCCCAGTCTTTTTCTCAAGGGGGTTAAAATGCGAATCAGCAAAATTTTTTTAAATTGAGGTTTTGAAAAATATCTTAAGGGAAAGGGATCCACCCATCGGTACGAGGTCCAACCGTTCCTACCGCCTTTAACAGGGGTAGTTGGACCAAGGACTAAGAATCATTTGGATCATATACGAGTTTTTGATTCAAATCCTATATGCTTATGCATTGAGGTTTTAGATTCAAGAACCGAAATTCATTTTAAATGAGTAATTTGAACTCCTTTTGAAGATTAGAGGATTTTCAAATTGGTTCAAAAACCTTAGTTTTTGGGCTATTCGATTTGAAATACACAATTCTTGAGGATTTTGAAGAGCGAAATTGAGTCATTTGTTGTGAACTCTAGATGGTTCATGAGTTGAAATTGTGATCAACTTTTAAAAAATAGCTAAGTTTCCTTAGCAAAAAAACTTGATTTTTTGAATTCTTCTTTTGCCAAATCGTGTGATTTGGTTAGGTAAAGTTCATTCTTTTGATGAAACATAGGTTCCAAACGTATTATTTTCCAAACATACTTTGGCCAAGAATATGAATGCATTGCTCGTGTTTTCTTTTGAAGTGAAGAGAAGTTTACAAATTCTTGTTGCAATATGATTTGGTCACTTTTTGCAGATCAAATTTGAATCACTTAACTTCTTGAGAATGTGCATGTGGTGCTATTGATTTAGAGTGAAAGTGAATGCATGAAATGAGAAAGGAAACTATATGGAACATTCATTCTTCCCTCTCTCATAACCTCTCAAGATTCGTTTATATGAAACATACATTCTTCACTCTCTCAGAATCTCTCAAAGTCCATCCATTGTAATTACATGTCATACAATCTACACACAAATATTGATTTTAATTAAAATGTAGGACTTTTTCTAAATGTGCTTATTATATGATTAAGCACATGAATTAGAGATGTAGTCCATAAGCTTGAGACTTAACATAAAATTATCAAAATGATGAAAAATACACAAATGATGCCAAAATCAATCTTTGAAATAGATGAGAGACATGTATGACATCCACTTTTGTCTCAAGATAGCCAAAAAATTAGATCTTATATTGATTTAGATGGCTGAAAGTTGTGGACATTGATTCCAATAAAGAGCTTGTTTCTTAGCTAGAAATGAGAAGTCGTTCATCAAATTTCAAATTTTGTACTCATGAAATCGTCAACTTCTTTGGATGGTTCTAGGATAGTTGGCATTTCAAACATGTAAAATTTGACATTATTAAACCAATTCCTATAAAACATGATCTGATTTCAATAACGTACATAGATCTTATGTATGGATTGCTGAAATTAAGCAAATTTTAAAATGAAATGAAAATGATCTCATAACTTGGTATTATGAAAATCAAAATGATTTGTTTTCTTAGACCAGTTTGGAAACGTGTTCCAACCTGATTTTAAGAGAGGAAAACAATTTTTAACAAAAGATTGAACACATATATGTATATATATAACAATGTATACATACACGTACCTCACTTCTTCAAAATGAAATTTTATCATGGGACCGCATGACTCATGAATCATGATGATTCATGGATGGGTTCTTTTATGTAGGAAGACTGAAAACTTGTTTCAAATCTTCCTTACTACCCTTGATCAATTAAATAAAGAATGAAACAAAAGAACTTTAAATAGAATGAGATAAATGAATACTCAAGCTAGTTCATCCTTAATTTCGCCATGCAAAGGTCGATTACATTCATGAGAATGCATCCATGCTTAATAGGCTTTTTTCGTCATATATATATTGCAGCAAGATCACTCTCTCACCATGGGATTCTATCATGGTGGGGAGTTCAAAATGGTTTTAAGCTGGTTGTTTTGAAAGGGACATGGCCTTGGAGCCCATTCCAAAATTTGATACATAGTTTCATCTTTAAGAAAAATCGATGTATGCATGCATTATGCATTAACATGTACATTTAATCGTATGTTTTTCCTAGCTGGACATCATGTTCAGCCATGAAATACACAAAAATAAACCCTCCACACGAGTTGCTGAAATTAAAATTAACTAACGAGAAGCCAAAATAGACGAGAAATGAGTTTAAATCACCTACCTTGCGGTCGGTCTTCATACTTGATCTTCGCCTTCACTTGTTTTCTAAATCGAGCAGTCCTGAGCAAGAATCCAAGCTTGGATTCGAGCTTAGCAAAGCTAGAAGTAGAATAGCTTGCTTGCACGATCTAGGTGGGCTGGGCTAGGTGTGGTCAACCTTGGTTTAGACCTAGCTGACCAACTTTGACGAAAATTTTGGACAAAAATACCCTTGTACAGGGTTTTGCCTTATTTTGTGCTATTTATTTATTTTTGTTTGAAATCGAGCTTGTTAGGTTAAAAGCCAGTTTCTAAGCTCCAAATTTCATTGAATTATGATTATCCAATTAAAATTTGAATAAAATTTGAAAATTCTATTAAATTTGGCTCGAAAAGGGTATTTCCATCCATAATTTGATTGATGACGGATTTCAACTGAATCAAACTTTCGTTTGAAAAATTGAATTTTAATTTGGCATTTGATTTATGCATTTGACAAATCCAAATGTTTATTTGCCATTCATAAACCAATTTGGGCTCTATAATCTCAATTTGGCCATAGAGGGGCAAAATTGTTCAGATTGGTCAATTTTGACCAATTGGCAAAGTCAAAGCTCATTTGTGAGTAGTTTGACTTTGTTTGATGTAATTTGATAAATTTGAGTCAAGAAAGCTCTTAATTGAGCTAAATTATACTTTGACTGAGTTTAGTCAAAGTGGGTTTGGTTCGATCAAAGTCTATTTTCGTCCATTAATTGGATCGTGAAACAAACCTACTTTTTGGCCAAGCTGAGCTCATGTTGATTGAGCCTAGTTGGGTGAACTAGGGTCGAACCTACTTGAATTAAGTGGGTTTGACCAACCTAGTTATGGATTTTCGAAGATTGAAAACTCTTTAAAGAGGACCTAGTTAAAGAAGAGAGAGATGCATAAATGTTTCTCTCTTCCTAGGTTTTTAGTTATGATATCATTCATTTCTCCTTGAAAATGATTTTATTTAATTGGAAGAAAACTTTTATTTATTTATTTATTTTAAATGGGGGGGAGACCCCTGGGGGCCTCTTGACCACACGGGCTAGGTGGGGCTCACACGTGGGTCCCACGGTATTCTAGACTGAATTAGATCCAATTCTTGGATCTAAGTCAAAATTTGAATTTTCCAATTGGATTTGAATTTCAAATGACATTTGTAATTGAATTTGGATTTCAAATGACATTTGTAATTGAATTTGAATTTCAAATGACATTTGTAATTGAATTTGGATGTCAAATCCTAATTTGGACATAGTTTGGACTCATAATCTTGCATTGGGATTCGTGTCATGGGTTAAATTCATTATTCGAACCCAAATTGTGGGTAGGTTTGAAATTGGCTTTGAAATTGTAAAATTTCACAATTCTTTTGTGAATTTTTCACATTACTTCAATTTTGATGTGAAAAAATTTGGGATGTTAACAGATGCCCCTCTTTGCTGTTAAGGAAGTTGAAGAATTAACTTAATAGCAGAATTTACAAGCCAAATTTTTGCAAATTGAAATTGAAAAATCTACTTTTCAAGTGATGTTGAACCAACCCTACTCGAGGGGAAATGATAGGCATAAACCTGAAATAAGAAGATTTTCCTCTTTCTCACGGGAGACTTTGTAGAGGAATTAATGTTGGTCGAAAAATTTTGCAATTGTGAAAGTTTTTGCGTTTGATGTTTGGAGAACTTAGCCTTTGATGTCTTTTAGACCATTGGCAAGTGCTTTTTCTCTCCTTTTACTTAGTTTTTCGCCTATTCACTTTTGCTTTTAAATTTTAATTTTCTCTTTTTGAGCCGCCCTTCACTCTTGGGGAAAATTCCTCACCACTCCAAAAGCTACTACGGAGTTCCATCGCTTTGGCAGTTTTGTGTAGTTTGTTTTGTGCAATATCAAGTCTATCGGGCTTTCTTTTGAACCCCTTGTAGCGAGCTTTAGGCCGGTAACTCCTAGACCAGTTGGCCTTAGGGTACCAAGTGTAAAACACTCCGCGGACTTACTTGCTCGAATTCAAAAGGCTTTAGGAGACTTAATATAAGCAAAATGTTCGTGGATTGCTTTTTAGATTCACGGTGTAAGCATAGGTCGTATGCCCACCCGCGCCTAAAAGCTTTGAACCAGAGAAACAACTACACTCACCCCGAGCTCATCGCTCAACTCATTTTGCTTGATAGCTTTTTCTTGTATCTTGCCAAGGTCCTTTAGGTCACAATGACTTTTTCTTGTGGCATCTCATGCTAGACCTTTACAAGTGCCAATTGTCGGAACCAACATTAATTTCTCGACATTAATCCCTCAATTTCATTGAAATTTCTTACATATTTCAAGCCAATGCCTTTGCTGTTGTCCTCGAGACATGGGCTGAGTTTGAAAATTTTGATGCTTTTTTTTTTGAAACTAAGGGATACTATGCCCCTTAGTTGTTTTGAAAATTGGTAAAAATGTGCTTATTAAAGCACAATTGTTTCAAAATCATTGATTTGCAAATTCAAGTATAGAATTTCTTGAGATGCAAAGCATTAATCGGATCAGGGATTTCGACCCCATCGGCGAATCAACCGATAAGAATTGTGGGGTAGAACCTCCTTGACGACACAAGGTCCTTTCCAGTTCGGTGCCCATTTTCCTTTAGGTATATTCCTGAGTGGAACTATAGATCTTAGAACAAGATCATTTACCTGAAATTTTCTCTCAATGACCGATTTGGCATAATGTCGGGCGACTCTCTTGTGATAGACTTCAGCGCGCTCTGCTGCTTGTAGTCTTTTCTTATCTAAGAGGTCTAATTGAGCAAGTCTCTTTTTTTGATACTTGCTAATTGGGAGTTCAATGAGAGCAGCAAATTTCATTGCTGGTTTTTGGACATGTAATAGAAGAACAATTTCCGTTCCATATACTAACTCTACTGGTGTAGCATTGGTGGTGTCCGAATTGTGGTTCGATATGCCCAAAGTGCATTGTGCCTTTTCTCGTGCCAATGTCGGCCTGTTTCAACAGTCCTTTCTAAGTCACAAACCAAAATATTGTTGGTTGCTTCTGCCTGACCATTACCTTGGGGGTAATATGGGGCAGAGAAGTGATGTTGTATTTTGTGTTTGTGACAAAGATTGCACACTTTCTCATTTTTAAAATGAGTACCGTTGTTAGAAACGATATCGTGCGGGATGCCAAATCTACACAAGATTTTTGTGGATGAAGAACACTACATGTCGTCCTTCGTTTGTTTTTAAGGTGATTACTTCGACCCATTTGGTGAAATAATCTGTAGCTGCAAGAAAATCCGCCATATTATGTGTACAAGAGAAATTCAATTTGAGGTAGTAAGGAATCATTTTCTTGTCTGGTGTAATGAAAAGTATCTCAATGCCTGCCCTACCTGTGCTTTTAGATCCATCAAAATATATCTCCCAAATTGGCTCTGGTTCAGTCGTTAGGATTTGCTCATATGAAAAATCATCATCTGTTTTGATTTCTTTAGATAGAGGAAAATCTGCCAACTAATCTGCGATGGCTTGCCCCTTGATTGATTTTTGTGACACATATTCCAAATCATATTGCATCAATAAAACCTGTCACTTTGCTATCATTCCATTCAGAAATGGCTGTTCGAGGGTATATTTGAGTGGATTAAGTTTGGATAAAATTTTAACTTCGCATGCCAATAGGTAATGTCTTAATTTTTGACACATCCATACCAAGGTTAAGCAAGTTTTTTCCATGTGCAAGTAGTTCTTTTCATACTGCACAAATGTCTTACTGATGTAATAAATGGCATGTTCTATTCGACATCATTCTTCATATTGAGCCAAAAATCCACCACAGGCTCAATTGTTGACTGTGATGTAAAGAAGTAGAGGTTTTCCCAGAATTGGAGGTTTTAAAATTGGTGGGCAAAGAAAATACTTCTTGATCTTTTCAAATGAGGCTTGACATTCATGTCTCCATTCAAACTTGACTCCTTTCTGCAGTAAATGGTTGAAGGGTTCACATCTTATGGCAAGATTAGATATAAACCTTCTAATTGACTGAATTCTGCCTTGCAAGCTGCGTAGCTCCTTAAGTTTTGTTGGCGGTGGCGTCTCGATGATCGCCTTTGCTTTGGAGGGATCCATTTCGATTCCATTTTTGCTAACCATAAATCCCAAAAGCTTACCAGATTCCATACCAAATACACAGTTTTGTGGATTCAACCTAAACTTATATTGTAAGAGTCTATCAAAAACTTGAGAAAGAATGTTGATGTGATTATCCCTTTTTTTTTACTTAATTAGTAGATCATCTACATATGCATCCATGATTTGATGCATTTGATCATGAAAGATAGCTGCCATAGCTCTTTGATATGTTGCCCCAGCATTCTTCAAGCCAAACGGCATTACTGTATAGCAGAAGGTGCCCCATAGGGTTGTAAACGATGTTTTGGCTTGATTTTGAGCAGCCGGTTTGATTTAGTTATAGCCAGAATATCCATCTATAAAGGAGAACATAGCATGACCTGCAGTACTGTCTACCAACAAGTCGATGTTTGGAAGTGGATAGTCGTCCTTTGGTGTGGCTTTATTCAAATATCTGAAATCGATGCAAAGTCAAATTTTACTATTTTTCTTTGAGACTACCACAATGTTTGCTAACTATTCAGGATAGTCGATTGTTCGGATGAACCCTGCCTTTAGTAGGTCTTCTAGGCCTTCCTTAACTTGCCCGTCAAGACGAGGGTCTAGTTTCCTCAACTTTTGTTTGATTGGCTTGCATTCTGGTTTCAATGGTAGTTGATGCTCGACTAATTTTGTATCGAGTCCTGGCATGTCCTCATAAGCCCATGCAAATGCTTCTTGATGCTCTTTGAGGAAGTATATCAACTCTTTTCTTTTACCTGCTGAGAGACTTGTTCCGATTTGTAAAATTTTTGGATTCTCTTCTTCTCTAGACATTATGCCTCAGTGAGTTCTGGATTTACCTCCTTAAAGGCCTTTGATGTTTGATCATCACATGTCATCCTAAAGATTATAAAGAAGTTAGATGAGACTTGAGACATTGTACATGGAAGTGAATTGCATATGTCATTGAATCTTTGATGGTATTACAAAATGAAGACACTTGGTCTATTTGGAGTATAATGATAACAAAATGATGACCAGATGACAAAATGATAGCGAATTTATTGATTCAGATTGATGGTGAACATCCGCCTATGGTGTTGCTCTTGACAAAAGGTACAGGTTTGAATTCTTCCTCAACATCCACTTTTTCATAGCCTTGGCATCCCAAGGCTTGAGTGCTTCGTTGTCCTGTCAAGATAATTGGTTCCAAGATTCTATTTTCATATTTGCCAAGGCCAGTAAATGGCTAGTAGCCATGGCGTATGAGTAAATCTAATCATTTCTCATTCTGACAGAATTTCTTGAATAACGGATGACTTTTGTAACTTGTTTCAGGTTTGGCAACCTTTTTCACCCACATTGGTTTCTTTGGTTTCTGAATGGCCAACCTGCTAAGACTTTGAGATATTTCTTCTTTTTTGTGGACTCGAATACTAGGTACCTCAATTGTATATGTTGGTACCAGAATCATTGGGTGCACGAGACTATTCTGCCTATCCTCTGCATAGATGGTTATAGTAATCCTATTGTAAGTCCATTTGATGCATTGATGTAGAGTTGAAGGAACTGCATTGGTAGCATGGATCCATGGTCTACCAAGCAATAGGTTGAATGAGGGTTCTATATCCACTACATGAAATAAAACCCGATGATACGTCTCAGAGATATTCAGATCTAGACATATACATCCTAGGCATGGTTGTCCTGTTCCATCATATACATGGATGAAAATCGACCACTGTGTATAGTCAGCCTGTCTTATGCCTAACTCATGAGCTGTTTGCTGTGAACAGATGTTTAGGCTTGGTCCACCATCAATTAAAACATGAGAAACTCTGGTGCCCCTTGTTTCTATCACTATGTGCAAGGCATCATTATGCGATGCACCTCCAATTGGTAGATCTTTATCAGAGAACATGATCAGACCATTTTTACATAATTCAAATTTCCATTCATTTCCTCGGTTAGGGCTAAATCCTCCCTTCTTGACTTTGAGTAAGGGGTCTAATTCCTTGAAAATGGATTCTAAGGGTTCAGGGTCGCACACTTGTGACTTCTGATCAATTTCTGTCAAGCAGTCTTGTTTAACCAGTCCGGTTTGTGGATTGATGGATCCTTTATCATGTTTGAAGGGTAATCTAAAGAAATCCAGGGACGCTGTATCCCTTTTGTTTGTCACCATAATTTGATGATTTGTTGAAAATCTAACCATCGAAACTATTCATTTCCCATGTTTAGGAAAAGAGTTTTTGAGAATGTCAGGTTGTTCATTGACCTCTTTCATGATTTCTTTATCAACTGCATCTTGTACAATATTTTTAAGTACAAGGCAGTCTTCTATGTCGTGTCCTGGAGCATGATGAAATTTGCAAAATTGCTCTTTGTTTTTTCCCATCATCGATGGGGGGTTGGAGACTTTTGAGAGAAACAGAGTACGTCTTTCAATCAACATGTGCATGACCTCTTCATAACTCTGTTGTAATAGTGTTAATTTCCTATCGTATCTCCATCCAGGATGTTTGTTTTTAGTGCCACTGCTACTGCCACTAGCTCTGTCCATTACCCCTTTATTTTTGGGATATTCTGACTTCTCTTTCTTGAAGGTGGCGGTGTTGGCTATGACGTTGGCTGGAGCATTTTGACTCCTGCTATTCTTCTTTGTATCTTCCCTAACCTTTATCGGGATGACAGCATCAAAAGCTCCATTTTTAATTTCTGCTTCAATGCATTCTGCCCTCTCGGTGAGATCGATAAAAGACTTGATTGGAACACTAGAAATGAGGCTCTTCAATGGTTGTGTCAAATTGTTCACGATCAGTCCTAATGCATGGGATTGGGAGATTGGATCCCTCATCTTGTTGCAAGAAGACCTCCATCTTTGAATAAAATCTCTCACCTTTTCACCTGGCCTCTGTTTCAGATAACATAGTGTGGTGATTGTTGGTGCAGTTTCGACGTTTTGAATGAACCTTTCAATGAAAAGGTTCATTAACTTGTCAAAATTCTTCAATTCGAGTGGGTTGATGTGTTCCAGATACCATTGTGCGGTAATTCCTTCCAGACTTCTTGGGAAACATTGAAAGAGGGCCCTGTGATTGTGGCGAAATTTGTAGCATTCAACAAAGAACATGGCCAAATGTGCCGTTGGGTCTCCATGGCCATCAAATTTGATAAATTTCGTAAGCAAGTTTTTTATATGCTTGTCGTTTTCGAAGCTTTCGTAGAAATCTTCGCACATGAAATTCCTTTTATTCTTGCATTTGAGTTGAACTGCGTTCAACTTCTTTTCAACTTCTTGAATTTTTGTTTTCCACGATTCTTTTTTGAGAGTTTTTGGTTCTTCCTCACTACTCGATTCTGTTGTAGTGTATTCAGAAGAGTCGAAACTTCTTGATGAATAATTCTTTGTTTTCTTCCCTTTCTTTTTGGTTTTTTCTGCCTGGGCTTGTTCTTCATTGAACATAATCATGTATCTCCAAAATCTTCTGTATTCTTCAAATTCTAGATCATTCATTTCTAGCTTGGGAGGTGTTTCTGAGGAGGATTCTTCTCCCTGTCTCCCATAAAAGTTTGCTTTAGCTCAATTTCAATCCTTCTCTTTTGTTGGCTTCTGGTTTCGACCATAAAGCGGATGTTCACCTTGCAAAAAGAAAAATTGAAAATGTTAGGATTTGAATTGATGGGAGATGACAAATTTTGATTGCATATTGAAAGAAAGATGAGAATGACGAAACATGACAAAGTTCAACACAACTTGACAAATTTTGGCTTAACAACAATGAACTACACATGACAATCTAAAATAGAAGGATAGATGGGCGGACTTCATCCTGCCATTTTACATATTCAGGACCCATTCCTAGACCAAGGACAAGATACAAGTGAGCAAATGATTCACAACGTCGTTGGACATAGGTGTATATGCCGGACCACTCTTCGGTATCTAGTTCACACTCTACGATGGCTCCTTCTGACTCAATTGGACATGCTTTCCTTTGATGCAGTGATAACTGTCTGAGGCAACGCTTTGGATGGTATTCGATTATGAAGAATGGTCCCAATAGAAGACTTCTTCTCACTGGGTTGTAGGTGTATCTTGACTTGATGACTTCTCGATCAAAGAAGTCCCAAATGATGATGGAGTCATCCACTTCCTCCATCTTCCTACGGTAGTCCTCCATACTGGATAACTGGCCGTCGGTATTCTGAAAATGACATGATTGTGGCCCCACATGTTTGTAGAACCATGCTTGTAGTGCGAAGATACATCATTCTATCGAGTCTGCATCTCCAATTGAAAATTTGGTCAGCCCTCTGTAAAGAAATGCCAAGGCTGCCATTGCTACGGATATGTGACGGACTTTGACATGCCCTCATTTTCTGAAGAGGCAAGCTATGCAGAAATCCATTATGTGTTCTTCATTGTTGAAGAAGATAAGACCCGCGGTACAAGTTACCATAGAGTTTTTGTACTTGTCTGCAACACTTCTAGATAGTGACGCAGGGTTGACAAGTTGGGAATATGTTTCACCAAGTTCTTGTAGTTGAAGATATTGATGTCCATCTTTCTCTAGAAAAGACCAACTCCGTTTCCCTGTGAGTTTACGAATCACTTCTAGAGTTTTGACTTGACCTTGGTTTATAAGGAACTGGTCTTCAATTGGACCTCTTGGGTCACCTTTTGGTTTTGGCAAACCCATAATGCTGGAGAACTCATCAAGAGTGATTGTCATTTCACCCCATGAAAACCAGAATGTGTTGGTCCTTGGGTTCCATCTTTCGGCAACTGCATGGATTAGATTACCATTGATAGGTTGCATGACAAAACTAATTGCTTCTTTGAGACCACAATCTTCTAAGTGGTCCGAAAACATACACCGAAAAGTTGGGTACCATGAAAGATACCACTGAGGTAGGTATACACCACTTGGGATGATGTGAAGTCCGGATCGACCTTGACACGGCCCGAATAGGATGTGGTCATATAGGAAAATGCTTTCTAAGTCCATCTAGACAAGAGAAGGTATTAGACTTTGACATGAATTGACCCAATAGAGACTCGAGAAGAGTTTTGACATTGGGTTTGGACATGGACTTAGAGGCAAAGTAAAACATCATATGCATCCAAACAAGCAATTAAGGAGAAATTGATAATGCATTCTCTAGGACTCTTGCCTATATGCATTGTTTTGAAAATGGGTCTTGGAACCTATGGAGAATAAATGGGTAAATTGTTCTTAATTCTTAAAATTTATCAAAGGTATGCCTATATACCCAATTTATGGTACTGGCATAGACTCCTCCAAGGGTTTTATAGATTTGGGTTCTCCAATTCTCCTTGTTCACCCATCAATATACCAGGACTATTGTCCGTTTCAGTACTAATGGGAGGACTTCTCAGTCCAATTGGGTGGTCCAGTTGTAAGGCTATATCTTGGACTAATGTCCTAGAAATAGCCTGGCAACCTGATGACCAGAACATGATATAGGTAAGGATTTGTTTTTCAAAATTCATAAGAAGATGCAAAATAGATGGCTCTATTGCATACATTCCTAAGAGATAAATTTGAAAAATTGAGAGCATACATGGGCTGCATACAATCCTAAGTTGAGAAGGGGTAAGATAAATTGAAATGAAAGAGGTTCATGAAATCTCCTCAATGTACATTACATGATGCCGGTATGCATGTTTATGAAAAATTTTGTGCAATTGATATTCGGCATTGTAAAATAACTTGTATATGATCCAAATAGGTCCTTAGACAAACAATGACGGGTCCCACAGGGTGTGCCATCTGTTCGCACCCCACCCTTTTTCTCAAGGGGGTTGAAATGCAAATCAGCAAAATTCTTTTAAAATTAAGGTTTTGAAAAATATCTTAAGGGAAAGGGATCCGCCCTTCGGTACGAGGTCCAGCCATTCCTGCCGCCTTTAACAGGGGTAATTGGACCAAAAACTAAGAATCATTTGGATCATATACGAGTTTTTGATGCAAATCATATATGTTTATGCATTGAGGCTTTGGATTCAAGAACCAAAATTCAAATTGAATGAGTGATTTGAACCCTTTTTGAAGATTAGAGGATTTTCAAATTGGTTCAAAAACCTTTGTTTTTGTGCCATTCGATTTGAAATACACAATTCTTGAGAATTTTGAAGAGTGAAATTGAGTCTTTTGTTGTGAACTCTAGATGGTTCATGAATTGAAATTATGATCAACTTTTGAAAAATAACTAAGTTTCCTTAGCAAAGATACTTGATTTTTGAATTCTTCTTTTGTCAAATCGTGTGATTTGGTTAGGTAAAGTTCATTCTTTTGATGAAACATGGGTTCCAAACGTGTTGTTTTCCAAACATACTTTGGCCAAGAATATGAATGTATTGCTCGTGTTTTCTTTTGAAGTTAAGAGAAGTTTACAAATTCTTGTTGCAATATGACTTGGTCACTTTTTGCAACTCAAATTTGAATCACTTAACTTCTTGAGAATGTGTATGTGGTGCTATTGATTTGGAGTGAAAGTAAATGCATGAAATGAGAAAGGAAACTATATGAAACATTCATTCTTCCCTCTCTCATAATCTCTCAAGATTCGTTCATATGAAACATACATTCTTCACTCTCTCATAATCTCTCAAAGTCCATCCATTGTAATTATATGTCATACAATCTACACATAAAGATTGATTTTAATTAAAATGTAGGACCTTTTCTAAATGTGATTATTATATGATTAAGCACATGAATTAGAGATGTAGTCCATAAGCTTGAGACTTAACATAAAATTATCAAAATAATGAAAAATACACAAATGATGCCAAAATCAATCTTTGAAATAGATGAGAGACAAGGATGACATCCACTTTTGTCTCAAGATAGCCAAAAAATTAGATCTTTTATTGATTTAGATAGCTGAAAGTTGTGGACATTGATTCCAATAAAGAGCTTGTTTCTTAGCTAGAAATGAGAAGTCCTTCATCAAATTTGAAATTTTGTACTCATGAAATCGTCAACTTCTTTGGATAGTTCTAGGATAGTTGGCTTTTCAAACATGTAAAATTTGACATTCTTAAACCAATTCCTATAAAACATGATCTGATTTCAACAGCGTACATTGATCTTATGTATGGATTGCTGAAAGTAAGCAAATTTTAAAATGAAATGAAAATGATCTCATAACTTGGTATTATGAAAATCAAAATGATCCGTTTTCTTAAACCAGTTTGGAAACGTGTTCCAACCTGATTTTAAGAGAGGAAAACAATTTTTAACAAGAGATTTAACACGTATATGTATATATATAACAATGTATACATATACGTACCTCACTTCTTCAAAATGAAATTTTATCATGGGACCGCATGACTCATGAATCATGATGATTCATTGCTGGGTTCTTTTATGTAGGAGGATTAAAACTTGTTTCAAATCTCTCTCACTACCCTTAATCAATTAAATAAAGCATGAAACAAAATAAATTTAAATAGAATGAGATAAATGAATACTCATGCTAGTTCATCCTTAATTTCGCCATGCGAAGGTGGATTACATTCATGAGAATGCATCCATCCTTAATAGGCTTTTTCCGTCGTATATATATTGCAGCAAGATCACTCTCTCACCATGGGATTCTATCATGATGGGGAGTTCAAAATGGTTTTAAGGTGGTTGTTTTGAAAGGAACGTGGCCTTGGGGCCCCTTCCAAAATTTGATACATGGGTTCATCTTTAAGAAAAATCGACGTATGCATGCATTGTGCACTAACATGTAGATTTAATCGTAGGTTTCCCCTAGCTGGATATCATTCCCAGCCATGAAATACACGAAAATAAACCCTGCCCACGAGTTGCTGAAATGAAAATGAACTAATGAGAAACCAAAATAGATGAGAAATGGGTTTAAATCACCTACCTTGCGGTCGGTCTTGATACTTGATCTTCACCTTCACTTGTTTTCTAAATCGAGCAGTCCTAAGCAAGAATCCAAGCTTGGATTCGAGCTTAGCAAAGTTAGAAGTATAATAGCTTGCTTGCTGGAATTTGTAGTAGGAAAGAAGGCTTCTCACCACGAAAATCCTAAGTAAGAGTTCACTTAAGCACCCTAACTTAGCAAAATCAATGGAGAGAAATAAAGAAGAAAATATGAGAAAAGAGGGAAGAGAGCTTGGACGAATCTCTCCTCTCTTCCTTGGCTTCTCCCTCCTAACTCTTTGGCTGAAACACTTGATGGAATACCTCAAATTTTCGTCCTCTTCCTTGGTGGCCAATGGGAGGTTTATATAGAGGAGGAGGTGGGTTCAACCACCTTCTTTAATTTGCCTTGGAAGATTAAGCAAGGCTTAGAGAGATGAAAAATGGATTAAATGAGTTTTAATGGCTCTATTTAATCATTCTTAGCCCATTTTCACGAGCTAGGTGGGCTGGGCTAGGTGTGGTCAACCTTGGTTCAGACTTAGCTGACCAACTTTGACCAAAATTTTGAACGAAAATGCCCTTGTACAGGGTTTTACCTTATTTTGTGCTACTTATTTATTTTTGTTTGAAATCAAGCTTGTTAGGTTGAAACCTAGTTTCTAAGCTCCAAATGCCATTGAATTATGATAATCCAATTTAAATTTGAATAAAATGTGAAAATTCTATTAAATTTGGCTCGAAAAGGGTATTTCCGTCCATAATTTGATTGAAGACGAATTTCAATTGAATCAAACTTTCGTTTGAAAAATTGAATTTTAATTTGGTATTTGATTTATGCATTTGACAAATCCAAATGTTTATTTGTCTTTCATAAACCAAATCGGGCTGTGTAATCTCAATTTGACCAAAAGGGGGCAAAATTGTCCAGATTGGTCAATTTCGACCAATTGGCCAAACTCAAAGCTCATTTGTGAGTAGTTTGACTTTGTTTGAGGTAATTTGATAAATTTGAGCCAAGAAAGTTCTTAATTGAACTAAATTGTACTTTGACTGAGTTTAGTCAAAGTGGGTTTGGTTCGGTCAAAGTCTATATTCGTCCATTAATTAGATCATGAGACAGACCTACTTTTTGGCCAAGCTGAGCTCATGTTGACTGAGCCTAGCTAAGATTTGGGTGCACTAGGGTCAAACCTACTTGAATTAAGTGGGTTTGACGAGCCTAGATGTTGCTTTTCGAAGATTGAAAACTCTTTAAAGAAGACCTAGTTAAAGAAGAGAGAGATGCATAAATGTTTCTCTTTTCCTAGGTTTTTAGTTATGATATCATTCATTTTTCCTTGAAAATGATTTTTTCATTTAATTGAGAGAAAAATTTTATTTATTTATTTATTTATTTTAAATGGGGGGTGTGACCCCTAGGGGGCTCTTGACCACACGGGCTAGGTGGGGCCCACACATGGGTCCCACCTAGCATTCTAGACTGAATTAGATCCAATTCTTGGATGTAAGTCAAAATTTGAATTTTGCAATTGGATTTGGATTTCAAATGACATTTGTAATTGAATTTGGATGTCAAATCCTAATTTGGACATAGTTTGGACTCGTAATCTTGCATTGGGATTCGTGTCATTTGTTAAATTCATTATTCGAACGCAAATTGTGCTTAGGTTCGAAATTGGCTTTGAAATTGCAAAATTTTACAATTCTTTTAAATTTTTTACATTAATTCAATTTTGATGTGGAAAACTTTGGGGTGTTAACACCATAGCAATGCATACGAAACATTTTTCTACATTCACGTCAATCATACACATCAATCATATCTTACAAAACTTAGCCAAACCACAAAGAGTAGTCTCGATCTGTGATTGGATCGTAGCTGTCCTATGCAATTATCATTCTACGATACTTTCTAATGCACAATCGGGGTCGAGAAGATACTCATCTCAATACCCCACCTCATCTGTCCTGAGTAGTTATCATTGCTAGCATGCACATGCACTTGTGTAGTAATTTTAAAAACAAAATCAATCACATAATCATTCAATCACATGCACACATTCATATAGCAATAAGCACTTATAACACATACATCAATCACAAACACAACATAAGATTCTACGATCCTAAGAAACCATGCACTCCACATTTGGTCCACAGGCAGGGATTTGCCTAGAATGCCTCCATACCAATCGCGTGTCACCAAAATACCCAAAATGCCTTGAGCTTCGAATCTTGTCGCTCAAGGTCTACTCGACGTGCCCGGTGTACTTGCAAACATAATCAAGCAATAAAATTTCTACTCATTCTGCTTTACAATCCATACAAGTTTGAAAAAAATCCTTGAGGCATAGGTCATCGCCTCAAGAGGGTGCCGATGGGTAGTATCGGCCCACAAAGCCCTCCAATAAATCTCTTCCCAACTCTTTGAGGTTGTGACTAAACAATTTAAGCTTTGAGCTCTCAATTGAACTAATCACTATTGTGTTTCTCACTTGCTTTCTTAGTTGAGGTGTCAACCCCACAATTAAGCTTCCCAACTTACATACTCTATCCCAACCAACACACATTACGCACATCGACAATAGCATGTGCGATGTGTTCGCTACCCTTCTCCGCAATATCAAAATCTCTATCATGTTTTCCAATCGCTTTGAAAATCAACATGTCATGCTAAAAAGATAAATATACATGTGGATCCTCGTCCCTCCAAAATAGTCTTAGACCTTCCCCAAAAAACAAAGTCACTGGCATGCATTCTAAATCATCAAATCTTAAGTCTCACATGCACAATCAATAATTATACATGTGCTAATAGAAATTATTAGACAATTTAAGCTCGGTTAGGCCTCACTTACCCCACTCTTTGAATCCAAACTACTGCAGTCCTCCCGACAGCCACCTCAAGTGTTCGGTTGATCCCCAATGACAAAAATTAACTATTGTTGTCACCTCCCAAGCCTTCAACTCACTGGTATGAAGGGAATGATGTGCCCCCAAGCTGAAATCCAATACAACAGTCATAAAAGAGTGAAAATCAGTGAAAAGGAAGCTTAAGAGAGGGGTCTATCGTTAGAAGGGGCCCACAGTAGCTTTGAGGGAGGCTGAAGATGAGTGAGAGACGACACGAGAGGGTGGAAGTGGGAGGAGGCTGGCGGTACGAAGGGAGTGCGATAGAGAGGGGAGCTGGACAGAGAGAGTTCAGACAAAGGGGAGAGATAGACAGAGAGGGTAAATTGAGTGTGAAATGGGGAGAGGGAGAGGAGGAGGCAAAAGAGACGAGGAGAGCTCGAGCAGAGAGAGCATGGGCTGAGGGAGTGGGACGACACTTGAGGGGGAGGGTTGTGCAGTAGGGAGATATTGTTGACAGAGAGGGGAGACGACAGAAACAACGAGAGAAGAAAGAAGAAAGGAGAGGGAAGAGACAGAGAGAGGTCGAGAGGGCTCACCTGAGCGCTACCGCCACCACTGCCCTTCACCTCTGTTGCCGCTGCCCTTCTTCCACTGCCTGCTTCTCCGTGTCGCAAGAATCAGTGAGAGACGAAGAGGGGGAGAGCCAGCGACCAGCAAAGACAGAGGGAGAGCGGGCATCGGGTAAATCACGCAATGGATTTTGGGTATGGGTCTAGATCCAGATCCAGCCCAACCTGCCAAAACAGACATTCATCTTCTAATATTTTACCTTTTCTTCATTTTTAGGTATAAGAGCACATTCCTTCTATTAGACATACTATGGACCATCCATTTCCATAGGCACGGCCATTACATGCATAATGGAGATGTATAATGATGTAGAACTATCCAAATCGAGCATATCAAATCTTCATATGAGTGAGGTATGTAAAGCAAATAGTGTTTCATATTTTGTTTAATAAAGACACTGGAATACTTGTGTACTGATGATCATTCTATGTTTATGTGTAGGTGTTATTTAGGCCATACAATGTTGCAAATGAGCAAGATTGGAATATCGTGAAAGCACTTGACTTGTTGTGCAAATTGTTCTGCATAAACAAAGTAGAAATGCAACATGACTGTCGAGTTCTTTTGTAGTGAGGTGAGGTCCAATTGATTCTATAGCCACCCAGTACTACATAGCTATTTCAAAAATGCTTTCAGGGCTAGAGTTGACTGACAATTGTTGTTTCAGAAGGAGATCCACAACTAGTCTCATAATGGTGAAATAGCTATTGCTTACGAAGGCGAGGGGTTTACACCAGGGTACCATGAGCAGTATTAGGATGTAGTGGATCATAGGGTACCCAAAATCTGTTTGATCAAGTTGTCCCCTTGTGGATCACCATCTGCAGCAACAAGAGATATCCACTTCCATCAACATCCACAACAACAGGAGATATCCCACTTCCATCATCAGCTGCAGCAGCAAAAGATATCCCACATCCTGTTGCATCATCATCATCATCATCTCCAGCAGAGGGGGTTTGCCTAGAGGGACATCCACAGTAGACAGCATGCATATTCAAAGCAAAAGAGGCTAGGACCATGCAAAGTCTACAGCCTAGAGTCCAAACCTACCCGTGTAAGAGAGATTGGTGGCAGCAATAAACACGTTCATTGTTCATGTTGGCATTTTGACTTACAAAATTGATGATTTGAATCATAATCTGTCAAAAACAAAACAGCATGAACATGATGATAGAGAATAATTGTATTTTATTAATAACGACAAACATTGTTTGTTTGTTTATAACAATAATCAATAATAAGTTAATTTTATTAATAAGGATTGTCATATGGTGTGAGACAATGGATGTTTGAATTGTGAAGTTCCCTTTTGTTTTGTTTCATTTCGTTAGGCATGTGTAATGAACTGTGTTGTCCCACTATCATATTATCCCATATGAATTTTATTATTCCCTATTGTGAAGTTCCCTTCTGTTTTATCTTTGACGTGTTGTTATCTTGCTATATCATTTTTGTTTGTCGATCTCTAGCTCTATTCATGTGTTGTTATCTCCCTATCTCATTTCTATTTGTATTTCTCCCATTGTATACAAGCGTTGTTGTCTCCCTATTTCATTTTAGTTCATGTTTCTCCCATTGTTTACACATGTTGTCAGTTTCCTATCCCATTTTTGTTTGTCTCTTACTCTATACATGCATTGTTATCTCCCCATCTCATTTTCGTTCTTTTGGTATCCATTGTGTTATCTCATTAACTATGTCATTTCATTCATCTTGATTGATGATAAGCAAACACAAGTGTTGCCTTAGAATTTATTTGATGTTTCTTTTGCTTCTTGCTCTCTCCTTTTCCTTAGACATTATGCATGTTTCTTTTGCTTCTTGCTTTTTCCTTTGCCTTATACATTATCTCATGTTTCTTTTGTTTCTTGATCTTTCCCTTGCAGATCAAACATTTCCTTATCTTAGGCACGTTGGTTAGACAATGCTAAGGACTATATGTCCATGTTTTTTCTTTTAGTTTGCTTATTATATATTGTTCATATCAATGGTTTATGTTTTCTTCTTCTTTGTGTGATTTCTATTTCTGGACCTTGATGTAATGTAATCCACCAAGTTGCCACATATCTATTTTTTGACATGTGGTATACCATCTTATGATGAAAACAACATGCTTGTGAACAAGAAAACAACATCAAGAATAAAATATGATATATTGATCTATTATATACATAATCCAAAGCAAGATCGATGTGATTGCAGATTGCTTCTATGCATCTCATGATGAAAACACCAAATACATATCCATTGTTTTATCGGCGTGCTTTCTTATGCAAAAATTGCCACTAAATCTATAAGAATTCTTTCACGATCCATAGATTAGGTGTATTAGTCAATGCATTTTCATTGAATTGTAGTATAAATAATCTTTCTTGTGCATGTCGAGAATGTATAGTACCCAATGATGGCACTTTTTCCACAATGTAGGAAGTAGGACCTACAGAATACAATGTCAACACATGAGTGAAGATGAAGTGTGATAAATTGAAGTGAGAATGTCTAATGCATCTGTTGAGTATAGACCATTTCAAACGAGCTCAACAAAATGGGGTTGGGAAGCATATTTCTAGCATGCACAAAACCACAACCGAAGGGCTTCTGACAGACTGCACAGTAGGATACATGAACATAAAGAATGTTCTAATAACAAGCAAGCAATAAATGTATTGCAAAAACTAAACTACCATGACAGCAGGACTAAGAATGCAGCACTTTTCATTCGCTACTCTTCATTGCATTAACTCTATTGCATTGTGCAAAACTTGTGAGGAGAAGACAAAATATATGAATGATCCACCTACCATATTCCCTAACGGTAATGTTAATGAGAGAGTACTTCCAATATTGCTAATTTATTCATTTGGTTGAGCTCATGGACAATCTGTTATATCATATCACTGAACAACTTTCGTTTCTTCTCCTTCATTGCTCTCACCTTCTTAAACGGGACAATAGCCTAGAGAAGCAGCACACAATACATCCAATGTATTGTTGGATGCAGGTACACTAAATGTATTGCTCTCAACTTTTTGTCATGCTACATTTAGTGTACCTGCATCCAACAATACATTTATCTTACACGCGTGCTCTTGCTAGAGAAGCAGCACACAATAATACATGTCGAAGAAGTACCTTGTCATTTGTGTGCCAGATAAATAAGCGATAGTGCAGACGACAGTACAAACATATGTTCCTTGGACATTGTCCATCTTGCAGTTATCAATTGCTTCAATTTAATGCAACTACTGCAATGGACAACTTCATTAAATTTATATGTATGAACTCTGTTTCTCATTATGTGCTAGGTAAAATTAATATATGACATTATATACTTCATATACATCTATGTTATAATATGATAAAATTAGTTGAAATATGAACTTGTATGCATGAACTTATATATATATATATATATATATAATATATATATATATATATATATATATATATATATATATATATATATATATATATATATATATATATATATATATATATATATATATATATATATATGTATATATATATATATAAACTTATATGCATATACTCTATTGTTTGTTATATGCTGGCTAAAATTAACATATGACGCTATATGCTTGATATACATCTTAGCTATAATATGATAAAATTAGTTGAAATATGAACTTATATGTATATACTCTATTGCTCGTCATGTATTGGCTAAAATTAACATATGACATTATATGCTCGAAATACATCTAAGTTATAATTTGATAAAATTAGTTGAAATAAGAACTTGTATATATAAACTTATATGTATGTACTCTATTGCTTATTAAATGATTTATATATGTTTATACATATACATACATGACAACCATATGTTTATGTTAGAGTTGAGATAATGTTTTTATATTTATTGTTTACATTAGAGTTGAGATAATGTTGTTTATGCTAAAGTTAAGACAATGTTGTTTATGTTAAAGATGAGATAATGTTGTTATATGTATTGTTCATGTTAGAGCTGAGATAATGTTGTTTATATTACAGCTAAGATAATGTTCTTATATGTATTGTGGATGTTAGAGCTGAGTTAATGTTGTTTATGTTTGAGTTGAGATAATGTTGTTATATATATTGTGCACGTTAGAGCTGAGATAATGTTGTTTATGTTAGATATGAGATAATACTGTAATATGTATTGTGCACATTATAGCTGAGATATAATGTGAGATAATTTTGTTTATGCTAATATATACATCTTAATATAACAAAAATTTTGAAAAAAAATTGTGTTTCTCAAAAAAAAAGTGGTATCCTAAAAAGGAGGTGATTAGATGTTAAAAATGGGCAGGAACAAAAAAGACATGGTTTTCTATAATAGAGGCAGTTTCAAATAGATTAGGGCAAAAGGAAAGATTGTCTCTAGCAATAACAAAAAAAGATTGTCTCCATAAAGAATGACTCCAACAAAAAAAACGATCATCTCCAGTAGAAAGAAATAAAGTCTCCATGATGAGGGAGAAGAAAACCCTCAATGTCAAAAAACTACCCAACTTTAAAATGAGAATGACGCATTCCACCAAAAGTCTAGATGCCCACTCCAGCAAACCAACCAGCGACACCAGCAAACTAGCAGTCATTCCAACCAGGATGATACATTCTCAAAAAAAAAGTCACCTAGGCTGAGTCTACAATAGTTAGAAGAAGGAAACCCAATGACAATCTACTCGCTATTTACATCGAAGATTTTCTCCCAGCATGTAAGCAAGGTTACTATGAAGTTTGTTTTTTGACATTTTAGAGTGCAAGCGTGTGAATCTAGGCCTTTGAAGGTATGTTATAAGGGCAAGTTTCATGGTACATATCCTTGATCTTGCTTGCTTCCGTTACATATCCTTCATCTTGCCAAAAAAAAAAAATTATTTTTCATACTAACAGATATATAACAGTATGCTGCGCAACATCCATTGACGAATGATAGTGTCATTCTTATGACAAAAGCTATACAAAAGAATTTGGGAAGGACAACAGCCTTGCTGAAGTTGACATGGTTGTTCCTTTTTCTATATTTCCCTAACTCTCTGCCACCTTTTTTTTCCTTACTCACCTTCTTGTACCACTCATGTGATTCAGCTCTTACTTTTTTGCATCTGGGAGACACAAAAATATTGGGTGTTGTATGTCATCCATAACGTGAAAAAACAAATGCAGATATACTACCCATCCTTAGGCTATGACAACTTTCAAATAGCGGAAGACCTTTACAGATTGGTAGTCAACTTAACCTTAAATGTCTTTAAGATAAATTGTGTCTAGTGTGTTAGAAATTTCGGTTCTTCTGCAGAGGTATTGCATGGAAAACATCTTCGGCATCAAGACATTGAAGTACTACAAACTTGCTTTAGTTAAATGTCCACAGCAAAGAAACAACTATGACTATGGTGTTTTTGTGATGAAATACATGCATGAGATATCGAGTGCAAGGAAGCCTAACTTTACCCAAGCTGATGTTATTAGGATGATTAGAAAATCATATGGAAACATGCTTGTGATAGCTAGATAGATTGAAACATAAAAAAACTTATTAACTTATCCTTGTCGTGAACTCAAAGAAACATTCTATTTTTGTTATCTTATTCATGTAATGAACTCAAGAGAAGCAATCCATTTTTGCTATCTTATGTCTATCATTATTTTTTTTATTATATCCATTTTATTATCTCATTGTCTTGTAACCATTTCTGTTGTTGCATTAGACTCTACAAAACCACACGCCAGGAAGAAGAATGAGATAGAGAGAGAAAGGAGAAGACAACAAAGATTTTAATGTGGTTCGACCTTTGTTCTACGTCCACAATGGAGGGTGTCTCTTTCTTGTTAAAGTTTACAAGACAAGAGACTTTCTTTTGTAGTCAATTTACATGTCCATCAATCACATATTTGTTGGGATTTGATTTGATTACAGAATCACACGTTTCCCCTTTTTCAATTGCTAAACATAGAATATCCTAATCTTTTGTAGCAGTCTTGTTGGCCTGGGCGTTATCTTTGGTATGTACATGATTTCTTGTGGATCTGATATGGGCGAGATCTCCTCCAGCTGCAGACATGTGAGCTTGGATGTTATCACTTCCAGAAACATTCATGGAGCTGTCGAGTATGTCATGTTGTGGTTTAATATCCCCCCTCAAGATGAACGCTCGGGAAAGAGCGTTAAGCTTGAATCTAAGATTGTTCAAAGTAGGTTGAGCAAGAGGCTTGGTGAGGATGTTCGCCAGTTGATCAGCACTAGGTATAGTAGACTTGAAGATGATTCTTAGCGATATGATCGCAAACAAAGTGAACATCAATCTCAATAAGCTTGCTTCTATTATGAAAAACTGGATTGGAGGAGAGAGAGAGGCAGCACTGATGTTGTCACACCATAGACGAGGAACGTTTGGCATAGTAATATGTAATTCCTTGAGTAAAAATGTGAGCCATAAAACCTCAGAAGAACAGGATGCTAGAGCATGGTATTCAGCTTCAGTGCTTGATCGAGCAACAGAAGGCTGTTTGAGGGCAGACCAAAAAACAAGAGATGATCCTCTAAAGATGGCAAAACCTCCAGTAGACTTACGATCATCAATATTGCCAACCCAGTCGGCATCAGTGTAAGCATCAATGTGAAAAGTGGTGGCCGGATTTAAAAGAAGACCACAAGATAGGGTGGCCTTGACATAGCATAAAATACGCTTGACAGCAGTCATGTGAATAGTAGTAGGCAGTTGCATGTACTGACACACTTTGTTAACAACAAAGGAGAGATCAGCCATGTGAGCGTAAGATATTGCAGTGCGCCAACAAGTTGTTGATATGGAGTGCGATCAGAAAGAGACTCCCCAGCATGTTTTGACAGTTTTAAAGTGGTCGACATAGGCGTGCAGTGAGGTTTTGCATTAATCATATTTGCTTTCTGCAGAAGATCAAACATATACTTTTCTTGAGAAAGAAATAAACCCTTGGAGGAGAAAGTCGCCTGAATTCCCAAAAAATAGTGCAGTAGGCCAAGATCTTTAATGCCAAATTCTTGATCTAGAGTGTTCATGATGGACTTGATCATAGTATCATTATTTCCTGTAATAATGATATCATCAACATAGATCAAGATATATAAAGTGGAATCGGATCGCACCTGCATAAAAAGAAAGGAATCCACTTTTGAGCCAACAAACCCCAACGTAACCAAAAAAAAAAAATAGTAAGTTGTTGGAAACAAGCACAGGGAGACTGTTTTAAACCGTAAATAGCCTTACGCAGTTGACAAACATGATGAGGAAAACGATCATCGATGAAGCCCAGTGGCTGAGCCATATATACCTTCTCAGTAAGAACGTCATGAAGGAAAGCATTGTGAACATCAAGTTGCCAAACAGTCTAGCCAAAAGTAATGGCAAAGTGAGAAGAACACGTATAGAAGTATGTTTGACTACGGGACTGAAGGTTTCAAAGTAGTCAACACCATGTTCTTGAGTGTAGCCCTTAGCCACTAAGCGAGCCTTTCTAGTGTGCCATCAGCTTCCTTTTTAATACAAAAAACTCATTTCGAGCCAATGATATTAGTAGAGGGAGGCGGTGATACAAGAGTCCATGTGTGATTCTTGTATAGAGCTGCAAGTTCGTCTTTCATGGCTTGAACCCAATGAGTGTGCTTGACGGCTTGAGACGTAGTACGAGGTTCAGTTTCAGAGTTTAGATGGGTGAGATGAGCGGGGAGATTTGGAGATGATGTAGGTTTTTGGCTTAAGAGAACTAGTTTGGGACCGAGTGAGCATGTGGTGAGAGTGATGCGGTCTAGAGGGTGGTGAAGGGTTCAGCGGTGAAGGATTAGGTGGTGAATGGGTCGGTGAGGGTGGAGGTTCAGATTGTATGTCCTGAACAATGTTGGAGGGTGAATGAATGGGAGGGATTGGTGGTAGGGACTATGTACTATTTGGTGAATGGTGCAAGGGTGTGAGAGAGGAACGGTTTGAGAGAGGTGGTATGCTTGGGGAGGGCATGGTAATGACTAAGGGCTGTGGAGGTTTACTTGGTAGGGGTTGGGCTGGTGGCACCAAGGTTTTAAAGGGATATACACTTTCATCAAAAACCACATGTTTGCTGGTAAGGAGTTTGCTCGTATCTCGATCAAAGCAAATGTATCCTTTGTGTGTGCTGCTATATCCAAAAAAGACATGTTGCTCGCTGTGAAACTGCAGTTTATGAGTGTTGAAATCACATAAACAAGGATAACAGACACATCCAAAAACCTTTAGAAACTTATAATCAAGAGAGTGTTTGAACAAAACTCGATATGGTGACTTCATTTTGAGGACCCTAGTTGGCATTCTATTGATCAAGAAAACAACAGCTCTAAAGGCAAAGTCCCAATACTTGTAAGGTAAATTGGCATGTGCAAGTAGAGTTCATCCGATGTCAACTATATGCATGTGTTTGCATTCTATGCTGCCATTTTTCTAATGAGCATGTGGGCATGCAACTCTATGAACAATACCAATTTGTTTGATATAGGTGGAAACAATGTGATATTCTCCTCCCCAATTGCTTTGAACAACCTTGATTTTTCAATCAAATTGATGTTCTACCATAACTTGAAACATTTTAAAGGCGAAAAAAACATCTGATCTATTTTTGATAATATAAATCCAAGAGAAACGAGAGAAGACATCCATGAAATCAACACAATAGCTATAACCATGCAAAGATGTGGTAGCAGTCGGTCCCCAAACATCAGTAAAAATCAAATCAAGTGGAGCATTAATTTTATGTAGTGTTTGAGCAAAAGGAAGAACATGACTTTTCCCTCTTTGACATGCATCGCATATTTGATTATGAGATTTGTTGTCAATAGGTAAGTCAAATTTATTCAAAACATGCATCACAATTCTAAAATCTGGATGTCCCAAACGATTATGCCAATCACCAACTGAGACCCGTTCTTCTACAAGTGTTGTTTTCTGGTGAGCTCCATGTTGTTGTAACTTCAGTTGATACAATCCTCCTTTATTTGATCCCTCTAGAAGTTTCTCCCCTGTTGTCTGATTTTTAACATAACAATGATTTGCATCAAATTCAAAAACAATGTTATTGTCATGGGCAAATTTATGCACAGATAGAAGATTTTTAGAGATAGTAGGAACATGCAGCACATTGTTTATAAAAAATCTTGAATCTAAGTTGTAGAGAGAGACATTACCAACATTCTTGATTTGAAGACCAGCATTATTTCTAACTCTCAGTTGATCTTGCCCATGATATTTTGAGTGAACGGAGAGATTGTTTAAGTCAGCCGTCACGTGATGGGTAGCACTGGTGTGGGGATACCAGAATCCGTTATCTGTTTGAGGTATGGTTTCCATATGATAAGCTTTTGGGGATGAAGACACCTTTTGGAACTTATATAACTTGCAGTTTAACGCACCATGTCCTAATTTCCTGCAAGCTTGACATACGGTTCGGCATTGAGAAGTGAAGTGGCCACGATTTCCGCAAGCATGGCAACTGACATTTTTATCCTGAGGATGGATTCTTGGATGCCCTCTTTGCTGCTCATTCTTTCCACAGTAATTGGGATTCTTGAAGTTTTGTCGGTGTGCTACATAGGCTGAAGGATCCTCAAGGTTTCCAGATTTCGAAATTTTAGAATCTTGAATAAGAAGCAAAGAATATAATTCCTCCAAGTTTATGGGATCGACACGAGTGCACAACAAAACTTTCAAGGTGCCATATTCGTCACTAGGAAGACCATAAAGAATATTCATGACAAAATCCTCTTCATCTACTGGTTTGGAGGCCATGGCTAGCTGATGAGCTATGTCTTTAGCTTTGTGAAAATATATTGTTATGGATTCATTTCCTTTTTCCAGGTTTTGTAGGGCAGATTTAAGTTGTTGCACCTTTGTTCTAGATTGAGCAGCATAGATGCGTTTTATGGTGGTCCAGACTTTGTATGACGAGTCAAGACCTACAACTTGACTATGGACGACTTCACTGAGCGATAAAATGATCCAACTTAACAATAGTTGGTCACCTCGATGCCATTCCAAGAAGGCTGGATTTAAGATAGTTCTTTTGTCATCTTCACTAGGCAAGAACTCGTTTGGACATTTGAACGACCCATCAATATATCCCATTATATTATAACTCTTAAGCAAAATGAACTAAAATCCCCAAAGCAAGTAGTTGTCGGAAGACAATTTGATGGATAAAAAATGTTGAAGACTAGTTGGGGCAGGTATGATAGAGAAGATCAGATCTGAAAATGGCAGATTCATATTGTTGAAACCAGACTTTGTTGATCCCACAACTGTGTTGTAGGAGTCTCCTTCTGGTGTTGCTGGTTGATTGGCCATAACTAGCTCTGATACCATACAAAACCACACGCTAGGAAGAAGAACGAGATAGAGAGAGAAAGGAGAAGACAACAAAGATTTTAACGTGGTTCAACCTTTAACGTGGTTCAACGATAGGAAGGTGTCTCTTTCTTGTTAAATTTTACAAGACAAGAGACTCTCTCTTATAGTCAATTTACATGTCCATCAATCCCATATTGTTGGGATTTGATTTGATTATAGAATCGCACGTTTTCCCTTTTTTAGTTGTTATACATAGATTATCCTCATTTTTTGTAGCAATCTTGTTGGCCTGGGCGTTATCTTTGGTATGTACTTGATTTCTTATGGATCTGATATGGGCGAGAACTCCTCCAGCTGCAGATGTGTGAGCTTGGACGTTATCACTTCCAGCGATAGTCATGGAGCTGCCGAGTATGTCCTGTTGTGGTTTAATAGACTCATTATCTCGTAACCATTACTCTTGTTACGTTATTACATTATTTTGTCTCTGTTCACTTATCGCCTTTTTTATAGATGTTTTGTTATCTCATTCTCTCGTATCTCATTAACCGTTACTGCCGTTACATTAGACGCATTGTTAATTCATTCTCTCATTTTGTAGTAACCATTCCTATTGTTATGATATTGCATTATTTTTTCTTTGTTTATGTATCACCTTCTTTGTAGACATGTTGTTACGTCATTCTCTTGTAACCATTGCTGTTGTTATGTTATCGCATTATTTCATTTCGTTTATATATTGCCTTCTTTGTAAATGCATTGTTATCTTATTCTGTCGTAACCAATATTGCCATTATGGTATCACAATTTTTTGTCTCTGTTTATGTATCACCTTCTTTGTAAATGTGTTATCTTATTCTCTTATAATCATTCCTACCATTCCTGTTTGTTATTGTATGACATAACCACATTCACAGAAGCATGTGATAATGACTGTTACTTTAGACATAACCACATTCACAAAAGCATGTGATAATGGCTGTTACTTTAAGACAATCATTTAATGTATGATACATTGCAAAAGCTGGGTACATGACTAAGATTTTTGCCCATTTTGTGTGATATTATTGTGAGAGCTAACTACAACTGGGAAGGACCAATTGAATCCATGTGGTTCTGTAACGATTAAACAAAATAGAGAATCAAAATATGCTTAAAGTTAGCATACAAAATACTTATAATATAAAACACTTACCAAGAGTTTTGTAAAACCGACTCGATCATATGGATTTTGTATATGTATAAACAACATACAAGTCTCAATTGCACTTTTTGTAAATGTAACATACTCAACAACTTAAGGATAATTTTCTTGCTTGATTTTTTCTCGTGACCTATTTTCCAAGGGCACTTTTTGTCCTATGCAAACTCCTATTAGATATTAGTTTCCTCTTCAAACTATTGACTGGTTGTATCGTGTGACCCTAGACTTATTGAACATGATATTAATACCATAACCATGACTCTTTTTCTCCAAAGGGTTTAACGTGATGAAACGTATTGTTTTGGGCTGGCTTCTAATTGTTGCATCGTTGTCACGTCATAGAGTCGAAACATTCTCTAGAGCTTCTTTTGCCAACTATGTTATGTATTCATAAGTCCAGTCATTTCTTGTTGTCAGGTTCTTAATATACGTCGGTGTTCTGCACAGGTGATGGTAGCGGAACAAGCTACGAGACTTAAGACCATGACCGAAAGAAATTTTATGGCAAATCTTTATTATCTCCAACTATGCATTTTTGGTCCATCTTCTTAGGACGTATCTCTCTAGCAGTTCCTGGCTGAATGTTTCGACATAAAATACCTTTAAGTTTATATTTCTTACAAGAACATTCGACATCACATGTTTCAATATGATAGGTCACAAATGCATCATTGGTCTTAGTCGAATTTCTCTTCCTTTTGATCACATGATGTACACAACAACTTTTTTGTTGTGCAAGTAATTCGATATCACAATTAGTCATTTGAGTGACCTCTTTCTTAAACCATTCAAATGTAGTTGGTGTATACATAACTGCTGTCAGACAATGATATTCATACCCAGACTGTGAGGTCAAAACACAAATGCTTTCACATCTTCTTTGAGCTCGCATTCTCTAAGACCATCCAAAAACATGTCATAGTGTTCCATGAATCAAGATATTTATAAGCAAAAGTACACTCCCCTTTTAGTGCAACATGCATGCTCTCTACTCTTTGTGTGTTTATCATGCCAGCACAGAAGTATTGTTTTCCATATGCCAACTCCCACTTTTCTTTGTCATCATACAATTTTTGAAGTCATCTACTCTTGTAGTTATATACTTCAATCATTTGTGTTTACATAAATTCGAATGTCTCACCATCTTCACGCTGAATAACATATTTTGCAAACCTCTCCTTAAACTAGTCTTATGATTCATTACATGTTTTATGTTCTTTGATACATTATAGAATATATGCCACAAGCACAAAAAATGATATGCCTTTGGCCATATGAAGGACATTGCAGCTGCTATTGCACTGTCACCATCCATCAGTACAACTTTTGTGGTACTTCCCGTTGATGGCCTCAATGAATACCTTGAACAACCACTCATATGTTCAAGTGGTCTTGACCTTTGTGGTACTTTAAAATGATGGTTCACCTCTACAAACTAGGCAAAATGGGCCAACCATAGGTATTGACCTTCATGGTTGTGTCAAAAACAAGAACATCATTGAAACTTGGATAGTGTACCCTATACCTTGAGTTTATCCAGAAGACATTTGTGGCATAACTATCATCAATTATCTGCATGACACTTTAGAAACATGTTTCTTTGCTTAATCTTTTCTGAATGCATTCAACTAATGCCATAAATTTTCTTCATTGATTTTGTCTTCTTTCTCTTCAAGTGGTTTATGATCCAT
Source organism: Nymphaea colorata (assembly GCF_008831285.2). Lineage (NCBI taxonomy): Eukaryota > Viridiplantae > Streptophyta > Magnoliopsida > Nymphaeales > Nymphaeaceae > Nymphaea > Nymphaea colorata. Next base: position 4,886,432 of record NC_045150.1, read on the forward strand.
GCGTGTGAACATTCTCATGACATCCTTTTAGTTTATCAAACAGATCATATGCCTTCCTTGGCAGTATGCCTACACCAAAAACCAACTCACTCATTTCAAATGCGATGCTGATAATTTTCAATGCGACCTCAACATGTGGCTCATGCGAGAAGGTGCCAATAGATGGTTGTGTTCAATCGCCACTGCGCACCAGTATTTTTCATTTAGATGCCTTGCTAGCTCTAAATTTACATGACAACCACACTTTGTATCAATTCTTTGCTTCTTTACATGGACTTGATGTTTTTCATGCTTCTTTTGAACAAACATATGACCTCAGAACCATTGAACCTATGATACAAAGCATAAGAGTTGTAGGAACTATATGTTGCGTCTTCCATCTCAAACTCCATTCCTATAGTAGGAGCACATTCTTTGGTATTTCTCATTTCCTCATAGAAGGACTCAATCTCTTGTTTTCTACCAAAAAAAGATGATGACGTGTTTGCATCCTCAAAAATGTTTTTTGGTTTTTGGAGTGCTCTAGAAAAATGAGGTTTATTTTAAACAAGAGAGAAAGGGACTCGCCCGTCAGTACGAGGACCTGATGCCTTTACCGGGGATAATCAATCTAAGGGCTATGTTTATTTTTTATGCATTTCGTTTTAGCTTAAACATCTTTTTCATTATAAATGTGGTGTTGTGTTTAAGAAAATGTTGAAGAATTGATATCTCAAATTTTTGAGAAAATTTTTGAAGAGCCATTTGAGAATGTGAAACATTTTGTTTTGAGAAATCTTTAACTTGATAAATATTTACAAATATTGTTTGGAATCATTTGAAGATCACTTTTGAAATCTCTTTAGTGTTTTCTTAAGACTTTAAGTAGGTTCGAGATTTTGCTCTAATTTGATTACTACCTTGTTATAACTCCATCTCATCTTCTTTTAGTTCTTTTAGAGATGTACTTATGATCATTTGTGATGTTAAGTGAACGTGAATGTGAATGTATGGATGCATTGGCCCTACATGGTTAGAAGAAATCATTCATTCCTACCATGACATTCATTTAGAAGCATTCCTACCACCACATACATTTAAGTTTCTCATTTTATAATTTTTATGAAGGAAGAAAACTTTTTGAAAATGGAATAGGTTGTCGACCATCAAACATAATTCCAATATTAGGTTATTACTTGAGTTTTGGTATTGATGAAGTCAGCAATTGAAAAGATCTTGGGAGAAAATATTTCAAAAGAATGGAAAAGAGGAAAAACTTTAATAGAAGAGGAATATGGAGAAAAAGAGACAGAAAAATTACTAAACAAATGATTTAAAAGAGAGAGAGAGATACGTATACATGTACATACTTATATATACATATATATATATATATATATATATATATATATATATATATATATATATATATATATATATATGGATGCATTTATGAAAGCTAGTGAAGAGAAAGTTTAAATCAAATAGAGAGGGAGAAGAAGATTTTAGAAAGAGAGAGAGAGATTTTAGAATGGAATATACGTATATATATTTATATATACGCATACGAGAGTTTGTAAAAGAATATGTCAAATCATAAAGAGAGATAGTCATGGGCACATATACGTATATAACATGTATATACACATATGTCATCATAAGAATTGAAATTAAGAAATGATTTGAAAATATCCGACTTCAATTTTTATGTAGGTTGGAGAGGAACTTAGACTCATGCAAGAGCCTAAGTTAAGTCTCCAAAGCCTCATTAAAGAGCGTATTTGCTTTTGAAATATTTTAGAAAACATGATTCAAAATATTTTATATGTGAACATAAAAACATTATTATCTCATTTGTCACTAGAGAATATATTTCTTCCACCGTTGCATATGGAAAAAATCAATCAATGTAATAAACTGCTTATTGGGGTCCCTAATCGGGTGACAAAAAAAAATGTAAGAATGACATGAAAATGCACTTTAATATGTACAAATTCGTGAAGGGCTTCGCCGGGTTGGACAAGTCTCAACCTAAAAAATCAACATAAAAATAAAGAAATCTCAACCCCAAACACTCATACCCCCTTTACATTTGCTCATCAATTATGAAAAATTAATACATCAAGCATGAGCATCATTTCAAGCATAAATGATGAGTAAAACAATATAACAAGCATATTTTTAGAGGCAAATGAAGAAATGAAATTTATTTCACCTTGTTTATACTCCTGGTACACTCAAGATGTAGCTCTCGACTCCGGATAGGAAATCTTTAAAGTTTTCTTGCACAGCCATGGGGAGTTAACAAAGGAGAAACGAAAAATGAAAATGAAATAAGGATTACATACCTCTAATATCTTCTCATGCCCTTTTGAAGAGTTGGAACTTCAAGAAGAAGAAGAAGAAGAAAAGAAGAGAGAAATGGGGAAGAAGAGTCAAATCTTCAAGTGAAGAATCATTAGAAGTTCCCCCAAGGGTTAGTTTATGCCCAAGAGGGAGGATTGTGGGGGTATTTATAGGGAATTTTGGAGACAAAATTCAAATTTTGATTTTTTTTTTTTTAATTTGACAAGATTTTCATGCAAATTTCAATTATTTTTTAATAATTTTAATTTTTTTAAAATAAGCTTTGACTAAGTGGGATTGGTCATTAGCCCTGCAAACACCCTTTTGGGGTGTGGGTAGGGCTAATGCCCACCTAGCCAAGCCAAAACTGCCAGTTTTAAGCTAAGAAAAGGGGAGGTTGCACTAGCTTTGTGACTCATCATGTGCGCACAGCCGCGCGCACAGTGCTGTCGCGCATCAGGTGCTGGCGCGTCGCCTGACGTCCATGAGCGCTCACCATCACGCACGAGTGCATGCCATTGCTCTCAATGGTCAATTTTTTATATTAAAAAAATAAAATAAAAAAATGATGTTTTCATAAGAAGGCATAAAACCAATTTTTTGAATGTGTATAAAAATGGTTTTTGTTACACATGGCAGATCGACTCTGTTTTCAATGACTCCAGACTTGTTTTAAATCCAGATTCAGTTCAATTGGTTGCCGACGACTTCCAATGGATTAAGCTCGAAAACACAATTTTGGTGCAAGGACGAGACATAAAACAAAAGGGAAGGTTTGTGCATGCGCATGCGGTGCTCAATAGCATTAAATTTTTCCGTTTGGATCTCAACTTTGGAATTTGAGTTTGAATTTCTCTTGGGTTTTGGATCTAATTGGGATCCGAGAGTTGGATTTTGAATTTAAATCTCACATCTAAAGTTGAGTTTTGAATTTGAATTTTGTGTTTAGGTTCAGACAAGTGTTTAGAGATTCATTTTGGATCGACTAGTCGCGAATTTATTTTGGGTCTATGATTGGGCTTAAGGCCCAAAAATTGAATCCAGTTGAAACATTTGAGATTTGAGTGCAAATGAAATACACCCCTTTTTGAAAAAATTTGGGGTGATAACATGACATCACATGCATTGTGTCATCCGATGATGTAGGTATTTCATAATAGTCGCCACCTTCATTCAGCTCTTTCTACCACATATTCAGGCCGATGGGTTTGTTGCCCCCTCAACCCCATGACCTTTTGTACCCCATTCTATGTCACTAGCTGCTTTCATGCCTTATTTTGTTGAAACAGAGAATTGTGTGCCACCCTGTGTATGCAATGAGCTTATCCTGGGGGTTGACGCTACTTCTATGAGAGTATACAGGGTGGTGGACTCTACTACATATATATGAAGTCCCAGTATTGACCTTTGTGACATAAAAGGTACAATGTATATATTTACTTAATGTTTTAACATTGCATGGACAAAGTACATGTACTTATCATTCATTCCTTCATGCAAAGGAGGATGTTCCCAAAGGAGCACAAAGGCTGCTGGTGAAGAAAACTTGGCCTTGAAGCAAAAATGGTGGGAATGTCAACAAAAGGGAAGGATGGTGAGTTCATAACAATGTCGTTGTACTTTTTTATTCGTTGATGTTAAATGACAAATGCTTGGGCATTCAAAGCAATCGAACAAGCACTTCTAGTGGATTTGAAGGTGAAGGTGAAGATAGAATTCAAAAAGAAAAAAAATGTTTATGCAATAGATATGATGTATATTCTTGTTATAGGTGAAATAACGACTGTGTGTTGCAGTTCATATGTGATATAATGTTATGATATAACATGTGGGAAATAGTTTTCATAAGATAACAAATTTGTGACAACGAATGCATGAGATAATAAATTCATGACATAACTTTATGCATGAGATAACGAATTCATGAGACAACTTTACGCATATGATAATTAATGTGTAAGATAATGCTCAATGTTATTGGCTGACAAACTTTATGCATGAAATAATATTGAATGTTATTTTATCAATAGACATTATGTGTAAGATAGATTGTGTGAGACAACAAATTCATGAGATAATGTTCAATGTTATTAGATCGACAGACTTTATACATTCAAATGATACAATGTATAAACTATCTACCATCATCGGATGGTGCAGTGCACATGATGTCATCATCATCGGATGGTAATGAACTAGAGAATGAGTCCCTCTATGAGGGGATGAAGAATACCGAAGAACATGCTCTTGTTGTAGAAATGGAGTTTGAGACGGAGAACACCACATACCATTTCTACAATTCTTATGTTTTGCATCACGGGTTCAGTGTAAGGAATGGTAGATGGAGAGAAACACACATAGTGCAGTTCTAAAAAGATCATATGTTTGTTCAAAAGAATGATGGAAGAGATCAGTTCCATGTGTCTAGAAGCACAAGATCAACACAAGTTGTGGTTGTGTTGTCAATTTGAAGCTAGCAATGCATCAAAATGAAAAATATTGGATTTGCGTAGTCACAATTGAACACAACCATCCATTGGCACATTTTTGCATGAGCCGCATGTTAAAGTCGCATCACGAAATGTTAGCATCACATTCCTAAATACGTAAATTGGTTGATGGTGCAGAAATACCACCAGGGAAGACACATTACCCATTTGTTAAAGTAGAAGATTGTTGTGAAATCATTCTATTCACATGCATGGATTATAAACACCACTGGAGGAGAAAGTGTATAGAATCAATGAAAGAAGGAGAATTTATGTCATTGCTCAAATGCATTCAAAAAAGATTAAGCAAAAACACATGTCTCTACAGTGCCATTCAAATGGACGATGATGGTTATGTCACAAGTGTATTATGGGCAGACTCGATGTCTGGGGTAGATTATGGATGCTTTAGTGATGTTCTTATTCTTGACACAATTGCGAAGGTTAATACCTACAGCTGGCCCTTTACCCAGTTTATAGGGGTGAGCCATCACTCTAAAAGTTGCATTTTTGGCGGTGCATTCTACTTTGATCAGACCATTAAGACATGTGAGTAGTTGTTCAAGGTATTCACTGAGGCCATGAACAAGAAACACCCCAAAGTTGCACTGACAGAAGGTAACAGTGCAATAGCAACTACATTGTCCCTCATATGGCTAGAGGTGGATCATTGTTTGTGCTTGTGGCATATATTCCAAAATACAATGAAGAGCATAGGACATGTAATAATCAGAAGATTGGCTTTAAGGAGACTTTGTAAAATGTGTCCTTCAGTACAAAGATGGTGAGGCATTTGAATCTATGTGTTCATAAATGATTGATGCATATAACCTATAAGAAAACACATTTTCGTGGCTTCAAAAATTATATATAGACAAAGAAAAGTAGGTGTTGGCATATAAAAGACAATACTTGTATGCAAGCATGATAAGCACACAATGAGTGAAGATCATGCATGCTGCATTGAAAATTGGAGTGTACTCTTGATTATAAAGATATTGATTCATGGAACACTATGATACATTTTTGGACAGTCTTAGAGATTGTGAGCTCGAGAAATGTGAAAGCATTTGCATCTTAACCTCAAAGTCTTCATATGAATATCCTTGTTTGAGCTGCATCTATGTACACACCAACTGCAGTTGAATGGTTTAAGGAAGAGGTCATTCAAGTGACTAACTGTGATATATAATTACATGCACAACAATCAAGTTGTTGCATATATCATGTAATCGAAATGGGGAGAGATATGACTAAGATCAATGATGTGTTCGTGACCTACCACATCAATACAGATGATGTCGAATGTTCTTGTAAGAAATATAAATTTAAATGCTCTAAAGATGCTTGATTGAAAGAACATTCAGAATCTGCCAGAGAGATAATGAAGATTTGTCCTGAAATTCCTTCTTGTGATGGTCTTAGGTCTCACAACCTGTCTCGCTACTAGTATATGTGCAAGACACTGACGTATCTTGAGACTTGATAGAAAGAAATGACTGGGCTTATGAATACATGACATAGGTGAGAAACAAAGCTCTAGAAAACATTTTGACTCTAAGTCGTATCAATGATGCGATAAGTAAACCCTAGCTCGAAACAATGTGTCCCATCACCTCAAACCTCTTGAAGAAGAAGAGCTATGGTTCTGCTATCAATATTATGTTCGATAAGTTTGGGGTCAATGTTGTAAAATATGAGGGTACATTACGACCAGTCAATGATTTGAAGAGAAAGCTAATATCTTATAGTTGTTTGGGTAAGACAAGAAGTGCCCTAAAAACACATAATACCAAAAGAAAAATCAAGTAAGAAAATGATCCTCAATTTGTTGCATGCGCTACATTTGCAAATGGTGTAGTTGAGACTTGTATGTTGACCACATATATGCAATATCTATATGATCAAGATGGTTTTACAAAACTCCTAGTAAACTTTTTTATATTATATGTATTTTGTATGTTTTAACTTTAAGCACATTCTGATTTGTTTAATTGTTACAGAACCAAATGGATTCAGTTGGTTCTTCTCAATTGTAGCCAACTCTCACAATGACACCCGACAGAATGGGCATAAAATTTAGCCATGTAACTAGCTCTCACATGTATCATATATTAAATGATTGTCTTAAAGTAACAACCATTATTGCATGCTTATGTGAATGTTGTTATGCCATACATTAATGGACATGAATGGCAGGAATGGTTTTGAGAGAATGAGATAACAACACATCAACAAAAAAACCGATACATAAACGAAAACAAAATAATGCGATAATGTAACAATATTAATTGTTACGAGAGAATATAATAACAACGTGTTTACAAAGAAGGCAATACGTAAACAGAGATGAAATAATGCAATAATAACATTAGAAATTGTTACGAGAGGATGAGATCACAACATGTTTACAAAAAAGGCGATACAATAACAGAGAAAAAATATGAGAGAATGAGATTATAACGTGTCTACAAAGAAGATGATAAGTAAACAAAGATGAAATAATGCGATAACGTAACAACAGTAATGGTTACGAGAGAATGAGATAACATGTCTAACATAATGGTAGTAACGATTACAAGAGATTGAGATAACAAAAACAATATAGCTAAAAAAAAAAGATAACAATAGACATAAGGTAACAAAAATGAATTGCTTCTCTTCAGTTCATATAAGCATAAGATAACAAAAATGGGTTGTTTATTGAGTTCATTACAAACAAAAGATACGAAAAATGGACTATTTCTTTGAGTTCACGACAGGAACTAGATAACAAGTTTATTCACATTTCAATCTGCCTAACTATAACAAGCAAGTTTCCATATGATTTTTAATCATCCTGATAACATCAGCTTGGGTAAAGTTAGGCTTCCCTCCACATATCTTGTGCATGCATTTCATTACGAACACACCATAGTCACGGTTGTTTCTTTGCTTTGGATATTTAACTGGAACAAGTTTGTAGTACTTAAATGACTTGATACCGAAGATTTTTTTTTTTGTACAATACCTCTACAAAAGAACCAAAATTTCTAACTCACCAAATACAACTTATCTTAAAGACAATTAAGGTTACACTGCATACCAATCTATAAATGTCTTATAGATCGTATATCCATACTTGTTTTTTCAAGTCGTGGCCAATGTATAACACCTAACGTATTTGTGTGTCTCACACACAAGGAAATAAGAGCTGAAACACACGAGTGGTACACATATAGGCATTACAGAGAAGGTGAGTAAGGAAAAAAAAAAGGTGGACATTTGGGAAAACATAGAAAGAAGAACAACCATGTCAACTTTAGTAAGGTTGTTGTCGTTCACCACTGAATTCTTTTGTATGGCTTCTGTCATAAGAACGCCACTATCGTTCATCAATCAATGTTACATAGAATACAGTTATATATCGGTTAATATGATTAATATTTTTTGCAAGATGAAGGATATGTAATGGAAACAATCAAGATCAATGATATGTACTATGAAATCTGCCCTTATATGACTCCTTCGAAGGCCTAGATTTGCAGGCCTATCATCCAAAACATCAACAACAAAAAATCATACTAGCACTGCTAATTTGCTTCTGACAACTATTGTAGACTCAGCCTGGGTGGCTTTTTTTTTGGAATGTGTCATCCTGGTTGGAATGGCAGCTGATTTGCTGGAGTCACCAGCTGGTTTACTAGAGTTGCCACTTAGATTTCCTGTGTAACGTGTCATCATTGTAAAACCGAGCAGTTTTTCAGCATCGAGGATCTTCTTCTCCCTAACCATGGAGTCTTTGTTTCTTTCTGCCATAGACAATTGTTTGTGTTGTTGGAGTCATTCTTACCAGAGACAAAATTTCTTCGCTCTCACTAGAGATCATCTTTCTTTATTGCCTAAATCTATTCAAAACTGCCTTTGTTATAGGAAACAATCCTTTTTTGTTCTCATGAGTTTTAACATCCAATTGCCTCTTTTTTAGGATACTGTGTCTTTTTGGAAAACCATGTTCATTTCTTTTCAAAATGTTACTTATGTTAACATGTGTATACTAGTATAAACAACATTATTTCAACTATAACATGCACAATAAGCAATAACAATATTATATCAGTTCTAACATAAACAACATTATCTCAACTTTAATGAACATAATACATATAACAACATTATTGAGTTGTAATATGCACAATATGTATAACAATATTATCTCAACTCTAACATAAACAACATTATCTCAGCTCTAATATGCACAATGCATATAACAACATTATCTCAGCTATAACATAAATAACATTATTTCAGCTTTAACATGCATAATACATATAACAACATTATTTCATCTTTTGCACAAACAACATTATCTCATCTTTACCATAAACAACAGCTCTAACATATATGGTTGCCATGTATAGATACATATGAACATATATAGAGCATATAACAAGCAATAGAGTATATACATATAAGTTCATAAATATAATTTCATATTTCAACTAATTTTATCATATTATAACTTAGATCTATATCTAGCACATAACGTCATATGTTAATTTTAGTCAGCACATAACAAGAAATAGAGTATATACATGTAAGTTCATACATACAAGTTCATATTTCAACTAATTTTATTATATTATCACTTAGATGCATATCGAGCACATAACGTCATATGTTAATTTTAACCAGCACATAACAAGCAATAGAGTTCATACATATAAGTCTAATGAAGTAATCCATTGTTGCAGCTATATTAAATCAAAGGAGTCGGCAACTGCAAGATGAACAATGTCCAAGGACCATCCGTATGTACTATCATGTGTTTATCAATGACACAAAAAGGGCAACGTACTACTAAAATATGTACTATCACGTGTGGTCACTCACATTCATTCGACTGCATTTAATGAAGTTGTATATTGCTATAGCTACATTAAGTTAAATTAGTCAATTGCTACAAGATCAATAATGTCCAAAGAGCATTTGTCTGCACTATTGTGTGTTTATCAATGGCACAAAAACAGCAAGGTACTTCTACGATATATACTATCCCGTGCTATTTTTCCAGCAAGATCATGGATATAAGTAACTGTATTGTTGCATGCAGGTGCATTAAGTGTGGTATGACAGAACAAATTTGGACTATATATATAAATACATGACAATCTCCATGGAATTATCTTGTTTGAGAATATAAGAGCAATGAAGAAGGAGAAACAAAATCTGTTCAATGATGAGATACATCAGAGTGTCCATGAGCTCAGCCCACATGAATGGGTTAGCAACATCATAAGTACTGTCTCATTAATGTTACTGTTAGAGAATATGGTAGGTGGATAATTTTTATAGTCTATCTTCTCCTCACAGGTTCTGCATGATGCAGTAGAGTTAGTGCAATGATTAGTAGCAAATGAAAAGCGATGCATTCTCAATCTTGCTGTCATGGTAATTTAGTTTTTATAATAAATTTATTGCTTGCTTATTATTAGAACATTCTTTATGTTCTTGTATCATGGTGTACATAGTGCAGTCAACCGAAAGCCTTTTGGTTGTGGTTTCATGTATATTAGAAAGATGCTTTCTGACCTCACTTTGTTGAACTCATTTGAAATGGTCTATACTCAACATATGCATCAAATTTTCTTGCCCCAATCTGTCACACTTCATCTTCACTCATGTGCAAAGATTGTATTATGTAGGTTCTAAATCCTACCTTGTGGGAAGAGTGTCATCATTGAGTACTATACATTTTTGACATACAAAGGAAAACTTGCTTATACTACAATTCAATAGAAATGCATAGACCAGTATAGCTTCATTTGTGCTTCGTGGAAGAATTCTTACAAAGTCATTGCAGGATCAACATGATTCAGTGGTGTGCTTTTCTTAGGAAGGAAGATCCCTGCCAAAACAGTGGACATGATTGTGGTTTTTCCATTATGAAATACATAGAAGCAATCTACAATGACTATTAACCTAATTTTGATTTTGTACATAACGGATAGACGTTTCATATTGCATTATTGATATTCTTTTTCTGTTCACAAACAGGGTTGTTTTCTTCATTGAATAGTATACCACATTTTAAAAACCAGATATGTGACAACTTGGTAGAGTATGTTATATCGGGGGCAGCAAATAGAAAGCGCACAAAGAAGAAAACAAAAATCATGGACATGAACAATGTACAATGACATGTGTACAACATGAGAAATACAAAAGGAAATGAGATAGGGAGATAACAATGCATGCATAGAGCTAAAGATTGACAAACAAAAATGAGATAGTGAGATAACAACACGTCAAAGATAAAGCAGCGGTATATGTAACAAACATAAGATAATAGAATAGGAAATAATCAAATGCACATGAGAAAAAATGATAACATGACGACACAGTCCATTACACGCACCTAACGAAATGAACCAAAACGTCTCCCACATCATTCACACCATATGACAGCCTTATTAATAAAATTAACTTATTATTTATCACTGTCATAAACAAACAAACAATATTTGTCGTTATTACTAAAATACAATTATTCTCAGCCATCATGTTCATGTCATTTTGTTTTTGACAGATTATGATTCAATAATCATTTTTTGAGTCAAAACAGCAACGTGAACAATCAGCGTACTTATTACTACTAGCAATCTCTCTTCCACAAGTAGGTTTGGAAGTTAGGCTGCAGTTTCCATATGGTCCTGGCCTGTTGTGATTCAAATCTCCCTGCCCATATGCTCCTGGTGCAATTTACTGTGGATCTCCCTCCGAGCAGCCTCCTTTGCTGAAAATGATGATGATGAGGCTACATGATGTGGGATATCTTCTGTCACTGAGGTTGATGATAGAGGAAGGATATCTCCTACTGTTGTGTATGTTGATGTAGTGGAATATCTCCTGCTGCTACAAATGGTGATCCACGAGGGGGCAACTAGATCAAAGAGATTTCAGGTACCCAACGATGCACTACATCCCAATATTACTCATGGTACCTTGGTGCAAATCCCTCACTGTCGTAAGCAACGACCATTTCACCTTCATGAGACCAGTTATGAAGCTCCTTTTGAAACAACAATTGCCAATCAACTCTAGCCCTTAAAGCATTTTTGTTCTTTAATCTCTTGTAGGGTTGGGGTGGATATGAAATTGATTGGCCCACACCTTGCTGCAAGAGGACTATGCTGTTGTGCTGCATTTCTATTTCATTCATGCAGAACAATCACACATCTATGAACAACAACTCAAGCGCTTGGACGATATTCCAATCTTGGTATTTTGTAATGTAGTATGATCTAAACATTGCCTACACATAAACATGAAATAATTGTTCGTACACAATTATATCAGCATTCTTATTGAGCAAAATATGAAACACTATTTGCTATACATGCCTCACCCATCTGAATATTCGATACAATCTACCTGGATGATTCTGCATCATTGTATTCTCTGAGACCGATACGTCTTCACTATGCATGTAATGAGTGTGCATCTGAAAATGGACAGTCCATAATAGGTCTAGTAGAAGATATGTGCTCCCACAACCAGAACTAAAGACAAAGTAAAGATATTACAAGATGAAAGATAATCGTTTTATAATAAGTTTACATGATGAAGATACTATCAATACCTACAACAACAACCAATATCCTCCCACAGATGCAACTCCACTTTTAAATTGCTCCAACTGACTATACAAATACGCAAACATAGTTGTTCCCAATGCATAGCAGTGAATCTGGTCCACATCTTTCAAAAATTGGATGTACTACCAACTTATTCTGGTGTCTGAATTATCACTAAAAAGACACATGCCAAATAAATAAACAAGAAAAGACATCAATGCTCGGTTGGCTTTTTGTGTAGGTGCATCATTTTTTGCATGTTATCATTTATTCTCTAGATATAACACAATTATTGACATCAACTTTCCCCTCAAAGGCCATAATCTTCTAGAACACCAACTCTGTCAATCCTAGAAGATCGTTGCTCTTTGCTCTTAAGTTGTACTTAGACGTCCTGAACAGAAGTTTTTCTTGAATTTTCAGACCCAATAGCCTAAAAACGTCATTTAGGGTGATCACCATCTCAAATTTATCAAACACAAATGTGTTTGTCTAAGAATCCCACTTACGTGCCAAAGCGTACAAGGGTCCTCATTGGAGTTTCATGGCACCAAAGCACAACAGCCCCGATAACTACACCAATATGCGCTTCTGGAAGTCTGACAAATCTTCATACCAATCGACGACCAAATGCCAATGACAGAGCACACATTTCTTTAACACAATACCAGTGCCAAAGGCATTATCTAATGTAGAAGCTTTAATTACAATTACTTGAATAAATGTCACAGATTACTTACGTCGATGTCACATAATCACCATTTTTTCTTTACAACTTCCTCTACCACTTCTAATTTGGACAATTGACGGTGCTTGCAAGACAACCGCCGCTTGCAAGACAACTTCCTCAGGTTCATCAAACAGTAGATTCTCCTCCTTATTTTCTTTTTCCTCTTCATTCTTTGTCTCTGCGGCCTGTCCCTCCCTTTTTGCCACCACCTGCTCCTCATTTTTCCTTATCCCCTTCATTCTCTATTTCTGTGGCTCTTTCCCTCCCTTGTCACCACCTCGTCCTTATTTTCTTTCTCCCTTTCATTCTCTCTCTCCTTGGCCTGCCCTTTCGTTTCCACCACCTCCTTGTCCTCATTGTCTTTCACCCCTTCATTCCCCTTCTCCATGACCGGCTCCTCCTTTTCTTTGTCCCCTTCATTCTCCTTTCCCACGACCTGCTCCTTTTTTTCTTTCTCCCTTTCATTCTCCTTCTCCACCATTGAGAAAACGACACATTCAATTGCCCTATGCTCTTCTACAACGACAACTTCAAGTGCCCCTTCCTCTATTGGTTCTTCGCACTCATTGTTTACACATATCATTCTATCTCTGACCAAGTTCTTCATGTTTGGTCCAATGTATTGGTCGAACAGACATCGTACAATGGACGATCAGTGTGAAATTCTTTCGTATTGCTTCAAATAGACATGATTAATTTGCAAGAAGCAAAAGAAACATGAGATAATAATGTCTATCGCAAGAAAAGAGGTAAAAGATTACAACACATGTATAAGATAGACACACAAATATGAAATAGCGGATAACATTACCATATAAAGTAGAAGACAAACTAACAGATATAAGATAGTGAAATAACAAAGCATTCATAAAGTAGAAGATAAAAAAAGGACATAAGATAATGAAATAACAACATGTTTTGTATTGTAAAATATAAACAAAAAGATATGAGATAATGAAATAACAACGTATTTATATATTATAGAAAATAAATACAAGGATATGAGATAATGAAATAACAATATCTGTTTATACTATAGAAGATAAATAGAATGATATGAGTTATTTCATTATCTCATATCCTTTTGTTTATTTTCTACAGTATATACACGTGTTGTTATTTCATTATCTCATATCCTTCTGTTTATTTTATGTAGTATATATGTGTTGTTGTTTTATTATCTCATATCCTTCTTCATATGTTCTATATGTGTTGTTGTTTTATTATCTCATATCCTTCTTCATATGTTCTAGAATACAGACGCATTATTATTTTCATTATTTCATTTCATTATTTCATATCCTTCAGCTTTATCTTATACAATATATATATGCGTTGTTATTTCACTATCTTATATCCATCTATTTAGCTTTTACAGTACGGACGCGTTGTTATTTCATTATCTCATGTCCTTTTGTTTATCTCATACAGTATATACGCACTTTGTTATTTCATTATCTTTGTAATGCTTCCTACAACATATGAACTAACGAAACAACGCAAGAATAACTTGGAAAAAACAAAGACTATATCAGTCACAGTTGAACTTCCTTCGGCTTGTAGACTCCGCTCGCTTTGCTGGGAACCGTCTCAGCCTCTGCTCACTCTGATAACGACTTTCTGTTTGCTCTGACTGGTGGACTCTACTACCTCTTCGACCAATAATGAGAATCACTCTAATGACAAGAATTGATCCAACAGATGCCCTTATGTTTGCTCCAATTGATGCTCTTCGACTGACGGCGAAAACTACTCCCTTGTTGTTGTGAACTTTTGAAGGTTATGGACAACCCAAACATTCAAAGTGTTATGGGGAACAACCACCCCCACCACACCACCACCCCCCCCCCCCTAAACTTCCACCTCTAGGAGTCGCTTTGTCGAAAAACCATTTTACTGCCGAGAGGGGTATTCTTGGTCATCAATGCCTTCATGTACAACCTATCCTATCACCATCATTTTTGTGATCCACATCAGGGCATTATTGTCTATCGAGTCCACCTCAATTGTGTGTCGAGTCCACCCACCGATTCACCATCGACCCAGACTTGTGCCGATTCGAACTCTGATTCACCTCTTTCATACACATCGGTGGCATATATGACCAGCTATGGACTGTTATAGGAAGGACATGAACCCCTGATGCCACACTCTAAACCAGGACAAGAGGTAAGAAGAAGAACCAACAATGACGACAAATAGTGGGGAGTGACAATAACAACAGCAGCTTGGAGTGATGGCATCCAAAGCAGCAAGAGTCCTTGAGTCAATGGTAGCAGGAACAACGAGTGATGGAAGGAACACACTCCAGGGTGAGAAATGGAGGCAATAGGGTCAAAGGGTGACCACGAACAAAGAACAAACAATAAGATTCATGGTGGGAAGGAGACTAGATTTGCGCGCCTAATAACCGTTACATTTTGTGTCTGGATTTTTGTTAGACTTCTCAAGGTCCAAGAAAAAAACAGAGACTTCTATATGCGCTCTCGCCCCCTAGAGCACAGACTTTTCCCCATGTATGATGAAGCTTATATAAAACTCAAGAACACATACAAAAGTCCGTCCTCTACAGTAATGTCCACGCTCATCAAACACCCACTTATATCAACTCTGGATGACCCTGAATCTCCCATAGTTCAAATAAAGCAAATGCAACTTAAAAGTATAACAATCCAAGAATATGTCATTGCAATTTCAAGAATAAACAACTATAATAACATGATTGCAATTGCAGTCACTGTGTGTATATTTGTGTAAAAAATATTGTGCCAATGTGGGATACAGACATTTTTTGTGGGAGGTATAACCGACGCTGAAAAAGTCCGGTAAGAGTTTCTTATTTCAGATGGCATTATGTACCAAAGTTGATGTGTATCTATAGCACATTAGAAGAGCTGGCTTTGCGAATCATTATGAAAGCACTCAACCACATTTAGTGGTAAGTGTGAGAGGAAAGTGAAGCTCACAGTTTTTTTTTCAAAAAAAGAAATCAGTAATTTGGAAGACACCCATGACATGACCTGGAAGGGGAAGAAACCTCTCACCCTGCTGGATTTTTCATTTGCAAAAACGAGAACAATATTGGTACAAGAAAATGAAGAACACTGTGAAAAGAAAATGGGGACACACAGGGTCGGGTGTGAGGATGTTGGGGTTTTTTCTCAATAGTAGTTAGATGAACACAACAAGCACTGTCGATGGTTCCTCGTCTTCCCCGATCGTCTTTCGACTAAGAGGAATCATTGGTACCAAACCGTCGATAGGCTAGGGCTGCCGTCTCATCAAAGTGTGTGTGTGTGTGTGTG
Source organism: Nymphaea colorata (assembly GCF_008831285.2). NCBI lineage: Eukaryota > Viridiplantae > Streptophyta > Magnoliopsida > Nymphaeales > Nymphaeaceae > Nymphaea > Nymphaea colorata. Next base: position 4,902,897 of record NC_045150.1, read on the forward strand.
AGTGAGAGAACAACAGTTCCTACCTTGCGATGGATGGCCTGGTGGAGATCCGATGGTCCTTCCTTTCCTGCAAGGGTAGAAGCAGAAATATTTTTCATAAGGAAGGCTGAATTAAGGTTTCTAAATTTTAACTAGGGCTGAAATATCATTTTTTCAAAATTTTTATATAGAACAAGTGAAATTTTTTAAAATTTATGTATAATTTTTTTTAAAAATAAATGAGGTGGGCCCCAGGCTCCGCCCTTGCTTCCCCTCCCACAAATGGCAGTGGTAAAGCTCGGCAACAATTGCGTGGGCATAGTGGCTACTAGGGCAGGGCTAGAAATATTTTTCCTGGAGGTCGAACTTGATAAATGACAATGCCTGAACAAAATTTTTGAAGATTTTTCCCAGAAAAATATATAGCGGACAAATTAAAATTGCAGAATGTTTTCAAATTTAATATCGTATTCTTCAAAATCCTCCCCTAGGCCCCCATACTAAGCAAATGAGCATGTATGTCAAGGATATCTAAGCTTACCACTACAGACCGGGGCATTATTATATCCCATGCACATGACATGGTTTAAGAAAATCAGTTACGCAATTTTGTTGGACAACACTTTTAGTATCTAGTTGTTGCCTTTACTGGCAGTGGGGCATCAATTATTCATACATGGTGGCTCATGTACGTGGTTGATAAGCAGGTTGACATGTGGAAATCAGTCATTAACATAAATTTCTTAAACATGGTTTACAAGTTGGGCTCAATGTGGCGTAGATGTGGTTGAGGTACATTCAAAAACATGACTACAAGAAGACTATACATGTCTCAAGGGGTTCAAAAACATGACTACAAGTAGACTATACATGTCTCAAGGGGCATAGCGTGACTGGGCATCAAAGGATCACACTCAAGGTGTCCAAAGTTCGAATACTATGGTTGCTGCAGGCTCTCATGAGTACTCTGCTGATATTTAAATGGTAGTTTTAGGCTCTCATGAGTACTCCGCTGATATCTAAATGGTGGCAATTACAACACTCAAGTTAAAAGGATCTATACTAAATTCATGCAAGTCTCAAAGTAAGCCACAATCTTAGAAGCATAAGGATATTGGCTTTGGGGGTTTTATGGCGAAGACAGTTTCCCTTCAACATAGGTCATCGAAAGAATCTCAGATGACCCGCCAAAGCACGAAAGCCAAGATCTTTCAAAAAATTGATTCCTATTTGAAGAGTGCATATATGTATATATATATATATGTATGTATATATACATACATACATACATATATACATATATATATGTATATACATATATATATACATATATATATGTATATACATATATATATACATATATATATGTATATACATATATATATACATATATGTACAAATATCCTAATAGACTATATGTGCATCCTCCAAGCACAAACAGCGTTTGGGAGTAAAAAAAAAAACTATGAAACCCTAAAAGAAGGTCCTCTTATTGTTAAAAAAAATGTAATGGCAATGTTTTAGAAAAGGTCTTTTAATAAGAAATGGATGAGGAAAAAGGAGCGGCTAGTTCATGGGGCCATGTTAGTGGCACTTTGTGGGAGGATTCCAACAGGAGTTGTGCGCTTGGCCCCAAACAACTCACAAAGATGCCCAAGTCATGCATGCTTTTAGCCATACAACTTGCGTAATCGAGACTGTCAGAATCTTCAAATGTTTGTTGGTAGTGGGACGATTCCTTCAATTAGGCCACAAGGTTGTTGGCATTAATAAATTAAATTAAGACGAAAGTGCGGACATGGCAGCCCACTCAACCCAGCTTTTAACGAGCCAACGGATTAGATTTTTAGTTTGCTTAAACTCTTGTCAAGGTCGTTTTGGTAGTAAGAATACCGTGAGAGTATTTCAGAAGTCCTAGTCAACAATGGAGGCAAATTCATATAACAACTGTTTTATGAATAAGCAAATTTATAGAACACTGACGTTCTATTTCTGCTGCCAAACGACTCTTAAAGTTTGTTTGACAAACAAAACAATATATCAGTGTTACATAAATATGACTCAATAATTAAAGCAGATTCATGAAATATTTTTAAAAATATTTTATGAACATGCTTCAATTCATGATCTATTTGCCAAACAAGCCCTAATGCTTGCACCTTATGTATATGTCACATATTTTTTTTTTAGACAATGAAATTCGATAACCGAAGACATTCCTTTGCAAATGAAGCAAACTTTGGTGTTTGACATTATTTCTCTTTTCTTTTTTGCTTAAATGGTGATAGCATTCTCTTTTATGGGTTTTCAGCCCCCTTTTCTGGCCGGTGAGCTGCTGTTGTTTTTTCTTTTCCTTACAAACTCTATAATATAAATAAAAATTATCAACTTTAAACATGAAAGCTTGAACGTTACGAATATCTAAAAATCATTCCTCATAGTTTTTTTTATATAATAATCTTTATTTATACATTGAAAATGATTTTTTTTTCAATTACTATTATATTTTAGGGATGTTTTTCAATTTGTTATTAGCAATTTTTGGTCGACTACAACATTGTAAAGGAAACCTTCGAATTGAAGGACTCCCCAAGTAGCCGAGTGGGGCCGAAGTCAGCCAAGAGCCGCCCATCTTACGTGGCTGCCGCCCAAGTCGGGACCCGCCAACCGGACGGTGGATGACAGCCCAAAGGAGACTATCGGACGGTAAGCGATCGGCGAAAAGTTGTGAAGTGGGCCACCCCATCTTTTCTCGCCGTCCAGATGGTTCCGCAGGCAGCATTTCGTTTCATTTCGCTCGAATTTGACCGGCATTTCGTTTCCCTTTCGAAATTCAGAAACTCAGCCCCGCTTATGGTATATATAAACGGCCCAGCGTTTAGCCTGTTCCTCCATTTTCTTCTGCGTCTCGCAACCGCACTCTCCGCCTCCGCTCTTTCCTCGTAGGTTTCTTTTTTTTCTTCTCTCGCTGAGGAGAGAAGAGGAAAGGGTTCTCCTGGTCCTCCGCTTGCTCGCTTGTTTTAGGTAACAGCTTTTCTTTGCTCTTTTTCCTTTTTTCTGGGTCCGCCATCCTATCCGGCCTCTTCTGCGTTGTTGCTGTTGTTTTTGTTCCTTTTTTGAGCTCGACTCACGTCTTAGGCATCGGATCAGGCGATGACTCATCGTTTCTTCCTATACATTTAAACTCCGAGGCCGATAAAGGAATGATGATTTCCGTCGGGCGCGTGTACCTTTATTGTGCCTGATGAAGAATCGGGCGCTAGAATGAGGAATTAGGGGCTGGATCGGGTAGATCGATGTTGTTTATTCTCGATTTTGTAAAGGTTTCTATGAGATCTAGTCGGGGTTGGCTCATTTTGACTGCGTTTGAACTATTCATTTCGCCAATGGTCTGTGAATCTGGATCGGCCTGGTTTACGTCTTTCCTGTGATAAGGATCTTAGGTTTCTCTATCATCTGGTGAATAGCGGCCGTCTTTTTTAGCATTCGTAGTGCTGAAATCTCTGTTTTGAGGATGGATCTTGGGGATTTCGCTTTTCCTGAAAGGGTTTGTACTAGTAATTCACTTTTTTCGCTTCATGTTTAGAATTAGCTTGTTGCATGGTGTTGATTGTCATCTGCTTTGCTGTTTATTGCGTACAGATCCCAAACATAGTCTTTCTTTTTCTCTTTTGTTTGGGTGTGTGTATGAACCCGTGATGCTTCAGGTCTTTGCTGGTGTCCGATTGCTTGTTGGCTTTACAATGTTTATTTCTTCTGGTACAGCGGGTCAAAATTTTGACATTTTATGTCACTTTTCTGATAGTAATATTGATATTATTACTTGAGTGATCTTTTTTACCTATTGAATTCTGTTTGCTGTTACAGTTTTAATAAAATCTGTTGCCGTTTGATCAAAGATGAATTTTCTGTGAATAATTATGTGATTATGTGCTCTGCTTTGGTGTGTGTTTCAAATTTCTTTGGCTCTTTTTCTGCTTCTGGGACACTTATTGGCTTCTTTCTATGCTGCCAGAGACCCCTGAAAATATTAAGGAAGCTGTAGGTTTCTCGTTTCCGTTAATGCAAATTTTGGATCCTCTAGCCTGTTTTCATTTGAAGTCAGTCTTAAGGGGGCTTCTTTCTGCCGTGAGATATTACTACCTCTCTTAAAAATATTAGTATCAGTATTTATTGTAGATGTAAGCTATTTAATTAAGTTGTACCACCCAGATATAAAAAAATTGAAGTTTGATGGTTTATATCAACATGTTAGTTTGTTTTGAATTAGCATTATTTATTTGAGGCATGGTTCTCCTTTTGCAGGCATATAAAAGATGGCAGATGCAGAGGATATTCAGCCCCTTGTTTGTGACAATGGAACTGGAATGGTCAAGGTTGGATATATCTGCTCTTCTCTGGCAACATCCTGCATTTTTTCTTTCAAATCTCTTCTCAGTATGGTGTTTTGATGTTTTTGAATTCCTGCAGGCAGGATTTGCTGGTGATGATGCTCCAAGGGCAGTATTTCCTAGCATTGTTGGTCGACCTCGTCACACTGGTGTGATGGTTGGGATGGGCCAAAAAGATGCATATGTTGGCGATGAAGCTCAGTCCAAGAGGGGTATCCTAACTCTTAAGTATCCTATTGAGCATGGTATTGTGAGCAATTGGGATGACATGGAGAAGATCTGGCATCACACCTTTTACAATGAACTTCGAGTAGCGCCTGAGGAGCATCCTGTTCTTCTCACTGAGGCTCCATTGAATCCTAAAGCCAACAGAGAGAAGATGACACAGATTATGTTCGAGACCTTTAACGTGCCTGCCATGTATGTTGCTATTCAGGCCGTCCTTTCTCTGTATGCTAGTGGGCGCACAACCGGTTAGTGTAAACATTCATAATTAGAACGGTTTCTTACTGTATTTTTTGGGTATGTCCTTGACGTTCTTTTATGTTTGTGTTTTTAATTGTTTATCAGGTATTGTTATGGATTCTGGTGATGGTGTGACCCACACAGTCCCGATTTATGAAGGATATGCACTGCCGCATGCTATCCTTCGTCTGGATCTTGCAGGCCGTGATCTTACAGATGCACTTATGAAGATCCTGACTGAGAGAGGTTATTCTTTCACAACTACAGCTGAGCGGGAAATTGTTCGGGATATGAAGGAGAAGCTTGCATATGTCGCACTGGATTTTGAACAGGAGCTTGAGACTGCCAAGAGCAGCTCCTCGATTGAGAAGAGCTATGAGTTACCTGATGGGCAGGTTATCACAATTGGCGCGGAGAGATTCCGTTGCCCTGAGGTCCTTTTCCAGCCTTCTCTCATTGGAATGGAAGCTGCTGGTATTCATGAGACCACTTACAACTCTATTATGAAGTGCGATGTGGATATTAGGAAGGACTTGTATGGTAACATAGTTCTAAGTGGTGGATCGACAATGTTCCCGGGTATTGCGGACCGTATGAGCAAGGAGATCACTGCTTTGGCTCCAAGCAGTATGAAGATCAAGGTGGTTGCACCTCCAGAGAGAAAGTATAGTGTCTGGATTGGAGGGTCTATCCTTGCATCCCTGAGCACCTTCCAACAGGTAGTTTCGTTCAAGAGGCATGAAAATTATTATTCTCTTTAAAATATTTGAATGAGTAATGTGATTCAAGCTCAATGTTACTTGATTTAAACTCGGAACGGGTGGAACAAAATCTTGCATCTCGACTTTGTTGAGGTGGTTCATGGATCTCTCTTGCTGTTCATGATAGCACAAATTCTTGCTCCATTCCTCTTATACCATTCTCTAATACCTTTCTCTGTTTTCCTTTCTCTTGTATAGTTTTTAGTCCCTCTTATTTGGGGCAGCATTTGAATAACTAATACTAAAATAATTATATGTTTTCTGGACATGCAGATGTGGATTGCGAAGGCAGAATATGATGAGTCTGGCCCATCGATTGTCCACAGGAAGTGCTTCTGAGACTACGATTTCTGGTGGTTGTTGCTCTTGGCTTCTTTCTGGTTGTCTATGTGAGGTCGGTCTAGTCTGGTTGAGGGATGAGTTTTTTTTAGGTACGAGAGTAATTGTCTTTCACTCTGGCTGATATTCCCCTACCCGATATGTAGCATTAAAGTATTGTGCAGTGGCTTGTTACTCAAAAGTATTAGATGGGAAGGCATCGGTTTCAGTTTGCTATTCACTTTTAGTCACCATATCAGGCCAATGCTATTTTTATGGCAAGGATATGGTGCGAGTTTGGACCTTTTAAAATTACTCTCCTTGTCTTTATATGTTTACATTCTATTTATCTAGAATGTAGGGTTTTGGTGTGTTGATGGTAGGAAGAGCAATGCGATGCACACATTCTCTTGATTGTGCTTGTCCTTTTAGATTTCATTGTGTTCTTTTCTTTGGTCTGTCTATATTGTATCAGGCATCTTTCAAGTGTCAGCCTATATCTCGTCTTTACTATTATACTCGATATTGCATTCTGCGCTGCTTTGAGTAACCGAGTTGATTACGTCTTGTTTCCATGCACGGCTCCCTTCTGTTTGCAGGGAGAAGTTTTAGGGTGGTCACGATTTCCACTTTTATGATGAGTACAGTGAAATGAAAAGCAAAACTGGTACATTCGAGTTGTCTCCTGTGGCAAAGATGTTTTCATTTTTTTCCTTGACCTACTTTCCTAGCTCTAATGGGAACTATTTAGCTTTGTTTATTGTTGCCAAAAGCACATTTGCAGAGGTATACGATTGTGTCCAGTGCTCTATATTATAAAATATAAACGCAGCTTAACTGCAAGGATGATCTTTTGTGAATCTTTCTTTTGTTTGTACGTGATATGCGAATAACGCTTAGCTTTACTGTCCCTGTATCTGTATTGCCATGCTATGCTATGCGTGTTTGATGAACAACATTTTTTTTTTGCCGCTCGGACTGCAAAGGTTATGTAGTCGTTTGCGGGGTCTGGACCAACTACTTATTATCCCTCTGAGTTGAACGAAAGCTACGAGTCGTGCTTGTTCATCGTGGCAGTTCAGCTTGCAGATTTAAATTCCTGGATTTTATACTCATTTGTTTCATCTACACAAATTTTGTCCTTTAGACGGTTATTCAGAAGAAGAAAAAGCTGTAAAACTTGCAACATCGGGGACGGAAGGACTTGAATTACACCGAAAGAGATTTAGGGTGGGGTGTTGTTTTTTTTATTTTTTTAGGGGTACCCTGCTGGACGGTGGGTTGAATGTGAATCTTAAACCCAATTAAGAAGTGCAGTCTCTGATCAAATAAAGGTCAGGCTCTGGGTCTTGACTTGAAAGGGTTCAACGACTTCGGTTGCTCCTCAATTGAATGTAACGATGGGGCAAAGAGAGGTTTGCTCTTGTTTTGCCTTTCTCCGCCAACAATTTAGGGACATTGAGACAGACTTTGGCGGTTCAAAGTCACTAACGATCCAGCACGTATCCTTCTTGCTGTCCTTTAGACAGTAAAGTCCGATTGCTTTCCACGTCGAGCTGCATCTCCCACGTCTTTCTGCATAACAACACAGGTTGTAGCCACTGGATAAGAGAGTAACAATCTGAGTGTCATTATAAACCCTGAATGAGGTTTTTGTACCTCCATTTTGTTTTATGAGCTTTTCCAAGGTGTTTTCCTCCTTGCAAGGTTGAGTGTCTTGAGGCGGATTTTATTTCCATTAAAATTTTGTGGTGAATTATCTCACATGGCAGGCAAATTATAGTGGCTTTGCAATGCCACAAGTTAAGAGGAAATATAGGTCCCATTGAGATGAGACAATGAAAATTCACCTTGTTCAGAATCTTATGTGAGAGTGAATCATGAAAGTGGGTTGGATGAAAGTTTGAACTCTATCTATGGAGTTTTTCACCTCTAAAGCTCTATTCCGGACGGTCCTTTTCCTTTTAAAATTGTACATCTATTTTTAAATGTCAGTTACAAAGTCAGCCTAGTAAGATAATAGTAAGAAAATACTATTTTAGATTTTGGATTTACTAGATGGTAACTGGTGCATATTGGAATACAACTAAATGAATATCTATCACATTCAACTTCTTGAGAAAAGAAGATTGTCACTTCGTTAAGCACACGATTGTCGTTGAAGGGCATTTTCATTGTTTTAGCAGACTTAAAAAGGGAAGCTTCCGTTGGCCGGCTGTTGACATATGAGAATGAGAAAGCACCAGTTCATAACTCTTGGAAGCTGACAACCAGCTTCCTGAATAAGGTTCCACGATGACCCAAGGTCTACAGTGACCATGCTTTGTCACCATTGAACTTTTCAATGGAAAGCCCTAAATGGACACTTTCTTATGAGGTAAGTTTATCTACGATTACGAATTGTTGATCAGGAAAGCGCGTCTTGAAAAGTATAAGTCTTCCACATCACATTTTTCATAAACAAATGAGAGCTTTGGATGACTGGACTCACTCACAAAGAAGACGACGAGGGTAACCGAAAAAGCCAAAAAGGAAGTCCAACAACTCACTGCCCCACACGGTTTGGGAAGGAAAAAACGGTCCCTTTACGTCTTGTGTGGGCAAGAGTGACGGTACTAGAAAGAAATGATATGTCTGAGTATGTTTCTCTTCGGAATGATTAATTGATTTTGTGACCATGACAAATTTATTCTCCCCTTTCTTCGCTCACATTGTTTTGCTTTTTTTCTTCTTTGAGTCTCCTTCTAGCAAAATGGTCAGCATAATGTACATGGCAAATTTGAAACGTAATGCCTGCCAGAAATGGTTTCTAAGTCAGTCGCTTTTCCTTTTACCTTTATTTTAGTTGTCTTGTTTCATTGTCCTTTCCCGTTCTTCCTTTTCCTCTGGATCTCCTTTTTTTCTCCATCTCCTCTAAGAGCAAGAAAAGGATTCAAGAGGACAACACCACAATTTAAACCCTCATGAAACTGTGAAGCCATATCGTTCTGGAAATCCTCTGAAAAAGAAAGATGTCTCAAAATTTTGAAGTTAAGGCCCTGTTTGATGCATATCGATTTTATTGTGCATCGGGAGAAACTTGCTGTTTTTGTATGGCTTTTCATACTCAATTCAAACACAAGGAAAATTACTCAGCCAAATTTTATGGATCAGGGTAATTTTACTTTGAAAAAAAGTCAGACCTGGGGAGGTCCGACTTTTTATCATTGGCTTTTTTCTATGGTAATCTACCACTCAAAAATTTTACCATGCCATCAAATGAGACTTAAAAGACATGCTTCAGGGATCGGGACTCTCCAAATTTGAGACCCTAAATCCCATTTGACAAATAATTGTGGAAACTGCAATTGTTGAAAAGAAAACTACCAAGAAACCAGAATATTTGGACATCTCTGGCTACTTAATACCTGAACAGTAATGGGGTGTTTTGGCAGGGGCAGAGCCATGGCTCTGGCAGGGCCATGTGATTGAAAAAATGCGATGCAATGCATGTGATAAGTCCAAAAATCGATGCCATAAATGCATGAGGTGGTGGTGAGGTCTTGGTGCAGTCTTTTATTTTAATGGCCATGTTATGAATGATTTTATGTTACGGTAAATGATCATCGCAGTTTTCTTACTCATCTTTTAACTTTTTTTTTTTTTTCTAAATGTCATGAATGTATTGGAATTCAAGTCATGATTTATTCATTGATGGAGGTTATGGGTCATATGTTCATGGTCTCCAGGTCCTACAAATGGATGCCTGGGAGTCTATGTCAAGTATACCAACTGTCGTGTACCAAGGTGGTGTTGTGGGTGCCGGGTGTTGTATAAGTGTATTCTTCCTCAAATACAAAAGTTGTTTTTGCAATGTCACCGTATATAACATAAAGTACGATGTTTCTTTTTTTTTTTTTTTTTCAACGCCATGGCCCCCCTCAAGTATTGAAAACAAAATTTTATATACTAAAATTTTCAAAAAAGATTCTGTTTTGTTTCCTTCAAAATTTTCGAAAAATTATGGTGGCCCTGTGAAAATTTCCGTTAATTTTATTTACGTTTTTTTCCTTGATCTTCAGCTTTCCGACAACAAAATCCTGGCTCCACTCTCTCTCTCTCTCTCTCTCTCTCTATATATATATATATATATATATATATATATATATATATATATATATATATATATATATATATATATATATATATATATATATATATATATAGACACCTATGAGGCAGTCGATTGAAAGCAGAAGAGGCTGCTATGCAATGGCAGCTCCAATTATGGTGAGAAAAGGAGTAATTGTTTATATAAAAAAAATCTAGCAAAGGAAATGTCCTCATTTTGTGAATTAGGTTAAGATCCCTCAAGTGGCTCATGGTTGTTGGTGGCAACAGCGTAACATCCTCCTGGTTTGATATAATTTTCCTTTTTGTTCAATTGATAGGTGAAAATAGTTTAAGGATGGCAAATGGTAATTAGACCTTTTTCTTAGTAAGTGGACGATATATATGGGGTATATCGATGAAATATGTTGAAAAGAAAAGGAGGAAGAATGAAAACATGCTGAAGGATGCAGGGGCAGAGATACGTGGGGCGTGTGCTCCACGGAGCCCACTCCGAAACCTTAATTTGGTAGCTGAATTTGGATGGATCTGGGTCTAGTAAAATTTTTTATTAAAAAAAAACCAGGCCAGACCTAGGCTGCCAAAATGGGCCCGAAGTCGAGCCCCCCGAGCCCAATGCCCACCCCTACCTCAATGCATGAATCATACCATTTTGGGTCTACTCCAAGTAGTCTCAACAATCAATTTTCTCATCAGCCAAGCATCATCCTACCAACGATTCATCTGAATCAAAGAAGAAACTGCAAGGACCTCATCCATGTAAAGTGGGTTTTAGGACCATTTAATTCAGTATTTTGTTCATGAACTTTGAGATGTTTAAGTTTTCATGGAAACTCAGGCACTTGAACTGAGTGTGTTCAAGATTAGAGAAGTATATTGAATTCTCATTATTTAAAATACCACAAGATGGAAAGATTAGGGGAGCATTTGGATGACCACCAAAAACTAAGTTTGCAGAGCGTTTGGGTGCCGTCAAAATTGGGTTTGAGGAAAATAACCAACATTGAAAATAACATCATTCTTTGATGTCCAATTTACATATTATAAGAAAGGATTCCAACTCCTATTGAAGCACATATTCTAACCGATCACAGAATTAGGAAAGAAGTCTGACAAAAGAACAAGGTCATCCTACAGTGCTATTAAGTAAATGTGAAGCATAAATTGTTATGCATGTATGGTTTTATAAATAAATAAAAGTGCAATATGTGACAAGCCAATATGTCGTTATCGAAGCCTATATATCAAAATTGTCACACTCCAACCTTTTGACCCTCAAATAACCCTTTTTTTTGTTAAAACATAAATATTGAGGTGCGACGATACAACAATTCAAAAGAAAATGAGCCGTGCCATTCGAAACAATGGGGCAAACTTTCATCTATATAACAATTTCAATTCATACAAAATCAAGTTGGGTGGTAGTGTCAATCTGTATGCCACCTCTCTGATCTTCTTTAATATCTCAAAAGGTCCAAATCGAAAAATGCCTTTAGTAGAAGAAATTTTCAAGAATACATTATCACCAACCTCAAAAGCCAACTCTCTGCGTCGATTATCAGCATAACTTACTCTGAGCAGTCAACAACTATTTCCCTATCAATTGTACTTGATCGGAGTAATGTTGTAATACTAAAGGGTTTTCGATCTTGTCATCACCCATTCCGGTCCAACAAGTTGGTGATCTGCATGACCTTCCATACAATGCCCCAAAAGGTGTCATCTTGATAGTAAAGTGGTAACTGTTGTTATACACAAATTCTATCAATTTCACATGTTTATCTCATTCTCCTTTCCAGTCCAAAACACAAGCACGAAACATATCCTCTAAGGTCTGAATGGTCCTCTCAGATTGCCCATCAGTTTGGGGGTGGAATGCTGTATTTAGCTTAAGCTTGGTTCCCAATGGCTTTTGCAATTGCCTCCAAAACATAGAGGTAAAACTTGGATCTCGATCCGCTATGATAGACTTTGGCACTCCATACAATCTCACTATCTCACCAATGTATAACTCTATGAGACTTTCCAATGACTGACTGATTCTGATCGACGGAAAATGAGCGGGCTTCGTAAGTCGATCAACAATCACCCATATGGCGTCATGTTGTCTCTTAGTATGAGGCAAACGAACTACTAAGCACTTCGCTACATATTCTGCAATTTCACGCTTCATTCCAGACCACCAAAAATTTCTTCTCATATCTTGAAACATCTTTGTACTGTTATGGTAAATAGAAAACTTAGATTTGTGAGCTTCATCAAACAACTGACGCTTCACCTCTTCATCTACCACAATTTTCGTCGAAACCATAATGAATCATCCCTATCTTTATACCAAAGAGAATCTTTCTTCTTCCTTTTGCATCAATATAAGCTCTTCCATCAAAGAATGTCATATCAAGACAATCGACGTTCCTTTGTTCTCGTCACAAAGGTGAGGCTGCCAAGCTATCAGATCTTGCAACAATGTCCAAGAATGAGTCAACATACTGCACATTGTTGCCTTAGCATGTCTGGCATCAGCCACCACATTCGCCTTTCTTGGATGATATGATATCTTGAAATCATAATCTTTTAAGTATTCAACACATCTTCTTTGTCTCAGATTGAGTTCCTTTTGGGAGAATATGTACTTTAATGACTTGTAATTTGTAATTCTATAGAGTGTTGACCCATTTGTAGGTTTGGATCATTCTCACAAATATTGTTTTTAGGCATTTACCAGCTAGGTTCTTCTTCGGTATTAATTGGAAAAATGGTTTATTTTCTCGAAAAAACCCTCAATAACTCATAAAAATAATATATATATATATATATATATATATATATATATATATGTATATATATATAAGGTAATAGAGAAAATATAATCTAGCCGGTATGGGAAGGAGTTATATCTATAATCCCGCTTGAAGATCAAGTGGTTGAAGTCTTTACCAAGCCACTTCTCAGTGGCGGAGCTACACCTAAAAAAGTTTACATTATTTAACATATCTACAATCCCGTTAGAAGATCAAGTGGCTGATGTCTTTACCAAGCCACTTCCCAGTGGCGGAGCTACACGTAAAAAAGTTTACATTATTTAACATATAAAAATTTTCATTAATCTTCTATTTTTTACATATGAGTGCTCCTAAAAGTGGAGTGTTCCTCAGCCATGAATATCTGGCTCTACCACTGCTACTTCCCATTGTTCACTTTAATAGATGTTGCAACAAGCTGAGAATGAGCTTGAAGGAAGTGTTGGAAGTTACTAGTTTTGTGTCAGGAGGTTTTTAGTAATTTATTAGAAGTCTTCAGATTTTTTTTGGTATTTCATGAGTGGTTATAGGTCATACTCCTTTACTAATTTTATTTCTATTTGCACTGTTTTTTAATTGTTTTCAGCCAACCCCAATCCCTTATTATCGTGGGGTTAGGCTTAATGACAAGCAACCTCTCTCGCTCTCTCTCTCTCAGCAATACATAACTTGTCATTCATTTGTAAAATGACTTGAATACATGTATAATTGATACCATCAAGTAATAACTAAGTTATATTTCTCCTTTGACAGCAAGAAATTGGACAATTAAGTATAATTGCATATTTTCAAAGAAAAAAAAAACTGTGCGGCAAGAATCAGTATATCAATGAAAAACAAATCAATACAAATCAAACACTAAGATTAATATATTCAACATTTTCAACTATCTAATGGTTAACACATTCGACATGTATGTTAATAATTTGTGAAACTAAAAACCCAAAATTAAAAAGTCCAATATACTAAAAATTGAAATAAATATACTGTACAAGAAGTTAAGCCTAATTAGCTTTAATTTTCATTTGTAATATGCAAATTTAATAAATGAACAATAATTTTAAGTTCTTATATTTCAATAAGTTAGAAGATTTCATGTCAAAAATAAATAATTAAGTAATTAATAAACAAATCACTTTGTTAATTACAAAATACAAAACTTATCACTAAACTACACCGAGTTAACGAGTTTTGGCCGAGTCAAGTCGAGTCGTGGCAGAGTCAAGTCAAGTCATGGCTGAGTCAGGCCAAGTTTCAACAAAAAATGAGTCCCCCTGTTGGGTTAACCCGGTAGTAGTCTGAGTCAAACCAAGTCAACGAGTTTTTAAACACCTCTCTAAACACGATTTTTTGTTTTATGATTATTGCTGAATTATATTATAATAAATATTTAAATTCTTTCCCCAATAATATGGGTTGTAATTTGTCTTTTAGAACAATGAAGAACAACTGTACACGGTATTCGTTTTAGCAAATTCGACCTGTCTACATGCAAAATTTACTAGCTTCTTTTATTTTCTTCCTTGTTTGTTTCCCTTTCTTTTTGTGCATTTTAATTGCAGTATTCAGAGGCAGCTGTAGTATCCCATGCATCGATACTGAACTAAGGAAGTTGACTGGCTGCGTTCAATACAAGCTGACTTGGGGGTATGATGCCTTTAGTATCTTCATATTTTAATTTCTTAAAATTTTTTCGGTAGTCTGTTGATTTTTTTTATTTGTTCAGTTTAATCTTCCTTATTGGCATTAGGGATATCATGATGAGGATTAAAACTTTGCTTCTTTGACTAAAAATGCTAGCCTTCTTTTGGCAAAGCTTTTCAAGTTAAACAATCTTATTTTTATTGATGGATTTTGTTTTACTGCAAGCATAGTTTCATTGTCATAATTTCTGTTCTCGTGAAAGCAGGTTTCTGATGTCGTTCGTCTTGGTTGTCGAGCTGCTGCAGATGCTGGAATTTGTTCTGTTTGTGTAACAAACTTCAGGCAAGTGTTCTGAGGAAAAGAGTATTATTTAAATTCTGCAAATTATTGGTAATTAGATTTCTTGGATTTTTTTTTGGAGTTTGGATCATGAATTTTTCCTTTAATGCACCATGGTACCCAAATGTTTAATATAAAAAGATCCCTCTACGCCAATGGTATGAAGAAATGTGCTACAATTGTATGATAGTAACTTGTGCTTTTTTCTGATAACATAGGATTGTGGAATTTCTTCTTCATGAAAAACGTAAAAGCGGAGAGAGACTAAACAGAAATGGTGATTCAAAAACGTGCTTCTTTCATTACACGGTGTGATATGTATACAAAGAGCCAGCACACGTCTCATTACAATGGTACAAGAAAATTTTTCTTTGTTGGACTAAAGCTTTCTTAAAGAAAGAATGCTAAACTAGGAAGGAGGAGTATCACTGGAAAATTTGAATGTTGCAAGAATTAGTGGTTTGGAGTATGCGACCTCTGGTTCAACATTTAAGAATGACAGCTAATTTTAACACTCCCCCTCAAACTGGTGTGTGAAGATTTGTGACACCCACTTTGCATAATAAATTATTAAAACATTCTTTTCCAAGTGCCTTAGTAAATAAATCGGCTATTTGATTCCTGCTTTGAATATAGCATGTTTTTCTTAAGGAGAGAACGCTAAACTAGAAAGGAGGAGTATCGCTGGTTCAACGTTTAAGAATGACTGCTAATTTTAACAAGGATAATGTGCTTTTCTGATGACATTGGAATAGGATATTGCTGATGTAAATGCAATTGTGGCAAAGGGGAGCCGCTGGGCAGCTCCACCTGCCGTTGTCAGTGGGGCCAGCCCGGTGTCGCTCCTACGCTGTCCAGTGGCCCTGCAGGCGAAGGTAGGGGGAGCTGCTGTCGGCACCCCTTTGCACCAGTAAAGTTGGAGAGGGAGAGGCAGAGAGGAAGGAGAGGGATCGGGGAGAGAGAAGGAGAGGGAGGGTGGGAGAGTGAGTTGAATGATCTGGACTGTCCAACTTAGATGCTCAGTCCAAGTTTGTTGTCTCTAGGTGTACATTAAATTCAGAGTCAGAATTCAGGGACTCATATATATATACATATATATATAACTAGGTTTAACTTGCAACTTTTATGCTTTTGTCTTTATTTTTCAACTGAATGTAGTCAGCTCTGGGAGTTGGGCACTTCAAAGACTAGAATTCTAGCTGTTGAAGACCCCAACAGATCCTTCTTGGGCCCATTTAAGGGCAACATTGGCCCTCCTTCATGTGTGCTTCTTTTGATGCTTTTATTAGTTTTTTTTTTTAATTTCTGCTTTAGTGCCTTTGCACTCTTTTATGGCTACTGAAATAGATTGATACCTATATTAACGTTGTTTACACATATTTGGATCTTAAATTGGCAGAAATGGTGCCCAGCGTGTACCATGTTTGATTCTTGAAGGCAGCGAGATCATGTCAAGCAACATCCTTGTCTTTGTTTTTTCAAAATCCCATAGTCTTTGCTCTTCCTTTGTTCCTCAACTCCCCTTTCCCTTGGAACAAAGTCTAATTCCACTCACATCCCAACAGGAAATCAATGTTGGAATTCATGAAGTTAATAACATAAAGGGGAAGCAGAGAATTTGGGCACATTGAATTTCCTCCCTCTTCGAAGAGGCAACATTGAGAACAGAAATGTGTCTCATTTGGCTGCCAAGAATGAAAAACCAAAAACTCGGGTTAGTTTGTAACTCAACAAGAGAAATGTTCTTCTGCCAATGATCCAAGTACATTGAGAGAGAATCGAATTTTAGCATGGGTTGTTTTTCAGAAAAATTTGGCAAAGGTGCTGCAAGGGTATATATATATATATATATATATATATAGTCCAAGTGCATTGAGAGAGAGTCGAATTTTTGCATGTGTTGGTTTTCAGAAAACTCCGGTAAAAGTACTGCAAGGGTGGGTGGGTGTGTGTGTGTGTGTATATATATATATATATATATATATATATATATATATATATAAAAGAAGGCAGGAGCAGTGACAGCACAAATTTAGGGACAAATTGGATAACTATTTAAAGCTAAAACTTTGTACAAGCTTCAAGAAGTTAAATGCTAGTGCCTCTGAATCTGGCCTCATTTAGTTATTCCATAGAACGAACAAACTTTTCGTCAAAGTTATGAATGCCAAGTGTGATTTCATCTTTTTCCACAACTAGAAACTCAAGATGTTGTCTCGCACATTTACACCCTTAACAACAATGGGAAGTGCTTAGTGGCATACTAGAGAAGGCACCGAGGTTAGGTGATATATGAAGTAAAGTTATTGTGAAGAAAAAGACATCCTAGGACACTATCATCATTCTATGTGGTAAGAGGAAGGTTTTGTAGAAAAATTGGTGAAAGAACAAATAACCTGGTGGTGGTTTTATAGGGACGATGATGGCATGCCTTGTCTTCTTATTAGTATGGGTCCAACACTTTTGAATCAATAAGTTGCAGTGCCTGAGAATTCCAAGTTTCTTCTAATCATTTTCTTAATTGATTTCTCTAATAGTTCAAGTGATTTGAATGAGCCAGTTGAGGGAGAGGCTCATCGAATAGTTATAAATAGGTGAGTAATCATCTTTATTTTTGCTGTCTTCGTTTATGGTGTTCTTTTTTTTGTTTTCCTTACCTTTATGTGTTTTTTTCATCGGTAACGGAGATAGTCAGAGAAAATTCAAATAGAAATTCCTACATTGACGACGGCAGAAAAAAAGAGGAAAAAGATCAACACAAAAAAAAAGAGAGAAAAACCAAGCTACATGTGGCAGAAGTTGATGGTTGGTCTTGTGGCCTTTCCTCAATCGGTAGGTTTGGGAATTGCCAGCCAAAAAACAAGTTTTCAGTTAATGGACCCTCGTTGTTAAGAAGGAAAAGCTGCCAACCATCGTTCCTATAAAAAAACAACCATGTGGTTTGTTCTTTCATCAATAATTTAGAAAAAGGCTTCCATGTGGTACATAGAATGATGATAGTATCCCAAGACGACTTCTTTTTCATTATAATTGTACTTGACTTGTTACCCAATCTCAATGTCATTTCTAGTTCGTGACCAAGCACCTATTCTTATTGTTTTTCTGATAAATGTACAGCCGACCTTCGATATGCTTTTTCTACAAAAGCAAAATTTTGTTCAACATTGGGTGGAGTCAATTTCTTCATGAATAGCAATTGTATATTCTCCATATTCAACTCTAGATAAGGCTCGTACAACTCATGCAAAGAACTTTTTTTTTCTACCACACTCAAATCAAACAATCAGGAATGCGATATTCGTTTGGAAGATTCATACAACTCATGCAAGGGACATTTTTTTTTTCAACCATACTCAAATCAAATAATAACGAAAATGATATTCATTTGACAAATTTGTGCAACTCATGCAAGGGACATTTTTTTTAACCACTCAACAAAATCACAAAATTGCATGTATTATACAACAGTTCATGAAAAACTAATCTCAACTCATGGATGTGGCTTTCACATGGTACATGGAATGATTATAGTATCTCAAAGTGACTTTTTTCTTCACAATGATTTTACTTGACTTGTTACCTAACCTCAATGACATTTCAACTCTATTACCGAGCACTTTTTCTTATTGTTGTTTGAATAAATGTACGATCAACATTCGATATGCTTTGTAACGAACTCAACATAAATGCTATGCAAGAGGCATTTTTTCAACAACTCAACATAATCGTAAAATTGTGGTCTTATAGAACACAGTTCATATTAAACTAATCTTGTCCCATGCAATGGACTTTCACAAGGTAGGTAGAATGAGGATGGTACGCAGAATGAGGATAGTATCCCAAGATGACTTCTTATTCACAATAATTTTACTTGACTTGTTACTCAACCTTAATAACAGTTCAAGTCTATTATCGAACACTTTTTCTATTTGTTTTTAGATAAATAAACCACTAACCTTTGACATTCAGGCAAAATCCTATCCAACATTGCATATTGTCCACATTTAAATATGTAAAAGGTTTTGGATTGAGGGGGACAGATAGTAGATAATCTATCTACCTATTTCTTATGTCTCTTTTACTATCTTTATTAGTCATAAAAAACAAATAAAAGGAAAAATAAAAGGAAAATACAACATAGAAAACAAAAATTGACAACAAAAATGAAAATGGCTCATCTATTTATAATTAATTTGCCTATCCCCACTCAAATCAAACAATCACCAAAATTATATCGGTTTGACATATTCATACAACTCATGCAAGGAGCATTTTTTATAACCATACTAAAATCAAACAATCACAAAAATGATATTTTTTTGACAGATTTGTACAACTCCTACAAATGACATTTTTTTTCAACTACACTCAAATCAAACAATTACAAAAACGATAGTGATTGGCAGATTCATGCAACTCATGCAAAGGACATTTTTTTCAACCATACTCAAATCAAACAATCATGAAATTGACATTCGTTAGATAAATTCATTGAACTTATAAAAGAAGCATTTTTTTCAACCACTCAACTGAATTACAAAATTGTAGGTATTATATGGTGCTTCATGATATGCTAAATTCCTAATCTTGACTTATGCAAGGAGCTTCCACATGGTACGTAGAATGATAATAGTACCCTGGGGCAACTTCTTCTTCACAATGATTTTACTTAACTTGTTATCCAACCTCAATGACATTTCAAGTTTGTTACCAAACACTTCTTATTGTTTAGATAAATGTACGCTCAACCTTCGGTATGCTTCTTGCACAAAAGTGAAATTCTATCTAACATCAAATGCAGTCAATTTTTTCATGAATAGAAACTGCAATCTCTCCACATTCAAATCAAGATAAGACTTTAGATCAAGAGAGATAGGAGGCAAATAATATGTTTGCCTATTTCTGGTGTATCTCTCACTATTTCTGTAAACCATAAGAAAATATATAAAAGTAAGGAAAATAAGAAGAAAAAATAACATAGAAAATGAAGACATGCAACACAAATGAAGATAACTCGCCGATTTATAACTAATCATGCTCTTTATACTGAAATCAAATAAGCACAAAAATGATATTCATTTAAAAGATTCATACAATTCTTGCAAGGGATATTTTAGAAACTGCAAGCTCTCCACATTCAAATCTAGATAAGACTTTAGATCAAGAGAGATAGGAGGCAAATAATATGTTTCCCTATTTCTGGTGTATCTATCACTATTTCTGTTAACCATAAGAAAATATATAAAAGTAAGGAAAATAGGAAGAAAAAATAACATAGAAAATGAAGACATGCAACACAAATGAAGATAACTCACCGATTTATAACTAATCATTCTCTTTATACTGAAATCAAATAAGCACAAAAATGATATTCATTTAAAAGATTCATACAATTCTTGCAAGGGACATTTTTTCAACCACAATAAAATCAAATAATCACGGAAATGATATTCATTTAACATATTCGTATAGCTCATGCAAGGGGCATTTTGTCAACCACCTAACAGAATTACATGATCGTAGGTATAATATAAGGTTAATGAAAAACTAATCACGATTCATGCAAGAGGCTTCTATGTAGTACGTCTATGTGGTACGTAGAATAACGATAGTAAATCGAGACGACTTTTTCTTCATAATAATTTTACTTGACTTATTAACCAACCTCAATTACATTTCAAATATGTTACCGAGCACTTTTTCTTGTTGTTATTCAGATAAATGTACAACCAACCTTCAATATGCTTTTTTCATAAAGGCAAAATCATGTCCAACATCAAATTGAGTAAATTTCTTCATGAATAGAAACTATATATTCTCCATATTCACATCTGAAAAGGGATAGGAGATAGATAATCTGCCTGCTTATTTCTCGCATCTCTTTCACTGTCTTTGTTAGCCATACGAAAACATATACAAGTAAGAAAACTAAGAAGAAAAAACAACATATGAAACAAAAACATACAACAATATTAAAGATGACCCACCTATTTATAGCTCATCAGCTTCTCCCAACTCAAATCAAGCAATCACGAAAATGGAATTCATTTGACATATTCATTCAACTTGTACATGGGGCATTTTTCTCAACCAAACTCACATCAAACAATCACAAAAATTATATTTGTTTGGCATATTCAAACAACTTGTGAAAGAGATATTTTTTAAAACCACATGAAAATGATATTCGTTTGACAGATTCATGCAACTCATGCAAGAGGCATTTTTTTAACCAATCAACAATCACAGGTATTATGTAGTAGTTCATGACAAACTAATCATGACTAATGCAAGGGGCTTTCACGTGGTATGTAAAATGATGATAGCATCTCAGGTTGACTTCTTTTTCACAATAACGTTACTTGACCTGTTTCCAATGTCAATGATATTTCAAGTTTGTAATAGGGAACTTCTTCTTGTTCTTATTTGCATAAATGTATAGCCAACATTCAATACGCTTTTTGAAAAAAGACAAAAATTTTGTCTAACATCAAATGGTGTCCATTCTTTATGAATAGAAACAACATATTCTCCATGTTCAATTCTGGAGAAGATTCTAGTTTAAGAGGGCTATGAGGTAGATAATCTGTCTTCTATTTTTTTCGTGTCTCTTTCACTGTCTATATTAACCATAAAAACAAATAAAACTTAGAAAAAGTAATAGAAAAACAACACAAAAAACAAAGACAGACAACAAAAATGAACATGACTCACCTATTTATAAATGTTTAGTCGTTCATCATCAAATCAAACAATCCTGAAAATAATATTTGTTTGATAGATTTGTACAACTCGTGCAAGGGGCATTTTTTTTTTAACCACACACAAATAAGATAATTACAAAAATATATTTGTTTGGCATATTTGTACAACTCATGTTAAGAGCATTATTTTAAATCACACTTAAATCAAACAATCACAAAAAATGATATTGTTTTGACATATTTGTATAACTCATGTCAAGGCCATTTGTTTTCCACCACTCAACAGAATTGCAAAATTGCAAGTATTATGCAACAGTTTGTGAAAAACAAACTTTGACTCATGCAACGGGCTTCCGCGTGATGCATAGAATGATGATTGTATCTTAGGATGACTCCTTCTTCACAATAACATTACTTGACTTGTTACCCTCCTTAATGACATTTTCGTTACTAAGCACTATTTTTTATTGTTGTTCGAATAAATGTGCAACCAACCTTTGATATGCTTTTTGTACAAAGGTGAAGTAACATTCAACATCGGTTGGAGTTAATTTCTTCGTGAATAGAAACTATATGTTCTCTATATTCAAATCTGGATAAGACTCTACATTAAGACAAATAGGAGGTAGACAATTCACCTGCCTATTTCTCATGTCTCTTTCACTTTCTCTGTCAGCCATAAGAAAACATATAAAAGTTAGAAAATGAGAAGAAAAAATAACATAGAAAAATGAAGACATGCAACACAAATGAAGATGACTCACCTATTTATAATTGATCAATCTCTCTCTACTGAAATCAAACAATCATGAAAATGATATTCATTTAAGAGATTTGTATAATTTGTGCAAGGGACGTTTTTTTTCAACCACACTAAAATCAAACAATCATGAAAATTATTTTCATTAATTCATGCAAGGGGCATTGTTTTCATCCACACTCAAATTAAACAATCATGAAAATGATATTTGTTGGGCATATTCGTGTAACTTATGTAAAGGCATTTTTTTCAACCACACTAAAATTAAACAATTATAGAAAAGATATTCATTCGACAGATTCATATAACTCATGGAAGGGGCATTTTTTCATTCACACTCAAATTAAACAATCATGAAAATGAAATTTGTTTGGTAGATTCGTGCAACTTATGTAAATGACATTTTTTTTTAACTACACTCAAATAAAAAAACATGAAAATGATATTTGTTTGACAGATTTATGCAACTCATGCAATGGACATTTTTTCAACCACCTAACAAATTTACAGAATCATAGGTATAATACAAGGTTAATGAAAAGCTAATCATGATTCATGCAAGAGGCTTCTATGTGGTAAGTAGAAGAATGATAGTAACTCGAGATGACTTTTTCTTCATAATAATTTTACTTGACTTATTAACCAACCTCAATCACATTTCAAACATGTTACCGAGCACTTCTTCTTGTTGTTATTTGGATAAATGTACAACCAACCTTCAATATGCTTTTTTCATAAAGGCAAAATCATGTCCAACATCAAATAGTCAATTTCTTCATGAATAGTAACTACATATTCTCCACATTCAAATTTGAATAGGGCTTCAACATGATACATAGAATGATGACAGTATCTTAAGATGACTTCTTCTTCACAATAACTTTACTTGACTTGTCACTCATCTCAATGGCATTTTCCTTACTAAGCACTATTTTTCGTTGTTTTTTTAATAAATATGCGACCAACTTCCGATATGCTTTTTGTTCAAAGGGAAACTTCTATCCAACATCAGATGGAGTCAAATTCTTCCTGAATAAAAACTGTATATTCTTCACGCTCAAATCTGGATAAGACTCTACATTAAGACAGATAGGATGATAGGAGACAGATAATCTATCAGCCTATTTCTCATATCTCTTTTACTTTCTTTATTAACCATAAGAAAACATACAAAAGTTAGAAAAATAAGAAGAAAAAATAACATAGAAAAATGAAGATATCCAATACAAATTAAAGTGACTCACCTATTTATAATTGATCAGTTTCTCCCCACTGAAATCAAACAATCACAAAATTGACATTCATTTAAGATATTCATATAATTCATGCAACAGACATTTTTTTTGAAATACACTAAAATCAAACAATCACGAAAATGATATCCATTTGACAAAACCGTATAACTCATGCAAGGGGTATTGTTTTCATCCACACTCAAATCTAACATTCCTGAAAACGTTATTTGTTTGGCAGATTTGTGCAACTTATGTAAAGGGTATTTTTTTTCAATCACACTAAAATCAAACAATCATGAAAAGTGATACTCTTTTGACAGATTTCTGCAACTCATGTAGTAATGCTTTATGTCTTGGCAGGTTTGGTTGGAGCGGGTCCAGACCCGGACCCCAGCTCCACGTGTGAAGAGAAGCCTGATGCCTCTTCTCCCTTGTCTTTCCTCTCGGTCTCCCTCTTTGTTGTATCTCTT
Source organism: Nymphaea colorata (assembly GCF_008831285.2). Lineage (NCBI taxonomy): Eukaryota > Viridiplantae > Streptophyta > Magnoliopsida > Nymphaeales > Nymphaeaceae > Nymphaea > Nymphaea colorata. The sequence goes on from NC_045150.1 coordinate 4,926,874, forward strand.
CACCAAAACCACTCTCCTTCTCCTTCCCACCAGTTCTCTCCCACACGATCCCTTTCCTCTGCTACCCTCTAGTCTCCAGTCTCCTGCACGCTCTCCCCTTTGCCCAAACTCTCTTGCTCAGTCTTCCTCTCCTCATCTTCTGTTTGTTTTCCCCTCTCCCCCTTTGTTATGGGTCACATTTCACTCATAGCGCCTCTCACCTTCAGTCGAACCTCATTCTCATGGCCGACTGCCTTTTTCTAACGACAGACCCATCTTTTGACCTCTCTTTTTCTAAATCTCACCCTATTTATTGTTGTTTTGTTGGTTTGCAGCTTGGGGATGCATTTTTCCCCTTATAACAGCAAATAGAAGGCATTGGTGATGATGACAGTGAATGACTTTAGCTGTTGGGGATCAATCGAGAACTTGAGGTGACTGCCGGGAATACTACAATAGTTTGGACTCTAAGATTGGGGTGAGCGAGGTCTAATCGAGCTTAAATTGCCTAATAATTTCTGTTGGTGCATGTATAAATAATGATTTGCATGCTGGACTTATGATTTGATGATTTAGAATGCATGTTAGCGATTTTGCTTTTTGGGGAAAGTTTAGGACTGTTTTGGAGGGGCGAAGAACCACGTCTACAATGATCTTTCAAGCATGACGAGTCGATTTTTGAAGAGATTTGGAAACATGATAGAGATTTTGATGATGTTGAGATGGTTTAGAACCGTTTTATCAAGCTCAGGAAATATGCTTCTATTGATGTGCATATACGTCATATGTTGGGAAGCTTAATTGTGGGGTAGATGTCTCAACTAAGGAAGGAATGGAGAAACATATTAGTGATTGGTTCAAATCGAAAGTGTAGGGCTTAAATTGTTTGGTGACAACCTCAAAGAGTTGGGAAGAGACCTATTGGGTGGCTTTGGGTTGATACTACCCGTTGACACCCTCTTGAGGCAATGACCTATGCTTCAATGGTTGTATTTTATATTTGTATTGATTGTAAAACTGAACGAGTGGAGAATTTATCACTTGCTTATGTTTGAAGGTATACCTGGCATGTCAAGTAAACCTTGAGCAAGAAGATTTGAAGCTCGAAGCATTTTGGGGTAGTTTGGCAAAGCGCGACAGATATGGTGGCATTCCAAGCAAATCCCTGCCTGAGGCAAACATACGAATGTGTGTTTTTAGGATCGTTGGATCCTATAACTGTGTTGTGCATGAGTGTATGTATGCATGTGATTTATTTGTTATGAGATAAGTTTTGTTTTGAAAATCACTATAAATTTTGTTTTGAAAAGTACTATGCAATTGAATTTGCATACTAGAATTGATAACTATTTAGGACAAATGAGGTGGGGTATCGAGTCGAGTATCTCCTCGACCACAAATGTGCATTAAAAATCATCCTAGAATGATAATTACATAGGTCAGCTACGAGCCAATGACGGATCGAGACTACTCTTTGTGGTTTGGCTAAGTTTTGAAAGACGTGATTGATGTGTGTGATTAATGTGAACGTTGTGATATGTTGCACATGCATTGTCATGCATGTGAATGCAAATGAATGAAATTGAAGGGTAGTTGCACCTGTAATGTTATGACGACTAGCTAAGAATGTTAACTATATGTGTAGCCCTCGTGTAGAGGCAATTGGAGGTGTGGGTGCACTCATAAAGTGAACCAACCTCATGAGCTAGCCGGTCATTTTGTGCATGTGCAATCATAATGATAAGTAAGAAAAAATAAAAGATGAGAGGCCAGTGGGTTGTGGCAATGTGTTTGGGAGATGTCCTGCCTTTGCCACTGGTCTCGCCTGCTTGGGGTGCAGGCAGAGCAAGGCCCCAGGATATCATTCTATGATGTGCTTGAAGCCCTGGACTCACACCTTTCCAACCTGGGTGTCCTAGGGAAGGCTGAGTATTTCTCTTAGGAATTCACACATCCATGGACGAGTGCTCTACCACTACAGTGTGAATGAATCCATATCGTTTCAGGCCACCACGGAGCTAATGTAAATGAAAAGAATGTGAATGAATGTGTGTGATTGAAGTGATTGTGAATGATTTGTTCATGCATGAAGTGCATGTGACTAATGAATGTGCTATTGTCGTAGTGTATGTGAGGGGCTTCCATGACAAGTCATGTGAATGTATGTCCTATCACGACATGATAGTGGTTTGCTTTCATATTTGTTATATCTTATGTTTGAGCCCTTACCTTAGAGGGTTAGGGATTTATCTGGCTTGTTGCCATACTGTGAAGGCTAAGCCTTCAGTTGTCTTTCTTTTTTAAGTTTTGGTGGACCAGGGGCAGCATGTTGATCAGATGGCTCTTTTCACATCATACTGGGTAGGTTTTGGGTCTAATGTAGTGTCGGCGCATCTTGTTTTGGTCACATTGATGTCTTGTTTGTTAGACATCAATGTTGTGATTTGGAGGCATTTTTTCATATGTATTATTAAAAGTATGATGTGATTTTTGTATGAAGTGAAAATTGTTATATAAATGAAAGTTTGCCCCATTGTTTTGAATTGCATAGCTCATTTCCTTTTAAATCGCTGTGTCGTCACACCTTAATGTTTTATGTTTAAAAAAAAAAGTTATTTGAGGTCAAACTGTTGGGGTGTGACAGCTTTGGTGACAGAGCTATGGAAAACCCCACTGTGAATGTGAGTTAAAATATATCGGTGAAGCCGTGTTGGCCAGGTACGTGATACTTGATTGAATTTTTATTGTAGTTTTGATTTTATAGTGAGATATGGTGGTGATGCACCTTTGTGATTGATTTGAAAAACTTGCCTCAAACCATGTAATAAGAGGGACAATTCTTGTTTGTATAGATGGAGTACCAATGTAGGGGTAAGAAGCGACGTAGGCCAGCTATAGAGGCACAAAGAGATCCAAGTTCGGCTCATTCAGATGTGCATACCCCATTGGATGATAGTATGTCAGGGCAACCATACGCCCAGACTAGTGTGGGTGCCCAAACACCACCGCGGCAGACTCCACCTGTCGATCACCAGACTATACTGCTGACAACTTTGTAGACACTGACCTCCCTAGTACAGTCGATGGTCAGTAATCAGAGGAGCCATGCCTCTCCTATAGAAGACACCAATGCACCACTTAAGGAGAAGGCAACCTTGGTGTCATTCAAGCAATTTATGTCAATGCAGCCGCCTGTTTTTATTGGAGATGACATCCCAAACAAGGTAGAGGAATTGATTGAAGAGGTGGAGTGCATCTTTGAGCTTCTAAAGATGCCAGAAAGAGATAAAGTGAATTATGGCTCTTATTTGTTGAAAAGTGATGTCAAATAGTGGTGCCAATCAACCCATGAGATCCGGTTTGCAGGTCAATAGTCAATCTCATGGAAGCAGTTCAGAGATTCGTTCTTCAGCACTTACTTCCCAGCACATGCAAGAAACAAGAAGATGTAGGAATTTCTTGAGTTGTAGCAGAATCATATGAGATTGGAAGAGTATGTTACCATTTATCGGCACTTGTAGGTGTATTGCTCACACCTCTACACTGGATGAGGTCAGAGTAGACAAGTTCGTACATGGGCTGCGAAGCAAGGTGATGTCCAGCGGACCTCGCGATTTGGATGAGTCAGTCACCATGGCTAGATGCTTGGAAGAGGATTGGGATAGGACTCAGAAGGACCATCACAAGAAATCAAGCCAGCACTCACACGGTGGGTGGACGTAGGTCAAGTACCAGCACTTTGCATGCAAGGAAAAACATTATGAGAGGCGTGATGACCAAACATTCAGGCAGAATAAGCCAAACCGCAGTGACATCAAACAGGGGGCAGTGACTACTCCGACTCCACCGATGTGCCTGACTTGGTCACATGTGCACCCTGAGAAGTTGTGTTATCGGGAGACCGAAGCATGTTTATACTATGGAAGGATGGGACACTTCATCAAAAATTGCCCCATAATACGATGAAAAGACTTGAAGAATCCTGAGGCTGGTCCTTCTAATGCTCAAAAGACGGAGTGTCTGTGCGACTACCGTGAAAGAGCTTCAGGCACGATCTCATCAAAGGTACATTACTTGTTGGTTCTCACATTGCTAGAGTGTTGTTTGATGTAGGGGCGACTCTTTCTTTTATATTTAATCATTTTTCACTTCACTAAAAGTGTCGGCTAGGATGATGTCGTATGTTTTAAAAGTGGTCAGCCCTATGCATGCACAAGATTTGTGTGGCCAGTATCTACCGGATGTAGACGTGGAGATCCATCAAGATCATTTACCTGCACAATTGATGATTATAAGTCTCAGTGGGCTTGATGTTATTTTGGGCATGGATTGGCTATATACGCATTATGCCAACATAGATTGCAGAAAGAAGCAGATACAATTGTTGAGTCATGAGATGCAACCTGTTAAATTCCAAGCTCGTAAAGCTGGTCGAACTGATAAAATAATAGTGTCTGCACTAAAGGCTAAATGGTTGTTAGAAAAGGGGAGTGTTGCATTCTTGGTCAACGTGTTAACTAATGAGATTGAGCGGTGAGTTACAGGATATTGCCATTGTGAGTGAGTACCCCGATGTGTTCCCTGACGAGCTATCGAGTTTGCCTCCAATACGAGAAGTTGAATTTAAGATAGAGTTGTTACTAGGGACCGTTCTGATTTCTAAGGCACCATACCGTATGGCACCGGCAGAGTTAGAAGAATTGAAGAAGCAATTGCAGGAGCCCTTAGATAAGGGCTTCATTCGACCTAGTGTGTTACCTTGGGGAACGCCCGTATTCTTTGCTGAAAAGAATGATGCAGCGATGTGCTTGTGTATAGATTATCGCATGTTTAATCAAGTCACCACCAAGAATAAGTATCTGTTTCCTAGAATTGAAGACTTGTTTGATCAGCTCAAAAATACAAAGGTATTCTCTAAGTTCGATTTGAGGATAGGTTATCATCAACTCTTGATACGAGAGGAAGATGTTGCTAAGACTGCTTTTCGAACTAGATATAGGCACTATGAATTTCAGAGTCATGCCTTTTGGGTTGACCAATGCTCTTGCAGCATTTATGGACCTCATGAATCGGGTTTTCCAAGACTACTTAGATCGGTTTGTTATTGTTTTTGTGGATGATATTTTAGTGTACTCAGATAGTAAGGCATAGTATAGAGATCACTTGAAGAGTGTGTTGGGAATTTTTCGCAAGCATAAGTTATATGCTAAGTACTCGAAATGTGAATTTTGGCTAGAGAATGTAAACTTTCTTGGTCATGTGATCTCGAATGATGGAAATCTCGAATGATGGAATTTCCATCGATCCAGCTAAGGTGTCAGCTGTACAGGACTAGAGGACGCCATGCAGCGTAACTGAGGTTAGAAGCTTTTTGAGATTGGCAGGATACTATCACAGGTTTATACAAGACTTTTCAAAATAGCTACGCTCATGACTAAGCTATTAAGAAAATGAGTGAAGTTTGCTTGAAATGAGGGTGCGAAAGGAGTTTCCAAACTCTAAAGGACAAGCTTACCCCCGCCCCTATTTTGACGTTTCCATCGCGCCATTCTAGATTTGTAGTTTACACTGATGTATCGAGAATCGGTTATGGTTGTGTATTGATGCAACATGGTCGTGTAGTGGCTTATGCATCAAAACAGTTGAAGGCACATGAAAAACATTATCCCACTCTTGATTTGAAGTTGGGAGCGGTTGTGTTCACATTTAAAATATGTGGATGCTATCTCTGTGGGGCAATATTTGAAGTGTTTACGGACCACAAGTCATTGAAGTATATATTCTCTCAAAATTATCTCAATTTGAGACAAAGAAGATGGATTGAATACTTAAAGGATTACGATTTTAAAATATCATATCATCCAAGAAAGACAAATGTGGTGGTTGATGCTTTGAGCAGACATGCTAAGGCGACGATGTGTAATATGTTGACTCATTCTTGGATATTGTTGCAAGATGTGATAGTATGGTAGCCTCACCTTTGTGATGAGAACAAAGCAATAATAATTGCCTTGATACGATATCCTTTGTTGGAGGAGCTTATCTCGAAGCAAAAGGATGAATCTGAGTTTGCTAAAAATTCGAAAGAAAGTAAGAGGGCAGATTCTCTTTGGTATCAAGATGGAGATGATTCATTGTGGTTTTGACAAAGATTGTGGGTTCCTAGAGATGAAAGGGTGAAGCGTCAATTGTTTCATGAATCTCAAAAAAATTTCTATACACCCTAGTAGTACAAAGATGTTTCAGGATATGAAACGAAATTTCTAGTAGTCTGGAATGAAGTGCGAAATTGCAGAATATATGGCAAAATGCATAGTTTGCCAGCGGGTCAAAGCAGAACATTAACAACCAGGAGGCTTGTTGCAAAGGATAGATATTCCAATGTGGAAATAGGAGGACATTATTATGGATTTTGTGATTGGTTCGCCTTACGCCATGAGATAACATGATGCTATATGGGTGATTGTTGATCAACTTACAAAGTCCTCTCATTTTCTGTGAATCAGAATCAGTCAGTCTTTGGAAAGTCTCACAGATTTATACATTGCGAGATAGTGAGATTGCATGGAGTGCCAAAGTCTATTATTATGGATCAAGATCTACATTTTACTTCTAGGTTTTGGGGACAACTGCAAAAGGCATTGGGTACTAAGCTTAAGCTGAGCACAGCATTCCACTCCCAAACTGATGGGCAATCTGAGAGGACCATTCAGACCTTAGAGGACATGTTGTGTGCTTGTGTTTTAGACTGGAAAGGAGAATGGGATAAACATGTGAAATTGACAGAATTCGCTTATAATAACAGTTACCACACTAGTATCCGGAAGGTGCCTTTTGAGGCATTGTATGAGAGGCCATGCAGATCGCCAATTTGTTGGATCAAAATGGGTGATGGCAAGATCGAAAACCCTTTGGTATTGCAACATTACACTGACCAAGTACAATTGATAAGGAAAAAGTTGTTAACTGCTCAGAATAGGTAGAAAAGTTATGCCTACATTCGACGTAGAGAGTTAACTTTTGAGGTTGGTGATCATGTACTTGAAAATTTCACCTACTAAAGGCATTTTTCGATTTAGTATTAAAGGAAAGTTGAGTTTGAGGTTCATTGGATCATTTGAGATATTAGAGAAGATCAGAGAGGTGGTATACAGATTGGCACTACCACATAATTTGAGTCATGTTTATGACGTTTTTCATGTTTTCATGCTTCAAAAGTATGTACCGGATTCTACACATGTGATTGACTTTGAAATTGAAAGTATTCAAGTGCAAGATGATTTGACAATGGAAGAAAAACCTATTAGAATTGTAGATCAAAAAAAGCAAGTACTTCGCACCAAGAGAATTCCTCTAGTAAGAGTAGAATGGCAACACCATGGGTTGAAGGACAGCACATGGAAACTCGATGAGGCTATGTGAAAGAAGTATCCACAATTGTTCTCACATTGAGGTATGATCTAAATTTCGAGGACAAAATTTTATTAAGGAGGGTAGGATGTAACACCCCATGCCTTGGCAGGTATGGCTGGAGCGGGTCCAGACCCCGACCTGAGCTCCACGTGTGAAGAGGAGCCTAACGCCTCTTCTCCCTCGTCTTTCCTCTCGGTCTCCCTCTTTGTTGCCTCTCTTGTTGTAAGTGAGTGTCCGACGCAGAGAAGAAGAAGGTAGAGGTCTGTGCAGCGGCGACAGAAGAGAAGGGCAGCAACAGCTGTGGTGCTCAGGTGAACCCTCTCTTTGGCACGTTCTTTCTCTACTCGAGCTCTCTTCCCATGTCTCCTAGTTCCTCCACTCTCTCTCTCTCCCGCACAGCCTCCCTCCTGCGCAACCCTCTCCCCTCTTTGTCAACGCCCTCTCTCTGCCCACGCTCTCTCTACCCACACTCTCCCTCTCTACACGCCCTCTTTCTCTCGCACCTGCTTTGTCTCCCACACCACTCTCCTTCTCCTTCTCACCAGTTCTCTCCCGCACGATCCCTTTCCTCTGCTACCTTCTCATCTCCAGTCTCCCACACTCTCTCCCCTTTGTCCAAACTCTCTTGGTCAGTCTTCCTCTCCTCATTTTCTATTTGTTTTCCCCTCTCCTTCTTTGTTATGGGTCACATTTCACTCATAGCGCCTCTCACCTTCAGCTGAACCTCATTCTCATAGCTGACTACCTTTTTCTAATGGCAGACCTCTCTTTTAACCTCTCTTTCGCTAAATCTCACCCTATTTATTGTTGTTTTGTTGGTTTGCAGCTTGGGGATGCATTTTTTCCCTTATAACAGCGAATAGAAGGCATTGGTGATGACGGCATTGAATGACTTTAGCCGTTGGGGATCAATCAAGAACTTGAGGTGGCTGCCGGGAATACTACAATAGTTTGGACTCTAAGATTGGGGTGAGCGCGGTCTAATCGAGCTTAAATTGCCTAATAATTTTTGTTGGTGCATGTATAAATAATGATTTGCATGCTGGACTTATGATTTGATGATTTAGAATGCATGTTAGCGATTTTGCTTTTTGGGGAAAGTTTAGGACTATTTTAGAGGGGCGAAGAACCACGTCTACAATGATCTTTCAAGCATGACGAGTCGATTTTTGAAGAGATTTGGAAACATGATAGAGATTTTGATAATGTTGAGAAGGTTTAGAACCGCTTTATCAAGCTCAGGAAATATGCTTCTATTGATGTGCATATACGTCGTATGTTGGAAAGCTTAATTGCGGGGTAGATGTCTCAACTAAGAAAGCAATGAAGAAACATATTAGTGATTGGTTCAAATAGAAAGTGTGGGGCTTAAATCGTTTGGTGACAACCTCAAAGAGTTGGGAAGATACCTATTGGGAGGCTTTGGGTTGATACTACCCGTCGACACCCTCTTAAGGCGATGACCTATGCCTCAATGATCGTATTTTATATTTGAATAGATTGTAAAATTGAACAAGTAGAAAATTTATCATTTAATTATGTTTGCAGGTACATCAGGCACGTCAAGTAAACCTTGAGTGAGAAAATTCGAAGATTGAGGCATTTTGGTGTAGTTTAACAATGCGGGGTAGGTATGGCGACATTCGAGGCAAATCCCTGCCTGGGGCCAACCTTTGAATGTGTGTTTTCAGGATTGTTGGATCCACTGTGTTGTGATTGAGTGTATGTATGCCTGTGATTGATATGTTATGAGATAATTTTTGTTTTGAAAATCATTATAAGTTTTATTTCGAGAATTACAATTCAATTGCATGTGCATGCTAGAATTGATAACTTCTTAAGACAGATGAGGTGGGATATCGAGTCGAGTGTCTCCTCGACCCCAAATGTGCATTAGAAAGCATCCTAAAATGATAATTGTATGCGACAGCTACGAGTCAACCACGTATTGAGACTACTGTCTGTGGTTTGGCTAAGTTTTAAAAGATCTGATAGATGTGTGTGATTAATGTGAATGTTGTGATAGGTTGCACATGAATTGTCATTGGCTGAATGTAAATGAATGAAACTGAAGGGTAGTTGTACCCATAATGTTATGACGGCTAGCTAAGAATGTTAACTATATGTGTAGCCCTCGTGTGGAGGCAATTAGATGCGTAGGTACACTCGTGAAGTGAACTAACCTCCTGACTGTAGGTCGCCTATGGTGTGCATGTGCATGTGTTTGCACCCACATGAACTGTCAATTCACTAAAGCTAATGTAAATGAAAAAAAATGTGAATGAAGTGTGTGTGAATGAAGTGATTGTGAATGATGTGTTCAAGCATGAATTGCATGTGACTAATGAATGTGCTATTATGGTCATTGAGTGGCTTTTACATGTCGTAGTATATGTGAAGGGCTTCCATGACAAGTCATGTGAATATATGCCCTATCATGACATGATAGTGATTTTCTTTCATATTTGTTATATCTCATATTTGAGTCCTTAATTAGAGGGTCAGGGATTTATCTGGCTTGTCGCCATATTGCGAAGGCTAAGCCTTCAGTTGTCTTTCTTTTTCAGGTTTTGGCAGATCCGGGGCAGCAAGTTGGTCAGATGGCTCTTCTCCCATCCTACATGAGAGGTTTTGGGTTTATTGTAGTGTCAGTGCGTCTTGTTTTAGTCATATTGATGTCTTGTTTGTTAGACATCAATGTTGTGATTTGAAGGCATTTTTGTCATATGTATTATTGAGAAGTATGATGTGATTTTTGTATGAACTAAAAATTGATATATAAATAAAAGTTTTTCTCATTGTTTTGAATTGCATAGCTTATTTCCTTTTGAATCGTTGTGTCGTCGCACCTCATTTTTTTATGTTTAAAAAAAAGTTATTTTAGGTCAAAGAGTTGGTGTGTGACACATGCAATGGGCATTTTTTCAACCATCTAACAGAATTACAAAATTGTAGGTATAATACAAGGTTCATGAAAAGCTAATTACGATTCATGCAAGAGGCTTCTTTGTGGTACGTAGAATAATGATAGCAAATCGAGATGAATTTTTCTTTACAATTATTTTAAGGTAGATAATCTGCCTTTTTATTTCTCGTATATTTTTCACTGTCCATGTTAACTTTATGAAAACAGATACAAGTAAGAAAACCGAGAAGAAAAAATAACATAGAAACCTATTTATTACTGATTAGTGTCTCCAACTCAAATCAAACAATCATGATAATGGTATTCATTTGATAGATTCATTCAACTAGTATAGGGGGCAGTTTTCTCAACTAAACTCACATCAAACAATCTTGAAAATTATATTTGTTTGGCAGATTCGTACAACTCATGCAATGGACATTTTTTTAACCACACTCAAACCAAACAGTCACCAAAATAGTATTTGTTTGACAGATTCATGCAACTCATCCAAGAGGCATTTTTTCAGCCACTCAACAAAATCACAAAATCACAGGCATTATATAATAGCTAACTATAAACTAATCATGACTCATGCACGGGGCTTTCACGTGGTATGTAGAATGATGATAGTATCTCGGGGTGACTTCTTTTTTAGCAATAACTTTACTGGACTTGTTACCCAATCTCAATAATATTTCGAGCTTGTTACCTAGAACTTCTTCTTGTTGTTATTCAGATAAATTTATAGCCCACCTTTGATATGTTTTTTTGTCGAAAGGCAAAATTTTGTCTAACATCAAATGGTATCAATTTTTTCGTGAACAGAAACAACATATTCTCCACGTTCAATTCTAGATAAGAGTCTATGTTAAGAGGGTTAGGAGGCAGACAATATGTCTTCCTATTTTTTGTGTCTCTTTGATTGTCTATATTAACCATAAGAATCAGATAAAACCTAGACAAAGAAAAAGAAAAAACAACACAAAAAACAAAAAAAGACCACAAAAATGAAGGGGACACCCTTTTATAACTGATTAGCTATTTTTCACTCAAATCAAACAATCATGAAAATAATATTCGTTGGATGTACAACACATGCGAGGGACATTTTTTTCAACCACACACAAATCAAACAATCACAATAGTATATTTGTTTAGCAGATTTGTACAACTAAAATTAAGCCATTATTTTAAACCACACTTAAATCAAAGAATCACGAAAATGATATTAGTTTGACATATTTGTATAACTCATGTCAAGGCCATTTTTTCAACCACTCAACAGAATCGCAAAATTACAAGTATTATGCAGTAGTTCATGATAAACTAACTTTGACTCATGCAAGGGGCTTTCACGTGATACATAGAATGATGACAGTATCTTAGGATGGATTCTTCTTCACAATAACTTTGTTTGACTTGTTACCCATCCCAATGACATTTTTGTTACTAAGCACTACTTTTTGTGTTTTTTAGATAAATGTGAAACCAACCTTCAATATGCTTTTTGTACAAAGGTAAAGTACTATCCAACATCGGATGGAGTCAATTTCTTTGTGAATAGAAATTGTAAATTCTCCATGTTGAAATCTGGATAAGTTTCTACATTAAGACAAATAGGTGGTAGCTAATTTGTCTGCCTATTTCTTGTCTCTTTCACTTTCTCTGTTAGCCATAAGAAAACAAATAAAAGTTGGAAAAATAAGAAGAAGAAAACATATAAAACGAAGACAAACGACAAAGATGAAGATGACTCACCTATTTATAACTGATCAGCCTCTCGCCACTTAAACCAAACAATCACAAAAATGATATTCATTTGACATATTCATACAACTGATGCAGTAGACATTTTTTTCAACCACACTCAAACCAAATAATCACGAAAATTATATCAATTTAGCAAATTCGTACAACTCATGCAAGGGGCAATTTTTTGAACCACACTTGAATTAAACAGTCATGGAAAATATAAGGGACAGCTTACCATCTGCCAACTTGATATGCTGAGTGTAGAAAACTTTATCAATGGTGAAAATAGCTTTGGCTAATTACAGAATTGTCATATGCTCATGAACCAATCATCTACATCATACATGGGTCATTGGTAGAGGCACCAACAGAGAAGGTTAAGTCCATTACTATGGTGAAGCCTGATGTAGTGAAGGATCTCTGAGCGAGAATGAGATCATATCCAACCTTGCTTAAATTCAAAGAATATGAGTCAGGTGTAGAGGAACCAGTGGAGGCCTCGACCAGAGATCTTGTAGCCTGTGAGGAGCCTACCTCCACCATGCCCTTGTGGACCAGCTGCTGGATGGAGATGAGAATGCTTATCCCAACATCAGTCTTCCAAAAGACCTAACTTGCTACAATTGGTGCATTGAAATTTGTCACGACCAGCACCACAACATGTACCTCATCCTCTAGCTCCAACATATGAGCCTTGACCATGTCCTCTTGATACCGCAAGAGCAAAAGCAGATGTGTCATGTGTAAGCTATGAGAGGGTGATTGTAAGATGACTCAGACTATTACATGTGTCTGCTAAGTCGAAAAGATCACTTCATATAAGAATTTGTGTCTTACCCACGAAATACTCTAAAGATAACCCAAAAAAATAAATTTCACCATCATCAAAGATTCAAAGTATGATGCATAATAGTGCTGACATCATGGGGGAATGACTTTTAACCTTTCATAAGCAGCAGTCAAAGTGACAAAATATTAGGATAAGTCTTGGTCACTTTGCTGTCTTTTGTATAATTCATCATTCACCTATAAAATTTTGATGACAATAGTAGTATGAGAATAAGTTTTCCTCAAGAAAGACCACTTATCTTTGGCCTTAGCATAGTATGTGATTATTGGGGCTATATGAGGCACCACGTTATTCATAATCCATGACATCACAATGTTGTTATCTTCATCATGCAGCATGCTTGCCTTTCTTCTCGACACATTCATTTTTTCAAGAACATACTGCTTTCTATGATCTGTTGTAGACATCATGAAAACTCTATACGAGATTTCATAGTTTGTCCCATTCAAATTGAATGCAGTACCATGCGAGATTGAATTTGCAGTCATCTTATATTTATTAGAAACTTCAGATTTATTACTATCAACCATATTGATTGCTCCAACCAAAGTCCAATGGACAATATACGTGTGTATAAAATACAACAATAAAAAGTAACAGCAAATGCCTCTACTACTCAAGAATTTCATTGAACAGTCGACAAAGAAGAAACAATCCTCATGCCACCTTCACGACCCTAAAATGTTTGAAAAAAAAATATGTTGATGCTTGTTGTTGCTTTCAACATCAGTGTCTTAAATATCATGTACATAGTCTCCCACTGGCATACTTCTGCAAATCCACACCACATAGTCTACTCCAAAGCAACAATGCTATTTGTTCTATGATTAGCAGCAGTGACAGTTCATCTCTATGATCAACAACAATGTCTCTGCTATACGCGAACCACTTTAGGATCTGATCACATGTTCTACATAGTTATGATCAGGTTCTCCTCCACGTAGCTCTTATTCCACCGACCAGCAGGCGGTATAGAAGAGGAAGAAGATGAGAAGAGAGAAGAAGAGGAAGAAGATAGAGGAAGGGTCACTAGGAAAAGAACTTGGCTGCCAACGTTAGAAGACAATCTGCTCTGATACCATGTTATGGTGAGAGAGAAGAGAAATAGAATTCTTAATTAACTTACCCTAATTTCAAGAATAAAAGAGATTAGGGCTGGCAGCACAAATTTACAATATTAGTCTAGGCAAAATAAGATAAAACATTAAAGACACACTTTAACTTTCTAATATTATAAAAATACTCTAAACGACTAAAGGCATTGAACAAGTTGTTTACAATTAGATGTTGATAGTTCAAGTCAGTGTAATAAGCCAGATTTGTGGCACAGTCCCTTAGGTTATTATAGTCTTGGTTTGATTGAGAAATTTATATCAAAAAGAGTCACTTGTGTCATTCTAGTCATGGTTTTATTGAAAAAATTTTGTCGTAGAATCTTGTGTACAATCCAATGTCTTGGAGTTCTAATGTCAAAAAATGTTCGAGTTGTGGACTTTGTAAGAGCCACATACTTATTTTCCATGTTTTAAATAAAAGCACTTTCAAAATTTTTTTGAAATTGTCTATTCTTATGTCTATGGACCAGCTCCCATTAATTATTTATCTAGTTCGAATTACTACGTTCCATTTATTGGTTCCTAGTATCTATATACTTGGATTCGCATTGTGAAACATGAACAAGAAGTGTTTCATATATTATGAGAGTTTCATGCCTTAATCCAAAGTAAATTCTCATCCAAAAATGTGCACTTTCAATGTGATGGAGGGGGAGAATATTCTTGAAATTAATTTATTCACTTTCTACATGAAAATGAGATAACTTAATAAATTTCTTGCCCATATACTCCATGGCAAAATGGACTAACTAAATACAAGCATCAGCCTATTGTAAGCTCCATAAGCATGATGTTTGATGGCTATGTGCACTTTGTGGTCTAAGGCTTTTTAGACAGTTGAGCACATATAAATTGCTTGCCTATATCATTTTGGAGTCTAAATTCCCTCATTTTACTCTTTTTGCTCGGCATCCATATTATAGTGAGCTAAGAGTTCTCATATGTGTATTTCATGTTCATATTGATGCACCAATTGAGAAATAAGTTTCGGGACAAGACAGTCTAATGTAGGTTTGTTGGAAATTCAATTGAACATAAGGGGTTTAGATGTTATGATCCAATGGGTCAATGCATCAGAATTTCCAAGGAATATGGTGTTTAATGAGCAAATTTCAACATTCCTGTGGAACCTTCCCAACCATTTGAGGTGTATGATGCTTGGATGAGTGCTGAGTTGTTCACAAACAACACTCAGGGATCACAATTCCCTTCTGAGTTGTCAACTTTTTCACATGCATGATGCCCCAAACTCCTTTTTTATTAGGGCTACTATCCTCCGCATCTTCTATTTTTTTTTCTTTATATTTTGAAAAAATTAGTCAGTGTGGCTTTTGATGAGGAAAGGCTTCTTTTCTCGGAACTATATAAATCTTTGTCTTGTGCTTTTTGTTTTCAACTTATCTTCTTGGTCTAAGAGTGCTAGAGAACATCATTCCTAACAGATGTGAGGAGGTAATGGTCACCTAACAAATTCCTATTATATAGGTCATTTTACAGTTAGGAGGGAACGGTGCAAATAAGGGGAGATAGATGCTTAGAGTCAGGTACCATTGCCGCCATAGCATGTGAGAGTAGAGGATGTCAATGGTGTAGGTGGTCAGTGAGAAGGGGTGACAAATCAATGAAATCAATGAGGAAAACACAAGGGATGTCTCAGTGTCATCATGTTATTTCTAGTAGAGTTGGTAGGCTTGTGGTTTGAATTAATCAAGAAGCTCGTGATCAAACTAACAATTTTATCTTTCTACATATAAGCCTTATGTTCAATGCTTGAAAAAACAGAAAAGGAAAATGAGCTAGAACTGTCAAAGGAAGGGCCACAGGTAAAATGAACTATCTGCTGTTATCAGCAACTTTATTTAAAGAAAAGATTTAAAAAAAAAAACTAGAACTTAACACCCACATTATAGATATATATTTAGACTGTTAAATTAAATATGGACTTGAACACGTGACTTGACTCGTTTATTCGTTCTCAAATCCTCCACTTCAATGTGATGCTTGACATTCACTGGTTGTAAAAAGATTATATGTAGGGAGGGGATGTACATCTGCCTCTTTATTAAATGGAAAATATTCTCTGATTGACTCGTCTGGTTTTGTGTGTACATCTGCATGTGGTTTTCTAATATGAAGCTGCAGTAGCAGAACCACTAATCTATTGTGGAATAGTTCCCAATGAACTAGATACCATTTCAAGAAATTGTGTACTTTATGTTTATTTTTAGTTATGTTTGAGATGCAATATAGTGGCGAGTTTAGGTCCCCCAATCCTTTATTAGAAGATTGAATGAACAAAACAAACACGAGAAATTAAGAATATACAAAAGAGGATGCTAAGCCTGACTGTGCAATTAATTTAACCCCATTCAAGCTTTAGGGGTATGGGTTTTCTCAGAAGGCCAATAGCCTCCCATCCGCGGTTTAAATTCTATATTTACAAAATTTTCTTACGGTTACTGACACTCAAAATAACTATTGAGATTACCATATTTACTGCTACTTATTTCAACCATTTGAAAGGACCTTCAAGCATAATATTATTGCCCCCAAAATGTGACAACTTATGTTTGACCTGTCCATGTTTCTGAAGTGTCGAAGCTATTCACTTCTGTATACAAGGGTCCACTCTTTTTTCCATAATGACAATCTAGACTGTCAAGTCAATTGGAGAAGCTTGACATTTGCTGAAGCTATATAAACGGGATTTGAAATAGCATCCTACTGGATGTGACTTTGGATTCCATGAAAAATAATTACTCTTCAATAATATATATATATATATATATATATATATATATATATATATATATTATTTTTTTTTTTTTTTTTTTTTTTCCTGTGGTGAAACCAAACTCAAAACAGGAACTTAACTGTTATCTTGATAGGTGAAAGGGCCATAAGAGTTTCAGAATTTAAGTGTCTTGTATTAGTGTTAGTGCCATCCAACTGTGCAAAAGGAGCTTTGAAAGTGCTGTCATTTTGGAAGCTGCTTCTGTTTGGGAGGGAGAAAAGTTGCATGTTATCAAGAAGTAATTTCAGGTTCACATACGCAGACAGGCACAGAGTAGTTTGAAATGTGCCCACCAAACTATACACCTGGAAGCATTCTCAAGTTTTCTTTTTTGGTTAATCCACACACACCCGTTCATCACTTGCACTCAGTTTTTTGTTTATTCGTGAAACATCAACTACTAATTACACCAAAGAAATGGAAGGAGCAACCTTGATCAAAATCCTAATATTCATGTTAAGACTTGAAGAAAGTCAAGAAGTCCAGTACCAAAGGTGCATTTGCTCGCAAAATGTCGTAAGCATATGCCCAATGCTAGCATATTACCTGTGTAAAAATGTGCAACCATATTTTATTTCTTTTGGCAAAAAACATGGAGAATTTAGTTTGAATGCATTTTATCCTAAAAAGGAAAAATAAATAAATTCTCTTGACAAAACTTTTACAACTTTTAAACAGTCGCTTAGGGGAAGAAAAAAATCAAATTGTATTTTATTAGGACTGTTTAAGAATGGGGCATCTATGTTTGTGGGTGTGTATGTGCGTCTCTCTTTAGCATGCTTGCACGCAATCTCATGCAATCACATGAATGAATACACTTGTCTCAAGAGGCGCAGCATAGTTGGGTAGTGTGTGCTTAGATGGTAACTCCCTGCTTCAATTATTGTGGGTGTTACTTCCTTAGAACACAAAATGTGGGGGTGCTCTGTCGAACTGAAGGCAATTCTTGTGGGTGTTACTTCCTTAGAACACAAAATGTGGGGGTGCTCTGTTGAACTGAAGGCAGCATGCTGCCCACCTAGAACCCAACTTGCAGGCTGGGGGACTTGTGGAACCTTTGGACCTCTTTTTTTTAGTGCTAAGTTAACCTCCTATTCACCCGAAAATCACATGAATGGATTTTTTTTATGTTTGCCTTTGTTAGTGACCTAATTTTCGATCTCCCTTGCTACATCTTTCTATTGGTTTGCTTCTTATTTCTTCTAGCCTATAAACAAATGAACAATTCCAATGTAGATATATGTAAATAGTAAAGTGCAACAGCTTTGGCAATCAAAGGGGTAGGACTCATGAAACATTTGGCTTTTTATGGATGCCAAGACATATCAATAGGTTTTCGTGCCTAACCCACTGTTCTGCAGCTATTCTATATAGCACCAGCAACAGCTATTCTAGTCCATGTTGGGGTGGCTATTACGTTTCCACCAAAATAACAAAGACTGAACAATTAAAAAAATCTCATTTAAACCATAGCATGAATTTCAGAATTCAATATGAAAAGAAACATGAGTGGTTTAAGGTGTAACAATAATTTTTGATGTGATTATTCATACTGACGTCAAACTCTGAACTTTTCATAGGTTGGCAGTCTTCATGATGCATGTCTAACAAAAGGAAACATTGGGAGACACACAGAGACACACTGGGAGCAAATGTCTGGATATTACTTCCATGCAGGCATAACCTGACAAATTATGTTATTGTAACTGGCTGATAAAACAAGTATAAAATAAATATATGAAGCATGTAGGCATGTCTTCATAAATAAAAACCATGCTGGCCGGCCAAAATGGTAGTGCATGTAGTTGGTTGGGTAAGAAGTCTCTCTCTCTCTCTCTCTCTCGTTGATTATATTTTCACGTTCTTGAAACTTTAGGGTTAAACTTGGATCTGGTGCTGCTGTGCACTAAATCTTATAACACATCCAACCCACTTTAATTTTTAACTTCAACAGCCCCCTTGAGGACCCTTTTTTTTGTTTTTTTGCTTCAAAAGAAGTAACATACCTGGTCAGGTTGAGAGACTAGTGAAAATCAAGTCATTAATTCAATTCTTATGGACACTACTCCTCTGAACTCCAAATGATGGATGTGTGATACTGCAGTTGGGAATTATACTACTCTCCGTTTAGGTTCCAAAGTAGCCTTGGATCCTAAAATGAATGAAAGAAAAGGGGGGCTTGGGCTCCCTGGGTAGCCAAAAAGGCTCAAGCTTTTTATTGAATTAAAGGGAAGAAAAATCCAATGTGTTCTGCATAATTTTTTTTCCCCTAGGAAGATTAAAGAAAATCAAGTCTGTCATGCATTTAATGACCATGTGCGTCACTTCCACTGCAAAATAACTTTCACACTCTTCTCCGAAAGATCTCCTATGCAATCAAGTGACCGTTTCAATGAAGGACAAAAGGGAAAAACCATGCCTAGAAGAACTAGCATCTTCAGCAGCATTTTTACTATATAAATCGAATGAAGACGATAATCTTCCTGCTGATTTTTCAACATGGTGTTATGTCAGAAGCTAATACCCTATGAACGTACGTTTCCATCAAAGGGACTTCCATTTTGATTTTCAAACTACAAGATGAAACTAGGAAAGCAGTGGTCGTTTTATCGTTGCATGGTGCCAATTTAGGGCCTGTGTTCTGCAAAACTCTTACCACATAATAGGCCAAGATGTTTCATGGCTTCAAATGGTCCATGAGATCCAGACACCTCTTTTTCCAAGCATTAATTTTTCCCCTTCGGTTATGTGCAGTTGTAGTCCTCACACAAGGTCTTTCGAAGCAATCAACAGACATTCCATGTGGAAGAGGACACCAGCATTAATGAGAAATAGATTGCACTGAATTTACCGATGAAAAGGGTCCCATCTCCGGCTCTCAGTTGTGGTGTCATGCCATTCACGTAGGTTCATACTTATGGCTGGCATTGCATTGAGGCCATTGGCCTCTCCAAGGTCTCCAGTTGGATTGATGTGCTCTTCTTTCGGAGAAAGATATATGCTCATTAGCCTGAAGGGGCATAGACTAGCTGGTTGGGTTAGAGGTCTGTGGGAAAGCAGGTTTCTAGTTTGATTTTCATGGGTGCTATGCACTTGCGTCTTAAGGTGGTGGGGTGTGGCATCTAATTAAGTTAAACGATGCACTGCTGCTATTATTGATGCCGACGTAGGTTAGAACCCTGGAGGCAGGGGGATGCCTTTGGGCCTGGATTCGGGCAGTAGGGATGAACCTCTAGCTTAACTGAATATTACTGCTGATTAACTTGTTCTCTTCTTGCTTCTTGCAACCACGCTAGATGAGGGCCCGAGCATGTCAAACTTGAATCATACAAGAGGTCCCTCTAATCTGGTCATGGTCCAACCATTTGCAACATTACCTGCAACAGCACCTAAATCTGGAATATTAGTCTTTGTTTCTTAAGAAAGAGAATTCACACTTTCACTTAAAGACATCATATGTGTGAGAGAGAGAGAGAGTAGACAAAATATTTAGTGTTTTTCTTCTTGAAGCAATGGTGTTGAAATTGTAGAACACATTTGCTGGTGTTAGAATTTTTGGCACATTTGAAGCTTATTGACTGGTCTTACCTAGTCCTTCAATTGGATCGGATGAAAAAGAAACAAATATGGTCTTGTAGTAGAAATCGTCAAACTTTTGAAGCTTATTAACTTGAGGAAGAATCACTAGTGGTGTTTGAAATGGACCTTGCTGTTGTGTCTTTTAGTACTAGTTAAATTTTAAATCATGTGACATACAAGTCGATCTTAATAACCTTTTCTCTAATGAGTTTGAAGGGCCAAATCTTGTACATGGGCCACTGTAGCCTAGGTTTTCAAATATAGATTAACTTGGGCAAGGAGTAATACCTATCCAAAGCAAAGTATGATTACAGACATGACAGCCGAGAGAAAGAGAGAGAGTTAATGTCTGTTGAGGAATCGTCTGCAACAGTTTGTACTACTAAAATGCACCATGTTCATGTAAGTATGTATTTAGATCATCATCATCATCAATCATATCCCCCAACCCCCGTTGGATCAAACTTTCCCTCCCCATAACGCCTCCTTTTGGCCAAATCAAGCGAATCATGTACTATATATCGCATGCGTTGCTACTAATGGCTCAAGCTTTTGGTCATTTCTGGCTGCCATGAGAAGTCTGCATGGGGAAAAAATATATATACATACTGTTCTGTATTATTAAGCGAATTTTGTCTAAATGATATGTCGCATTAAATATATACGTAAGCATTTTGGCTTGCTTCTTTTAATTAGTTGGAAAGTGGTAAAATTGGTGTCCCCAAATAGTTTCAGGTAAGGAAAGGACTCACTGGCTGTTAGAGAGCCGAAAGCCGAAGTTTCTACCCAATCTTTTGTGCCCTCATATTCAAGGTCTGTTTGTGCCCTCATATTCAAGGTCTGTTTTAGATGCTTTGAGGTGCCGCTACACTGCCCTTCAACTTGCACATTCATGAATGTTGTGAATGTCTATGGTCATAAAATTAACACTAGGAAACACCATCTACTCTGCCACATTGGATTCTATTATGAAATGTTTCTATGATTTCTCTGCCAACTTCTTCTAAAAGGATCTAGCGTTGTCATTTTTGGTTCCTCGCCATTATTGAATGTATCTCCCTCTCGCTTTCTCTCTCTCTCCCTCTCCCTCTCGCTTTCTCTGATTCTCTCTCTCTCTCTCTCTCTCTCTCTCTAAAGCAAGGTGAATATGATTGCTTTCTTTTTTCGGTGGATTTGAGATAGACACCGGCCGGGTCCCATCTGGATTCCCGCTTCACTGGCGCTGAGCTGGGCATTACATATCAAATTGAACCGAAGAAACAAAATAAAATAAAATTGTTGTGAATGATAAGGGCTCGCTTCCAAAGTATAGAAAAGAAATCAGTTAGGTGAAGATACCATTGACACAGCAGGAAAGTTTTTATGGCCATGGCCGTCCGAACGTACTAAACTCACTAGCGCCTGCAATCGGAATCCTATTAGCATGTGATTTGGTGTCAGAAGATGCCGCCATGGTCTCCGCCTCCTCTGGCTGAGAAGCATCCTCCCCCGTCTCCTTCTCCTTCTCCTTCTATTTCTCCCCCTCTCTATTAAAACATTAAAACAGTTGGGTTTTAGTACATCCAGCTCACAAGAACATGCAGAGGATCGAAACCATCTTACCCTTTCTCTCTTTTCTTATAAAGATAACATACAAAATTGGATTTTGATTCGTCTAAGCCTGCCAAAGATCCTCCTTCTCTCTCTCTCTCTCTCTCTCTCTCTCTCTCTATATATATATATATATATATATATATATATATATATATATATATATATATATATATATATATTCATGCTGCTGCCTACCCATGTCCTCTGATTTACGTTGTTGTTCTGAGTTTGGGAGGACTCGATTATCATTGGTTACGAAATTTAACAATGTCAATTATATTTATCTCTCTCTCTCTCTCTCTCTCTCTCTCTCTCTCTCTCTCTATATATATATATATATATATATATCTCAAATCTCTCTATTTAGTCAATTGTCAAAACTTCGGCAGTTAATCTTTAAAAAGTAGCAACACAAACAGAACAGGGTTCCTTTCGAAAACTTCCTTATAATGTTGTTGCCGTTGTTAAGGAAGAAGCGTCCCGACCATCGACTTAAATGAGTGAGGGTTGAGCATTGAGTCTGCGGCGCTGCTTGTGCAGCAAAAAAGAAGCACTGATATATAAATTGAAACATAGCGGGTATCATGCTAAAGTACTGAAAGCAGAGTTAGCACCCTACAAAGAGGGGGGAAAGATAGTGTCTCTCATTAAAAAGCAATGGTATTTTGATTATTTCTAGCTCATTGAACTTGGTCCTTTATTATGGTCCATAATGTATAACCTGTTCCGCAAAAGGCGGAAAAAGCATATATTTGTATAAAGTTTTTCTTCATAAACATACGAAGGACTGTCAGCAGAAGAAAAAAAAAAGGTTGTAATGCAATAAGCGGCAAGGTTGTCCACTACAGAGGGAGTCTATGTTATTGAAGCTGCGGAAAAAAAAAATCACTCACAGTGAAGAAAGGAAAATAGAAGATTATTGGAACTGTGTGACTGGAAAAACAACAACAAAACTGCTTATCTTAGACATCTTTACAAAAATAACTGGATAATGATTGAGAACTTACAAATAACAGCCTAAGTTTATAAAATAATTTTAAAAACACATTTCATGAATGAAAATGCAAAAATATATCTAAAAAAAATTATTTTACCCAGTTACCTTTCATACTTCAAAAAACATAATTTCAAAAAACTATTTTTTGTAAGTTGTTGAGTTTATTAAATAAGAATAAATAACATTTGGTATTTCCTTTAATAGAAAAGATAAATTTCTTGAAGAATCAAATCATCTTATATATTTTTAAGTAGATGTCTGCATAATTTCACATCTCACCTTCTCTCTCTCTCTCTCTCTCTCTCTCTCTCTCTCTCTCTCTCTCTCATAAAAAAGAGATCAAATGATCGAGAGATGGAACAAAGAACAACGCACGTTGTGAAAAAATCTTCAACTACTGGAAGGCATTTTTTTATTAAGCAGAAGATGGTTTTCAAGATATATGTGTGTGTGTGTTAATGAGACATACATTTGCTAATCATTTTGTAAACTCAAGAAATTATTTGTAATTTATCAAATCTTAGGCAGCTTTTAATAACTACTTATTTCTTCATTTTGTGTTCTGCACTTGTATTTAAGTTAATGAATAAGTCTCAAACAGTTCCAAGTTCAGATGTGCCATGGATACACACACCCCTTCATCTTAAGCTGAGGAACCAGATCCATGAATAAGCTTGGCCTATGGAAAGGTCCTCTCTTCATCCTTCCACAATTCAGAAAAGAAATTGGAAGAGGAGTTGAAACTGCAGTTTTCTCTATAAATGTTCATCAATGCAAAAAAAAAAAAAAAAAATCTCATGTAGACAAATATCCTAGTTCCTAACCTTCTTGATAAAGATTTCACTTGTCCTAAAGGGGTATGGAGCACAGGCTCGGACCCATGGCTGGTAGGAATCCAAGCACTTGTTTGAGTATGGTACGAGTGCAGCTCTAGACCCTGAGAGGAAGAGAAACAAAAGGGGTTTTGGCACTCATTTTGTATTATCATCAAATACTTTTCCCATTCATCCAAGATCTCTAGAGTGCTGTGACTGTTCTAGTTTTATCACCCGACCACAAGCTAGCACTTGTGAAAAACATCTTAGTCTTTTCAAAAAAGTTTTTGTCACCTTCCCTTTTTGTCCTTCAAAAGGCTATTTCGATTTTTTTCTATAAGGGCATTTTGGTCATTCATCACACAATCATTGGGGTGATTGTTAGATCTACCATTCAAATAAATATGTGGCACGTGATCTCCTTGTGCTTGTGATGATGAATGATGGGAACATATGAAAGTTTAGGAACAATAGATAAAGCAAACCTGCCTCTAAATCCAGCTTAAATATCGTACTGGGGCTCTCATACCCTAAAAATGGCCCGGCCAAAGTACTCCGCCGCTTGAACCTATCAACGAACGAATTCAAGAAGACTTAACTTCACTCTGCATCCTGTAATATGTTGTTGATGTCAATCGACTAATCTTCGTAGGCATGAATGTTCTCCTAAGGATGTAGCATTGCTGGCTGGTCTAAAGGATGGACAATTATGCGTCGCAGCTTAATTCCTACGAGTGCAACTCTTCTTAATTGCGAATGGTGTCATATAAGGTACTGAAGTTGAAGGGTGTACTATAAGACTACCCAGGTCCCAAATTAACCTTGAACCCTAAGGCAATGGGTGTCGGAAGTTTTGGGGGAATAGAGAGTGGTTTTTGCAAAGGCGGGGAAATGGGGAGTGGCTTTCGCTTCTCGCGTCCCACCTGGTAGGAATGTGTGCTGAAACTTGCCATCATTCAATTTGTCTGAACCCACTAGAGCACCAGTTGGTTCCACTATTGGCCAAGTCGATTGCATTTGCTCTGTTCTTGATGGACCCTAGCTAGAGGATCCAGCTGGATATAACCCTCCTGAGGGAGGGTTTTGGTTTGGAAATAGATACAAGCTTGGATAGAGATGCATTTGGATTTAGGAATGGATATGGATCTGGGTTTAGGTTCTAAAATATAAAATGGGTTATAGAATATATTTTGATTGGAGTTTAGGTTGTACTTGGCTTTGAGTTTGGGTTCAGATTAAACATGTGTATTATGGGATTTGGGTTTGGATCTGAATAGTTGGAGGGAAGAGGATTTGAGCGAGAAAAATTGTTTTGGATCCGGTCCAGAGGTGGCCCGACACAGATCAGTTAAAATAAGGCATTTGGGATCAATTTGGGCCCAGATCCGGGCCCCAGAAGCTAGGTTCAAAGCGAGCTGATTTGGAGCAACCCATGAGGTTGGGTCTGCCTCCTTCAAGAAAATGTGGGCACCCACCGGCCCCTTGTTATAGGTGTTAAAAAATATACATGTAAATTTTATAAAAAAAAAGTATAATTTGGCTCCCCTCATGAAAAATTTCTTTGTTTCACCGCCACTCAAGTGCTGCCCACCAATGAACCCAAAAGTTTATGGGCAGGCAAAATCCAGTAGCTCTACTTTTTTGTTTTTAAACTTTTCCCTTCATTTTCCTTACCAAGGAATAGAATCCCACTCAGTGTCATATCACTTCAAGCAATAACACTCCATATTCTCAGAAAATTAATGGGCACATGGCCATAAGGTGCATATACTTTCACATCAGTGGCAGAGCTAGCTACATTTTAAGGCTGTTGTGGGTAATTGTTTACGCCAGCCCATAGAATTTGTCTTATTTATCTATCGTTTTTCACTTTTCTATACATGTGTACCCCCCTTACAGTTTGAAATTTAAAGTGAGAGTGCCTCTTAGCCATAAATTTCAGGCTCCGCCACTTGTTTGCATCATCAATCCAATGCGTGTCTAGTGACAAAGCCAAGCCAAAAGGTGGCTAGTGTGGGCCACAAAATATTAAAGTTATTGAATTAGTGCACTTCCAACCAAAATTTCTTGCTCCGCTACTGTAGCCAACTGCTGCGCTTCAACGCATTTACAAAATAACCAACTAGCTCTGGGTTCGAGTGACATTTCACCCCTAACCATGACCCATCCGCTGATTCGAGCAACCCTTAGGTTTTTGGGGCATTGGATTCTCACCAATATTTGTGTTCCGCTTCATCCACACCAGTAGCGGAGTTACCATGGGGCTGGTGTGGACAACTGCCCACCCAGCCTATGTAAACTTTTGTAAAAACTTTATTTTTTCATGTGTTGGACCCAGGCCTAGCCATATGGGCGCCCACACCAGATGCAGGCTAATGCCTTGTAGTTCTAAGTGCACCCAATCCACTGATCTACACCTGCTCGCGCGAGTGCTCAAATTGAATGTGGAACGCTCCAAACTACCTGTTGATCAAAAGTGGCTTGCTTAATTTGCAAAAAGTTGGCACCTCCATGGGATAAGTTCCATGGACTTAAGTGCCTCCTACGCATGTGAGAAAAAGAATGCTTTCAATTTTTAAGGAGAGTTGTTTAATGCACATGGCGTCTTGATATTCGATGGCCAAAATCAAAATATACTAAAACGACGTCACATTCATTGTTTTCATGCCCACTAACGAATGGTGCATAAATGAAAAGTTTGGCATTTCATCTAAATTGTCTTGTGCTTATTTTTTTCTCACCTTACTGGCTAAAATGATTATTCTATTTTAACTTTGATTTGATAGATGTGCTATCTATGAAAGATAGTGCAGTACAAGTGTCGCTGCATGTGTGTGCGTGAACATTGAAATGACATGACAACTAATTGATAAATAAATGACAAGGAAAAAATTTATTTATATATTAAATGAATTTGATGAGAGCTTAACGTTGAAATTGATGGGTCGTTTGGTTCAGATGTGCCAAATGTTGGATTGTTAAAAGTTAAAATTTGTGATTGTAATTATCATAAATAGCTGTTAACTGTTGGTGCACTATAAATTGTCACTAATGCAATTATATTTTAACTGCACATTCGGTATATTTGAATTTCATCTCAATTAAAGTACTAAAACAAAGATATCAACAGGGTAAGTTTTCCTTGAATTAAATTTGTTAATCTTCTAAATAAGAAACTAAAAAGGCCATATCTTTTGAGATAGAAAGGTGATTCGTATTAAAAAGTTTGTGAAAAAAGCAAGACTGCTTGGCTCTCGCAAAGTATTTCTCCATCAATGTGAATGTGAAGTTCTTGCATGCATGCCTATTTCATATAAGAGAGGAGTCCTTTCCATTGTTTTTAAGCCATTTTTCTTCTTTTAATTAGGTTGTGTTTGATAGCTTGGGATCTTAAATCTAAAGCTGCATTAAAATGTGTGTTTGGGAGATCCTCGCAAACTATACATTTAAAGTTGGGTTGAAAGGTGGAGAGAGGTCTGACCTTAAAATTCATGGATAAGAGTCTCATATCACTATGGATCTCAGGTGAGTGGAAACAAACACAACTTTAATGCTTCGTTAGTGGAGGATTGTTCTAGTTCTTTATCTCCGTTTCTAGTGGAAAACTTGCAAATTTCACAATCTGCAAATGAGCTTGAATTGGTGGCAAATCGATTCGATTCTGTGGTCGTCGATTCAAATTGATGAGCAAGCTCACAAAAGATAAGTACTTTTTAAATATATTCAAAATTTTTATTGTTAAATGTCTCTTGTATATTTTTCTAATCATTTTTTAAAAGATGATTTTTTTTTCTATTTTTGGCCGTTTCATTGGCCGATTGCGTTACATAACGGGATTTTAATAACACGGAGACAATCCAGATCTGTTATGCAGTTCCGTGTCCCACTCTAAACCCGAGTCCAAAAAACCCAACAGATCTCGACCCCATTTACTCTCGTCTTAACTTAAAAGATCCATATCCAAACGTCCCACTTAAAAAACGTGCCGGCCCAACCGGTGCAGCCGTTGGGATCTGTGCACCGATCGGGTGGACCCCATGGGAGTGGGCGGGTCTTCCACCCGTTCCTTGGATCCATTCGCTTTTTGGATCTATCCAGACTGCGGCCGTCCACGTCTCTGCTGTCCACTCTGACATGAGAAAAAGCAGTGTGGGTCCCACACACTCACATGGTCGGCGGGGCCCCTGCGCTGCCCCCCGGAATAAAGGGGACTCCTTGTAGCCGCTTTCACCGGCAAACGTGGTGAGCTGCGATTCGGTTGTCCGCTGAGGGCCGGACGTCTAGGGGACAGGCTGGCCCCACGTCCACCCACATGGGCCACCGGCCGCTGGTGAACGCTGAGGGCTACCAGCCAGGCCCGGTCACAGGGTCAGGGCGTGGGTCGGGAATTTGCTTCATGGCTTGGCTGACTTGACCGTCCGTCTGGTGACTTCAGGCAGGCTGGGCTCGGATACAAAAAACGACTCTCAACAAAGATTAAGTGAACTTGGTTGGCAAGATATGCTAAATGGGTTGAGTAGGCTGGGCCGTAAAACCTCGCCAATGGCCCCGTGAACGAGGTCTTCGAATTTGTTATAATGGTCTAAACCTTTATAAAGGCTGAGCATGAAGCCGACCTTGTCTACACCAGTCTCTTAAAATTTTTTATTTTTAAATGACTATATATATATATATATATATATATATATATATATATATATATATATAAAATATAGAGCCTGGTTGTTTGGACGTCCTCAAAAGGTTTGAATTATTTCCCTTTTGGTGACAAAAGGGAAAGGAAGTAACATAAAAGGGTTCGAACAAGGCCTACGATGCTTTTATAACTAAGAAAGATGTATCATGTCAAGGGAAAAGATTCTGGACCCAAATAACTGGACTGACCAGATTTGTCTTGGAGTTTGCTGACAAATCTTAAATCTAATAGGTTATTTGAATATGGATCCTCAACTTTTTTTTCCACTTACCTGAATATGGATCCAATTTCAGTTACACCACTGTGATCATCTGAGTCCGGTCCATCCTGCACCAATGTACTTGGGGATATCAGAAATTAGCGTTTGAAATCAATGGATTCAATGAGGTCCGATTGCTTTGATTCACTTAGGTATGTCAATTGATCAAATCAGATGAAAACCATATCCAGATTTATCGTATGTTCATATATGCAGATTTCAGAGATTCAACTACAAATAAAGAAAAATTTATATATGTATGTCTTTTTAGAGTCTTCCAACTATCTAACCTACACCGTCTAATTCAACATAATGGGCGGTTAAGAAAGGAACGTTGAAGAAAAAGATTATGGATATTTTCATTCTGTAATATTAATTCATACATGTTTTTTCTTGTTTTTCTCTCAATCATTCATATGTTATATATATATATAACCTGACTTCTGAATTCACAATCCATGTCCCAACAAAATATACTTTTAGATTTGCGTCTGAATCTTAATCCAACTTAAAAGCACAACCCAAACAGAACTGCATTGAATGTTAGGAACTCATTTTCAAAAGTTATGGATATTGCATGTAAGATATTTAGCTAGAACTGAATTTGATTTTGAATCAAAATCTAATCATATGTTAATGAAGAATTGAATCTAAATCAGGACATTAACCGAAGTCTTTTTTCGAATTCAAATTCAATTTGATTTCTTAATTAGGTGTTTTTTTTTTCTATTTGACTATTTTGAAGCAAATTTGGATGGATATGCAATCCAAATTTGATCCATTAAGATCCATAGATTCAATACCAACTGCACACAAACCAAATCTAATCCATATACATTTCAACCCTTAATTTTGAACTCATTTTTTACAATCTAGTAGGTCCAACTAAAAGAAAAAGGTAACATGGAAATAGAATCCAAGATCCACCAACAAACAAAACTAAAATAAGTAGATAATGTGGCCCAAGTTGCCTTCCAAGGCCCTTATTATTGCACGTATGCAAAATCTTAAGAACCAAAGGTTCCCAACTTTTTAACTTGCCTTTTTTTTTTTTTTTTTTTTTTTGCTTCGTGAAGCAATTTAGTGGCAAGGTACTTTTTCCTCGCATAAACTTGTTTATTTCTACATTGGTACCTCATAATCACTTCAACATTTATATATCGATTGCCCTTTAAAAGTTTTACTATTAAATATCACGGGGAAAATCATATACAAATTTTTTATTTTTGGTAACAAAAAGACGGGATGGTGCCAATGCACGACTCCTGATACCAACATGATGATGTGCTAGATTTTAAAAAGAAAGCATCTTCCCGAGTGTCACTGCATTCATCATTATTGGGTTTGGTCTCTCTAGTGGAACTTTCAAAAGGAATCTTCGTACGAATTCCTTTTAGAAGGAAAGGTTTTAATATTTGAAAGTATGAGTCATTCTTAGAGTAATACTCTTTCAGCCAAGGGCAGGCTGGATCAAAAGGAGAACTAAATTAAATAGCTTTCAATCTTTCTTTTCTCTTCTTTATATATATATATATATATATACATATATATATATATATATATATATGAGTGAGAGAGAGAGAGAAAGAGAGAAAAAAAAAAAAGAGAGAAATAAAATGATGATTCTGTTTATCTAGAGTTATCGAGTCATCTAACCAAGATCGTTCATCTAAACCAAATAGATGGTTAAGAGAAAAATAAAAAAATATATATGTAAATTAATATTAGATAACAAAAATATTCATCAAATTTTTATCTTTATTTTTTTTTAACTATCCATCATGTTGGATATATATATATATATATATATAATAATGAAATATGAATACAACAGCCATCTAACGAAGCCATCTAACGAAGACCGTCCATCTAAAACAGATAGATAGTTGAGAAAAACAAAAAAAAAAACTATGAACTATTATATAACGAAAAACTTTATTACTCCTTTTTTTTTATCTTAACCATCCAACATGTTGGACCGATGGTTATGTTATTTTGAAAAGTCAAAGTTACCATTATATATATATATATTGCCCGTAATTTCTTATTCTTATGTATAATTTCTTATTGTGATTGAGAAGACAACAAATTGTTTATTCAAGTGCTTCCCACGTGCAGAATGGGCCCCCTTGCTGCAATTACAATAGATGCTTCCAATTGTAAATGTTTGTCTACGAATCGTATATAATAAAGAAAACAAAATAAATCTAATTTGAAGTTGCTCATGCATGTCAATAATTTCTTCCTGAATTTAAAAATAAACAAATTGGTTTTGCCTGCTTCGCTGTGGTGAAGTGAAGCTCTGTGGATGTGGTTTCTTACTCCCTTTTTGCCCATACCTTCTTAGGAAAATTTACTTGTATGAATGTTGTTCACTTAGTATAAAGGCAGGTGTCTGTGTGGGCAATTGTCTACACATACCAGCAAAAATTGTTTATTTTCATATTGATATTTCAGGGTTATATTTCTTGTTTATATATTAATATCCCTTCAAATTTTAAAATTTTATAACTAGGACGTGACTGATAGCCAGAATTTTCTTGCTCCACCACAGTGTGGAATAGTACCCGTAAAAGCAAGCAAGTAAATGAAGAGGAGAAATGTAGTTTTGCTTAATTCCCTTCTGTTTATGGATTGCTTATACATATTTAATCTTAAATTATTTTGATCTTCAGTTTAACTACAACTGATTAAACACAAATTCGCTATGAATATCTAATCTGGAACACCTTTTTACGAAATAAAAAACAAAACGGTATGTGCTTTTTTATTTCCTAATCCAACCGCCTACTTAGAAGGCCTTACAACTAAAATGTTTGCCGCATTTTAAATTTGGTCATTCTAATTCAAGACAGCTGGTGAATGGATGTAAAGCGAGATCGATTTTTTTTAGGAAAAAAAAATATGAAAAGTGAATATAAATTGGGTGATGGCGAGAATAACAAAAAAAATATGTGTTTTTGGTAACTATGGAATAAATGAAGTTCATACTTTAGTTATGAAATGCTCATCAGACCCCATCTCTTTCTCTCTCTGTTTGTGTCTTTATATATATATATATATATATATATATATATATATATATATATATGAATAGTGATTTTAATTCTTTAGAGTCACATTTTCATCTAACTAGGACCTTTTAACCCAGCATGATGGATGGTTAAGAAAAAAACAAGTAAAAAATACTGTCAGGCCGGGCCAGGTTCACTAAAGTTGAGCCCGATAGGAAAAAAGTGCAACCCAAACCTGACCCAGCCCGACGCCCAAGCCTACATTCATGCGTTGAATGAGGTTAGATGATTGAGTAACTTAGGATAGCTAGAGTCACCATTCACATAGTGAATACAGATTGTTACTTCTGTTGTGGTTGTTGTTTTTTTCACTTTATATTGCTAAAAACCTTGAGAGAAGATAAATTAGCAACAGCTATCGGCTTGGCCATGGGTTTTCAAGAGTGGGGATACTTTTTAGGACAGTTCTAAGCAATACAAATTAAAAAAAAAAAACTATTCGACCATAAAAGTAACCAACTGATTTCAAATTATCAAATATATATAGTTGAGAAGTTGTTCATCAATACTATCAATACTTTTATTGTGTTAAAGTATACCACATATAAAACCTATTTCTTCAAAATCCAAATACATATTTTGTTCTACAAGCCACAAAAAAGAATATATGTCAAAAGTGATGACCAAATGATATAGTAATAGGGAAATGGAAAGAGCATAAAGGTAAAAACACCTCATCGAGTTTAACTCAACATTTTTGTCGGCGCCAATTTGTCCTTTTTTTGCAGGCGACGAAGAAAAAGGCACTTGCACTGCTCGTTCCAATTAGAGGTGGAGTCAGAAATTTTTCATGAGAGAGGTCAGATGAAAGTTTCTAAATTCGATAGTAACTGAAATATCATTTTTCAAAATTTTTATATAAAACAAGTAAAATTTTCTAAAATTTATATGTAATTTTTTTTCGAATGAGGGTAGGGGTTCAACCGGCCTCTCTATGGCTCACCCTCTATTGGAATGATGCTTGATCTTTTTTAAACTATATATATATATATAGAACTGATTGTCACAATTATTTGGTATTATATATTTAGATGTACATGGAAAGGCTTCTGATTGTCACAATTATTTTGCATCGAAATGATGAAAAGGACATGCATTAATATGATATATTTTTTTCTGACATGATGAAGCGAACGCCACGTTCTTGGCAGAAGGGACGCAATTCTTTTATTTGCAAAAGGAATTTGCCAGCGATCGAGAGGCAAAATAATTTAATTTTCCACGCGAATATGGTGTTTGGTGGAATCAGAAATGCAGTCGATCGATCGTTGTTCTTTTCTCTCCCCCGTTCCTTCTTTCAACGGGAACGGTCGATGGATGATGCGGCGTTGAGAAACTAAAGAACAAAATTAATTTAGAAAAAGTTCTCGATCTTCCAGTTGGCCCAAAGGAGAAAGAAGATTTAGGGTTCGGGCTTTCTTGGAATCATCCAGCAGGGATTGGCCTAACCCACTCTTCTTATCTAGCACAATATTCTTTAGGTGCATAATGTTTTTCGAAAAGAGCAAAGGGCCCCTCACCTCCAATTTTATATGCTAATATAATGCCCTCCCACCTCCTCTAAATGTTCATCAAATATACGTTTAACCGATCATCCCACATAAATTTTCTAGTTTCTTCTGCCCATTCGTTGTCCAGCTGCTTTGAGGAATCATGTCAATAAATTCTATTTTATCTGATATCTGATCGGACCTCTGATCGAACCGCATCAACAAAATCAAATAACAATGGATTCGAATTCTGATTTAAGTTAGTATGGGTTGCATTCGAATTCAGATCGGATATAGTTCTAAATAAATATCATATACTCAATGTTTATAATATGGTTTGAATTCAGTTTAAAAATGGGATTTGGATTTAGATATATATTTAGATTTGAATGTTAATCTAAAAATCGTCGTCGAATTATAAATTCGGATATGGTATGAATTTTTTGTCATCCAAATTTGAATACAAATCTCAATCCAAATATGTAGGCATCGAAAAGAAAAAAAAGATATGAAAAGTATATATTCAAT
This sequence comes from Nymphaea colorata, assembly GCF_008831285.2. NCBI lineage: Eukaryota > Viridiplantae > Streptophyta > Magnoliopsida > Nymphaeales > Nymphaeaceae > Nymphaea > Nymphaea colorata. The sequence goes on from NC_045150.1 coordinate 4,960,716, forward strand.
TAGAATATAATCTGTTGACATCTTTACTATGGCCTCAAAAAAAAAAATTACATGTAAATTTTGAAAAACTTCACTTGTTCTGTATAAAAATTTCAAAAAATGATATTTCAGCCCCAATCAAAATTTAAAAACTTTAATTTGATCCCCCTCATGAAAAATTTCTAGCTTTACCCTTAGTGGCATGGGTGCGAAACTCCCCACTGCCAATGGACATGTCCTGGGACCCAAACCACACACTGATGTGGCTCTACATCCTCGCTTTCATTTGGGCCGTCGGATACTCCTAGTTCATTTTAATCGGAGTAATATTGCGAGAATCGATTTAGCGATCGAATCAGAAAGGCTAATGATGCATCAATTTAGCTCAATTAGCTGTGAATTGGTGAAAAATGCTTAACAATTCATCTTGTAAAAAGAAAATAATTAGTCAGAAACATTTCAAAGCGACACATGAAACTCTTGGTTCGGCCACTGAATTGAATCGATTTGCCACTGATTCAGTTCGAATTGGCCAAATTAACAGAGACTCTAACAACACCAGATCTAAGCTTTGGAAAATATACACACCATATTTTATTATTTTAAATAATTTTTAGCAGGAAATTTTACATTGTAACTTGTGAGGGGACACCCTTGTTTATATATAAACAATCGTGAGGTTTAGAAAGAAAAATTTGGGGTATTTTAACAGTTGTTTGGTACCGCTAACAAATTGTCACTGTTTAATGAAACTGGTCTAAAACTTAATGCAGATTCATGGAACTTTATAACACAATGTTTCGTGAATATGCATCATATTTTAAAACAGTAACAATCTGGATGCCAAAAGATGAATTTTGGCATAAACTTTTGAACAATTTTTAGATCAAAATCAGTTTCATCGCTTGGTGGTGACTGGTCTTCGTGGTATCTCAAGAACAATAAAGTTTGTGACGTGTTGATGCTCATGGGAAACATATAAAATGTTCAATAAATAACAATTCCAAGTACACGACAGGAGTGTCATTTTCAAGGAAGTCGATATCCCAAGTGGCCAATTGGTCTAAAGTGACAAAGCTGGAAATTTTTTATTATGGGCGACCAACATTATTTGCAAAATATTCACAAGCACCAAACAATATTTTGAGAAATGTTTATGAGGTGAAATTAACATTTTTCAAAACATTAGATAGTAAACTTTCAAAATATGAGGACAAAGCTGAAAGTTGCTACTTTATTTAAAAAAAACAAAAAAAACTGCCCGAAATTTATTTTTGGGTACTCATATTTTAAAATTTAAAAAAAAATGGTCTATCAACCTGAGTCGAGTTGAATTGGAGTTGGTGAACCCAACCTTAATCTGAAAGCAAGCTAAGCCGGAGCGGACTCTTCTCTTTTAAGACTTGAGCTGAGCTCGTGGTGGCTTCGCGCCGCTCAAATTCAGCAGAACTTGCGGTATGGTCCATGTTGTCCATCACGGCAACGAAGGTAAATCTATTACGAAATAATATGGAACATCGGACCATATTGAAGCATATGCTGACGCCGGTTAAATAAAAATATTTTAATCTAGAGAATAAAACTAATTTAAAAATAAGCTAGAGGAGCATAAGTAATTTGTTCTTCCAAGCGCCCATATTTTCCTCATTCCCATACTTTATAACCATAATGCTCATATATATATATATATATAACCAATTAGGCAATTTCGAGCCAAGAATCAAATCTAGGCCAGAAATATACAGCATATTATTATAGCTATTTACAAGAAAAGGTGACAATACCTATTTTTATTTTTCATCACTTCTATATATTCTTATAGCTATTACATAACTTTCCAAAGCCACAAGGTTCCGATTGAATATGAGCCGCAAGTATGTGAATCTTGCTATTTAAAATGTGCAACACTTTACGCTCACATAATTTTTTGCATTGAAAATATTGCCTCAATTCTTAATCACAAAGAACGAATGTTGTAAATATGAAAATAACCCTTCAGAGTTAGGGTGAGCACTTAGGGTTTTGAGTATAACCCTTTAGAGTTACGGTTCCTTGGAAAGCCATTTTCTAGTTGCTAAAAAAAAATTAAAAAAAAATTGCTGTGTGAAATTTTAAA